>NC_044552.1:105657449-106971047 GCF_007565055.1 Rhinopithecus roxellana | reverse complement strand
CAAAAAATTAGCCGGGCGTGGTGGCAGGCGCCTGTAGTCCCAGCTACTCCGGAGGCTGAGGCAGGAGAATGGCATGAACCTGGGAGGCGGAGCTTGCAGCCAGCCGAGATCCCGCCACTGCACTCCAGCCTGGGCGACAGAGCAAGACTCCCTTTCTTGTTCAGTTAAAACTTGTGCAGGAATTCCATCCATTACCACCGAGAGAAAGTGGCAGAAGATGTTAAGAAAAATGGCTGTTAGGATCATCAGCAAAGGTAATGACTGGCATGAGATGTGAGTCTACAATGTCCCATCATGTGCTGGGGGCCGGTGGGCTTGCTAAGGCTTGAACTCCTGCTTTCCAGAAAGGCACAGTGGTGAGTAGACAGGTGGCCTCCCTGAAGGGAGAGCAGGAACCAGACCAGGCTAACAGAGGTTCTTGATATCATCGTCCACCTTCAAAAAGATGAAGCGTTGGTTTAAGTGGCTGAGAAAAACCTGGGTCGTTCTCCTGGGTGATCCCTCCCAGGCCCTCCCCATTTCGGAACCTCTCCCCCAATAAAGAACATGTTTTTCCCTCCAACGCTACCCTTGGCTCTGCAGCCTGTCCCAACCTCCACCCTCCTTCACCACACCACAGAGCCAGCCCAGGTCCTGTTACAGCGCATGGGGGCTCAGAACTGAGGCTGGTAATGAGAAGTCTGCACCCTCATTGAGGGCTTGCTCCCCCTTCTCATAGAAGGGTCTAGAGGACCAGGGGGAGGTCTGTCCAAAGAGAGGTCTTTGTATCTATGTTCCCTGGCATTGGGTGGGCGTGCAGGCAAACCTCCTTCTTTCCCCTTTGTTCTCAGCCTATGCTCACCCTGGGAGCTGCACCCATAGCTCTGAATGGGACTGTCCCTGCCCCGCCTCATTCATTCCTGACCAAGTTCAGTGGTGAGCATGGAACTCCAGCAGCAGCTCAGCTCCCCTCTGAGTCCACTCTGCTCCAGGCAGGGCCATCAGCTGGCTCAGGATCTGGAGTGTGAAGGAGGCAGAATGGCAGGGGCATCGCCCCAGGACCCGGCCAGGAATCCCATGGGTCCAAGGGGCCTGGCCTTTTCTGAACCTCAGTCCGGACATGCTCCACTCTTCACTTTCCACCTTAACTGCTGGGACCCGAGCTGCTTTCTCTGGGAATGCAGCCTTTGGAATTGGGTGGGCCAAGGCCCTCACAGCCCCCTCGTCCTGGGATTCTCCCAGATTACCTCTTCTTAGCTTCCTCCAGGGATGCCCTTGCCCTTGACATCCTAGGTGAAGTGGCCATGCTGCTCCGCTCCTACTCTGCAGACTGCCCACGCTTGAGTTCCGGCTGCCTGCAGGCCACACACCACTACCCTTCCCGAATAGGAACCTGCTCTGAAACAGGCCTGAATTAGCGAAACCCTCTCAAGTTCAACAGGGCTTGAGCCTTGGTATGGGCCCCTCCCTTTGCCTCTGGCCTCTGACAGTGAGAATCCATCAGAACTGAAGGTTGAGCTGCCCAGGTCGTCGCCAACAGGCAACACCAGCTCTTACTCATCTGTCTCGTGTCAGGATGAGAAGTTCCCGGCCTCTGGGACTCTGGGAATCCCCCTTCTGCATCCTCCCATCTCACCCATCTGCCCCTTGCTCCCCTCCCAATATTGCCCCAGTACCTGTCAATCTAAACAACTCTCCACAGCAGCCAGCTAGAATGAAGCAGAGGAGGATGGATAGGAGTCTCCATTGATGAGGGTGGTGGCCATGGGCTTTGGGAGTGTGTTGTGCCTTGTGGCCATATAGGTTGGGTTCTGAAGAAAACAAGGATGAACAGGCCCCATCTATGGAGGAATGCCTCCTCAGCCCCTGCTCTAACCCCCCCAGGTCATCCTGAAAGCAGACCTTTTGGTCCTCCTTTGCTGTGGGGACAACCTCTGGGACAGGTCCTGGGGTAGGAAGGGAAAAGGGGGTGTCCCCTGTCCTCAGGGAGCTCACACGCTCCCTGAGGGGAAGCAAGGTGACAGCACAGCCCACCCTCCTGCTCTGGCGGAAGAGGAGGTGATGCCCCAAGGCCAGGGAGGGGAGGGTCTTGGGCCCTGGCATTGGAGGTGATTTTAATGGATTTACAGAAACAGACGAGGGGAGAGGAAAGAAAAGGCGATTCTAGAGAAAGGAACACTAACGAAAAAGATATGGAAACACTATGGCACCCACAGATTCGAAGTTGGTGAGAAATGCACAGTGAGTGGAGCAGAAGCAAGTGCAGGGAGAAAAAGGAGTCAGAAGGAAAAAGGCAGAGGAGGATGAGATAGCACAGGCACGCCAGCACACCCCAGAAGGAGCCTCTCATGAGGGGGTCATGTTCGTACTCACTCAAACGCTCACACACGCACTCACACACACTCACACACTGGGCTGATAATATACGAACTCAAGACAGCTTCCTTTTTTCCCCTCTCACTTACTTGTTGGATCCAGCATTTGTTCCCAGTACATCAAAAATTCCTGAAGCCATGTCTTACAGTCCCCCATTGAAATCTTCTGGAAGAACATGGTCACATCCCTGTTCTCCCACTTCTCTTTCATCTTCTTGGCTCCAGGATGAAGTGCTGTCCACTTTCTGTTGTTTGAGTCAAAGAGGAGGAACGTCTGTCCATTGAAGAGGAACTGCCAAGATCCTCTGCCGTGTCCATGGGCTTCGTGCTCACAAGACATCCGGGCCTGCAGAATGAGGGGCTCTGCCCCATTGGAAAGAGATCAGCTCTGATCTTGACAAGTCCTGAGCCCCACCCTGCTTCCTTTCCTGGTTCCTGGACTTGCTCTCTCTGCTGCATCCTGCCCATGCTTCTCAGCCTCTTGTGTGACACAAACTTCTGGTTTATTTTTTGCATGAAACCAATAAATGCCTCTAAGTTACTACTGTGTCTGCTCCCTGGGCCATTTTAAACTTACCAATGTGTATTAAATTCTCCACCTGAATGTCAGGCAGTTGTCCTTTGAGGAAATCCACCACGTCTCCTAGTGTTTCAGTTTGTTTTTCCCAGGTTTTTGTGACATTGACTTTCTTCCCCAGAGAAGCAAAGGCTTTGGCCTTGTGGTTAACACAGTCATAGTGAAGAAAAGGCCTTTCATCCACCAGGCCTTGAACTTCACACCATCGTGGTTCAGGTCTGAACTTAGGAGTGATGATGAAGTCATAGCAAAGACAGTGTGTGTCTGTGGAAGAAAAACAAAGGAGGGGGTTAGTGTAGGGGGAAGTGGAACTTGAGTCTCCTCCTCCCCCTTGTGGTGACTGCAAGTGAAGGCCTCTGAGGAGCTGGGCTGGCAAAGTAAGAGGTGCCTCATCCAGGACTGTCATGAAAACTACCTAATGACTAGAGCGTCTCCCTTGCTTGAGTACATGGAGGGGAAGGTTCCTGCCGCCATGAATCCACATGTCCCCTCCAGACATGTCCCACCTGCTCTGTGCCCACGTCGATGAGCACATGACCTTGTCATGGATGTGCCAGGCCTGCTGTGGCAGGAAAAGCCCTGGATGAGGAGGACCCTCAGCAGCAGTCCATGTGGACTGCAGGAGGCGGGAGAGGGTGTGGGAGCTGCCCTGGGATGCTCCAGCACAGTGTTGGGCGGGGGCGGTGAGGGCAGAATTCAGTTTAGATAAGCAAGTGATTATTGTCACGGGTCACAGGATTTAATATGTTGGCAAAGCCCCAGCGAAGTCACCCATCTGCTATAAGCATGAATTCCTGGAACCTTGGAAAGGGATGGTTCACAGGGCAAGAAGTTGAAAACCCAGAACTTCTAATTCAGGGTATAGGGGAAAGAACCAAAAGGCTCTGAGAAGCGCCCATGCCAGAGTGGCTGCAGCATGAAAATCCAGAACGATGTCCATCCTCTGGGCTCATGGGATGCCTGCAGGACTCCTGTTTACTCAGCATGTAAAGAAGGCCCTGGGATAAGGCAGCAGACTGTCAAGAAGCCCAGGGATGCCTGTTGCTGAAGGCCGGGGTGGGGGTAGGAAATGCTGTTCCTGAAATGGGCTCCCAGTAGTAATGGGGATGGAAAATCCTGAAATAACAGATCTCAAGTGGAGGCTGTCAACTGTCAGGAGGAAGGAGGGTGCAATGATGGAAATAATTAAAGAAGTCACAATGCCAGCTGGGGACCTCAGCCATACAAAGGTATGCCCATGGCTCATAGAACAAAGGAGTCAAAGATCCAACAGAAATGGAAACTCAACCCGGATACTGCTAGAGTTAAATATAGCAAACAAAGACAAAACGCAAGGATGGATGACCTGGAGGCTGAAAGGAGTCACCCCAGGAAATAACTGAGCTCCTCTGCCCAGCTTTGAGAACTGAACCACATCTCAGTCCCAGAGTCCATTACTAAAAGGAGAGCCCAGAGGCCCCAGTGGGCTCCTTCAACCCGACAGCAACTGCAATGACTCCTTCAGACTCCCTCACGGAGCTACATGTGCATTCACTTTGGTAAGTGTACACCATGAAACAGCAAATACCCAGACACTCCTAGTGAACAGTGTGCGATCTGACCTTCTCCCAGAGACCTGAAGCATTAACTTGCTCCCCTGTTACTCATGAGGTGCATTTAGGGCAAAGTAACAGACGGACACCTGTGTCAGGTCCAGCTTAGACGGATGTGCTGGGTTCATTCGATGATAATTTCACATTTCCTGGGTTTGTACCAGGAATGGATAGTGTTTGTAGTTAATGTAGTAACTATTGTAGGTTGTGCTGGTCATATGACCTCCTCTGTCACTATTCAACTCTGCTCTTGTAGCTGGGATGCAGCCATACACACTCTCATAAGGGGTGTTGCTGGACCTACCAATATGGCTATTTGACCCTGGAGTCCATAAGATCCCAGAGGCATGTGTGGTTGGAAAAGGTGCTATGTGAATTTCATGGCAATTGCCAACTGCAGAATCACAACAGGGTCCCCTAGTGCTCAGAAGCAAGGCTGTGCCACTCACAGCAGCAAAATCCCCTCACTTAAAAGTGGCTCCAGGTGTGTTCTTGGGCCCTGGTGGAGATGGGCCTCCAGCTATGGGAGGGTAGTGACCACACAGCCTCAGAGCTGCCCATCACAGGGTGTGCTCCTCACCCTTTAGGTCATTAGGAAGATAGGCCCGGCAGTGAGAAGACGCAGGTGGGTCTCCTGAGATGGGCCAGAGCAGGGCCACAGGGAACCAAGAAACTGCATAAGCAGTTGGCCCCGGTCCCCAGGACACCACATGGGTGCACCCCTCACCCTCAACTCACACCTGAGGCTTCAGGGAGGGTCCCTGATGGCCCCAAGGGACCGATGATGCCACCCAGCAGCAAAGGAGGGGGGCATTGACCCCAAACTATAGAACCTCCACTCACACCCATCACATCCACACCACCCAGAAGCCACAGGCAGGGTCGGACACACCTGTGACTCTTCAACTTACACCACTTGGAGATGACACCCTAGGGGAGTGGGGCAGCAATTGCCAGGACACAGCATGTGCCTTCACCTGGGGTCAGCGACCTAGGATGGTGTCCACATCTGGTCTCCCTTTTGTTTGCAGGTTGCCATTGCCTGCTGTTTCTCTACAAAGGGACAGGACTTGACACACAAGAGTACCCATGGCCAGCAAGGACCAAAGTGCCTTCAGCCTATCCTTTCTAGAAAGGGTTTGCTGACTCCTGTCTGCGTAGTGACTGTTCTATATAACCCTATCTCCCCAGTAGGAAGAACAGGGTGGTCTGGGACCCAAGGGAAGTAGTGGGTGCCTCTACTCATGGGCGCTCCCAGAGTCATCCTGGGGGAAATGGTCCTTCCCATCCCCTCTGCACTAAGTTCTGTGGAAAGCGTGGGGTGTGTTTGCTGGGGTGTGTCCTCAGGCAAAAGGGGAGAAGGTGCTAGTTGGTGGGGGAGGTGCCAAGGGCTCCTTCATGGATGGGGAGGTGAGGGAGGCCTGTGTGGTGACTGCGGTGAGCTGAGACGGAGAGTGAAAGGGTGCAACCTGGGTGGTGAAAGAGAATGGTGAGGGGAGGGGTAGGAAGTGTCTGGTGAGCCCCTGGGTGCAGGTGAGTGTCTACAGCAAAGTTCAGGAGGAAGTTCCAGGGCAGGAAGCCCTGGAGGTGCTGGAAGGTTTGTGTGGTGAAGAGCAGGTCAGAGCAGAGCAGGGCTGTGGCTGGTGGGGGAGTCTGTGATTGCTTCCCTGTGGAACTCCCCTTCACCCTTGTCCTGACCCCAGCTACGGTTCGAGGATCTGGTTTCTCTTTCCCTAGGGCGAGTGGGGCTGCGGGTCTGCACCAGGGAGGGTCTGCACCAGGGATCCCCGCCCCACCTTGCCCTCTGTAGCCCTTTGGCCCCTCCACTCTCCTGGGATTCCTTTCCAGCCTTTTTTGACGCTCCCCCTGGCCTGCGGGGCTAGCAGCAGCTGCAGCAAGCCGACTCGGTGGCAAGGAGCCCCGGAGGGGAACTGAGCGCCTTCAGCCGGGCATGTTCAGGGAGATAGCGACCTTCAGACAGATTGCAATATTCCGGGAGGCCGCAATGCTCGAGGCGATCGCGATGTTCGGGGTGATCGCGATGTTCCGGGAGACCGCGATGTTCGCGGATATCGCGATGTTAGGGGTAACCGGGATGTTAGGGGAGACTGAGGTGTTCCGGGGAACCGCGTTGTTCGGGGAGATCGCGCTGGTCCATCCAGCAGCCTCCTGGCCTACAGGGCAAGCAGCAGCCACAGGAAGTGGACCTGGCGGAAAGGAGCCGCGGAGGAGAACTGAGTGTCTTCAGCCGGGCATGTTCGGGGAGATCGCGATGTTCGGGGAGACGGCGATGTTCCCGGAGACCGCGATGTCTGGGGTGGCAGCGATGTTCGGGGAGACCGCGATGTTCGGCGAGACCGGGATGTCTGGGGAGACCGCAATGTTCGGAGCGACGGCGATGTTCGGGGCGACCTCGATTTTCGCGGAGATCGAAAGTTCGGGGAGACCGCGATGTTTGGGGCGACTGAGATGTTCGGGGGGACCTCGATTTTCGCGGAGATCGCGAAGTTCTGGGAGACGGCGATGTTCCATATTCGGGGAAACCGCGACGTTCGGGGAAAGTGCGACTTTGGGGAAGATCGCGCCAGTCCATCCAAAAGCTTCCTGGCCTGCGGGGCAAGCAGCAGCCGCAGGAATAGGACCAGGCGGAAAGGAGCGGCGGAGGGGAACTGAGTGCCTTCAGCCGGGCATGTTCGGGGAGATCGAGATGTTTGGGGAGATGGCAATGTTAGGGGAGATCGCGATTTTCGGGGAGACCGAAATGTTCGGGGAGATCGCATTGTTTGGGGAGATGGCGATGTTCGGGGGGACCGCCATGTTTGGGGGGATCGCGATGTTCGGGAGGACAGCGATGTTCGGGGAAACCGGGATGTTCGGGGGAACCGCGATGTTCGGGGAGACAGCGATATTCGGGGAGATCGCGATGTGCGGGGAAATCGGGATGTTCGGGGAGACAGCGATATTCGGGGAGATCGCGATGTGCAGGGGAACCGGGATGTTCGGGGAGACAGCGATGTTTGGGGAAATCGCGTTGTTCGAGGAGATGGCGATGTTCGGGGAGACCGGGATGTTCGGGCGGATGGCGATGTTCCGATAGAACGCGATGTTCAGGAAGATCGCCCCGGTCCTTCCAGAAGCTTCCTGGGGCAAGCAGAAGCCTCAGGAAGCCGACCCGACGGAAAGGAGCCGCGGAGGGGAACTTAGTGCCTTCAGTCGGGCATGTTCGGGGGATAGTGATGTTCGGGGAGATCGGAACGTTTGGGGAGATCGCGATGTATGGGAGATCGCGCCGGTCCATCCAGAAAGTTCCTGGCCTGCGGGGCAAGCAGCAGCCACAGGAATCGGACCCCGCGGAAAGGAGCCGAGGAGGGGAACTGAGTGCCTTCAGCTGGGTATGTTCGGGGAGACCGAGATATTCGGGGAGATCGCGTTGTTCGGAGAGATGGCGATGTTCGGGGGGACAGCGATGTTCGGGGTGATAGCGATGTTCGGGGAGGCCGCGATGTTTGGGGGGGCCGCGATGTTCGGGGGGACCGCGATGTTCGAGGAGACAGCGATGTTCGGGGAGATCGCGGCGGCGCATCCAGAAGCCTCCTGGCCTGCGGGGCAAGCAGCAGCCGCAGGAAGTGGGCCGGGCGGAAAGGAGCCGCGGAGGGGAACTGAGTGGCTTCAGACGGGCATGTTCGGGGAGATCGCGATATTCCGGAAGACAGCGACGTTCGAGGAGACGGCGATGTTCGAGGAGACCGCGATGTTCCGGGGGATCGCGACGTTCCGGGAGACAGCGATGTTCGGGGAGACAGCGATGTTCGAGGAGACGGCGATGTTCCGGGGGATCGCGATGTTCCGGGAGACAGCGATGTTCCGGGAGACAGCGATGTTCGGGGAGATCGCGATATTAGGGGACACAGCGATGTTCCGGGAGACCGGGATGTTCGGGGAGATCGCGCCGGTCCTTCCAGAATCCTCCTGGCCTGCGAGGCAAGCAGAAGCCGCAGGAAGCAGACCCGGCGGAAAGGAGCCGCGGTGCGGAACTGAGTGCCTTTAGCAGGGCACGTTAGGGGAGATCGAGATGTTCGGGGAGATCTCAACGTTCGGGGAGACCGCGACTATCGGGGAAACCGCGATGTTCGGGGAGATCGCGACGTTCGGGGAGATCGCGCTGGTGCATCCATAAGCTTCCTCGCCTGCGGAGCAAGCAGCAGCAGCAGGAGTGGCACCCGGCGGGAAGGAGCCGCGGAGGAGAACTGAGTGCCTTTAGCCAGGCATGTTCGGGGAGATCGAGACGGTCCGGGAGATGGCAATGTTCGGGGAGACCGCGATGTTTGGGGAGATCGCACCGGTCCTTCCAGAAGCTTCCTGGCCTGCCGGGCAAGCATCAACCGCAGGAAGCCGGCCCGGCGGAAAGGAGCCACAGAGGGGAACTAAGTGTCTTCAGCTGGGTATGTTCGGGGAGTTCGCGATATTCGGGGAGATCGCGATGTTCGGGGAGACAGTGATGTTCGGTGGAACCTCGATGTTCGGAGGGACCGCGATGTTCGGAGGGACCGCGACGTTTGGGGAAACAGAGATGTTCCGGGAAGCAGGATGTTCGGGGGGACCGCCATGTTCGGGGAGACCGCGATATTTGGGCAGACCGCGATGTTCCCGAAGATCGCGCCAGTCCTTCCAGAAGCCTCCCCTCCTCTGAAACCCGCTGCAGTCCACAGCCCACCAGGTTTGGCCCCCGCCCCGCTTAGGCTCCATCCCCCAACTCACCGGCCCGCCCTGCCCCGGACCAGCCGAACAGCAGGTGCAGAAAGGAGAGGCACAGAAGGAACTCAGTGCTGGCAGCCGCTGCCATGGACAGACCTGGAGCGCAGGGGCAGGAGGCGCGGTCCACGCGGAGTCCGGCTGATGAATCGCTTCCTGGCTCCCAGGCCTGGTAATTATAAAAGCCGCCCGGCCCCGCCCCTCTTCGCGGCACCCCGCCCCGGGGCGGGCTGGGATCCACTGGGCGGGATCCTAGCCTGCCCTTATTAGGGATGCTCCACCCCGTCAAGCTGTCATCTGGCAGCCGCCTGGCTGATGAAACTTTCCCCTCCAACCCGCCCCCGCGGCTTGTTTGCGGCTGGCACAGGCCCCGAGCGGGACCAGGGCGCGGTTCCTTCCATGGCTCCATCACCTAATTTTTCAACACAGCATTTCTCATTACCACAATGTAAACACGCACAGGAAGGTGAAGAAACTTGCACAGGAATACTCAGTGGCGGCGGTGTCTCCCCGTCACCGCCTGCGCCAGCAACACCCGCCCTCCCTCCGCCAGTGTCGCGGTGCCCCCGCCCCTCTCCGTTCAGGGCGCAGCCGCTTCCCCAGTCCGGAGCGGACCTTGTTTGCCTCTCCACTAAAAGCAGAAGGTCTTTGAGTATATTCTATATCCCTTCATGACTTCCGGAAAAAAAAAAAAAAAAAAGAAAGCCCTGGAGGCCTACAGTGATCAATCATCATGTGATCAATTGTGTTTCCATGGAGAGCAGAAGCCGAGGGAGGGGTCTACGCATGCTTGGGGCTCACTTTGCCACACACCTTCTCGGTCCAACCACACTCAAATCCATGGCTGCATCCGCACCTCGGCTCAGTCCCTGGATGGTCACTGCAGCCATCCTTAAAGGGGCAACCCGAGTGCATCCTCGTCTCAGTTATGAAACCATCTAGATCTGTGGGCAGAAGCCAGAGGGAGGTGGGGAGCCCGTGGCCCTTGGCCTCAAGGGAGGGCTTAGCCTTGGGTGAAGACTGGGCAGAGCCCCTGAGTCCCACTCTGTCCCCAGTCACTCAGCCGGTTCTGCCATCGAATGAGAAGAATAGGCACAGACCTCCCACTCACACAGTCTTCATGTGGGGAGAACTTCACCTGGTGACCATCAATCCCCAGGGTCCTGAGGATATGGGAAAGGGGAGGAGGCCTGGACCAAGCCCAGGACCTGTCTATGCTTCAGGACAGGGACATGGGATGGCAGCCATCTCTGTGATGGAGCAGGGACACAAGAGCCAAAAGGTTCTGGCCTGAAGCACTAGAGCCTCTGTCCAGGAGGGGCCTTGTGAAGGGTAGTCTGGAGGACAACAGACACATGGGGGTGGGCAGTTCTCAGATTTGGGAGGGGCATAGCTTGGTGGGTCCAGGGATCTGTGTGTGAGAAGAGCCTGCCATGTACAGGGCTGAGGGCAGGAGCCCAGGTTACTCCTGGGAGGAGGCCACTGGGAAGGCCCTGGCAGCCCCACCCCTGAGGCTGGGTGACCTGGGCCAGTGACTGGGGGAAACAGGATGAAAGCAGGGGAGACTGGCAGGAGAGTCCTCAAGCAGGACAGCCAGATGACAGGAGGAGGGGCCTCTCTGCACACCTGGGCCCTGGTGCCTCACCCCTGCTGCAGGCATCTGGCCACCAGACTCAGGTCTGCCCACGATGGGGATAGAAGTGGCTCAAAAGTGACTGTAATGGCTGTGATCTAGAGGTCTTGCATTCAGACGTGGAAGTCAGCTGATATTGTGGCTGAATATTCCTGTGCAAGGTTCTTCAGCTTTCTGGGCATGGATGTCCACATGTGGAAAAATGACAAATGCTATGAACACAGATGAAATGAGGAGATTCTACAAGGAACCCTGTCCTTGCACATGCTAAGCACCCAGGGCAGGTCTCCTATTTCAGTTGTGAGCCCTGCTGCCCTCCCTGAAGTCAGCAAATGCCAGGCCCACCCTGAGGAGAGCTGGAGCTCTCAGCCCAGGCCGTGGCCTCTTCATGGCCCTGAGTGTGCTGTGAGGGGGTGGAAATGAAAGCAAGACCCACCATCAGGACTCAGGCGTGTTTTTGAGACCCACAGAGGATGATTTTTCTCTCCATCACCTGGTGAGCCTGACCTGATTTAAGGGTGGTTGGAGGCTGAGTGAACCAGTGAATGAATGAGACAGTTGTGGGAGTGAATGGGGCTCAGAGGAATAGCACAGGTGCAGAGGGGAGTTGGAGAGGAGGTTTTAACCCCCAGGGGCCCGAAGGTGGCAGCGTCGAGGTTGGAGATCTCATGATTGGCACAAGTTGGTAATACTTTTTTGCCTTTTTTTTCTTCTCGAGACAGAGTCTCACTCTGTCGCCCAGGCTGGAGTGCAGTGGGATGATCTCAGTTCAGTGCAACTGCCGCCTCCCAGGTTGAAGCGATTCTTTTGACTCAGCCTTCCGAATAGCTGGGATTACAGGCATCTGCCATTGTGCCCGACTAATTTTTGCAGTTTTAGTAGAGACAAGGTCTCACCATGTTGGCCAGGCTAGTCTCGAACTCCTGGCCTCAGGTGATCCACCTGCCTCGGCCTCCCAAAGTGCTGGGATTACAGGCGTATGAGCCACTGCAACTGGCCACAACTTGGAAATTTGAATGCCCACCTAGGTGTCCACAAAGATTTTCCAAGGAAGAGTAACTGGTTTTCAACCAGTCTGGGGGTGCTTCATCAGGATAGAATCTTCTAGAAAACATAGTGTGATGATGGACAGCAAACTGCTGTCTTCATCTGGTTTGATTGAGCCTAGAGTGCACCAGGGCGAAAAGAATCTTGCCTTTTTTTTTTTTTTTTTTTTTGAGATGGAGTCTCACACTGTTGCAGGGGCTGGTGTACAGTTGAGCAATGTCAAGTTGCTATACTCTCCACCTCCCAGGTTCAAGCGATTCTCCTGCCTCAGCCTCCCAAGTAGCTAGGATTACAGGCACCTGCCAACACACCTGGCTAATTTTTTTGTATTTTTAGTAGAGACAGGGTTTCACTATGTTGGCCAGGCTGGTCTTGAACTCCTGACCCCATGATCCACTCACCTTGGACTTCCAAAGTGCTGGGATTACAAGCATGAGCCACAGTGCCCAGCCGAAAATCTGTGTTTTAAACAAAGAAGGAACGAGTCTGAGAGCGGAAATGGAAATGGGAAAAGATAAGGGGGCCAGGAGGAAAGAGAAGGAGAAAAGAAGGGTTGGGGTCTGAGAGGGAGCAAGAATCCAAGCATTTCCGGACCCATGGCCTGGAGTTGCAAGTGGGGGGGCGGGGGCCACTGGAGCTGTGACAGCCTTGAGGGCTGTGGTGACTCACACAGGGGCCCTCTGCTTCCTCCAGGCTTGTCACACCCTGGGCTCCAGGTCCCTAGTGGCACAGTTGCTGGTGCAGAGTTGGGTGTCTGCCTCCAGCTCTACTCCTGCTACCAGGCTGGTCCGGAGTGGGTCGGGTCAGTGAGTTCCAGGCTGGACCCTAAGTAGGGGTCCTGGGCCAACATAGGAAGTCTTGGACTGCAGGGGTGCGGGGGGTCAGGAGGAGGGCAGGCTTCTGGAAGTTTCTGAAGGTCTCCCTGGGATTTAATGTGGCATTGCCAGCTGAAGCCAGCTTGGCATGGGGAGAGAGATGTGAGACTGATGAAAAGTGTGCAGCCTGATTTAAAGCCAAATCCTGAGCCCTTTCCAAGAACAATAAACTATATTGTAGTGGCTAAAACAAACAAACAAACAAACAAACAAAGTAGCCTTTCTTGACAGATACAGAACCTATCATTTTTAAACTTTACATTTAACATTGTCTTTTGAAGATAGTGTATATTATTTGATATTTTAAAATTCAACCTGGGAGTTTCAGTGATTTCTGTGATGAGCTTAGTAATTCACCTTTATTGTAATTATTATTGTTTAGGATTTAGCTATACCATCTTTTTTGTTTGTTTGTTTTAAGATACGGGGTCTTCCTCTGTTGTCCAGGCTGGAGTGCCGCGGCGTAGTCATAGCTAGCTGCAGCCTCTAACTCCTGGGCTCAGGCCATCTTACTGCCTCAGCCTCCAAGTAGCCAGGACTACAAGCATGTGCCACCCACTGGGCTAATTTTCTATATTTGTTTGTAGAGATGGGGTCTGTCTATATTGCCCAGGCTGGACTTGAACTCCCGAGCTCAAGCGATCCTCCCACCTCGGCCTCGAAAAGTGCAGGGATTACAGGCATGAACCACTGTGCCTGGTCCACGTGTATTTATTGTGTTTTTTATTGCTGGCATTTCCCCCTCCATACCTGTGTTCCATTTAGTATACTGAGGTTTTCTTTGGTTGGTTAAAAGTTATATATTCTAGTTTTCTTCCCAGCGTGGCCGCCCTTAACCTATGACTCATACCAATATGTATCACATTTATTGGTATTAATGGTTTTGTTTTATTCCTAATTTTAGAAGTATCAGCATGTTTTCCTATTCCTTTTGCGTGCCACCTCCAGCCCCATTTTCCTGATATCTTTCCTACCTGTAATTCTCAGGTACTCTTAGCTACACTTCCTTGTTTCTGTGATCCTAACTTCACATTTCCCTTGTTGTGAGATAACAGTAATCTGGAACAGATTCTTTGGTCACTCATCCTCCTCGGTTCTCTTGTGGCATCTCCTGTGTTTCTCTTGCTATTGAGGTACCTTCCTCTAAACTATTTCCAACTTGGATCTTCAGGAGGCAAATATCCTTCAGGTTTTCTGTTTTGAATAATTCTGATACATGATGGGCAGGATTTGGCAACTGCCCCCTCAAGTTTCCTGTACCTTTTCTAGAATGATATGTTCTAGAAAACACTGATGACAGGACAACTAGCTGCTGTCTTAGCCTGTTTGTTTGAGCCTGGAGCGTACCAGGGGCAGGAAAATCCAGTATTTTAAGCAAAGAAGAAATGTGTATGAAAGTGGGTATGGAAATGGGAAAGGAAAGGGGACCAGGAAGAAGGGGATGGAGGGAATAAGGGCTCAGGACCTAGAGAAACCAGCTGCTCCTAGTCTAGGCACCGCTAGTCTAGGAACTGTGAGTCTAGGCACGGCTAGTCTAGGCTCTGCACAGTCATAATTAAAGCTACTAATCAGTTGACCTTAAAATAGAGAGATTTTCCTGGATTCTCTGAGTGGGCCCAGTGCCATCACATGAGCTCCAAAAATCAGAGAATTTTCTCAGACTGGAGCCAAGAAAGATGCGTCCGATGTCAGAGAGATTCTAAGCATGAGAAGGATTCCATGCACTGTTGCTGGCTCTGAGTTGTGGGTGCTGTGAGCAAGACTGCAGAGGGGCCTGTAGGAGTTAGGGAAGGGCTGCAGCTGACAGCCAGTAGGGAAGTTGGGACCTCAGTTCCACAGGTCCAAGGACTGGATTCTGCAAGCAACCTGAATGCACTTGGAAGCAGATGTGTCCCAGAATCTCCCAATCAGAGCCCAGCAGGGGGATAGCTTGATTTTGACCTTGAAGACTGGGAGCAGAGAAACCAATCAAGCCATCTCAGGCTTGTGACCTAGAGGACTGTGAAATAATAAAGATGTACTGATTTAAGCAGGTAAGTATGTGGCAATTTGTTATCACTGCAACAGAAAAGACACCTTCGTTATTAAATGAGAATTTGACTGGATATAAAATTCTAGGCTCAAGTTCTTTTCCTTCATATTTTAGAAATAATACTCCATTGTTATCTTGCAACCAGGGTTGCTGTTGTGTAGCCTGAAGGCCAAGTGTTTCCTTCTTCCTTCCCTTGTTTCCCTGGGGTAATTTGGGAAAGGGAGCCAGAAGCCTGAGCTTCTTTCCTGTCTTCATCCAGTGAATTTGTACCATTCCAGGCTGTTAATCACAGTCTCAAGGAGGTAGAGAATAGTTTCTACTTTAACCTACCTGTTCACAGATGCACTTGGAGATCAGACAAGCTTACTGTTTTTCTCTTATTCGACTAGTGCTAGTCTTCTCTCCTCCTATTTTATAAATATTAAACTTATTGAGATGTAATTTACAGGCAATACTCCTTTGTGAACAGAGGAGCTTAAAGTCTCTTATCTTTGGGAGTATATTGAAACACGTAGGCGTTTGCTCATATTATAAGGCATGTTCCCCAGTTATAAACATTAAACAGATGAATGATGTTACTTCAGTCATGTATCATCTTACCAACTTGTCAATTCTGTAGAAAATCACGTTTCTAGCATTACTTGCTTCAGGTTTTCAGAAGAGAAAAACAACAATGTTTTCACTGAACATTGGCTTTTAAACAAAATCAATGCTAGAACTATGTTAAATTCATTTACTTCCTATCATTTCTATATTTTATAGATTTCATAAAATTGGCCCACAGTCTTAAATTTGTTATAATTATGACAGAAATCTTAGTAAAATACCCCATCCCTTTCAGTTATTGGAAACACTACTGAATTCTAGACTTAAACAATAAATAGCACATTGTAGAACAGCAGTACTGTTTATAAACTGAATTCAGTTGAGTTAATCAGACATGACAAGATATTTTTATGATTTTAACATAAGCTTAATGAACAATGTTGAATAGATTTAAACACTTTTTAAATAATATATCTAAATGGTGTGTATTATGGTAACACTGCCTTTGAGAAGAAATCATGAATTTTGGATTTAACATATAGGATGGCACCCTAGGAAAACATTAAAAAGTCAGGAGAATTGTACTTTAAGAGTGGAATTGACTAATGAAAATATACATTACCAGAGTCACCTCCTGGGATGCCTAGACATTTACTTATGATGCGAGCATTTTCCTGCCTAGAAACAGCAAAACTGACTGTTGAGCTCTAACTGGCAGGCCCCACAGGCCAGAGCAACAACAGAGTAAGAAAACCAGGAAAATGTTTTGCTCAATAGTTTTTTTTTTTTTCATTTTTAAAAGCCATTGAAACATAGTAAACATAGTTATTTTTAAATCCCTCCCTGATAATTCTAATTTTTTGTTGTTTTTTCTTTCTTTCTTTCTTCCTTTTTTTTTCTTTTTCTTTTTTCAAACAGACTCTCACTCAATGGCCAGGACTGAAATGCAGTGGCATGATCTCGGCTCACTGCAACTTCCATTTCCTGGGTTCAATCGATTCTCGTGCCTCAGCCTCCTGAGTAACTGGGACTATAGCCGTGAACCACCAGACCCAGCTAATTTTTGTATTTTTAGTACAGAAGGGGTTTCACCATGTTGGTCAGGATGGTCTCAAACTCCCGACCTCAGGTGATCCACCCGCCTGGGGCTCCCAAAGTGCTGGGATTACAGGGGTGAGCCACCGCACCTGGCAAGATAATTCTAAAATCTAAAGCTGCAAAGTCTAACCCAGCAGTTACTAGCTACGTGAGGCTATTGAGAGCTTGCAATACAACTAGTTTAAATTGAGAAGTACTGTCAGTATACGGTGCACACCAAATTTCAAAGGTTTAGTATAAAAATGTCAAATGTCTCATTATTCATTTTTCCATTGATGACATGCTGAAATAATAATTTTGGTTAAAAAAATTTAGTTAAAGCATATTGAGAAAAATGTTGTAAAAATATATTTTACCTGTTTCTTTTTATTTTTTCAATGTGCTCACTAGAATATTTAAAATTCCCTGTGTGGCTCACACTTGTGGCTTGCATTATATTTCTATCAGACTACTGATCTAGAGGTTCCATGTATTTTCTGTCTCTGTTGCACATTTCAGCTGGTTCTTGTTGTTGCTATCTTACCTCCCTATGTGGTTGGTTATCTTTTTCTACCTTCTGGATACAGTGTTTTAAAAATTGCTGTTGACAGAATATAAAGTGTAGGATGGGCTGGGCATAGTGGCAACCAGGGTGAGTCATTCTGCCAGGCTTGGGAACTGTGCTACTCAGGAAACTTTTCTCATCACTGACCCCAATCCTGTCCCAGATGGGAGAAGCAGTGAGTGCTGTGCCTAGGCTCCCTGCCTTCCCAGTGCTCCCAGCATCACACCAGCTCCTCCCCAGTTGCTGTGGGGTCCCGACCCTCCATGTTCACTATACTCCCAAAATTGGCTCCCCATCTTCACTGCCCACCAAGCATCATCCCAGGCCCTCCAGGGTCACTGCCTGACCAGGTGGCGGTTGGGTGAAGAGGCAGAGATCAAGACAAGACACCTGGTCCAGTTTGACTTTAGGTTCGTCTCTGAAACACGACTGCATTCCACATCCTGTTCCTCCTGCAACCTCAGCTGGGAGGATGTGTAGGACTGTGTAGAATCTTGGTGGGTGATGACCAATTCCTGCAACCATGGCTTTTCAGCTACATTGATTTTTCCTAAAATGGACAAACAGACTGGCAACAAGTTATGGAAATACTGTTTTCCTTACTAACAATAGAGATGTGTACATGTATCAATGATGGTTTTTAAAATAAATATAAGCCCATAGGCACTCTGCTGAATGCAGATTCTATCTCAAACTAACACACTTTCAAGATCTTCCAATACCTGCACATATAGTTTTCCTTTTTATCTCTGCAAGACATTACACAGAATGACTGCATCACAACAAATGTAACCAGTGTCTGTGTATGAAGATCCAGATGGTCTCCAGTCAGTTACTTTTACAGACACGAAATGCTGCAGAAACTGTGTTTCCATGAATCTCAATTTAATTGTGTAGAATAGATTTCCAGACACAGAATTGCTGTGCATATTAATGCACCTTTAAAGCGTCTCATGTCTCGGGATGGCAATGCTGGCAACACTCTCTTCTGTGACTGTGAAGTCCCACCATGGGCAGAGGAGGGTGAAACAACCACTATAGAGGGGGTGGAAACTGAAGGACAGGGTGACAGGTTTCATCAAGAGTAAAAATTATCCAAGTCTTAATTAAGAATATCTATACATATGCATTTGAAATGGCATAAAGACTCCCTGGAAAGATTCAAAGAATCCAATATTGTCTAATTCCCGGCTGTGGCTAACGAGAGTGGACCCAAGCAGGGACGGGGGAGCCTTTCCCACATGACTTTTCATGGTTTTGATCCTGAAACAGGTGAAAATATGTAGGTGAAGAAGTAAGAAAGAGTGGGGCCAGGAGCCCCAGGGAGGGTCACCGGATGGGCTCAGCCTGATCTGTTGTGGGCCCCGAGGGTCCTGGGACGCAGAATATGAGCAGGGACGTGCGGGTCTGCCTCAGTGAGGAGGCACTGGTTCTAGATATTTACCAAACGGTGTTGTCACAGGGGGGATATTATAGGCGATTGCTGATTTCAACCACAGATGACTTTGGCGGAAAGTTCCGCTCCTGGGAGTTTCAGTTTCCACCCCTCCGCGTCCTCTCTAGCTTCTGCGAGCTCCGCCCAGGGCGTCTGCTTCGACCGAGCTCCGGACCCAGGTCCCGCCCTGTGGAGACCCCGGAGTGGGTGCCCCGCTGCCGGCCGATACCCCCGGGCCTCCGGGTCCACAGTGTCCGGAAAAAAAAACGGCCTTTCAAAGACCTGGGATGACTCGCTGGTCGCGGCAACAGACCCGCGGTTCCCGTGTCAGAAGAATCAAGGAAATGCGGGGCCTGGTGGGGTGAGGAGCACGAGGTTCCTGCTTCATCCTCGCCCGGAGTTTGTCACCGGCTCAGTGTGTAGACCTCACCGTCCCGCTCCAATCCATGGGGCTCCGACAGTGTGGGCCCCGCGAGGACCCCCATCCTCCTTGCCTTGGGGCAGCTACTAGGTCCTGAGTGTCCAGGGTCCGGAAGGGGCGTCAAGTTGTCGCCTCCTGGATCCCACCGCTCGCAGTCCAGGGCTCCTGGTTTATATGCTGGCCTGGGAGCCCGGAGCATGGATGTCGTGGGGCGGAGAAAACCTTGGGATGGTTGGAAATGAAGGATGGGAGGGAGAACCCGAGAAAGGGAGAGGAAGGAAGCAGGTAGGGCCAGAGAATAAAGAGAAACCTCTGCCAGGAAAATGGGAAGAGGATGACACACTCATAGCCCTACACTCCAACTCTCCCTCTCCTGCTCTCTGCCTTGTAAGGAACGCAGGCCCCACCCCCTCCAGCCCCACTGTGTTTGGGGTCACCCATTCCAGCGGGGTGAGGCGTCCCGTTGTGGGTGCGGTTGGCATTTCCCTGAGGGCTGTGGACACTGAGCACCTTTTCCTGGTTTCACTGCTATTTGCATTCTTCTAACGCCAATGGACAAGGGGAGGTCCCCAAACGCAGGTGGGACCGCGACCCCAGGCGGTGCGGGGCTCTTGGCAGCGCATGGGGTAGTGAATTCGAAGATGAGTAAGGAAAATAGAGAAAGGATGGAGATTTATTGTAAAAGGAAAAGTAAATACTCAAATAAAGGGAGTGTAGGGAAACTCAAGAGAGAGGCAGGGGCAAGGGGGCTTGGGGCTGCCATCTTTCTGGGTTTCTTCAACCAACGGGTGGAATACTCATGAAAATTCCTGGTTTTCTTAGTACTCTGGTGCCTCGAATTTTTATACCAAATATGAGTATTCTCAGAACTGCTAGGGAGCTTACTAGTATGTTAATCAGCATGTAATGAGGTCCTACGTGAAATCTGGGTCAAATCCAGGGCCATGTTGGGTCCACTCATTCTTAGCTTGGTCCACACGCTGTTTTTCAGCAACTTATCAGCCCACAGCCCCTGCAGATATTTCAACAGATTCCTTTTGCTCGTCACCTGAAACTGCTGCCTAAAATTTTCTATTCTTTTGAGATCACCGTGTAGTTTACCTGTCTCACATTGGAGAAATGTCTATTCAAATTCCTTGCATATATTTAAATTGGCTTACTTCACTTTATAATATTGAGTTGCAAGAGTTCTTGATATATTCAGAATAACAATCCCTTACCAGATACATGATTTTCAATTATTTTCGCTCATTCTGGAAGTTTTTTTTTTTTGTTTGTTTGTTTGTTTTGTTTTTACCTTCTGAATGAAGTCCTTTTTGAAGCACAAAAGTTTTACATTTGCATGAAATGAAATTAAACTACCTTTTATTGTGCTATTTGTGCTACTGGCTTCAGGGAAGGAGGGGTGGGCAGGAAGCCCCCTAGAGTCCCTGTCTCCCTCCACAGCAACTCAACCAGAAAATCCATTCACCATTCATACAGGCATGTTATCACACACACACACACGCACACACACAGAGACATGCAGGCACTGTCTCTCACATACACTCACACCATGCAGGCGCGCACACACACACACACACACACACACACATACACACAAATGTATGCAGAAATACAGACACAGCCATGCACATACATGGACACAAACAAAGACACACAGAAACACACGGGAGAAACACGCGTGTCATCTTGAGAGTTGTCATGTGGGGCCCATCCTGCCCATGCACCTTTCGTCTCGCCAGCTGTCTCCCAATTCATGAAGGAGTTCTGAAGCCCTCAAGCAGGCAGTCACTGTGTGATCTGAAACACTCAGACAGCTCTTCACTCTGACTTATCTTCCTGGTCCCCCCGGGATGAAGCAGCATCCTGTTGGTTTTCACTGTAGCAGAAGAGAATTCTCCCCCGGGCAGAACTGCTGGGCCACCAGAGAGCACCCCTCTGCTCTTTGCTCTCAAGGCATCTTGATCTGCACGTCAGAAGGAACTGCCCCAATCCTCAAAAATGAACTCTTTATGGATTCCTCTTCCGCATGATGCCAACATCTCTTTTGTCTTCTCTGTAGCCCTTGGCTGTGGATCCCAAGCTGTGTGCCAAGGAGCTCAGGGCACAAACTCGCTGTGAGCAAACCCTCTGGGCTTACTGAACTATTTGAAAGATGAGCAGTGCCATCTGCTGGAAAACACTAGAAAGTACCAGTCCAAGGTATTTTATAGTTTCAACATCAGACTATGCACCATTACAAGTTACAGGTGTGCACCATCATGCCTGGCTAATTTTTGTATTTTTAGTAGAGACGGAGTTTCACCATGTTGGTCAGACTGTTCTCAAACTCCTGACCTCGTGATCTGCCCACCGCGGCTTCCCAAAGAGCATTTTTTCATGTTTGCTGGCCACTTGCAGGTCTTCTTTTGAAAAGTGTCTGTTCACATTCTTTACTTGGGATTTTGTTCTTGCTAGTTAAGTTCCGTGTAGATTCTGGATATTAGAGCTTTGCCAGACACACAGATTGCAGATATTTCTCCCATCCTATAGGCTGTTTACTGTGTTGCTAATTTTTTTTTTAAACTCTTCAGTTTAATGAGGTCCCATTTGTGAATTTTGTTTTTATTGTTGTTGCAAATGCTTTTGGTGTCTTCTTCATGATATCTTTGTCAGGTACTATGTCCAAAGTGGCACTTCCTAGCTTCCAGGATTTTTATGGTTTTAGGACTTACATTTAAATCTTTAATTAATGTCGAGTTATTTTGCATATATGGTGAAAGGTAGAGGTTCAGTTTCATTCTTCAGCACATGGCTAGCCAGTTATCCCAGCACAATTTGTTGAATTAGGACTCTTTCCCCATTGCTTGTTTTTGCTGATTTTGTTGAAGGTTAGAAGGTGTGAAAGTTTCTTTCTGAGCTCTATTCTGTTCCACTGATCTAAGTGTCTGTTTTTGTACCAGTACCATTCTGTTTTGATCACCGCAGCCTTATATTATAGTTTGAAGTCAGGCAATGTGATGCCTCTGGCTTTGTTCTTTTTGCTTATGATTGTTTTGGTTATTTTGGCTCTTTCTTAATTCCAAATAACTTTTAGATTAGATTTTTCTAATCTGTGAAAAATGACATTGGTATTGATAGAGATAGTGTTGCATCTATAAATTGCTTTTGGAAGTATGGCCATTTTAACTATATTGATTCTCCAACCCATCAGTATGAAATATTTTCCCATGTATTTGTGTTGTCTCTCATTTTTTTCAGCCATGTTTTGTAGATCCTCTTTTTCCATACAAAATCTGGTAGAATTCCATGGTGTCTATGTACCACATTTTTTTTTTTCCATTCAATTCACTGTTCCTGGGCACTTAGATTGTGATTCTGTGTCCTTGCTAGTGAGAATAGCACTGCAATGAACATATTGACGTAGTTGTCTTTTTGATAAAATGAATTCTTTTCCTGTGGATATATCCTGAGTAGTAGGATCGCTGGGTAGAATGGCAGTTCTATTTTAAGTTCTTGGAGGAATCTCCAGACTGCTTTCCATAGCGGCTGAACACGTTTGCTTTCCCACCAACAGTGTCTGTTTCCTTTTCTCTGCAGCCTCACCACCATCTCCGACTTTATGACGGGTAAGAGATGGTAACTCATTGCAGTTTTGATTTGCACTTATCTGATGATTAGTGATATTGAGCATCTTTTATGCTTGTTGACCAATTGTAGGTCTTCTTTTGAAAAGTATCGGTTCGTGTCTTTGCCCAATGTTAATTGGGTTTTTTCTTCTTGCTTGTTGAATTGTTTAAGTTCCTTGTAAATTCTGGATATTGAACCTTTGTCAGATGCACACTTTGCAAATAGTTTCCACCATTCTACAGGCTGTCTATTTAGTGTGTTGCTAGTTTCTTTTTCTGTGTAGAAGCTCTTCAGTTTAATGAGGTCCCATTTGTCAATTTTTTTGTTGTTGTTCCAATTGTTTTTAGTGTCTTCTTCATGAAATCTTTGCCAGGTCCTATGTCCGCATTGGTATGTCTTAGGTTATATTCTAGGATTTTTACAGTTTTAGTACTTACATTTAAATCTTTCACCCATATCAAGTTATTTTATATATATGGGGAGAGGTAGGGGATCAGTTTCCTTCTTCTGCATATGGCTGGCTGGATATCCCAGCACTAATTTTCGAATAGGGAGTCTTTCCCACATTGCTCATTTCTGTTGAAGATTAGATGGCAGTTAAGTGTGCAGGTTTATTTCAGGGCTCTACATTATTTTATTTACTAAATAAAATAATCATTAATGTAATATTTTCATATTAAATAATTAAAAATTTCTACAACAGGCACTGTGGTTCATGTCTGCAATTCCAGAGCATCAGGAGGCCAAGGTGGGAGGACTGCTCAAGGCCAAGATTTGAAGACCATCCTGGGCAACATAGGAAGACTCTATCTCTACCTAAAATAAAACAATTTGCCGGGCCTAGTGGCATGTGCCTGTAGTCTCAGCTATTCTAGAGGCTGAGTCTAGAGGATCACTTGAGCTCAGAAGTTGGAGATTACAGTTAGTGGTAAGTATGCCGCTTCACTCCAATATGGTTGACAGAATGAGAAACTGTAAAAAGCCATAAAAATAAAAAGGATTATAACAATTCTTGGTCAGCAACACACTAAACAGCTTGTAGAATGGGGAAAACTAGGCCGGGCGCGGTGGCTCAAGCCTGTAATCCCAGCACTTTGGGAGGCCGAGACGGGCGGATCACGAGGTCAGGAGATCGAGACCATCCTGGCTAACACGGTGAAACCCCGTCTCTACTAAAAATACAAAAAACTAGCCGGGCGACGTGGCGGGCGCCTGTAGTCCCAGCTACTTGGGAGGCTGAGGCAGGAGAATGGCGTAAACCCGGGAGGCGGAGCTTGCAGTGAGCTGAGATCCGGCCACTGCACTCCAGCCTGGGCGGCAGAGCGAGACTCCGTCTCAAAAAAAAAAAAAAAAAAAAAAAAAAAAAAAAAGAATGGGGAAAACTATTTGCAAAGTATGCATCTGACAAAGGTCCAATATCCAGAATCTACAAGGAACTTAAACAATTCAACAAGCAAGAAAAAAAAGCCCAATTAAAATTGGGCAAAGACATGAATGGATACTTTTCAAAAGAAGACCTACAATTGGCCAACAAACACGAAAACATGCTTAATATCACTAATCATCAGGTAAGTGCAAATCAAAACCGCAATGAGTTACCATCTCTAATCAGTCACAAAGTCAGAGATGGTGGTGAGGCTGCAGAGAAAAGGAAACAGACACTATTAGTGGGAAAGCAAATGTGTTCAGCCGCTATGGAAAGCAGTTTGGAGATTTCTCCAAGAACTTAAAATGGAAAGGATCCCTGAGCTCTGAAGTCCACCATACTATTTTACTAGTGATACTGTTTGGAAGAATAAGGTCATGCTTCAGAGAAGTGTCTGCTTTTCCACAATCAAAGAAGTAGAAAGAAAATGCCTTTTGCTGGGATTTCTTGTTCAGTTAAAACTTGTGCAGGAATTCCATCCATTACCACCGAGAGAAAGTGGCAGAAGACGTTAAGAAAAATGGCTGTTAGGATCATCAGCAAAGGTAATGAGTGGCATGAGATGCTGAGTCTACAATATCCTCATCATCTCCTGGGGGCCTGTGGGCTTGCTAAGGCTTGCACTCCTGCTTTCCAGAAAGGCAAAGTGGTGAGTAGACAGGCGACCTCCCTGAAGGGAGAGCAGGAACCAGACCAGGCTAACAGAGGCTTCTTGATATCATCTTCCACCTTCAGAAAAGATGAAGCGTTGGTTTAAGTGGCTGAGAAAAACCTGGGTCTGTTGTCCTGGGTGACAGGCCCTCCCCATTTCCGAGCCTCTCCCCCAAATAAAGAACATGTTTTTCCCTTCAAACCTACCCTTGGCTCTGCAGCCAGTCCCAACCTCCACCCTCCTTCACCACACCACAGAGCCAGCCCAGGTCCTGTTACAGCGCATGGGGGCTCAGAATTGAGGCTGGTAATGAGGGTTGTGCACCCCCAGGGAGGGCCTGCTCCCCCTTCTCACAGAAGGGTCTAGAGGACCTGGGGGAGCACTGTCCAAAGAGAGGTCTTTGTATCAGTGTTCCCTGGCCTTGGGTGGGCTTGCAGGCAAACCTCCTTCTTTCCCCTTTGCTCTCAACCTCTCCTCTCCCTGGGACCTGCACCCACAGCTTTGAATGGGACTGCCCCTGCCCCGCCCTATTCATTCCTAACCAAGTTCAGTGGTGAGCATGGAACTCCAGCAGCAGCTCAGCCTCCCGGTCTGAGTCCACTCTGCTCCAGGCAGGGCCATCAGCTGGCTCAGGATCTGGAGTGTGCAGGAGGCAGAATGGCAGGGGCATCACCCAGGACCCGGCCAGGAATGCCATGGGTCCAACAGGCCTGGCCTTTCCTGAACCTCAGTCCGGACATGCTCCACTCTTCACCTTCTACCTTAACTGCTGGGACCTGAGCTGCTTTCTCTGGGAATGCAGCCTTTGGAATTGGGTGGGCCAAGGCCCTCACAGCCCCCTCGTCCTGGGATTCTCCCAGATCACTCTCTTTGTAGCCTTCTCCAGGGACACCCTTTCTCTTGACATCCTAGGTGAAGTGGTCATGCTGCTCGTCTCCTACTGTGCAGACTGCCCACGCCTGAGTTCCTGCTGCCTACAGGCCACATACCACTACCCTTCCCGAATAGGAACCTGCTCTGAAACAGGCCTGAACTGGCTAAACCCTCTCAAGCTCAATAGGCCTTAAGCCTTGGTATGGGCCCCTCCCTTTCCCTCTGGCCTCTGACAGTGAGAATCCATCAGAACTCAAGGTTGAGCTGCCCAGGTCACTGCCAACAGGTGACACCAGGTCTCATTTATCTGTCTTATGTCAGTATGAGAAGTTCCCGGCCTCTGGGACTCTGTGTATTCTCCTTCTGCATCCTCCCATCTCACCCATCTGCCCCTTGCTCCCCTCCCAATATTGCCTACAGTATCTGTCACTCTAAACAACTCTCCACAGCAGCCAGCTAGAATGAAGGGGAGTAGGATGATGAGGTGGCTCCAGGGAATGAGGGTGGTGGCCGTGGCTTTGGGGTGGGTTGTACCTTGGGCCAGACAGGGTGGTTCTGAAATGGAAACACAGGAGTGACAACCCTTGTCGAGGCCGCAAATCTTAGGAGATGCCTCCTCAGCTCCTGCCACCCCAGGTCATCCTGGAAGGCAGAGCTTTTGCCCCCCTCTGCTGTGGGGCAACCTCTGGGACAGGTCCTGGGGTAGGAAGGGAGAGGGGGTGTCCCCTGTCCTCAGGGAGCTCACATGGCTGCTGAGGGAAGCAAGGTGACAACACACCCCACCCTCCTGCCATGGAGAAAGAGGAGGTGATGTCCCAGGGCCAAAGAAGCCAGGGTCTTGGGCCCTGGCATTGGAGATGATTTTGATGGATTTACAGAAACAGACGAGGGGAAAGGAAAGAAAAGGCGATTCTAGGAGAAAGGAACACTAATGAAAAAGATATGGAAACACTATGACACCCACAGATTTGAGGTTGGTGAGAAATGCACCGTGGGTGGAGAACAAGCAAGTGCAGGGAGGAAGAGGAGTCAAGAGGAAGAAGTGAGAGGAGGATGAGAGAGCACAGGCATGCCAGCACCCCCAGGAGGAGCCCCCCATGAGGGAGTCATGTTCACACTCACTCACACACACACGCACTCACACACTCAGACACCAGACTGATAAGATCTGAACTCAAGACAGCTTCCTTTTTTCCCCTCTCACTTACTTGTTGGATCCAGCATTTGTTCCCAGTACATCAAAAATTCTTCAAGCCATGTCTTCTGGAAGAACATGGTCACATCCCTGTTCTTCTCCCACTTCTCTTTCACCTTCTTGGCTCCAGGATGAAGTGCTGTCCACTTTCTGTTGTTTGAGTCAAAGAAGAGGAACGTCTGTCCATTGAAGAGGAACTGCCAAGATCCTCTGCCGTGTCCATGGGCTTCGTGCTCACAAGACATTCGGGCCTGCAGAATGAGGGGCTCTGCCCCATTGGAAAGAGATCAGCTCTGATCTTGACAAATCCTGAGCCCCACCCTGCTTCCTTTCCTGATCCCTGGACTTGCTCTCTCTGCTGCATCCTGCGCATGCTTCTCAGCCTCTTGGATGACACAAACTTCTGATTTATTTTTTACATGAAACCAATAAATGCCTCTAAGTTACTACTGTGTCTGCTCCCTGGGCCATTTTAAACTTACCAATGGGTATTAAATTCTCCGCTTGAATGTCAGGCAGTTGCCCTTTGAGGAAATCCACCATGTCTCTTAAGGTTTCAGTCTGTTCTTCCCAGGTTTTTGTGACATTGACTTTCTTCCCCAGAGAAGCAGAGGCTTTGGCCTTGTGGTTAACACAGTCATAGTGAAGAAAAGGCCTTTCATCCACCAGGCCTTGAACTTCACACCACTGTGGTTTAGGTCTGAACTTAGGAGTGATGATGAAGTCATAGCAGACAGTGTTTGTCTGTGGAAGAAAAACACGGGCGGGGGGTGGGGTTGGTGTGGTGGGAAGTGGAAATTAAATCCCCTCCTTCCCCTTATGGTGACTGCAAGTAAATACCTCTGAGGAGCTGGGCTGGCAGAGCAAGATATGCCAGCCAGGATTGTCATGAAAACTAGTTAATGACTAGAGCGTCTCCCTTGCTTGAGTACATGGAGGGGAAGGTTCCTGCAGCCGTGAAACCACATGGCCCCTCCAGACATGTCCCACCTGCTCCGTGCCCACATGGGTCAGCACATGACCTTGTCGTGGATGTGCCAGGCCTGTTGTGGCAGGAAAAGGCCTGGATGAGGAGGACCCTCAGCAGCAGTCTGTGTGGACTGCAGGAGGTGGGAGAGGGTGTGGGAGCTGCCCTTGGATGCTGCAGCACAGTGTGGGGGTGGGGAGGGCAGAATTCAGTTTTGATAAGCAAGTGATTATTGTCACGGGTCACAGGATTTAATATGTTGGCAAAGCCCCAACGAAGTCGCCCATCTGCTATGAGCATGAATTCCTGGAACCTTGGAAAGGGATGGTTCGCATGGCAAGAAGTGGAAAATCCAGAACTTCTTTTTTTTTTTTTTTTTTGAGACGGAGTCTTGCTCTGTCACCCAGGCTGGAGTGCAGTGGCCGGATCTCAGCTCACTGCAAGCTCCGCCTCCCAGGTTCACACCATTCTCCTGCCTCAGCCTCCCCAGTAGCTGGGACTACAGGCGCCCGCCACCTCACCTGGCTAGCTTTTTTTTTTTTTTTTTTTTTTTTTTTTTGTATTTTTTAGTAGAGACGGGGTTTCACTGTGTTAGCCAGGATAGTCTCGAACTCCTGACCTCGTGATCTGCCCGTCTCAGCCTCCCAAAGTGCTGAGATTACAGGCTTGAGCCACTGCGCCCGGCCAATCCAGAACTTCTAAGTCAGGGAATAGAGGAAAGAACCAAAAGGCTCAGAGAAGCGCCCATGCCAGAGTGGCTGCAGCATGAAAATCCAGAACGATGTCCATCCTTTGGGCTCATGGGATGCCTGGAGGACTCCTGTTTACTCAGCATATAAAGAAGGCCCTGGGATAAGGCAGCAGACTGTCAAGAAGCCCAGGGATGCCTGTTGCTGAAGGCCGGGATTGGGGGTAGGAAATGCTGTTCCTGAAATGGGCTCCCAGTAGTAATGGGGGTGGAAAATCCTGAAATAACAGATCTCAATTGGAGGCCGTCAACTGTCAGGAGGAAGGAGGGTGCAATGATGGAAATAATTAAAGAAGTCACAATGCCAGCTGGGGACCTCAGCCATACAAAAGTATGCCCATGGCTCATAGAACAAAGGAGTCAAAGATCCAACAGAAATGGAAACTCAACCCGGATACTGCTAGAGTTAAATAATTACAACAAACAAAGACAAAATGCAAGGATGGATGACCTGGAGGCTGAAAGGAGTCACCCCAGGAAATAACTGAGCTCCTTTGCCCAGCTTTGAGAACTGAGCCACATCTCAGACCCAGAGTCCATTACTAAAAGGAGAACCCAGAGGCCCCAGTGGGCTCCTTCAACCCCATAGCAACTGCAATGACTCCTTCAGACTCCCTCACAGAGCTACATGGGCATTCACTCTGGTAAGTGTACACCATGAAACAGCAAATACCCAGACACTCCTAGTGAACAGTGCGTGGTCTGACCTTCTCCCAGGGACCTGAAGCATTAACTTGCTCCCCTATTACTCATGAGGTGCATTTAGGGCAAAGTAACAGACGGACACCTGTGTCAGGTCCAGCTTAGACGGATGTGCTGGGTTCATTCGACGAGGGGTAGGAAATGTCTGGTGAGCCCCTGGGTGCAGGTGAGTGTCTGCAGCAAAGTTCAGGGGGAAGTTCCAGGGCAGGAAGCCCTGGAGGTGCTGGAAGGTTTGTGTGGTGAAGAGCAGGTCAGAGCAGAGCAGGGTTGTGGCTGGTGGGGGAGTCTGTGATTGCTTCCCTGTGGAACTCCCCTTCACCCCTGTCCTGACCCCAGCTAGGGTTCGGGATCCGGTTTCTCCTTCCCTAGGGCGAGTGGGGCTGCGGGTCTGCACCAGGGAGGGTCTGCACCAGGGATCCCCGCCCCACCTTGCCTTCTGTAGCCCTTTGGCCCCTCCACCCTCCTGCGATTCCTTTTCAGCCTTCTTTGACACTCCCCCTGGCCTGCGGGGCTAGCAGCAGCTGCATCAAGCCGACTCGGTGGAAAGGAGCGCCGGAGGGAAACTGAGTGCCTTCAGCCGGGCATGTTCAGGGAGATAGCGATGTTCAGAGACATCGCAATGTTCGAGGAGACCGCGATGTTCCGGGGGATAGCGGTGTTCCGACAGACCGCGATGTTCGGAGAGAGAGCGTTGTTAGGGGCACTGCGATGTTCGAGGAGACCGCGATGTTCGGGGGGACCGCGATGTACGGGGAGACCGAGATGTTTGGGGAAACCATCAGCGATGTTCGAGGAGACCGCGATGTTCAGAGAGATCGCAAGGTTGAGGGAGACCGAGACGTTCGGGGAAACCGCGATGTTCGGGGAGATCGCGCCGGTCCATCCAGAAGCTTCCTGACCTACGGGACAAACAGCAGCCGGAGGAATGGGACCTGGCATAAAGGAGCCGCGGAGGGGAACTGAGTACCTTCAGCCGGGCGTGTTCGGGGAGATGGAGATGTTGGGGGAGATGGCAATGTTCGGGGAGATGGCAATTTTCGGGGAGACCAAGATGTTCGGGGGACTGCGATGTTCGAGGAGACAGCGATGTTCAGGAAAACCGCGATGTTCCGGGAGACAGCGATGTTCCAGGAGACGGCGATGTTGGGGAGGACCGAGATATTCGGGCGGATCGCGATGTTCGGGTAGAACGCGATGCTAGGGGAGATGGCGCCGGTCCTTCCAGAAGCCTCCTGGGGCAAGCAGAAGCCGCAGGAAGCCGACCCGGCGGAAAGGAGCCGCGGAGGGGAACTGAGTGCCCTCAGCAGGGCAAGTGTGGGGAGACCGCGATGTTCAGGGAGACGGCGATGTTGGGGGAGACCGCGATGTTCGGGGGAACCGGGATATTTGGGGAGATCGAGTTGTTCGGGGAGATGGCGATGTTAGGGGAGACCGGGATGTTCTGGAGGATCGCGATGTTCCGGTAGAACGCGATGTTCTGGTAGAATGCGATGTTCAGGGAGATCGCGCCGGTCCTTCCAGGAGCCTCCTGGGGCAAGCAGAAGCCGCAGGAAGCCGACCCGGCGGAAAAGAGATCGCAACGTTCGGGGTGACCGCGACGTTCGGGGAAACCGCGATGTTCGGGGAGATCGCGCTGGTGCATCTAGAAGCTTCCTGGCCTGCGGGGCAAGCGGCAGCCGGAGGAATCGGACCCGGCTGAAAGGAGCAGCGGAGGCGAACTGAGTGCCTTCAGCCGAGCATGTTCGGGGAGATCGAGATGTTCCGGGAGACCGCGATGTTCGAGGAGATGGCGATTTACGGGGAGACAGCGATGTTCGGGGAGATCTGGATGTCTGGGGAGATCGCGATGTTCGGGGGGACAGCGATATTCGGGGGAACGGCGATGTTCGGGAGACCGCGATGTTCCGGGAGATCGCGCCAGTCCTTGCAGAAGCCTCCGCTCTTCTGAAACCCGCTGCAGTCCTCAGCCCACCAGCTTGGCCCCCCGCCCCACTTAGGCTCCATCCCCGAACTCACCAGCCCGCCCTGCGCCAGACCAGCCGGACAGCAGGTGCAGAAAGGAGAGGCACAGAAGGAACTCAGTGCTGGCGGTCGCTGCCATTGTAGACCTACAGCGTAGGGGACAGGAGGCGCTGTCGAAGTGGAGTCCGGCTGATGAATCGCTTCGGAGCCCCCACGCCGGCTAATTATAAAGGCTGCCCAGACCCTCCCCTCTCCCTTTGCGGCACCCCGCCCTGCCGCGGGCTGGGATCCACTGGGCGGGATCCTAGCCTGCCGTTGTTAGGGATGATCCACCTCGTCACGCTGTCATCTGACAGCGGCCTGGCTAACGAAACTTTCCCCTCCAACCCGCCCCCGCAGCTTGGTGGCGGCTTGCACAGGCCCCGAGCGGGCCAGGGCGCGGTTCCTTCCATGGCCCCATCACCTAATTTTTCAACACAGAATTTATCATTACCACAATGTAAACACCTACTCACAGGAAGGTGAAGAAACTTGCACAGGAATACTCAGTGGCGGCAGTGTCTCCCCGTCACCGCCTGCACCAGTGACAGCCGCCCTCCCTCCGCCTGCGTCGCGGAGTCCCCGCCCCTCTCCGTCCGGAGCCACTGCAATTGGCCACAACTTGGAAATTTGAACGCCCACCTGGGTGTCCACAAAGATTTTCCAAGGAAGAGTAACTTTCGTTTTCAACCAGTCTGGGGGTGCTTCATCAGGATAGAATCTTCTAGAAAACATAGCAGCATGATGATGGACAGCAAACTGCTGTCTTCGGCTGGTTTCGTTGAGCCTAGAGTGCACCCGGGCCAAAAGAATCTTGCCTTTTTTTTTTTTTTTTTTTTTTTTTTGAGACGGAGTCTCGCACTGTTGCAGGGGCTGGTGTGCAGTTGCACAATGTCAACTTGCTACAATCTCCGCCTCCCAGCTTCAAGCGATTCTCCTGCCTCAACTTCCCGAGTAGCTAGGATAACAGGCGGCTGCCAACACACCTGGCTACTTTTTTTGTATGCTTAGTAGAGACAGGGTTTCACTATGTTGGCCAGGCTGGTCTTGAACTCCTGACCTCGTGATCCGCCCACCTCGGACTCCCAAAGTGCTGGGATTACAGGCATCCAACCGAAAATCTGTGTTTTAGACAAAGGAGGAACGAGTCTGAAAGCAGGAATGGAAATGGGAAAAGATAAGGGGGCCAGGAGGAAAGAGAAGGTGAAAAGAAGGGTTGGGGTCTGAGAAGGAGCAAATCCAAGCATTTCCAGACCCATGGCCTGGAGTTGCAAGTGGGCGGGGCAGGGCCACTGGAGCTGTGACAGCCCTGAGGGCTGGGGTGACTCATGCAGGGGCCCTCTGCTTCCTCCAGGCATGTCACGGCCCTGGGCTCCAGTCCCCAGTGGCACAGATGCTGGCGCAGAGTTGGGTGTTTGCCTCCAGCCTCTACTCCTGCTACCAGCCTGGTCCAAAGTGGGTCGGGTTGGCGTGTTCCAGGCTGGACCCTAAGTATGGGTTCCTGGGCCAACAGGGGAGGTCTTGGATTTCAGGGGTTGGAGGTCAGGAGGAGGGGAGGCTTCTGGAAGTTTCTGAAAGTCTGCCTGGGATTTAATGCGGCATTGCTAACTGGAGCCAGTTTGGCATGGGGAGAGAGATGTGAGACTGATGAAAAGTGTGCAGCCTGATTTAAAGCCAAACCCTGAGCCTTTTCCAAGAACAATAAAGCATATTGTAGTCGCTAAAAGAAATAAACAAACAAACAAACAAAGTAGCCTTTCTTGACAGATACAGCACCTATCACTTTTAAACTTTACATTTAACATTGCCTTTTGAAAACAGTGTATATTATTTGATATTTTAAAATCCAACCTGGGAGTTTCAGTAATTTATGTGATGAGTTTAGTAATTCACCTTTATTGTAATTATTACTATTTAGGTTTTAGCTATGCCATCTTTTTTGTTTGTTTTAAGATATGGGGTCTTCCTCTGTTGTCCAGGCTGGAGTGCAGCGGCGTGGTCATAGCTCACTGCAGCCTCTAACTCCTGGGCTCAGGCCATCTTACTGCCTCAGCCTCCAAGTAGCCAGGACTACAAGCATGTGCCACCCACTGGGCTAATTTTCTATATTTGTTTGTAGAGATGGGGTCTGCCTATATTGCCCAGGCTGGTCTTGAACTCCTGAGGTCAAGTGATCCTCCCACCTCGGCCTCCCAAAGTGCAGGGATTACAGGCATGAGCCACTGTGCCTGGTCCACGTGTATTTATTGTGTTTTTTATTGCTGGTATTTCCCCCTCCATACCTGTGCTCCATTTAGTATACTGAGGTTTTCTTTGGTTGGTTTAAGAGTTATGCATTCTAGTTTTCTTCTCAGGGTGGCTGCCCTTAACCTATGACTCATACCAATATGTATCACATTTATTGGTATTATTGGTTTTGTTTTATTCCTAATTTTAGAAGTATCAGCATGTTTTCCTATCCCTTTCTTGTGCCACCTCCAGCCCCATTTTCCTGATAACTTTCCTAGCGGTAATTCCCGGTTATTCTTAGCTACATTTCCTTGTTTCTGTGATCCTAACTTCACATTTCCCTTGTTGTGAGATAACAGTAATCTGGAACAGATTCTTTGGTCACTCATCCTCCTTGGTTCTCTTGTGGCATCTCCTGTGTTTCTCTTGCTATTGAGGTACCTTCCTCTAAACTATTTCCAACTTGGATCTTTAGGAGGCAAATATCCTTCAGGTTTTCTATGTTTTGAATAATTCTGATACACTGTGGTGGGCAGGATTCGGAAGCTGCCCCTTCAAGTTTCCTGTACCTTTTTTAGAACGATATGTTCTAGAAAACACTGATGATAGGACAACTAGCTGCTGTCTTAGCCTGTTTGTTTGAGCCTGGAGCATACCAGCAGCAGGAAAATCCAGTATTTTAAGCAAAGGAGAAATGATTATGAAAGTGGGAATGAAAATGGGAAAGGAAAGGGGACCAGGAAGAAGGGGATGGAGAGAATAAGGAGTGAGGGGCCTAGAGAAACCAGTACTCCTAGTCTAGACACCGCTAGTCTAGGTACTGTGAGTCTAGGCACCGCTAGTCTACGCTCTGCACAGCCATAATTAAAGCTACTAATCAGTTGACCTTAAAATAGATTTTCCTGGATTCTCTGAATGGGCCCAGTGACATCACATGAGCTCTAAAAATCAGAGAATTTTCTCAGGCTGGAGCCAAGAAAGATGCGTCCAATGTCAGAGAGATTCTTTTTTTTTTTTTTTTTTTTTTTTTTTTTTTTGAGACGGAGTCTCGCTCTGTCGCCCGGGCTGGAGTGCAGTCGCCGGATCTCAGCTCACTGCAAGCTCCGCCTCCCGGGTTAAGCCATTCTCCTGCCTCAGCCTCCCGAGTAGCTGGGACTACAAGCGCCCGCCACCTCACCCGGCTAGTTTTTTGTATTTTTTTAGTAGAGACGGGGTTTCACCATGTTAGCCAGGATGGTCTCGATCTTCTGACCTCGTGATCCGCCCGTCTCGGCCTCCCAAAGCGCTGGGATTACAGGCTTGAGCCACCGCGCCCGGCCTATGTCAGAGAGATTCTAAGCATGAAAAGGATTCCATGCACTGTTGCTGGCTCTGAGCTGTGGGGACCATGAGCAAGACTGCAGAGGGGCCTCTAGGAGTTAGGGAAGGGCTGCAGCTGACAGTCAGCAGGGAAGCTGGGACCTCAGTCCCACAGGTCCAAGGACTGGATTCTGCCAGCAACGTGAACGCATTTGGAAGCAGATGCTTCCCAGAACCTCCCAATCAGAGCCCAGCGGGTGGACACCTTGATTTTGACCTTGAGGACTGGGAGCAGAGAAACCAATCAAGCCATCTCAGGCTTGTGACCTAGAGGACTGTGAAATAATAAAGATGTACTGATTTAAGCAGGTAAGTATGTAGCAATTTGTTATGGCTGCAACAGAAAAGATATCTTCCTATTTAAATGAAAATTTGACTGGATATAAAATTCTAGGCTCAAGTTCTTTTCCTTCATATTTTAGAAAAAATACTCCATTGTTTTCTTGCAACCAGGGTTGCTGTTGTGTAGTCTGTTGGTCAGGTGTTTCCTTCTTCCTTCCATTGTTTCTCTGGAGTAAGTTGGGAAAGGGAGCCAGAAGCCTGAGCTTCTTTCCTGTCTTCATCCAGTGGATTTGTACCATTCCAGGCTGTTAGTCACAGTCTCAAGGAGGTAGAAAATGGGTTGACTTTAACCTAGCTTTTCACAGATGCACTTGTAGATTGGAAAAGCTTATTGTTTTTCTCTTATTCGACTAGTGCTAGTCTTCTCCTATCTTTTATAAATATTAAACTTATTGAGATGTAATTTACAGACAATACTCCTTTCTGAACTTATGAGCTTAAAGTCTCTTATCTTTAGGAGTATATTGAAACATGTAGCCTTTTGGCCATATTATAAGGCATGTTCCCAGGCTATAAACGTTAAACAGATGAATGATGTTACTTCAGTCATGAATCATCTTACCAACCTGTCAATTCTGTAGAAAATCACGTTTCTAGCATTACTTGCTTCAGGTTTTCAGAAGAGAAAAACAACATTTTCACTGAACATTGGCTTTTAGACAAAATAAATGCTAGAACTATGTTAAATTCATTTACTTCCTATCATTTCTATATAGATTTCATAAAATTGGCCCACAGTCTTAAATTTATTATAATTATGATGGATGTATTAGTAAAATACCCCATCCCTTTCAGTTTATTGGAAGCACTAATGAATTCTAGGCTTAAACAATAAATAGCACACTGTAGAACAGCAGTACTGTTTAAAAACTGAACGCAGTTGAATTAATCAGACATGACAAGATATTTTTATGATTTTAACAGAAGCTTAATGAACAATGTTGAATAGATTTAAACACTTTTTAAATAATATGTCTAAATGGTGTGAATTATGGTAACACTGCCTTTGAGAAGAAATCATGAATTTTGGATTAACATATAGGATGGCACCCTAGGAAAACGTTAAAAAGTCAGGAGAATTGTACCTTTAAGAGTGGAATTGACTAATGAAAATATACATTACCAGAGTCACCTCCTGGGATGCCTAGACATTTACTTATGATGCGAGCATTTTCCTGCCTAGAAACAGCAAAACTGACTGTTTAGCTCTAACTGGCAGGCCCCACAGGCCATAGCAACAACAGAGCAAGAAAACCAGGAAAATGTTTTACTCAATGATTTTTTTTCATTTTTTAAAAGCTATTGAAACATAGTAAGCATAGTTATTTTTAAATCCCTGCCTGATAATTCTAATTTATTTATTTATTTATTTATTATTAATTTTTTTTTTTGAGACAGAATCTCACTCGATGGCCAGGGCTGAAGTGCAGTAGCATGATCTTGGCTCACTGCAACCTCCACTTCCTGGGTTCCATTGATTCTCGTGCCTCAGCCTCCTGAGTAGCTGGGACTATAGGCGTGAACCACGATACCCAGATAATTTTCGTATTTTTAGTAGAGAAGGGGTTTCACCATGTTGGTCAGGATGGTCTCGAACTCCCGACCTCAGGTGATCCACCCGCCTGGGGCTCCCAAAGTGCTGGGATTACAGGGGTGAGCCACCGTGCCCAGCCTGATAATTCTAAAATCTAAAGCTGCAAAGTCTAACCCATCAGTTACTAGCTACATGAGGCTATTGAGAGCTTGCAATACAACTAGTTTAAATTGAGAAGTACTGTCAGTATACAGTGCACACCAAACTTCAAAGGTTTAGTATAAAAATGTCAAATGTCTCATTATTCATTTTTCCACTGATGACATGCTGAAATAATAATTGTGGTTATAAATATTTAGTTAAAACATATTGAGTTAAAAATGTTGTAAAAATATATTTCACCTGTTTCTTTTTATTTTTTCAATGTGCTCACTGGAATATTTAAAATTCCCTGTGTGGCTCACACTTGTGGCTTGCATTGTATTTCTATCAGAGTACTAATCTAGAGGTTCCATGTATTTTCTGTCTCTGTTGCACATTTCAGTTGGTTCTTGTTGTTGCTATCTTACTTCCCTATGTGATTGGTTATCTTTGTCTACATTCTGGATACAGTGTTTTAAAAATTGCTGTTGACAGAATATAAAGTGTAGGATGGGCTGGGCATAGTGGAAACCGGGGTGAGTCATTCTGCCAGGCTTGGGAACTGTGCTACTCAGGAAACTTTTCTTATCACTGATCCCAATCCTGTCCCACATGGGAGGAGCAGTGAGTGCTGTGCCTAGGCTCCCTGCCTTCCCAGTGCTCCCAGCATCACACCAGCTCCTCCCCAGTTGCTGTGGGGTCCCGACTCTCCATGTTCACCATACTCCCAAAATTGGCTTCCCATCTGGGTGATGATGCTGCCCACCAAGCATCATCTCAGCCCCTCCAGGGTCACTGCCTGACCAGGTGGCGGTTGAGTGAAGAGGCAGAGATCAAGACAAGACACCTGGTCCAGTTTGACTTTAGGTTCCTCTCTGAAACGCGACTGCATTCCACATCCTGTTCCTCGGGCAACCTCAGCTGGGAGGATGTGTAGGACTGTGTAGAATCTTGGCGGGTGAAGACCAATTCCTGCAACTATGGCTTTTCAGCTACATTGATTTTTCCTAAAACGGACAAGCAGACTGTCAATAAGTTATGGAAATACTGTTTTCCTTACTAAAAATAGAGATGTGTACATGTGTCAATGATGGTTTTTAAAACAAGTATAAGCCCATAGGCACTCTGCTGAATGCAGATTCTACCTCAAAATAACACACTTTCAAGATCTTCCAATACCCCCACATACAGATACTTTTCCTTTTTATCTCTGCATGACATTACATAGAATGACTGCCTCACGACAAATGTAACCAGTGTCTGTGTATGAAGATCCAGATGGTCTCCAGTCAGTTACTTTTAGAAAAATGAAATGCTGCAGAAACTGTGCTTGCATGAATCTCAATTTAATTGTGTGGAATAGATTTGCAGACACAGAATTGCTGTGCAAAGTAATGCACCGTTAAAGCATCTCATGTCACAGGATGGCAACGCTGGCGACACTCTTGTCTGATTGTGAAGACCCAGCTTGGGCAGAGGATGGTGAAACATTCACTATAAAGGGAGGGGAAACTGAAGGACAGGGTGACATGTTTCATCAAGAGTAAAAAATATCCAAGTCTTAACTAAGAATATCTATGCATATGCGTTTGAAATGGCATAAAGACTCCCTGGAAAGATTCAAAGAATCCAATAATGTCTTATTCTGGGCTGTGGCTAACAAGAGTGGACCCAAGCAGGGGCGGGGGAGCCTTTCACACAGGACTTTTCATGGTTTTGATCCTGAAACAGGTGAAAATATGTAGGTGAAGAAGTAAGAAAGAGTGGGGCCAGGAGCCCCAGGGAGGGTCACCGGATGGGCTCAGCCTGATCTGTTGTGGGCCCCGAGGGTCCTGGGACAGGGAACACAAGCAGGGACCTGCGGGGCTGCCTCAGTGAGGATACACTGGTTCTAGATATCTACCAAACGGTGTTGTCACAGGGGGGATATTATAGGCGATTGCAGATTTCGACCACAGATGACTTTGGGGGAAAGTTCTACTCCTGGGAGTTTCAGTTTCCACCCCTCCGCGTCCTTTCTGGCTTCTGCGAGCTCCGCCCAGGGCGTCTGCTTAGCCTGAGCTCCGGACCCAGGTCTTGCCCTGTGGAGACCCCGGAGTGGGTGCCCCGCTGCCGGCCGATATCCCCGGGCCCCCGGGTCCACAGCGTCCGGAAAAAAACGGCCTTTCGAAGACCTGGGATGACTCACTGGTCGCGGCAACGGACCCGCGGTTCCCGTGTCAGAAGAATCAAGGAAATGCGGGGCCTGGTGGGGTGAGGAGCACGAGGTTCCTGCTTCATCCTCGCCGGGACTTTGTCACCGGCTCAGTGTGTAGACCTCACCGTCCCGCTCGAATCCATGGGGCTCCGACAGTGTGGGCCCCGCGAGGACCCCATCCTCCTTGCCCTGGGGCTGCTACAGGAGGGCGCCGGGACGCACTAGGTCCTGAGTGTCCGAGGTCCGGAAAGGGCTTCAAGTTGTCGCCTCCTGGATCCCGCGGCTCGCAGTCCAGGGCTCCTGGTTTATAAGCTGGGCTGGGGACCCGGAGCATGGATGTCGTGGGGCGGAGAAAACCTTGGGTTGGTTGGAAATGAAGGATGGGAGAGAGAACCAGAGAAAGGGAGAGGAAGAAGCAGGTAGGGCCAGAGAACAAAGAGAAACCTCTGCCAGGAAAATGGGAAGAGGATGACATACGCATAGCCCCACACTCCACCAACTCTCCCTCTCCTGCTCTCTGCCTTGTAAGCAGCACAGGCCCCACCCCCTCCAGCCTCACTGTGTTTGGGGTCACCCATTTCAGCCGGGTGAGGCGTCCCCTTGTGGGTGCGGTTGGCATTTCCCTGAGGGCTGTGGACACTGAGCACCTTTTACTGGCCTCACTGCCATTTGCATTCTTCTTCTGATGCCAGTGGGCAAGGGGAGGTCCCCAAACGCCGGTGGGACCGCGACCCCAGCTCTTGGTGCCGGGCTCTTGGCAGCAGTTGGGGAAGTGAATTCGAAGACCAGTAGGAAAATAGAGAAAGGATGGAGATTTATTGTAAAAGGAAAAGTAAATACTCAAGGGAGTGCAGGGGAACTCAAGAGACAGGCAGGGGTAAGGGGGCTTGGGGCTGCCACCTTTCTAGGTTTCTTCAACCAAGGGGTGGAATATTCATGAAAATTTCTGGAAGGACAGGGTTTCTCAGGACTCTGGTGCCTCGAATTTTTACACCAAATATGAGTCTTCTCAGAACTGCTAGGGAGCTTACTAGTATGTTAGTCAGCATGTAATGAGGTCCTAGGTGAAACCTAGGTCAAATCCAGGGCCGTGTTGGGTCCACTCATTCTTAATCAGCTTGGTCCACACGCTGTTTTTCAGCATCTTATCAGCCCAGAACCGCTGCAGATATTTCAACAGATTCCTTTTGCTAGTCACCTGAAACTGCTGCCTAAAATTTTCTGTTCTTTTGAGACCACTGTGTAGTTTACCTGTCTCACATTGGAATGTCTATTCAAATTCCTTGCATATATTTAAGTTGGCTTACTTCGCTTTATAATATTGAGTTGCAAGAGTTCTTGATATATTCAGAATAACAGTACCGTACCAGATATATGATTTTCAATTATTTTCTCTCATTCTGGAAGTTTTTTTTTTCTTTACCTTCTAAATGGAGTCGTTTTTGAAGCACAAAAGTTTTACATTTGTATGAAATGAAATTAAACTACCTTTTATTGTGCTATTTGTGCTACTGGCTACACGGAAGGAGGGGTGGGCAGGAAGCCCCCTGGAGACCCTGTCTCCCTCCACAGCAACTCAACCAGAAAATCCATTCACCATTCATACAGGCATGTTATCGTACACACACACGCACACACACAGAGACATGCAGGCACAGTCTCTCACACACACTCACACCACGCAGGCAAACACACTCACACACACACACACACACACACACACACACACATGCATGCAGAAATACAGACACAGCCATGCACATACATGGACACACACAAAAACACACAGAAACACACGGGAGAAACTGCGTGTCATCTTGAGAGTTGTCATGTCAGGCCCATCCTGCCCACGCACGTTTCACCTCAGGGGCTGTCTCCCAGCTCATGAAGGAGTTCTGAAGCCCTCAAGCAGGCAGTCACTGTGTGATCTGAAACACTCAGACAGCTCCTCACTCTGACCTATCTTCCTGGTCCCCCCGAGATGAAGTAGCGTCCTGTTGGTTTTCACTGCAGCAGAAGAGAATTCTCCCCCCGGGGCAGAACTGCTGGGCCACCAGAGAGCACCCCTCTGCTCTTTGCCCTCAGGGCATCTTGATCTGCAGGGCGGAAGGAACTGCCCCAATCCTCAGAAATGAACTCTTTATGGATTCCTCTTCCACCATGATGTCAACGTCTCTTTTGTTTTCTCTGTAGCCCTTGGCTGTGGATCCCAAGCTTGTGCCAAGGAGCTCAGGGCACAAACTCGCTGTGCGCAAACCCTCCGGACTTACTGAAATATTTGCAAGATAAGCAGTGCCATCTGCTGGACAACACTAGAAAGTACCAGTCCAAGGTATTTTCTAGTTTCAACATCAGACTATGCACCATTACAGGTTATAGGTGTGCACCATCACGCCTGGCTGATTTTTGTATTTTTAGTAGAGACGGAGTTTCACCATGTTGGTCAGACTGTTCTCAAACTCCTGACCTCATGATCTTCCCACCGCGGCTTCCCAAAAAGCATTTTTTCATGTTTGCTGGCCACTTGCAGGTCTTCTTTTGAAAAGTGTCTGTTCACATTCTTTGCTTATTTTTTACTTGGGATTTTGTTCTTACTTGTTGAGTTGTTTAAGTTCCATGTAGATTCTGGATATTAGAGCTTTGCCAGATGCATAGATTGCAGATATTTCTCCCACTCTATAGGCTGTTTACTGTGTTGTTAATTTTTTTTTTTTTAACTGTGGAGAAGCTCTTTAGTTTAATGAGGTCCCATTTGTGAATTTTTGTTTTTTGGTTGCAAATGCTTTTGATGTCTTCCTCATGATATCTTTGTCAGGCCCTATGTCCAAAGTGGCATTTCCTAGCTTATCTTCCAGGGTTTTTATAGTTTTAGGACTTACATTTAAACCTTTAATTCACGTCGAGTTATTTTGCATATATGGTGAAAGGTAGAGGTTCAGTTTCATTCTTCAGCACATGGCTAGCCAGTTATCCCAGCACCATTTGTTGAATTAGGACTCTTTCCCCATTGCTTGTTTTTGTTGATTTTGCTGAAGGTTAGAAGGTGTGAAAGTTTCTTTCTGAGCTCTATTCTGTTTCACTGATCTAAGTGTCTATTTTTGTACCAGTACCATTCTGTTTTGATCACTGTAGCCTTATATTATAGTTTGAAGTCAGGCAATGTGATGCCTCTGGCTTTGTTCTTTTTGCTTATGATTGTTTTGGCTATTTGGGCTCTTTTTAAATTCCAGATAACTTTTAGATTAGATTTTTCTAATTCTGTGAAAAATGACATTGGTATTGATAGAGATAGTGTTGCATCTATAAATTGCTTTTGGAAGTATGGCCATTTTAACTATGTTGATTCTCCAATCCATGAGCATGAAATATTTTTCCATGTATTTGTGTTGTCTCTAATTTTTTTCAGCCATGTTTTGTAGATTATCTTTTTCCACACAGAATCTAGTAGAATCACTTATTTATTACTCCAGATCATGGAGGAAAAATGAAGTAACATTAATTCTCTACTGAGTAATACAACAAAATTCCAAACTAAGTAGGTTTTTGGGAAATATAACTTTTTATTTAAATATCAGTACACAGCAATGAATTACTAAAGGAAACTATCATTAATATAAAATTTTTTATTATTAAATAATTAAACATTTTTCTTTCAAAACATGGAAGGAATCCCTGGAGGTCCGAAGTCTAACATGATTGTTTTACTGACAATATCATTTGCAAGAAAGAGATCATCATTCAAAGAAGTACTTGATTTTCCAAACAAAAGCAGAAGAAAGAAAATGTTGACATATCTTGTTTAGTCAGCCAGAACTTTAAGTGCAAAAATTCCATCAGGTAGCACCAAGAGAAAATTGCATAATATGTTAGGAATAACCACTGGTAAAATTGTTGGCAAAAGGAATCAAGGCAGTGAATGAGCTATTGGGTCCATGGTGTCATCATGATCTGCTGGAGGCCTCTGGACATACACAGAAGGTGGTGGGCAAGTCGCCAGCCAGAAGGACGAGTTTGATCGAGACCCTGCTCACCAGGGCTTTTTGGTGTCATCTTTAACCTTCAGAAGGGACACAAATGTTGGTTTAACAGGCAGAGAACCCGGATCACTTTTCCAGGGTAATCTTTCCCTAGTCACTCCATGTCTCAGATCCCTCTGCACTAAGGGACCTATTTTTCCCTTGAGCCCCAACCCTGGCGACTGCAACTTGGACCAACCTCTTTCCTCCTTTGTCACATCACAGAGTCAGTCCAGGCCCTGCACCTGACCCCCTGGTCACAGGGCATGGAGTGGAGGGGCCCACAGGTCTGAAGCTGGTAGTGATGGGTCCGCGCCCTCACTCAAGGCCCTCTCTATGATCTGATGAGAGGGCCTAAAACATGGCAAGGAGTGGGGCAGACATCCAAAGACAGGGTTCTGTATTCCTGTGCCCTTAGCCTTGGGTCAGCCTGCAGGCAAACATCCTTCTTTCCCCTTCTTCTTGAGTCTTTCCTCACACTGGGAGCAGCACCCATAGCTCTGGAGGTATCTGTCCTTGTTCCACCTTATCCATTCCTGGTGCAGCCCAGTGGTGCCCGTGGAACCCCAGCAGCACCTCAGACTCCCCTTCCCCTGAATCCACTCTGCTCCTGGCAGGGCTATCAGCGGGCTCAAGATCTGGGGTGTGCAGGAGGGTGATGGCAGGGGAGCTGCCTCAGGGCCCAGACTGAAACCCCATGTAACTGACTTTTTAAATATCCTTCTCTTGAGCAGCCTCTACGCTTTACCTTCCACCTTAATTCCTGGAACCCAAGCCACTTTCTGTAGGAAGGCAGCCCTGTACTCCCACTTTTTCCATTAGGTATACCAAGGCTCTCCCAGGCCCCTCCTCCTGGGATTACACCCAGATCTCTCTCTTAGCCTCAGAGATGGAATCCCCCTTCCCTTGTCACACCTCATGTAAAGCTACCATGATGCACCCAACTCAGTTAAGAGGACTGCCCATGTCTGAATTCCTGCTGCCTGCAGGCTACACACCCTTCTTCCTGAATAGGAACCTGCTCTGAATCATACCTGAACTTGCTAAACCTTTTCAAGCTCAACAGACACTGAGCCTTGTTATGGGCCCCTCCATTTCCCTCTGGACTCTGAAGGTGAGAATCCATCAGTACTCAGGGCTGAGCTGCCCAGGTCATTGCCAACAGATGACACGGTCTCATTCACCTGTCTCAAGTCAGGATGAGAAGGTCCCAGCCACGGGGAGGGGTGGGACTCTGGGAATTCTCTTTCCCCGTCCTGCCTCCTCACCCACCTGCTCCTTGTTCAACTTCCAATTCTGCCCACAGTACCTGTCACTCTAAAGGACTCTCCTCAGATGCCAGGCAGGATGAAGCAGCAGAGGATGACGAGGAGGAAGCAAAGGATGAGGGTGGTGGCCGTGGTCCTGAGTTGGGTTGTGCCTGAGGACATGGTGAGTGGTGCTGAAATGGAAACACAAAAGTGACAACCCTTGTCCAGGCCCAAAATCTGAGGAGACACCTCCTCAGTTCCTGCCACCCTAGGTCATCCCGGAAGGCAGAAGTTTTGTCCCACACCCCCACCCCCACCCCGCTGCTATGGGGCAGCCCTGGGGTAGGAAGGGAGAGGGGGTGTCCCCTGTCCTCAGGGAGCTCACACAGCTGCTGAGGGAAGCAAGGTGACAGCACACCCACCCTCCTGCTGTGGTGGAAAAGGAGGTGATGCTCCAGAGTTGCGGAGGGGAAGGTCTCTGGGCTGGCATTGGAGGTGGTTTTGATGGATTTCCAGAATCAAACGAGGGAAAGGAAAGGAAAAGTGATTATCAAAAGAGAAAGCACTAAGGAGAAAGGTCTGAAAACACACTGACACCTGTAGTTTCAAGGTTGGTGAGAAATCCACAGTACGGGGAGCAGAAGCAAATGCAATGAAGAATAGGAGTCAGGAGGGAGAAGGGAGAGGAGGATGGGAGAGCACAGGCACGCCAGCACCCCAGGAGGAGCGCCCCATGAGGGGGTCATTTTAACATAAACGTGTATACTGGGATGACTGAGGCTGAACTCAAGAACTAGTTTCTCGAGATCACCGTTTCTGATCTCATTCGAGATCCCCGTTTCTTTCTTCTGTTACCTCCTGCACTTGGCTCCAGGGTTCTGTCCATGCCCGTCAAGAAGTCCTTAAGCCATCTTGTGCAGTCTCCCATTGAGATGTAATGGAAGGACATAGTCACATCCTTGTCATTCTCCCACTTTTCTTTCATCTTTCTGGCTCCAGGATGAACCATTGTCCACATTCTGTTCTCTGAGTCAAAGAGGAGGAAGACCTGTCCATCGAAACTGAACTGCCAAGATCCACTGCTGTGTCCTTCAGCTTTCTGCTCACAAAACATCCTGGCCTGCAGGGTGAGGGGTTCTGCCCCCGTCAGAGAGAGATCAGCTCTGGTCTTGACACATGTTGAGCCCCCGTCCTGTTCCACTTAGAATTTCCTGGCCTTACTCTCTCTGCCACATCTTGGCCTTGCCTCTAGATCTCTTAAGGGGTTAGATGACCTTCCATTTGTTTTTGTTTTTGTTTTTTTTTGAGACAAAGTCTCACTCTGTTGCCCAGGCTGGAGTGCAGTGGCACAACCTCGGCTCACTGCAGCCTCTGCTTCCTGGGTTCAAACGATCCTCCTGCCTCAGCCTCCCAAGTGGCTGGGATTACAGGTGTGTGCCACCATGCCCAGCTAACTTTTGCATTTTTAGTAGTGACAGGGTTTCACCATGTTTTTCAGGCTGGTCTCAAATTCCTGACCTTGTGATCGGCCCACCTCAGCCTCCCAAAGTGCTGGGATTGCAGTCATGAGCCACCGCGCCCAGCCCCCATTTGTATTTTTACATGAAAACTACAAATGCCTCTAACCTACCACTGTATCTGCTCCCTCCTGTCCTGGGCCATCTGAAACTTACCCCTGGGTGTGTAATTCTCCAGCTGAATGTCAAGCAGTTGCTCTGTGAGCATGTCCACCACCTCTCTCAGTACTGGGTTCTGTGCTTTCCAGGTCTTTGTGACACTTAGTTTCTTCCCCAGGGGACTGACGGGTGTGACTGTCTTGTTGCCACAGTCATAGTGAAGAAAAGTCTTTTTATCCACCTGGCTTTGAACCGCACACCACCATGGTCCAGGTCTGAACTTAGGGATGATGGTGATGTCATAGCAAAGAGAGTGAGGGTCTGTGGAGAAAGGCAGGTAAGGGGTGGGTGGGGAGAAAGAGACCCCTAGTTAGCCCTCCTTCACAAGGTGACAATAAGAGGATGCTTTTTGTGGGCTAGGCTGGCCCAGGAAGGAGTGCCCCCTCCAGAACTGTGGTGTCCACAATACTAAGGCGAGTGCTGGCCCCTTGCATGAGGACAAGGAGGAGGTGGAGGAGGAAGAGGAGGAGGTCTCTGCCTGCTGAGAAACCACATGTCCCCAGACATGTCCCACTGCCCCTCTGTCCACATCAGTCAACATACGACCTTGCTAGAGAGGTGCCAGGGCTGCTAGAGGAGGAAGGGCCTGGATGCCAGAGGATCTTCAGCAGCAGCCCGCATTGACTGTGGGAGGTGGGAGAGGGTGTGAGGGATGCCCCTGAGGGTGCTGGTACATGGTGGAACAGAGTGAGGATGGAACCCCATTGGATAAAGAAGAATTGATTATCATGGTCACAGGATTTAACATGTTGGCAAAGTCCCCAGTGATGGTGCACATCCGCTATGAGGATGCCTTCCTGAAACCCTGGACAAAGGGATGGTCCACGCAGCAAGAAAGGGAAAATCTGAAAGTCTAAGGCAGGTAGAGGGAGGGATCACAGGATCAGAGAAGTGCCCATGCTTAGACCCAGAAGGGTCTAAGTGTGAAAATCCAGAACAATGTCCATCCACTGTGCTCATGGGAAACCTGGAGGACTCCTGTTTACCCAGCATATAAAGAAGGCCCCATGAGAAGACACCAGAATGGAATGAAGCTTAGGGATGCCTATTGTTGAAGGCCAGGGTTGGGGGTAGGAGATGCTCTTCCTGAAATGGGCTCCCAGTAGTAATGGGATGAAAAATTCTGAAATTACAGATTCCAGGTGGAGGCTGTCAACTGTCAGGAGCAAGGAGGGTGCAATGATGGAAATGATTAGAGAAGTCACAATGCCAGCTGGGAACCTCAGTTATACAAAGTTATGCCCATGGCTCATAGAACAAAGGGGTCCAAGGTCCAAAAGAGATGGAAACCCAACCCGGATACTGCTGGATTTAAATAATTACAAGAAACAGAGATAAAACAAATGATGGATGACCAGGAGGCTGAAAGTAACCAGTCCTTCAAAAACAAGGATCGTTTGTCCAATTTGCAGAATAAAGCCACTTCTCAGACCCTGAACCCATGACTAGAAGAAGACACCAGTTTCCAGTGAGGAAGGACCTTTTAACCCCGCAGCAAGTACAATGGGTCCTTGTGGCCTTCTACAAAGATATTTATGGCCACTAAAGTTTTCTGTGAAAGGCAATGTTATAAATACGTAAAGGTGTGCAGGGAATATATTCTCCATTGTAACTACTCAACTCTGCTGTTGTAGTTCAAAAGCAGCCATAGACAATCCATGAATGATGAGTGAGGCTGGACCTGCCTTGAGTGCCTGATGACCCAAGGCCCCCTAAGATCCTAGAGGTACATGTGGTTGCAATATCTAATTGGAGAATCACAACAAAGATTCCATGTGAATGTTCAGAGGCAAGGCAATACCACTCACAGCAAGGAAATCTCAACATTAAACAGTGGCTCCTGTAGAGTACTGTGCCTTGGCAGAGATGGGGCCTTCAGCAAGGTGAGGGCAGTGACCATCCAGTCTCAGAGCTGCCCATTATGGATGGACTCCTCACCCTCTAGGTCATTAGGAAGATAGGCACGGCAGCGAGAAGACGCAGGTGGGTCTCCTGCGATGGGCAGGAGCAGGGCCACAGAGAACCAAGAAGCTGCATAAGCAGTTGGCTGCGATCCCCAGGACACCACGTGGCTGCACCCCCTCACCCTCAGCTCATACCTGAGGCTTTAGAGAGGGTCCCTGATGGCCCCTGTAGACCATAGATGCTACTCAACAGCAAAGGAGGGGAAAATAAGCCCCCAACTATGGCACCCCCACTCCCATCACATCCACACCACCCAGAAGCCACAGACAAGGTAGGACCAGCTTCCACTCTCCAACTGACACCCGAGACATTACTTGGAGATGACACCCTAAGGGATGGGACACTGTAATCCCCTCATCTGGGATCAGCAACCTAGGACAGGGTCCAAATCTGGTCCCCCCTCATTTGCAGGTTGCCATTGCCTGCTGCTGCTCTACAAAGGGACAGGGCTGGACACAGAGAGCAGAACCCAAGGCCTGCAAAGATCACAGGGCATCCTTCCTCCCTTTCTAAAAAGGCTTTGCTGACCCCTGTCTACATAGTGACTATTCTCTAGGACGCTGGCTCCCCAGTAGGAAGAACAGGCTTCAGAACGAAGAACAGGCAGGTCTGGGCCCCAAGGGCAGAAGTGGGCACCTCTACTCACCAGAGTTCCCAGGGTCATTCTGGAGGGAATGGTGCTTCCCATGCCCTCTGCACAAGTTCTGAGGGGAGCTTGGGGTGTGTTTGCTGTGGTGTGTCCTCAGTCAAGAGGCAGAAGGTGCCACGTGGTGTAGGAGGTGGTGAGGGTCCCTTCATGGATGGGGAGACCTCTGGGGTGACCAGCTGGGTTGAGGTGGGGAGTAAGAGGATGTGACTTGGGTGGTGGCAGTGGATGGTGAGGGGAGGAGTGGGGGGGTGTCTGCTGAGCTCCTGGGTGCAGGTGAATGTCTACAGGAAAAGTGCAGGGGAAAATTCAAGGGCAGGGAGCCCTGGGGGTGCTGGAGGGTTTCTGTGGTGGAGAGTGGGTGAGAGCAGAGCAGACCTGTGGCTGGTGGGTGTGTCTGTGATCGGGTCCCTGTGGAACCGCCTTCACCCCTTTCCTGTCCCCAGCTCGGGTTCCCGGGACTCTGGCTTTTCCTTCCCGAAGGCGGGTGGGACTGCCAGGCTGCACCAGGGATCCCCGCCCCACCTCGCTCTCTGCAGCCCTCTGGCCCCTCCAACCTCCTGCCAGCCTCCTTTCCACCCCGCTCCTTTTCGCCTCGCCGCTGGCAAGAAGCAGCCTCGCGGAGTGGACCCGGCAGGGAGGAGCCGCCGACCGGAACTGAACGGGGGCGCAGTTCGGGGAAATCTCCCCTGTCCTTCCCGAAGCCTCCCCTCCTCTGAAAACCGCTGCAGTTCACAGCCCCCAGGTTTGGCCCCCGCCTCGCTTAGGCTCCATCCACGAACTCACCAGCTCGCCCAGCCCGGGACCAGAGCGACAGCAGGAGCAAAAGTAGGAGACACACAAGGATCTTGGTAGTGGCGGCCGCTGCCATTGGGGACCCAGAGCGCTGAGGATGACTTGATGGAAGGGGAGCCTGGAAGATGAATCAGGTCAAGGTTGAAAAGCCGGCTTATATAGGCGCTGGCAAGGTTTCCTGCCGTCGTCACAGCGGCTAGAAATATGGTTGGCTGCCCTGCCGGCGTCCCTCCCCTTTCCGGGTGTCCCTCCCCTTTGCCTCAGCCCCCTTCGGAGTGGTGTCTGGGCGTCGACCCGGCTCCTGCCAGGACACGGTTCCTTCCACGACAGACTCATTTAATCATCACAGCATTTTTTTTGAAGGTGACGAAACTTGCAGAGGAATATTCAGCGGCGGCGGCGTCTCCCTGTCGCCACCTGAGCCCGCGACACTCTCCCTTCCTCCGCTTGCGCCGCCTTGTCCTTTGGCTCACCCCGCTCTGGGCGCAGCCACGGGCCTGATCGCGCTCCCTCCACTACTTCCCCAGTTCCTAGTGGACGTATTTATAGTCCGGGCTAGGTTTTATTATTTATTTATTTAGAGACAGAGTTTCGCTCCTGTTGACCAGGCTGGAGTGCAGTGGCGTGATGGCTCATCGCAACCGCCGCCTCCAGGGTTCAAGGGATTCTCTGGCCTCAGCTTCCGGAGTAGCTGGGATTACAGGCGCCCTCCAACACGCCCGGCGAATTGCTTGTATTTTTGGTAGAGATGCGATTTCACCGTGTTGGCCAGGCTGGTCTCAAATTCCTGACTTCAGGTGATCCACCCGCCTGGGCCTCCTAAAGTGCTGGGATTACAGGCGTGAGCCACCGCACCTGGCCCGGGCTAGGTTTTATTACAGGAACAGCACGCAAGGTTTCAGAGGTTTAAAACAACATATTGTACACTAAACAATTAGTCAAGATGGTAGATTTTATCTTGTATGTTTTCACCAAAATTAAACAACTTTAAAAATTATCTTAAAAATTTACACCTTGCTCCTGCTCTGCCCAATGCAGACTGGTCAAAAGAGTCTACTCATTAAAATCGAGGACAACATTGAGGACCTCGTCCCTAAAATCTCAGCCTGTGACACACTTGCTGATTTAGAAAGCTCCTCAGAGAGATGGGCCCTGAGCTCCCAGTTCAGCAGCCTCCCTCGCCCAAGTCCAGGGATGGCGCAGGGGGCTCAGCAGAGCAGGTTCTAGAGAAAGTTCCTAGTGGTTCCCCACTGTCAGCGCATTCCACTGGCCTGTTCCCCCTGGGCCAAGGGTCAGCCATCCTTCAAAGCTGGGCGCAAATACCCCATCCCATGTGTGTCCTCCATCTTCCCACAATACAGAACACCCTCCTGCTCCCTGAGACCTGGATCCACAGTGCGCGCATCTGGATCTCCCTGTGTGACAATTACTCACACAATTTGTGTGTGTGAGCATGTGTGTGACAGAGTCATGCTCTGTCACCAGTCTGGAGTGCAGTGGCATGATCATAATTCACTGAATCCTCAAACTCCTGGGCTCAAGGCTTCCTCCCCACTCAATATTGGAGAGTGTGGGGCGAGGCAGTCTGAGCCACTAGCGCAGCCATCCTCTTGTTACTGTTTCCTATGCCCTGGCAGATGCCTCAGTAGTATTCACTCCTGAATTTACCATGCCTTGTGTTAGACTGGTCTGGGGGCCAAGTGGGTCTTGGCTGTAGTGCAACTGGGGCGAGTCATTCTGCCAGGATTAGGAACTGTGTTACTGGGGAAACTTTTCTCATCACCCACCCCAATCCTGTCCCAGATGGGAGGAGCAGTGAGTGCTGTGTCCAGCCTCCCTGCCTTCCCAGTGCTCCCAGCATCACACGCAGCTCCTCCCCAGATGGTGTGGGGTCTGAGTTCTCCATGTTCACCATGCTCCCACCACTAGCTCCCCATCTTCACTGCCCTCCCAGTATTTTCCCAGCCCCTTCAGGGTCACTGCCTGACCAGGTGGGGGTTCGGTGAAGAGGCAGAGGTCAGGACAAACCACTGGTCCAGTCTGACTTTAGGGTCCTCTCTGAAATGCGACTGCACACCATCCTGTTCCTCTATCAACCTCAGTTAGGATCATCTGTAGGGCAGTGTAGAATCTGGGCCAGTGATGACCGATTCCTGCCTTTTCAAGTATATTGATTTTTCCTAAAACGGGTAAACACACTAGCAATAAGTTATGGAAATACTGTTTTCCTTACTAACAACAGAGATGTGATTATGTATCAATTCTGGTTTTTAAAACAAATATAAGCCCATAGGCACTCTACTGAACGCAGATTCTATCTCAACATAGCACACATTGAAGATCTTCCAATATCCTCACATACAGATTCTTTTCCTTTTTATCTTTGCACGACATTACATAGAATGACTGCATCACAACAAATGTAACCAGTGTCTGTGTGTGAAGATCCAGATGGTCTCCAGTCAGTTACTTTTACAGAAACGAAATGCTGCAGAAGCTGTGCTTGTATGAATTTCAATTCAATTGTGTAGAATAGATTTCCAGACACAGAATTGCTGTGCAAATTAATGCACCTTTAAAGTGTCTCATGTCATGGGATAGCAATGCTGGTGACACTCTTGTCTGTGATTGTGAAGACCCAACTTGGACAGAGGAGGGTGAAACATCCACTGTAGAAGGAGGGGAAACTGTTACAGGCTTCCTGAGGGACAGGGTGACAGGGTTCATAGAGTCAAAAATATCCAAGTCTGCATTAAGAATATGTACTTATACGTGTTTGAAATGTATGTATAAACACTCCCTGGAAAGATGAGAAGAATCAAACTTTCCTCCCAGGCATGTGGCCAATGAGAGTGGATGCAGGCAGGGGCTGGGGAGCTTTTCACACATGACTTTTCATGGTTTCGATTCTGAAGCAGGTAAAAATGTGGAGGTGAAGTAGTATGGAAGAGTGGGGCCGGGAGTCCCAGGGATGGTCACAGGGTGGGCTCGCCTGATCTGTTTGGGGCCACAAGGGTCCGGGGATGCAGAACCCAGGCAGCGGTGTGCGGGTCTGCCACAGTGATGAGACACTTTTTCTAGATATTTACCCAACGGTGTTGTCACAGGGTGGGTATTATAGGGGATTTTTGATTTCAACCACAGTTGTCTTTCGGGGAAAATTCGCACACAGGGTTTCAATTTCCATCCTTTCGCGTCCTCTCAAGGTTCTGCGCGCTCCTCCCAGGACGCCCGCTCTGCCCGAGCTCCGGACCCGGGTCCTGCCCGATGGAGACTGCGGAGTGGGTGCCATGCTGCCGGTCGATGCTCCCGGGCCTCCGAGTCCACAGCCTCCGGACAAAACGGCCTTTCGAAGACCTGGGAGGACTCGCCAGTCGCGGCAAGGAACCGTGGCAGGAGGACACAGGAAATACGAGCCCGAGTGGGGTGAAGAGCACGAGGTTCCTCCTATATCCTCGCGGGGACTTTGCCACCGGCTCAGTGTGGAGACGTCCCCATCCCGCTCAGATCTCTGGGGATCCGACAGTGTGGCCGCCGCGATGACCTGCATCCTCCTTGCCCTGGGGCTGCTGCGGGAGGCCGCCCGGGGCACACTAGGTCCTGAGTGCCCAGGGTCCAACAGGGGCTTCCGGTTGACTCCTCCCGGACGCCGTCGCTCGCGGTCCAGGGCTCCTGGTTTCTCCACTGGGCTGAGGGCCCGGAGCATGGACGTCGTGAAGCAGAGAAAACCTTGGGATGGTTGGAAATGAACGATGGGAGGGCAAATCAGAGAAAGGGAGACGAAGGAAGCAGGTAGAGCCAGAAAACAAAGAGAAACCTCCGCCAGGAAAATGGGAAGGGGATGACACAAGCACAGCGCCTACACTCTACCAACTCTCCATCTCCTCCTCTCCACCTTGCAAGGAACGCAGGCGCCACCGCATCCACCCTCACTGTGTTTGGGGTCACCCATTCCAGCAGGGTAAGGCGTCCCCTTGTAGGTGCTGTTGGCATTGCCCTGAGGGCTGTGGACACTGAGCACCTCTTCCTGGGTTCACTGCCATTTGCATTCTTCTTCTGATGTCAGTGGGCAACGGATGGTCCCCAAACTCTGATGATACCTCGACCCCAGCCGGTGTCGGGCTCTTGACACTGCCTGGGGAAATGAATTCTAGAACCAGTGGGAAAATAGAGACACGATGGAGATTTTTTTGTAAAAGGAAAAGTACACACTCATGTAAAGGGAGTGCAAGAGAACTCAAGAGAGAGGCAGGTGCAAGGGGGTTTGGGGCTGCCACCTTTCTGGATTTCTTTAACCAAGGGATACAGTATTCATGAAAATTCCTGAAAGAAGGTGGAGATTTCTCAGAACTGTGGTGCCACCCATTTTTACGCCAAATATCGGTGTTCTCAGAATTGCCAGGACACTGGTGGGTGTGTGTTTAGTATTATAATAGGGTCCTAGGTGAAACCGAGGTCAAACCCAGGGCCATGTTGGGTCCACTCATTCTTAGCCAGCTTGGTCCATACTGTCTTTTAGGATTTTATCAGCCCACAGCCTCTGCAGATATTTCATCAGATTCCTTTTCCTAGTCACCTGAAACTGCTGCCTAAAATTTTCTCTTCTTTTGTGAGCACACTGTATTACACCTGTCTCACTTTGGAGAAACATCTTTTTGAATTCTTTGCATATATTTAGTTGGGTTATTTTGCTTTATAATATTGGGTTGCAAGAGTTCTTTATATATTCAGGATACCAGTCCCTTCCTAGATACACGATTTTCAAATACTTCCTCTCATTCTATAAGTTTTTTTTAACCTTATGAATGGAGTCCTTTTTGAAGCACAAAAGTTTTACATTTGCATGAAATGAAATTAAACTACCTTTTATTTTGCCATTTGTGCTATTGGCATACAGTGCTTAAGAAGCATTTGCCAAATCCAGGATCACAACAATACTGCTCTGTTTTCTTCTGAGACTTTCATTGTTTCATGTCTTAGGTGGACATCTGCCATTCATTTAGAGCTAGTTTTTGTGTGTGCTGTAAGGAAGGGATCCGCTTCATTCTTCTGCATGCACCATCCAGCTGTCCCAGCACCATTCACTGTAGTGTAGGATGCACTTGCCCAACCTCCTGTCCCTCCCTCCTGCACTCGGGGTCAGAACTGCCTCCTGCTAATGGTTCTCCCAGGGTTTCTCCCAATGAAATCCCCTCATGTGAATCCCATGTAGGCGCCTGCTTTTCAGAGGACCTGGTCTGGTCTAAGGAGTGGATTCACCAGAGGAAATGATATTTCATGAGATGGAACATTCTGGGAATACTGATACTCAGCAGACCCTTTACTTCATCAAAAGTGAAAAATCGCATTCTTTGGTCATTTTGGGTCCCACAATTCTTCCACCAATTTAGTTTATTGGGGTTAAATTTTGTTATTTCTGCTGCAGTTGTTGTTGTTTTCTTTGAGACGGGCTCTCACACTGTTGCCCAGGCTCAAGAGATCCTCCTACCTTAGCCTCCTGAGGAGCTGCTACTACAGTCACATGCTACTACACTTGGTTAATTTTTAAAATAATCTGTAGAGACAAGGTCTCACCATGTTGCTTGCTGTGGCTGATCTCCAACTCCTAGCCTCAAGCGATCCTCCAACATTGGCCTCCCAAAGTTCTGGGATTACAGGCATGAGCCACCACTCCTGGCCCAAAAAGTCATTGCTTTTTAGTTTTTACTTTTCACATGGTTGTATGACATTATGTAGATTAAAATTCCATATAAGTAATTTGGGGAATGCTATACAATAAAATGCTTTCTTCAGCCACAGCTTCCTAAAAATAGATGTGGCATTCAAATGTTGTGCATTCGTCAAATCTTGAAGAAGTTTCAAATCTTTAGAGTGATTCTGCACTCTTATTTTGGTGACACAATAATCCATAAAAACAAGTAAAGCGCGCACTCTGTTCTGGAAGCTGTAAGGAGGTGAAAGTATTGATAAGCCAAAGTGACAGCCTCTTTTGTAGACACGATCCTGCCTAAATTTCTCATCCTTCACAAAAGAGGGCCCTGAACTCCCCGCTTCTCCAGAGCTCCATGCAGTCCTTGAAGCACTCTCTGGCAGTCTCCGCAAGTGGTTGAACAGCTCCTGCTGGTCTCCGTGGGGCTTCGGAGGCTCCAGGTCCCCTACGCCCAGGGGCTGTCATGCTCACCAGGTCTCACCAAGGGTGCAGCCCACCGTGAGTGGTGGAAGAGACCAGGTGTAGCTGCTCCTGCCCCTACCCCTCTCCTGACCTGCCAATCTTTTTATTTTTATTATTTTTATTTTTTTTATTTTTTTTGAGACGGAGTCTCGCTCTGTCGCCCAGGCTGGAGTGCAGTGGCCGGATCTCAGCTCACTGCAAGCTCCGCCTCCCGGGTTTACGCCATTCTCCTGCCTCAGCCTCTGGAGTAGCTGGGATTACAGGTGCCCGCCACCTCGCCCGGCTAGTTTTTTGTATTTTTTAGTAGAGACGGGATTTCACCGTGTTAGCCAGGATGGTCTCGATCTCCTGACCTCGTGATCCGCCCATCTCGGCCTCCCAAAGTGCTGGGATTACAGGCTTGAGCCACCGCGCCCGGCCGACCTGCCAATCTTAATAGGGGGAAGGAGTAGAGATGAGTGGAGCCATGGAGGTTGGTGCTGGAAAGAACAGAAATGAAGACCTTTGTTCAATTCCCCAAATTATGGGGATCCCTTTCTGAGTTCTAGCAGCCCTTTGATAGTCTGATGATTGGATTCCTGCCATGTGTCTTAAATCCTATCGTTTGGCAGGCACTGTGCTAGGTGCTGGGTTTACACGTGGGTGATGGATGTGTCCAGTCCTCCAGGAACTTAGAATTCAGGGACAGAAACAAACATCCACGTGGCTGGTGTGCTGATGTGTTGTCCTCGAGGTGGTTGGGGGTATGAGAGGACAGAAGAGGGGGTGACTCATTCCGCCTGGGGAGTTGCATGGAGGCTTCTTGGGAGGTGACATTTCAGATTGTTCTTCTAGGAATTGGAAGAATACAGCATGGCCAGATGGGAGGAGAAGACAGGGCACCCGACAGAGGGACAAGCATGAGGAGGAGACTTGGGGGTGCAAAATCATAGAACTTTGGGGAGCTGTGAGAAGTCTGCAGTAATGAACCCTCAGTTACTGGGTAGACTCTTTCCACAGGGAGGAAGGAATGTCTGGAGGGACAATAGGGGAGAAAGGGTGGGCAGGAACCTGTCTTGGGGTCCCTGTCTCCCTTCACAGTAAATCAACCAGGAAATCAATTCACCATTCATACATATACATATAGTATATGCTTCCACACACACAGAGACACACAGAGATATGCACATACAGTCTCACACATACACAGACATGTATGCACAGTCTCACACACGCACACTACACAGGCACACACACATATGCACACACAGGCACTCAAACACACATACACACACACACGTGCACACACAGACATACATGAACACACAGGAGAAACTGGGTGTCATCTCGAGAGTTGTCATGTCTGGCCCATGCTGCCCACTCACCTATCACCTCCGGGGCTGTCTCCCAGCTCATGAAGGATTTCTGAAGCCATCAAGCCGGTTGTCACTGTGTGATGTCACTGTGTGATCTGAAAGACTCAGACACCTCCTCACTCTGACCTTCCTTTCTGGTATCCTTGGTTCTGGGATGAAGCAGAGTCCTGTGGGTTTTCGCTGTAGTAGAAGAGAAACCTCTCCCCTGGGGCAGAACTGCTGGGCCACCAGAGAGCACCCCTCTGCTCTTTGCCCTCAAGGCATCTTGATCTGCAGGATGGGAGGAACTGCCCCAACCCTCTAAAATAAACTCTTTATTGACCCATCATCCACCATGATGTCACAAGCTGTGTGCCAAGGAGCTTAGGGCACAAACTCAATGTGAACAAACACTCTGGGCTTATTGAAATATTTGAAAGATTAGCGGTGCCATCTGCTGGACACCACAGGAAGCACTGGTCCAAAGTATTTCATAGTTTCAACATTAGACTGACTATGCACCATTGCTTTAGACGACATTGTAGTTTTACAGTCTGTGATTTCAACAGTTGCTATGATAAAAACACAAAAACAAAAACAAGAATCCCTGAAAAAATAGATATGAAATAGGAAATGAGGGTGGCTGTGTCCAATCTGCTTCCAAGGTTTGAGAAGTTGTTCAGTGCCCAGTAGGTACTCATGTCCATTAGTAAACATTTGTGCTTATTTAAGAATGAAATAAGAGCCCGCATTGCCAGGACAATCCTAAGTCAAAAGAACAAAGCTGGAGGCATCACGCTACCTGACTTCAAACTATACTACAAGGCTACAGTAACCAAAATAGCATGGTACTGGTACCAAAACAGAGATATAGACCAATGGAACAGAACAGAGCCCTCAGAAATAATACCTCACATCTACAACTATCTGATCTTTGACAAAAACCTGACAAAAACAAGAAATGGGTAAAGGATTCCCTATTTAATAAATGCTGCTGGGAAAACTGACTAGCCATAAGTAGAAAGCTGAAACTCGATCCCTTCCTTACTCATACAAAAATTAATTCAAGATGGATCAGAGACTTAAATATTAGACCTAAAACCATAAAAACCCTAGAAGAAAATCTAGGTAATACCATTCAGGACATAGGCATGGGCAAGGACTTCATGTCTAAAACACCAAAAGCAATGGCAACAAAAGCCAAAATTGACAAATGGGATCTAATTAAACTAAAGAGCTTCTGCACAGCAAAAGAAACTACCATCAGAGTGAACAGGCAACCTACAGAATGGGAGAAAATTTTTCTAACCTACTCATCTGACAAATGGCTAACCAGAACCTACAAAGAACTCAAACAAATTTAACAGAAAAAAACAAACAACCCCATCAAAAAGTGGGCAAAGGAAATGAACAGACACTTCTCAAAAGAAGACATTCATACAGCCAACAGACACATGAAAAAATGCTCATCATCACTAGCCATCAGAGAAATGCAAATCAAAACCACAATGAGATACCATCTCACACCAGTTAGAATAGCAATCATTAAAAAATCAGGAAACAACAGGTGCTGGAGAGGATGTGGAGAAATAGGAACACTTTTACACTGTTGGTGGGACTGTAAACTAGTTCAACCATTTTGGAAGACAGCGCAGCAATTCCTCAAGGATCTAGAACTAGAAATACCATTTGACCCAGCCATCCCATTACTGGGTATATACCCAAAGGATTATAAATCACGCTGCTATAAAGACACATGCACACGTATGTTTATTGTGCACTATTCACAATAGCAAAGACTTGGAACCAACCCAAACGTCCATCAATGACAGACTGGATTAAGAAAATGTGGCACATATACACCATGGAATACTATGCAGCCATTAAAAAGGATAAGTTTGTGTCTTTGTAGGGACATGGATGCAGTTGTAAACCATCATTCTCAGCAAACTATCGCAAGAACAGAAAACTAAACACCACATGTTCTCACTCATAGGTGGGAACTGAACAATGAGATCACTTGGACACAGTAAGGGGAACATTACACACTGGGGCCTGTTGTGGGATGGGAAGAGGTGACAGGGAAAGCATTAGGAGATATACCTAATGTAAATGACGAGTTAATGGGTGCAGCACACCAACATGGCACATGTATATATATACAACAAATCTGCACGTTGTGCACATGTACCCTGGAACATAAAGTATAATAAAATAAAGAATGAATGAAATAAACATACTACTTTTTCAATTTATGTGAAATATTTTCTTAAATGGCAATAAAATTGCTAGGTCATAAATATTTATTGTTTGCTCCTGACTACTTAATGAATACATTCTTTGGTATTTCTTTTGTTTTAGGGTTGTCTTGAAAATGTTACAAAGGCACCTTCTGGATTTTCCCTGGACCACTCCAGTACATTTGACGGGCTCAGCCTCCTGCGGGAATGCTCACCTTCATGAAGCCAGGACACACAGGTTACTTTTTGGGGAGTCCTTCCTGTTTAGGCTATTGAGAACCTGGGGACTCCCCTCCTACGCTTCCTCTCCACTACCTGGCTCCCCGCCACCTGAATCATCTGTCACCTTCCTATGTCCGATGCAATGCACCTGCTCATTATGTTCACCTGCTGTCCCCACTGGAGCAGGAATTTTGTCTGTTTTCCTGAGAGAAGTGTCCACAGCACAGCTCACTGTTGGTGCTGAGGCTGTACTTACCCTGTGAGTGAATGTATGAGAGGCAGTGATGGGGCAGGGGCCTCTTTGTTTTCCATTTATTCACTACACTTTAGATGGTAACTTAGGACATGGTGAGGCCAGTGTTTCCTGGGCACAATAAATCAGAATATATTGTGAAGACAAGAGGCAGAAAGAAATATTAGGTGGAAGAATATGAATTTTCAAATAGGAGTCGAGAAGAGTGAGAAACCAATCAGGAAAGGGGTTAAGTTTGTCTTGCTTGTAGATAACATGTGGAGAAATGCAGCCATCTGCAATGGAGACTGGGTGCTCTTAGATTCCTCTGAAATGCTGAGACCATCTCCACAACCTGCTCTTGTCCTCCTCTCTCCCAAGGCTGAATGCAGCTCTTGTGCCTTCAGTGCCAAGGAAGTCACAGTTTCAGGCCAGGGAAAGGGCTTGGGTAGACCCTGGAAAAGGAACTGGTGGGTGCAGAAGGGGACGGCTGGGAGCAATGACTTCCAGAGAATAAACAAAAAATGTCACTTCAAAATGGAACAAAAAAGAAGGATATAAAGAACAGGTGGAAATCATCTGAAATTCCATTATGCACAGTTTAATGTTAGGGTTTTAGTAGAATCATGTGTAATTTTTATAAAATTATGATCATACACCTTATGATTATTTTAAATGACTAGAGTTTATTTTTGTAGGGCAGGGTTAGAGTTTATAGTGCAGAGTTCTCTCTTGCCTGTGTCAGTTAAACCCACTTTTTTGCCTCATGTCAATTGATTTTATTTGTTCATTTTTATTTTTTAATTTTACTTTAAGTTCTTGGATACATGTGCAGAACGTGCAGGTTTGTTACATAGGTATACATTTGCCATGGTGGTTTTCTGCACCTATCAACCTGTCATCTAGGTTTTAAGCCCCACATGCATTAGGTATTTGTTCTAATGCTCTCTCTCCCCTTGACCCCAACCCCTTGACAGGCCCCGGTGTGTGATGTTCTCCTTCCTGTGTCCATGTGTTCTCACTGGTGACCTCCCACTTATGAATGAGAACATTCGGTGTTTGGTTTTCTGTTCTTGTGTTAGTTTGCTGAGAATGATGGTTTCCAGCTTCATTCATGTCCCTGCAAAGGACATGAACTCATTCTTTTTTATGGCTGCATAGTTGCCTGGTACATATATGCCACGTTTTCTTTATCCAGTCTATTATTGATGGGCATTCGGGTTGGTTCCAAGTCTTTGCTATTGTAAACAGTGCTGCAATAAACATCTTTGTGTACGTTTTTTATAGTAGAATGATTTATGATCCTTTGGCTATATACCCAGCAATGGGATTGCTGGGTCAAACGGTATTACTCGTTCCAGATCCTTGAGGTATCGCTGCACTGTCTTCCACAATGGTTGAACTAATTTACACTCCCACCCAAGTGTAAGAACTCCCAAGTCTGAGAACTGCCCACCACCATGTGTGTTATTCTCCAGACCACCCTCCACGTGGCCCTTCCTGGACAGAGGCTCTAGTGCATCAGGCCAGAACCTTCTAGGCTCCTGTGTCCCTGCACAGTCACAGAGGTGGCTGCCATCCCATATCCACATCCTCAAGCAGAGACAGGCCCTCGGCTTTGTCTAGGCCTCCTCCCCTTTCCCACAGCCTCAGGACCCTGGGGATTGATGGTCACCAGGTGCAGGTCTTCCCCACTTGAAGACTGTGTGGAGTGAGAGGTCTGTGCCTATTTTTTTTCATTCAATGAGGAATGAGCTGAGTGACTGGGGGCAGAGTGGGACTCAGAGGCTCTACCCAGTCTTCACCCCAGGCTAAGCTGTTCTCCACAGCCAGGGGCCACTGGGCCCCCCACCTCCCTCCCACTTCTGCCTACAGTTCCAGATGCCTCCATGGTGACTGAGACAAGGATGTGCTGGGGATTCCTCAGTTGTGCGTGGATGAAGTGACCACAGGGACAAGCCGCATGGAGAGGGGGTGCAGCCGCAGACTCAGGCCTGGTTGACCATGGATGGCTGTGCTCTAAAGTGAGCACCAGGTGGAAGGAGAACGCTCCCTCAGGTCCCGTGCCCATGGAAATCCAGCCCTTCACAGATCTGAGTCTCATATGGATTAGACCATATATTTAGAAAGTGATGAAGGAACTCTGGGCCTGAGCTGCTTCAGTCTCCAGAGGGACCTAGGGGTTGCCTGCAGGGGACGAGGGGGCAAGAGAAGCTGCCTGAGGCTGAGAACAGAGGGTGAAAGGGAAACACCTGGAGGTCCTGGCTTTGCAGGAGGAGGAGGAGCTGTGCTGCATTATGGAATTATTTACCTCTTCACATTAATTTCTAAAAAGTTAGTTTTCTTGAATTTCTGGATGTGCTTTTTAAATCCAGGGCCATGTTGTGTCCACTCATTCTTAGCCAGGTTGGTCCACATGCTGTTTTTCAGCATCTTAACAGCCCACAGCCTCTGCAGATATTTCAGCAGATTCCTTTAGCTAGTCATCTGAAACTTCTGCCTAAAATTTTCTATTCTTTTGCAACCACCATGTAGTATACCTGTCTCACTTCAGAGAAACGTCTATTCAAATTCCTTGCCTATATTTAAATTGGGTTATTTCACTTTATAATATTGAGTTGCAAGAGTTCTTTATATATACAGGATACCAGTCCCTGGCCAGATACATGATTTTCAAATATATTCTCTCATTCTGTAAGTTTTTTTTGTTTTGTTTTGTTTTTGTTTTTTTTTTACATTCTAAATGGAGTCCTTTTGGAAGCACAAAAGTTTTACATTTTCATGAAATGAAATTAAACTACCTTTTATTTTGTCATTTGCACTACTGGCATACAGTACTTAAGAAGCCTTTGCCAACTGCTGTTTTCTTCTGAGACTTTCATAGTTTCATGTCTTAGGTGGACATCTGCCATTCATCTAGAGCTAGTTTTCGTGTGTGCTGTAAGGAAGGGGTCTGCCTCATTCTTCTGCATGTGGCATCCAGTTGTCCCAGAACCATTCACTCTAAGCCTAGTGAAATCATCCTATCTTCTAAATTGATCACTGATGAATATGAAATAATATAATCTTAAAACAGCATGAATCTTTAAATAACATGAATCTTAAAATAACTCAGAGCTAATCTACCCAGAAATAGCCCTTAAAATAAAAACAAATAACAACAGGAAGATTAAGGGAGTGTGCCACCATTTTAAAATGTGTGACTTGCTAATGAAGAATAAGATAAACATAATTTTGAATTTTTGTCAAAAAAATGTAATAAACCCATTTTAAGTACTAGGGAAACACTGGTTTCTTTTGAAAACTAAACACCCTACAGAGGTAAAATAAGACTCCTGCCGATTTAGAGTGAGCATATCAGGTGGCATTGTATTCAGAGAAGTGTAATATAATATCAACCAGCCTCATTCACGTCACACTACTGTGCACAGAGCCTCCATGACAAGGAAGATGTTCACTGTGCTGTGTGGGAACGAGTGGTATAGCTCAGGCGGAGCAACTGGAAAGAACCCTGAAGTCAGGGTACGGAAGTGGGGCGGAAGTGGGGCCAGACTAAGGGAAGAGGCTCAGATACATGCAGTCAAAATCCATCATGGATTTCCAACTGCAACACTTTAGAAAAAAAAGTATTCGCAACCCCAGTATGATTATTGTGATTTTTGGTATGTACTGATCTAGTCCTTCTCCCTATGGTGCTGCTGATAATAATTATAATAGTTGCCATTTACTGGGAGATTTTGAAACTGCCTTTGCAAAAATTATAGCTGAGAAAATTATAACAGTGAAAGAGATCTGACCGACTCCATGTGGCTTCTAATCTCCAAGCTGTCCTTGTCCATTCCTGGGCATAGGCCGAACTAACTTTGGGAGGAACTTGGTTTACAGTTTGACTTTGAAACAAAGACGAGGCCGGGTGTGATGATTCATGTTTGTAATCCCAGCACTTTAGGAGGCTGAGGTAGGCAGATTGCTTGAGCCCAGGAGTTCCAGAGCAGCCTGGACAACATGGTGAAACCCCATCTCTACTAAAAATACAAAAAGTAGCCTGGTGTGGTGGCACACACCTATAATCCCAGTTACTTGAGGGGCTGAGGAATTTGAAGCTACAGTGAGCCAAGACTGTGCCAATTCACTCCTGCCTGGGTAACAAAGGGAGTCCCTGTCTCAAAAAAAAAAAGTAAAAAGACAAAAAGATGGTAACAGCCCTTTCCCCAAATAAACCCCTTTCTTGCCTGGGGAACTGGACTGTCTGCAAAACTAAGAAATTAGCAAAAAGATTAGAAATTATGGTATAGGCATCACTATTATAAAACCTAAGGTCAGTGCTTGACATATTTTATAGACCCTGACTGTCCTCGATGGTTGGCAGCACCCAGTTGGCAGTACCTAGACTGATAAACTGGCTCATCTGGTCTTGTGGTTTATCCATAACCAGCTTTATGTGAATTAAACTTTTTCTCTATTGCAATTACCCTGTCTTGATAAATCAGCTCTGTGTAGGCAGTGGGCAAGAACACATTGGGCGGTTAAAATTTCCTTATACCAGGTACGATACCATTTCACAACGAATCTCTGAGGTAGGTATTATCATCTGCATAATACTGATGCAGGAACCAGGCTCAGACAGGCTAAGCTGTATCACACAGATGATACATTTGTCAGCCCAGATATTTCTAACTCAAAGGTTCTGTCCTTCCACTATACCTCGAGACAACCCTAGGTGTATTCCAGTTACAATAAATATAATTTTACATCCTGAATTTAATCCATCAACTTATTGGTATATTCCTGTTATTGATATTTCTTCATATATCTTAGCACTGCCCATGTGAATACATAAACTTCACAACTGCCACTTGAGTTTCCTAATCTGTACTACTGGACATTTACTTTGTCACTGTTTTTTTCACCATTAGAAATAATGCCATAATAAACATTTTTTGCTCATACGTTCTCTTCAGCATGGATCATTTTCCTAAAAAATATTCCAGAAGTATGAATGAATGTTTTAACGATTTCTGCCACATATTTCCCAATTGGTTTCCAAGACAGAAGTGCCAATTTACACCATCAGTGAGCACAGAAGTGTATATAAAGTTGTCCATATGCATGTCAATATGAGTAAAACTATTTTTACCGAGTTAATAAATGAAAGCTGGCCTTATTTACATTTCTTTGATTCTAAGGTCGAACATTTGTCCATGTTTATCCACTATACCTCCTCTTTTGGGAACTGTTTGCTCATGTCCTTTGTCCATTTATTTTATTTTTCTTGCTGACTCATAAGTTCTTTCTTTTTTTGAGTGGGGAGAGGGGACAGAGTCTCGCTCTGTTGCCCAGACTGGAGTCCAGTGGTGCAGTCTCAGCTTACTGTAACCTCCACCTCCAGGGTTTAAGCAATTCTCATGTCTCAAGTCTCCTCAGTAGCTCTAGCTACTACAGGCATGTGTCAACACACCCAGCTAATTTTTCTACTTTTAGTACAGATGGAGTTTCACCATGTTGGCCAGGCTGGTTTCTAACTCCTGGCCTCGAGAGATCTGCCTGTGTTGGCCTCCCAAAGTGCTGGGATAACAGGTGTGAACCACTGTGCCTGGCCCATAAACTCTATGAATAAATATTTTAATGTCACATTTTCCCAGACTGTTGTTTGCAATTCCTTTTGTTTCTCGATAGGAAGTTTTCATAAATGTGCATATAATCTATCCTTTTCTTTGTGATCTCTTTAATTGATTTGAAACCTGTCTTCCTTCCGGGTATGGAAGTTTATTTCCTTTAAGTTTTTCTATGTATGGAGTAATCTATGGCTTAATTTAAAAGAAAATATTTAATTCTTTAATCCATCTGGAATTTGTTTGTGTATGGTCAGAGTTGTAGGTCTATTTTCCCTGACACTGCGAACCAATTATCTTATTATTTAACAAACATAATTGTTTGTTTATAACACAAAAGAAAGAAGATGAAAATGTGAGAAAGTAAGGCCCTTCAAGAGGGAGAGTGGTCAGGCACCTGCAGAGGGATTAGCTTTGAATGGGAAGGTCAACTCTTTCCTTTGCACTTGGCGGAGACAGGGAAAGGCTGGGGGTGGCAGCAGGTGGGTCTGCAGAGAGGAGAGCAGACCTCTGCCTAACAGCTTTGATTTTCCCTAACACACAAGGGACCCACTTCCCAAATCCTTCCCTGAGATACTGGACTTCAGGCTGAATATCCAGCAGCAACAATATAAGGGTTCTCGTCCTTGAGCTCTTGGAGGTTATATTCCCACTCTTCTGGAATCCTAGCACCTCCAGCTTCCACCTCTCCTCCCTCCCTCCCCTCCTGCTGTTCTTCACTTTTTATCATGACATCCAGTCCCCCAACCCCTCCAGTCATGGGCATGACCCAACCAGGTTCCTAGAACAGTATGATGTACATGCGTGCCACCTTCGTAACTCACAAAGCATGTCCACTCTTGAACCTCACAACAGCCTTGGCTGGAGGACAAGCAGGCACCAGGATGAGCAGGGACTTGTTTGTGGAGACGCCAGGCCCCAGAACTTCAAGCACCCCTCTCTGCTCTACAGACTCTAGCAGGCAGGCTCAGCCACTGCAAGACACCTCTCTCCAGCATGCCCTACTGGTTCCGGCATCCTCCTGCCTTTCCTACCTCTACCCTCGCAGTCCCAGAGCAGTGGTCCCTTTCTCCGCTTCTGCTGGTGCTGCTGAAGAAAGCATAGGAGTTCCGGCTCCACAGCCCCCATGCTGTGTGAGCCTCGGGCAGTTTGCTTTCTCTTGCCAAGCCTTTGTATACACTAGGGATCATAACAGAACCTAGGCCTTTGTGTTGTTGTGAGGACAGAGTGAGTTCATGCATGGAAAGGACTGAGGACATCACCTAACACCAAAGTCAACAAATGTGGGCATGAAACAGGGCTGGTGTGTCCTGCTGTAAGTTCGTGCTATCTTGTCACTATTTCTTCATGATGCTTTTATCCACCTCAGATGGATCCAGTCACAGCTCCTCTCCAACGGCTCTTCTAAGCCATTTTCACATGCTCATAACGTTTCCCAAAAAAAGGAACAATTCAAGAAGGAAACACTTAGTCCGAGAAGCATAAACAACTTCAACCTGTTAAACATCTGGGCGGGGGACACACAGGGCACTGGGGAAAAACTTTTGACCTCCACGCAGAGAGAACAAGGGAGCCTCCACAGGAGCCTGAGCCGCACCTTCCTTGTTTCCATGTTGCTGAGACCTCAGAAAGTCTGAGCACCGCAATGTTCTCCCAGAAATGGGACCAGCGCCATGCTCACCTATTCTCATCCCCAAACACCTACAAAACAACTCCTAGACAAACTCCCCCAGGGAAAGGAAGGGCAACGAAGGAAGCAAGAGGAAAAACAACCTGGAAACTTCTCATAGTAACCTAAAGTGTTTCTGTTTTTGTTTCTGAGACAGTGTCTCCCTCTGTTGCCCAGGCTGGAGTGCTGTGACGTGATCTGTACTCCCTCCTGAGTAGCTGAGATCACAGGCACGCGCCACCATGCCAGGCTTTGTGTGTTTTTTTTTTTTTTTAGTAGACACGGGGTTTTGCCATGTTGGCCAGGCTGGTCTCTAACTCCTGTCCTCAAGTGATTCACCCGCCTTGGCCTCCCAAAGTGCTGGAGTTACAGTTATGAGCCACCATGCGCAGCCTCTTACAGTAATCTAAACTTCAACATTTTTTTCTACGGGATATTCTTTCCTTGTTTATTTTCCTTCTAAAAGCTTTCCTCTGGGTTTATAGGAAAGCTCTCTTTGGCAATGTCAGTTTCCTCTAGGTGAATAGTGAGAACACAGAGAAGAGACTTTGTTTCTTTGCTGCTGGGATATTTTCCTCTGTGTTTGGGCAGAGAGGATGTGTGTGGAACAGCCGTGGTGGGCCTCAGCGATGCTGGTGGGGGTCCAAGTGAAAGTGCTGCCTGCTCCCACTTCAGCGGGAAAGCTACGGAGTCCTTCCCAGTGTTTGCCTCAAGGCCAAGCAGTCGCAGGGTGGCCCTTTGGTATCTGCTCCCCTGACGGTGGTTCTGAGCCTCATCTAAGGTAGAGGTGGGGAGGGAAGCAGGATGTGATGGACACAGATTTCCAGACCCTTTTAATGGATCCACAGGTTTTGGAGAATCCACACTTTCAAAGGGGTTGAGCTCTGCCCCCATTTTGCTGATATCATTCGTGCTATTATAAATGAAACAGCAACAGAGCATGATTAAACACACGGAGCATGACCACACGTGGGCACAATCAAGATCTCTTATTCCTCCCTTGACGTTCACGTCCAACCACTACCATTTTTGTGCCTCCTGTATGTGTCCTGATTCTCTCCTTCAGAGCATCTACAAAAAGTCAAACTGTCGAATCAGCATCATTTTTAGTCCTTAAGTAACATGGTTTAAAGTTTTCTATTTTCAACGAAAATAAAGTTCCTTCTTTTCACTTTTTATAAAAGGGAGCACTAGTTTCCCGTCCCATTTCTGTCTGATGAAAGCCACCACAGGGAGAGTCAGGAAAGCCATGTTGAGAAACAGGGGCGGGTGTTATGAGAAGCTCGGCATCTAATTAGATTTTGCTCTTGCAATGACTTAACACAAACCATGCCTTATACAACCCATGAGACTAAAATAAACTTTTTTCCCTGAACTTTTCTCTTCTTTTAAACCAAATTTCCAAGAATCCCCTCAGATCAGCCTTCCTCCTCAAGCCTAGAAAAATTCCAGTAGCACTTCGCCGCGCCCGCCCGCTTCTGCCAATCTACTGGGCTTCCTCTTCCCTAAGACAGAGAAACCAACGCCAGAAATTCCTCTGGGTGCTCGCAGCTAAAACAACTTAGCACGAATGTGTTTCTCTTCCACATTGGCGAGGGCGCTGCGGGACCCGAGTGCTCTGGCCTCGGCCGGCCCCACAGTCGCGCGCTTACCCAGCCGAAGCGAGGCGCGTGCGGTGGCCGGGGCGACGCCGTCCGGGGCGCGGCTGAGGTTGTAGCTGCTGTAGCCGCGGTGCAGCGCGAGGAGTTGCTGCGGTTCCCGCCGGCGCCCACGCGCCCGCAGCCTCGGGTGAGCAGCCGGGTTCCGGGGACGCCACGATGTGAGGCTGGAGCCTGGAGCCAGCCGCGGCTGCGCAGGACGAGCCTAGGACTCGCGCTCGCCCGCACCCGCGCCCCCACCTTCCTGCGGCGATCCGCCCCGCCTCGGCTCGCTGCCCTCGGCCTGCAGATGTTGCGGCCGCGCGCCGTGCAGTTGAAGAGGTAGCAGCCCAGTGCGGCGGCCAGAGGCGCGGTCCGCCGGGGCAACTCCACCACGGCCACGGAGCAGCGCGGCTTGGAGCAGCAGGCCGCCCCGCACTGTCGCCAGCCCAGCACGGCCAGCGGGACCCGAAGGAAGCTGGTATCTGCCGCCAGGGAGTCGTCCGGCTGCTGGCGAAACTCCTCCGGCAGCTGCTCCACGCCCGACGACTGCGCGTGCAGCTCGGACAGCGGCGTCGCGAGAGGCAAGGCCAAGCGGTCGCTCGGCAGCCACAGGCAAAACAGCAGCAACCCGCGCAGCGCCCGGTGACGCGGCGGTCGCCGGCGGGAACCGCAGCAGCGGGAGGCATAGCAAGCCCGGCCGGGCACCGTTCCTCGCGGTCACGGTAGGCTGCCCGGCGCCCTGCGCCTCTCCGCCCGGGCCCGCGGCGGCTAGGTGACGGCGAATCTTCCTCAGCGCGAATTAGCACCCGAACAGTGACCGCGGCGGGTGGAGCCTTGGTGAGCCACGCTCCTCCGCGCGACCCCGCCCCAGCCTCCGCGAGTTTCCCGCCGGCTCCTTCCGGGCGGGGAGAGCAGGCTCCTGGGAATGCAGGTTCAGGAGTGTTCTGCTCCCGCGCCGCCGCTGCCCAGCCAGGACTGGGTTCATGTCTGGGCCTAGCAGGTTTTAGCAACCAACCAGACCTGCTCAGGGGGCCTGCCCACAGGGGCCTGGCACTCGGGGAAGGCGGAGCAGTGGGAAGGGAGGGCTTCTCTTCAAATCCTTGTGACCCCAGGGCTACTCCAAAGAAGGGGCACGCGCACCTAGGACCACCGCACGGCGTCATCAACCCTTCGCCTCCAGCGTCCCCGACTCTTTCTGCATCAGGTTCCCAAAATGTGCTTGGGTGGTACAAAGCGGGGCGGGGTTAGGGGTGGCTGAGTCGGGGCCGGGTGGAGTGGGGATGGGAGGTACTGAAAGATGTTCAGTCTGTTTTTTTGTTCGTTTGTTTGTTTTTTCTTTGAGACAGAGTCTCACTCTGTTGCCCAGGCTGGAGTGCAGTGGCGCGATTTCGGCTCACTGCAAGCTCGGCCTCCCGGGTTCACGCTATTCTCCCGCCTCAGCCTTCCGAGTAGCTGGGACTACAGGCGCTCGCCAACACGCCCTGCTATTTTTTTGTATTTTTAGTAGAGACGGGGTTTCACCGTGTTAGCCAGGATGGTCTCCATCTCCTGACCTCGTGATCCACCCGCCTCGCCCTCCCAAAGTGCTCGGGGGCCAGCGCGAGTTCCGGCGGGGGCGGGCGCGGGCTTGGCGGGCCGCGCACACTGAGCTGCAGGGCAGTGAGGGGCGTAGCACCCGAGCCAGCAGCTGCGGAGGTTGCGCTGAGTCCCCCAGCAGTGCCGGCCTGGGGCAGCACTGACGGGCAGCCTCCCTGACGGGCGCCGCGCCCTGCTCCATGGCGCCGGGTCCCACTGACAGCCCAAGGGCTGAGGAGTGCAGGTGCAGCTGGGGACTGGCGGGCAGCTCCACCTGCAGCCCCGGTGCAGGATCCACTAGGTGAAGCCAGCTGGGTTCCTGAGTCTAGTGGGGCTTGGAGAGCCTTTATGTCTAGCTAAGGGATTGTAAATACACCAATCAACACTCTGTGTCTAGCTCAGGGATTGTAAATACACCAATCAACACTCTGTGTCTAGCTCAGGGATTGTAAATACACCAATCAACACTCTGTGCCTTGCTCAGGGTTTGTGAATACACCAATTGGTACTCTGTATCTAGCTAACCTAGTGGGGACTTGGAAAACTTTTCTGTCTGGCACTCTGTGTCTAGCTCAAGGATTGTAAATGCACCAGTCAGCACTCTGTGTCTAGCTCCAGGTTTGTAAATACACCAATTGGTACTCTGTATCTAGCTAACTCTGTATCTAGCTAACTAGCACTCTGAGACTCTGTCTAGCTCAAGAATTGTAAACGCACCAATCTGTCAAAATGGACCAATCAGCTCTCTGTAAAATACACCAATCAGCAGGATGTGGGTGGGGTCAGATAAGGGAATAAAAGCAGGCTGCCCAAGCCAGCAGTGGCAACCCAGTGGGGTCTGCTTCCACACTGAAGCTTTGTTCTTTCCCTCTTTGCAATAAATCTTGCTGCTGCTCACTCTTTGGGTCCACGCTGACTTTATGAGCTGTAACACTCACCACGAAAGTCTGCAGCTTCACTCCTGACAGCGAGACCACGAACCCACCAGAAGGAAAAAACTCCATTCACATGTGAACGTCTGAAGGAGTAAACTCTGGACACACCATCTTTAAGAACTGTAACACTCACCGCGAGTGTGCGCAGCTTCATTCTTGAAGTCAGTGAGACCAAGAACCCACCAATTGTGGACACACTGGGATTACAGGCGTGAGCCACTGCGCCTGGCCAATGTTCAGTCTGCTTAAAAACAAAAATCAAGCTTGGTGAGGTACTGCCCCCTGTAAGTCCTGAGGCTGAGTTGGGAGGATCGCTTGAGCCCAGGAGTTCGAGACTGTAATGAGCTGTGATCACATCACTGCACTCCAGCCTGGGGGACAGAACAAGACCCTGTCTTTAAAAATAAAAACTGTAAAAAGCAGTCGTTAGATTCACTCACATTTCCACAAATATAACTAAAATCTGAACACAGCCAACATGGGGACCTGGTGAGTAATCTCTACAGCCTGTGACAGAGAGGTCTCTAGCTGTTAGATCGCATAAAATCTCAGGAGTTGTGCTTTAAATGACATAAGGAATAAGAAAATGTCCAACCCAGTGGTGGCTTCACCTTGGAGTTCTAGACGTCTGTGAGCAGTGTCTGCATCTTGTTTATTTCTTAATCAGTTTCTGTTGATTCATTTTTCTCCTGATTATGGATCACATTTTCTTGCTTTTTGGCATGTCTGGAAATTTTTGTCTGGATGCTGCATATTGTAAATAGAACATTGTGAAGTGTCTGTATTTTTTAGGTGGGGAAGAATAAATAATTTAATGGGAAAATATCAGTCTCTCCTATGTTTTTATTATCTCCAGAGCTGACATTTAGGAACCCATTGCTTGCAGGTCCAGCCCAGAGTATGAGATAAAGTTAAAAGGCAGAAATAGAAAGAAAAAAGTTCAATGGTACTTGCCATTCCATGAAAGGGAGAAATTATAAAGTTTTTGCAGGGTTTATGTGAGTGATGTTTGAGGCTGAAAGAAACGCCTTTTAGCTCTAAAGGCTGTGTCTGGACTGTACCACTTTGGCCTGGAGATGTGGGATACTCATCCCACACAACTGCAGTCATTTTAAGATGACCTTGAAGCAACATAATGCTTTTTATTTATTATTTTTATTTTTTGCCATAGGCCCTGGAAAGCTTGAGCAGGATTGTTTATGAGGAGAAACTTACACTAGTGATGAAAATGCTGACTGAGGGTATCATCAAACCCTCCAAGGACTAGTTGGTATATAAGTTATTAATATTAAAAATAACATGATAATATGTAATATTAGCTAAGAATTGTATATGATTTCAAAGTTTGCCAAACACTTTCACATACATGATTTTATGTGGACTTCACAGACTTTGATCACCTCACTCCTGCCTCTGGGACAGTGAAAGAGAAGTCAGTGTAGAGTGAGCCCTAGCTCACATGCTGCGTGGTAGGGGAGTGGACAGGGGAGAGGACAGCATTTCTCAGGTGCATTCATTTCTAAATTCCTCCAGCACCACCAAAGATTTTCCTGCATCTGCAAATTCACAATAGGTATTTTTGGGAGAAGTGAAAATTATTTAATGTTGTGTTTACCCATTAGAAGTGGTTATTTCTGGGCTGTTAGTTGTGAGTACGGAAGGGGAAATACTGACTTTTTTTTTTTTTTTTTTTTTTTTTTTTTTTTGAGACGTAGCCTTGCTCTGTTGCCAGGCTGGAGTGCAGTGGCCCAATCTCGGCTCACTGAAGCCTCCACCTCCTGGGTTCAAGCGATTCTCCTGCCTCAGCCTCCCGAGTAGCTGGGACTACAGGCATGCGCCACCATGCCCAGCTAATTTTTGTATTTTTAGTAGAGACGGGGTTTCACCGTGTTGGCCAGGATGGTCTCAATCTCCTTATCGAGGTCGATCTCGGGATTCACCCGCCTCAGCCTTCCAAAGTGCTGGGATTACAGATGTGAGCCACTACGCCCAGTCTACTATTATAATTTATAAGACTTTTATCTGTTGAATTTTTGTTTTTTACAATGAGCTTCTTGTAAATTAATTTTATTTCTTAAAAATAAGTGTTGACATCTGCTTCAGCCAAGAGGGAGCAACAGGGACTGGACTTACTCTGTAACCTGAAATGAAAAATATGGGGAAAATGTATGGAACAATGGTTTTCAGACATTGGGCAACAGGCAATGAAGGGCCCAATAGAAGGGAGACAAAGGAAGTGAAGATGCTGCTTGCTCCAGCTTACTGCCTGGAGAGGGTTTCCAAGCTGCATTTCAGACAGAGGAACCCAAACAGCCCAGCAGTCTCTCTGAGTTGGAAAACAGAGCTGCAAATTCAGGGAGGCCAGGGTGGCTAGAGTACCAGAGAGGAGAGAGGGAGATCTGGAGGTCTGCGCGGGGTTCCTCTGAGTCTTCAGCTGAAGTTCTACCAGGTACATGCATTTGAGGAAACTTCCCAAGACAGAGAGGCAACCACAAGATAACAGTAGGCAGAAAAACTTCTGAGCTTGCACTGGCCAGGCAATAATTCATGTTCTCAACAGCCAGAGTGGAGAAACCTTGTGATACAAGAGGCATGAGCTTGAGTAGGAAGGGAAGGGATTACAGAGAAGCACATGAAAACTTCTGCAGTGATAGGTGTGTTCATTATCTTCATTGTGATGATGGTTTCACTGGTGAATACATAGATGAAAGCTCATCAAATTGTACATTTTAAGTGGGTGTAGTTTGTTATAGTCAATTATATGTTAACAAGGCTATTTTAAAAAACCAAGTTTCATTGCACTGTGTATTATGATTTATCTTCTTATTCTAGTTCTCCTTTCAGTTTTTTCTGAAATAAACTATCTTTGTTTTTAAAGCCTAAACATCAAAACCTTATCAATGGATAGAAGAATTTTTATGTGAGGATGAAAATGTCAGGACTGTAGTCTGGAAAGAAGAAGACATGTTCCTCTTTTATAAGATAGATCATTAAGAGTAAGACTGGATCAAATTGAGATTTGGACTTTGTAGGTCAGTTTGTTGAATGTTGGAATGAGATGACACGTGTCTTAGCTGGGCTGCTGTAACGGAATACCACAGACTGGGAGGCTTATAAACAACAGAAATTTATTCCTCTCAATTCTAGAGGTTGGGAAGTTCAAGATCATGGTGCTGGCAGACACTGATATCTGGTGAGGGCCCACTTCCTGGTTCATAGACAACAGGCTTCTCACTGAGTCCTCACCTGATGGGAGGGGTTAGGGAGCTCTCTGGAATCTTTTTTATTATAACACTAATCCTACTGGTGAGGGCTCCACCTTCATGTCCTAATAATCTCCCAAAGTATCCACCTCCAAATATCATCACATTAGGTGTCAACACAGGAATTTTGGGGGGTTACAAACACCTAATCTATAGCAACACCCTAGTGACCATACCTTTTTGTTGCCCTCCCCTCCCCACTACTGCCCATCTTAAATACATTTACAGGCATCGAATAAGCTAAATCAGTGCATGTGAAATGCTTACAAGGGCATCTGACACATGATAGAAGCTCAATAAATGCTAGTTGTTGTTGTTATTACAACAGAAATGAAGGACCTTTCCTAAGATTAGAAGTCATGAAACCACTTGAAGCCTGAATCTCCTCTACAACATCCCAGCTGAGTGGTCGTTGCACTAAGATTCTTCCTTCTCCATACCCCTTTCATGGAGTCTGCTCTGCTCACATCCTTGGAAGGGGCAGCCCCAACCCCCAGGTGACCACACCTCCTGTTCACTAGGGATGGAATCTATAATGAACACCTGGCCCAAGCAGAGCCAATCAGATATTCTGTCTAAGGAATGTAAAAACAGAATTGAGAAACAAATTGACTCAACAAATTGAGTCAGAGAGTAAAGTGTAGCTGGGAAGCCAGGTGAGCTCCAGGGGACATGGAAGAGGATGATAATGCAGAGAAGCTGTTCAGCAGAGGGGGACAAATGGAACAGTGAAAGGAGGAAGTAGACAATAGTGCATATGTAGCCCTGAGAGAGATGGGGAGTGAAGACAGGAGTTGCCTGTCACTTTCTGCTCTCAAATCTCTCCCCTGAGTGCCTACTTGTCCTTCTACCTGGAATTCCTCTTATGGAGTTCTTGCCTTGCAGCTCAGTGATCTAGGTTTGTCCTAATTAAATCTCTGTGGATTGCAAACAACAGAAACTTAGTTTAGATTGGTTTAAAGAAAAATAGCTACTGTGTTTACACACATGCACTCACAGGCAGGGAGGAAGGGCAGTTGGGCCTTAGGAGAGCCTGGATCAGACACAGCAGAACCCTCAGCAATCAGGTAGCTGGTCTTCCAGTTGTTGCTTCTCTCTTCTGGGACCAAGTAGTCTGAGATCTCCACTTCTGTCTGCACATCTGATTCACGCTTCTCTGAGTCTGACATTTTCTGCCCTCCATGTACAGAGTCTAAGTTTATCTCACCTCACCCGCAGCAGTGAACAGAAACTCAGAACAGTGACCGTCAGTACCAAGAGAGAGACTCTGATGAGTCCAGCTTGGTCCTGTGTCCACCCTAAACTGAGGTTAGGGTGTGGAGATCACGAGGCACAAAAAGAGTTATAAACATGGCCTTCCCTCTCCTCATTGAGGATAGAATGAGAGGCCGTTCTTAGAGGAAGGAAGTGGTGGTAACTGGGGAAAATCCTGAAAAGTTGTCTTCTATGTTGACTAAGGCAATGCCTCGTGTCTGCTTGAACATGTTCATTAATTTTCATTTTAAATTTAAGAAACGCTTATAAAAAGGACTGTGTTAACGACTACCAGGAACTGTTCTGAGTTCTGCAGTCACTTATTTACTTAAAGCAACAATTATACAGCATATGCTAGTATTACACCCAATTCACAGGTAAGGAATGCAATACGTTGTTACTGAAACACCAGGGGTTCAGTTTAGGTCCCGTCACTTGGAGCACAGAAAGTCAATCACTGGATAGAGTATTTTTGGGGAAGAAGACTTTCTTTGTTGCTGCCAAATAAAGATAAGTGGAGACAAGTCTCAAATCTCTGACCAACTAAAATTGGGGGTGTATATAGTGGGGAAGGGGTGTAGCTACCCGTAGGAAAATAGGAATTAAGGAGGGGTAAGGAAGAACAATTGGTCAACAGGAAGCAGATGGTTGGTTAGGAAAACAGGAATTATGGAGGAGTAAGGAGAGGAGTCTGGTGTCTCATTATCTGGATGCAGTGATGTGATGAGTTTTACTTCCTCCATATTATGGAAGTCGGAGGGTTTCCTGAAAAAGGAATTCATATAAGACAAATGTAAGTTTTAAGCATTAAGAAGAGCAGGGTCCATTTCCATCTTTAATAGAAAAAAATGGTAAACATCAGTTCTCCAGGGAAATTGAGCTAGTTTCATGTTCATGCATGAAAGCTCCTTCCATCTTTGGGCAACTCTTACTGTTCATTAGAATGTTTTCCTAATATTCAGTTACAATCTGTTTTGTAGCTTCCAAATATTTGTCTTAGTTCCTTCTCTTGGGACCTCTCAGAGCAACCTACACCTTCTCCCAAGTGATGGTCCTTTAAATATTTTAAAAATGCCATTGAAGCTCAGGTAACTCAGCCTGCTTAGTACGGCACAGTGTTGAGTGTGGCTCATGACAGCAGTGTCCAACACCTGCTGGCTGTGTGACTTTGGGCAAGTCACCTACCCTCTTCAACCACCAGATCACCCCTCTGTAATATAGGAATAATTGCCTCACCTTGCTTCCCACAAGTGTGGTGAGGATTAAGTGAAACACAGCACGTAAGGCACTTGGCACAATGGCGAGTGTGTGCTAAAGGCTCCTAAGTGTTGGCTGGGATCGTCCTCTCTCAGCTCATCTATTCATCACATCATGAGGCTTGCAGATCTCCATTCTGTCATCTCACCTGCTTTCTATCCCACCTGGCTTTGTTATTGTTCCGTTTTTCAGCTTTACTGAGGTACAACTGACAAATAAAAATTGTAGGCGGGCACGGTGGCTCATGCCTGTAATTCCAGCCTTTGGGAGGCTGAGGCAGGTGAATCATGAGGTTGGGAGTTCGAGTCCAGCCTGGCCAACATGGTGAAACCCTGTGTCTACTAAAAATACAAAAAAAAAAAAAAAAAAGAAACAAAACAAAACTGACACACACACACACACACACACACACACACACACACAAAACAAATTAGCTGGCCATAGTGGTGGGTGCCTGTAATCCCAGCTACTTAGGAGGTTGAGGCAGGAGAATCGCTTGAACCCAGGAGGCAGAAGTTACTGTGAGCCAAGATCACGCTGCTGCCCTCCAGCCCTGGTGACAGAGTGAGTCTCTGTCTCAAAAAAAGAAAAAATATTGTATATTTTCAAGGTATATGACATGATCATTTGACATACATATACATTGTGTATGATTACTATAATCACATTAATGAACATGTCCATCACCACATACAGTACCATTGTTTTTGTGTGTGTTTGGCGAGGGTACTTGAGGTCTACTCTTTTAGCAAATTTCAAATAAACAGTACAGTATTATTGACTGTAGTCACTATGCTAGTTCCAACTTTTATGTCTTATAACTGAAAGTTTGACCAACTATTTTATTTATTTTTATTTTTTGAGATGAAGTCTCACTCTGTTACCAAGCTGGAATGCAGTAGTATGATCTCAGCTCACTGCAAGCTCCGCCTCCCGGGTTCATGCCATTCTCCTGCCTCAGCCTACTGAGTAGCTGGCACTACAGGCACCTGCCACCATGCCCGGCTAATTTTTTGTATTTTTTTTTTTTTTAGTAGAGACGGTGTTTCACCATGTTAGCCAGGATGATCTCAATCTCCTGACCTCGTGATCCACCTGCCTCGGCCTCCCAAAGTGCTGGGATTACAGGCGTGAACCACCACACTCGGCCTGTTGAGGGTTTTTATTATAAAAAGATGCTAAATTTTGTCAAATGCTTTTTCTGTGTCTGTTGAGATGATCGTATAATTTTTATCCCTCATTATATTTATATGGTATGTCACATTTATTGCTTTGCATGTTGAACCATCCTTGCATCCCAGGGATAAATCCCACTTGATCATGGTGTATGATCCCTTTAGTGTGCTGTTGAATTCAGTTTGCTGGTATTTTGTTGAGAATATTTGCATCTGTGATCACTGGGGATATCGGCCTGTAATTTTCTTTTCTTATAGTCTTCTTATCTGGCTTTGGTGTGGGAGTAATTCTAGCCTTGTAAAAGGAGTTTGGAAGTGTTGCCTCCCCTTCAATTTTTTTGGAAGACTTTGAGAAAAATAGATGTTATTTCTTCTTTAAATGTCTTGTAGAATTTACTCATGAAGCCATCTGACCCTGGCCTTTCCTTCGTAAGGAGATTTTTAAATTATTATTATTATACTTTAGGTTCCAGGGTACATGTGCACAACTTGCAGGTTTGTTACATATGTATACATATGTCATGTTGGTGTGCAGCACCCATTAACTCTTCATTTACATTAGGCATATCTCCTAATGCTATCTCTCCCCTCTCCCCGGACCCCACAACAGGCCCCGGTGTGTGATGTTCCCCTTCCTGTGTCCAAGTGTTCCGTGAAGAGATTTTTGATTGTTGATTCAATCTTCTTACTCACTAATTGTCTATTCTGATTTTCTTTCTTCACGGTGCGGTCTTGGTAGGTTATGTTTCTAGCAATGTATCCATTTATTCTAGGTTATCCAATTTGTAGGCATACAATGGTTTATACTAGTCTCTTATGATCCTGTGTCTTTCTGTGATATCAATTGTAGTGTCTTTCTTTCATTCATAATTTTAATCATTTGAGTGTATTTTTTTCATTAATCTAGCTTAGGTTTGTCAATTTTATCTTTTCAAAAAACCAACTCTTAGTTTTGTTTATCTCTTCTCTCTTCTATTGTTTTTCTGTTCTCAAATTCATTTATTTCTGCTCTAATTTTTATTATTTCCTTCCTTCTGCTGACTTTGGGCTTAATTTGCTTTTTTTTCTGTTCCTTGGGGTTTAAAGTTACATTATTTGAGATCTTCCTTTTTTCTTTTTTTATTATTTATTTATTAGACTTAATATTCTTCTGAATCTTTTTTCTTAATCTAGGCATTTATTGCTATAAACATCTGTCTTAGTCTGTTTTGTGCTGCTATAACAAAATACCTGAGATTGGGTCATTTATAAATACCATAAATTTATTTTCTCACAATTCTGGAAACTGAGAAGTTTAAGATCAAGGCACTGGCATTTAGTGTCTGGTGAGGGCCTTCTTGCTGCATCCTCACATGGTGGAAGGCAGAAGGGCAAGCTAGCCAAATGGTACATGAAACCTCTTTTATAAGAGTAGTAATTCTATCAAGGAAGGAGGAACCCTCATGACCTAATCAACTCTTAAAGGCCCACCTCTTAACACTGCCACATTGGTAACATCTGAATTTTAGAGAGAACACATCCAGACAATAGCAACATCCAGACAATAGCAACATCCATCTTAGAACTGCTTTTACTGCATCACGTAAGTTTTGCCATGTTGTGGTTCCATTTTTGTCTCAAGATACTTTTTACTCACCTGGCTTTGTATCCTCTATAAACTGATGATCCTGCCTTCTATGTCTTCATCCAAGAAATCTATGTAAAATATGGACTATGAGAAGGCTAAGGGGAGAGCCTTGAGACACTTCATTAAACACCTATGCCAACATTGATATCAATTCATTAATTTGAATCCTCTGTGATTATTAGGTATTTATTTATTTATTTATTTATTTATTTATTTATTTATTTTGAGACAGAATTTCGTTCTTGTTGCCCAGCTTGGAGTGCAATGCGTGATCTTGGCTCACTGCCACCTCTGCTTCCCGGGTTCAATTGATTCTCCTGCTTCAGCCTCCTGAGAAGCTGGGATTACAGGCATGTGCCACCATGCCTGGCTAATTTTGTATTTTTAGTAGAGACAGGGTTTCTCCATGTTGGTCAGGCTGTTCCAAACTCCTGACCTCAGGTGATGCACCCGCCTCGGCCTCCCAAAGTATTGGGATTACAGGTGTGAGCCACCAGGCCCGGCGATTATTAGGTTATTAATCCACCCAGTTGCCCTTATCCAGCCCATATATTTCCATCTTCTCCACAAACATATCATTCAAAGTTGTCAAAAATCTTGGAGTTGAGGCTATTGTATTCTCATACTTGCCAATTTATAACAGCAATTTAAAAAATAAAAATATACTGGGAAATTTAGTAAGCAATTTAAGGTTCCGATGAGCATTGTTGCCTTTTTCAGAATTTTCCAAATAGACCCTCAAAAACTGTTGCTAGAATGTTTTACAGGATTGATAGCAGACATGCTGATATAGTCTTTGCAAAATAAACTATACTCCCCTCTTGATGTTTGGAATAATTTTTGCCCATTTCTGTAGTCTAGACATCTTTGATAATGTCCATCATCTCTCAAAGGTCACAAACAATGGTCCAGTCCTCTCATTTGCAAATTGGTATCTGGGCCTGTCATTCATGTAGTTTAGGAAACCTGGGCTCACCGAGAGCAGTTAGGACTCCCTGATGGTCATTCCTCCTCTAACTAGTGTTTGTTCTCTCTGGTTAGTCTGAAGATCATTCCTTTTGCCAAAAAAGAAATACTCAATGCCCAAGCACCTAAGTTTCCATGGCACCTATAAAATACTGGAAGCTGACAGTATTTCTGATTGAATAGGTGATAGGAAAGGGGTAGGGACCAGACACTGGAGAGGACTGCAGAGAAAGAAATAAAACTGTTTCTCTTTTCAGATGACATGAATGACTGTGTACGTAGTAAAGCTTTGTCTGCTAACTCAAACATCTGGATTAGTTCAGAGTTTGTTCTTATTGACTGCTTTTTTCCTTGGGTAACATTTTCCTGCTACTTTGCAGGTTGCACTGATTATTTTTGCTTTGTAAAACAAAACAACTACCCCAAAGCTTAATGGTTTAAAACAACAACCGTTTTATGGGTTCTCATATATTCTGTGGGTCAGGAAATTTGGAGAGGGCACAATAAGTATTGTTTGTCTCTGTTCTGTGGCTGGAAAGACCAGAAAGTGGTGACTGGATTCTTGGTGGAATTACATGGACATTCCTTTACTAGCATGTCTGATGCCGGGGTTAGGATGATTTGACATCTAGACCCACTGGCTTTACTACCAACATGTGGCTTGGCTTTCTCACAGCATTGGCCTGAGTGGTCTGACTAAACATCTCCCAAAATGCCTCACATCCCAACACTGGTGCACTGGGGATTAAGTTTCTGACACATGAATTTTGGGGGACACATCGAGACTATAGCACCCACCGAGAGTCAAGGGGAAAAGACAGAGACTCTGCCTCTTGATGGGAAGTGTGTCAAAGAATTGGCAACCATTTTACAAAACCGCCATACTGTCCAGAGATTTTTCATTATTTCATCTTGGCTATTATTGATGACACACTGTAGAAACTCTGTATTCTGTTATTTTCCTCTGAACTGTGTTGATTTTTGTTCCAGTAGGCAATTCAATGATCTGTTAACCATCCTGAACTTTAGAAGGCTTGGTTTTATGCTCTATTAGGTAGATCTGTGGATAGATTAGTTCCTATGACCTTCTAAATACAACCTCAAAACTCTGTCTCCCCTGCTCATCTTGACAGGTATTGATTTTAAGCTTTGTTGGGTAGATCTCACTCTGGAACATGACCCTTATTTCTAAGCAATGGCCTTAGGATGTTCATGGTGTTAATAAAGTATTAACAACATCTCTCCTCTCTCCTCCCGCAACGTCCTGCAACATTGCTCTGCCCCTACTGTCTCTGTTTCAACCCCATAGCAGTGGTTCTCTGGCAGGCTTTAGGAGGTCTCACTCTGAGCATGCACCACTTGGCCAAGGACTCCCACACAGACTTCTGCCCCTCCTCTCCACTTATCAGTTCCCTCTTCAGTGACCTCTCCTACAAATTCCAGTCACTTTAGCTGCCCCAAGCTCTGATCTCTCCCTTCTATTCCTAGTGAGACCCCTGTGCTCTGCATGGACATCAGCTCATAGCACCATGGGGAATTGTCCCCAGGCAGACAGTTGTAGAGTCCACCATAGGAATTTCCCTTCTCTCAAGGATAGCAGTCTTGCACTCTCTGTTGTCCACTGCCTGACAATAGCTGCGTATTTTCCTTATTCCTGGGATGCAAGGTGGTTTAACATATGCATAGTAATAAATATGATTCACCATATAAGCAGAATTAAAAGCAAAAACCATATGATCATCTCAATAGATGCAGAAAAAGCTTTCAATAAAATCCAACATACCTTCATGGCAAAAACTCTCAACAAACTAGTCATTGAAGGAACATACTTCAAAATAATAAGAGCCATCTATGACAAACCCACAGCCAACATCATACTGAATGGGAAACAGCTGGAAACATTCCCCTTAAGAACAGGAACAAGACAAGGATGCTCACTCTCACCACTTCTATTCAATATAGTACTGGCAGTCATAGCCAGAGCAATCAGGCAACAGAGACAAGGAAAAGACATCCAAATCTGTCTCTCTTCACTGCTGGTATGATAATAACTAGAAAACCTTAAAGAGGCTGCCAAAAGGCTCCTAGAACTGATAAGTGATTTCAGTAAAATTTTAGGATGCAAAATCAATGCACAAAAATTAGTTATTCTATACACCAATAACGTTCAAGCTGAGGGCCAAATCAAGAATGCCATCCCATTTACAATACACACACACCCCTAGGAATACATCTAACCAAGGAGATGAAAGATCTCTGCAGGGATAACCACAAAATACTGCTGAAAGAAATCATAGATGACACAAGCAAATGGAAGAACATTCCACGCTCATAGGTTGAAAGAATCAGTAACATTAAAATGGCCATACTGCCCAAAGCAATCTGGAGATTCAATGCTATTCCTATCAAGCTTCCAATGTTTTTCACACAATTAGAAGAAAACTATTCTAAAATTCATATGAAACTCAGAAGCAGCTCCATTCGCCAAATCAATCCTAAGCAAAAAAAAAAAAAAAAAAAAAAAAAAAAAAAAAAAAAAAAAAAAGCAGAGGCATCACATCAGCTTACTTCAAGCTATCTTATATAGTGAGAACATGCAGTATTTGGTTTTCTGTTGTTGCATTAATTCACTTACAATAATGGCTCGAACAGAATAGAGAACCCAGAAATAGAAACTTTTTTTTTTTTTTTTTTTTTGAGACGGAGTCTCGCTCTGTCGCCCAGGCTGGAGTGCAGTGGCCGGATCTCAGCTCACTGCAAGCTCCGCCTCCTGGGTTTACGCCATTCTCCTGCCTCAGCCTCCCGAGTAGCTGGGACTACAGGCGCCCGCCACCTCGCCCGGCTAGTTTTTTTTGTATTTTTTAGTAGAGACGGGGTTTCACTGTGTTAGCCAGGATGGTCTCGATCTCCTGACCTAGTGATCCGCCCGTCTCGGCCTCCCAAAGTGCTGGGATTACAGGCTTGAGCCACCGCGCCCGGCGGAGAACCCAGAAATAAAGCTGCACGTCTGCAGCCATCTGATCTTTGACAAAGTTGGCACAAATAAACAATGGGAAAAGGTATTCCCTATTCAATAAATGGTGCTGGGATAGTTGGCTATTTATATGCAGAAAAATGAAACTGGACCCTTAACTTTCACCATATGCAAAAATCAACTCAAGATGGATTGTAGCTGTTTTTTTGTTTTGTTTTGTTTTGTTTTTGAGGTGTCTTGCTCTTGTCGCCTAGGCTGTAGTGCAGTGGCATGATCTCAGATCACTGCAACCTCCGCCTCCTGGCTTCTAGCAATTCTCCTGACTCAGCCTCTTGAGTAGCTGGGATTACAGGTGCCTGCCACCATGCCGAGCTAATTTTTGTATTTTTAGTAGAGATGGAGTTTCACCATGATGCCCAGGCTTGTCTCGAACTCCCTACCTCAGGTGATCCAACTGCCTTGGCCTCCCAGAGTACTGAGATTACAGGCGTGGCTCACCACGCTCAGCCGGATTGAAGATTTAAATATAAGACTTCAAACTATAAGAATCCTAGAAGAGGCCAGGCACAGTGGCTTATGCTTGTAATCCCAGCACTTTGGGAGGCCGAGGCGGGCAGATCACGAGATCAGGAGATTGACACCATCCTGGCTAACACGGTGAAACCCCGTCTCTACTAAAAATACAAAAAATTAGCCGAGCGTGGTGGCAGGCGCCTGTAGTCCCAGCTACTCGGGAGGCTGAGGCAGGAGAATGGCGTGAACCCAGGAGGCAGAGCTTGCAGTGAGCCGAGATTGTGCCACTGCACTCCAGCCTGGGCAACAGAGTGAGACTCCGTCTCAAAAAAAAAAGAAAAAAAAAAGAATCCTAGAAGAAATTTTCAGAAATACCATTCTGGACATTGGCCTTGGGAAAGAATTTGTAACAAGTCCTCGAAAGCAACTGCGACAAAACCAAAAATTGACAAGTGAGACCTAATTAAACTGAAGCGCTTCTGCCAGGCAAAAAGAAACTATCAACAGAGTAAACAGACAACCTACAGAATGGGAGAACATATTTGCAAACTGTGCAGCCAACAAAGGTCTAATACTCAGAATCTATAAGAAACTTAATTCAACAAGCAATAACCAAATAATCCCATTAAAAAGTGGGCAAAGAACATGAACAGACACTTCTCAAAAGAAGACATACAAGTGGTCAACAAACATGAAAAACCTCTGAACATCTCTAATCATCAGAGAAATGCAAATCAAAACCACAATGAGACACCATCTCACACCAGCCAGAATGACAATTATTAAAAAGTCAAAAATTAGGTGGGTTGCTGGGGGAACCTGTCACAGAGAAGAGAGGAGAGTAACAGGCTGCTGAATAAGCTTCCAAAATGATGCCCACACTAGTTATCCTATTGAAAGAGGGGACTGATAGCTCCCAAGGTATCCCCCAGCTTGTGAATAACCTCAGTGCCTGCCAGGTGATTGCTAAGCCTGTAAGAACCACCCTGGGTGCCCATGGCATGGACGAGCTTATTGTGGATGGCAGAGGCAAAGCAACAATTTCTAATGAGGTGGCCACAATTCTGAAACTTCTTGATGTTGTCCATCCTGCAGCAAAGACATTAGTAGACATTACCAAATCCCAAGATGCTGAGGTGGGTGATGGCACCACCTCACTGACCTTGCTGGCTGCAGAGTTTCTGAAGCAGGTGAAACTGTAGATGAAGGATGTTTTACACCTTCAGCTCACATTCGAGCTTTCTGCACAGCCACCCAGTTGGCAGTTAACAAGATCAGAGAGTTTGCTGTGACTGTGAAGGAGGGAGATAAAGTGGAGCAGAGGAATCTTCTGGAGTAGTGTGCCAGGACTGCTCTGACCTCCAAGCTGATCTCACAGCAGAAGGCTTTCTTTGCTAAAATGGTGGTGGATGCAGTGATGATGCTCAATGATTTGCTGCAGCTTAAAATGATTGGAATCAAGAAGGTACAGGGTGGAGCCCTTGCTGGTAGCTGGTGTTGCATTCAAGAAGACTTTCTCTTATGCTGGGTTTGAAATACAACCCCCTCAAAAATACTATGACCCCAAGATTGCCTTTTTTTTTTTTTTTTTTTTTTGAAACGGAGTTTCGCTCTTGTCACCCAGGCTGGAGTGCAGTGGCCTGATCTCAGCTCACTGCAACTACTGCCTTCTGGGATCAAGTGATTCTCCTGTCTCAGCCTCCTGAGTACCTGGGATTACAGGCATGCGCCACCACACCTGGCTAATTTTTGTATTTTTAGTAGAGACGGGGTTTCACCATGTTGGTCAGGCTGGTCTCAAACTCCTGACCTCGTGATTGGCCTGCCTCGGCCTTCCAAAGTGCTGGGATTACAGGCATGAGCCACCGTTCCTGGCCAAGATTGCCCTTTTGAATACTGAGCTCCAGTTGAAAGCTGAGAAAGATAATGCTGAGATAAGAGTCCACACACTTAAGGATTATCAGGAGATTGTTGATACCAAGTAGAACATTCTCTATGACAAGTTAGAGAGGATCCATCATTCTGGAGCCAAAGTTGTCTTGTCCAGACTCCCCACTGGGGACGTGGCCACCCAGTACTTTGCTGACAGGGACATGTTCTGTGCTGGCTGAGTACCTGAGGATAAGCTGAAGAGCATGATGATGGCCTGTGAAGTCTCAATCCAGACCAGTCCGAATGCTGTCTCAGCAGATGTGTTGGGTCGATGCCAGGTATTTGAAGAGACCCAGATTTAAAGGTGAGAGGTAAAATTTTTTTATTGGCTGCCCCAAGGCCAAGACATGAACCTTCATCCTCTGTGGCAGTGCCAAGCAGTTTATGGAGGAGACAGAGCGGTCCCTGCATGGTACCATCAAGAATGAGTCAGTGGTGGCTGGTGGCGGGGTCATTGAGAGGGAGTTCTTTAAGTACCTTCGGGATTCCCCAAGGACTATTCCAAGAAAACAGCAGCTGTTGATTGGGGCATATACAAAGGCCTTGGAGATTACCCCACACCAGCCGTGCAATAAGGCTGGCTTTGATGCCACAAAGATTCTTAACAAGCTGCAGGCTCAGCATGCCTGGGGGCACGTGATATGAGGTAAACATCAACAACAAGGACATTGCTGACAACTTTGAGGCCTTCTCAAGGCTGGGAGCCAGTTATGGTATGGATCAATGCCCTGGCAGTATTCTGTTTTGGCTCAGTTTACCTTTCAGCCTTTCTGACTGCTCTCCATGTGGCATCCATGACTGGAAGATTTGCTTTCCCTGAATTCGTTCTATGCATCTCTGCTTCTGTGCCTTTGTTTATGTTTCCTACCAGCTGGAGTGTCCCTGCTGTCCTCTGAATTAGTTGTGTTTATCCTTTGGACCTCCACTGAGCTTTACCTTTCATGTCACTTTTGTTCTTTCTTCTCAGGATCTGGTTTTGTCCTCACCATGCTGAGATCCCAGATTTCAGAGATGGTTTCCTTCCTCTTTCCCTATAGCACAAAGCCATATTAGTAAATAGTTGCTCAGGAAATATCTGTAGCCTAGGTGAATCAGGCCCACCTGGTAAAATGTAAGGATATCTGCACTTTCAATTTTATAGCTCCCTCTGGTTCTCACTAGGGTGTTTTTTTCCCTTCAGCATATTTCATTTTCTTTTGAGCAATCCTCAACTTCCAGAAACTTACCTGAAGAGAAAATATCTTCTTTCCTCTATTCAACGGGGAGACTTGGCAAACCCCCAAGCTTTGTCCAAGGCCTGGGACCGAATGAACACCAAGATCCTGTACAAGGTACTGGATTGTGTTCTTCCTTCAGGTCTCCTCTCCTCTTTTCTCTCCCTGTGGCTCACCTCTTTGGAAGCACTAGAAAGATGCCCTTGCTGGCCGGGCACGGTGACTCACACCTGTAATCCCAGCACTTTGGGAGGCCGAGGGGGTCGGATCACAAGGTCAGGAGATCCAGACCATCCTGGTGAACACGGTGAAACTCCGTCTCTACTAAAAATACAAAAAAATTAGCCAGGCGTGGTGGTGGGCGCCTGTAGTCCCAGCTACTCGGGAGGCTGAGGCAGGAGAATGACGTGAACCCAGGAGACAGCGGAGCTTGCAGTGAGCGGAGATCGTGCCACTGCACTCCAGCCTGGGCGACAGAGCAAGACTCCATCTCAAAAAAAAAAAAAAAGAAAGATGCCCTTGCTGTACCTCTGTGTGTTTTATGTTCCCAGGAGAGGTGATAATGTCAGTTTTTCTCTCTCTCTATTTCAGATATCCTATTCAATGTTTCCTTCTTCCTGGAAGAGTAAGGAAGCTGTGTTTATCTGGAGACCACGGGCACCACAGTTGAAGACTGACATTGCTGCACCCTGGTATTTCTAAAGAAACGTCAGTATTTTAGTCTGACATATTTGAAATATCAATGTCTTGAACCTGAGGACTGGGTCTCGGAGAGACCAACTGGATGAAAGACTCTGTATGAAAGTTTGCTGTGTGCCAGGCATTGTGTTTGTTGCCTTTACCCTCCAGAACTGGCAAATAATAGTGCAGTATCGCAGATAACGAGTTCATAGAAGGATGGAAGGATGGCAGGAAATGGGTCAGTAAGGGTGGACTGGAACCAAATTGCGAAGAGGATTGTGAATCCCAGCTCAAGCATTTGTATTTTGCTCTACAAATGGGAGTTGCTTGCTTATGTGTATGTATATGTAATAAAGAAGTTTGTTTGTTTGTTTGTTTTTGTTTGTTTGTTTGAGATGGAGTCTTGCTCTGTCGCCCAGGCTGGAGTGTAGTGGCGCCATCTCGGCTCACTGCAAACTCCGCCTGCCGGGTTCGCGCCATTCTCTTGCCTCAGCCTGGCTAATTTTTTGTATTTTTAGTACAGATGGGGTTTCACCATGTTAGCCAGATGGTCTCAATCTCTTGACCTTCTGATCTGCCCACCTTGGCCTCTCAAAGTACTAGGATTACAGGTGTGAGATACCTCACCCAGCCAATAAAGAGGTTTTTTAACTTCCCTCATAGAGACAAGAAATGGCTAAATAGAAACAAGCATGTTTATAGTGCTCAGAAATAACTATATAGTATTTAAGTACAATTGTTATTCTTTTTATTTTGTTTCCTCTTAGCTTTTTGTCTCTTAAAATGCCATCCTTTTCATTGTTCTTTTTAAATTTAAAATACTTTTTATTTATTTTTTTGAGGTGGAGTCTTACTCTGTCACCAAGGCTGGAGTGCAGAGGTGCAATCTTAGCTCACTGCAACCTGTGCCTCCCAGGTTCAAGCGATTCTCCTGCCTCAGCCTCCTGAGTAGCTGGGATTACAGGCGACTACCACCATGCCCGGCTAATTTTTATATTTTTAGTAGAGACAAGGTCTCGTGTTGGTTAAGCTGGTCTTGAACTCCTGAACTCAAGTGATCTGCCTGCCTTGGCCTCCCAAAATGCTGGGATTACAGATGTGAACTGCTGTACACCACACGCGGCCTGATTTATTTTTTGAGTAAGTGATACATCAATATTGTATAAAAGGTAAGCAAGAGCATATTTAGGCTAGGCACAATGGCTTATCTCAGCACTTTGGGAGGGCAAGGTGGGAGGGTGGGTTGAGGTCAGGAGTTTAGACCAGCCTGGGCAATGCAGCAAGGTCTCTACAAAAAAAAAAAAAAAGAGGGCTGGGTGCAGTGGCTCACACCTGTAATCCCAGGACTTTGGGAGGCCAGGCTGGTGGATCATGAGGTCAAGAGATTGAGACTATCCTGGCCAACATGGTGAAGCCCTGTGTCTACTAAAAATATAAAAATTAGCTGGGTGTGGTGGCATGCACCTTTAGTCCCAGCTACTCAGGAGGCTGAGGCAGGAGAATTGCTTGAACCCGGGAGGTGGAGGTTGCAGTGAGCCGAGATCGCACCACTGCACTCCAGCCTGGGCGACAGAGCGAGACTCAGTCTCAAATAAATAAATAAATAAATAAATAAATAAATAAATAAATAAAAAGAGCCATGTGTGGTGGTGTGTGCCTATAGTCCTAGCTATTTGAGAGGCTGAGGCGGGAGGATCACTTGAGCCCAGGAGTTTGAGGTTACAGTGAGCCATGATTACACCACTTCACCCTAGCCTGGGCAACAGAGTGAGGCCCTGTCTCTAAAAGAACAATGGTGTACTCAGTGAAAAATGCTTCTCCTCCAGTTTCCCAATTCCCTTCCCTGAAAGCAACCCATATTGGATGTTTCTCATGTATCCTTCCGGAAATACTATTTGCCTGGGTGAGTGTGGTGGGCAGGTATCCTCAAAGGCAGCCCCCAGTGCTCCCACCTCTGGTATTCATGCCCCTGTGTACTCCCCTCCCCTTCCATATGGACTGGACTTACAGATATACTTCTAATGAATAGAATACTACACAAGTGGTAGGATGTCACTTCTGAAATAGGTAAAAAAAACTGCAGCTTCCATCTGGGTGCTCTCTCTCTCTGGGATCAGCCACCCTGGAGAAAGACAGCTGCGATGGTGTGAGGCAGCCCTGTGGAGAGACTCATGTGAGAGACCAATGCCTGCTGACAACCATGTGAGTGAACTTGGAAACAGATCCTCCCTCCCAGTTGAACCTTCTGATGGGTCCGCAGCTGCAGCTGACAGCTTGACTACAGCTCTTGAAGATCCCAGCCAAAGGTGACCAGCCAAGCACTGCCCAGATTCCTCATCCATGTACACTGGGATAAAAAAATGTTCCAAATCGCTAAGTTTGGGGGCCATTTGTTCCACAGCAATAGATAATCACTATAACAAAGAAACCTCCCTTCGTTTTATATGAATGGTAACATACCATATACCCACTTTTGCACCTTGTTCTTTCCTACTTACTGTATCTTGGGGTTCATTCTATATAAAGAGCTTCCTTACATTTTTTTTTAAAAAACAGTTGCTCAGATTTCTGTTGTGTGGGTAAACCATAATTTACTTAAATCGCCCCTTAGGGTGGACATTTGTTTCCAAAGTCTTAACACCTATTGGTTTTTATAATAGCAATCCCCCTGCACTCCCACTCTTGTTCATTAGGCCTTCCCCCAACCCCCTGGAATTTTCCATTTAGCTAATCCCACCACCTTCCAACAACAACAACAAAATAAATTGTCATTATTTTTTACTGGAATCATTAAATTGATAACTAATTCAGGGAGCATCACCACAATGGGAATACTTCTGGTGCTCCTGCTTTATGTGTGCCACTGGCTTATGAATGAAGACATCAATGTGAGTTTTGTTCTCTGTTTCTCCTCAGCTGGGTCAGAACCTCTTTCTCTGTCCGTATAAGACAGTCTTGGGATGAAATGAAGAGTTTTGGTTTCCCTCTATCCTGTCGCTCCCCATCCACATCTAGAAACTGACCTTCAGATTCTTCTCTCAGAGTAAGGGTTGTCTCAAGCTGCTGGGTTGCCTGGGCCCTAAAGAGAAGGACTCCTGCCTGCCCAAGGAGATCCCAGGCTCTACGGGGACTGTATTACATCTGACTTTAATTGGGATGAGAAGCCAGGTACCTTCCCAACCTGCTCAAACACTGGATCGTTTATAATTCCATTTCCCTATGAGAAGGGAGGGAGAGTGCACCTTTCAGTGAGCAGGTTTGAGGATGAGGGGAAGGAGAGAACCTAGACCCGGGTTCAAGTCTCAGCTCAGTCTTTAGCTAGCCATGTGATCTTGCGCAAGTAATTTTCCCTAAGTCTATTTCCTCATCTGTATAGGAGAAGTGATGATATGTCTTTACATGGTTGTAAGGTTTAAGTGAGAGGAGTAGTGAGGGCTTTTGGTACATTTATCAGCATTTAAGGGATTGAAATTCACTTAAGCTTTATTAGTCACTCACTAAGTGTATAGCTCTGTGCTAGGCTCTTTAATATCTTTTTAAACCCTCAACAAGTATTGAAACAAGTATACTTGCTTCCAACAGGTAGATGAGGAGACTGAGACAGAGACCTGGTAAGTTTTCTTAATGCCCACAACTTGTCAGTGTTGTTGCCAGAATTTGTACCAGGGCTTGCTTGATTCTGGTGAAAGGTGCTTTCCCCCACACCACTGATCCCTCTCTGCCACAGAAGGCAAGAGCATGTCTAACATCTACTCAGCTGTAACAAGAGTGAGGTTTTCTGATACATGGATCCTGCAGTGCAGAGTTACCCCCATCTGACTTGGCAGTGGCACATAAAGTATCAAAGCCTCTTCCAGGACAGCTGCAACCTTGCCAGTTACCCTCCCTTCTGATCCCATAGCCAAGAGGGTTGGAGCAAATCCTGGCATGGTCTACCAGAGTCCTACACTTTTGACTTTGATGTAAAAGTGGTAGGGGAAAGCCAGTGCTTCTGAAGGAATGACAGGGGCACCCCTTCCAGGCACTCTCTTCCTCCCCATCCTTCCTGGAAGGCTTCTTCTTGGTTTCCACATAGAGCAAAGGAAAGTCATTTTTCTGAGACTATAGGGCCCCAGCCCAGAGATTCCGATCTAGTATGTATGGGGAGGGGCCAGATATCTGCACCCTTAATAAGTACCTTCATTCTGTTATAGGGCCATTCCTTAAGAAAGAGCCTTCATCCTGAGAAAAAAGCAGCAGTTAGCACAGAGATTGATGGCTGGGTAGAGTAGCCACAAAGACGGCCCTTCTCTGGGGAAGAAACACCTTCATAATGCCTTCATTGCACCTCTCCTCCCCTTTTTGTTGTCAGTCCTCAAGTCCAACAGGTACCTCGGCATTGCTTCCCCCACCCCTCCATGCTGTTTGGGTGGGACAGTCATAACCTATGTATATGGGGCTTTAGAGCCTGTCACGTCTATATCCATTCATTCTGAGGCCTCCCTGTGTGCCCAGCACAGAACTCATCATTAGCAATACAGAGATAAATGAAAGAAGTCCATGATCTAGGAGGCCAGGCAGATCTGCAAGCCCTTCGTGAGAAGGGCTGTTGTGAAGGATGTGTGGGGAATGCAGTGGATGGAGAGAGTGACTGATTATTTCTGTGGGTTTTTGTGGGAGACGAGATAGGGAAATGTGAGGCTAGATCCTCTGTGACTTAATTTCAGCAAGAATCTTCCCTCTGGTCTCTAGTAGAGTAAGTGATGGGGTGGGGGTCAGTGTGGCCTGTTGGCCATCATGTGAGTGGGAAGCAACCCTCTCTGCTCTGGCTCATCTCTTCTGATTGAAACACGTGGAGCAGTTCTTAATATGCACAGAGAGCCCAGACTAATAAATCCTCTACTCCATTGCAATCCCCACAGTGTGTTTATAGGCAACAGCTGACTTTTATCAGCTAGTTTGTTCTTTTACGTAAGCAGAATTTTATGAGGGTCTCCGGAGCTGGCTCATAACGTGACGAAACGTCTGCAAAACTCAACTATAAATCTCTTGCACCTGCCCAGCAGAGGATGCTGTTTTTCCAGGCACATTTTGTCCAGCTGGTGGCTCTGTCCCCTTACCCAGTTTGCATTTTTGGACTTGTCTCTTTAAACTTTCGATTTGATTTTCAGTTCTCTGTGGCCTCTTTAAAGGCAACTGAAAAATGAGGGGTAGGGAAAAGGAACTAGAAAGTTATGTCTGTGCTAAAAATTACCCCTGGCTTGTGTTGCTCTGAAAGTCAGCTTTGATCCCACTGTTGAAACAGAGACATCAGGCTTCCCAGCCACATGAACCCCCGGGCGGGGGACAGGAGGCCGGTGCCAGTGGAGCCCGTTGTTAATACTTTAATTCTTTTCTGGGCCATCACCCTTTGTGCTTGCCAAAGGCCCCTACCCTCAGTTGTCAGTTCTCTAAATTAAAGAAACAGCTCCAGAGGCCTTTGCCCCAGATGGTCTCCAGGCTTGACATTTTTTCCCAGCGTTTAGAGCTCCCCCAACACAGAGAGGTGAAATTTAAATGCCTTCTCTCTGCCAAATAGGGCGAGACCTGGACGCTTGGAGAATGCTGGTTGGCTGGGGTGGACTGAGTGGTTGGGAGAGCTACAAAGGCCTCAGTGGTACATCTAGGAAAGGTTGAGTGTGGCCCTGGCTGTGTCTCAGGATTACCCACCTGTGTTTATGGGTTCTCTTCATTTTGATCAGACCATTAGGTCAGAAGGCTCCTATGGCTGCTCTTCCTGTGGCCTTATCCCTTGCTTGTTTTTCCCAGCCCACACTTCAGGGCTGGCTTCATGTGCCTGTAACCCACGCTTACAAAGGTTCCCAAGATGAGTTTTGTGCTCTGCTGTCACTCTCAAAATTCTGAGCAGTTTTTGAGTAGATTTTTGAACTGATTTTCCTTTTGCACTGGGCCCTGCAAATTATGTTGCCAGTTCTGCCCAGCTTCTCTGTGGGTCCTACTGGTTGTAACTGCCCCAGTACTGTGGACCCTTTCTTCTCCAAGTTTAAGTTTGAGCCTTTGCAGAGCAGGTTAGTCACCTGTCACTGAGGAATTCAGCCTTGTCCCCCTCCCAAGGGCTCCCTGTTATCCACTCTTCTGGCAACAGCCAATCCCTGTTATGTGACATTATCTCTACAGGCCCTAAAGAGGTACCTGCCAATCCCAACTCACTAAGTCATCTGCAGCTGCTCTGGCCCCTTCATATCATTTTCTAGAAAATATTTCTAGTCAATGCGCTTGCTTGGAGGAAGCTGCCTGCTTTCATGGAGGAGCTGGGGTCTTTGCGAGAGAAAACATCCCCTAACTCCCACCTCCACCTTAAAGGCAAGACATTGTTCCCTGCTATGGGAAAGGAGACATACTTTTACTTTTCCAAGCCCAACTCAGACACCATCTCCTCTGTGGTATCTCATCTTACACCCCTAGATGGAAATCACCCTTCCTTTCTCAGCACAGTGCTTGCAATTCCTTTACCACTTTTTAAAATTTTTTTAAAAAATAGAGACAGGGTTTCACCATGTTGTCCAGGTTGGTCTGAACTCCTGGGCTCAAGAGATCCACCCGGGCTGGGTGCGGTGGCTCACACCTGTAATCCCAGCAATTTCGGAGACCGAGGCGGGCAGATTGCTTAAGCCCAGAGTTTGAGACCAGCCAGGGCAACATAGTAAGACCCCATCTCTTAAATAAATAAATAAAAGAGATCTGCTCACCTTGGCCTCCCAAAGTGCTGGGATTATAGGCATGAGCCACCACACTTGGCCTATTTTTTTTTTTTTTTTTTTACGTAAATCCAGCTCCTGCAGGAAACTATTTTTTCTTATTCATTCTTGTATACCTACCAGCTCAGTAAGGGGCTCAGCCCCATCTGGGAATTGAACCAAGTGGTAGAAATGGTGCAGGGGCCTTTGCAGCTGCCTTGCATGGAGAAGATGGGCCCTGCTCTACCCAGTGGGATGGTGCAAGGGGTGGCAGTGGTCTCTGGCAGAGCTGGCTGGCTGCTGGTAGCCATGGCCTCCGGTAAAGTCACAGTATCCTAGAAAGATTGTGAGCTTTGGCATGATCCTGGCTCCACCACCTAGGATGTGGGCCTTGTGTTTTACCTCTCTTACCTGTGAGAAGAGGATAAGAAGACCTGACTCATGGAGCTATTTTGAAAATGAACTAATTCATTCAAACCACAAAGGATGAAGCCCAGCACCCAGTAGGTTCTTAATTAATTATAGGTTTTATCCTCCCCTTTGGGGAGGACTTGGGGCTGAGGCCCATTTTCTCCTCTGCCAGGTACCAGGTAGTCACTGGCTACCTAGGAGCTAGGCTGGCTGATGGAAGTGAAACAGGGCAGAAGATGACCCCTATCCCACAGCTAAGACTCACAGGCCAGGCTGGGAATGGCATCCTCCTTTTCCCAGCTGCCTGGCTTGGGTTCCCTGGCAAGGCTGGCGGGCCTAGATCCACCTGGCATGATGGAGGCTGGGGCCTCTGTCACAGCTCCACCCTCCTCTCAGTATCTCCTTCCACCCCAGGCTTCCCCACCTCCCTCCTTCCCAGAGAACCCAGGGTGTAACCTCTCCTTGAGGCCAAGGTAAGCCACAGTCCTCTGTGGCTGCTGCTGTGTGGTGAAGGTCCTGGGCAGGGAGTTGGGACAACTGGGTTTCTGACCCAGCTCTGCCACCCTGGTGGGACCTGCGCATGTGACTTCACCTCTCTAGACCCTAGGGTCTTCATCAAACAAAGAGGAGGAGTAGGCAAAAGTTTAAACTTCACCGAGCTGCTTCAAAAATGAAATGGGCTAATGCACGTAAAAGAGCTTGAAATCAGGGCTGGGTGCAGTGGCTTACATCTGTAATCCTAGTACTTTGGGAGGCTGAGGCGGGGAGGATTGCTTGAGCCCAGGGGTTCGAGACCAACCTTAGGTAGTCTCCTAAGAGGTGACCTACCTCTGTCTGAAACAGACCATTAAGCCTCTCCACACACCCATCCCCCATAGAATGTCTTCAGGGCCAACAAATTCACCATCTTCCTCGCACTCCTGTTTGTTTCTAAGCCCCTGTTGGTCAGGAAGTTCTTTCCAATGTCTGCCTAAAGTCTCCAGGAATAATTTAGGCCAATTGTCCCAGAGCCAAGCAGCATGGAGGCAGAGGGTTGTCCTCCCCAAATGCCTCCCCTTGCTTCCCTAAGGAAAAGAAGGCACGAGGAACCAGCACAGGAGAGTGAGGAGGACGGGGGGTAGGTTGGAAATTGAACTGACAAATGTCCAGTGCATGTTCCCAAGGAAATACAATGTAATTGCAGTGAACAGGGCTTGGCAAAGAAGGCCTGCCTCTGATCTGAAACTTAAGAGCTCTCCTAGTGGAGAGGCACTGGTAACCAAGAAGGGTGAGCTTTCAAGTTATGAGCAGCCCTCGAGCATGGCAGGTGCATCGGGAATCCTGGAATACCTACCAGGCACACTGAAAGAAGGAGACGGGGTGGGATTTTCCAGACCCTTAGCCTTCCTAGGCTGGGTTGAGAGAAGACATCCGGGCTGGCCTGGACAAACAAAGGACCCTGCAGCCTGGGCCAGGACTGCTCACTATTGGACAGGCCGAAAGAAGGGGCCTCCAGCACAGCTGCCCTGCAGGGAGGAAGGACCTCATCTGCAGCCTGGGTCAGCCTCAAAGGCAGGGGCCCTCCAGCCCAACTGAACACAGGTGCCTGCCATCCTCACTGACTGAAGGGGTGGTCTGCCCCTCCACACCTGTGGGTATTTCTTGTCAGGTGGGACAAGAGACTGAGAAAAGAAATAAGACACAGAGACAAAGTATAGAGAAAGAACAGTGGGCCCAGGAGACCGGCGCTCAGCATTCGGAGGACCTGCACTGGCACTGGTCTCTGAGTTCCCTCAGTATTTATTGATTATTATTTTCACTATCTCAGCAAGGGGAATGCGGCAGGAGAACAGGGTGATAGTGGGGAGAAGGTCAGCAAGAAAACATGTGAGCAAAGGAATCTGTGTCACAAATAAGTCCAAGAGAAGGTACTATGCTTGGATGTGCATGTAGGCCAGATTTATGCTTCTCTCCACCAAAACATCTTAGTGGAGTAAAAAATAACAGAGCAGCATTGCCACCAGCATGTCTCACCTCCAACCACAGGGCGGGTTTCTCTTATCTCAGAATAGAACAAATGTATAATCGGGTTTATGCCGAGACATTCCATTCCCAGGGGCATGCAGGAGACAGAGGCCTTCCTCTTTTACTAATCCTCCTCAGCACAGACCCTTCACGGGTGTCGGACTGTAGGATGGTCAGGTCTTCCCATCCCATGAGGCCATATCTCAGGCTGTCTCAGTGGGGAGAAACTGGACAACACCCGGCTTTCCAGGGCAGAGGTCCCTGCGGCCTTCCACAGCGCATTGTGCCCCTGGTTAATCGAGACTGGAGAATGGCGATGACTTTTACCAAGCATACTGCCTGCGAACATATTGTCAACAAGGCACAGCCTGCACAGTCCTAGATCCCTTAAACCTTGATTCCATACAACACATGTTTCTGTGAGCTCAACGTTGGGGCTAAAGTTACAGATTAACAGCATCTCAAGGCACAACAATTGTTCAGGGTACAGATCAAAATGGAGTTTCTTATGTCTTCCTTTTCTACATAGACACAGTAACAGTCTGATCTCTCTTTTCCCTACACTGTCCTCATCCTCAATGTTCAATGCCACCTCTCCCGTGTAGGCCTCGTGCTGGGCCCAGAGAGATGAAACAACTTTCCAGGGGCTCCGGGAACACCAACCAAACCCTTCTTCTCACCTCTCCACTTCCTAAAGGACCATTTCTAGCATCTCTCTGGTTTTCCTGAAGTCTTACTGGTTACTGTAAGCAGAAGGTGGTTGGGACCACCTCTGGGCCAGGAGGCCAGTGACTTGCAGCCAGGTTCCAGCTTTGCGTGACCTTGGCAAGTCCCATCTCTCTGAGTCCTGAGTCATTTCACCTCCATAGAGTGGGAAAGAGCAAAGATTTTTAAATGCTTTTTACTTTTATTTTATTATTTTTTAGAGACACAGCTTCGCTCTTGTCGCCCAGCTAGAGTGCAGTGGTGCGATCTTGGCTCACTGCAACCTCCACCTCCCAGGTTCAAGGGATGCTCCTGACTCAGCCTCCCAACTAGCTGAGTGCCACCACTCCCAGCTAATTTTTGTATTTTTAGTTGAGATGGGGTTTTACCATGTTGGCCAGGCTGGTTTTGAACTCCTGACCTCAGGTGATCCACCCGTCTCGGCCTCCCAAAGTGCTGGGATTACGGGCGTGAGCCACCGTGCCCAGCCTATTTTTATTTTTTAAAGAAGTAGAAACCTTAGTATTTGGAGAGAAATGTGAGGAATATCAATATGTAAAACAAGGCGGGACTGCACTGGCTGGAGCAGGGGAGCCTGCGGTCCTGCCTGCTTAGCCTCTCCTATGCCTCTGAGTGCCTCTCCCACACCCACAGCCTGAGAGCCACCACACTGCAGGACTGCTAAGGGACTTCTTGACCTCAAGCTTAATAGGAGCTTCCAAGTGGGCTAGGGCTGGGAGGTCCAAGGGCAGTGCTATCTGCTGGAGAGACAGCTGGCTCTCTAGTGGGGATAGGGGAGGGCAGACCCATTGTGCCTTGCTCATGAAGACATTTCTCAAGGAAAACTAGCTTCCCGGGGGTGGTTGTGGTTCCAGGCGAAGGTGCAATATGAACCATCTCCCTCCCAGAGCTGTGCATGGGGGAAGGCAGCTACCCAGACATCCCTCAGGAAGCTGCCAGGGTCACACTGCCTGGGGACAGGAGACCCATGTGATGACCCTCCCCCCGCTCCCCAGGTGCCTGCACCTTGGGCGGGATAGAAGGAAGCAGATGTAGAGGAAAGCACAGAGCATGAAGCCCCCTACCTAGAAGTGATTGGAGTCCTCAGGTCCAGCCTTACTGTCCCAAGGGAGAGCAGACGTTGAGAGCACCAGCACCGCCAGCCTCTGTTCTGAAAACCCCCTCATTACACGGTGTCTGCTTAATCCCTGTTAACAGTGGACTGACCTCCCACCTCAGTGGCCTCACAATGGGCCTGCCCCAGATCCTCACAGGCCTCCTTCGAAAAACATATAAACACTTTCTCCATTATCCCATTAGCAGCTTCACAGGTTTTTCTGCTATTAGTTCCCATCTCCACTGAAGTGGAAACACATGTTCCAAAGAGCTTCCACTTGCCCACCAGCCACCATGGGGCTGGAGCAGTGCCTGGCCATGTGCAGCTGCCCACTGGGGAGAGAGGGGGTCAGAACCCATTCAGCTCCCTCAAAATTCTGCCACCTCCAGCATAAACCAAGGATCTCCACACAACTGGGCACACACAGCTTCTGTGTGATGCTCTTCACTGGCTGTGTCTTCTGGCAAAGCTCATTACCTCTCTGGGCCTCAGTTTCTATTTTATTGCAGCTTATTATTTTAAGACAGAGTGTTGCTCTTTTGCCCAGTCTGGAGTGCAATGGCGTGATCTTGGCTCACTGCAACCTCCACCTCCTAGGTTCAGATGATTCTCATGCCTCAACCTCCCAAGTAGCTGAATAACAGGCATACACCACCACACCTGGCTAATTTTTTTTTTTTTTTTTTTTTTTTTTTTTTTTTTTGGTATTTTTAGTAGAGATGGGGTTTCACCAGGTTGGCCAGGCTGGTCTCGAACTCCTGACCTCATGTGATCCACCTGCCTCAACCTCCCCAAAGTGCTAGGATTACAGGCATGAGCCACCATGGCTGGCCTCAGTTTCTATTTTAAAATGGAGATTATAACTCCTATTTTAAGGACTAGAGGATCAAAATTATCTGAGAGGACAAGGAAAGGTCTTCAAGTGCTTTGCCAGTGGGGATGGGGTACCTGGGACACGTCTTACTCTTCTGGCCTTTTCTGGCCACTTCTCCTTCTGTAGATGTAGTAAAGGAAGTAGCCAGGCCTTCCCTCACTGCACTGCCCTACACCCCAAGAGAGAGCCTTTGGAAGCTCAAACCCCTGGGGTTGGCTACTTCCCTTTCGGTGCCTAGTGCATTCTGCTCCCCACAGCCACAGTTCTCTGAGAAGGCTCTAGAATGCTCCATCATTGGCTCCTCAAGGTGGGGCAGGGAGCTGCCCAGCTGGCTTCATCTAACACCCCCACAATGCCCATTGCAGGCGCTGGCACAGAGCAGAATCAAGCTGGGAGCTGCAAATGTTTGTCTCCTGGTTCCATCTCTCAGCTCCTTCTCACTTCCTCTGCCTGTGGAGTTTGAGACCAGCCTGAGCAACATGGAGAAACTCCATCTCCACCAAAATTATAAAATTAGCCAGACGTGGTGGCGCACGCCTGTAATCCCAGCTACTCTGGAGGCTGAAGCAGGAGAATCGCTTGAACTCGGGACGCGGAGGTTGCTGTGAGCTGAGATCGCCCCACTGCACTCCAGCCTGGGCAACAAGAGGGAAACTCCATCTAAAAAAAAAAAAAATTGTTCTATGTGTGTGTACGTATCTGTGTATCAGATTCTCATCAGAAAAAAATATATAATGTATTTCTAATTTAATTCATTACTGAGTATATACCTGACGGGGAGTGCCGCCAGTTTGTCAAGACAATAATGAAAACTGAAACCTCTACTTAGTTTTCTAAAATTTCTTTTTTTTGTTGAAACGTGACAACCTTACTACAGGTAATGCAAAAATCTTAAATAGTCCGCTCGATGTATTTTTTTAAAAAACTCGAACTTGGCCTGCAGGAGGTGAGCCAAAGCACTGAAGGAGAGGTAGGTGAAAGAGACGAGGACAATGATGAAGAGGGGCAGGGCGTGTGGGTCTCCCCGGAAGTCCATGGTCCCCACAAGGACGGCCAGCCGCAGCAGCAGCGGCTGAACCGCATGCGGAAGTAGAAGCGCCAGGTCCGATGCAGTGGCCGGTAGCCCGTGTAGATGCACAGCTTCCAGAAAAGCGGCAGTACCTTGGCTCTGTCCATGGTGAAGGCAGGCTGGGGCTGCAGAGATGCCTGAGGCTCCTGGATGACCTGCCGCAGACTGGGCAGGAGGTGGCTGAGCTCCTGGGCCATGGCCATAGCTGTGGGCCTGGGCGGGGAGCTGGGAGAGAGGCCAGAGCACAGTCAGGGGCCTGGTGTCCTCACCCCCATGAGCAGCAGCTGGAGGGCTCTGATGCCCAGATCTTACTCCCTCCTTCCTGACGGGCTTGTCTTTACACTGGGTTTAAGAACAGAAGACTCATCCTATGGAATTCCTCATCTCTGACCTTGGGACAGCAAGAATCCCTGATGTGTCCCAGGTACCTAGAACAGTGCCTGACATATAGTAGGTGCCCGATAAATGTTTGAGGAATGTATTAAAAAAAAAAAAAAAAACTACTAGATAGGCCAAGGGGTGTGACGCCATCAGGGCACAGGCGACCTTGAAGAGGTTACCACCCTGGCCGTGATGCTTTTCCAGCATTCTTTCAATCAACGTGAGTCTGAAATTTACATAGCTAATCATGTGCTGGGATTGTCCTTCTTGAATAGGTCGTAGGAGTTCAGCGCTGTAATGTTTAGAGGGTGGTGAAAGGATTTCTTATACCACACCTTGTGTGTTATCTGGGAGTAAATGCTGCAGCCACAAGTGCCACCAGCGAGTCTTCTCAGGGTGAACAGGAAAAGGAGATGGAACCTTGCTGAGCTAAGTCATGCTAAACGCAGACAGCAAACAAACTTTCCATCAAAGGGCTGGGGGAACCCTGGGCTGGTTGGTGAGGAGACAACACCCCAGGCAGGTGTTCCAGATCTTGGACCTTGCCCCTCCTCAGGAGGAGATGTTTGCTTCATCCCTCCTCTCACTGCACGTTTGTGCTGCCAGCCCTGCTGTGTAGTGTGGGGGCTCAAGACTAAGGCAGTGCACCATTTCTGTGGAGAGAGATGGATCGGGGAGGGGGCTTGGGTGAGACCCATGGCTTACCTCTCTCAAGTCCTTACCAGACTAAGACATCCTCAAGGGCCAGAGACCAGCCTGCCACTCACCTTTTTGCCACCTGATGCAGATGAGAAAAATTCCCGTTAAGACAAACAAGATGAACACCCCCAGGATGATCTATGTATCTGGTAGGCTAGAATAAGACCCATGGCCATCTGAAGCATTTACTGGTGACACTAAAAAACAACAACAACAACAAAGGACAAGCCCTGTCACACCTAAAAATATGCTTTCCACAGCCCCTGCTTTCCCCAGGAACACATGGTGCCCCACATAATCACTGGCTCATGTGATAGCCACTCTACCAGGCCCTGGGCCATGAAGATGAATGGGGTTGTGCTGCCTTGTCCTTATGGAGCTCAGATTTCTACTGAGAGAGGTAGCAAATATCCATCTGATTATCACACAATTTCACATGATTACTGTGGTTAGAACTGTTTGGAGAATGACACAATGGGTGGTGCTTAATTCTGTGTGGGGAAGGTGAGGAAGGCTTCATGATTAAGAAGTGGCATTAGAACTGGTAGAATGGTAATTATAATAGAGGAAGAGAAGGCCTGGATGTTTGCAATGACACAGATAGACTTGGGACCATTTAGTGGTGGGTCATTGGTGACTGGATCATTGGTTAATGGGAAGGGGTTTCTACACTGAGGAAGAAACAGTGGAAAATGGGATGGGAAAGGGAGGATGGTGGGAAATCCTCATGGCCATCACCGACTCTCCAGTCAGGAAGCCCACGGAGAAGTCAATCAAATTTTCTATTGCACACACACGCTGACACCCACACAGGGAAGGCTTTTGACCTTTAAAGGGAGCTGCCACATTCTCCCGCCCGGCTCAGTTACCTGTCGGTTCTGGCATCGCCTCCCAGTGCCCTAAGAATTCCCTGAGCCAGTGATCGCAGTCTCCCACTGAGAGCTTCCTGAAATACTTTTCCAGCCCTCTGTCTTTCTTCCATGTCTCCTTGATCTTACTGGCTTCATGATTAATTACTGTCCAGGTCATATTCATCATGTCAAAGGGGAGAGATTTCTCTCCATTGGTGGCAGATTGCCAGGACATACCAGGGCATCGTTCTGCTTAACATTGACAAAACATCTCGACCTGCAGAGTGGAAGCACCTGCAATCCAGACACAAAGCCATCATCCTCCACTTCTGAGAGGTCCATCGTCTTCCAATAGGTCAAGTGTTTCTCTGCATATTTAGGGGCCCGTATTCTTTCTGCCCGGACTTGCCCTTTCCCGCCCGTTGGGTCCCATGTGTCTCCATGGTTGGGCCAATGATCAATACACAAATACACCTAAAGCCCCTCCCCACCTGTGCTCTTCCCTCCCCTCTCTTGCTGCCTGCCTCCGTTTCCCCACCCCCTTCCACACTTACCACTGGTCTTTATCTGGGGTTTGATATCAAGAAGGAGCATCGTGATGTCTCGGCCCACTTCTCCCAGCGTTTGGGTCAATTCTTCCCATGTCCTGGTGGAATTTACCTTCTTCTCCGGGAGACCCAGAGGCTTGACCATGTTGCTGTCACTGTCATACTGAAGGAAAAGATTTTTATTCATGAAGACCCGCACTTCACACCAGGGCTGCCCCAGTCTGGACCATGATTTTACAGTGAAGTCAAAGCAAAGAGAGTGAGCACCTGTGACCGAAAAATGCAGGTGAGGTCCAGGACACAGGAGGAGGCCCATTAGAACCCGTGCTTCTGTGACCCAAATCTCCCTGGACCAGGACAGGCTGGCAGAGGGGGCAGCTCCATCCCAGACTCCCTCAACCCTCTGGATGCCTGCTCCCATCTCCCCCTGACTGTCTGGGGTGAGATACTTGATGGTACAGAGGACCCTTGGGTTGCACTTAGTGTTAACACAGTTAACAGGAGGATTCATGTCACAAATACTTTTAGCAACATCTACCAAGTTCTGAGGCACAAAACAGACAAGCTGGTGTGTGACCTCCTGAGACTTAAAATCTAGCTGAACACATAGGACATTCAATAGAAAGGAAAAAGAAGTATTTATCACGGGACACACCTTGAATTCCTCCAGGGTCCTGGGTGTTCAAGAAAGAGTCCTGGAGTAGAAGGTGGGAGGTAGCATTGTAGAACTGCCACATGTGAGCCCATGCCTGGCCTAGGGCCTCAGGCTGGGGTCTCCCACGAACTGGGGGTAACATCCCAGGGATCCTCTCCCTCACCTGATCATTAAGAGCAGGTACCCGCTTGCTTGAAGCCTGCATGAGACCCCAGTCGCCTATCCCCCACCTTTCTCCCTCCTCCTCCTTGTCCTCAGCCAGGTCTTGAGATCTCAGGACACTCACCAACCATGATCTCCAAGGCTGTTAGTAGTAGCAGTAGAAGTGAAAGAAGGTGCACCGGGCTACAAGTCAGGGACATTCATGGCACATTGTGGAGAGTAACAGGCAGGACGTTGGGCGTGGACACAGACACCCTCACCGGTATGGTGAAGAAATGTCCAACAGTGTGGGTGTGGGCACTGCCCCAGTTCTTTACCCTGGAACAACTGAGGGCAGGCCTGTAGAGACCCAATTAAAGAACAATTTCGTGAAGGGAGTGTTTTCCAAGTATTCAGAATATAATTATCTATTGAAAAATAAAAGAAGACATTTAAAAACAACATTAACTTTGAATAAACTCTCCTCTGCCATCCCCATGGCCCCTGCAAAAAACTCCTCTGGTGTGAGCAGGATGGTTGGAGGTTATGTGAGCTCCTTCTCCCTTCATCCAATTTCCTCTTCCCTTCTCTTCCTTTCCTCTTTTGCTTTTCCCTTTCTTTCTGGTACCCCCTCCCCATTCCTGTATTTTCTTCCATCTCCCTTCTCCCCTCTCCCATATCCCTAACCCATTCAAACTCTTTTCTCCTAAATGGTTGAGATTTTCTCTTACCAAGCACACGCAAATGTTAATTAAACTAGCTGCGAACAGGCAGCAACTGGTCTACCATAACAGATGGGTTTTATAATAGAGCCCAGCTGTCCTACTGGGGCCAAGACCTCAAGGAAAGTCAAGTCTATCATTGGGAAAAGTCTTGGGGCTCTAAGTTTTGAATTCTGAAAGTTTGTCTTAGAACAAAGTTTTGTGTCATTTTCAAACTTCTCAAGCCACTTTTTGCACAAGGTTTCCTCTTAAAACTTAGTATTTGTAGTCCTCCTTCCCACCTCACTTTTACACCTGTCCCATTTCATCATCAGACCCCGCTACCTTAGCCAGTTCAGGCTGCCACGACAGAATAGGCCAGGTGGCTGAAACACCAAGCATTTATTCCTCACCGTCCTTGAGGCTGGAAAGTCCAAGATTAAGGTGTCAGCAGGTCCGGTATCTGGCGACGGCCCTCTCTTCCTCACCAGTGGCTGTCTTCCTGTTGTATCCTCACACAGTGGAGAGCAGAGAGTGACAGCAAGCTCTCCTGTCACTTCTTAATCCCATGGCGCTCCACTTGTATGACTAATGACTTAAATGCCATCACTTTGAGAGTTAGGATTTCTGCATATGAATTTGGAGGGCAGGCAAACATGCGGCGTGTAACATCACCCATATCCATTCCACATCTAGATTCCCTCTGTGTGCCAGGCAGTATGCCAGTTAATTCAAGTGCATATTAGACCCAGAGGGTGACATCCTGTGACTCAGACACTGGGACTCTGGTGATGCCTGGTAAGTGGGTCTGTACCACTGTCCTTTCTTAACTAGATGGAACAGACTTCAAAGAAAGTAACCATGGACTATGGGCAGGGCTGTCTCTGGGGCTGGGGGGATAAGGGGTTGTCTGCTCAGAGGACAGTGGGTCAGGGGTTTGAAGGGGCCCAGGAATGCACATTTTTTACATGTCCCGTATATGGTTCTCTGGCTGCTAAGGTTAAAGCACCTCAATTTTGAGGGTGTACTTCCACCTCTTGGTCTGGACAAAGGGTCTCAAATCTGTCCTGAGTGGAGCCTGTTCTGTACACACCCAGGCCCTGAGAGTGCAGGGAGGGGGACTCACTGCTACCGCCCTACCAACGCTGCTGCTGTGGGGACACCAGTGGGGATGGGCCAAGAACAGTGTGTGTGTTTGTGTGTGTGTGTGCACACACACGTGTGGATGCATGTGTGTGCATGTGCATGTGTGATATGACCACAGAGTAGCTCCTTGCAAGGCCAATATGTTCTACAAGTCTGATGAATCACAGGAAGGAGCACACCAGACCTGTACAAGGGTCCTGACACCTGGGATGCAGACCTAACACTGAAGACAAAGAAAGAGCTGCAGATAGGCTGGGAAGGACACACAGAAGGGAGAAAGGGGCCCTTCCACCCTTGTTCTCCTCTGTGGTCCTGAATCCCAGGTTGGCCTGAGACAACCTGAAGATGGGAAGGAATAGCCATATTCCAACTGCAAAACGTCAGCTTTAGGCAGTGGCTTCCGAACCAAAATAATGGTTACATATGAAGTAGAATTTTTGTTTGTTTTATTTTTTGAGACCAGGTCTTGCTCTGTCACCCAGGTGGAGTGCAGTGGCATGAGCACGGCTCACTGCAGCCTTGAACTCCCAGGCTCAATCAGTCCTCCCACTTCAGCCTCCAGAATAGCTGGAACTACAGGCATGAGCCCCCACACCCAGCTAATTTTTAAATTTTTGGTGTAGAGATGGGGTCTTGTCACGTTGCCAAGGCTGATCTCGAACTCCTGGGCTCAAACAGTCCTCCCCACTCAGCCTCCCAAAGTGTTGGGATTACAGGAGTGAGCCACCATGCCCAGTTGAAGTGGAATTTTAATTGAAGTAAGAAGCAGATGATAAGGAAAGTGGAACCAATAATTACATGTAGTCCCTGGAAGCCCATTGCTATAAAGAACTTTCAGCCTGAAGTCCCAGGAGAGGCGAAAGTTTTAAAATGAATTGGACTGCATTTTTCAATCCCTGAAAATGAGTCACAACCTTTTTGTGACAGTGTATCCTGGGCTTCTAGCTATCCTTTCCCTGCCCAGCTGCCTTGAGATCCTGGCCAATGGTTTCAACACCCAGGCTGGGAACGCCAAGGCCTGGCAGAGCGAGGCTGTGGAAGCCTTGGCATAAGTGGAGAGGAGGATCTGAGGGAGAATGGGACAAGAGAAGTCGGAAAGAAGGAGTTAGGGCAGGAGAACAAGGAGAAATCCCTGTCCCCCAAATCAGAGAGAGGGGTGATTGGGACTCCAGGCTGGAGGGAGGCACTGATCTCTGAGTGTTTGGTGTGGAGACAGAGGACCCGCAGAGCCACCCCTGTCCTCCATGCCTTATCCAGCGTCCCCACACCCCCAACAGCTCCCCCAACGCCACTTTTACTTCATTGCCCCTGGTTCTCTCACGACCCAAGCCCCTACTTTCCTCCTTCACTCCTAAACACACACACACATTCCCTCTGCACTGGTGTTTGGAACACCGGCCACCCGCTACACCCTACCTTGTTTCAGCAGGAGACGTTTGTCCTTCTGCTGTCTCTAGGATGGAGAGGCCTGAGATGACTGCTTTCTTCCTCAGAGTAAACTCTCTGAGCAGCAGAAACCAGCTCAGTCCAGTCTCCCTGGGCGTGGAGAGGCCCGCCTAGCAGAACACCCGCCCACCATGCAAAGCCGGTGGGGCCACCTGTCAACTGTCACATGTAAGTGATTCTAGGACAGGGCTCCTTGTCAGGAACTGGGTCCAGTTCACTACTAGATTCGTCATCAGTAAACGGACCAAGACCAGGCTCAAGTCCCAACCACGAAATTCTAGAAAGGATTTAATGTAATTTTAGCAGTTGTTGGAGACTGGCATGTAATGGCACACACATGTTTTCCTTAATAGGTAGGTGGGGGGCCCCACCTTTTTTCAGGGTTTAGGCCTCTGCAGGTCGTGGCCTGGCTGTGACAGTGGCCTTACCTCATGTCTGGTGGGTGCTGGCGCCCTCTGTTGCCTGGTTTCTGTGCGAACACTGTGTTATGGTCCTGCTCTCTCAAGGCCTGGAGCTCCTGCCCGCTGAGCTCCTGTTCCCACTGTGTGTCGCTCAACCTCGCTGTTTTCTTCTTGCAACTCCATTCCCTCCGCAACTGGAGACCAGCTCTTCTCCTGAGTCATCCTTATAAGACACCCTTCCCACTTCCTTACAAAGCCCCCGCCAAAGTGACACCAGCTACTTGTGAATGCAGCCAACTTTACTGAAGATTTAGAGGTTATGTGGTAAGGCTGTGAAGAATTAAAAAAAAAAATCACCTATTTGCAGGACCTCTTTCCTATCTCTTCTTTGGACTAGAAATAAAATAAAATATCCATGATTTGACCACACTGTCATCTGGTACATGACCCTGGGTCTAGGCCACCATCCTCCTGGCCAGGGTGATTGCAGTCCTGCCCTACTTGGTCCTCTGTGCCTGTCCCCACCTCCCAAATGGCTCCTGACAACAGAGCAGCTGGAGTGATCCTTCAGAACCTCGCCACTCACATCCTTCTTCTGCTCCAAACCCTCCAAAAGTGAACCTTTTCTCTCTGTAAAACCAAGTCACTACAGACGCCTAGAGTCCTGTGCAGTCTGGCCAGCTGTCCTCCAATCTACCCCCTTGTTTGCTCAGTTCCTACCCCCACCCTCGGACTCTTCGCTGGTCTTCAGAGCCCTGCAGATATCTCCATGCCTCGGGACTTTGCATTGCCCTCTGCTCAGCGTGGACTGCCCTTCAGGCATCTGCTCGGCCCACTCCCACACCTGCTCCCAGGTGGCACTCCCTTCCATGCCTGGTTCTCCTTGCCCCTCCCATTTAGAATCGTTGTCCTCATTTCTTTCATTCTTTATTTTTTTAAATTGTGGTATAATTCATGTAACATTAAATTTTTCATCTTAACCATTGTTAAATGTAAAGGCCCCTGTTTCATAATATGAGATCTCTCGTGCCCGGGCCATCCTGGACCTTCTTCACCTGAACTTGTTCCCCTAAAGCAACGACCATTCCAAAACGTACCTTAGTATGCCAGGCGCGGTGGCTCATGCCTGTAATCCCAGCACTTTGGGAGGCCAAGGTGGGTGGATCACCTGAAGTTGAGAGTTCAGTACCACTCTGGCCAACATGGTGAAACCCTGTCTCTACTAAAAATACAAAAAGTAGGTGGGTGTGGTGCCCAGCACGTGTAATCCCACTACTTGGGAGGCTGAGGCAGGAGAATCACTTGAACCCAGGAGGCAAAGATTGTAGTGATCCGAGATGGAGCCACTGCATTCCAGCCTGGGCGACAGAGTGAGACTCTGTCCCAATAAACAAACAGTCAAACAAACCTTACAAAGTTTTCATTGTGGTTGCAGTAATTTACTGCAAACTTAGTGGCTTAAAACCACACACATTCATTCTCTTACCAATCTGGAGCTCAGAAGTCTGAACAGTCTCACGGGGCTAACATCACTGTGCTGTCAGGGCTGTGTTCCTTCGGGAGGCTCTTCGGAAGAACCTTTCTCCTCCTCACCTTTTCCAGCTACTCCAACTGCCCACATCCATGTCTCAGGGCCCCATTTCCTCATCTTCAAAGGCAGCTCTACCAGGCTGAGTCCTGGTTCACATGAGAACTCTACCCCTCCCTGGCTTGTTCTCCCAGTGCAGCTGATCGGCCACCTCAGCTCCATCTGCAGCATTCACCGCCCTTTCCATGTAACCCAACACAGAGGTTCCAGGGACTGGATCTACCATCCTGGGGGTTGGAGAGGGAATTATTCTGCCCAACACACATACCATATAATTTACATATCTATCCATTTAAAATTTCTATCTCTCACTAGAATGCCATTTCTATGAAGACACAAACCTCATACAAGGCACAGAAAACAGCTCCCCACAGGTGAAGGGGCTCAGATGGGCCCCCTGGCTCAGGGAACAAGGAAAGGTGTCAGGGCAGCCTCCTTGGGTCTCCAGCCTTTATAGCCGGTGCCTCCCAGGCAGGTTCCAGCAGCAGCAGCAAAAGAGATGTGGTGGGCAGCGTCAGGCGTTGGCAAGATTCCTGACACAGCTCAGTAGAAAAGAAACTTCCTAAACTGAGCTCACCTCAAGGAAGTTGGAGATATAGGCCACCTTACCCAATGGGTACATGAAATACAAATACAAATCCTTTTGCAGGTTGTGCAGGTTACAAAGGGCCCACTTCTATGCCTAGGTCCCTTGCCCTATCCTGCTCTGACTTGCCAGGGTGGGGCGCTCATTGGCCTCCAGGCTCCACTCACTTTTCTGGCCACACCCAGTTTCCACCTCCAAGTCACACCCCAGACTGCTTCTTTTGCTGTTGTTTTCTCAGCCCAGCAGAAATTCTAGTATTCGCCAGCGCCAGGCTCGGCCCTGCCTAGGGCACCGGAGAAGGAGCCTCTGAGGAAAATCTTGGCACAAGGAGCCGCTCTCCCACCTGGATTTCCAGCACACTCTGTTTTCTGGGAATTCCTGAATTTCTTTGGCCACTGTCACAGGGGCTCTGCCACACAGTTCCCCCCGCGACTGGCCCCTGACACCTGGCAAAGAGTTAGAAAAGCAGGTGGTTTCTGGCAAATATGTAGGGCCTGTGAGATAAGAAAGTAGGGGAAGCAACATCACGTAGGTTCTCTGTGAGAGAGGCCCCGGGCCCAGCAGGACGGAACATCCCTGGCTGACAAGGGCCATCCTGCCCTGTCCTCATTTCTGCCTGGGCTCCAGCTCTGTCCTGCCTGACAGAGGCCATGGAGCGGAGCACTGGGCTGCTGGCCAATGCCCTGGTCTTTGCATAGACCAGTCTCCAGGTGAGGTCACAGTGGGAGAGCAGTGGGCCTGGGAGGTGCAGGGTTAGTGCAGGGCAGGGCTGCCTTGAATCTGCAGGTGTGGGGCCACCAGGCTGGACCTAGCTGTATGCTCAGCACAGGAGGTTGCAGTACTGCCTGCCCTCAACCTCCTTTTCCTATTTCTGCTTCTAGAGGGCACTGCGGACTGGGGTCAGGCTGGGGGTCTTGCCATCCCCTCCTGATCTCCTCCGCTCCCTGTCCACAGCTCCTGATTTCCCTGCCTGGGCCGCCCCCACCAGAAGTCTCCCGGCCTAAAATCCAGTAGGAACAGGCAGCCTAGCCTGTCCCCAGGGGTTTCTGTGGCACTTGCAGGAGCCAATAAGGCTTCAGGTAGGAAGGCGTGAGTCACCCACAGAGGCCTAACAGGTGTTTCTGGAAATGCATCCTGTGGCAGCCAAAGAGGCCAGACTTCTCAGTGTGTTCCCAAACAGCCAAGCACAGGGCTCATGGGCTGGAGGAGCCAGATCAGCTGCTCTTTAGTGTGCACTTGACAAGCCTTTGTACTGCAGGGGAGGAAAAATGATTTTCATGAGAAAAACAAACAGAAGTTTATTAATATCTATCTATCTATCTATCTATCTGTCATCTCTTGTATACACACAGGAAACACCAGGAGAAAACAAGTAATCCTTAAAGTGCTGGCTTAGAACTCCAGCATCTTCAACAGAAAACAATAAATGTCTAGAGAAGTGGCAGATCGTGGGAAGGCCACTCTGCGGCATCAGAGAAGCTTGTGGTGTCTCTGCTGCTGTCCCTAGGCTGACAAGAGTCTGAAATTGTCTTTGGTGATCAACATTTGTCCTTTCTGGAAGAGAGGGGAGGATCCAATCAAAAGTGGCTCAATAATAAATAGAAAACAAATGGAAAAGAAAGATGTTCATTTCATCCAGGTTCTTGAATTCGTTGACATACAGTTGTACACAGTATCCCTTATAGTCCTTTTTGTTTCTGTAAGGTTGGTAGTGATGTTTCTTCTTTCCTTCCTAGTATTAGTCATTTGAGTTTTCCCCTCCGCTGTTTTCCTGGTCATTCAAGTTTAAGGTTTTCCAATTTGGTTGATCTTTTCAAAGAACCAACTTTTGGTTTTATTGAGTTCGCCAACGTTTTTCTATTCTATATTTCATTTATTTACACTCCAATTTTTATTTCCTTCCGTTTGCTATTTGGAGCTTAGGTTGCTTTGCTCTTTGAGTTTCTTAAAGTGAAATGTCAGGTTATTAATTTGAGATAGTCCTTTCTTTATCCTTTCCTTTCTCAATATACTGGCATTTACAGCAGTAAGTTTTCCTTTAAGCACTGCTTTAGCTGCTTCTTCTAAGTCATAATATGCTGTGTATTTGTTTCCATTCACCTCAAAGTATTTTCTAATTTTCCTTGTGAGTTTCCCTTTCATCGATTGGTTTTTAGAGTGTTTAGAAAATTTTCTTAAGGATGATTTTGCCTGATGTTATTAATAGGAATTTCAGTTGTCTTTGTTTACTATTGATGTGTTTTATCTTTTTCCACACGTTTACTTTTAAACCACTTGTATCTTTGGATGTACACTGTATCTTTAGATCATTTTTAAAACGCATTCTGAGAATCTTTGCTTTTTCTTTTGAATTTTATCACTTTGACATGTAATCTAATTACTGCTAAGGTAGAACACAATTTACATCTGCCACCTTTTTCTTAGTTTTCCTTAGGCCCTATGTCATTTTGTTCATCTTTTCTACCACTATTGCTTTCTTTTGTATTAAACAGATACTTTCTTCTGCATCATTTTACTTCCTTTATTGTCTCTTTTTCCTTTTTTATTTAAAAAAGTTATTTTCTTAGTCATTTCAGGGAATTCCAATTAATATTTTAATTTACCACAACCTAGATTGTATTAAAACCAACTTAATTTTAACAGGATGCAAAATCTCTGCTCCAATATTTCTCTGCTTCTTCCCCCATCTTTGTGGTGTAAAAATGATACATACATAAATCATATGGCATGTGTGCTGCAAATAATAATCACCTGCCACCCTCACCCCCTCCCGCCAACCCCACAGGATGCTGGTGTGAGTCCTGGAACCCTCCGCTGGGTTACCTGGAAGAGGAGTGAAGGCCCAGAGGATGCCAGTGTGAGTCCTGGAACCCTCCACTGGGTTACATGGAAGGGGAGTGAAGGCCCAGAGGATGCTGGTGTGAGTCCTGGAACCCTCCACTGGGTTACATGGAAGGGGAGTGAAGGCCCAGAGGATGCTGGTGTGAGTCCTGGAACCCTCCGATGGGTTACATGGAAAGGGGAGTGAAGGCTGCAGATGGAGTTGAGGTTGCTCATCATCTATCCTGGAAATGGGGTGATTTTCTGGATTTCCCTGGGGGTCCAATTTAATCACAGTAGCTTTATAGAGGAAGAGGCAGACAGAAGAGGGAGAATCAGGTGGGGAGCACAGTGAAGACTTAGTCCGATGGAGCTGCCTTTGAACATGGGGAAATGGGCCCTGAGCCACGATGTGGGCAGTTGGAGAAGCTGGAAAAGGCCAGGAGACAGGTTCTCCCTGAGAGCCTCCTGAAGGAACACAGCCCTGACAGCGTGATGTTAGCCCATTGAGACCCATTCCAACTTCAGATCTCCAGAATGGTAAGAGAACAAATTTGTATTATTTTAAGCCACTAAATTTGTAATTTCTTACAATAGCAATCAAAAGCTATCTCTATCTGTTTTTAAAGTGGTCACTGCTTTAGGAGGAAAAAGTTCAGGTTAAGAAGGTTCAGGATTGTTTGAACAGGCACAGTTACTGCCATTTTAAATAGATGCCTTTACATTTGAAAATGGTTGAGATGGCTCCCGGCTGTGGCAGGGCAGCAGGCTGGGGCCATGGCAGGCCAAGCGCAGGCCCAAATCAGGCTGGAGGAGCTTCACATTCACTCTGAGCAGGCACCTGCCTCTCAGTAGGCCACCAGGAGATAAGGGGACCCAGCAGGGATCCCCAAGGGAAGGCACAAAGAGGAGGAGCCAGCCTGAGATAGAGGGGCCATGAAAACAATGGGCACTTCAGCAAGGTGGGCAGGGGACGCAGGAGCTGAGGACCAGCAAGAAACTGCCAAGAGCTGGAGGAAACCAAAACAAAGTAACTGCTGCCCCTATCAGATCCTAGCTGGTTACCTTCATAGCTGCTTGCAAACCAGAGAAATTCTACATCCACTCACAGCAACCATGTCCACAGGGGGCTCCAGACTGCCAGAAAGTTAAAGTCATGCCACCTGGCTGTGGCGATCAATGAGGCTGAAGTGTGACAGAAGCAGCAGGAATCCCTCCTGAGAGATCTCCAGGTGACATTCCCCCAGCTGACAGCCCTCCAGGCCCATGGAAAGCCCTGGCTAGTAACCTCACAGCTGCAGTGTGTCAAATCAAACAGAGCTGGAGTTGTCTGGTAGATCCTTGGAGCAGGTGCTGCTGCCCCACATGGACACCTTCCTGCAAGTGCTTTCTGGCCCCATCTGGAAGAGCTTAAAGGAAAGCCAGCACGGCTTTTCCCAGGCCATAATAAATCCATTTCTTGATGTGGAGGACAAACACCAGGCCATCACGATGGTCCAGGATAGTGCCGTGGCCAGGGCTGACTGCCAGGAACTTGGTGCTAAATTTGAGGCCAAGATCCAGGAAAATGCTCAGAGAGTGGGCCAGCTGCAAAAGGATGTGGAGGACTGACGGCATGCTCGGCGCTCTGCCCTGTACCTCTCCCTCTCTGAGGGCCAGGCTGATGTGGACATCACATTGAAAAGGCCAAACCCAGGAGGCCCCAGGGACTAATGGCAGCTGCATGGTGATGGCGGCAGAGGCTGGGGCAAGGCCTGAACTGGAGAGCCTGCAGGCCAGGCTGGGCCAACTGCAGAGGAACCTCTGGGTGCTGCGCGTGGCCTCAGCCTGCAGGGAGGAGGAATTACAAAACACCCCTCAGGGATATGAGGGCTATCCTGACCTGGCACATGCATGAGGTGAAGGAGCTGTACTCCAAATTGGATGAGACCTTCTATCACATCATCAAAATGAAGCCAGAGGTAGAGGTGAACCACAGGGCTCTCCGTGAGCTGTGTGTGATCCTGATGAAGCCTCTGAATATGGAGGCAAACAAGGTGGATATTGGGGGAACCCCACCCCCGATACTCAATGTGGGTTCTTTTCTATTTCCCTATGTGTCGGTTGGTCTGAGAAATAAAGGGAAAGAGTACGAAAGAGAGAAATTTTAAAGCTGGGTATCCAGGGAGACATCACATGTTGGCAGGTTCCATGATGCTCCCTGAGCCATAAAACCAGCAAATTTTTATTAGCGATTTTCAAAAGAGGAGGGAGTGTACGAATAGGGTGTGGGTCACAGAGATCACATGCTTCACATGGTAATAAAATATCACAAAGCAAATGGAGGCAGAGTGAGATTACAGGACCACAGTATGGGGCAAAATTAAAATTGCTAATGAAGTTTCGGGCACACATTGTCATTGATAACATCTTATCAGGAGATAGGGTTTGAGAGCAGACAACCTGTCTGACCAAAATTTATTAGGTGGAAATTTCCTTATCCTAATAAGCCTGGGAGCGCTACAGGACACCGGGGCTTATTTCATCCCTTTGTCTTCGACCATAAAAGACAGCTGCCCCTAAAGCGGCCATTTTAGAGGCCTACCATCAAGGGCACATTCTCTTTCTCAGGGATGTTCCTTGCTGAGAAAAACAATTCAGCGATAGGTCTCCTATTTGCTTTTGAAAGAAGAGAAATATGGCTCTGTTCCACCCGGCTCACTGGCAGTCAGAGTTTAAGGTTATCCCCCTTGTTCCCTGAACATTGCAGTTATCCTGTTCTTTTGTCAAGGTGCCCAGATTTCATATTGTTCAAACACACATGCTCTACAAACAATTTGTGCAGTTAACACAATCATCACAGGGTCCTGAGGAGACATACATCCTCAGCTTATGAGGATAATGGGATTAATAGATTAAAGTAAAGACAGGCATAGGAAATCACAAGGGTATTGATTGGGGAAGTGATAAGTGTCCATGAAATCTTCACAATTTATGTTCAGAGATTGCAGTAAAGACAGGCATAAGAAATTATAAAAGTATTAATTTGGGGAACTAATAAATGTCCATGAAATCTTCACAATTTATGTTCTTCTGCTTCAGCCGGTCCCTCTGTTCAGGGTTCCTGACTTCCTGAAACAGGTGGAGGTAGAGCAGCAGCTCCTGGAGCTCAGCCTCACGCTGCAGCACCTGTGGGGTGACCACACCAACCTCATCAAGTATGTCAAGGAGTGCAACTGCTGGAAGCTCTAATTTGACTTGGAGGCCATCCGGGAGGGCCACAGGGACGCACACCCTGAAGGAGACCCAGGGGAGCCTGGATGGCAGCAGCAGCTGCTCAGCTCCTTGGCTGCCCTGCTGGAGGCCTGCTGGTCTCCCTCTCTGGGGAGGAGGTGATGGAGGAGAGGTCAGAGGAGGCACATGGCCAGCTGCCCCTACCTGCGAGCAGATCCGCCTAGCCCTGTGGGAGCAGGCACTCAGCTGGGACACACTGGCCTCCCAGGTGGCAACCCTGGAGCAGGCCACAGGCGGACCATGGCATGGAGCCCCCATGGCCAGCAGTTCACCTGGAGTGGCTAACACTTGAGCCCAGAAGAGGCCACGTGAAGCCCTGGCCAGTCTGACTCAGGAGCTCCAGCTCCTGAGATCTGACTTCAGCAGCTCAGGTAGTGCTACAAGGCTGCCCAGCCAGTGCCCATCCACCTCCCTCAAGGCCTCCCTCGCCTGCCTCAGGGCCTCCAAGGTCCGCCCCCGAGTGCAGCTTGGACAGCACCAGCGGCTCCTCCTTGGGAACTTCCAAGGGCTGGTGGCAGAAATATCAACCTATATCTGGGGAAGCTGCAAGTCATGCCCAGCTGGAAAGGGAAGCAGCAGCAGAAAGGCCCGGAGTTCCTTGGAAGAGGGACAGGGAAGAAGCCGAGCCTTTGGCAGACACACACATCAAAGGGCCAGTGCCAGGTGCTTTGAACACTGAGCTGTGTCAGGCAAGCTCCCCTGTGGCCTTCTATGCCAGCTTTTCAGAAGGGACGGTTGCCCTGCAGACATTGAAACTCAACACTAGCTACATTGATGTTGGCAGCAGCTACTTACCTGAACAGTGTGGTGTACATGGTTTCCCTCTAGCCTCACTAGGTTTGGCTATTTCTCAATGACTAGGAGGACTGGAATGCTCCTCTGGGTGGGACCTGGTTTGAGCGTGATATGTCTTCTCAGACAGCACGGCCTGGACTCCAGCCTTTTGCCATACTGTGTATTCTACAGCTGCTTTGGTGCTGTGCTCCTCCTGTGGATGGAAGCTTCTGTACAGCACTTAAATTCTTCCTCCTGCTTCCTCTTCTCTTCTCCCTAATTGTTGGCTACAAAGTCATTCTTTCCCAGGAGTCTTTAAGAAGGAGGTGACATTTGGCCAGTATTGGAAAGCGGTCTCCAACCATTAGAGGACAGTGGAATAAACCCAACCTGTTTGGTCTCTATCAGTCAGAAATGGAGAAGAAAGCCTGGTTGAGTCAACCAAGGGAAAGAAAATTAACATCTTTCATTTCAGTTATTCCTTGTATTTATCTGTAATTTTAATTTCACATCTTTCTCTCCTTGACACACACAGAGTAAAGGCCCAAACATGCCAAATGTGAACCAAAATGTGTGTGGCCTTCACCATTTTTATTTCCTCCAGTATCTTTCAGCCATCTGAATTCTTGTTAGCATGTCTAACCAGGAGGCAGCTGAGGAAGGAGTGAAAGAGGACTTTAAAAATACCCCTGAATAATGATCAACCTTGGGGTAAAGGGATGCCCATAGATAGAGAGATAGAAAGATTTAAGATGGAACATTTTATGTTACATCAATTATATCAAAATTTAAAAATTAAACAAATAAAATAATAAAAGGATTCCAAAGTGGGAGGGTGGTGGCAGCAAGTGTGGAAGGGTGTGTCACTTAGGAACAGGTGTGGGAGTGAGCTGGATAGACTTCTGAGGGAAGAACAGTCCAGGCTCAGGGGAGGGTGATGCAAAGGCCCCGAGGCAGGGGAACATCTATGGGCCCTGAGATTACGTTTAAAGGATGCCTATTGCTGAAGGCCGGGGTTGGGGGTAGGAGATGATGTTCCTGAAATGGGCTCCCAGGAATAATGGGATGAAAAATTCCGATATAATAGATTCCAGGTGGAGGCTGTCAACTGTCAGGAGCAAGGAGGGTGCAATGATGGAAATGATTAGAGAAGTCACAATGCCAGCTGGGGACCTCAGTCATACAAAGCTATGCCCATGACTCATAGAACAAAGGGGTCCAAAATCCAAAAAAGCTGGAAACTCAACATGGATACTGCTGGATTTGAATAATTGTCAAACAGAGATAAAACAAACAGAGATAAACAAACAGAGATAAAACAAATGATGGATGACCAGGAGGCTGAAAGAAGCCAGTCCATCAAGAACAAGGTTGCTTTGCCCAATTTACAGAATTAAGCCACCTCTCATACTCTGAACCCATGACTAGAAGAACACGCCAGTTTCTTGTGAGGAAGGACCCTTTAATCCTGCAGCAAGTGCAATGATTCTTTGTGGCCTTCTCCAAACATATTTATGGCCACTAGTGTTTGCTGTGAAGGGCAATTTTGTAAATATATAAAGGTGTACAGGGAATATGTTCTCCATTGTAACTACTCAACTCTGCTGTTGAAGCTCAAAAGCAGCCACAGACAATCCATGAATGATGAGTGAGGCTGGACCTTCCTTAAGTGCCAATGACCCAAGACCCCCTAAGGTCCTAGAGGTACATGTGGTTACAATGTTTAACTGGAGAATCACAACATAGATTCTGTGTGAATATTCAGAGGCAAGGCAATGCCATGCACAGCAAGGAAATCTCAACATTAAAAAGTGGCTTCTGTAGAGTACTGGGCCTTGGCAGAGATGGGGCCTTTAGCCATGGAAGGGTAGTGATGAACCAGCCTCAGAGCTGCCCATTACAGGTGGGCTTCTTACCCTCTAGGTCATTAGGAAGGTAGGCCTGGCAGTGAGAAGATGCAGGTGGGTCTCCTGGGATGGGCAGGAGCAGGGCCACAGGGAACCAAGAAGCTGCACAAGCAGTTGACCCCGATCCCCAGGACACAACATGGCTGTACCCCCTCACCCTCAGATCACACCTGAGGCTTCAGGGAGGGGCCCTCATGGCCCCTGTGGACCTTAGATGCCACTCAGCAGCAAAGGAGGGGAGAGTAGACCTCCAACCATGGACCCCCACTCCCATCACATCCGTATCACCCAGAAGCCATAGGCAAGGGAGGACCACCTTCTACTCTCCAACTGACATCTGAGACACCACTTGGAGATGACACCCTAGGGAATGGGGCACTATTCACTGGGACACTGTAATCCCTTCATCTAGGGTCAACAAACTAGGACAGGGTCCGAATCTGTTACCCCCTTATTTGCAGGTTGCCATTGCCTGCTGTTGCTCTACAAAGAGACAGGGCATGACACAGAGAACCCAAGGCCTGCAAAGATCACAGGGCATCCTTCCTCCCTTTCTAGAAAGGTTCTGCTGACCCCTGTGTACACACTGACTATTCTCTATGACGCTGGCTCCCCAGTAGGAAGAAAAGGCAGGTCTGGGCCCCAAGGGCAGAAGTGGCGCCTCTACTCACCAGAGCTCCCAGGGTCTCCTGGAGGGAATGGTGCTTCACATCCTCCCTGCACAGATTCTAAGGGGATCTTGGAATGTTTTTGCTGGGGTGTGTCCTCAGGTCAGAGGTAGAAGGTGCCATGTGGTGTAGGAGGTGGTGAGGGCCCCTTCATGGATGGGGAGACCTCTGGGGTCACCAGCTGGGCTGAGGTGGGGAGTAAGAGGATGTGACCTGGGTGGTGGCAGTGGATGGTGAGGGGAGGGTGGGAAGTGTCTCCTGAGCCCCTGGGTGCAGGCGAGTGTCTACAGGAAAGTAGAGGAGAAAATTCAAGGGCAGGCAGCCCTGGGGAAGCTGGAGGGTTTGTGTGGTGGAGAGCAGGTAAGGGCAGAGCAGAGCAGACCGGTGGCTGGTGGGGGTGTCTGTGATTGTGTCCCTGTGGAACCCCTCTTGCCTCCTGTTCTGACCACAGCTGGCGTTCTGGGGGCTCTGGTTTCTCCTTCCAAAAGGCGGGTGGGACTGCCGGGCTGCACCAGGGATCCCCGCCCCACCTCGCCCTCTGCAGCCCTCTGGCCCTTCCACCCTCCCGAGGTTCCTTACAAGCCTCCTCTCTGCCTAGCTCCTCGCCGCGGCGGGAGAAGCAGCCAAAGGGAGCGGACCCGACGGGAAGGAGACACGGAGGAGAACGGAGCCGGGGTACAGTCTGGGGAGATCTCCCCGGTCCTTTCAGAACCCTCCCCTCCTCTGAAACCCGCTGCAGTCCACAGCCCCCCAGGTTTTGACCCCGCCCCGTTTAGGCTCCATCCCCAAACTCACTGGCTCGCCCCGCTCGGTACCAGTCGGACACCAGGAGCAGAAGCTGGAGGCACAGAAGGAACGCGGGGCTGGCGCGCGCTGCCATTGGGGACCTGGAGCACAGGGTACTGGAGATGCGCAGCCCAGTGGACGGATCACCCGGCAACTCGCAGGTTGTCTCGTATTTCCTGGGAATCCAGCAAGGAACTCCAGCAGGTCTGGCGCGTGCTCTGCCCCGCCCCTCGGAGGAGGTCTCCAACCAATCCGGTGTGTCTACCCCCTGGGCCTCAGCCATGTCTACCCCTAGGTGCCCCGCTAAGTCACCTCTCCTGCAAGGCTTACTTACTTACCCCTAGGACCCGCCGGCGCCACTTAGTGGCTGCCTGCCCCGGCCCGCCTGCCAGGAACGTCTTTCTTCCATAACTGCCTCAGGTAATCATCATGGTGGTTTTTTGGGTTTTTTTTTGTTTTTTTTTTTTTCATTTTTTATTAACCCAATGTGGACACCTATGCACAGAAAGGTGAAGAAAACGCACAGCAGTGTTCAGCGGAGACAAGGTCTCCCTGTCCTCTTCTTGACCTGCGACACCTGCCTTCTTTCTCCCTGCGCTGCAGAGTGGCCCCCTCCCTCCCCGTCCTGTGCGCAGACCCAGGCCCGGTCCCATCACCGCCGCCGCTCACCAAATCCCGAGTGGATGTGCTTATAGTCCGGGCTAGGTTTGTCTGTTTGTTTTTGTTTGTTTGTTTCTTCGTGATACAGTCTCGCTCTGCAGCCCAGGCTGGAATGCAGCAGCGCGATCTCGGTTCACTGCAACCTCCATCTCCCAAATTCAAGCGATTCTCCTGCTTCAGCCTCCCGAGTAGCTGGGACCACAGGTGTGCGCCACCAAGTCTGGTTAAGTTTTGTATTTTAGTGGAGACGGGGTTTCACCATGTTGCCCAGGTTGGTTTCGGACTCATGGGCTCAAGTGATCAGGGCCCCTCGACTCGCCCCCCACCTCGGGCTCCCAAAGTGCTGGGATTACAGGGGTGAGCCACTGCGCCTGGTCCAGGGCTAGATTATATTACAAAAGCACCAGGTTTTCAGAGGCTTCAAAGGAAGTATTGTACACTAAACAACTGGTTAAGATAGTAAATTTTATGTTCTACGTTTTTACCAAACTTAAACAGCTTTAAAAATTACCTTAAAAATATATGTCTTGCTGGGATCCGCCCAATGCGGATTGGCAAAAAGACTCTGCTCATTAAAATCGAGGACAGCATTGAAAACCTTGTCTCTAAAATCACAACCTCTGAGACACCTTGCTGATTTAGAAAGCACATCAGAGACGTGGGCCCTCAGCTCCCCTTAGAACAGCGCCCCACCAGGTGTGGGGATGGCCCAGGAGACTCAGCAGAGCAGGTTCAAGTGAAAGCTCCCCATGGCTCCCAACTGCCAGCGCTTGCTTTGGGCCTGTTCCCCCTGGGCAAGGACCAGCCATCCTTCAAAGCTGGGCACAAATACCCCCTCCCATGTGTGTCCCTCATCTTCTCACAAGAAAGAGCACCCTCCTGCTCCCTGAGGCCCGGATCCACAGTGATGGAGCATATCCGGATCTCCCCGTGTGACAATTGCTCACACATTTCTTTGCTTCTCTACTAGATGCATGAGGTCTTTGAGAATATACTAGATCCGTTTACAACTTTTGAGGGAAAAAGCCCTAGTGGCCCACTGTTGCTCAATCAGAATGTGATCAATTGTGTTTCCCTTGGGAGCAGGAGGTGAAGGAGGGGTCTATGCATGCATGGGGCTCACTTTCCAGTGCACCCATCTGTGGTCAACCACACTCAAATCCATGGCTGCACCCACACCTCTGCTCAGTGCCTGGATGGTCCCTGCAGCCATCCTCAAAAAGAAGCCCCAATTGTATCCTTGTCTTAATCATCATGAGGGCATCTGGAAGTGGTGGCAGAAGCCAGAGAGGGGTGAGGGCCCAGTGTCCCCTGGCAGCTGGGGAGGGCTTAGCTTAGGGTGACGACTGGACAGAGCCCCTGAGTCCCACTCTGCCCCCAGCCACTCAAGCAACATTATTCTTTCCCCTTCTCTCTCAGCCTCTTCTCACCCTGGAAGCTGCACACACAGTTCTGAATGGTACTGTCCCTGCCCCGCCCCATCCACTCCTGGTCTAGCTCAACAGTGACCTTGGAACTCCAGGAGCAGCTCTGTACCCCTGTCTCTGAGTCAGCTCTGCTCCAGGCAGGGCCAAGATCTGGAGTGTGCAGGAGGCCGGATGGCAGGGGCATTGCCCCAGGATTGAGCTATATTCCCAGGGGGTTCCCAGAGCCCTGTCCTCCTACTGGTAGACAGTCTCTTCAGTCAGCCTCTGCCTTAAAGGCTGTGACCCAGGCACCGTTCCTGGGAACTAACTCCAGCATTTTCCCCTGAGTAGTCACAGTCCTTGGCAGCCTCTCCTTCCTGGGCTATACCCAGTTCCTCTGCTCTTCTCCAGTGGATGGAATCTCCTCCTTAATCCCAGGAGGAGTGGGCTGGGAGAGCCTTGGTACACCTAATTCAAAAGGAGGGAGTGCAGGGCTGCCTTTCCACAGAAAGTTGCTTGGGTTCCAGGAATTAAAATGGAAGGTAAAGAGTAGAGGCTGCTCATGAAAAAGTTTTTTAAAAAGTCACTCCTATGGACCCATGGGGTTCAAGTCCGGGCCCTGAAGCAGCTCCCCTGCCATCCCCCTCCTGCACACTCCAGATCCTGAGCCAGTTGATGGCCCTGCCTGGAGCAGAGTGGACTCAGACACAGGGGAGCTGAGCTGCTACTGGGGTTCCATGGGCACCACTGGGCTAGACCAGGAATGAATAAGGTGGAACAGAGACAGTCACCTTCAGAGCTATGGGTGCTACTCCCAGTGTGAGGAGAGGCTGAGGAAGAAGGTGAAGGAGGGATGCTTCCCTGCAGGCCCACCCAAGGCCAAGGACAGAGGAATACAGAGCCCTTTCTTTGGATGGGCTTCCCCACCCCTTTCCATTTTTAGGCACTGTCATCAGAGGGTAGAGAGGGCCATGAGTGAGGGAGCAGGCCCATCACTACCATCTTCAGTCCTGTGGGCCCCTCCACTCCATCCCCTGGTCAGGTGCAGGGCCTGGGCTGACTCTGTGATGTGACAAAGGAGGAAGGAGGTTGGTCCAACCTGCAGGTGCCAGGGTTGAGGCTCAAGGGAAAAACAGGTCCCTTAGTGCAGAGGGCTCTGAGATGTGGAGTGACTAGGGAAGGATTGCCTGGAAAAGTGATTGGGGTTCTCCCTCACCTCTTTAACCAACATTTGTGTCCTTTCTCAAGGTTGAATATGATACCAAAAGGCCCCTGTGAGCAGGGTCTCAATCAAATTTGCCCTTCTGACTGCCCACCTGCCCACCACCCTCTGTGTATGTCCAGAGGCCTCCAGCAGATCTTGATGACACCAGGGACCCAATAGCTCATTCACTGCCTTGATTCCTTTTGCCAACAATTTTAACAACGGTTATTCCTAACATCCTATGCTATTTTCTCTTGGTGCTACCTGATGGAATTTCTGCAATTAAAGTTCTGGCTGACTAAACAAGATATGTCAACATTTTTCTTTCTTCTGCTTTTGCTTGGAAAATCAGGTACTTCTTTGAATGATGACCTTGTTCTTCCAAATGATATTGTCAGTAAAACAATCATGTTAGACTTCAGACCTCCAGGGATTCTTTCTGTTTCCTGAAAGAGAATTCTTTAATTATTTAATAAGAAAAAAAGTATATTAGTGACTGTTTCCTTTAGTAATTTATTGCTCTGTACTGATATTTAAATAAAGAGTTATATTTCCCAAAAACCTACTGAGTTTGGAATTTTGTGGAATTACTCAGTAGAGAATGAATGCTTTTTAATTTTTCCTCCATGATATGGAGTAATACATGAGTGATTCTGCTAGATTTTGTGTGAAAACAGAATCTACAAAACGTGGTTGAAAAACTCAGTCGACTACAAAACATGGTTGAAAAACTCAGAGACAACACAAATATATGGGAAAATATTTCATGCTCATGGGTTGGAAGAATCAATATAGCTAAAATGGCCATCCTTCCAAAAGCAATTTATACATGCAATGGTATACCTATCAACACCAACGTCATTTTTCACAGAATTAGAAAAATCTAATTTAAAAGTTATTTGGAATTTGGAAAGAACCAAAATAGCCGAAACAATCATAAGCAAAAAGAACAAGGCCAGAGACATCATATTACCCGACTTCAAACTATAATATAAGGCTACAGTGATCAAAATAGAATGGTACTGGTAAACACACACACACACACACACACACACACACACACACCAGACACTTAGATCAGTGGAACAGAATCAAGAGCTCAGAAAGAAACCTTCACACCTCCAGCCATGTAACCTTCAACAAAATCAACAAAAATAAGCAATGGGGAAAGACTCCCTATTCAACAGTTGGTGCTGGGATAACTGGCTAGTCACATGCAGAGGAGTGAAACTGAATCCCTGCCTTTCACCGTATATGTAAAAGAACTTGACATGGATTAAAGATTTAAATGTAAGTCCTACAACTATAAAAATCCTGAAAGATAACCTAGGAAATACCACTCTAGAAATAGGGCCTGGCAAAAATTTCAAGATGAAGACACCAAAAGCAATTGCAACCGAAAACAAAAATTGACAAATGGGACCTCATCAAACTGAAGAGTTTCTGCACAGCGAAAGAAACTAGCAACACAGTAAACAGCCTGTAGAATGGGAGAAATATCTGCAAACTATGCATCTGGCAAAGCTCTAATATCCAGAATCTACAAGGAACTTAAACAACTAAACAAGCAAGAACAAAAAACCCAATTAAAAACTAAGCAAAGAATGTGAACAGACGCTTTTCAAAAGAAGACCTGCAAGTGGCCAACAAACATGAAAAATGCTCAATATGAGTAATCATCAGAGAAATGCAGATCAAAACCACAGTGAGCTCCCATCTCACACCAGCCAAAATGGCAATTCTTAAAAGTCAGAAAACCACAGATGCTGGTGAGGCTGAGGAGAAAAGGGAACACTTAGACACTTTAGCTGGAAAAGGAAGCAAATTCAGTCACTACGGAAAGCACTTTGGAGATTTCTCAAAGAAGATAAAATAGAACTACCATTTGACCCAGCAATCCTACTGCTGGGGATATATCTAAAGGAAAATAATTTATTCAATCAAATAGACCCGTATGGTTCATTGCAGTGCTACTCTCACGAACAAGGACACAGAACCAATCTAAGTGCCCAGCAGCAGTGGACTGAATGAAGAAAACGTGGTACATATACACCAAAGAAATCTATGCAGCCATGAAAGACAACAAAATCAAGTCCTTTTCAGTAACATGGATGGAGCTGGAGGCCATCATCTTAGGTGACCTAACACAAGAACAGACCACTGCATACCGCAGGTTTCCATTTATAAGTGAGAGCTAAACATTGAATACATGTGAATGTAAAGATGGGAACCACAGACGCTGGAGATCACTAGACAGGGGAGTGGGGAGGGGCACGTGGGCTAAAGAACCACCCACTAGGTACCATGCTTACTGTCTGGGTGATGGGATCATTGGGACCCCAAATCATAACCTCCCACAATTGACCCATGTAACAAACCTGCATCTGTACTATTTAATCTATATTAAAAGTTGAAATTAAAAGTGAATAAATATGCCAGGAAGGATGTGGAGAAATAGGAATGCTTTTACACTGTTGGTGGGAGTGTAAATTAGTTCAACCATTGTGGAAGACAGTGCAGCGATTCTTCAAGGATCTAGAACCAGTAATACCATTTGACCCAGCAATCCCATTACTGGGTATATACCTAAAGGATTGTAAATCATTTTACTATAAAACACATGCACAGGTATATTTATTGCAGCACTGTTTACAATAGCAAAGACTTGGAACCAAACCGAATGCCCATCAATGACAGACTGGATTAAAGAAAATGTGGCACACATACACCATGGAATACTATGCAGTCATAAAAAGAATGAGTTCATGTCTTTTGCAGGGACATGGATGAAGCTGGAAACCAACATTCTCAGCAAGGTAACACAGGAACAGAAAACCAAACATTGAATGTTCTCACTCATAAGTGGGAACTGAACAAAGAGAACACATGGACACAGGGAGGGGAACATCACATTAGGTGTTTGGACAAATACCTAATGCATGTTGGGATTAAAACCTAGACGACGGGTTGATAGGTGCAGCCAACCAGCATGGCACATGTATACTTATGTCACAAACCTGCACTTTCTGCACAATGTATCCAAGAATTTAAGTAAAATTTAAAAAAATAAAATGAGTAAATAAAATAAAATGACAGGAGGCAAAAAAAAAAGTGGGTCTAACTGACACGGGCAAGAGATAACTCTGCACTATAAACTCTAACCCTCCTCTAAAAAATAAACTCTAATCATTTAAAATAATTCTAAGGTGTATGATCATAATTTTATAAAAATTACATATGATTGTACTAAAACCCTAACATTAAACCATGCATAATGGAATTTCAGATGATTTCTAGCTTGTTCCTTATATCCTTCTTTTTTGTCTCATTTTCAAATGACATTTTTTGTTTACCTTCCAGAAGTTATTGCTCCCAGCCCTTCCCTTCTGCACCCACCCACTCCTTTTCCACTGTCCACCTCAGCCCTTCCTCTGACCTGGAACTGTGGTTTCCTTGGCACTGAATGCACAGGAGCTGCATTCAGCCTCGGGAGAGAGGAGGACGCAGGAGAAGTTGTAGAGGTGGTCTCAGCATTGCAGAGAAACCTAACAGCACCCAGTCTCTATTGCAGACGGCTGTGTTTCTCCACCATGTTACCTACAACCAAGCCAACTTTGCCCCTTTTCTGTCTTTTTTTCTCACTCTTCCCAACTTACTTGAAAATTTATATTCTTCCACCAACATTTATTTCTACTTCTTGTCTTCACACTATATCCTGATTTATTGTGCCCAGAAAAACTGGTCTCACCATGTCCTGAGTTACCATGTAAACGGTAGTGAACAAATGGGCAAGAAAGAGGCCCCTGCCCCAATCACTGCCTCTCATGTATTCACTCACAGGGTTAGTACAGCCTCAGCACCAACAGTGAGCTGTGCTGTGGACACTTCTCTTAGGAAAACAGGCAAAATTCCTGCTCCAGTGGGGACAGCAGGTGAACATAATGAGCAGATGCATTGCATCGGATGTAGGAAGGTGACAGATGATTCAGGGGGCAGGGAACAAGGCTGTGGGGAGGGCTCAGGAGGGGAACCCCCAGGTCCTCAGTAGCCTGAACAGGAAGGTCTCCCAAGAAGGTGACATGTGAGTCCTGGCTTCATGGAGGTGAGCATTCCTGCAGGAGGCAGAGCCCGCGAAATGGCCTGGAGTGGTCCAGGGAAAATTCAGAAGGTGCCTCCGTAACATTTTCAAGACAACCCTAAAACAAAAGAAATACTCAAGAATGTGTTTATTAAGTAATTAGGACCAAACAATAAATATTTATGACCTAGCAATTTAATCACCATTTAAGAAAATATTTCACATGAATTGAAAAGGTAGTGTGTTTATTTCACTTTTAAATAATTACAAGTGTTTACTAATGGACATGTGTACCTACTGGACACTGAACAACTTCTCAAACCTTGGAAGCAGATTGGACACAGCCATCGTCATTTCCTATTTCATACCTATTTTTGCAGGGGTTCTTGTTTTTTTAAATCACAGCAACTGTTGAAATCACGAATTGTAAAAATACCATATCATCGAAAACAATGGTGCGTAGTCTAACGTTGAAACTATAAAATACTTTGGACCAGTACTTTCTGTGTTGTCCAGCAGATGGCACCGCTAATCTTTCAAATATTTCAATAAGCCCAGACAGAGGTTTGCTCACAGTGAGTTTGTGCCCTGAACTCCTTGGCACACAGCTTGTGACATCATGATGGATGAGGGGTCAATAAAGAGTTTATTTTAGGGAGTTTGGGCAGTTCCTCCACCCTACAGATCAAGATGCCCTGAGGGCAAAGAGCAGAGGGGTGCTCTCTGGTGGCCCTGGACTTCTGCCCCAGGGAAGAGGTTTCTCTTCTGCTACAGCAGAAACCAACAGGACGCTGCTTCATCACAGAACCAAGGGCACCAGGAAGGAAGGTCAGACTGAGGAACTGTCTGAGTCTTTCAGATCACACAGTGACATCCGGCTTGATGGCTTCAGAAATCCTTCATGAGCTGAAAGACAGCCCCCGAGGTGATAGGTGAGTGGGCAGGATGGGACGGACACAACAACTCTCGGGATGACACGCAGTTTCTCCCGTGTGTTTATGTCTGTCTGTGTGTGCACGTGTGTGTGTGTGTGTGTCTATGTCTGTATTTGTGTGTGAACTTGTGTGTGTGTGCCTCTGTGTGTGTGTGCGCCTCTGTGTGTGCCTGTAAGTGGGTGTGTGAGACTGTGCGTGCATATCTGTGTGTGTGTGAGACGGTGCAAGCATGTCTGTGTGTGTGAGTGTGTGCATATGTGTCTGTGTGTGTGTGTTTGGTAGCATATGCTATATGTATATTTATGAATGGTGGATTGATTTCCTGGCTGATTTGTTGTGGAGGGAGATAGGGACTCCAGGGAGGTTCCTGCCCACGCTTCCTTCCCTATCTTCCCTTCTGACATTCCCTCCTCCCTGTGGAAAGAGTCTACCCCAGTAACTAAGGGTTCATTACTGCAGACTTCTCACAGCTCCCCAAAGTTCTATGATTTTGCACCCTCAGGCCTCCTCCTCATTCTTGTCCCTCTGCCAGGTGCCCTGTCTTCTCCTCCCACCTGGCCACACTGTATTATTCCTATTCCTACAAGAACAGTCTGAAATGCCACCTCCCAAGAAGCCTCCATGCAATTCCCCAGGCAGAATGAGTCACTCCCTCTTCTGTCTTCTCAGCCCCAACCACTTGAGGACAACACATCAGCAGCAGCTGCCACGTGGATGTTTGTTTCTGTCCCTGGATTCTAAGAGCCTGCAGGACCGGACACATCAGCCACCCACCTGTAAACCCAGCACCTAGCACAGTGGCTGCCTTACAATAGGATTTAAGTCACATGGGAAGAATCCAATCATCAGACTACCCCAGGGCTGCTGGAACTCAGATTGGGATCCCCATAACTTGGATAACTTGGGAGAATTGGACAAAGGTCTTCACTTCTGTTCTTTCCAGCACCAACCTCCATGGCTCCACTCATCCCTACTCCTTCCTCCTGTTAAGATTGGCCAGTTAGGAGAGGGTAGGGGCAGGAGCAGCTACACTTGGTCTCCTCCACCTCCCACGGTGGAGTGCACCCTTGGTGGGACCTGGTGAGCATGACAGACCCTGGGCCTAGAGGATCTGGAGCCTCTGCAGTCCCACAGAGACCAGGAGGAGCTGTTCAGCCACTTGTAGAGACAGCCAGAGTGCTTCAAGGACTGCATGGAGCTCTGGAGAAGCGGGGAGTTCAGGACCCTCTTTTGTGGGGCATGAGAAATTTAGGCAGGATCATGTCTACAAAAGAGGCTGTCACTTTGGCTTATCAATGCTTTCACCTCCCTACCCCTTCCAGATCAGAGTGGGCGCTTTACTTGTTTTTACGGATTATCGTGTCAACCAAAATGAGAGTTCAGAACCACCCTAAAGATTTGAAACTTCTTTAAGATTTGACAAATGCACAACATTGTAATGCCACTTCTATTTTTAGGAAGCTATGGCTGAAGAAAATATTTTATTGTATAGTATTACCCAAATGACTTCCCCAGAATTTTAAAAATCTATGTAATGTCATACAACCATGTGAAAAGTAAAAAATAAAAAGCAACAACTTTTTGGGGCAGGAGTAGTGGCTCATGCCTGTAATCTCAGAACTTTGGGAGGCCCATGTGGGGGGGTCGCTTGAGGCTAGGAGTTGGAGATCAGCTGCGGCAACATGGTGAGACCCTGTCTCTACAGAAAATTTTAAAAATTGACCAAGCGTAGTAGCATGTGCCTGTAGACCCAGCTCCTCGGGAGGCAAAGTGGGAGGATCACTTGAGCCTGAGTGTTTGAGGTTGCAGGGAGTCGTGGTGGTGCCACTGCATTCCATCCTGGGCAACACAAAGCCTGTCTCAAAAACAACAGCAACAACAACAAACAACAGAAATAAGAAAAATAATATTTTAACACCAGTAAGCTAAGTTGACAGAAGACTTCTGGGATCCAAATGGCCAATTCATGCAATTTCTTACTTTTGAGGTATTCAGGGGTATGCTGAGTGTCAGTATTCTCAGAAGCTTCCAGCTCATGAAATATAATTTCCTCTGGTAAATCCACTCCTTAGTCCAGGTCCTATGAGAAGCAGATGTCTACATGGGATTCACATGAGGGGATTTCATTGGTGGAAACCCTGGGAGAACCATTTAGCAGGATGCACTTCTGATGCCAAGTGCAGGGGGGAGGGACAGGAGGTTGGAAAGGTGCATCCTACACTACAGTGAATGGTGCTGGGACAACTGGATGGCACATGCAGAAGAATGAGGCAGACCCCTTCCTTACAGCACACACAAAAACTAGCTCTAGATGAATGGAAGACGTCCACCTAAGACATGAAACTATGAGAGCCTCAGAAGAAAATAGAGGAGTAAATTTTTGTGACTCTGGGTTTGGCAAAGGCTTCTTAAGTACTGTATGTCAATAGCACAAACGGAAAATAAAAAGTAGTTTAATTTCATTTCATGCAAATATAAACTTTTGTGCTTCAAAAAGGACTCCATTTAGAAGATAAGAAAACTTACAGAATGAGAGAAAATATTTAAAAATCATATAGGAGGGTGCTTCCAAGATGATCGAATAGGAACAGCTCCAGTCTACAGCCCCAGGCAAGATCGACACAGAAGACGGGTGATTTCTGCATTTCCAACTGAGGTGCCTGGTTCATTTCACTGGGACTGGTTGGACAGTGGGTGCAACCCACAGAGGGCAAACTGAACCAGGGCAGGGTGTCGCCTCACCTGGGAAGCACAAGGGGTCGCGGGATTTCCCTTACCTAGCCAAGGGAAGACATGACAGACTGTACCTGGAGAAATGGTATACTACTGACCAAATACTGTGCTTTTCCCACAGTCTTAGCAACCAGCAGACAAGGAGATACCCTCCCATGCCTGGCTTGGCAGGTCCCACACCCACTTGCTCACTGCTACCGCAGCAGTGTGAGATCAACCTGTGACACTGCAGCCTGACGGTGGAGAGGGGTGTCCACCATTGCTGAGGCTTGAGCACAGTGTAAACAAACAGGCCAGGATGCACGAACTGGGCGAAGCCCACCACAGCTCAGCAAGGCCTACTACCTCTATAGATTCCACCTCTGGGGCCAGGGCATAATAGAACAAAGGGCAGCAGACAGCTTCTACAGACTTAAACATCCCTGTCTGATAGCTCTGAAGAGAGCAGTGATTCTCTCAGCATGGCGTTTGAGCTCTGAGAACAGACAGATTGCCTTCTCAAGGGGGTTCCTAACACCCATTTGGCCTGACTGGGAAACACCTCCCATTAGGGGCTGACAGACACCTCAAACAGGCGGGTGCCCCTCTGGGAGGAAGCTTCCAGAGGAAGGATCAGGCAGCAATATTTACTGTTCTTCAGCCTCCACTAGTGATACTCAGGCAAACAGGGTCTTGAGTGACCTCCAGCAAACTCCAACAGATCTGCAGCTGAGGGGTCTGACTGTTAGAAACAAAACTAACAAAAAGGAATAGCATCAACATCAACAAAAAGGACATCTACACCAAAACCGCATTTGTAGGTCACCAACATCAAAGATCAAAGGTAGATAAAACCACAAACGTGGGGAGAAACCAGAGCAGAAAAGCTGAAAATTCAAAAAAAAAGAGGGCTTTTTCTCTCCAAAGGATCACAGCTCCTCACCAACAAGGGAACAAAGCTGGATGGAGAATGAGTTTGATGAGCTGACAGGAGTAGGCTTCAGAAGTTCGGTAATAACAAACTTCTCCAAGCGAAAGGAGCATTTTCTAACACATCGCAAGGAAGCTAAAAACCTTGAAAAAAGATTGGACGAATGGCTAACTAGAATAAACAGTGTAGAGAAGACCTTAAATGACCTGATGGAGCTGAAAACCACAGCACGAGAACTTCGTGACACACGCACAAGCTTCAATAGCCCATTCGATCAAGTGGAAGGAAGGATATCAGTGATTGAAGATCAAATTAATGATATAAAGCAAGAAGACAAGATTAGAGAAAAAAGAGTGAAAAGAAACAAACAAAGCTTCCAAGAAATATGGGACTATGTGAAAAGACCAAATATACGTTTGATTGGTGTACCAGAAAGTGACAGGGAGAATGGAACCAGTTTGGAAAACATTCTTCAGGATATTATCCAGGAGAACTTCCCTAACCTAGCAAAGCAGGCCAACATTCAAATTCAGGAAATACAGAGAACACCACAAAGATACTCCTCAAGAGGAGCAACCCCTGGCCGGGCGCGGTGGCTCAAGCCTGTAATCCCAGCACTTTGGGAGGCCGAGACGGGCGGATCACGAGGTCAGGAGATCGAGACCATCCTGGCTAATACGGTGAAACCCTGTCTCTACTTAAAAATACAAAAAAAACTAGCCGGGCGATGAGGAGGGCGCCTGTAGTCCCAGCTACTCGGGAGGCTGAGGCAGGAGAATGGCATAAACCCGGGAGGCGGAGCTTGCAGTGAGCTGAGATCCGGCCACTGCACTCCAGCCTGGTGGCAGAGCGAGACTCCGTCTCAAAAAAAAAAAAAAAAGAGGAGCAATCCCAAGACACATAATTGTCAGATTTACCAAGGTTGAAATGAAGGAAAAAAATGCTAAGGGCAGCCAGAGAGAAAAGTCAGGTTACCCACAAAGGGAAGCCCATCAGATTAACAGCGGATCTCTTGGCAGAAACCCTACAAGCCAGAAAAGAGTGGGAGCCAATATTCAACATTCTTAAAGAAAAGAATTTCCAACCTAGAATCTCATATCCAGTCAAACTAAGTTTCATAAGTGAAGGAGAAATAAAATCCTTTACAGACAAGTAAATGTTGAGAAATTTTGTCACTACCAGGCCTGCCTTACAAGAGCTCCTGAAGGAAGCACTAAACATGGAAATGAAAAACTGGTATAAGCCACTGCAAAAACATGCCAAAATGTAAAGACCATTGATGCTAGGAAGAAACTGCACCAATTAACAGGCAAAATAACCAGCTAACATCATAATGACAGGATCAAGTTCACACATAACAATATTAACCTTAAATGTAAATGGGCTAAATGCCCCCAAATAAAAGACACAGACTGGCAAATTGGATAAAGAGTCAAGACCCATTGGTGTGCTGTATTTAGGAGATCCATCTCACATGCAAAGACGTACATAGGCTCAAAATAAAGGGATGGAGGAAGATCTACCAAGCAAATGGAAAGCAAAAAAAGGCAGGGGTTGCAATCCTACTCTCTGATAAAACAGACTTTAAACCAACAAAGATCAAAAGAGACAAAGAAAGCCACTACATAATGGTAAGGGGATCAATTCATCAAGAAGAGCTAACTAACCTAAATATATATGTGCCCAATACAGGAGCACCCAGATTCATAAAGCAAGTTCTCAGAGACCTACAAAGAGACTTAGACTCCCACACAATAATAGTGGGAGACTTTAACACCCCACTGTCAACATTAGACAGAGCAACAAGACAGAAAATTAATACGGATATCCAGGAATTGAACTCAGCTCTGCACCAAGTGAACCTAGTAAACATCTACAGAACTCTCCACCCCAAATCAACAGAATATACATTCTTCTCAGTACCACAACACACTTATTCTAAAATTGACCACATAATTGGAAATAAAACACTCCTCAGCAAATGCAAAAGAACAGATATCACAACAAACTATCTCTCAGACCACAGTACAATCAAATTAGAACTCAGGATTAATAAGCTCACTCAAAACCACACAGCTATGTAGAAACTGAACAACCTACTCCCGAATGACTACTGGGTAAATAACGAAATGAAGGCATAATAAAGATGTTCTTTGAAACTAATGAGAACAAAGACACAACGTACCAGAATCTCTGGGACACATTTAAAGCAGTGTGTAGAGGGAAATTTATAGCACTAAATGCCCACAAGAGAAAGTAGGAAAGATCTAAAATCGACACCCTAACATCACAATTAAAAGAACTAGAGAAGCAAGAACAAACAAATTCAAAAGAGCAGAATGCAAGAAATAACTAAGATCAGAACAGAAATGAAGGAGATAGAGACATAAAAAATCCTTCAAAAAATCAATGAATCCAGGAGCTGGTTTTTTGAAAAGATCAACAAAATAGATAGATTGCTAGCAAGACTAATAAAGAAGAAAAGGGAGAAGAATCAAATAGACACAATAAAAAATTAAAAAGGAGATATCACCACCGATCCCACAGAAATACAAACTACCATCAGAGAATACTATAAATACCTCTATGCAAATAAACTAGAAAATCTAGAAGAAATGGATAAATTCCTGGACACATACACCCTTCCAAGACTAAACCAGGCAGAAGTTGAATCTCTGAAAACAGACTCTGAAATTGAGGCAATAATTACTAGTCTACCAACCAAAAAAAAGGTCCAGGACCAGACAGATTCACGGCTGAATTCTACCAGAGGTACAAAGAAGAGCTGACTGTAATAGTTCTGAAACTATTACAATCAATAGAAAAAGAGGGAATCCTTCCTAACTCATTTGATGAGGCTAGCATCGTCCTGATACCAAAGCCTGGTACAGACACAACAACAACAAAAAAGAAATTTAGGCCAATATCCCTGATGAACATCGACGCAAAAATCCTCAATAAAATGCTGACAAACCGAACCAGCAGCACATCAAAAAGCTCATCCAACTCGATCAAGTTGGCTTCATCCCTGGGATGCAAGGCTGGTTCAACATATGCAAATCAATAACTGTAATCCATCACATAAACAGAAACGACGACAAAAACCACATGATTTCTCAATATATGCAGAAAGATCTTTGACAAAATTCAACAGCCCTTCATGCTAAAAACTCTCAATAAACTAGGTATTGATGGAACGTATCTCAAAACAATAAGAGCTATTTATGACAAACCCACAGCCAATATACTGAATGGGCAAAAACTGGAAGCATTCCCTTTGAAAACCAGAACAAAACAAGGATGCCCTCTCTCACCACTCCTACTCAACTTAGTGTTGGGAGTTCTGGCTAGGGAAAACAGGCAAGAGAAAGAAATAAAAGGTATCCAATTAGGAAAAGAAGAAGTCAAATTGTCCCTGTTTGCAGATGACATGATTGTATATTTAGAAAACCCTATCGTCTCAGCCCAAAATCTCCTTAAGCTGATAAGCAACTTCAGCAAAGTCTCAGGATACAAAATTAATGTGCAAAAATCACAAGCATTCCTTACACCAGTAATAGACAGAGAGCCAAATCATGAGTGAACTCCCATTCACAATTGCTACAAAGAGAATAAAATACCTAGGAATCCAACTTACAAGGGATGTGAAGGACCTCTTCAAGGAGAACTACAAACCACTGCTCAACTAAATAAAAGAGGACACAAACAAATGGAAGAGCATTCCATACTCATGGATAGGAAATCGTGAAAATGGCCATACTGCCCAAGGTAATTTATAGATTCAATGCTGTCCCCATCAAGCTACCACTGACTTTCTTCACAGAATTGGAAAAAACTACTTTAAACTTCATATGGAACCAGAAAAGAGCCCTCAGAGCCAAGACAATCCTAAGCAAAAAGAACAAAGCTGGAGGCATCATGCTACCTGACTTCAAACTATACTACAAGGCTACAGTAACCAAAACAGCATGGTACTGGTACCAAAACAGATATATAGACCAATTCAACAGAACAGAGGCCTCAGAAATAACACTTCACAACTACAACCATCTGATCTTTGATCTGACAAAAACAAGAAATGGGGAAAGGATTCCCTATTTAATAAATGGTGCTGAGAAAACTGGCTAGTCATATGTAGAAAGCTGAAACTGGATCCCTTCCTTACACCATATACAAAATTTAACTCAAGATGGATTAAAGACTTAAATGTTAGACTTAACACCATAAAAACCCTAGAAGAAAGTCTAGGCGATACCATTCAGGACATAGGCATGGGCAAAGACTTCATGACTAAAACACTAAAAGCAATGGGGATAAAAGCCAAAATAGACAAATGTGATCTAATTAAACTAAAGAGCTTCTGCACAGCAAAAGAAACTATCATCAGAGTGAACAGGCAACCTATAGAATGGGAGAAAATCTTTGCAATCTGCCCATCTGACAAAGGGCTAATATCCAGAATCTACAAAGAACTTAAACAAATTTACAAGAAAAAAAAAAAGAACCCCATCAAAAAGTGGGCAAAGGATATAAACAGACACTTCTCAAAAGAAGACATTTATGCAGCCAACAGACATACGAAAAAATGCTCATCATCACTGGTCATCAGAGAAATGCAAATGAAAACACAATGAGATACCATCTCACACTACTTAGAATGGCAATCATTAAAAAGTCAGGAAATAACAGATGCTGGAGAGGATATGGAGAAAGAGGAATGCTTTCACACTGTTGGTGGAAGTGTAAATTAGTTCAACCATTGTGGAAGACAGTGTGGATGTGGTGATTCCTCAAGGATCTAGAACTAGAAATACCATTTGATCCAGCAATCCCATTACTGGGTATATACCCAAAGGGTTATAAATCATGCTACTGTAAAGACACATGCACATGTATGTTTATTGTGGCACTATTCACAATAGCAAAAAGTTGTCCATCAATGATAGACTGGAGATTAAGAAAATACGGCACATATACAACACAGAATACTACAGAGCCATAAAAAAAGGATGTAGGGACATGGATGAAGCTGGAAATGATCATTCTAAGCAAACTTTCAGAGGGACAGAAAACCAAACACTGTATGTTCTCACTCGTAGGTGGGAGTTGAACAATGAGGACACATGAACACAGAGCGGGGAACATCATACGCTGGGGCCTGTTGTGGGGTGAGGAGCCGGGGAAGGGACAGCATTAGGAGAAATACCTAATGTAAATGATGAGTTGATGGGTGCAGCAAACCAACACGGCACATGTATACTTATGTAACAAACCTGCACGTTGTGCACATGTACCCTAGAACTTAAAGTATAATTTTTTAAAATTATTTAAAAATTAAAAATAAACAAATTTTTAAAAATAAAAATCATATATCGGGTAAGGAACTGGTATTCCGAATATATAGTATCGCAATGCAATATAATTGCAATTATATATATTATATGTAATGTTGCAACTCAACATTATAAAGCGAAATAACCCAATTTAAATATATGCAATGAATTTGAATAGACATTTCTCCAAAGTAAGACAGGTATACTACACGGTGGTCACAAAAGTAGAAAACTTTAGGCAGCAGTTTCAGGTAACTAGCACAAGAAATCTGTTGAAACATCTGCAGAGGCTCTGGGCTGATAAGATGCTGAAAACCGGTGTGTGGATCAAGCTGACTGAGAATGAGTGGACCCAACATGGCCCTGCATTTGACCCAGATTTCACCCAGGACCTCATTACGTGCTGATTAACATACTAAACACACACCAGCCAGCTCCCGAGCAGTTCTGAGAACACTTATATTTGGTGTAAAAATGCGGGGCACCACAGTTCTGAGAAATCTCAACCTTCTTCCAGGAATTTTCATGAATATTCCACTCCTTGGTTAAAGAAATCCAGAAAGGTGGCAGCCCCAAACCCCCTTGCACCTGCCTGTCTCTTGAGTCCTCCTGCACTCCTTTACTTGAGTGTGTACTTTTCCTTTTACAATAAATCTCCGTCCTTTCTCTATTTCCTACTGGTCCTTGAATTCATTTCCCCGGCAGTGTTAAGAGTCTGGACATCGGCTGGAGTCGAGGTCCCAGCAGCGTTTGGGGACCTTCCCTTGCCCACTGGCATCAGAAGAAGAATACAAATGGCAGTGAGCCCAGGAAAAGGTGTTCAGTGTTCACAGCCCTCAGGGAAATGCCAATCGCACCCACAAGGGGACGCCTCATCCGGCTGAAATGGCTGACCCAAAACACGGTGAGGGTGGAATGGTTGGGGCCTGCGTTCCTTACAGGGCAGAGAGCAGGAGAGAGAGAGTCGGTGGAGTGTGGGGACTGTGCGCGTGTTATCCTCTCCCCATTTTCGTGGTGGAGGTTTCTCATTATTCTCCGGCCCTACCTGCTTCCTTCCTCTCCCTTTCTCCCGCCCTCCCTCCAATCCTTATTTTCCACCCATCCTAAGGTTTTCTCCGCCTCACGACGTCATACTAGGGCCCCCCAGCCCAGTGGAGAAACCAGCAGCCCTGGACCACGAACAGCCGGTTCGGGGAGGCGACAACCGGAAGCCCCTGCCCGACCCTGGACACTCAGGACCTAGTGCGTCCCGGGCGCCCTCCCGCAGCAGCCCCAGGGCAAGGAGAATGGGGGTCCTCCCAGGGGCCACACTGTCGGAGCCCCCACGGATCCGAGCGGGACGGTGACGTCTCCACACTGAACCGGTGGCAAAGTCCCCGCGAGGATGAAGGAGGAATTTCATGCTCTTCACCCCACCAGGCCCCGCATTTCCTGGCTCCTCCTGACTCAGGAACCGCCTGTCCCTTGCCGCCACCGGCAAGTCCTACCGGGTCTTCCTAAAACAGTTTCGTCCCGAGGCTCTGGACCTGAAAGCCCAGGGGCATCGTCCGGCAGCCGGGCACCTACTGTGCGATCTCCGACAGCCAGGACTCAGGCCCGGAGCTCCGGGACAGCGGGCGCCCTGGGAGGAGCGCACAGAACTTTACCAAGGCTGAGGTCCTGTCGAGCTCTACAGGGTTTAGCAAATTCAGGTCTGTTTCAGACTATGTCTCTGGTCATAAGGAACCCCCACGGTGCATGGTGTGCAGACAGCAGGAGCTCAGGCACGTGCGGTCCTGACATTTGAGTGGGGCAGCAGATTGGTGGCTCCAGATGCTGTGTGTCAAGGAGAAGAAGATTCCATCTACTGGAGAAGAGCAAAGGAACTGGGTGTAGCCCAGGAAGGAGAGGCTGCCAAGGACTGTGACTACTCAGGGGAAAATGCTGGAGTTAATTCCCAGGAACGGTGCCTGGGTCACAGCCTTTAAGGCAGAGGCTGACTGAAGAGACTGTCTACCAGTAGGAGGACAGGTCTCTGGGAACCCCCTGGGAATATAGCTCAATCCTGGGGCAATGCCCCTGCCATCCGGCCTCCTGCACACTCCAGATCTTGGCCCTGCCTGGAGCAGAGCTGACTCAGAGACAGGGGTGCTGAGCTGCTCCTGGAGTTCCAAGGTCACTGCCGAACTGGACCAGGAGTGGATGGCGTGGGGCAGGGACAGTCCCATAAAGAGCTTTGGGTGCAGTTCCCAGGGTGGGAAGAGGCTGAGAGAGAAGGGGAAAGGAGGATGTTGCCTGAGTGGCTGGGGCAGAGTGGGACTCAGGGGCTCTGTCCAGTCGTCACCCTAAGCTAAGCCCTCCCCAGCTGCCAGGGGCCACTGGGACCCTCACCTCTTTCTGGCTTCTGCCACCACTTCCAGATGCCCTCATGATGATTAAGACAAGGATACAATTGGGGTTTCTTTTTGAGGATGGCTGCAGGGACCAGCCAGGGACTGAGCAGAGGTGTGGGTGCAGCCATGGATTTGAGTGTGGTTGACCACAGATAGGTGTGCTGCAAAGTGAGCCCTATGCATGCATAGACCCCTCCTTCACCTCCTGCTCCCAAGGGAAACACAATTGATCACATTCTGATTGAGCAACAGTGGGCCACTAGGGCTTTTTTCCCTCAAAAGTTGTAAACGGATCTAGTATATTCTCAAAGACCTCATGCATCTAGTAGAGAAGCAAAGAAATGTGTGAGCAATTGTCACACGGGGAGATCCGGATATGCTCCATCACTGTGGATCCGGGCCTCAGGGAGCAGGAGGGTGCTCTTTCTTGTGAGAAGACGAGGGACACACATGGGAGGGGGTATTTGTGCCCAGCTTTGAAGGATGGCTGGTCCTTGCCCAGGGGGAACAGGCCCAAAGCAAGCGCTGGCAGTTGGGAGCCATGGGGAGCTTTCACTTGAACCTGCTCTGCTGAGTCTCCTGAGCCATCCCCACACCTGGCCAGGCGCTGTTCTAAGGGGAGCTGAGGGCCCATCTCTCTGATGTGCTTTCTAAATCAGCAAGGTGTCTCAGAGGTTGTGATTTTAGAGACAAGGTTTTCAATGCTGTCCTCGATTTTAATGAGCAGAGTCGTTTTGTCAATCCGCATTGGGTAGATCCCAGCAAGACATATATTTTTAAGATAGTTTTTAAAGCTGTTTAAGTTTGCTAAAAACGTAGAACATAAAATTTACTATCTTAACCAATTGTTTAGTGTACAATACGTCCTTTGAAGCCTCTGAAAACCTGGTGCTTCTGTAATACAATCTAGCCCCGGGCCAGGCGCGGTGGCTCACCCCTGTTATCCCAGCACTTTGAGAGGCCGAGTCGGGCTGATCACATGAGCCCAGGAGTCCAAAACCAGCCTGGGCAACACAGTGAAACCCCGTCTCCACTAAAATACGAAACTTAACCGGGCTTGGTGGCGCGCACCTGTGGTCCCAGCTACTTGCAAGGCTGAAGCAAGATAATCGTTTGAATTCGCGAGGCAGAGGTTGCAGTGAACCAAGATCGCGCCGCTGCACTCCAGCCTGGGCAGCAGAGTGAGACTGTAACGAAGAAAAAAAAGAAAAGAAAAGAAAGAAAAACCAAACAAACAAACAAACCTAGCCCAGGCTATAACGACGTCCACTCGGGATTTGGGATGGGGCCGCGGGGATGGGACTGGGCTTGGGTCTGCGCACAGGACGGGGAGGGGGGCATTCTGCAACGCAGGGAGAGGGAAAGCGGGTGTCGCAGGTCCAGGCGAGGACAGGAAGACCCTGTCGCGGCTGAACACTTCTGTGCGTTTTCTTCACCTTTCTGTGCATCGGTATCCACATTGGGTTAATACAAAATGAAGTGATGATTACATGAGGGTGTCATGGAAAGAAGCCTTTGACGGGACTGGTCCGTGAAAGGCAGAGCTGAGTGTGACTGGCTGGCGCAGGGGTAAGAGCCCAAGTGCTGCAGTAGGAAGTGGGGTAGTCTTAGTGGAGCGACACCTGATTGGGAGACGCGCGACGATGGGGCGTGTTTCCTCCGAGGGGGCAGGGCAAAACGGGTGTTAGACTGGCGAGTGTCTAATGCTGCATTCAGACAGCCTGAGAGCCGCCAGGTGATCCAAGGGCTGGGCTCCGAGTCTGCAGTCCTCTGTGATCCAATTTCCCAATGGCAGCGGCCGCCAGCCCCGCGTTCCTTCTACGCCTCCCGCTTCTGTTCCTGCTGTCCGTCTGGTGCGGGACAGGGCGGGCCGGTGAGCTCGGGGATGGAGCCCAAGCGGAGCGGGGGCCAAATGTAGGGGGCTGTGGGCTGTGGGCTCCAGAGGAGGGGAGGTTTCTGGAAGGACCCGTGCGATCTCCCCGGACTGCGCCCCAACTCAGTTCCCCTTCGCGTTTCCTTCCCGCCGGATCCGCTCCCGGAGGCTACTTATCCTCCGAGGGGAGGAGCCGGTCAGAGAGGAGGCTGGAATCCTTTTCCCGCCCCGGAGAGTGGAGGGGCCAGAGAGCCGCAGAGGGCGAGGTGGGGCGGGGATCCCTAGTGCAGCCTGGCAGTCCCACCCGCCCTCGGGAAGGAGAAACCAGAGCCCCCGGAACTCGAGCTGGGGTCAGGACAGGGTGTTCCACAGGGACGCAATCACAGACACCCCCACCAGTCACCAGCCCGCTCTGCTCTCCCCCACTCTCCACCACACAAACCTCCAGCACCCCCAGGGATGCATGCCCTGGAATTTTTCCCTGCACTTCCCTGCAGACACTCATCTGCACCCAGGGGCTCAGCAGACACTTCCCACCCTCCCCTCACCATCCACTGCCACCACCCAGGTCACATCCTCTTACTCCCCACCTCAACCCAGCTGGTCACCCCAGAGGTCTCCCCATCCATGAAGGGGCCCTCATTACCTCCTGCACCACGTGGCACCTTCTCCCTCTGGCCTGAGGACACACCCCAGCAAACACACCCCAAGCTCCCCACAGAACCTGTGCAGAGGGGATGTGAAGCACCATTCCCTCCAAGAGACCCTGGGAGCTCTGGTGAATAGAGGCGCCCACTTCTGCCCTTGGGGCCCAGACCTGCCTTTTCTTCCTACTGGGGAGCCAGCGTCATAGAGAATAGTCACTGTGTAGACAGGGATCAGCAAAACCTTTCTAGAAAGGGAGGAAGGATGCCCTGTGATCTTTGCAGGCCTTGGGTTCTCTGTGTCATGCCCTGTCTCTTTGTAGAGCAACAGCAGGTAATGGCAACCTGCAAATAAGGGGGACCAGATTCGGACCCTGTCCTAGTTTACTGACCCTAGATGAAGGGATTACAGTGTCCCAGTGAATAGTGCCCTATCCCCTAGGGTGTCATCTCCAAGTGGTGTCTCAGGTGTCAGTTGGAGAGTAGAAAGCGGTCCTACTCTGCCTGTGGCTTCTGGGTGGTGTGGATGTGATGGGAGTGAGGGTCCCATGGTTCAGGGTCTACTTTCCCCTCCTTTGCTGCTTAGTGGCATCTATGGTCCACCAGGGCCATCAGCGACCTTCCCTGAAACCTGAGGTGTGATCTGAGGGTGAGGGGGTGCAGCCATGTTGTGTCCTGGGGATTGGGGCCAACTGTTAGTGCAACTTCTTAGTTCCCGGTGAGCCTGCTCCTGCCCATCCCAGGAGAAACACCTGCATCTTCTCACTGCCGTGCCTATCTTCCTAATGACCTAGAGGGTGAGGAGCCCACCTGTAATGGGCAGCTCTGAGGCTGCATGGTCACGGCCCTTCCGTGGCTAAAGGCCCCATCTCTGCCAAGGCCCAGAACTCTACAGGAGACACTTTTTAATGTTGAGATTTCTTTCCTGTGAGTGGCACCGCTTTGTCTCTGAACATTCACACGGAATCTACGTTGTGATTCTCCAATTAGATATTGTAAGCACATGTACCTTACATGTCCTTACATGTCCAGCACATGGAACTTAGGGCGTCTTGGGTCATTGGGCACTTAAGGCAGGTCCAGCCTCGCTCATCATTCATGGATTATCTATGGCTGCTTTTGAGCTTCAACAGCAGAGTTGAGTAGTTGGAATGGAGAATATATTCCCTATACACCTTTATATATTTACAAAATTGCCCTTCACGGCAAACTCTAGTGGCCATAAATATGTTTGGAGAAGCGCACAAAGAATCATTGCACTTGCTGCAGAGTTAAAGGGTCTGTCCTCACTGGAAACTGGTGTCTTCTTCGAGTTATAAGTTCAGGCTCTGCGAAGTGGCTTAATTCTGCAAATTGGGCAAAGCAGCCTTGTTCTTGATGGACTGGCTGCTTTCAGCCTCCTGGTCACCCATCATTTGTTTTATCGCTGTTTGTTGTGATTATTTAAATCCAGCAGTATTCAGGTTGGGTTTCCATCTCTTCTGGATCTTGGACCCCTTTGTTCTATGAGCCATGGGCAAAGCTTTGTATGGCTGAGGTCACAGCTGGCATTGCAACTTCTCTAATCATTTCCATCATTTAACCCTCCTTGTTCCTGACAGTTAATAGCCTCCACCTGGAATCTGGTATTTCAGGATTTTTCGTCCTGTTACTACTGGAGCCCATTTCAGGAACAGCATCTCCTACACCCATCCATGGCCTTCAGCAATAGGCATCCCTCCGCTTCATCCCATTCTGGTGTCTTCTTATGGGGCCTTCTTTACATGCCAGGTAAACAGGAGTCCTCCAGGCTTCCCATGAGCACAGCGGATGGAAATTGTTCTGGATTTTCACACTCAGAGCATTCCAGCATGGGCCTTTCTCTGAGCCTGTGATCCCTCCCTCTAATACCTGCCTTAGATTTTCAGATTTTCTATTTCTTGCTGCATGGACCAGCTCTTTGTCCAAGGTTTCAGGAAGGCATCCTCATAGCAGATGAGCACCATCAGCAGGGGCTTTGCCAACATGTTAAATCCTGTGACCATGACAATTAACTCTTCTTTATTCAACTGGTTTCCATCCTCAGTCCATCCTACCGTGCACCAGCACCCTCAGGGGCAGCCCCCACATCCTCTTCTACCTCCTGCAGTCCACATGGGCTGCTGCTGAAGATCCTCTGCCATCCAGGCCCTTCCTCCTCTAGCAGTCCTGGCACCTCTCATGTGTTGACCGATGTGGACAGAGGGGCAGTGGGACATGTCTGGGGACATGTGGTTTCTCAACAGGCAGAGACCTCCTCCTCCTCCTCCTTGTCATCATGGAAGTGGGGAGCACTTGGCTTAATCTTGTGGACACCACAGTTCTGGAGGGGGCATTCTTTGCTGGGCCAGCCCAGACCTCCAGAGGCATCCTCTTATTGTCACGGTGTGGAGGAGGGGTACCTAGGGGTATTTTTCTCCCCACCCACCCCTCACCTGCCTTTCTCTACAGACCTTCACTCTCTTTGCTATGACATCACCATCATTCCTAAGTTCAGACCTGGGCCACGGTGGTGTGCGGTTGAAGGCCAGGTGGATAAAAAGACTTTTCTTCACTATGACTGTGGCAACAAGAAAGTCCTACCCGTCAGTCACCTGGGGAAGAAACTAAATGTCACAAAGGCCTGGAAAGCACAGAACCCAGTACTGAGAGAAGTGGTGGACATGCTCATCCAGCAGCTGCTTGACATTGAGCTGGAGAATTACATACCCAGGGGTAAGTTTCAGATGGCCCAGGACAGGAGGGAGCAGATACAGTGGCAGGTTAGAGACATTTATAGTTTTCATGTAAAAATACAAATAGGAAGGTTCTATCACCCCTTAAGAGATCTAGAGGCAAGGCCAGGATGTGGCAGAGAGAGTAAGACCAGGAAATTGTAAGGCGGACAGGATGGGGGCTCAACATGTGTCAAGACCAGAGCTGATCTCTCTCTGATGGGGGCAGAACCCCTCACCCTGCAGGCCCGGATGTCTTGTGAGCAGAAAGCTGAAGGACACAGCAGCGGATCTTGGCAGTTCAGTTTTGATGGACAGGTCTTCCTCCTCTTTGACTCAGAGAGGAGAGTGTGGACAATGGTTCATCCTGGAGCCAGAAAGATGAAAGAAAAGTGGGAGAATGACAAGGATGTGACCATGTCCTTCCATTACATCTCAATGGGAGACTGCACAAGATGGCTTAAGGACTTCTTGACGGGCATGGGCAGCACCCTGGAGCCAAGTGCAGGAGGTAACAGAAGAAAGAAACGGGGATCTGGAATGAGATCAGAAATGGTGATCTCGAGACACTAGTTCTTGAGTTCAGCTTCAGTCATCCCAGTGTACAAGTTTATGTTAAAATAACCCCCTCATGGGGCACTCCTCCTGGGGGTGCTGGCGTGCCTGTGTTCTCCCACCCTCCTCTCCCTTCTCCCTCCTGACTCCTCTTTCTCACTGCACTTGCTTCTGCTCCCTGTGCTGTGGATTTCTCACCAATCTCGAAGCTGCGGGTGTCACTGTTTTCAGACCTTTCTCCTTAGTGTTCCCTCTTGAGAATGACTTTTCCTTTCCTTTCTCTGGTCTGTTTCTGGAAATCCATCAAAACTGCCTCCAAGGCCAGCCCAGGGACCCTCCCCTCCCCAACCCTGGAGCATCATCTTCTCTTCCACCACAGCATGAGGGTGGGCTGCGCTGCCACCTTGCTTCCCTCAGCAGCTGTGTGAGCTCCCTGAGGACAGGGACACCCTCTCCCTTCCTACCCCAGGAACTGTCCCAGCAGCTTCCCCATAGCAGGAGGGCACAAAACCTCTGCCTTCCAGGACGACCTGGGTCAGCAGGAGCTGAGGAGGCATCTCCTCAGATTTGGGGCCTGGACAAGGGTTGTCACTCTTGTGTTTCCATTTCAGCACCACCCACCGTGTCCTCAGGTGCAGCCCAACTCAGGGCCATGGCCACCACCCTCATCCTTTGCTGCCTCCTCATCATGTGCCTCCTCATGTGCCCCAGGCACAGCCCAACCCACAGCCATGGCCACCACCCTCAGTCCCTGGAGCCTCCTCCTCAGCCTCCCCTGCTTCATCCTCCCTGGCTGCTGAGGAGAGTGCTTTGGAGTGACAGGTATGGGGGCAGAATTGGGAGTGGAGCAAGGGGCAGGTGGGTGAGGAGGGAGGACGGGGATGGAGAATTCCCTGAGTCCCGCCCCTCCCCATGTCTGGGACCTTCTCATCCTGACATAAGACAGGTGAATGAGACCCTGTGTTACTTGTTGGAAATGACCTGGGCAGCTCTGCCCTGAGTTCTGATGGATTCTCACCATCAGAGGCCAGAGGGAAAGGCAGGGTGGTGCCATACCAAGGCTCAGGGTCTGTTGAGCTTGAGAGGGCTTAGCAAATTCAGGCCTGATTCAGAGCAGGTTCCTACTCAGGAAGGATGTGTGGCCTGCAGGCAGCAGGAATTCAGACATGGGCAGTCCTCTTAATTGGGTTAGGTGCATCATGGTAGCTTTACATGAGGTGTGACAAGAGAAGGGGGATTTCATCTCTGAGGTTAAGAGAGATATATGTGGGCGGCAAGTCACCCAGGTGCTGAGGCAAGAGACTGAAGGCACAAGCTGTTCCAGTATAATAAAGAAAATACTTAAAATAAGAATAGTTGTATTAGACATAGAATATACACATGATTATATATGAATATTATAAATCATTAGTTTGTAGCATTACTCTTTTTTCCAATGTTATAATAATCTCTGTTCCACAATTATAACCTAGGAAAAACCAGGGCAAACAGAGATAGGAGCTGAAGGAACACGGTGAGAAGTGACCAGAAGACAAGAGTGTGAGCCCTCTGTCATGCCCGGACAGGGCCAGTAGACAGCTCCTTGGTCTAGCGGTAATGCCAGTGCCTGGGAAGTCACTTGTTACTTAGCAGACCTTGGTCTAGTGGTAGCGCCAGTGCCTGGGAAGGCACCTGTTACTTAGCAGACCAGGAAAGGGAGTCTCTCTTTCCCTGGGGGAGTTAGAGAGCACTCTGCTCCACCACCTCTTGTGGAAGGTCAAACATCAGTCAAGCCTGCCCACAGCCATCCGGAGGCCTAAATGTCTCCCTGTGATGCTGCGCTTCAGGGTCATGCGGTCATGCTCCTAGTCCGCTTTCATGATCCACCCTGTACACCTGGCTCCGCCTTCTAGATAGTAGGAGCAGAATTAGTAAAAGTGTTAAAGTCCAAGAAATACATAGAAGAAATAATGACATAAACTGTCCTCTCTCTCTCTCCACCCCAGCTACCAAATAGGGAAGGGCCCCTTGTCCGGTGGACACATGACTCGCGTGACCTTACCTGTCATTGGAGACGACTCACACTCCTTACCCTGCCCTCTTGCCTTGTATGCAATAGATAACAGCGCGGCCAGGCATTCGGGGCCACTACCGGTCTCCACATCCTGGTGGTAGTGGTCCCCTGGGCCCAGCTGTCTTTTTGATCTCCTTGTCTTGTGTCTTTATTTCTACGATCTCTCATCTCCGCACACGAAGAGAAAAACCCACAGGCCCTGTAGGGCTGGTCCCTACAGATATGGGTGTAATCCCAGGAGGAAGGGGCTGGGAGAGCCTTGGTATACCTAACTGAAAAGGAGGGGGTGCAGAGCTGCCCTCCCACAGAAAGTGGTTTGGATTCCAGGAATTAAGGTGGAAGGTGAAGAGTAGAGGCTGCTCATGAAAAGGTTTTTTAAAAAGTCAGTACCATGGCCCCATGGGGTTTGAGTCCAGACCTTAAGGCAGCTCCCCTGCCATCACCCTCCTGCAAACCCTAGATCCTGAGCCGACTGATGGCCCTGCCAGGAGCAGAGTGGACTCAGACACGGGGGAGCTGAGCTGCTGCTCAAGTCCTTGGGCACCACTGGGCTGGACCAGGAATGAATAAGGTAGAACAGCACGTTCAGAGCTATGGGTGCTGCTCCCAGTATGAGGAGAGGCTGAGGAAGAAGGGAAAGGAGGGATGCTTCCCTGCAGGCCCACCCAAGGCCAAGGACAGAGGAAAACAGAGCCCTCTCTTTGGATGGGCTACCCCCACCCCTTTCCATGTTTTAGGCCCTCTCATCAGATGGTAGAGAGGGCCATGAGTGAGGGAGCAGGCCTATCACTACCAGCTTCGGTCCTGTTGGACCCTCCACTCCATGCCCTGGTCAGGTGCAGGGCCTGGGCTGACTCTGTGATTTGACAAAGGAAGAAAGAGGATGGTCCAAGCTGCTGGTGCCAGAGTTGGGGCTCAAGGGAAAGACAGGTCCCTTAGTGCAGGGGGCTCTGAGACGTGGAGTGCCTAGGGAAAGATTGCCCTGGAAAAGTGATCCGGGTTCTCATTCATCTCTTAAACCAACATTTGTGTCCCTTTTGAAAGTTAAAGATGATACCAAAAAGCCCCTGTGAGCAGGGTCTCGATCAAACTCGCTCTTCTGGCTGGCCGCCTGCCCACCACCTACTGTGTATGTCCAGAGGCCTCCAGCAGATCATGATGACACCATGGACCCAATAGCTCCTTCACTGCCTTGATTCCTTTTGTCAACAATTTTACCAGTGGTTATTCCTAGCATCTTATGTTATTTTTTATTGGTGCTACCTAATGGAATTCCTGCAATTAAAGTTCTGGCTGACTAAACAAGATATGTCAACATTTTCTTTCTTCTGCTTTTGTTTGGAAAATTGAGTACTTTTTGAACGATGACCTCTTTCTTCCAAATGATATAGTCAGTAAAACAATCAGGTTAGACTTCAGAACTCCAGGGTTTCTTTCTGTGTCCTGAAGGATAATTCTTTATTTAATAAGAAAAAATTATATTAATGATTATTTCCTCAGTAATTTCTTGCTCTGTACTAATATTTCAACAGAGAGTTCTATTTCCCAAAAACCTACTGAGTTTAGAATTTTCTTGTATTACCCAGTAGAGAATTAATGTTATTTCATTTTTCCTCCATGATGTGGAGTAATAAATGAGTGATTCTGCTAGATTTTGTGTGGAAACAGAGAATCTACAAAACATGGCTGAAAAAAATCAGGGACAACACACATACATGGAAAAATAATTTATGCTTATGAGTTAGAAGATACAATATAGCCAAAATGGCCATACTTCAAAAGTAATTTATAGATGCAATACTATCCCTATCAATACCAACACCATTTTTCACAAAATTAGAAAAATCTAATCTAAAAGTTATTTGGAATTTAAGAAGAGCCCAAATAGCCAAAACAATCATAAGCAAGAAGAACAAAGCCAGAGGCATCACATTGCCAGACTTCAAACTATAATATAAGGCTATAATGATCAAAACAGAATGGTACTGGTACAAAAATAGACACTTAGATCAGTGGAACAGAACAGAGAAGTCAGAAAGAAAACTTCACACCTACAGCCATCTAACCTTCAACAAAATCAACAAATGCTGCTGTGATAACTGGCTAGCCATGTGCGGAAGAATGAAACTGAAGCCCTGCCTTTCACCATGTATGTAAAATAACTCGACATGGACTAAAGATTTAAATGTAAGTCCTAAAACTATAGAAATCCTGGAAGATAACTTAGGAAATACCACTCTAGACATACAGCCTGGAAAAGATTTCATGGTGAACACACCAAAGGCAATTGCAACCAAAACCAAAAATTGACAAAAGGGACTTCCTTAAACTAAAGAGTTTCTGCAGAGCAAAAGAAACTAGCAAACAGTAAACGGCCTATAGAATGGGAGAAATATCTGCAAACTATGCATCTGGAAAAGCTCTAATGTCCAGAATCTACAAGGAACTTAAACAACTCAACAAGCAAGAACAAAAAGCCCAATTAAAAAATAAGAAAAGAATGTGAACACTTCTCAAAAGAAGACCAGCAAGTGGCCAACAAACACGAAAAAATATTCTTTCGGAGGCCGAGGCGGGCAGATCACGAGCTCAGGAGTTTGAGACCAGCCTGGCCAACATGGTGAAACCCCGTCTCTACTAAAAATACTAAAATTACTCTGTGTGGTGGCGCGCACGTATGACCTGTAACGGTGCATAGTCTAACCTTAAAACTATAAAATATCTTGGACTGGTACTTCCTAGTTTTGTCCAGCAGATGGCAGTGCTTATCTTGCAAATATTTCAGTAAGCCCAGAGGGTTTGCTCACAGTGAGTTTGTGCCATGAGCTCCTTGGCACACAGTTTGGGATCCACAGTCAAGGGCCAAAAGAGACGTTGACATCATGTCGAATGAGGAATCCATAAAGAGTTCATTTCTGAGGATTGGGGGAGTTCCTCCCACCCTGTAGATCAGGATGCCCTGAAGGCAAAGAGCAGAGGGGTGCTCTCTGGTGGCCCAGCAGTTCTACCTCAGGGGAGAGATTTTTCTTCTGCCTCAGTGAAAACTAGCAGGACACTGTTTCATCCCAGAACCAAGGAAACCAGGAAGGAAGGTCAGAGTGAAGAGCTGTCTGAGCGTTTCAGATTAAACAGTGACATCCTACTTGATGACTTCAGAACTCCTTCATGAGCTGGGAGACAGCCCCTGAGGTGACAGGTGAGTGGGCAGCATGGGCCAGACATGACAACTCTGGAGATGACACCCAGTTTCTCCCTTGTGTTTATGTGTGACTTTGTGTGTGCATGTGCGTGTCTGTGTCTGTATTTCTACATGCATTTGTGTGTGTTTGTGTGAGTGTATATATACCTGTGTGGTGTGAGTGTGTGTGAGACAGACTGTGCGTGCCTGTCTCTCTGTGTCTCTGTGTGTGTGTCTGTATCTGTGTGTGTGATAACATGCATGTATGAATGGTGAACTGATTTCCTGGTTGATTAGCTGTAAGGGAGACAGGGACTCCAGGGGACTTCCTGACCACGCCTCCTTCCTTATCTTGTGTCCTGACATTCCCTCCTCCCTGTGGAAAGAGTCTACCCCAGTAACTGAGGGTTCATTACTGCAGACTTCTCACAGCTCCCCAAAGTTCTGTGATATTTGCACCCCCAGGCCTCCTCTTCATGCTTGTCCCTCTTCTGGGTGCCCTCTCTTCTCCTCCCACCTGGCCACGCTATATTCTTCCTATTCCTGCAAGAGCAGTCTGAAATGTCACCTCCCAAGAAGCTTCCATGCAACTCCCCAGGGAGAATGAGTCACCCCCTCTTCTGTCCTCTGATAGCCCCAACCACTGCGGGGACATCACATCAGCAGCAGCAGCCACATGGGTATTTGTTTCTGTCCCTGGATTCTAAGTTTCTGGAGGACTGGACACATCCATCACCCACATGTAAACCCAGCACCTAGCACAGTGCCTGCCATACGATACGATTTAAGACACATCAGAGGAATCCAATCATCAGACTACCCCAGGGCTGCTAGAATTCAGAAAGGGATCCCCATCATTTGGGGGATTGGACAAAGGTCTTTGTTTCCATTCTTTCCAGCACCAACCTCCATGGCTCCACTCATCCCTACTCCTTCCTCCTGTTAAGATTGGGCAGTCAGGAGAGGGGTAAGGACAGGAGCAGCTACACCTGGTCTCCTCCACCACCTATGGTGGGGTGCACCCTTGGTGAGACCTGGTGAGCATGACAGACCCTGGGCCTAGAGGACCTGGAGCCTGCACAGCCCTACAAAGACCAGAGGGAGCTGTTCAGCCACTTGTAGAGACAGCCAGAGAGTGCTTCAAGGACTGCATGGAGCTCTGGAGAAGCAGGGAGTTCATGACCCTCTTTTGTGGGGCATGAGAAATTTAGGCAGGATCATGTCTATAAAAGAGGCTGTCACTTTGGCTTATCAATGCTTTCACCTCCCTACCCCTTCCAGATCAGAGTGGGCGCTTTACTTGTTCTTATGGATTATTGTGTTAGCCAAAATGAGAGTTCAGAATCACCCTAAAGATTTGAAACTTCTTTAAGATTTGACAAATGCACAACATTTTAATACCACTTCTATTTTCAGGAAGCTGTGGCTGAAGAAAACTTGTCATAGTACAGCATTGTCCAAATTATTTATACAGAATTTTAAAAGTCTACATAATGTCATACAACCATCTGAAAAGTAAAACCTAAAAAGCAATAACTTTTTGAGCCAGGAGTGGTGGCTCATGCCTGTAATCCCAGAACTTTGGGAGGCCAATGCCAGAGTATCACTTGAGGCTAGGAGCTGGAGATCAGCTGTGGCAACATGGTGAGACTCTGTCTCTACAGAAAGTTGTAAAAACTGACCAAGTGTAGTAACACATGACTGTAGTCCCAGCTCCTCAGAAGGCTAAGGTGGGAGAATCACTTGAGCCTGGGAGTTTGTGGTTGCAGGGAGTTGAGGTGGTGCCACTGCACTCCAGACTGGGTGACAGAGTGAGAGCCTGTCTCAAAGAAAACAACAACAGAAATAAGAAAAATATGTAAACACCAATAAGCTAAGTTGACATAAAAATTGTGGGACCCTGGCCGGGCGCGGTGGCTCAAGCCTGTAATCCCAGCGCTTTGGGAGGCCGAGACGGGCGGATCACGAGGTCAGAAGATCGAGACCATCCTGGCTAACATGGTGAAACCCCGTCTCTACTAAAAAATACAAAAAACTAGCCGGGCGAGGTGGCGGGCGCCTGTAGTCCCAGCTACTCGGGAGGCTGAGGCAGGAGAATGGCGTAAACCCGGGAGGCGGAGCTTGCAGTGAGCTGAGATCCGGCCACTGCACTCCAGCCCGGGCGACAGAGCGAGACTCCGTCTCAAAAAAAAAAAAAAAAAAAAAAAAAAAAAAAAAAAAAAAAATTGTGGGACCCAAATGACCAAATCATGCAATTTCTTACTTTTGTTTTTTTTTTAAACGGAGTCTCTCTCTGTCACCCAGGCTGGAGTGCAGTGGTACAATCTCGGCTCACTGCAATCTCTGCCTCCTGGATTCAAGCAATTCTCCTGCCTCAGCCTCCCCAGTAACTGGGTCTACAGGTGCGTACCACCATGTCCAGCTAATTTTTTGTATTTTTAGCAGAGATGGGGTTTCACCGTGTTAACCAGGGTGGTCTCAATCTCCTGACCTAGTGATCTGCCACCTTGGCCTCCCAAAGTGCTGGGATTACAGGCATGAGCCACCACGCCAGGCCAATTTCTTACTTTTGCTGTAGTAAGGGGTATGTTGAGTATACGTATACTCAGAAGCTTCCTTCTCATGAAATATAATTTCCTCTGGTAAATCCGCTCCTTAGTCCAGGTCCTCTGAGAAGCAGATGCCTACATGGGATTCACATGAGGGGATTTCATTGGTGGAAACCCTGGGAGAACCATTCAGCAGGATGCACTTCTGATGCCAAGTGCAGGGGGGAGGGACAGGAGGTTGGGCAGGTGCATCCTACACTGCAGTGAATGGTGCTGGGACAACTGGATGGTACATGCAGAAGAATGAGGCGGACCTCTTCCTTACAGCACACACAAAAACTAGCTCTAGGTGAATGGCAGATGCCCACCTAAAACATGAAACTATGAAAGTCTCAGAAGAAAATAAAGCAATAAATTTTTGTGACCCTGGCTATGGCAAAGGCTTCTTGAGTACTGTATGCCAATAGCACAGATGGCAAAATAAAAGGTAGTTTAATTTCATTTAATGCAAATGTAAAACTTTTGTGCTTCAAAAAGGATTCCATTTAGAAAGAAAGAGAAAAAAAAAACTTACGGACTGAGAGAAAATATTTGAAAATCACGTATCCGGTAAGGGACTGGTATTCTGAATATACAAAGAACTCTTGTGGTCGGCGGCGGGGTACCCACTCGTCGGTCTCCACCGGGCAGTACCCGGGTCCAGAGCTGGGGCGCAGCTGGCGCCCTGGGAGGTGCGTGCAGAACCCGGAGAGCGCACGGCGGGGTGGAAACTGAAACCCACAGGAGCAAACTTTCCCGAAAGTCATCTGTGGTTGAAGCCATTACCTGTAATATCCTCCTTATGACAGCACAGTTGGGTAAATATCTAGAACCAGTGCCTCGTCACTGCAGCAGCCCCGTGCGCCCCTACCCGGGGTTCCGCATCCCCGGACCCTCCGGGCCCCCAACAGATCAGGCGAGCCCACCCGGTGACCGTCCCCGGGACTCCCGGCCCCACTCTTCCTTACTACTTCACCTCCATATATTCACGTGTTTCAGAATCGAAACCATGAAAAGTCATGTGTGAAAGGCTGTCCCCGTCCCTGCCTGCGTCCACTCTCATTTGCCACACGCCCGGGACGAAACTTGATTGGATTCTTCTCACCTTTCCAGGGAGTCTTTATGTCCTTTCAAACGAATATGAATACATATTCTTCATTCAGACTTGGATATTTTTGACTCTTGATGAGTCCTGTCACCCTGTCCTTCAGGGAGCCTGTGCCAGTTTCCCCTCCCTCTACAGTGGACTCTCCTCAGATGCCAAGTAGAATGAAGCAGAGGACAACGAGGAGGCTTCAGGAACTGAGGGTGGTGGCCATGGCTTTAGGTTGAGCTGTGCCTGGGGCCACAGTGGGTGGTGCTGAAATTGAAACACAAGAGTGACAGCACTTGTCCAGGCCCCAAATCTGAGGAGATGCCTCCTCAGCTCCTGCCGACCCAGGTCATCCTGGAAGGCAGAGGTTTTTCCCCCTCTTCCACACTATAGGGCAGCCCCTGGGACAGGTCCTGGGGTAGGAAGGGAGAAGGGGTGTCCCCTGTCCTCAGGAAGCTCACACAGCTGCTGAGGGTAGCAAGGGGACACCACAGCCCACACTCCTACTGTGGGGGAAGAGGAGGTGATGCCCCATGGTTGGGGAGGGGAGGGCCTCAGGGCTGGCATTGGAGGTGGTTTTGATGGATTTCCAGATACAGACCAAGAAATAGGAAAGGAGCGGCCAGGCGCGGTGGCTCAAGCCTGTAATCCCAGCACTTTGGGAGGCCGAGACGGGCGGATCACAAGCTCAGGAGATCGAGACCATCCTGGCTAACACGGTGAAAGCCCGTCTCTACTAAAAAATACAAAAAACTAGCCGGGCGAGGTGGCGGGCGCCTGTAGTCCCAGCTACTCGGGAGGCTGAGGCAGGAGAATGGCGTGAACCCGGGAGGCGGAGCTTGCAGTGAGCTGAGATCCGGCCACTGCACTCCAGCCCTGGCGACAGAGTGAGACTCCGTCTCAAAAAAAAAAAAAAAAGAAAGAAAGAAAGAAATAGGAAAGGAAAAGTGGCCCTAGGAGGAGGTAACACTAAGGAGAAAGGTGGAAACACAGTGATGCCCACAGTTTCGAGGGTGGTGAGAAATCTACAGTGAGGGGAGCAGAGGAAGAGGAGTCAGGAGGGAGAAGGGAGAGGAGGATGGGAGAGCACAGGCACGCCCAGGAGAAGCCCTGCATGAGGGGGTCATGTTCACATTCACTCACTCACACATACACTCACACACTCACACACACTCCCCAGACACAAATCTACACACACCCACACATACACACACATTCACACATGGTAATCACACACACACACTCACACTGACACACACTCACACTCACACACATATTTTCACACAGACACTCACATTCACACACATTCACACACACTAGTGACTCTCACACTCGCATACACATTCACACTAATGACACACTCACACTGGGGTAACTAGATCTCAAGACAGTTCTCAGTTACCTGCCAGCTCCAGCCTTTTCTCCCTGTGCATCAAGAATTCCTCTAGCCAGCTCTTGCAGCCTCCCAGCGAAATATTCTGGAAGAACATGTTCATATACTCACATCCCTATTCTTCTCCCAATTCTCCTTCATCTGCCTGGCTCCAGCATGAACTACTGTCCACTTTCTGTTGTTTGAGTCAAAGAGGAGGAACTTCTGTCAAGATCTGCTGCTGTGTCCATCAGCTTCTCACTCACAAGACATCCTGGCCTATAGAGCGAGGTGGTCTGACCCCATGAGAAAGAAGTCAGCTCTGGTCTTGAATATCCCGAACTGTGAGACCTCGTGTCTCTACAAGGCCATCCTGTGACAGCAGCCAGTAGGGAGGCTGTACCTTCATGTCACTTGTTGTGTCACTTGTCGGCAATGACTTAGGCTGAGAGGAGAGCGCAGAACCCAGAGAGGACTTAGTGTGGTGGAAACTGAAACCCTCAGGTGAGAGCTTTCCCCAAAAGTCATCTGTGGTTGAAATCAGCAGTCACCTATAATATCCCCCCATGACAACACAGTTGGGTAAATATCTAGAACAAGTGCCTCATCACTGCAGCAGCCCCATGCACCCCTGCTGGATTTTGGATTGGCATGGGGTTGTTAGCCCCTTTGTTTGGTCAATTTCTCCCATGTGGAATGGCTGTATTTATCCAATGCCTATACCCGCATTTTATCCAGGAAGTAACTAACTTGCCTTTGATTTTATAGGCTTATAGGTGGATGGGACTTGCCTTGTCTCGGATGAGACTTTGGATTGTGGACTTTTGAGTTCATGCTGAGATGAGTTAAGACTTTGGGGGACTGTTGAGAAGGCATGATTGATTTTGAAATGTGAGGACATGAGATTTGGGAGGAGCCAGGGGCAGAATGATATGGTTTGGCTGTGTCCTTACCCAAATGTCATCTTGAATTGTAGCTCCCACAATTCCCACATGCGCTGGGAGGGACCCGGTGGGAGATAATTGAATCATGGGGGCGGGTCTTTCCCATGTTATTCTTGTGATAGTGAGTAAGTCTCACAAAATCTGATGGTTTTGTAAAGGGGAGTTTCCCTGAACAAGCTCTCTTCTCTTGTCTGCCACCATGTGAGACGTGCCTTTCACCTTGCACCATGATTGTGAGGCCTCCCCACCCACGTGGAACTGAGTCTATTAAACCTCTTTCTTTTGTAAATTGCCCAGTCCCTGGTATGTCTTTATCAGCAGTGTGAAAATTGACTAACACTGATGGGTTCCCCCAAGGTTCCCTAGACCTTCCCATGATGGGAAGAGCAGACCCTTCATTACCAGCTTTAGTCCTGAGTTCCCATGGGCTGTAGCAGGCCCTGACTGTGATATGATAAAGGAGGAAGGAGGTTGGTCCAGGCTGCAGCACCCCAGGGTAGGTGGTGAAGGGAAATACATGATCCTCATGACCCTTAGTGAGGGCGGCTGTGAGATGGGGAGTGGCAGGAGAGAAGTTGCCCCGGGGAAGACTGACCCAGGATTCCCTCATTCACTTGGACGCACACTTGTTTCCTGTGTCAAGACTGAGGATGCTCCTAGGAAGCCCCTGAGAGTGAGGCCCAGTTCAGCATCTCTCCTTCCAGTTGGCTGCCACTGCCACTTCTGCTTCTTTCTCTTGACCACCAGGAGTTTCTAACAGGAGAGCAAATCCAGAGGCCTCTAGCGGATCCTGATGATCTCCTGCTTTGCTTCCATCTGGTGATCCTCCTTCAGGCTGTTGTTACTAACACTTTATGCTATGTGCTCTTGCCACTCACTGATGGATTTCTGCACTTACTCTCCTAACTGCTTGAACAAGAAATCTCAATAGAGAACATTTTGATCTATCATTATTAAGCAATGGAGAAGAAATGGAATAATGGGGATTCTCTATCATTGCTGTCAGGAGGATAAACGGAATCACTCCTTTGACACACAATTGACAATTTCTAGTGGAGTTGACCACATGCTCATCCTACTACACAGTACACAGGCACTGTCATGTGAGCTCCAGGCTTGCAGACAGCCTCCAAATAGCATGTGGGTAGATGGCTGTTTATTGTAGTGTTGTTGTCGTACCAAAAATTAACAATAACTCAAACATCCATCAAAAGGAAGACATAATAAAGGTAGCAGATGGTTGCTGTTTCTCACAACCTGGAGACTAGATCATCTAATCCATTGTCAGAAATAAAATGGAACAGCCAAAATACTAGATGGAAAAAAATTAATCCCTTAAACACAGGAATGAAGACTTTGGGTTGAGATACAACAACAGTAATAGCCCAAATACAAATCTCTCCATCCATCTTCAAAAATTATACAGATGAACAAAAGGGAGAATGAAACACCCTAACCCACACTTTTAGCATAACAGGAAGACGGGAAATCCCGAAACCCTCAGCCCCAGCAGCAGAGCCCATGCGTGTGGGAGAATCAGGCAGAGGCTGCAAGGATGGTGACATCATCAGCAGGTCCAATTGTCTAGAGAAACAATGTGGCAGGTTCTCCTACAGTGCTGTGTGTGTGGGGTCTACCGCTTACTGCTGTGTGACCAAAGGAAGCTCCCTAACCTCTCTGCAATTCAATGTATTTGTATGTAAAATGGGGTTAAAGTCATCCTTACTTGATAAGAGCACTGTCAGTTAACTGAGATAACAGCAGTAAATGCTTTTTACAGCTGCTGTGGCATAGAAAGCTTTAGTAAGTGTCTTTTGTAATTATTGTCTGATCTGCAGCCCTACCCGCTAATTCCCAGCCTCCTCCTGAGTGCTCTGCATTCTGGTAGCAAAGCCACACAGAGCAGCTGAACCTGCAAGCGGAGATTTTGCATCCTGCTAAAATTAAGTTGGTTTTAATATGATCTAGGTTGTGGTAAATTAAGATATTAATTAGAATCCCCAGAAATGACTAAGAAAATAACTATTTTAAATAAAAAAGGAAAAAGACAATAAAGGAAGTAAAATGATGCAGTAGAAAGAATCTGTTTGGGCCAGGTGCGGTGGCTCACGCCTGTAATCCCAGCACTTTGGGAGGCCAAGGTGGGTGGATCACGAGGCCAGGTGATCGAGACCATCCTGGCTAACACAGTGAAACCCCATCTCTACTAAAAAACAAAAAATTAGCCGGGCGTGCTGGCGGGCGCCTGTAGTCCCAGCTACTCGGGAGGCTGAGGCAGGAGAGTGGTGTAAACCCGGGAGGCGGAGCTTGCGGTGAGCCGAGATGGCACCACTGCACTCCAGCCCGGGTGACAGGGTGAGACTCCGTCTCAGAAAAAAAAAAAAAAGAAAAGAAAAGAAAGCATCTGTTTAACACAAAAGAAGGCAATAGTGGTGGAAAAGATGAACAAATGAACAAAACGACATAGGGCATATAGAAAACTACAAAAAAGGTGACAGACATAAATTCTATTTTACCTTAGCAGTAATTCCTTTACATGTCAAAGTGATAAACATTCAAAAGAAGAAGCAAAGATTCTCAGAATGAATTTTAAACACGATTTAAAGATACAGTGTAGATCCAAAGATACAAGTGGTTTAAAAGTAAATACATGGAAAAGACAAAACACATCAATAGTAAACAAAGACAACTGAAACTGCTATTAATAACATCAGGCGAAGTCATCTCTAAGACAAGCAATTTTCTAAACACTCTAAAAACCAATCGATGAAAGGGAAACTCACAAGGAAAATTAGAAAATACTTTGAGGTGAATGGAAACAAATACACAGCATATTATGACTTAGAAGAAGCAGCTAAAGCAGCGCTTGAAGGAAAACTTACTGCTGTAAATGCCAGTATACTGAGAAAGGAAAGGATAAAGAAAGGATTATCTCAAATTAATAACCTGACATTTCACTTTAAGAAGCTCAAAGAGCAAAATGACCTAAGCCCCAGATAAGCAAACAGAAGGAAATAAAAATTGGAGTGTAAATAAATGAAATAAAGAATAGAAAAACATTGGTGAACTCAATAAAACCAAAAGTTGGTTCTTTGAAAAGATCAACCAAATTGGAAAACGTTAACCTACAATGACTAGGTAAATGGTGGAGGGATAAAACTCCAATTACTAATAAAAGGAAGGAAAGAAGAAACATCACCACCAACCTTACAGAAACAAAAAGGACTATAAGGGATACTGTGTACAACTGTATGTCAATGAATTCGAGAACCTGGATGAAATGAACATCTTTCTTTTCCATTTGTTTTCTATTTATTATTGAGCCACTTTTGATTGGATCCTCCCCTCTCTTCCAGAAAGGACAAATGTTGATCACCAAAGACAATTTCAGACTCTTGTCAGCCTAGGGACAGCAGCAGAGACACCACAAGCTTCTCTGATGCCGTAGAGTGGCCTTCCCACGATCTGCCACTTCTCTAGACATTTATTGTTTTCTCTTGAAGATGCTGGAGTTCTAAGCCAGCACTTTAAGGATTACTTGTTTTCTCCTGGTGTTTCCCATGTATATGTAAGAGATGATAGATAGATAGATAGATAGATAGATAGATAGATAGATAGATAGAGGAATTAATAAACTTCTGTTTGTTTTTCTCATGAAAATCATTTTTCCTCCCCTGCGGTACAAAGGCTTGTCAAGTGCACATTAAAGAGCAGCTGATCTGGCTCCTCCAGCCCATGAGCCCTGTGTTTGGCTGTTTGGGAACACACTGAGAAGTCTGGCGTCTTTGGCTGCCACAGGATGCATTTCCAGAAACACCTGTTAGGCCTCTGTGGGTGACTCACGCCTTCCTACCTGAAGCCTTATTGGCTCCTGCAAGTGCTACAGAAACCCCTGGGGACAGGCTAGGCTGCCTGTTCCTACTGGATTTTAGGCCAGGAGACTTCTGGTGGGGACAGCCCAGGCAGGGAAATCAGGAACTGTGGACAGGGAGTGGAGGAGATCAGGAGGGGATGGCAAGACCCCCAGCCTGACCCCAGTCCGCAGTGCCCTCTAGAAGCAGAAATAGGAAAAGGAGGTTGAGGGCAGGCAGTACTGCAACCTCCTGTGCTGAGCATACAGCTAGGTCCAGCCTGGTGGCCCCACACCTGCAGATTCAAGGGAGCCCTGCCCTGCACTAACCCTGCACCTCCCAGGCCCACTGCTCTCCCACTGTGACCCCACCTGGAGACTGGTCTATCCAAAGACCAGGGCATTGGCCAGCAGCCCAGTGCTCCGCTCCATGGCCTCTGTCAGGCAGGATGGAGCTGGAGCCCAGGCAGAGATGAGGACAGGGGAGGATGGCCCTTGTCAGCCAGGGATGTTCCATCCTGCTGGGCCTGGGGCCTCTCTCACAGAGAACCTACGTGATCTTGCTTCCTCAACTTTCTTATCTCACAGGCCCTACATATTTACCAGAAACCACCCGCTTTCCTAACTCTTTGCCGGGTCAGCTTTCTTGGGATCAAAATGGCACAATCAACACAACATCCAAGGCATTGTAGGCAATAAACAATAAGAAAATATTTGCTACCTTCTTCCTGGTCAGGGGCTTCCTGGAAGAGTAAAGCTCTCTGAGGTGTCAGGAGCCAGCAGCCAGGGTGTAGCTGTGTGGCAGAGCCACTGTGACAATGGCCAAAGAAACTCAGGAATGCTCAGAAAACAGAGTGTGCTGGAAATCCAGGTGGGAGATCTTCTCCGTGCGCCAAGATTTTCCTCAGAGTCTCCTTCTCCAGTAGCCTGAGCAGGGACAACCTGGTGAATGTTAGAATTTCTGCTGGGCTGAGAAAATAACAACAAAAGAAGAAGCAATCTTAGGTGTGACTTGGAGATGGAAACTGGGTGCGACCAGAAAAGTGGGTGGAGTCTGGGGCCGATGAGCGCCCCACCCTGTCAAGTCAGAGGACAGAGCAGGGGACCAGATACAGAAGTGGGTCCCTTGTAACCTGCACAAAACCTGCAAAAGGAAAGTGCTCTGAGCCCTGATTGGAGTTTTGCCCAACTAAATTTGTATTTCATTGGGTAAGGTGGCATACATCTCCAGCTTCCTTGAGGTGAGCTCGGTTTAGGAAGTTTCTTTTCTACTGAACTGTGTCAGGAATCTCGCCAACGCCTGACACTGCCCACCACATCTCTTTTGCTGCCTCCATGGCTGGAACCTACCTGGGGGGCCCCGGCTGTGAAGGCTGGAGACCCAAGGAGGCTGCCCTCACACCTCTCCCTGTTTTCTGAGCCAGGGGGCCCATCTGAGCCCCTTCACCCCAAGGTGTCTGTTTTCTATGCCTTGTATGAGGCTTGTGTCTTCATAGAAATGGCATTCTAGTAAGAGACAGAAATTTTAAATGGATAGATATGTAAATTATATGGTATGTGTGTTGGGCAGAAAAATTCCCTCTCCAACCCCCAGGATGGCAGATCCAGTCCCTGGAACCTCTGTGTTGGGTTACATGGAAAGGGCGGTGAAAGCTGCAGATGGAGTTAAGGTGGCCGATCAGCTGCCCTGGGAGAACCAGCCAGGGAGGGGTAGAGTTCTCATGTGAACCAGGACTCAGCCTGGTGGAGCTGCCTTTGAAGATGAGGAAATGGGGCCCTGAGACATGGGTGTGGGCAGCTGGAGCAGCTGGAAAAGGCGAGGAGGAGACAGCTTCTCCCCAAGAGCCTCCCGAAGGAACACAGCCCTGACAGCACAGTGATGTTAGCCCCGTGAGACTGTTCAGACTTCTGAGCTCCAGAATGGTAAAGGAATGAATGTGTGTTGTTTTAAGCCACTAAGTTTGCAGTAATTTGTTGCAGCCACAATTAAAAGCTAATAAGGTTTGTTTGATTGTTTATTTATTGGGATAGAGTCTCATTCTGTTACCCAGGCTGCAAAGGCATGGCATGATCTCAGCTCACTGCAACCTCCGCCTCCTGGGTTCAAGTGATTCTCCTGCCTCAGTATCCCGAGTAGGTGGGATTATAGGTGCTGGCCACCACACCCAGCTAATGTTTGTATTTTTAGTAGAGATGGGTTTTCACCATGTTGGCCAGGCTGGTCTCAAACTCTTGACCTCAGGTGATCTAGTGGCCCTGGCCTCCCAAAGTGCTGGGATTACAGGCATGAGCCACCAGGCCTGGCATACTAAGGTTATGTTTTAAAGTGGTCATTGCTTTAGGGGAACAAGTTCAGGTGAAGAAGGTCCAGGATGGCCCGGGCAGGCAGAGGTCTCGCATTATGAAATAGGGGACTTTACATTTAACAATGGTTAAGATGAAAAATCACGTTACATGAATTATACCACAATTTTTAAAAAGAAAGAAAGAAAGAAATGAATACGAGGATTCCAAATGGGAGGGGCAGGGAGAACCAGGGGTGGAAGGGTGTGCCACGTGGGAGCAGGAGTGGGAGTGAGCCGGGCAGATGCCTGAAGGGCAGTCCACGCTGAGGGGAGGGCAACGCAAAGTCCCAAGGCATGGGGACATCTGCAGGGCTCTGAAGACCAGCAAGGAGGCCGAGGGTGGAGGTCGGAACTGAGTAAGTGAGGGGGCATAGAGGACAGCTGACCAGACTGTGCAGGGTTCTCTAGGCATCTATAGTGACTTTGGTTTTACTGAGAGAAAAGGGGCACTTTTGGGGGGTTTGGAGCAGAGGATGGGTATGAGTGGTGAGGTTCTGAAGGATCACTCTGGCTGCTCTGTAGCCATTTGGGAGGTGGGGACAGGCATGGAGAACCAAGGAGGGCAGGACTACAATCACCCTGGCCAGGAGGACAGTGGCCTAGAACCAGGGTTGAGTACTAGATGACAGTGTGGTCAAATCATAGATATTTTATTTCTAGTCCAAAGAAGAGATAAGAAAGAGATCCAGCTAATAGGTAATTTCTTTTTTTAATTCTTCACAGCCTTACCACACAACCTCTAAACCTTCAGTAAAGTTGGCTACATTCACAAGTAGCTGGTGTCACTTTGGTGGGGGCTTTGTAAGGAAGTGTGCAGGGTGCCTTTTAAGGATGACTCAGGAGAAGAGCTGGTCTTCCAGTTGCAGAGGGAATGGAGTTGCAAGAAGAAAACAGCGAGGTTGAGCGACACACAGTGGGAACAGGAGCTCAGCGGGCAGGAGCTCCAGGCCTCGAGAGAGCAGGACCATAATGCAGTGTTCGCACAGAAACCAGGCAACAGAGGGCACCAGCACCCACCAGACACGAGGTAGGGCCACTGTCACAGCCAGGCCAGGACCTGCAGAGCCCTAAACCCTGAAAAAAGGCGGGACCCCCCACCTACATATTAAAGAAAACATGTGTGTGCCATTACATGCTGGTGTCCAACTACTGCTAAAATTACATTAAATCCTTTCTAGAATTTCGTGGCTGGGACTTGAGGCTGGTCTTGGTCCGTTTACTGATGATGAATCCAGTAATGAACTGGATCCAGTTCCTGACAAGGAGCCCTGTCCTAGAATCATTCATACGTGACAGTTGACAGGTGGCCCCACCTGATTTGCATGCTGGACGGGTGTTCTGCTAGGCGGGCCTCTCCTCGCCCAGGGGGACTGGACTGGTTTCTGCTCCTCAGAGTTTGCCCAGAGACTCTGAGGAAGAAAGCAGTCACCTCAGGCCTCTCCATCCTAGAGGAGGCAGAAGGACAAACGTCTCCTGCTGGAACAAGGTAGTGGGGTGGAGGGTGGCCGGTGTTCCAAACACCAGTGCAGAGGGAACGTGTGTGTGTTTGGGAGTGAAGGAGGAAAGCAGGGGCTGGGGTGGTGAGAGAACCAGGTGCAATGAAGTAAAAGTGGCGTTGGGGGAGCTGCTGGGGGTGTGGGGGCGGGGACGCTGGATGAGGCAGGGAGGACAGGGGTGGCTCTGCGGGTCCTCTGACTCCACGCCAAGCACTCAGGGATCCATGCCTCCCGCCAGTCTGGAGTCCCAATCGTCCCTCTCTCCAATTTGGGGGACAGGGATTTCTTCTTGTTCTCCTGCCATAACATCTTCCTTCCGACTTCTCTTGTCCCATTCTCCCTCAGATCCTCCTCTCCACTTATGCCAAGGCTTCCACAGCCTCGCTCTGCCAGGCCTTGGCGTTCCCAGCCTGGGTGTTGAAACCATTGGCCAGGATCTCAAGGCAGCTGGGCAGGGAGAGGATAGCTAGAAGCCCGGGGCACACTGCCACAAAAAGCCTGTGACTCATTTTCAGGGATTGAAAAATGGAGTCCAATTCATTTTAAAATTTTCATCTCTCTTTGGACTTCAGACTGAAAGTTCTTTATAGCAATGGGCTTCCAGGGACTACATGAAATTATTAGTTCCACTTTCCTTATCATCTGCTTCTTACTTCAATTAAAACTCCACTTCAGCAGGGTGTGGTGGCTCACTCTTGTAATCCCAACATTTTGGGAGGCTTTGTGGGGAGGATTGCTTGAGCCCAGATTTCGAGATCAGCCTGGGCAACATGATGAGACCCCGTCTCTACACCAAAATTTAAAAATTAGCTGGGTGTGGGGGCTCACGCCTGTAGTCCCAGCTATTCTGGAGGCTGAAGTGGGAGGACTGATTGAGCCTGGGAGTTCAAGGCTGCAGTGAGCCATGTTCATGCCACTGCACTCCACCTGGGTGACAGAGCAAGACCTGGTCTCAAAAAACAAAGCAAACAAAAATCTACTTCATATGTAACCATGATTTCAGTTTTGAAACCACTGCCTGAAGCTGACATTTTGCAGTTGGAATATGGCTATTCCTTCCCATCTCCATGTTGGCTCACGCCAAGCTGGGATTCAGGACCACAGAGGGCAACAAAGGTAGAAGGGCCCCTTTCCACTTTCCGTATATTTTTCCCAGCCTGTCTGCACCTCTTTCTTTTTCTTCAGTGTTAGGTCAGCATCCCAAATGTCAGGACCAAGTACAGGCCTGGTGTGCTCCTTCCCTGGAGTCATCAGACTTGCAGAAAATATTGGCCCTGCTAAGGAGCTACTCAGTGGTCATATCACACATATGTATGCACGCACACACGCACATGCACCCATGCGCGCACGCACAAACACACACACACATACACACACACTGTTCTTGGCCCACCCCCGCTGGTGTCCCCACAGCAGCAGTGTTGGTAGGGCGGTAGCAGTGAGTCCCCCTCCCTGCACTCTCAGGGCCTGGGTGTGTACAGAACAGGCTCCACTCAGGACAGATTTGAGACCCCTTCTCCAGACCAAGAGGTGGAAGTGCACCCTCAAAACTGGGGTGCTTTAACCTTAGCAGCCAGAGAACCAGGTAGGGGACATGTAAAAAATGTGCATCCCTGGGCCCCTTCAAACCCTTGACCCACTGTCCTCTGAGCAGACAACCTCTTATCCCCCCAGCCCCAGAGAGAGCCCTGCCCATAGTCCATGGTTACTTTCTTTGAAGTCTGTTCCATCTAGTTAAGAAAGGACAGTGGTACAGACCCACTTACCAGGCATCACCAGAGCCCCAGTGTCTGAGTCACAGGATGTCACCCTCTGAGTCTGACATGCACTTGAATTAACTGGCATACTGCCCGGCACACAGAGGGAACCTAGATGTGGAATGGATATGGGTGGTGTTACACGCCGCATGTTTGCCTGCCCTCCAAATTCATATGCAGAAATCCTAATTCTCAAGGTGATGCTGTTTAGGAAGTCATAAGTCATGTGAATGGAGCCCTGTGGGATAAAGAAGTGACAGGAGAGCTTGCTGTCACTCTCTGCTCCCCACTGTGTGAGGATACAACAGGAAGACAGCCATCTGGTGAGGAAGAGAGGGCCCTCGCCAGATGCCCAACCTGCCGACACCTTGATCTTGGACTTCCCAGCCTCCAGGACGGTGAGAAATAAATACTTGGTGTTTTAGCCACGTATTCTGTTGTAGCAGCCTGAACTGGCTAAGTTAGCGGGGTCCGATGATGAAATGGGACAGCTGTAAAAGTGAGGTGGAAAGGGGGGCTACAGATACTAAGTTTTATGAGGAAACCTTGTGCTTGAGAAATTTGAAAATGACACAAAATTTTGTTCTAAGACAAATTTTCAGAATTCAAAACTTAGAGCCCCAAGACTTTTCCCAATGATAGACTTGGTTTTCCTTGAGGTCTTGGCCACAGTAGGACTGCTGGAGTCTATTATAAGACTCATCTGGCAGGGCCTCCGCCATTGCTAAGGCCTTAGTAAATGGTTTTAAGGTCCCAGTGTAAACAAAACTGCTGGGAAGTTGGAACTGGGTGGAGCCCACTGCAGCTCAGCAAGGCTGCTGTGGCCAGACTGCCAGATTTCTGCTCTCTGGTCAGGGTATCTCTGTAAAGAAGGCAGCAGCCCCAATCAGGGGCTTATAGCAGACTTAAACGTCCCTGCCTGATGGCTCTGAAGAGAGCAGCAGACCTCCCAGCACAGCATTCGAGCTCTGCTGAGGGTCAGACTGCCTCCTCAAGTGTGTCCTTGACTCCCATATACACTGACTGGGAGACACCTCCCAGTAGGGGCCGACAGACACCTCATACAGGAGAGCTCTGGCTGACATCTGGCAGGTGCCCCTCTGGGTCGAAGCTTCCAGAGGAAGGAACAGGCAGCAATCTTTGCTCCTCTGCTGCCTCCGCTGGTGATATCCAGGCAAACAGAGTCAGGAGTGGACTGCCAGCAAACTCCAGCAGACTGGCAGCAGAGGCCTGACTGTTGGAAGGAAAAGAAACAAATAGAAAGGATTAGCACATCCTCTCAAAGACTCCATCTGAAGGTCACCAACACCAAAGACCAATGGTAGATAAATCCACAAAGATGGGAAAAAAACAGCACAAAAAAGCTGAAAATTTCAAAAACAAGAACACCTCTCCTCCTCCAAATGATCACAACTCCTCACCAACAAGGGAACAAAACTGGACAGAGAATGAGTTTCATGAACTGACAGAAGTAGGCTTCAGAAGGTGAGTAATAACAAACTACTCTGAGCTAAAGAAGCATGTTCTAACCCAATGCTAGGAAGATAAGAACCTTGAAAAAAGGTTAGTCGAATTGCTAACTAGAATAACCAATGTAGAGAGGAACATAAGTGACCTGATAGAGCTAAAAAAAAAAAAAAAAAAAAAAAAACAGCATGAAAATACCATTCAGGACATAGGCATGGGCAAAGACTTCTTTTCTAAAACACCAAAAGCACTGGCAACAAAGGCCAAAATTGACAAATGGGATCTAATTAAACTAAAGAGCTTTTGCACAGCAAAAGAAACTACCATCAGAGTGAACAGACAACCTACAGAATGGGAGAAGATTTTTGCAATCTATCCATCTGACAAAGGGCTAATATCCAGAATCTACAAAGAACTTAAACAAATTTACAAGAAAAAAACAAATAACCCCATCAAACAATGGGCAAAGTATATGAACAGACCCTTCCCAAAAGAAGACATTTATGCAGCCAACGGACATATGAAAAAATGCTCATCATCACTGGTCATTAGAGAAATGCAAATCAAAACCACAATGAGACACCATCTCGCTCCAGTTAGAATGGTGTTCATTAAAAAGTCAGGAAGCAACAGGTGGTGGAGAGGTTGTGGAAAAATAGAAATGCTTTTACACTGTTGGTGGGAGTGAAGATTAGTTCAACCATTGTGGAAGACAGTGTGGCAATTCCTCAAGGATCTAGAACTAGAAATATCATTTGACCCAGCAATCCCATTACTGGATATATACCCAAAGGATTATAAATCATGCTGCTATAAAGACACATGCACACATATGTTTATTGCGGCACTATTCACAATAGCAAAACTTGTCCATCAATGACAGATTGGATTAAGAAAATGTGGCACGTATACACCATGGAATACTATGCAGCCATAAAAAGGGACGAGTTCATGTCCTTTGCAGGGACATGGATGAAGCTGGAAATCATCATTCTCAGCAAGCTATCACAAAATCAGAAAACCAAACACCACATGTTCTCACTCATAGGTGGGAGTTGACCAATGAGAACACATGGACATAGGGAGGGGAACATCACACACCAGGGCCTGTCAGGGGGTGGGGGACTAGGAGAGGGATAACATTAAGAGAAATACCTAATGTAGGTGACGGGTTGATGGGTGCAGCAAACCACCAGGGCACGTATATACGTATGTAACAAAACTACACATTCTGCACATGTAACCTAAAACTTAAAAGTATAATTTAAAAAAAATTTTTTTTGTAGAGATGGAGTCTTACTATGTTGCCCAGGCTGGTCTTGAACTCCTGGCCTCAAGTGATCCTCCTGCCTCATCCTCCCAAAGTGCTGGGATTAGAGGCATGAGCCACTCTGAGGGCCTGGCCATTTCAGTTTTGTTAATGAGCATCTACAATAGTGCCTGATACATGTAGTAGACACTCTGTGTTTATTGAGTGACTCAATATGTTTTATTACAATTACACACACACACACACACACACACAAAACCCATCTGTCATGGTAGACTGCTTGCTGCCTGTTTGCAGCTAGTTTAATTAATATTTGGGCGTGCTTGGTGAGAGAAAATCTCAACCATGTTTTAGAAAAGAGTTTGAATGGATTAGGGATAGTGAGAGGGGAGAATGGAGATGGGAGAAAATACAGGAATGGGGAGGGGGTACCAGGAAGAAAGGGAAAAGCAAAAGAGGCAGGGAGGACAAGGGAAGAGGAAATTGGATGAAGGGAGAAGGAGCTCACATAACCTCCAACCATCCTGCTCATACCAGAGGGGTTTTTTTTTGCAGGGGCCATGGGGACAGGAGAGGAGAGAGTGTTTATTCAAAGTTAATTTTGTTTTTAAATGTCTTCTTTTATTTTTCAATAAATAATTATATTCTGAATACTTGAAAACACTCCCTTCACAAAATTGTTCTTTAATTGGATCTCTACAGGCCTGCCCTCAGTTGTTCCAGGGTAAAGAACTGGGGCAGTGCCCACACCCACGCTGTTGAACATTTCTTCACCATACCGGTGAGGGTGTCTGTGTCCATGCCCAACGTCCTGCCTGTTACTCTCCACAATGTGCCAAGAATGCCCCTGACTTGTAGACCGGTGAACCTTCTTTTGCTTCTACTCTTGCTATTAACAGCCTTGGAGATCATGGTTAGTGAGTGTCCTGAGATCTCAAGACCTGGCTGAGAACAAGAAGGAGGAGGGAGAAGGGTGGGGGATAGGCGACTGGGGTCTCATGCAGGCTTCAGGCAAGCAGGTACCTGCTCTTAAGGATGAGGTGAGGGAGAGGATCCCTGGGATGTTACCCCAGTTCATGGGAGACCCCAGCCGGAGGCCCTAGGCCAGGCACGGGCTCACAGGGGGCAGCTCTACAATGCTACCTCCCGCCTTCTACTCCAGGACACTTTCCTGAACATACTGGACCCCCGAGGAATTCAGCCTGTGTCCCATGATAAATGCCTCTTTTTCCTTTCTATTGAATGTCCTGTGTGTTCAGCTAGATTTTAAGTCTCAGGAGGTCACACAGAGGTTTGTCTGTTTTGTGCCTCGGAACTTGGTAGATGTTGCTAAAAGTATTTGTGACATGAATCCTCCTGTTAACCCTGTTAACACTAAGTGCACCCCAAGGATCCCTGGTACCATCAAGTATCTTACCCCAGACAGTCAGGGGGAGATGGGAGCAGGCATCCAGAAGGTCGAGGGAGTCTGGGATGGAGCTGCCCCCTCTGCCAGCCTGGCCTGGTCCAGGGAGTCTTGGGTCACAGAAGCACGGGTTCTAATGGGCCTCTTCCCCTGTCCTGGACCTCACCTGTGTCTTTCTCTCACAGGTGCTCACTCTCTTTGCTTCAGCTTCACTATAAAATCATGGTCCAGACCTGGACAGCCCTGGTGTGAAGCGCAGGTCTTCATGAATAAAAATCTTTTCCTTCAGTATGACAGTGACAGCAACATGGTCAAGCCTCTGGGCTTCCTGGGGAAGAAGGTAAATGCCACCAGCACATGGGGAGAATTGACCCAAACGCTGGGAGAAGTGGGCCGAGACCTCAGGATGCTCCTTCTTGACATCAAACCCCAGATAAAGACCAGTGGTAAGTGTGGAATGGGGTGGGGAAACAGAGGCAGGCAGCAAGAGAGGGGAGGGAAGAGCACAGGTGGGGAGGGGCTTTAGGTGTATTTGTGTATTGATCATTGGCCCAACCATAGAGGCACAGGGGACCCAATGGGCAGGAAAGGGCAAGTCCAGACAGAAAGAATACAGGCCCCTAAATGTGCAGAGAAACACTTGACCTATTGGAAGATGATGGACCTCTCAAGAGTGGAGGATGATGGCTTTGTGTCTGGATTGCAGGTCCTTCCACTCTGCAGGTCGAGATGTTTTGTCAACGTAAAGCAGAACGATGCACTGGTGCGTCCTGGCAGTTAGCCATCAACGGAGAGAAATCCCTCATCTTAGACGCGATGAAAATGACCTGGACGGTAATTAATCATGAAGCCAGTAAGATCAAGGAGACATGGAAGAAAGACAGCGGGCTGGAAAAATATTTCAGGAAGCTCTCAGTGGGAGACTGCAATCACTGGCTCAGGGAATTCTCAGAGCACTGGGAGGCGATGCCAGAACCGACAGGTAACTGAGCCGGGCGGGAGAATGTGGCAGCTCCCTTTAAAGGTCAAAAGCCTTCCCTGTGTGGGTGTCAGCGTGTGTGTGCAATAGAAAATTTGATTGACTTCTCCGTGGGCTTCCTGACTGGAGAGTCGGTGATGGCCATAAGGATTTCCCACCATCCTCCCTTTCCCATCCCATTTTCCACTGTTTCTTCCTCAGTGTAGAAACCCCTTCCCATTAACCAATGATCCAGTCACCAATGACCCACCACTAAATGGTCCCAAGTCTATCTGTGTCATTGCAAACATCCAGGCCTTCTCTTCCTCTATTATAATTACCATTCTACCAGTTCTAAAGCCACTTCTTAATCATGAAGCCTTCCCCACCTTCCCCACACAGAATTAAGCACCACCCATTGTGTCATTCTCCAAACAGTTCTAACCACAGTAATCATGTGAAATTGTGTGGTAATCAGGTGGATATTTGCTACCTCTCTCAGTAGAAATCTGAGCTCCATAAGGACAAGGCACAACCCCATTCATCTTCATGGCCCAGGGTCTGGTAGAGTGGCTGTCACATGAGCCAGTGATTATGTGGGGCACCATGTGTTCCTGGGGAAAGCAGGGGCTGTGGAAAGCATATTTTTAGGTGTGACAGGGCTTGTGCTTTTTTTTTCTTTTTTAGTGTCACCAGTAAATGCTTCAGATATCCACGGGTCTTATTCTAGCCTACCAGATACATGGATCATCCTGGGGGCATTCATCTTGTTAGTTTTAATGGGAATTTTTCTCATCATCTATATCAGGTGGCAAAAAAGGTGAGTGGCAGGCTGGTCTCTGGCCATTGAGGATGTCTTAGTCTGGTAAGGACTTGAGAGAGGTGAGCCATGGGTCTCACCCAAGCCCCCATTCCCTGATCCATCTCTCTCCACAGAAATGGTGCACTGCCTTAGTCTCGAGCCCCGACACTACACAGCAGGGCTGGCAGCACAAACGTGCAGTGAGAGGAGGGACGAAGCACACATCTCTTCCTGAGAAGGGGCAAAGTCTAAGATCTGGAACACCTGACTGCGGTGTTTTCTCCTTGCCATCCGGCCCAGAAGTTCCCCCAGCATTTTGATGGAAAGTTTGTTTGCTGTCTGCGTTTTGCATGATTTATCTCAGCAAGGTTCTATCCCCTTTTCCCATTTGCCCTGAGAAAACTCACTGGTGGTGCTTGTGGCTGCAGCATTTACTTCTGGATAATACACAAGGTTGTGGCATAAGAAATCCTTTCACCACCCTCTAAACATTACATTGCTGAACTATATCCTACATTTTTAGTAGAGATGGGGTTTCTCCATGTTGGTCAGGCTGGTCTTGAACTCCCGACCTCAGGTGATCCGCCCACTTAGGTCTCCCAAAGTGCTGGGATTACAGGGGTGAGCCATCACACCTGGCTGAGAGAACTATTATATGCCAGACACATTGCCAGACATCTTCTGCTCTTTGGTCCTGTTTCTCTGCCACTGCTCTGACACGAAGAATTCATTTCTTTCTTCCATTGCTATCCTTGTCCTCATAGTGTCGTCTCCAGATTGACCCAGGCAGACCTCAACATTTTCAAGTATAGCAATTTGCAAAAGTTAAGTAGAGCTTTTTGGTTCAAGTCACAGTTCCTGGGGCTCTCTCTGTGGAGTTCAAAGTTAAGGTTCCCTCTAAGGAGAAAAATAGGCTACTCCATCTATGACTCACTGAGGATAAATGTTTCTAATGTAAGAAATTATTCTACCCTTGTCATTGCTTAAACGAATACCATGACTCAGATCTGTGCTTTGCAGGGGCCCTGACATGAAAAGTGAGTTTGCCAAGATCAGTGTTGCAACAGGCTTGGCAAGATATGGCTTGAGTCAGTTAAGGGCCACTGGTCCAGAAGGGGCCCGTGTGGTGGGTGGTATGATGGCAGCAGGAACCCAGGGAGTGAATATGCTCAGATGGGAAGGGGTCCCACCCACAGAGCTGCAGCCAAAGGGGTCCCACCTTAACCCCTGGTGGAGGGTGACTGAGAAGGACTTAACTGTCCCAACCAAGCAGGCTGGGACTTCAGTGCATTGACAGTAGTGAAGGGGATTGGTGAGTAGGAAGGGAGGCAGAAGAACAGTTTTAGAAGCTGGGTCTGAACAGTAGGGATTTAAAGGAGGTGGGACCTCCATGGACACCTAGGGGTTCCTGACTCCCAGCCTCATCCTGGCAACTGAGTCTGCTGCTGAAGGGCTTCCTGTCTGGGCAGGAGCAGGTAGAGCTCAAGCACCAGTGGAGGTCAGTGCCACAGCTGAGCTGAACAGAAGTGGGAGGCACAGCGGGCCTGGGAAAGGGTGTGTTGGAATTCAAGGGGAAAAAAGTATATCTGCCACCCTTTGGGGACAGCCTCCCCCCTGTGTTGCATGGATTTCTCTGTCACAGGGAGGAGCAGCACCCAGGGAAAAAGAGCTTTGTGTGCCCATGACACATTCCTATTTTGTTGTCTCTGGCATTTCTTGGCATTGTTTCTGCTGATGTGACAAAAGAGAGAAAAAGCAGATCAAAGCTAAATGTCAGAGCAAAGGGGTTGACCGGGAGTGTCTTTTCAAATACACAGGGATATTCACCAAGAAGGACCATTTTTGGATCATAAAATAAATCTCAGCTGGGCGTGATAGCTCACACCTGTAATCCCAGCACTTTGGGAGGCCAAGATGGGCTGATCATTTGAGGTCAGGAGTTCAAGACCAGCCTGGCCAACATGGCGAAACCCTGTCTCTACTAAAAATACAAAAATTAGCCTGGCGTGGTGGCATGGGCCTGTAATCCCAGCTACTAGGGAGGCTAAGACAGGAGAATCACTTGAACTCGGGAGGCGGAGTTTGCAGTGAGCCAATATTGCACCATTGCACTCCAGCCTAGATGACAGAGTGAGATTCCATCTAAATAAATAAATAAATAAACAAACAAATAAATAAATCTCAGCATATGTAAAGGGTTGAAATCATGCAAAGCATCTTGTCTGAGTGCAATGGAAATAAACTAGAAATCAATAGCAGGAAGATATCTGGAAAAATCCTCAAATGTTTGGATATCAAATAATATGCTTCCAAATAACTATATATCAAATAAAAAAGTACAAGGAAAACTAGAAAATATTTTGAAATGAATGAAAATGATAACACAAAATATCAAAATCTGTCAGACACAGATAAGAGAATGTTTAGAGGCATCCACACTGAACTTTCTGATCTCTAAATCACCGTGCATCATTATGGCCAAATTTTTTGTTCATGCTCATCTCTCTGCCTGGAATTTTCTTTCCTACCTGACCGAATTCCAGACAGCTGTCCAAGTCCAATTTAACTGTCACCTCTTCTAAGAAGTCACCAATCTTCCTGGATAGAATTAACTACCCCCACTCATAGCTCAGAAATTCTGACCACAGAAAAGTTATCACATTGTTTTATGATTGGGTGTATGTCAGTAAACTGATGAACTCACTTGAGGACATTACTTTTGTAACCTGAGAATCTATTGTGGCTGCTATATAGTAGAAGCTCAGGACATGTGAGGACTTGAGTGGCAGCCGAAGTAAGGGTCATCTCCTGAGTATGGAGGTTGGACAAGAACCTGCACTCTTCTGTTCCATTTCACCTCAACCATCCGCGTCCCCAACCACATCTCCACCATCCTACCTGTACCAAGTGCTAATCCCTTGAATCACCTCAGTGACTATCTTCAGCTCAATCCCAATCACAGGTCAGGAGGGAGGGCATCAGGTATACTGTGAGCAAAGCAAAGTATGAGATGGGGCCAATTGGCCTCTGGATTAGGGGCAGGGCTTTTCCTGGTATGAGGACAGGGAGAAACCAGATTGCTAAGTCTCCCCAAGACCCCTGCCACATCTCACCGTAGAAATAAGGTGAGGTGAATTTCACTTCTCGCCTGGGCATTGATGACCTGAGAGGCTTAGCTCTGGGTCAAGTTGAGCCCTCTCTGTCCCTGGCCAACAGGAGAAAGGCAAAGACTGAATGAGTCTCGGGGACTGTCTCTGCTTTGAAAGTGGGCCCTGAGATTAACAGGGACCTTTCCAAATTAATGCATCCACAGTGGTTTGGCAAAGTCAGGCTTGATTTAAACCAGGGTCACTCTCCAGGGGAGTGTGGTCTGATGGACAGAAACACAGAGGGTGAGCAAGACACATGCTGGATGGGGCAGCAGCTTGATGATCTGACCATGGGAAAGTATATCACATGCCAAAGGTTGAGGGGTCTCTAGGTTTAATTCCTAAGAGGAAATAACTAAGAAGGCTGCCTGAGCTCCAACAAAGCAGGCTGGAGGCAGGGCCACACAGACAGTGGGAGAGGGGATTGTGAGCAGAAGGGAAGGCCAAAGGTGAACCCCAGACACTCCTGAAGACAGCAAGGACTAGAAGGTGGTATTCCTTGGACACCTGGGTTTCTGGTTCACCCGGACACAGGAATCCTGGCAAATGGCTTCGTGCCAAGCCCCACCCTCAGTGCTCTGGACCTGCCGCAGGGATACCCTTGCCCACAGCTGGAAGACTCTTGCCCCCACTGTGGGCTTTCCCACTGTGTTCCCACTGATAATTTGTCTTCCTCGGTTCTGAACCCCTAAAATCTCTGCTGGGGTCTGGGTCTAACTAATGATGAAGTACGGGGAAAGTGAACAATCGTAAACTATATGACAGAGAGGCAGGATGGGAACAATAGCAGCTGATCTCTCCCTGAGAGAGAGGTGGGATCTGAGTCCTGACAGATCATGGAGGGGTCAGTCCTGAGCTGATCTGACTAGGTTTCTGCATTCTTTTTTCTCCTTCCTGAAGACGGAAGATCCACCTGGAGGTGATACCACGGCGGCGGCGCGGAGTTGTTCACCTGTGGTCCTCGATCGCTGACAGCCTTGGCTCCCACTGCTCTGTGTTCCCTGAGTCAAGTGAAGTTACAAACCCCCTTCCAAGACTAGATGGTGCTGACTAGACATGGCTTACTCCTTTGTTTAACCAATTTAATGCGTGACCTTTAAATTACATTTAATGCGTTGCACCATCTCTCGGCCTCGGTGTTCCATCGTGACTTACAGAGAGAAGTAGGCTACCCCTCACTGAATGGCTGACAAGATGAAGTGAGAGTTATAAAGTGTCTGGTGCTAGAAGAGGCTCCATAAATTGTTCCTCTCATGGGCTTGATGAAGGAAATGTGAAGCAAAGGGTTTTAGTCCTTCATGATTATCTTCATAACCTCTGAAGTTATTAAGATAATCTGTGCAATAAAGGTTCAAGCACTGTCAATTTTGCTGTAATGTGACATATGTGTTCCAAAACATTCCCAGCACTGTACAAAATAGTACCATAAAAACCACAAAATTTGTGGGAAAACAAGGTTAGAGGCACAACACTCAAAAAATTTTTCAGACCGGGCGCGGTGGCTCACGCCTGTAATCCCAGCACTTTGGGAGGCTGAGGCGGGCGGATCACGAGACCATCCTGGCTAACACGGTGAAACCCCATTTCTACTAAAAAGTAGAAAAAATTAGCCAGGCGTGGTAGCGGGCGCCTGTAGTCCCAGCTACTCGGGAGGCTGAGGCAGGAGAATGGCGTGAACCTGGGAGGCGGAGCTTGCAGTGAGCAGAGATCGCGCCACTGCACTCCAGCCTGGGTGACAGAGCGAGACCCCGTCTCAAAAAAAAAAAAAAAAAAAAAAAAAAAAAAAAAAAAAAAAATCAGTGCATATTTTTTAAAAGATAGAGCTGGGCACAGTGGCTCACATCTATAATCCCAACACTTGGGGAGGCCTAAGAAGGAAGATCACTGGAGCCCAGGAATATGAAGCTGCAGTGAGCCATTGCTCCTGAGATTGTGGACCTGTGATTCTACCACCAGCTCACCTGGTTCCAACACCCCCTCCTCTATGTGTGAGAGGGAGAGAAGAAAAGTGAGGGAGAAAAGAGAGATAAGCAAAGAACAGAGAGGAAAAAATGGAATTAAGAGGAAATTGGGGAAATTAAACAGAGGAGAGGGCATGGATCCAAGGGAGTTGGAAGAGTTGCAGCTTGTGGATTAGTATGCAGTGGAGGAAGAAGGGTTGTTGGAAACCATTTGGGAGGTAGTATAACCAGACGTGGATGAGAGTGACACACACGATGAACTAAGGCATCTGGAAGCTGGCTGGGGTACCCGCCAGCAGGTATTGTGTATTCCTACGTAGCTTGGGTCAGCTGGGTGAATGCAGTTTTCCGTATTCACCATTTCTCACAGACTAAGTCACTCATAAGCAAACGTGCATTCACATTACACTGACATTCGTCCCTAATACATCATTTGCATTGGAATAAAGTATGGTTTTCAAACAAGCTGGTATAGCAGAACTGACTGCATAAATTATGTGAGCAGAATGCAAGTAATTATTTTATTTATTTTATTTTATTTTATTTTATTTTATTTTATTTTATTTTTTGCAGAGTCTCACTCAACTTCCAGGCTGGAGCGTAGTGGCGCAATCTCCGCTCACTGCAACCTCGATTTCCCAGACTCAAGCGATTCCCCTGCCTCAGCCTCCTGAGTAGCTGGGATTACAGGTATGTGCCACAACGCCTGGCTAATTTTTGTATTTTTAGTCGAGACAGGGTTTCACCATCTTGGCCAGGCTGGTCTCAAACTACGGAACTCAGGTGATCTGCCCTCCTTGGCCTCTCAAAGTGCTGGGATTATAGCATGAGCCACTGAGCCCAGCCACAAGTAGTTCTTTTCTGATAAACACTTTAACACTGAATGCCAAAAAAAAAAAAAAAAAAAAAAAAAATGTGTGTGTTACTTTTTTTTTCTATTTTACTTTAAACTAGACACACCAAACATGTTTCTAAATAAATGTAATATGGAAATCTTTCTTTTTCTCCTCCATTCTCAGTGAGGATATGGTTGTAAATTCTTACTTTCTGATAATTTTTATCAGATCTTTACAAATTATAAGCTTATTTGCAACTCTGTTTTCAGACTATCCCTTCTATTATAATCATGAAACTGAAATAAATAGGCAGCTTTTATTGAGTTTTGTTCTTTTATTTTTATTTTCATAGTTTTACAAGAATATAATGTATGTAATCTGTCTTCCATTTTAAACCTAATGTCTTCCTAATTTCTTCTTCATAGTTTCAACAAACATAAAGGTAACAATTCAAAGCACCTGTCGCTTCAACAAGAAGCTATTTTACCTATTTAAAAAAACAGATAACAATTTTGAAATACTTGCTATAAGAATAAAATTGTATCTAATAAGTAGAACTAAAATTTTGACTGATGTTGCAATAGATTTGGTGGGGGCTTTTTTGTGGGGGTTTTTGTTTGTTTGTTTGTTTGTTTCTTTTTTTGAGACAGTCTTTCTCTGTTGTCCAGGCTGGAGTACAGAAGTGTGAACACAGCTCACTGCAGCCTTGAACACCTGGGCCAAAACGATCCTCCTGCCTCAGCCTCCCATACTGCTGGGTCCACAGGTGTGAGCCATCCCACCCAGCTAATTTTTAGATTTTTTTATAGAGGTGGGCATTTTACTATGTTGCCCAAGCTGGTCTCAAACACCTGGGCTCAAGTGAGCCCCTGCCTCAGCCTCCCAAATTACTAGGATTGCAGGCATGAGCCTCTGTGCCTGGCCTCTTTATTATTATTATTATTATTTTTGAGACAGAGATTTACTCTGTCACCCAGGCTGGAGTACAGTGGCACAATCTCACTCAGCTCACTGCAAGCTCCACCTCCCAGGTTCACACCATTCTCTTGCCATAGCCTCCCGAGTAGCTGGGACTACAGGCGCCCGCCACTGCGCCCGGCTAATTTTTTGTATTTTTTTTTAGTAGAAATGGGGTTTCACCCTGTTAGCCAGGATGGTCTCTATCTCCTGACCTCGTGATCTACCCGCCTCGGCCTCCAAAAGTGCTGGGATTACAAGCGTGAGCCACTGCGCCCGGCCTATTATTGTTATTATTATTTTATTTTTCAAACTAGGAAAAAAGCTATGCAGTAACAGAAAATTCTAGTTATATTTAAAAAAGGATTACAAGAGAAACATATTAATGCAATTGTGGTTTTCTCTTTTTTATAACTTTAACATTTTAGATTCAGGGAGTACATGTGCAGTTTGTTACATGGATATATTGTGTGACACTGAGGTTTGTGATGTGAATGATCCCAAGTAGTGAGCAGCAGCACAGTACTCAATGGCAGTTTTTCAGTCCTCCCCTCTCTCCCCCTCTCATAGTCCCCAGTGTACCCAAAGCTCAGCTCCCACTTAAGAATGAGAACATGTGGTACTTGGTTTTCTGTTCCTATATTAATTCACTTAGGATAATGGCCTTCAGCTGCATCCATGTTGATACAAAGGACACAATTTTGTTCTTTTCTATGGCTGCATAGTATTCCATGGTATATATGTGCCACATTTCCTTTACCCAATCCACAATTGATGGGCACCTAAGTTGATTCTGTGTCTGCTATTGTGAATAGTGCTGCAATGAACATGTAAGCATGTGTCTTTTCGCTAGAATGATTTCTTTTCCTTTCAGTACATGCCCAGTAGTGAAACTGCTGGGTCAAATGGCAGTTCTGTTTTAAGTTCTTTGAGAAACCCCTGAACTGCTTTCTGCAGTGGCTAAACTATTTTACATTTTCACCAGCAGCGTAAAACGTTCCCTTTTCTCTATAGCCTCATCACCCATATGCTATTTTTTTGACTTTTCCCCCCCAAAGTCTCAAATTTTATTTAAATAGCCTCCAGTGAGAACAGAGTGGGTCAGTGACTACCCCTTCCTTGTAAAGTCAATTAACCAAACCAAGGAGAGTAAGTGCACCCTGCGGCCAGCCTGCCAGCCAGTCATGTGATAGGTGGGGTGCCTCTCAATGGGAGCAGCCGCGACCACGGCCCCAGCTAGCTGCTGGGGGAGCATCCACAGTCAATCAGGGTTCTTGATGGTTTCATCCACAGACACAATCAGGCACACAGTCTCAGAGGCCACTGCCAGGGCATTGATCCATACCAAAGCTGGCTCCCACGCGAAGGCCTCAAAGTTGTCAACAATGTCCTCGTTGTTGATGTCCACCTCCTATCACATGGCCCTGGGTATGCCATGCTTGCAGCTTGTTGAGAATCGCTGTGGCCCCAAAGCCAGCATTGTTCTACAGCTGGAATGAGACAGTCTCCAAGGCCTTGGCATATGCCCCAATCAACAGCTGTTGCTTTCGTGGAATAGTCCTTGAGGAATCCTGGAGGCACTTGGAGAGCGCCCTCTCAATAGCCCTGCCACCAGCCACCACTGACTCATTCCTGATGGCCCTCCTGATGATCATGATGACATCACGCAGGGACCACTCTGTCTCCTCCATAAACTGCTCACTACTGCCACGGAGGATGAAGGTGGATGTTGTGGCTTTGAGGCAGCCAGTAAAGAAGTTGTAGCTCTCACCTTTAATCTAGGTCTCTTCAAACACCTGGCATCGACCCAGCACATCTGCTGAGAGAGCATTCGCACTGGTCTGGATTGAGACTTCACAGGCCATCACCATCCTCTTCAGATTATCCTTAGGTACTCGGCCAGCACAGAACATTTCCGTCAGCAAAGTACTGGGTGGCCACGTCCCCAGTGGGGAGGTTGGACAAGACAACTTTGGCTCCAGAATGATGGATCCTCTCTAACTTGTCATAGAGAATGTTCTACTCAGCATCAACAATCACCTGATAATCCTCAACTGTGTGGACTTTTATCTCAGCATTATCTTTCTCAGCTTTCAACTCGAGCTCAACATTCAAAAGGGCAATCTAGGGATTTTGGTATTTTTGGGGGGGTTGCATTTGAAACCCAGCATAAGAGAAAGTCTTCTTAAATGCAACACCAGCTGGGCTCCACCCTGTACCTTCTTGATTCCAATCATTTTAATCTGCAGCAAATCATCACACATCATCACTGCATCCATCACCATCTTAGCAAAGAAAGCTTTCTGCTGTGAGATCAGTTGGAGCTCAGAGCGGTCCTGGCACACTACTCCAGCGGCCTTCTCTGCTCCACTTTATCTGCCTTCTTCACAGTCACAGCAATCTCTTTGATCATGTTAACTGCCAACTGGGTGACTGTGCAGACAGCTCGAATGTGAGCTGAGGGTATAAACCTTCCTTCACCTACAGTTTCACCTGCTTCAGAAACTCTGCAGCCAGCAAGGTCACTGAGGTGGTGTCATCACTGACCTCAGTGTCTTGGGATTTGGCAATGTCCACTAAAGTCTTTGCTGCAGGATGGACAACATGAAGTTTCAGAATTGTGGCCACATCGTTAGAAATTGTTGCTTTGGCTCTGCCATCCACAATAAGCTTGTCCATGCCACAGGCACCCAGGTTGGCTCTTACAGCCTTGGCAATCACCTGGCAGGGACTGATCTTATTCTCAAGCTGGGAGATGCCTTGGGAGCTATCAGTCCCCTCTTTCAACAGGATAATTAGTGTGGGCATCATTTTGGAAGCTTATTCAGTGGTCCACTACTCTCCTCTCTTCTCTGTGACAGGTCCGCCCAGCAACCCACCAGATTTTTGAATTTTTAATAATCACCATTCTGGCTGGTGTGAGATGGTATCTCACTACAGTTTTGATTTGCATTTCTCTGATGATTAGTGATGCTGAGAATTTTTTCACATTTTTTGGCCCCTTTGTATGTCTTCTTTTGAGAAGTGTCTGTTCCTATTCTTTGCCCATTTTTTCTTTTTTTATTTTAATTTTTTTATTATTACACTTTAAGCTCTAGGGTACATGTGCACAATGTGCAGGCTTGTTACATATGTATACATGTGCTATGTTGGTGTGCTGCACCTATCAACTCGTCATTTACATTAGGTATATCTCCTAATGTTATCCCTTCCCCCTCCCCCCTCCCCACAATAGGCCCCTGTGTGCAATGTTCCCCCTCCTGGGTCCAAGTGATCTCATTGTTCAATTCCCACCTATGAGTGAGAACATGCAGTGTTTGTTTTTCTGTTCTCGTGATAGTTTGCTGAGAATGATGGTTTCCAGATGCATCCATGTCCCTACAAAGGACATGAACTCATCCTTTATTATGGCTGCATAGTATTCCATGGTGTATATGTGCCACATTTTCTTAATCCAGTCTGTCACTGATGGACATTTGGGTTGGTTTCAAGTCTTTGCTATTGTGAATAGTGCTGCAATAAACATACATGTGCATGTGTCTTTACAGCAGCATGATTTATAATCCTTTGTGTATATACCCAGTAATGGGATGGCTGGGTCAAATGATATTTCTAGTTCTAGATCCTTGAGGAATCGCCACACTGTTTTCCACAATGGTTGAACTAGTTTATAGTCCCACCAACAGTGTAAAAGTGTTCCTATTTCTCCACATCCTCTCTAGCATCTGTTGTTTCCTGATTTTTTAATGAGTGCCATTCTAACTGGTGTGAGATGGTATCTCATTGTGATTTTGGTTTGCATTTCTCTGATGCTTTGCCCACTTTTTCATGAGGGTTATTTGGTTTTTGCTTGTTGAATTGTTTAAGTTTCTTACAGATTCTGGATATTAGACCTTTGTTGACTGTATAGTTTGCAAAAATGTTCTCCCATTCTGTAGGTTGTCTGTTTACTCTGTTGATAGTTTTTTGTTTTGTTTTGTTTTTTTGCCCTGCAGAAGCTCTTTAGTTTAATTAGGTTTCACTTTTCAACTTTTGGTTTTGTCACAATTGCTTTTGAGGACTTGTTATAAATTATTTCCAAAGGTCAATGTCCACAATGGTATTTCTGAAAATCTCTTCTAGGATTCCTATAGTTTGAGGTCATATATTTAAATCTTCAATCTGGCTGGGTGTGGTGACCCTCACCTGTAATCCCAGTACTTTGGGAGGCTGAGGCAGGTGGATAACCTGAGGTCAGGTGTTTGAGATCAGCCTGGGCAACATAGTGAAACCCAGTCTCTACTAAAAATACAAAAATTAGTTGGGTGTGGTGGCAGGAACCTGTATCCCAGCTACTTGAGAGACTGAGGCAGGAGAATCACTTGAACCCAGGAGGCAGAGGTTGCAGTGAGCTGAGATCGTGCCACTGCACTCCAGCCTGGGTGACAAGAGCGAGACTCCTTCGCAAACAATAAAAAATAAGTAAATCTTCAATCCATCTTGAGTTGATTTTTGTATATGGTGAAAGTTAAGGGTCCAGTTTCATTTTCTGCATATAAATAGCCAACTATCCCAGCACCATTTATTGAATAGGGAGTACATTTTCCCATTGCTTATTTGTGTCAATTTTGTCAAAGATCAGATGGTTGCAGATGCGCAGCTTTATTTCTGGGTTCTCTATTCTGTTCCAGCCATTATCCTAAGTGAATTATGCAGGAACAGAAAACCAAATACTGCATATTCTCACTATATACCAGTACCATGCTGTTTTGGTTACTGTAGCCTTATAGGATAGCTTGAAGTCAGGGGATGCCTCTCCTTTTTTTGGGGGGGGGGGCTTAGGATTGCCTTGCAGTTCCATATGAATATTAGAATAGTTTTTTTCTAATTATGTGAAAAATAACATTGGAAGTTTGATAGGAATAGCATTGAATCTGTAGATTGCTTCGGGCAGTATGGCCGTTTTAACGGTACCGATTCTTCCAACTTATGAGCATGGAATGTTCTTCCCTTTGCTTGTGTCACCTATGATTTCTTTCAGCAGGATTTTGTAGTTATCCCTGTAGAGATCTTTCATCTCCTTGGTTAGATGTACTTCTAGAGGCGTGTGTGTGTGTGTGTCTGTGTGTGTGTGTGTGTTGTAAATGGGATTGCATTCTTGATTTGGCTCTCAGCTTGAACATTATATTTTCATACATTGATTTTGTATCCTGAAACTTTACTGAAATCATTTACCAGTTCTAGGAGACTTGTGGCAGAGTCGTGAAGGTTTTCTAGTTATTATCATATCGACAGCGAAGAGAGACAGCTTGACTTCTTTTCCTATTTGGATGTCTTTTCTTTGTTTCTGTTGCCTGATTGCTCTGGCTAGGACTGCCAGTGCTATGCTCAACAGAAGTGGTGAGAGTGGGCATCCTTGTCTTGTTCCTGTTCTTAAGGGGAATGTTTCCAGCTCTTGCCCATTCAGTATGATGTTGGCTGTGGGTTTGTCATAGATGGCTCTTACTATTTTGAGGTATGCTCCTTCAGTGACTAGTTTGTTGAGAGTTTTTGCCATGAAGGTATGTTGTATTGTATTGAAAGCTTTTTCTGCATCTATTGAGATGATCATATGGTTTTTACTTTTAATTCTGCTTATGTGGTGAATCATATTTACTACTATGCGTATGTTAAACCACCTTGCATCCCAGGAATAAAGAAAATAGGCAGCTATTGTCAGGCAGTGGACAACAGAGAGTGCAAGACTGCTATCCTTGAGAGAAGGGAAATTCCCATGGTGAACCCTACAACTGTCTTCCTGGGGACAGTTCCCCATGGTGCAATGAGCTGAAGTCCAAGCAAAGCACAGGACTCTCACTAGGTGTAGAAGGGAGAGATCAGAGCTTGGGTCAGCTAAAGTGGCTGGAATGTGCAGGACAGGTCACTGAAGAGGGAACTGATAAGTGGAGAGGAGGGGTAGAAGTCTGTGTGGGAGTCCTTGGCCAAGTGGTGCTTGCTCAGTGAGACCTCCTAAAGCCTGCCAGAGAACCACTGCTATGGGGTTGAAACAGAGACAGTAGGGGCAGAGCAATGTTGTAGGACTTTGGGGGAGGAGAGAGGAGAGATGTTAATACTTTATTAACACCATGAACATCCTAAGGCCATTGCTTAGAAATAAGGGTCACGTCCCAGAGTGAGACCTACCCAACAAAGCTTAAAATCAATCCCTATCAAGATGAGCAGGGGAGACAGAGTTTTGAGGTTGTATTTAGAAGGTCATAGGAACTGATCTATCCACAGATCTACCTAATAGAGCATAAAACCTAGCCTTCTAAAGTTCAGGATAGTTAACAGGTCATTGAATTGCCTACTGGAACAAAAATCAACACAGTTCAGAGGAAAATAACAGAATACAGAGTTTCTACAAGTGTCATCAATAATAGCCAAGATATAATAATGAAAAATCTGGTGGTTTTGAAAAATGGTGGTTTTGAAAAATGGCTGCCAATTCTTTGACACACTTCCCATCAAGAGGTAGAGTCTCTGTCTTTTCCCCTTGACTCTCGGTGAGTGCTATAGTCTCGATGTGTCCCCCAAAATTCACATGTCAGAAACTTAATCCCCAGTGCACCAGTGTTGGGATGTGAGACCTTTTGGGAGATGTTTAGTCAGACCACTCAGGCCAATGCTGTGAGAAAGCCAAGTCACATGTTGGTAGTAAAGCCAGTGGGCCTAGATGTCAAATCATCCTAACCCCGGCATCAGACATGCTAGTAAAGGAATGTCCATGTAATTCCACTAAGAATCGAGTCACCACTTTCTGGTCTTCCCAGCCACGGAACAGAGACAAACAATACTTATTGTGCCCTCTCCAAATTTCCTGACGCACAGAATCTATGAGAACCCATAAAACGGTTGTTGTTTTAAACCATTAAGCTTTGGAGTAGTTGTTTAGTTTTGTTTAATTTTACAAAGCAAAAATAATCGGTGCAACCTGCAAAGTAGCAGGAAAATGTTACTCAAGGAAAAAAAGCAGTCAATAAAAACAAACTCCGAATTAATCCAGATGTTGGATTTAGCAGACAAAGCTTTACTACGTACACAGTCATTCATGTCATCTGAAAAGAGAAACAGTTTTATGTCTTTCTCTCCAGTCCTCTCCAGTGTCTGGTCCCTACCCCTTTCCTATCACCTATTCAATCAGAAATACTGTCAGCTTCCAGTATTTTATAGGTGCCATGGAAACTTAGGTGCTTGGGCATTGGGTATTTCTTTTTTGGCAAGAGGGATGATATTCAGATTAACCAGGGAGAACAAACACTCGTTAGGGGAGGAACGAACATCAGGGAATCCTAACTGCTCTCGGTGAGCCCAGGTTTCCTAATCTACATGAATGACAGCCCCAGATACCAATTTGCAAATGAGAGGACTGCACCATTGTTTGTGATCTTTGAGAGATGATGGACATTATCAAAGGTGTCTAGACTACAGAAACGGGCAAAAGTTATTCCAAACGTCAAGAGGGGAGTATAGTTTGTTTTGCAAAGACTATACCAGCAAAGACTATACCAGTCCGCTATCAATCCTGTACAAAATTCTAGCAGCAGTTTTTGAGGGCCTATTTGGAAAATTCTGACAAAAAAAAAAAAAAAAAAACTCTCATCAGAACCTTAAATTGCTTACTAAATTCCCCAGCATATTTTTATTTTTTAATTGCTGTTATAAATTGGCAAGTATGAGAACACAATAGCCTCAACTCCAAGATTTTTGACAATTTTGCACATGTTTGTGGAGAAGATGGAAATATATGGGCTGGATAAGGGCAATTGGGTGGATTAATAAACTAATAATCGCCAGGCACGGTGGCTCACGCCTGTAATCTCAGTACTTTGGGAGGCCAAAGCGGGCGGATCACCTGAGGTCGGGAGTTTGAGACTAGCCTGACCAACATGGAGAAACTCTGTCTCTACTAAAAATACAAAATTAGCCAGGCATGGTGGCGCATGCCTGTAATCCCAGCTACTTGGGGGAGGCTAAGGCAGGAGAATCGCTTGAACCCGGGAGGCGGAGGTTGCTGTGAGATGAGACTACGCCATTGCACTCCAGCTTAGGTAACAAGAGCGAAACTCCATCTCAAAAATAAATAAATAAATAAATAAAATAAAATAACCTAATAATCATAGAGGATTCAAATTAACGAATTGATATCAATGTTGGCATAAGTTTTTAATGAAGTGTCTCAAGGCTCTCCCCTTGGCCTTCTCATAGTCCATATTTTACATAGATTTCTTGGATGAAGACATAGAAGGCAGGATCATCAGTTTATGGGGGATACAAAGCCAGGTGAGCAAAAAGTATCTTGAGACAAACAAAATGGAACCACAATATGGCAAAACTTATGTGATGCAGTAAAAGCAGTTCTAAGATGGATGTTGCTATTGTCTGGATGTTGCTATTGTCTGGATGTTGCTATTGTCTGGATGTGTTCTCTCTAAAATTCAGGTGTCACCAATGTGACAGTCTTAAAAGGTGGGCCTTTAAGAGTTGATTAGGTCATGAGGGTTCCTCCTTCCTTGATAGAATTACTACTCTTATAAAAGAGGTTTCACGTACCATTTGGCTAGCTTGCCCTTCTGCCTTCCACCATGTGAGGATGCAGCAAGAAGGCCCTCACCAGACACCAAATGCCAGTGCCTTGATCTTAAACTTCTCAGTTTCCAGAACTGTGAGAAAATAAATTTATGGTATTTATAAATGACCCAATCGCAGGTATTTGTTATAGCAGCACAAAACAGACTAAGACAGATGTTTATGGCAATAAATGCCTAGATTAAAAAAGATTCAGCAGAACATTAAGTCTAATAATTAAATACTAAAAAAAGAAAAAAGGAAGATCTCAAATAATGTAACTTTAAACCCCAAGGAAAAGAAAAAAGAAGCAAACTAAGCCCAAAGTCAGCAAAGGGAAGGAAATAAAAATTAAAGCAGAAATCAATGAATTTGAGACTAGAAAAACAATAGAAGAGATAAACAAAACGAAGAGTTGGTTTTTTGAAAGATAAAATTGACAAACCTAGACTAGATTAATGGCCAAAAAAAAAAAAAAAAAAAAAAAAACAGAGAAGACTCAAATGATTAAAGTTATAAATGAAATAAAATTATGAATGAAAGAAAGACTCTACAATTGGTATCACAAAGACAAGATCATAAGAGACTACTATAAACAATTGTGTACCCACAAATTGGATAACCTAGAAGAAATGGATAAATTGCTAGAAACATAACCTATCAAGACTGCATCATGAAGACAGAAAATCAGAATAGAACATTAGTGAGTAAGGAGATTGCATCAACAATAAAAAATCTCCTCATGAAGAAAAGGCCATGCTCAGATAGCTTCGTGAGTAAATTCTACACGACATTTAAAGAAGAAATAACATCTATTTTTCTCAAACTCTTCCAAGAAAATTGAAGGGCAGACAGCACTTCCAAACTCCTTTTACAAGGCCAGCATTACCCTCACACCAAAGCCAGATAAGAAGAATATAGGAAAAGAAAATTACAGGCCAATATCCCCAGTAATCACAGATGCAAACATTCTCAACAAAATACCAGCAAACTGAATTCAACAGCACATTAAAAATATCATACACCATGATCAAGTGGGATTTATCCCTGGGATGCAAGGATGGTTCAACATGCAAAGCAGTAAATGTGACATACCATATAAATATAATGAAGGATAAAAATTATACGATCATCTCAACAGACACAGAAAAAGCATTTGACAAAATTTAGCATCCTTTTATAATAAAAACTCTCAACAAATTAGATATAGAAGAAATGTATTTCAACATAATAAAGACTATATACAACAAGCCTACAGCTAACATCATACTCAAAAAGCTGAAAGCTTTTCCCCCAAAATCAGGAAAAAGACAAGAATGCCCACTCTTAGTACTTCTATTCAAGGAAGTATTAGAAGTCCTAGCCAGAGCAATTAGGCAAGAGAAGAAAATATTCAGATGAAAAAGGAAAAAGTTAAATTGTCTCTGTTTGCATATGACATGATCTTATATATAGAAAACTCTAAAAACTACTCCCCCAAACCATTAGAACTAATAAATAAATTCAGTAGGCCAGGCATGGTGGCTCACAACTGTAATCCCAGTACTTTGGAGGGCTGAGGCAAGAGGATTGCTTCAGGCTAGAAGTTTGAGACCAGCCTGGGCAACATAGTGAGACCCTCATTCTCAGGAGGCTAAAAATGGGAGGATCACTTGAGCCCAGGAAGTCAAGGCTGCAGTGAGCCATGATTGTACCACTGTACTCCAGCCTGGGTGACAGAGTGACCCTGTCTCAAAAATAAATAAGTTAAGTTAATTCATACAGCAAAGTTGTAGAATACAAAATAAACATACAAAAATCAGTTGGATTTCAATACACTAATAATATATTATCTAAAAAATAAATTAAGACACATTTGTAATTGCATCAAAAAGCAAACAATATTTAGGAATAAATTTAACCAAGGAAGTAAAAGGTCTGTACACTGAAAAATACAGACATTGATGAAAGAAATTAAAGTAGACACAAATAAAAGGAAAGCTATCCTGTGTTCATGGATTGGAAGAATTAATATTTTTACAATGTCCATACTACACAAAATGTTTTACAGGTTCAATACAATCCCTCTCAAAATTCCAATGACATTTTTCACAGAAATAGAAAATACAATCGTAAAATTCAAATGGAACCACAAGGCTGGGCGGAGTAGCTCATCCCAGCACTTTGGGAGGCTGAGGTGGGCTGGTCACCTGAGGTCAGGAGTTCAAGACCAGCCTGGCCAACATGGTGAAACCCTGTCTTTACTAAAATACAAAAATTAGCCAGGTGTGGTGGTGCACGCCTGTAGTCCCAGATACTCAGGAGGCTGAGGCAGGAGGATCACTTGAACCCAGGAGGCAGAGGTTGCAGTGACCTGAGATTACACCATGAACTCCAGCCTAGGTGATACAGTGCGATTCCATCTCAAAAAAAAAAAAAAAAAAAAAAATGGAACCACAAAAGAACTCAAATAGCCAAAGCAATGTGAGAAAGAAGAACAAAACTGGAGACATCACAATTCTTGATTTCAAATTATATTACAAAACTATAGTAATCAAAACAGTATGGTAGTGGCATCAAAGCAAACATATAGACCAATATGGGAACAGAACAGAGACCCCAGAAATAACCCCACACATATATGGTCAACTAATCTTTGACAAGGGTGTCAAGAATATGCAATAGGGAAAGGATAGTCTCTTCAATCAATAGTATTGGGAATACTTGGTAACCATATTCAAAGAATGAAGTTGGACCTTTTACTTACAACCTATACAAAAGTTAACCCAAAATGTATTCAGATTTAAATGTAAGACCTGAAACTGAAACTACTAGAAGAAAACATAGGGGAAAAGCTTCTTAACATTGGTCTTGGTAATAATTTTCTTGATATGACACCAAAAGCACACAAAAGCAAAAATAAGCAACTGGGACTGTAAAAACCTTGTGCACAACAAAGGAAACAATCAACAGAGTGAAAAGGCAACCCACAGAATGGGAGAAAATACTTGCAAACCATATATCTGATAAAGAATTAATATCCAATGTTGGTCTTTAACACAGAAAGAACTCATACAACTCAATACCAAAAACAAAAACAAAATCTGATTTTTAAAAACTGTCAAAGGACACGAATAGACATTTTATTCAAAGAAAACACAAGTGGGCAACAAATACATAAAATGGTACTCCACATTATTAATAATCAGGGAAATGCAAATCAAAATCACAATGAGACATCACCTTGCCTCTGTTAAAGTGGTGTTATCATGTTAAAAAAAAACACACACACACAAGAAATAACAAGTGTTGGTGAGTGTGTGGAGAAAAGAGAACCCTTGCACACTAGTGGGAATGTAAATTGGTATAGCCATTATGGAAAACAGCACAAAAAAAGTTCTATTAGAAACAGAGCTAACATATGACCCAGCAATCCCACGTCTAGGTATGTATCCAAAGGAAATGAAAGCAGTATCTCCAAGAGATATCTGTACACCCATGTTTATTGCAGCAATGTTCACAATAGCCAAGATATGGAAACAACCTAAGTGTTCATTGACAGGCCAATTAAGAAAATGTGATATAGATACAAAGATAGATATAGATATAGATAGATATGCAATGGAGTATTATTCAGTCACAAAAAGGAGGAAATCCTGCCATTTGTCACAACATGGGTGAATCAGGAGAACATTAGGACATTATGCTACTTAAGTAAGCTGGACATCAAAATAAAACATTATATGAGTTTTCTTCCACGTGGAATCTAAAAAGTCAAACTTAAAGAAGCAGAGAACAGGCCAGGCGCGGTGGCTCACACCTGTAATCCCAGCACTTTGGGAGGCCAAGGCGGGTGGATCACAAAGTCAGGAGATCGAGACCATCCCGGTTAACATGGTGAAACCCCGTCTCTACCAAAAATACAAAAAATTAGCTGGGCGTGGTGGCGGGCACCTATAGTCCCAGCTGCTTGGGAGGCTGAGGCAGGAGAATGGCGTGAACCCGGAAGGCTGAGCTTGCAGTGAGCCGAGATTGTGCCACTGTACTCCAGCCTGGGTGACAGAGTGAGACTCCATCTCAAAAAAAAAAAAAAAAAGCAGAGAATAAAACAGTCATTGTAAGGGGCTGGGGGAGATGTTGCTCAAAGGGTCAAACTTTAAAGTTGGTCAAACTTTCAGTTATAAGATGTGTAAGTTGGATCTAATGTACAGCATGGTGACTATAGTCAATAGTACTGTATTGTTTACTTGAAATTTGCTAAAAGAGTAGACCTTAAGTACCCCCACCACACATACAACACACACAATGATAACTGTGTATGGTGATGGATATGCTCATTAATGTGCTCGTGGTAATCATATACAATGTATATGTACGTAAAATGATCATGTCATATACGTCGAATACATACAATTTTTTTTTTTTTGAGATGGAGTCTCACTCTGTTGCCCAGTTAGAGTGCAGTGGCACCATCTTGGCTCACTGCAACCAGGGCCTCCCGGGTTCAAGCGATTCTCCTGCCTCAGACTCCCAAGTAGCTGGGATCACAGGTGCCAGCCATTATGCCCAGCTAATTTTTTTTTTTTTTTTTTGTATTTTTAGTAGAGATGGGGTTTCACCACGTTGGCCAGGCTGGTCTTGAACTCCTGACCTTGTGATTTGCCTGCCTCAGCCTCCCAAAGTGCTGGAATTACAGGCGTGAGCCACCGCTCCAGCCTACAATTTTTATTTGTCAGTTATACCTCAGTAATGCTGAAAAACGCAAAAATAACAAAGCCAGGTGGGATAGAAAGCAGGTGAGATGACAGAATGGAGATCTGTAAGCCTCATGATGTGATGAATAGATGAGCTGAGAGAGGACGATCCCAGCCAACACTTAGGAGCCTTTAGCACACACTCGCCATTGTGCCAAGTGCTTTACGTGCTGTGTTTCACTTAATCCTCACCACACTTGTGGGAAGCAAGGTGAGGCAATTATTCCTATATTACAGAGGGGTGATCTGGTGCTTGAAGAGGGTAGGTGACTTGCCCAAAGTCACACAGCCAGCACGTGTTGGACACTGTTATAAGCCACTCTCAACACTGTGCCATACTAAGCAGGCTGAGTTGCCTGAGCTTCAACGGCATTTTAAAATTATTTAAAGGACCATCACTTGGGAGTAGGTATAGGTTGCTCTGAGTGGTCCCAAGAGAAGGAACTGGGACAGATACTTGGTAGCTACAAAACAGATTGTAACTGAACATAAGGAAAACATTCTAATGAATAGTAAGGGTTGCCCAAAGATGGAAAGAGCTTTGGTGTGTGAAGGTGAAACTAGCTCAATTTCCCCAGAGAACTGATGTTTGCCATTTTTTTCCTATTAAGCCTAGAAATGGACCCTGCTTTTCTTAATGCTTAAAACTTACATTTGTCTTATCTGAATTCCTTTTTCAGGAAAACTTCTGACTTCCAGATAATATGGAGGAAGTGAAACTCAAATCACCATATCCAAATAATGAGACACCAGACTCTTCTCCTTACTCCTCCATAATTCCTGTTTTCCTAACCAACCATCTGCTTCCTGTAGACCAATTGTTCTTCCTTACCCCTCCTTATTTCCTGTTTTCCTGTGGGTAGCTACAGCCCTTCCCCACTATATACACACCCAATTTAAGTTGGTCAAAGATTTGAGACTTATCTCCACTCATCTTTATTTGGCAGCACCAAAAAACCCTTCTTCCCCAAAAATACTTGATCCAGTGATTGGCTTTCTGTGTTGCAAGCGACGGGACCTAAACTGAACCCCTGGTGTTTCAGTAACAAAATATTGCATTCCCTACCTGTGAACTGGGGGTAATAGTAGCACGTGCTGCATAATTGTTGTTTTAAGTAAGTAAGTGACTTGCAGAACTCAGAACGGTTCCTGGTAGTCGTAGTACAGTACTTTTTATAAGTGTTTCTTAAATTTAAAATGAAAATTAATGAACATGTCAAGCAGACATGGGACATTGCCTTAGTCAACGCAGAAGACAACTTTTCAGGATTTTCCCCCAGGTACTACCACGTCCTTCCTCTAAGAATGGCCTCTCGTTCCATCCTCAATGAGGAGAGGCAAGGCCATGTTTGTAGCCCTGTTTGTGCCTCATGGTCTCTGTACACTAACCTCAGTCTAGGGTGGACACAGGACCAAGCTGGACTCATCAGAGTCTCTCTCTTGGTACTGATGGTCACTGTTCTGAGTTTCTGTTCATTGCTGCAGGTGAGGTGAGATAAACTTAGGCTCTGTACATGGAGGGCAGAGAACGTCAGACTCAGAGAAGCGTGAATCAGATGTGCAGAGAGAAGTGGAGATCTCAGACTACTTGGTCCCAGAAGAGAGAAGCGACAACTGGAAGATCAGCTGCCTGATTGCTGAGGGTTCTGCCATGTCTGGTCCAGGCTCTCCTAAGGCCCAGCCTCATTTCCTCTCTGCCTGTGAGTGCATGTGTGTAAACACGGTAGCTATTTTTTTCTTTAAACCAATCTAAAATGAGTTTCTGTTGTTTGCAATCCACAGAGATTTAACTAGGATGAACCTAGATCACTGAGCTGCAAGGCAAGAACTCCATGAGAGGAATTCCAGGTAGAAGGACAAGTAGGTACTCAGTGGAGAGATTTGAAACCAGAAAGTGTCAGGCAACTCCTGTCTTCACTCCCTCCCTTTCTCAGGGCCATGTCTGCACTGTTCTCTACTTCCTCTTTTCACTGTTCCATTTGTCCCCCTCTGCTGAACAGTTTCTCTCTGCTATCGTCCCCTTCCATGTCCCCTGGAGCTCACCTGGCTTCCCAGCTACACTTCCCTCCCTGACTCAGTTTGAGTCAATTTGCTGAGTCAGTTTGTTTCTCAATTCTGTTTTTACGTTCTTTAGGGAGAATATCTGATTGGCTCTGCTTGGGCCAGGTGTTCATTATAGATTCCATCCCTAGTGAACAGGGGGTGTGGTCACCTGGGGGTTGCAGCTGCCCCTTCCAGGGATGTGAGCAGAGCAGATCCCATTAAAGGGGTACTCCGTGAAAGGGATATGGAGAAGGAAGAATCTTAGTGCAATGGCCAGTCAGTTGGGATGCTGTAGAGGAGATTCAGGCTTCAAGTGGTTTCATGACTTCTAATCTTAGGAAAGGTCCTTCATTTCTGTTGCAATAACAACAACAACTAGCATTTATTGAACTTCTACCATGTTTCAGATGCCCTTCTAAGCACTTCACATGCACTGATTTAACTTATTCGATGCCTGTAAAAGTATTTAAGATGGGCAGTAGTGGGGAGGGGAGGGCAACAAAAAACGATGGTCACTAGGGTGTTGCTATAGATTGGGTGTTTGTAACCCCCCAAAATTCCTATGTTGAAATCTAATGTGATGACATTTGGAGGTGGAGACTTTGGGAGATGATTAGGACATGAAGGTGGAGCCCTCACAAATGGGATTAGTGTTCTTATAAAAAAGATCCCAGGCCGGGTGTGGTGCCTCACGCCTGAAATCCTAGCACTCTGGGAGGCCAAGGCAGCCAGATCATAAGGTCACAAGTTCAAGACCAGCCTGACCAACATGGTGAAACCCTATCTCTACTAAAAATACAAAAATTAGCTGGGTGTGGTGGCACACATGCCTGTAATCCCAGCCACTAAGGAGGGTGAGGCAGGAGAATCGCTTGAACCCAGGAGGCGGAGGTTGCAGCGAGCAGAGATTGTGCCTCTGAACTCCAGCCAGGGCGACAGAGCAAGACTCTGTCTCAAAAAAAAAAAAAAAAAAAAAAAAAAAAAAAAAAATCCCAGAGAGCTCCCTAACCCCTCCCACCAGGTGAAGACTCAGTGAGAAGATGGCTGTCTATGATCCAGGAAGTGGGCCCTCACCGTCTGGTGATGGTGTCTGCCAGTGTGGTCATCAGTGTCTGCCAGCACCATGATCTTGAACTTCTCAACCTCTAGAATTGTGAGGAATAAATTTCTGTTGTTTATAAGCCTCCCAGTCTGTGGTATTCTGTTACAGCAGCCCAGCTAATATACCTGTCATCTCATTCTAACATTCAACAAACTGACCTACAAAGTCCAAATCTCAATTTGATCCACTCTTACTCTTTTTTTTTTTTTTTTTTTTTTGAGACGGAGTCTCGCTCTGCTGCCCAGGCTGGAGTGCAGTGGCCGGATCTCAGCTCACTGCAAGCTCCGCCTCCCGGGTTTACGCCATTCTCCTGCCTCAGCCTCCCAAGTAGCTGGGACTACAGGCGCCCGCTACCTCACCCGGCTAGTTTTTTGTATTCTTTTAGTAGAGACGAGGTTTCACCATGTTAGCCAGGATGGTCTCGATCTCCTGACCTCGTGATCCGCCCGTCTCGGCCTCCCAAAGTGCTGGGATTACAGGCTTGAGCCACCGCGCCCGGCCGATCCACTCTTACTCTTAATGATCTATCTTATAAAAGAGAAACATATCTTCCTGCCATTTTCATCCTCACATAAAAATTCTTCTATCTATTGATAAGGTTTTGATGTTTAGGCTTTTAAAACAAAGATAGTTTATTTCTGAAAAAAACTGAAAGGAGAACAAGAAGATAAATCATAACGCACAATGCAATGAAACTTGGTTTTTAAAAATAGCCTTATTAACATATAATTGACTATATCCACTTAAAATATACAATTTGATTAACTTTGATCTATGTATTCAGCAGTGAAACCATCACCACAATCAAGATAACAAACACACCTATCACCTGCAGAAGTTTTCATGTGCTTCTCTGTAATCCCTTCCCTTCCTACTCAAACTCATGCCTCTTCTATCACAAGGTTTCTCCACTCTGGCTGTTGAGAACATGAACTATATTGCCTGGCCAGTGCAAGCTCAGAAGTTTTTCTGCGGGCTTTTTTCTAGCGGTTGCCTCTGTGTCTTGGGAAGTTTCCTCACATGCATGTACCTGGTCGAACTTCTGCTGAAGACTCAGAGGAACCCTGCGCAGATCTCCAGAACTCCCTCCTTCCGTTGCACTCTCTCCTCTCCGGTACTCTAGCCACCCTGGCCTCCCTGAATTCTCAGCTCTATTTTCCAACTCAGATGCTATTTCGGTTCCCCTGTCTGCATTGCAGCTTGGAAACCCTCTCCAGGCAGCAAGCTGGAGCAAGCAGCATGTTCACTTCCTTTGTCTCCCTTCTCTTGGGCCCTGCATTGCCTGCTGCCCAATGTCTGAAACCACTGTCTCATACATTTTTTCCCATATTTTTCATTTCAGGCTACAGAGTAAGTCCAGTCCCTGTTGCTCCCTCTTGGCTGAAGCAGATGTCAACAATTATTTTTAAAAAATAGAAAATAATTTAGAACAAGCTCATTGTATAAAAAATTGAACAGATATACAGTTTTATAAATTATAAAAGTCAATATTTCCCCTTCAGTACTTGTAACCTACAGCCCAGAAATAACCACTGCTCACAGTAAACACAACATTAAATAATTTTCACTTCTCCCAAAAAGGCCTACTGTGAAGTTGCAGATGCCGGAAAATCTTTGGTGGTGCTGGAGAGATTTAGAAATGAATGCACCTGAGAAATGCTGGCCTCTCCCCTGTCCACTTCCCTACCACGCAGCATGTGAGCTAGGGCTCACTCTGTACTGACTTCTCTTTCACTGTCCCAGAGGCAGGAGTGAGGTGGTCAAAGTCTGTGAAGTCCACATAAAATCATGTATGTGAAAGTGTTTGGCAAACTTTGAAATCATATACAATTCTTAGTTAATATTGCATATTATCATATGTTATTTTTAATATTAATAACTTATATAACAACTAGTCCTTGGAGGGTTTGATGATACCCTCAGTCAGCATTTTCATCACTGGTGAAAGTTTCTCCTCATAACAATCCTGCTCAAGCTCTCCAAACGTTACGGCAAAAAATAAAAATAATAAATAAAAAGCATTATGTTGTTTCAAGGTCATCTTACAGTGACTGCAGTTGTATGGGATGAGTATTCCCTATGCGGAAGAATCTCCAGGTCAAAGTGGTACAGTCCAGACACAGCCTTTAGAGCTAAGAGACCATTTCTTTCAGCCTCAGAAATCACTCAAATATAGCCCTGCAAAAACTTTGTAATTTCTCCCTTTCATGGAATGGCGAGTAACATTGAGCTTTTTCCTTTCTTTTCTATTTCTGCCTTTTAATTTTACCTCCTACTCTGGTCTGGACCTGCAAGCAATGAGTTCCTAAATGTTAGCTCTGGAGATAATAAAAACATAGCAGAGACTGATATTTTCCCATCCAATTATTTATTCTTTCCCTCCTAAAATATACAGACACTTAACAATGTTCTATTTACAAAGTGCGCATCCACGCAAAAATTTCCCGACAGGCTAAAAACCATAAAGATGTGATCCATAATCAGGAGAAAAATGAATCAACAGAAACTGATTCAGAAATAAACAAGAGGCAGACGCTGCTCACAGAAGTCTAGAACTCCAAGGTGAAGCCCCCAATGGGTTGGACATTTTCTTATTCCTTATGTCATTTAAAGCATAACTCCCGAGATTTTACGTGACCTAACAGCTAGAGGCCTCTCCGTCACAGGTTGTAGAGATTACTCCCAGGTCCCTATGTTGGCTCTGTTCAGATTTTTAGTTATATTTGTGGAAATCTGAGTGCATGTTGTCACACACAACGACTGCTTTTTATGGGTTTTGTTTTTATTTTTAAAGACAGGGTCTTGTTCTGTCCCCTAGGCTGGAGTGCAGTGGTGTGATCACAGCTCATGGCAGTCTCGAACTCCTGGGCCCAAGCGATCCTCCCAGCTCAGCCTCAGGACTTACAGGCGAGCACCAGCTCACCAGGCTTGATTTTTGTGTTTTTAAATAGACTGAATATCTTTCAGTACTTCCCATCCCCACCCCACCCGGCCCCGACTCCGTCACCCCTAACCCCGCCCCACTTTGTACTACCCAAGCACATCTTGGGAACCTGATGCGGAAAGTCAGGGACGCTGGAGGTGAAGGGCTCATGACGCTGTACGGCGGTCCTAGGTGCGCGTGCCCCCTCTCTGGAGTAGTCCCTGGGGTCACGAGGATTTGAAGAGAGGCCTTCCCTTCCCACTGCCCCGGTTCTCCCGAGTGTCAGGCCCTTGTGGACAGGCGCCCTGGGCAGGTCTAGTTGGTTGCTAAAGCCTGCTGGGCCCAGACATGAACCCTGCCCTGGCTGGGAAGCCGAGCGGGAGCAGAGCCGTTCTGAGGCTGCCCTCCCCCGAGCCGGCTCCCCCAGCCCTGGAGGAGCCGGCGCGAGACGCGCGGGGACTGGGCCGCGCGGAGGGGCGGGGCTCACCAAGGCTCCACCTCGCCGCGGCCACTGTTCGCACACCTGGTGCTGATCAGCACCGCAGCCGACTGGCTGCAACCCAGAGCGCCGCGGGCGGGGACGGAGAGGCTCAGAGCGCCGCGCAGCCTCCGGCGAAGGCAAGGAGCGGTGCCCAGCTGGGCCGGCTATGCCTCCCGCTACCGCGGTTCTAGCCGGCGCCCGCGCGCCCGCGGCCTCGGGGAAGCAGCCAGGTTCCTGGGGGGCCGCGCTGTGAGGCCGGGGCCTAGAGTCAGCCGCGGCCGCGCAGGAGGGGCACAGGGTCCGCGGCCGCCGGCGCCCGCGTCCCCGCCTTCCTCCCGCGCTCGGCCCCGCCTCGGCTCGCTGCCCTCGGCTGCCGGCCGCCATGGCCTCCACCGCCCGGGAGAGCGCGGGCTCGCGGCGCCGGCGACCGCCGCGTCAAGGGGCGCTGCGCGGGCTGCTGCTGCTCTGCCTGTGGCTGGCGAGCGGCCGCGCGGCCTTGCCGCCCGCGGCGCCGCTGTCCGAACTGCACGCGCAGCTGTCGGGCGTGGAGCAGCTGCTGGAGGAGTTCCGCCGGCAGCTGCAGCAGGAGCGGCCGCAGGAGGAGCTGGAGCTGGAGCTGCGTTCGGGCGGCAGCCCCCAAGAGGACTGCCCGGGTCCGGGCGGCGGCGGCTACAGCGCCATGCCGGACGTCATCATCCGCACCAAGGACTCCCTGGCGGCGGGTGCCAGCTTCCTGCTGGCGCCGGCAGCCGTGCGGGGCTGGCGGCAATGCGTGGCGGCCTGTTGCTCCGAGCCGCGCTGCTCCGTGGCCGTGGTGGAGCTGCCCCGGCGGCCCTCGCCCCCGGCCGCAGTGCTCGGCTGCTATCTCTTCAACTGCACGGCGCGTGGCCGCAACGTCTGCAAGTTCGCGCTGCACCGCGGCTACAGCAGCTACAGCCTCAGCCGCACCCCGGACGGCGCCGCCCTGGCCACAGCGCGAGCCTCGCCCGGGCTGGGTAAGCGCACGACTGAGGGGCTGGCCTTGGCGAGAGCGCTCGGGTCCCGCAGCGCCCTCGCCAAGTTGGAACGAAACACACTCGTGTCAAGTTATTTTAGCTGCGGGCACCCAGAGGAGTTTCTGGCATGGGTTTCTCTGTCTTAAGAGGAAGCCCAGTAGATTGGCAGAAGCGGGCGGGCGCGTTGAGGTGCTACTGGAATTTTTCTAGGCTTGAAGAGGAAGGCTGATCTGAGAGGATTCGTGGAAATATGATTTAAAAGAGGAGAAAAGCTCAGAGAAAAAAGTTTGTTTTAGTCTCATGGGTTGTATAAGGCATGGTTTCTGTTACGTAATTGCAAGAGCAAAATCTAATTAGATGCCGGGGTTCTCATAACACCCACTCCTGTTTCTTAACGTGGCTCTCCTGACTTTGCTTGCGGTGGCTTTCATCATACAAAAATGGGAGGAAAACTACTGCTCCCTTTTGTAAAAAGTGAAAAGAAGGGAATTGATTTTCATTGAAAATAGGAAACTTTAAGGCCAGGCGTGGTGGCTCATGCCTATAATCCCAGCACTTTGGGAGGCCGAGGCGGGCGGATCACCTGAGGTCAGGAGTTTGAGACCAGCCTGACCAATGTGATGAAACCCCATCCCTACTAAAAATACAAAAATTAGCCAGACCTGGTGGCATGCGCCTGTAATCCCAGCTATTTGGGAGGCTGAGACGGGAGAATCGCGTGAACTCAGGAGGCGGAGGTTGCAGTGAGCTGAGATTGGGCCATTGCACTCCAGCCTGGGCCACAAGAGGGAAACTCCGTCTTAAAAAAAAAAAAAGAAAGAAAAAGAAAATAGGAAACTTTAAAGCATGTTTCTTAAGGACTAAAAATGATGCTGATTCGATGGTTTGACTCTTTGTAGATGCTCTGAAGGAGAGAATCAGGACACATACAGGAGGCACAAAAATGGTAGTGGTTGGACATGAATGTCATGGAGGGAATAAGAGACCTTGATTGTGCCCACGTGTGGTCATGCTCTGTGTGTTTAATCTTGCTCTGTTGCTGTTTGATTTGTAATAGCACGAATGATATCAGCAAGATGGGGGCAGAGCTCAGCCCCTTTGAAAGTGTGCATTCTCCAAAACCTGTGGATCCATTAAGAGAGTCGGGAAATCTGTGTCTATCATGTCTATCACATCCTGCCTCCCTCCCCACCTCTACCTTAGATGAGGCTCAGAACCCTTGTCAGGGGAGCAGGTATTAAAGGGTCACCCTGTGACTGCTTGACCTTGAGGCAAACACTGGGAAGGACTCCGTAACTTTCCCGCTGAAGTGGAGGCAGGTGGCACTTTCACTTGGACCCCCACCAGCATCGCTGAGGCCCACGACGACTGTTCCACACACATCCTCTCTGCTCAAACACGAACCAAAATATCCCAGCAGCAAAGAAACAAAGTCTCTTCTCTATGTTCTCACTACTTACCTGGAAGAAACTGACACTGCCTACCTGAGCTTTCCTATAAACCCAGAGGAAACCTTTTAGAAGGAAAATAAACAAGGAAAGAATATGCCATAGAAAAAAAAAATTGAAGTTTAGATTACTGTAAGAGGCTGGGCACGGTGGCTCCTAACTAACCCCAGCACTTTGGGAGGCCAAGGCGGGTGAATCACTTGAGGCCAAGAGTTAGAGACCAGCCTGGCCAACATGCAAAACCCCGTGTCTCCTCAGAGGTGGAAAAAGGCAGAAGAACAAGTTTCTTCCTAGGCAGGGGGTTGTTTACTTGGCTTATTTAAATCACAGTTACTAGTCCTCACTCTTAAGTGACTGGAAAAATGGGACATGTCTTCTCCATAGTTAATAATAGGATGTAAAAAGCAACTGTGCTTAATTCCTTGTAATGTGCTTTAAAAAAAGGAAAAAAAAAAAAGGCATCTTCCCTTTGTGACTGGCAGCAGCATTCTCATTTAGAAAAGCCCCATCTCTAAGAGCCCCAGGCCCCTCACATAAATCTCCTTGTTCCTGGATGGACAAGATCCGGCTGCTTTTTCTCACAGTCTGATAATGAAATGCAGACGGACTGGGAAAGAAGGGAGTTTATTTCTGCAACTGGTGGCAGGAAGATGGTTGGAGTAACTCACCAGACCTCAAAGTTACAAGTTTTTCTTCAGTGTTTATTTACATTCGATTCCATCTCTATGCCTGCGTGAGAGTGTGCACCTACAAGCAGGAGTGTTTCATTCACTCTAATCTTTAGGATCTGGGGTCTGGAAAGTTTCTCTAGAGCCTTGGAAAGATTTCTTTAATTGTAAGTGGCCCTGATACAAGGTGTATGTGTAAGAATGCCTTCGATCAGATGTTAGGGTCTGAGAAAGCCCAGGTGAGGTCTTAATGTATTTGTTTTCACATTCCAGGCCTTGTACTCAGGCACCAGTTTCTCCAGCTTGAGTGTTTAACTTATACATTCATCAGAATTATAGGAAAGGGTTAGTGGAAACTGGCTGCTCTGGCTGCTAATGGCATTGGTGCTGGGCATTGAGGGAACCACTAGAAGAGAAGAGAATCCTGGAGGGTTAAGTCCTAAACATCTGAAAGGCAATGGTAACTTGCTGAAGGGTTTTTCCTGCTGGCAGAATGACCCAGTCAGATTAGCATTCCAGAGGAGTCATTTCAGTTGCAATATATCAAGAGTGGTCACCCTTTGTTCTGTAATGAGAAACTGAGGTGGGATTCCAGTAAGCCCTAAAACTCAAGCACTGGGATGCCTGGCTCGGCCCTTTAGAAGTTTGTTTAGGTAGCAACATTGGCCCCTGTGGAGGAAAGTGATGGGCTCAAAAGCAGGAGGAGAGGCGGTGCCTTGCAGCACTGTGCAGGGTGAGCCAAAGAGGGGCAAGCCCAGCCAGCACTTGAACCAGAGCTTTGGCACTGAAGGAATGGGGAAGTGGATGCCAAAGAGGGTGTATTAACGCAAACCTGTAGAGTTTTTCCAGTTCTGTTGCTGCTGCTGTAAAATATGTGTGCATTTGGGTGAATTTACTAAGAAGTTTACATCAATTAAAATTTTGGTAACTATGCTCTTAGAAGTGTTTTCTTTGTGTAGCTTATCCTTTCAGTCATCCCTGTAGCAGCTGTCAGTCAAGTATTAATATTGAAATAAACGTAATTAACCTTATATTATTTAGTACCATTCTAGGTTAAAGGTAAATATAGGCTGGGTGCAGTGGCTCACACTTGTAATTCCAGCACTTTCGCAGGCTGAGGTGGGAGGGTCACTTGAGGTCAGGAGTTCAAGACCAGCCTGAGCAACTCTCACTACAAAAGAGTGAAAATAGCTGGGCATGGTGGCGCATACCTGCAGTCCTAACTACTCTGGAGGCTGAGGCAGGAGGATCACTTGAGCCCAGGAGTTGGAGGCTACAATGAGTAAGCTATGATTGTGCACCAGCCTGGGTGATAGAGACCCCGTCTCAAAAGCAAAACAAAACAAAACAAAAACAAAGGTAAATATAGATTTGTTTTGCTGTTGTAGTCATCTGAGCATGCTGGCTACTGTTATAAAAACTAGTTATTAGAGACCAGGTGTGGTGGCTCACGCCTGTAATCCCAGCACTTTGGGAGGCCGAGGCAGGTGGATCACGAGGTCAGGAGATCAAGACCATCCTGGCTAACGTAATAAGACCATCCTGGCTTAAAAAAAAAAAAAAAAATTACAAAAAAAAAAATTATCTGGGCATGGTGGCAGGTGTCTGTAGTCCCAGCTACTTGGGAGGCTGAGGCAGGAGAATGGCGTGAACCCAGAAGGCAGAGCTTGCAGTGAGCGGAGATAACGTCACTGCACTCCAGCCTGGGCGACAGAGTGAGACTCCGTCTCAAAAAAAATAAATAAATAAAAAATAAATTAGGTATTAGAAGCGGTGGACCTCTTCAATTTTCCTAGATGAAAAATTGGATTCCAGAGAATTTTGATGCAGGCTTTATTTTGTATGACTCTGAGAATCTACCTTAACTTTTCAAACTTAATATATTTTCCATTCATTGAATACTTTATATCACTCCTATTTTTAAAGCTTGAAGATAAGAAAAAAAGAAAATCCACATTAGAGGTGAATTTGGTGTTTTTCAGGTTTGTTTTAATAATCTTTTCAAGGCCAGGCGCAGTAGCTCATGCCGGTAATCCCAGCACTTTGAGAGGCCGAGGCAGTTGGATCACCTGAGGCCAGGAGTTCGAGACCAGCCTGGTCAACATGGCAAAACCCTGTCTGTACTAAAAATACAAAAAATAATTAGCAGGATGTGGTCGCACACACTTGTAATCCCAGCTACTTGAGGCAGGAGAACCACTCGGACCTGGGAGGCAGAGGCTGCAGTGAGCCAAAGTCGCGCCATTGCACTCCAGCCTGGGGGATAAGAGCAAAACTCCATCTCAAAATAATAATAATCTTTTTAAATAAATTTATTTAATAGTACTTTGAACTTAAGTGATTTTAAAATTAAGTGAAAAATCCACTCTAGAAAATAAAACTGCTTCTCCATATTTATACATTGGTGGGACCTAGTATGCTGCCTTGTCCCCAAAATTGCTACCAGCCAGCACTCCACGCAGCCTCTCCTGCACATATTATAGCAAATTCCACAGTCTTAAAATGAATAGAAAAACCATTTCCATTTAATATGCATTCTCTTAGCAGTTCTTTGCTGCATCATATCTATTCAGCAAACAAGATACCTCTCCATAAATTAGAAAAAATAAGAAATCATCTTTTATGAATTATTTATTTTCTTTCTTAGAAAAGGATGCGCCTCCACTTAGCAAGGCTGGGCAGGATGTGGTTCTGCATCTGCCCACAGACGGGGTGGTTCTAGACGGCCGCGAGAGCACAGATGACCACGCCATCGTCCAGTATGAGTGGGCGCTGCTGCAGGGGGACCCGTCAGTGGACATGAAGGTAACACATGTTGTCACTGCCAACAAAAACAGGTATTTCAGTGAAGTGGTCTTTTGTAATGTCCTGCCCCTTCATGCTCCCTAAATGTCTGTACGCTAGCAGAAGGCATAAAATGAAGAATGTGTAAAACGGATTGTGCCAAAATGGTTTATTATCTCAGTGTGCTTTTCTGCTGAGTGAGCAGCAATCTCGATCATTTGTCTTGGAGCCCACCCTCCTTCTTGCTGATGTTTATGACTTGTCTAGAGGACAAAGACACTTCAAGGAAAAAGACTCATACTTTGTTTTAATGACTCAGATTACTTTTTTAAAGTTCTATTTCTTTTTCTTAGCTCAAGATCCAGGTAGAAAATTTGAAAACTACGAAAGAGTCTAAAGAGGACAATAACAATAGGATGAACTTATCCTTCACACGAGCCAGAAAGTAAACAGCTTACCTGGCAGCGAGGTCTGCTGGGGTGCACCAGGCCTGTGAGGGAGGGAGGCCAGCATGCGGTGCTCCGGCCGGGGGCCCCTGGGATTGCCGCCGATGGAAATCAGCCATGTGCCCGGTGGCTGCCTATGCTCAGGAAGTCTTGAGTGGTGAGACAAGCGGGTTTTTATTCACCCTGTCAGGGTGAATTGCTGGCTTAGGCAAATAAGCACTTCCTGACTTAGGCAGATAAGCGGCATCCAAACCACTTCAGTTAGGGGAAGTGGAGAAAGAGGGTGAGGTAAGGAGGCACTGATTTGTATTCTACTGGAACCAAAACAAAAACAAATCAGGAAGTCCCTCACCACTGATTTAAGTAAGAGTGATTTTACTCCCCGATTATATTGTGTTAGAATTGGACTCACCCTTGTCCAGTATGGTTTGCCTTTGTCCCCACCCAAAAATCTCATCTTGCATTGTAATCCCCATAATCTCCATCTGTCAAGGGAGAGACCAGGTGGAGGTTATCGAATCCTGGGGGTGGTCTCCCCCATGCTGTTCTCATGATAGTGAGTTCTCACGAGATCTGCTGGTTTTATAAGCGTTTGGTAATTTCTCCTGCCATCTTGTGAAGAAGGTGCCTTGCTTCCCCTTCGCCTTCTGCCACCATTGTTCTAGTAAGTTTCCTGAGGCCTCCCCAGCCATGCGGAACTGTGAGTCAATTAAACCTCTTTCCTTTGTAAATTACCCAGTCTTGGGCAGTTCTTTATAGCAGTGTGAGGATGGACTAATACATCCAGCATCCTTCCCAGCCTCTCCTCCAAACAAGAGCGCCTTCCACAACACCTCTTCCAAGGCTCATCTACCGTCTGCCTGACTTTTCCAAGGGCAGAAGCTCACTGTTTCACATCATGTCCATGACATTGCTCATCAGTGTATTGGGCAAGCAGGCTGCACCTCCCCTTCCTTCTGTGCATTGGTGCTGGGTCTTCCCTTTGGAAAAACACTGAACTCATCTTTTTACCCTGCGTAAAAGTTTTGGAGGTCTTTGGGAAAAAAAAAAAAGAACATCACCACTTGGTATGCTGTTCTCAGAACTCAGCACCCCATGATTTGTCAGATGTTCCTCATATGCATTGATTTTCAGGCCCACCACTATCCTGCCTTGTCTGGATTTTCTCGTATTAATCCATACCCTTCTTAACATCTAATACCCCTAATTGAACCCCATATTTAAACTTTGGTTTTCTGACTCATCCATTACCTCCTGTGATCCAGATATTGCCTCTGCTTCTATTAATGAGCTTCATTACATGAACTAGCTACATCACACAATAGGTTTGTGCTGCATTTTTTCAATCGTGTATAACAGCGACGGCAGGTAGACCTCAAGTTATGAAGCCATCTAAATGACAGAGCCTACACTAGGGGAAGCATCTGTTACCAATTTGTAACTGTCTTAGAATGATATACATTCATGAATGTCCCCCAAAGTTAACACTCATCCTGCTGAGACTTCATCACAATCAAAGCCCCCATGGGTTGAGCACCCACTGAGTGCCAGGCAGCTTAGAGAGCTCTGTAATCCACTGGGACACCCTCACTTGTAGGCACATCCCCATTTGGTGGATGAAGACTGTCAGGAAACACTGTGGAAGACTTTGAGGTGGGCAAAAGATTACCAAGTACCTTCCAATGGAATGCTGAGGTTGGTTAGTGGATCCTTCAGGGTTAACATCTGTAAGTTGCAGAAAACTGATAGTAACCAAATGATTCTTGTCCATAGAAATGCAAAAAAACAAAAATTTGGCATATAGGGGTAACTGACTTTTACCCTGGAGAAAATAAGATTTCAAACATGACATTTTAGTACATGTAGATACTAACCAATCTATTAATAGATTCATTTCAGTACTGATTAGCAAACCCATTTCAGTTTTGCATCTCCTAGCAACTTCTTCTTCGCATTCATGATTGACTGTATATATGTAGTCTTCAGATTCTTTAAATCAGTTGAACACCTTATTGGTTCCCTCTTTAACTAATGTCTTTGAAAAATATTCATGCTATATTTGTGTGAGAGTCATAGCTTTACCATTTTGAGAATTTTCCTTTAACAGTATTTAACCTTCAGGAGCTATACCTCTGACCCCTTTAACCTGAGCAGCCTGATTTCACACCCCAACATTTCTGCCAGGAGAATTGGGCCTCTCAAATCAAATTCCTTTTTCTCTGAGAATGACTTCCTGCTGACTGGAACACTGATGCACTCCACCCTCAAGCTGCAAAATGGGGCTAAGTTTGAAAGTTGCTGGGAATGGAGGGAGGGCAGTCACACAGCAAAACAGTTAAGTTAAAACCTGATGTTGGATGCCCTTGTTCCTAAGTCCCTTGACTGTCCCTAGCACCCAGGAGCATCCATTCATTGGGCTCTCCCTTGAGTGCCCACCTCCTCCTCTTCTTGAGCCATTCATCCCTCCTCTCATCTCCCCTGCTCTCCACCATCTGCATGGGCTCCTTACCCTTGTTCTCTCTTCTCAGGCAGAGTAGTGATCTCTCCCTTTGTCTCGCGATACTTTAAGATCAGGCTCTAGGGCCCATCTTTGCATGTCCAAGTGACCCAGACGGGTATTCAACCTGCAAGGAATTATGCTGTCAGATTAGTTAAGAAACAATTAATAGCGAATTTTTAAGCATCTGGTATGTGTCCAGTACTGTACTAGACGCTAAGCATACAGGAAAGCTCATGTTCCTGACTTGTCTCGTTCATTCATTATTTATTCATTCATTCATTGACAGGGTCTCACTCTGTTGCCCAGGCTGGAGTGCAGTGGCACAATCATAGCTCACTGTAGCCTCAAGCAGTCCTCTCACCTCGGCCTCCTGAATAGCTGGGACTACAGTCATGGCTAATTTTTTTTTTAACTTTTTGTAGAGATGAGGTCTCACTATGCTGCCCAGGCTGATCTCAAACTCCTGGGCTCAAGCAGTCCTCCCTCCTTGGCCTCCCAAAGGGCTGAAATTAAAAGCATGAGCCACAGCACCTGATCTGTGTTTTTCATTTGTGAAGACAGAATAGATAATTGGTCAGAACCAAGAGGCTATCCACTGGATTTAAAGTTACATATTTTCTGCCCTTGAACAGGATATTTTATATCCACTTAACTGAATATTTATAATACATCAAAATGCAACATGACACATATTTTTCAGGCAGCCCATTAAATGACACTGACTTTCATGATTATTAAACATAGTACATTTAAATCTGAAGTTAGAATGTAAAATATGACATTTAGGAACATGATACAAAGTAGGATATTCAAGGAGATTTGGAATTCATAAATCAGTACATTGACTTACATTCATCAGTTGCTTAAAAGTTTCTAACTAAATGATTATCTTAGTCCATTTGGTCTGCTGTAATAAAACACTGTAACTCAGTGGCTTCTAAAGAGCAGAAATGAATTTCTTTCAGTTCTGGATGCTGAGAAGTCCAAAATCAAGATACAATCAGATTTGGTGTCTAGTGAGGACCCATTCCCTAGTTTATGACCAGCCGTCTTCTCACTGCGTCCTCATAAGGCGAAAGAGGCAAGGCAGCCCTCTGGGGTCTCTTTTATTTTATATTTAAATGTATTTTAACTTTTATTTTAGGTTAAGGGGTACATGTGCAGGTTTGTTATATAGATAAATTTATGACTTAATGGCTTGGTGTACAGATTGTATCCTTACCTGGGTATTAAGCATATTACCCAATGGTTTTTTTTCCTCTAAACCTCTCCCTCCTTCCATCCTCCACCCTCAAGTAGGTCCCAGCGTTCTGCTGTCCTGCTTTCTCTGTCTGTGTGTTCTCATTTAGCTCCCACTTACAAGTGAGAACATGTGGTATTTGGTTTTCTGTTCTTGCGTTAGTTTGCTGAGAATGAGGACCTCCAGTTCCATCCATGTTCCTGCAAAGGACATGATCTTGTTGTTTTTTATGGCCGCATAGTATTCCATGATGTATATGTACCACATATTCCTTATCCAGTCTACCATTGTTGGGCATTTAGGTTGATTCCATATCTTTGCTATTGTGAATAGCACTGCAGTGAACATATGCGTGCATGTGTCTTTACAGTAGAACAGTTTGTATTTTTGGGGGTATATACCTCGTAATGGGATTGCTGGGTCAAATGCTGTTTCTGTTTTTAGTTCTTTGAGGAATTGTCACACCACTTTCCACAGTACACCACTTTCCACAATGGGTGAACTAATTTGCACTCCCACCAGCACTGTGTAAGCATTCCACCAGCCTCTAGTGGTTTTTGTTTTGTTTTTTACTTTTTAATAATATGGGGCCTCTTTTATAAGGGCACTAACATGCCCTTCATTCATGAGCACGTATCTCCAAATGCCATCACACTGGGCATTAGGTTTGAACATGTGACCTTGGGAGGGCACTCAGCCATTCAGTCTACAGCAGTGACTTCAGAAAACCACACGTAAGGAAGCTTGCTAAAGGATGGACATTATTTAAACCAACAACTTCATTATTAAATTAAAACTAACTGCATCCTGGCCTACCTGCTGTACATAATTTTTTTAAATAGGTACTACTAAGTTTTTGTAACCAAGTATATACAATGTGTGTGTGTGTGCGCATGCGTGTGTGTGTGTAATTTAGTCTATACGTATATGAGAAGCCCAAACGTGTATTCCTAGCCACTAAATTCCTAGCTAGGAAGATGGGGTTGAGTCAGAAAACAGGCTGAGTCATTCATTGATTTGGCCAGAAGCCAACCACCAAAGGCTGCTACTGTTGAACGGGGATCTTGAGCAGAGATTGGAAGCTCCTGGTTTCATGATCATGTCTGTTTCCAGGTTACAAATTGGATATGTTGTGTGTACCTATGTAGCTAGTTTTTTATCCTGAAACTTGAAACATGTCTGTGAAACACTTTAAACCCTCTCTCCAGTGTCATCTTAATGGGAGAAAATGTATAGAAGGGTCACCTGGGCCCTTAAAGGGAAAGCATCCATGTGACAGTTCTACATCTTCTAAATAACCGAGTGCAAAGAGAGACAGCTCTCGTTAGCTAAAGAAATGAAAGGAGCCAGAGAAGGAACACTTAATCTGGATAGATCTAAATTGGAGTGTGCTCAGGAGGCTGAGGTGATTATCATAATCTGCATCTGGACCCAGTGTTGCTGCATCAGAGAGGCAGTGCCTGGGCAGGCAGTGGGGAAGCATGCCAAGGCCAGGTGTGGGGATGGCCCCTGACCCAGGGATGCTCTGTCCTTTCAGCCCCAGTGTTGACAAGAGGCTTCCTAGTGAACTGCAGGCCTGCAGAGTTTTAGTCTGACGTTGGCACTCTGAGTTTTGATGCCCAGAAGCTCAGTGACTCACTGACTTGCAGGGAGCTCTGGCACGGTGACGCCAGCAGCCTCATGGATGGCACATCCAGCTCCTTGGCCTCAGTGCTTCCTTGGTTTATTTTATTTTATTTTATTTTATTTTTTATTTTATTTTATTTTGAGATAGGGTCTCCCTCTGTTGCCCAGGCTGGAGTGCAGTGGTGCAATCTCGGCTCACTGCAACCTCCACCTCCTGGGTTCAAGAGTTTCTCATGCCTCAGCCTCCCAAGTAGCTGGGACTACAGGCACGCACCACTTGGCTAATTTTTGTATTGTTAGTAAAGATGGGGTTTCACCATGTTGGCCAGGCCGGTCTCAAACTCCTGGCCTCAACTGATCCACCCACCTCAGCCTCCCAAAGTGGTGGGATTATAGACGTGAGCCACCATACCCGGCCCCTTGGTGTTTTTTAAAATCTCTGTTAACTTTGTCTCCACTCCGATGGCCACGCTCAGAATCTGGTCATGACTTGGCGTCCCCCTGTCACACCCACCTTCTAAATCTCTGCTCTGAATCAATCCTGCAGCCCAGCCCTCCACTCACATACCATGGCGGGGGGCCAGCACTTGCTGGTCCCTGGCAGTCTCAGGGCTTCTTGTCTGCTTTCAGGCCGAGCAGCTGGGACAGAGCAGCTTTCTTGTATCACCTTACTTGACTGAAGGCTGCAGGGCCTCACCTAGACATTCTCCAGCATGCCTGTCATTTGCAGCCATGCTCCCTTGTGTTCCTCAGTCCCAAGAGACAGTAAATGAGGGCGTAAGCTATTGTACTGCTGCCCGCCAGCAAGGTCTGCCTGGTTCTGAGCCAGGCTTAAAGAGAGCCAGAGCCTGCCACATACCCGCCCACCCCTCCACTTAGGTAGCTCTGAGCTTCACCACCTGCACCTTACCCTGTCTTTGTCTCACCTTGGTTCAGCCTGGTGCCCATAGGAAGAGGCCATAACTGACCCTCCTCTCACTGTAGATGGAGGTGGGAGGGAAAGTTTCCAGAAAAAAGGAGACACCAGGCTCTGGTCCACTGCAGTGACCCAGGCAAGAGACAGGGTGGGGTCAGAGCAAGGTGGTACCCGTGGACAGGGTGATATATGGTCAAATTCTGGATGTGTTTTTAAGGCAGACCCCGTGGGATTTCCCGATGGATTGGAGGTGAGATATGAAAGAGGGATCATTAAATGCAATCTTGAGGTCTCAAACCAGAGTTCTAGTCTTGTTTTCAGTCTTATTTATCTGATTCTCTGATCTTATCTGACCGGATAAGATCTGGTCTTATCCGACAGATAAGACCTGAGCCCCAAGTCTTATCCGATCAGAATAAGACCTTATCCGGTCTTGTCCTGAGTCTCAGACTGACTTCCACTTTTATTTCAGTGGGTTCTGATTCCTAGCATCAGTGGCCCACTCCAGGCTCTTTGGAAATTCTCTTATTGTCATTAGAGCACTCTCTGCTGCCCTTAGTATTTTAGCACTCACATAAATGACCCGTTTGGCATTCTCTCAGTGTAGTTGGGCCTCAAGGTAATGTAACAGCATGGCAGTGAGCACTGCTTAACATCTCTTTGAAATAAACAACAAAGGGCAGGTGGCCATCGTTGCCAGCCCTCCAGAGTAAGGCTTTTGCAGGGAAAGTGATGGACAGCTTGTAGGCCAGTGTAGACTGTTTTACAACTCGAGGTCTCAATTCTGTCACTGTCTCAGTGAATGAAAATCACTCCATGGGGATTCATTTCTTAATCTGTAAAGAGTCATTGTGTAATGTCCTTCAGTTAGAGATAAGAATCAACCAGTGGAGACAATGGATATATTTAAGCGCTTACTATGGGCCAGGCCCAGCTCTTTTACATGAGTTACCTTATTTGATCCTCATCAGGTAGGTACTGTTATTATTTCCATTTTACAAATGAAAAAAAAAACTGAGGTTTAGAGACATTAAGTGACTTGTACATCATCACCCAGCTGGTATAGGGTAGGGCTGATATTCAAACCCATGTCTATTGGACACCGGTTTCTGTGCTCTTAACCATGCACCAGTGTTTCTTTCAGTGTGGATCATGGGTCACCTGGGTGGGCTGGGTAAGTGTAGAATCCTGGGTCCCGCTCTCCTGACCAACCCACTGACTCTGACTCTCTGAGGCTGGGACCTGGAAATCCATACCTTAGCTAAAGTGGCATAAAATATGACAACCACGGTATCTCATTGTATCACCTCTAAATGATTGTGAAGCATCCTGTGGGTGTGTATATGTAGTGTTGACAAATCCTCTAAGCCTAAGTCAGTCCAAATTCTAGGATTCCCTAATTAAAAACAAGCAGATGGTTCTTATAATAGTGCAATCCTCTGTAATTTCAAAAGTCCATTATTAATGCATCAATGTAATAGAATGTCGAATGGTCAGCATTTGGCAGAGGACACTATCCAGACTAGTTCATTTAAGCAGAAATGACTTTTTTAAAGTAGAATATTAAGTGGGTAATAGAATCATTAGGAAAGCTGAAGAAACAGTCTTTTGGCTGAATGTCCAGCAAAATCCTACCACAGAGCTGAGCCTTAGAAGCTGTTGCTCCAGCGTGCTCAGCAAGCTGCCTGTGAATGTTGGGAGAGCAGAGGGCAAGCATGGAGCCCTGGGTTAGGGAGTGATCAGAACTGAAGCCCAGGAGGGCCTCTGCAAGGAATGAGTGGGGGAGCTTGGATAGAAAAGGAGGCCAAGGAAGCAGGGGTTTTCAAATAGCCCAAGTGGCCAGCGTGGCCAGATACAGTAAAAGGGCCAGTTAAACATGGAATTTTTTTTTTTTTTTTTTTTTTTTTTTTTTTGAGATGGAGTCTCACTCTGTCACCAGGCTGGAGTGCAGTGGGTGATCTTGGCACACTACAGCCTCCGTCTCCCAGGTTTTCAAGTGATTCTCCTGCCTCAGCCTCCCGAGTACCTGGGACTGCAGGCACACGCCACCATGCCCAGCTGATTTTTGTATTTTTAGTAGAGATGGGGTTTCACCATGTTGGCCAGGATTGTCTCCGTCTCCTGACCTCATCGTCCGCCCGCCTCGGCCTCCCAAAGTGCTGGGATTACAGGCGTGAGCCACCGCGCCCAACCAAACATGGATTTTTAAAAAATAGTATTGCTGGTCTTGACACCTAGATGACTTTTGCTAGGTTAGTGAGTGACTTTTGCCAGCACTGTTTCAGGGGGACGGTGAGGAAAGCAGCTCCACCGGGTGGGGGAAGACTAAATGGGAAGTGAACCAACAGAAACGGCAAGCACGGCACAGAGAGGCCTTTCAGTGAGCCAAGTGGAGATGGGAAGGAAGTGGGGCTGTGATTGGCGAGCCCTTGGAGCTCAGGGAATTTTTTTATTTTTTGTTTTGTTTGTTTGTTTCTTAGGATGAGAGACACTTGGGCATTGTAATAGCAGAGCCATTTGAAAGAGAAATGAGTCTATGTGTCAGTGTTCTAAAAGTCCTAGCAAGAGGGCAAGAACTAGAAGGAGGGGTTGGCCTGGAACACAGGAGGGATAGCTACTCCCTGCTGGCTCTCAGAAGGAGGTGACAGTGGGTACAGGTAGGGCCCCAGGAGGAGGTGGGTGGTGGAGCCCTAGTCATGGTCCTGATTTTCTCCCTGAAGCTGATGAGGCCCCCTGCTGAGACGGAAGGGCCTGGATCCTGAGCGTGAGGCTGGGGATGAGGTGCAGGTTTGGAGCAGCAACTGCTGCAGACAAGAGAAGGGATTGTCAGTCAAGGTCTTGGCCACCTAAATAAACTAGAACTGATGAGTTCAAGGTGGGCCAGCTGCCAGCAGCGTGTGATGTAGTTCAGCAGCCTCAGGCTGGAGTGCAGAGGCAGGTCCCGGGGCTGCTCTGAGGACATGGACTTTCAGTCGAGGATGGTGTTGGACTCAGAGCTCAGGACTGCTGCTCAATGTGATGTGTCGCATCTGTGTGGCAGGTGCCTCAATCAGGAACCCTGAAGCTGTCCCACCTACAGGAGGGAACCTACACCTTCCAGCTGACCGTGATGGATACTGCCGGGCAGAGAAGCTCTGACAACGTGTCAGTGACGGTGCTTCGTGCGGCCTACTCCACAGGAGGTGAGAAGAAAGCCCTTCCCTCGCTTCCCACTGCTTATGGAAGGCGGCGTCGGGTTGGTGCTTTGTCTTCTGGCTCTGCACTCCATGGGCTCTTTCACTTTATTTTGGTTATTGCTGAATGAGAGAGTCTTTGCTAAAAATACAATAACAAAAGCAGGCTCTCTTCTGTTTTGGGCTTAGCTGATGCTACTGGGTTGAGGTGGAGGGAGCACTCCAGGGGATGAGAAGAGATGCTCCCGCTTTTCTTGACTTCATCAAAGACAACTGCCCGGCTATTCTGGGAGAGGACTTTGTTTACAGATGGATGCTCCATTTGATGCATCTGTTCCAAGAGGGAAGCTAAGGAGTTTAGTGAAACCAGCTGAACTCGTGGAAGCAGAGAGTGGAATGGTGGTTACTGGAGGCTGTGCGGGGGACCGACTGGGAAAGGAGAGACGCTGGTCAAAGGGTACAAAGTGTCACTGAGACTGGAGGAACAGGTTCTGGTGATCTGTTGCACACCATGGTGACTGTAGTTAATGATAATGTATTACCTGTTTCAAAATTGCTAGAAGAGTAGGTTTTAAATGTTGTTATCACAAAAAGATTACAAGTAGGGGAGATGATAGATGTATCAGTTAGCTTGATTTAATCATTCCACAATGCAAACATATATCAAAACATCACATTGTGCCTCATAAATATATACTCTCCTTTTCTGTCAATTAAAAATACATATAAAAAAACAAGGAAAAGACATACCACAGGATTGAAGAAAGACTTGGCTCTTGGGTGTAATCAATTGCTGATATAATAAATCACTTCAAAAATATTAGAAAGAGAAAGAGTGCAGCTAAGGAGTACGGTTAAAATTAATTGAAATATGCAAAGGACACGTCAATTTGAAAGTACTGCCTACACATTTTCATAGACTACACAGATGCATAGCTATATTAATAATATAACTCTAAATACATTTGGTGGTTGTCACATTCTGTTGTACAATGTAACAATGTAAAACTTATTTCATTCATCTATGTTTCTTACTTTTCTAAAGATCTACATTTTTTTTTTTTTTTTTTTTTTTTTTTTTTTGAGATGGAGTTTTGCTCTTGTTGCCCAGGCTGGAGTGCGATGGTGTAATCTCAACTCACTACAACCTCCACCTCCTGGGTTCAAGCAATTCTCCCGCCTCAGCTTCCCAAGTATCTGGGACTACAGGTGTGTACCACCATGCCCTGCTAATTTTGTATTTTTAGTAGAGACAGGGTTTCACCATGTTGGCCAACCTGGCCTCAGATTCCTGACCTCAGGTGATCTGTCTGCCTCAGCCTCCCAAAGTGCTTAGACTACAGGCATGAGCCACTGCGCCCAGCCCAACAGCTACATTTCTAAGAAAGATTAGGTCATCAAATTTTTTTAAATATCCATTGCATGGAACTTAGCGACACTAAAGATATTGTAGTATTGTAGAGGGAACCCCTCACCACATACACGATTCACTTCTGGAGAGGTGCTAAGATCTTGTATATTTAAATATCCTGTTACTCGGTCATTATGTATTTTCTTAGTGTATGCAGCGTGCAGGGACCTTGCCAGGCACTGGGGATAGAGTGGTGCACTGGTGGCCCTGACTTCCTGTCACTAGCCATCACTCTGGTAAACTTGCAGTAAGTCTCTGACGTTGTTGAATTCTCAGTCTTCACTACTCAGGATCTAGATGGTAATTAGGCCAGCAGTGTGCAGAATGAGGATAAAAGAGTTGGAACAGGACTGTGATTTACTTGTACTATATTGGATCTAGACCTCTATCAAAAACAGAGGTTAGTATGCATACTGGAAATGAAATTTTCCAAGGAGTTAGAGAATTTAGAATCCTAAGGACTTGTCCACTTTGGTAATTTTCATAGGCGACATTAAAAATTTGTTTGGCTGATCACTTCCTGCCCAGCCAGGGGTTAAACTTACTGTAAGTTACAGAAGGAGGGTAACCATTCACAGACAGGACAGGCACCAAACTCCAGCCCATGCCAGCACTGTGAGGTCACCAGTGATAGCGACTAAACAGAGTCTGTCCAGCCCAGCCTGGATTCCATCAGCCCTGCCGATTCATTGCAGCTGGACAGGAGAGCCAGCCAGCTACTCAAAACATCATTGGTCCCTTGGCCACCAGGACCAGTGGAGACATGACTCTGGCTCCAGTGGGGATGACTCACTTCTGTAGAACTGGGCGCCCTCTAGAGGGCTTGCCCCCTGGGTACGAGGACTCACCTGGACAGGGTCTGAGTCAAGTGCTGACTCTGGGAGGAAAGGACTCTTGGGAAGAAGACACAGATACCCTGTCATCCCCACAGAAATCAGAAAAGGATAGCTCTTGTACAACTGAGGTGCCTGGGAGGGAGGAAGGGCCTGCGCTGATATGAGCAGATGGCCAGCACCTCACCAGCCACTTGTTTGCCCTGGTTTATTTACTCAGGCAGCTTTCCGGACTCCAGAGGTAAATTGCCAGCTGTAAATTTCTGGCCCTTCTCCAAGATGGTAATAAACTGTATTTGAAGTGGCAGAGAGTGATGCATGAATCATTTTTGTTTACTCAATGGCCGCTTGAGTATATGTCCTGTGTGGGTAACTTTATATGGAAAATAAAAAGGAATTGGTGTAGTACTAACTGCTGTCTAGAATCACTTACTGGTTATATTGGAATAACATGCTATGAATTAAAGTTAATAAAACACCACAGAGAGACATTGGAAAATAGAGGTAGAAGAGACAAGTGTTTCCCTCCCGTCCACTGTATGTATTGGTCTTGCAATGAATGACCCAGATGTTATGGTAACCAAGGGTGACACCAGCTGAGGTAGACAGATGAGCAGGTACCCTGCTTATATGAATATAACTTAGTTCAATTTTTAATAAGTTGACATTTTGAACATTTTTCATGTTTAGAAAAATGATCTATTCAAACAGCAAGCCAGCAAGCTCTTCCAACATGATCTAGCTCAGCAGTCTCCAAACAGGATGCCCCTGAGTTGTTCAAGACATTTTTAGGGTGAGAAAGAAGATAGCAGAGTTTATGTTTTTGTTGATTTTTAATTTTTTTCCTTAAAATTTCAGTATATTTCATAAGATACACCCATGTTAGTATAGTAGTATGCACATATTATTTATAAATAAACTGGACTAGCCGGATGTTGTGAGATACGCCTGTAATCCCAGCTACTCAGTAGGCTGAGATGTGAGGATTGCTTGAGACTGGGAGCTGGAGGCTGCAGTGAGCTGAGATTGTACCACCACCCTCCACCCTGGGCGACACGGCGAGACTCCGTCTCAAATAAATAGATAAATAAATAAACTGGAGATGCTTGTTCAACAATATATTATTGATCAGGATGCATGATCAAAAAAGTTTGGAGGCTGCTAATCCAAAAATAGAAAATTTACAAATATGGATCCATCTCCAAAACCACCAAGGAATAAATAAAACCTTGAGATATTTGGGATTTTCATGCCATGAATTTAAGAAACCTGACGAGGAACTGTATCCCACTTGATATCCAGCGTGTCCCCCACCTCCACTCACTGCTTCTTCCCAGTGGCCAGAGCTGACTCTCCTTCCGGCCCATATTCTCAGTCATGACTGCAGGCTCTTTGCTTCCTCTTCTTCCACAGGAGCTTCTATCAGCATTTATTTTCTTTAACCTCTCTTCCTCCTGGATCAGTATATCTTCAAATTGCCTTACACCAAGATAGACTCCTTTCCCAACCTCTTGATTTAACCACTTCTCAGTAAAAGATGTGTCCAAGGCTGGGCGTGGTGGCTTACATCTGTAATCTCAGCACTTTGGGAGGCCGAGGCAGGAGGATTGCTTGAGTCCGGTAGTTCAAGACCAGCCTGGGCAATATAGTGACACCCCATATCTACAAAAAACAAACAAACAAACAAGTGTATGTCCAAGATTTCACTTGGGTTTGTGAACTCTGCTCAGCCATTTGGTTTTGAAGGAATGTCATGTAATCTGCCACTCCCCCATGTTCCTGAGAGAATTGTCTAGTCCATTCTGTCCCTGTAAAACTGTGGAGCTCCTGTGAGCTGCTTCTAGCCTTATGCTTTAGTCCATGTTGCCAGTACCAGATAGTCACCTGGTTCTCATCTAGCTAAGTCATAAAGTTGGCTTAATCAAGGGAGAGGAAAATGCATTTCAGGAAAATATTTGTAACTCCTATAAATTCCACTGCAAATTAAAAGCTCCTAAGAACTCCAGAAGGGAGAAAATGTCTTTTTTTCTTTTTTCTTTTTTTTTTTTTTTTTTTGAGACAGAGTCTTCTTCTGTCGCCCAAGCTGGAGTGCAGTGGCGCAATCTTGGCTCACTGCAACCTCTGCCTCCCAGACTCAAGTGATTCTCCTGCCTCAGCCTCCTGAGTAGCTGGGACTACAGGTGCATGCTACCTCACCTGGCTAATTTTTTGTATTTTTAGTAGAGATGGGGTTTCACTGTGTTAGCCAGGATGGTCTCGATCTCCTGACCTCGTGATCCGCCCGCCTTAGCTTCCCAAAGCGCTGGGATTACAGGTGTGAGCCACCACGCCCGGCCAATGTCATTATTTCATGAAACAAAATTCATGCCAGCCCATAACTAAATATTTTGTTTATTCTCTACAGTATCAGGGATGTTATGATAATCAACAAATAGGATTCAGTAGTAAAAAGTTAATCTCAATGAAAAGTATTACTTAGGAAACAAGAATGTAAGACATAGCACATGTAAAATAGTACCTCTGGGCCAGGGATGGTGGCTCACACCTGTAGTCCCAGCACTTTGGGAGGCCGAGGCAAGTGGATCAGTTGAGGTCAGGAGTTCGAGACCGGCCTGGCCAACAAGGTGAAACCCTATCTCTACCAAAAAATACAAAAATTAACCAGGTGTGGTGGTGCATGTCTGTAGTCCCAGCTACTCCAGAAGCTGAGGCAGGAGAATCTCTTGAACCCGGGAGGTAGAGGTTGCAGTGAGCCGAGATTGCGCCACTGCAACTTCAGCCTGGGCAACAAGGTGAGACCTCATCTTAAGTAAGTAAGTAAGTAAATAAATAAATAAATAAAATGGTACCTCTGTTAAAACATAGCCAACTGCCATCCATTGAGTGGGACGGTGTTAGGTGGCCTCCTGCAGAGCAATCAACAGCCAAAAGAAGTGGTTCCAACAATGGCGTGTACGAATGAATGCAGAGGGAGACAGCTGAGGCGGGGAAGCAAGGGTGGAGAGAGACCTGTACTGCTGCTTCTCTGTGCCACCTCCTGAGCAAGGCAAGCATGGAGAACAGCCCTCAGACCAAGAGCCCCTGAGGAGTCCAAAGAATTAAGTCGGGAGGCTCAAAAAGAGCCCTCCCGCCTCTTCAGAACCTGTTGCCCAAACTGTTAGGTTTGCCTGATTATTTGCATCTCTTCCCCCAAATGCATTTTATCATCCCCACAGACTCCCCTTTGTCATCCCCATCTTGATTTTATCATCCCCACGGACTCCCCTTTGTCATCCACATCTTGAGAATCTGAACTTCTCCTGCACTCCTGTGACTTGAGATTTGTTTACAAACAGGATGTTTGCACACTTGCTCGCGCTACCACTTCTTCTGTGACGATGGCTGCTGCATTGACATCACGCTCGCCTGCGATGGAGTGCAGCAGTGTCCTGACGGGTCTGATGAAGACTTCTGCCAGAATCGTGAGTTGGCTGTGTCACATTGCCAGGCAGTGGCTGGAAGGGATGGAGTTGGGAGGTCTGTGTTCTGAGAATAAAACGCAAATGCAGTGTCCTTCCCCTGCTTGATTTTGGTTATAACTTTACATGTAAAAGCTATGCCTTAAATGAGAATTCAGTATGTCTCCAGTCTAAGTCACAAATGTCAAATTTTTTCTTCTTCTTTTTTTTTTTTTTTTTTTTGAGACGGAGTCTTGCTCTGTCCCCCGGGCTGGAGTGCAGTGACGCGATCTCAGCTTACTGCAAGCTCTGCCTCCTGGGTTTACGCCATTCTTCTGCCTCAGCCTCCCGAGTAGCTGGGACTACAGGCGCCCACCACCTCGCCCAGCTAGTTTTTTGTATTTTTTAGTAGAGACGGGGGTTTCACCGTGTTAGCCAGGGCGGTCTTGATCTCCTGACCTCGTGATTCGCCCGTCTCGGCCTCCCACAGTGCTGGGATTACAGGCTTGAGCCACTGCGCCCGGCCTAAATTTTCAATATTGCTTATGTTTTTAATTTTTTTCAATTTTCCAGGTTTTTTCTCTCCTAAAAATGCTGCATATCATGTGCTTTCTTAAAAACTGACGTGATTTGATGTTTTGTTTTGATACTTTTTTAAAGAAAATTTACAATACACCAGGGTATGGCTAAGTCAGAGCCAGAGCTGTAAATCAGTCTTATAATGTCATACACATAGAAATGCCCTGTAAGAAAGAAGAAAAACTGACAAAAGTTTAATGAAGTATGGATTTGAGGAAGGACAAAGAGTTACAAAACCTTAAGTTTACGTTTAGTATTTGTCCATTTCTTTTTTTTTTTTTTTTTTTTTGAGACCAGTTCTCACTGTCACCCAGGCTGGAGTGCAGTGGCATGATCATGGCTCACTGCAGCCTCGACCTCCCCAGGCTTAGGTGTTTCTCCCACCTCAGCCTTCCCAGTAGCCAGGACTGCAGGCATGTGCCACCATGCCCAGCTAATTTTTGTTAATTTATTGTAGAGATGGGGTTTTGCCTTGTTGCCCAGGCTGGTCACGAACTCCTGGGCTCAAGTGATCTCCTACCTCTGCCTCCCAAAGTGCTAGGATTATAGGCATGAGCCACCATGCTGGGCCCTGTCAATTTCTTTATGTGTAACATTTGGAAAGCTGACTATGAGAAAAAAGAATAAATTACCCATTTGAAAACAAGAGAGAATAGATTTTTATGGTCCTCTGACATGCCTTAGATGAGTGGGCTATTATATCCAAATATCCATGATTCTAAATGAGCTGCAGATGTAGTGCTTTCAGTATTAAAGCTCAGAAAAGAAATCCAGCAAGTAACAGTAGCTCTTCCACACTTCAGTAGGCCTGGACCGCAAGATGGTAACCCACATGGCAGCTAGTCCTGCCCTGCCAAGAACCACAGGGCCGAGTGAAGATGCAGGGGTTGATTCCTTGGTGGAAAAGTCTCAGAAAGCCACGGCTCCAAACAAGCCACCTGCATTATCAAACACAGAGAAGAGGAATCATTCCGCCTTTTGGGGACCAGAGAGTCAAATCATTCCTGTGATGCCAGGTAAGGATTCAGGGCAGGTTCTCAACGAAGAACCTTGTTTTCTGTAGTCAAACTTGGCTCACAATTAAGTTTATGTTTGAAGAGTATTAAGGAAGTATCTTGAAATAAGAGTTGAAATTAAGAAGTTAGCCAGAAAGGGGGGAAAAAACCTTGACATTTGCACTGATGTATAGTAAGGGACACTTACTAAATACACTCATACATATATACCTACTCCAGAGATACCAATACATTTATTTGTAAATACATTAACATTTAGCTTACAGAAACCAATACCCTAAAGTGTTAAATTTTAGGTTGCTTTGAGATGAAACAGCATAATAATTATGTATTTGTATAAATCCTCTTCACCCAAGCAAGGGAACATTTAAAAAAGTCATCTTGAAAGAGATGCATGTGCTAGTAATTCAATGTTATGCCTCCAATTTAACTAAATCTATCACTAAAAAAAGTAACGGTAATAAGATTTATTTTATTTTATTTTATATTTTATTTTATTTTATTTTATTTTATTTTATTTTATTTTATTTTATTTTACTTTTTGAGACAGGGTCTCACCCTGTTGCCCAGGCTGGAGTACAGTGACACGATCACAGCTCACTGCAGCCTCAACTTCCCAAACTCACATGATCCTCCCACCTCAGCCTCCTGAGTAGCTGGGACTATAGGTGTAGTAGCTGGGACCATCATGCCTGGCTAATTTTTGTATTTTTTATAGAGACAAGGTTTTGCCATGTCGCGCAGGCTGGTCTTGAACTCCTGGGTTCAAGCGATCTGCCCACCTCAGCTGGCCTCCCAAAGTGCTAGGATTATAGGTGTGAGTCATTGCACCTGGCCTAAAATACATTCACATGACTAAAGCATTACAGAATTTAGCCAGGTGAAGTGACTCACCTATAATCCCAGCTACTCTGGAGGCTGAGGCAGAAGAATTGCTTGAGGTCAAGAGTTTGAGACCAGCCTGGGCAACATAGTGAGACTTTGTCTCAATCAATCAATCAGTAAGTATTACAGGATTCCATCATTTTTTTCACACTTATTATTTGCATGATTATGTGACATGAGACAGAAATAGAGATTATCACATTTCCAAAAGCTTTTGTAATGTCTTTTCAGACTCTGCATAAATTGTATTGAAATAACCTGACATGATTTTAGTAGGTTTATTAAGAAAAATTTTTGTTCATTGTACAAGATATGGAAGATGCAAAATAATTTAAGGAAAGTGAACTTAAAATGCCACCTCTTTTGAAAACTGCTTTTAATATTTGTTATATTTCCTTCCACTCCTTTGTTTATGTGCCTTGTAGATTTTAAGTGCCTCCATAAAAATGTGTCTGCAAAACATTGCATTCTAAGGGGCTTTTCTTTCTGAGTTTTGGTTAAGTACACTGCAAGTGTCTGCTTTTTTGGTCCATTCCTTGTTGGTACTGCCACCTACTGGTAAAATCGGCAAAATCGGCAAGCCTTCGGATGTGGTTTTAGTGGGTTTTCTCTGCTTAAGACAGTTTGTATGGAGAAGAGCATCACAACCTAAGAAACAGAGTCAGGGGAGACCAGGCGTCTTTGGCAGGACTGCCAAAGGGGTGAAGAGTTTATGGAGAGATCTGTGTTATCAGAGGCCAGGATGGATGAATCCCTACCATATCACTGTGGTGGAGAGAACCGCGTGAGCATGAACAAATTAGCTGAAAGTAGAGTCGAGACCAAAGCCTGTCTTGGCTCTACCTTTAGAACCTTGAATAAGTCCCTTCATATCTCTGGACCTCAGTTGCCTCATCTGTTAATAAGGGACTTCAACCAGATGTCTTCCAAGGTGCTGTCCAGCACTGAGGAATGATAAATAGGCTGACATTCATACTTTACCCCATCAGCCCTTACCCATGCTAGGTGTTGCTCATCTATCCCAGCACTGTCCCATGGGGAATGTGGACTTAGCTCAGAATCCTTTTGAAAATAGTGCTGCAAGCTAGAAGCCATTATTCTCAGCAAACTAACGCAGGAACAGAAAACCAAATACTGCTTGTCCTCACTTAGAAGTGGAAGCTGAATGATGAGAACACATGAACATATGGAGGGAAACAACACACACTGGGGCCTGTCAGAGGGTGGGAGGTGGGGTGAGGGACAGCATCAGGATGAATAACTAGTGGATGCTGGGCTTAATACGTAGGGATGGGATGATCTGTGCAGCAAACCACCATGACACATGTTTACCTGTTTAACAAACCTGCACATTCTGCACTTGTACCCCAGAACTTAAAAGCTGAAGGAAAAAAAAGAAAATAATGCTCCAGGCTGCCACCTGCAGCTGATGGGAGTCAGCACCCAATTTCCAATCTATTTATGATCTCCCCTTTTGCTTTTTTGATAACCAACCTTTGGATTTGGTTATGAAGATATAAAGAACAGCCTTTCACAGATGCAGAGAGATTAGATATCCAGTTATTATAACATATTAGGGTTTTTTCAAATTATTAAAATACAGATTTACTGTAGAAAATACAGAAAAATACAAAGAAAGTTAAAAGCATCTAGAAAAACTCACCATTAAAATTTTGTTACATTTTCTTGTTACTTTTATTCATACACATATACATATTCATTTTTAACAAAAGTAGGATAATGCTTTTATAAAACTTTTTTCTTACTCATGAGCGTTTTCATGTATTATTTCATCAAAAACACACTTGTTGAAAGTCCTGGGGTGAAGCAAGTGGGAAGAAAATAGCAAAACTTTGAAAATGTTAGAAAGAGCCCTCACAGCCTGTAGTTTCTGTTCAGACAGCAGCTGTCCCTGCCCTCCCCCTCTGCTATCCCTAAGACCACCAGACTAGAGTCCCCAGCCTCTGATTTCATGTAAGTTAAAGACCCATAAGTAGATTTAAAAGTGCATTATTGGCCAGGTGTGGTGGCTCACACCTGTAATCCCAGCACTTTGAGAGGCCAAGGCGGGCAGATCATGAGGTCAGGAGATAGAGACTATCCTGGCTAACACAGTGAAACCCCATCTCTACTAAAAATACAAAAACTTTGCTGGGTGTGGTGGTGGACACCTGTAGTCCCAGCTACTCTGGAGGCTGAGGCAGGAGAATAGTGTGAACCCAGGAGGCGGAGCTTGCAGTGAGCTGAGATTGCGCCACTGTACTCCAGCATGGGCGACAGAGCGAGACTCCGTCTAAAAAAAAAAAAGTGCATTATTGTTCATGACACATGCCTGGAGGACCATCAGCTAGTACAATAAATATGGATGAGTTAAATTCACTGCTGCCTCCTTCCTGCACAGACGTGGTGAGGACAAATAAGACTTAGCTCAGCTGGGCGCAGTGGCTCATGCCTGTAATCCCAGCACTTTGGGAGGCCGAGGCAGGCAAATCATGAGGTCAGGAGTTCGAGACCAGCCTGGCCAACATGGTGAAACCCCATCTCTACTAAAAATACAAAAAATTAGCTGGGCATAGTGTCAGGCACCTGTAATCCCAGCTACTCAGGAGGCTGAGGCAGGAGAATCGCTTGAACCCGGGAGGCGGAGGTTGCAGTGATCCAAGATTGGGCCACTGCACTCCAGCCCAAGTGATAGAGTGAGACTGCGTCTCAAAAAAAAAAAAAAAAAAAAAAAAAAAAAGCTCATGGAAGACTTGTTAACAAGATACTAAAATTAATACTAACAGTGTAGCATGCAAAGTAGTGAGATGTAGTTTTTCACCTATGACATTGACAATGATGAAGAATTATAATAATTAATGTTTCTAAGAGTAGAGAGAAACACCTCTCACACTGCTGGTAGCAAGGCAGTTAGTCTGTCCTTCCAGAGGCCAGTTTCTGAAGTCTTCTTTTTTTTTTTTTTTTTTTTTTGGTTTTTGCTTCAAAGAGCTTTTCTCAAAGAGTAGGGATTTATTTTCATTACATGCAACATGGACAAACACTGTTCTGGTTTTCATGACAATTTGAATTCAAAGTAATATGTTTTTCTAAAATTCAGTGTGTTTATTTGGACATATGGATATTCCTTGTGTTCCTGGTCACATATTAAAGGAACTGGCACTTTGGCGGCAAGAACAAATAAAAACTGGTCTTTGATTTGGGTCTAGGTTAATAACTAAAGAACCATTCAGCAATAACGGCTTGAAACATTTATACATCCTATGAAACTGCAATTAGTTAAGAGGCTACTGATTCTAATAACTCTGACACAAGTAAGGGAGTGAGGGGAGAACTGTTAACTCTGGATGCCAAATTCACAGCAAAATATCTATTACCTCCTTCTCACTTTTGCAGTATCTATAAATAAAGTGTGTGGTGGGGAGAATTACATGAATAATGTTAAATAAAAGTGCATACAGAACTGAGAAATTTTTCATGGAATTTGCCACTTAGTTCAATAAAATGCTCATAAGGAAAAAACCATTTACGGCAAAAGACTAGTTACACTGCTGCTGTTTAGAGCATGAGAGCAAAATGAATAACAATCAAATTCTCTGGTTTAAACTTAATTGTCTTAAAACACGTTATTCTGTAAGTTGACATCTATGCCTTGAAAATTCAAGGCAGAAAGTAAAATCATTTAGAAAGTCAGAAATTCCATCAATACATCTAGACAGATGTTTGCTTGTAGTTTTTGGTATCCAAAACCTTTTTTCCACACATCGCACAGATGCCTTTTTTGTAGGCACAGCCCTGGCAGTAATGAGAACCTGGTTGGTGCACAGAACTTTTACAAATTCTGCAAGTGGAGGCCGGGCGCGGTGGCTCAAGCCTGTAATCCCAGCACTTTGGGAGGCCGAGACGGGCGGATCACAAGCTCAGGAGATCGAGACCATCCTGGCGAACACAGTGAAACCCCGTCTCTACTAAAAATACAAAAAACTAGCCGGGCGAGGTGGCGGGCGCCTGTAGTCCCAGCTACTTGGGAGGCTGAGGCAGGAGAATGGCGGGAACCCGGGAGGCGGAGCTTGCAGTGAGCTGAGATCCGGCCACTGCACTCCAGCCTGGACGACAGAGCAAGACTCCGCCTCAAAAACAAAAAAACAAACAAACAAACAAAAAAAAAAATTCTGCAAGTGGAGAACTTATTATTTCCATATGGATCAAATCTTGCTTTTTTTGAAGTCAAAGCTTTATTTTCATTCAGCTTTCTCCCACCACTTTCTGTGGTATTCCTGGCACCATCTTTCCATGTATCTGGAGTGATAACAGTAACAAGTTTCTTTTCACATTTTTCGCACACCATCCTTCCCCACGACAGTTCCCCTAGCCGCGACAGCAGCAGCAGCAGTCTGTTCTGAAGTCTTAAAACTGTATATGGTCAGGCGCAGCGGCTCACACCTGTAATCCCAGCACTTTGGAAGGCCAAGGCAGGTGGATCACTTGAGGCCAGGAGTTCTAGACCAGCCTGGCAACATGGCAAAACCCCATCTCTACAAAAACTATAGAAATTAGCTGGTCATGTTTACCTGTAATCCCAGCTACTTAGAAGGCTGAGGTGGGAGAATCACTTGAGCCTGGGAGGTCGAGGCTGCAGTGAGCTGTAATCGCACCACTGCACCCCAGCCTGGGTGACAGAGTAAGACCTCATCTCTAAAACAAAACTATGTGTGCCTTGACTCAATTATCCCACTTTGGGGGATTTATTCCACACAAGTTACTGAGGATAAAATGAAGGTTTGTGCAGACATTCGGTTACACCAGAAAATGCATGCTCAGTACACTCTGAGCCCCCGGGCAGGAGGAGCACAGAGCTCCAGTGTGGCCTGTGTTTGCTCAGCATGTAAAGGCACAATGGCTGGATTGTTAACCATGGTCACAGCCTTAGGGCCTGTTCTCTGTGTGGTCCAAGTCATTTATTAACAATTCCATCCTCTTGTATGCAAGCTACCCCAAGGAAACACATCTGGTTTCCAGCCCTACAAAGGGCTAGAAAAGTGGTGCTATATCCGCATTCACGTGGAATCTGATTTTGTGAAACTTGAGAGTTCCTGGGCATGTTAAAGTATTTCTTCCGGATCATCCTGCATGCTCTGTGGCAGCTGGAAATGAAATGGAAACAGTTTCCCTCCAGCTGCCAACTCCCTCTGTGAATGTGTCGCCATGCATAGTAAACATAATACATTCAGAAGAGAGGAAAAATAGTTCCTAAGACATTAACTCTTCCAGAAGGATCATTACCAAAAGTAACTATTTCCAGAAGCAAGTGATGTCATTGTTTTGTTTTGTTCTGATTCGCCACACTGGCTAGAGCCTGTGACTGGATGTGTGAAAGTGAAGCATTTCTCTATGGCGTTCCTTATGCTGAAATTTAGGAAAAATGAATCAGGCAGTCTGGGAAATCATAGTGAATTCCTTCATGGAATGTAAAGCGCAGAAATTCACATTTCAAATACCCAGAAGGCAGGGCAAGGTCCCTGGGTAATCCCAGAGTCCATGGCAACTGCGCCTTCTGAAGTCTCCTGTGCACACTGCCCGCTGCCTGATACCTGATCCTCCCACCACCTACACCACCATCTTCCTCTCCCCAGAGAATAAGGGCATTTAAGAAAATGCTCTTTAAAAAAAAAAAAAAAAGAAAGAAAAAAAGAAAAAAATTAAAAATAAAGTGCTCTTTAATTTTGACAACTGAAGATTCAGAAAGAACTTGCATAGTTTTTTAAATGAACCCACCTCGAGGTTAGGTCCCTTTTGCAAGTACAGTTAGCCAGTTTCTCTACTGCATCCTTAATGAAGCTTTGTCCAAGACTTTCCCAAAAATAATTTAAAAGTGTGTGATTTTGCCTGAGTATGAGTAAATAAATATAGTATCAACTTGGTTCTTGGAGTAAAAGACTCATATTTGCTAGCTGTGACCTTGAGAGCAGTATGGTTCAATGGAAGACTCCTGCCTTGGGTCAGTCCTGGGTTCTAATTCGCACCACCAATTACTAGCTAGTAGGTAATCAGTTTCTCTAAACTTCATTTCCTTACCTGTAAGAGAATAATGATCTCAGCCGGGTGTGGTGACTCACGCCTGTAATTCTAGCACTTTGGGAGGCCAAGGCAGGTGGATCACCTGAGGTAGGGAGTTCGAGACCAGCCTGACCAACATGGAGAAACCCCATCTCTACTAATAATAAAAAAAATAGCCAGGTGTGGTGGTGCATGCCTGTAATCCCAGCTTCTCGGGAGGCTGGGGCAGGAGAATCACTTGAACCCAGGAGGCGGAGGTTTCAGTGAGCCCAGATCGCACCATTGCACTTCAGCCTGGGCAACAAGAGCGAAATTCCATCTCAAAAAAAAAAAAAGGATAATAATCTCTCATAATATGACTACAAAGATTGCATGAGATATTATATGTAAACATAATTTATGTCTCTCAGTAAATGTTAATGCGATACGAATTTTTGCTAGAACATTCAAGTCCAGTGGTATTCACTAGGAAGCCAGGGTAAGAGAGCACCAAGTGTATAAGGCAGTTAATTCAAATAAAAATTAGAAATAGTGGGTTGGGCACGGTGTCTCATGCCTATAATCCCAGCACTTTGGGAGGCCAAGGCGGGTGGATCATGAGGTCAGGAGATCGAGACCATCCTGGCTAACACGGTAAAACCCTGTCTCTACTAAAAAAAGAGAAAAAATTAGCCGGGTGTGGTGGCAGGGGCCTGTAGTCCCAGCTACTCCAGAGGCTGAGGCAGGAGAATGGTGTGAACCCGAGAGGCAGAGCTTGCAGTGAGCCGAGATTGTGCCACTGCACTCCAGCCTGGGCGACAGAGGGAGACTCCATCTCAAAAAATAATAATAATAATAGAAATAGTGCAGTGGTGTTTCCAGTACCGAGTTCCTTTAAGAATTAAGATGAGCAAGCTCTCATCTTCATTGAGAAGAAACAGAGTGGGGTGAGCACTGTAAATGCAGTTATTTTATGTTTTTTTGTTGGGTGAAAGACAAACCAGTTAATCCTCTGAAAAAAATCGAGAGTTAGTGAATTTTGGCACTTTGTTTTTATTCCTGACTCATTTTTATTTTTATTTATTTTTTATTTTTTTTGAGATGGAGTCTGATTCTGTCACCCAGGCTGGAGTGCAATGGTACTGTCTGGGCTAATTGCAACCTCCACCTCCCAAGTTCAAGCGATTCACCTGCCTCAGCCTCCCAAGTAGCTGAGATCACAAGCGTGTGCCACCATGCCCAGCTAATTTTTGTATTTTTAGTAGAGATGGGGTTTCACCATGTTGGTCAGGTTGGTCTTGAACTCCTGACCTCAAGTGATCCACCCGCCTGGCCTCCTAAAGCACTGGGATTACAGGCGTGAGCCACCATGCCCAGACCCTGGCTCATTATTCTTAAAAAGTAGGACTTGAGTTTCCAACCATGTGATCTTCCCACTTCCAAATTTATTATTGGAGAGAGAGATAAAGCAGAATGCATAGAAGTCACTTTGCAAGCTAACCTGGCATTATGGCATAGGGAGGAAGAAAAGGATGAAGGGAAAAGTGCCACAAGTGGTTTTTAGGTAATTTAGCAGTTTGATTTCCAAGCTGTTTCAGGGCTGCTAGTTTTGTGTGTGCGGCTGCTGGATGGACTCTTTTGCATATCAGTGATTTATATCTCTACAGAACAAATCTTGTGTTTCTTTTGGAGATCCACGAGCAACTGGCATTTGAAAAAATCAGGCATTATTAACTTTAAAACACAGTAATGTTTTCTATATCTCTACCAAGCAAAAACTCAGGAACATTCACTGAAATTGAGTGTCTATAGTAATCTAAACAAGGCTTACATTGAACCTTCAAAATATTATTGAAAAAATTCATATTTTTAGGTCAGGTGCTCACACCTGTAATTCCAGCACTTTGGGAGGCCAAGGTGGGAGGATCGCTTGAGCTCAGCAGTTCAAGACCAGCCTGGGCAACATGGCAAAACCCCGTCTCTACAAAAAAATAGAAAAATTACTCAGGTGTGGTGATTGATTTGCTTTAATGCGACCCCCAGAGCAAATGCCAGAGAAAAGGCAAGTAGGCAAGGCAAAAAAAAAACTTTATTTACAAACCAATGTGAGGGAGGGGCGAGGTTCACCGGCCTCCGGCGGTGGAGGCCAACGAAGTCGCTCCGGCGTTCTCGGGCGAGGTTCCTGGGTCCCGCAAACGAGGAGGGGCCAAGGAAGTTCGCTCCGGCGATCTCGGACGAGGTTCCTGGGTCCCGCGAACGAGGAGGGGCCAAGGAAGTTCGCACCGCGCACCCGCCAGGAGCGGCTTTTATGTCCTGGGCCCGGGAGTGGGAGGGCAGTGGGCGGAACATAGGCGGGTCGGGGCGGGGCGGTAGGCGTGGCTAGGCGGGTTCCTGTTCTTCTCCGTCGGAGGTCGGGTTGCGCCTGCGCAGTCGACCCGTGTCTTTCCTGGGCGCGGGAAAGTTGACGGTGAAGAATCCCGAACTGCGCCAAATTGCCTCCGTTCGTCCAAACAGTGTTGCTTACCTGTAGTCCCAGTTACTTGGGAGGCTGAAGTAGGAGGATCACTTGAGCCTGGGAAGTTGAGGCTGCAGTGAGCTGAGACTGTACCACTGCACTCCAACCTGGGCAACAAAGGGAGACCCTGTCTCAAAAGGAAAAAAAAATACTCATATTTTCAATATGGATATCAACACCATGAGATTTGCACCATAAAAGCAGTGGTTAAATATGTACCTTTTAACTACCTCACCCTGAGAAAAAGTGTAAAAAATTACTGGCCAAAAAAATTGCACTCTGTCTACTAGCAGTAGAAGTATAATAACATAAATAAGCTTCATGGTCTTATTTTTCTGTATTAAATAGTGTTTTCCTATGTCAGCAGCTGTTTGCAATACTTGTAGTATAACTTCCTAGGCCAGAATCATATATAATAAAATCTTTTTTCTTTTCTTTTTTTTTTTTGAAAAGGAGTCTCACTCTGTTGCCCAGATAGGAGTGCGGTGGCACGATCTTGGCTCACTGCAACCTCTGCCTCCCAAGTTCAAGTGATTCTCCTGCCTCAGCTTCCCAAGTAGCTGAGATTACAGGCATGCACCCCGATGCCTGGCTAATTTTTTTGTATTTTTAGTAGAGGTGGGGTTTTGCCGTGTTGGCTAGGCATGGGACACTGCATGCGGCCCTTATATAATAATATCTTATAGAACTACCTGGCCTGGGATCAGGTATGATATGAGAGAATCCAGGTGGCTGGAGAGGCCCTTGGTGACCACTGTCCTGGCTATTGCAGTGAGTTGGACGCTAACAGAACTCTATTTGCAGGGAAATCTGATCCTGCAGCCTATGAGCAGTGGCTGTGTTTTCCTCATCTCTCTCCTTCTGTCTGAGCTCAGAGTTTATGGAGAAAGCCCAAATTATTGGCTCTATGTAGGACCAACATACATGGATCTTTCTAGAGTAACAAGACACAGTAGACTGTCCCCAAAGTGCCAGAATTATAGGCATGAGCCACTGCACCTGGTGCCACTGCACGCTGCAACTTTGTGACTTAGTAAATTTGCAAAATGCAAGTTACCAAAGAATTTTATATACCAACTTTAGTCTTATTTCAGTTGCAGGAATTGGGAACATTTATGTTGATGCCATATGAGTAAAGAAGCTTTAAAAATTTTCTTGTTTCTCAATAAAATTTGTCATTAGATTATTTCTAATTCATTGCCATTAAGCATTGTAATATTCAAAAATCCCACTTGAGGTTGGGCGTGGTGGCTCACACCTGTCATCCCAGCACTTTGGCAGGCTGAGGTGAGCGGATCACTTGAGCCCACCTAGGGAACATGGCAAAACCCCATCTCTACTAAGAATACAAAAATTAGCCAGGCATGGTGGCATGCATCTGTGGTCCCAGCTACTTGGGAAAATTGCTTGAGCCCAGGAGGTCAAGGCTGCAGTGAGCCATGATCGCGCCATTGCACTCAGGCCTGGACAACAGAGACCTTGTCTCAAAAGTAAATAGGCCGGGTGTGGTGGCTCACGCTTGTTATCCTAGCACTTTGGGAGGCGAAGGCAGGTGGATCACTTGAGGTCAGGAGCTCAAGACCAGCCTGGCCAACATGGTGAAACCCCATCTCTACTAAAAATACAAAAATTAACCAGGCATGGTGTGCACCTGTAATCCCAGCTACTCGGGAGGCTGAAGCAGGAGAATTGCATGAACCCAGGAGGTGGACGTTGCAGTGAGCCAAGATCATGCCACTGCACTCCAACCTGGGCAACAGAGAGAGACTCTGTCTGAAAAAAAAAAAAAAAGTAAAATAATAATAATAATTTCCCCCTCAGTATTATAACGCAATAGTTAAGGAATACATCATTAAATTAGAAGTACTGGTTTCTACCAAGAAACCAGTTTGCATCCCAGCCCTGTGTGAACCTGGGTAGGAACCTGATCCTGAGCATAACCAGAAAAAAATTGAGCTATTTATACCTGCTATCCAGAGTTGTGGTGAGAAAGAGAAAGAGCCTTATATATACCATTGTTTGTTCTTCAAAGAAAAACCTTTCTGGTTTGTGCTTTTCACGGCATGATATCCAGAGACTCCCTGTGACTCTTATAGCCTGAGATCTCCCTTCTCCAAGAGGCGTGGTAGTAATTCAGGTGCAGGGCGTGTCTTCCGCTCTCTCTGTGGGTGGTTTCGTATTAGCTGCGTACTCTGCTTTATTCAATGGCTCACCTTAGTTATTTACTGCTTAACTATCAAACATAGGCCTTTGTTTAGTAGAGAAATAAACAATTCTTCTCTAAGGCCACCTTAAAAAAAAAAAAAGGCTGTGTTTTCACATGTGTTTCCTGAAGTTTCTGATGCATACACCTTCAATATATATTCTTTCTTTTCTGCAGATAATAGTTCCTCAGGGAAGGACAGAAAAGAGGAAAATTACATTTTTGAGTCAAAGGGCGATGGAGGAGGCGGGGAACACCCAGCCCCAGAAGCAGGTAAATGTCCACCTTGGAAACTCTTTGCAGACTGTAGTCTTCTCAGAACTGCATGGCCTGTGGCTGAGGATATTCCCTGAAGCCATGAGAGCTCCTGACAGGAGCAGTCCATCAGTGGACCGGAAGAACTGGCTCCTTGTTGCTTGTATTGCACTGCATCTTTGGGCTCCTGATAGTAACCTACCATCTTTGGACCTCAGCTGCCTTTTCTAAACACACCTTCCAGGTGTGACACCTGTGGAAAATGTCATACTTGTGGCATGGTGGGAGATCACAAACTTTAGAGTCAGATGCCACAATCCAAATCCTTGCTCAAAGCTGGGCACAGTGGCTCACGCCTGTAATCCCAGCACTTTGGGAGGCCAAGGCAGGAGGAGTTTGAGCTCAGGAGTTCAAGACCGGCCTGGGCAATATGGCAAAATCCCATCTCTACAAAAAAGTACAAAAATTAGCCGAGTGTGGTGACACTCGCCTGTAGTCCCAGGGAGGCTGAGGTGGGAGGATCACTTGAGCCTGGGAGGTCGAGGCTGCAGTGAGATAAGATTGTGCCACTGCACTCCAGCCTGGGTGACAGAGTAAGGCTGTCTTAGAAAAAAAAAAAAAATCTCGCTTACCCACTAAACTGTGTGACCTTGAGCAGGCTGTCTTATCTCCGTGGATCTTAGTTTTCTCATTGGTAAGGTGAGGATAGTAACAATACCTGCCTCATAGGGTTGCTAAGAAGAATATATGGGATAATTAATCTAAAGCATTTAATGCACTGTGTGGCTTATATGATGAGCCAAATATAGAAATAATGGCAGTTATTACAGAGTTATGATGAAAGAAGAGTAAAGGTCTTAGAGTACCTAGTTCTCTTTCCAAGTGCCCTAGTGACAAAGACAGAAGACAATAGGAATAGGGAAGGGTATAGGAAGTAGAATATTTACTAAGTGGAAGAAGAATACAATAATGTCATTAATTTTGGTTGATTTTAACTAGCAAGAAAAGACTTCGGACACCATCCTGTAGAAAGGCAGGCTTTCGTCTTAAATCCCACAGACTGAAAGAAGCCTTAGGAGAATAAAATACAAACTTAAGTTATAAACATTGAGAAAACTTTCTTTTTACCCTATTTATAATATCAGGACAGGCCGGGCGCGGTGGCTCAAGCCTGTAATCCCAGCACTTTGGGAGGCCGAGACGGGCGGATCACGAGGTCAGGAGATCGAGACCATCCTGGCTAACACGGTGAAACCCCGTCTCTACTAAAAACTACAAAAAACTAGCCGGGCGAGGTGGCGGCGCCTGTATTCCCAGCTTACCCAGGAGGCTGAGGCAGGAGAATGGCATGAACCCGGGAGGCGGAGCTTGCAGTGAGCTGAGATCCGGCCACAGCACTCCAGCCTGGGCGACAGAGCGAGACTCCGTCTCAAAAAAACAAACAAACAAACAAAAATAATAATATCAGGACAATATGAAAATATAATGTTTAAACAAAAGATAGCTAAGAATAATCCAGATGTCAAGTACGTGGGTGACCCCCTTGGTCTGCTGGCCTCCTAGACTTAGCCTGTCCCAAGATATTTGAATAAAAGGGGCCCTGTGCCCTATCAAGGGAAGAGGGAAACCAGCCCCCCTCTTGCCTCCCCACCCATATGTATCCAGAGAGTCTCAGCTGTAGTTGACTGTTGCCTATTCTGGTTGTTACATATATATTTTTTTAAATTTTGTTGTTGAGATAGAGTTTCACTCTGTTGTCCAGGTTGGAGCACAGTGGCACGATCTCAGCTCACTGCAGCCTCTGCTTCCCGGGTTCAAACGATTCCCCTGCCTCAGCCTCCCTAGTAGCTGGGATTACAGGCGCATGCTACCACGCCCGGATAATTTTTGTATTTTTAGTAGAGATGGGGTGTCGCCATGTTGGCCAGGCTGGTCTCAAAACTCCTGACCTCAAGTGATCCACCTGCCTCAGCCTCCCACAGTGCTGGGATTACAGGTGTGAACCACCACGCCCAGCCTGTTACATATTTTAAATGTCACCCCCATTCATATGAACGGAATACATAATTCATCACCCTAGCTGGTTACTGAGAATACCATCTTGGTGTGTTTTAGAAGGAGCTAGAAAGTTGTAAATCTCAAATTATCCAAACTAAGCCAATTAAATATTACAAGTCAAGAATAGTTTTCAATATTCTGGCAAGTACTTTTGGGAGATTTCATTTTCCTTGTCATAAAAGCATTAAACAGGAATCAGATCAGACCATTCAGCAGCCTCGTATCTGACTTAGCAAATAGAACATTTTCCCAGATCTTGTCTGTTTCATTGTTACCATAGCTAAACCTGAGCCCTGGCATTGGGATTGGCCTCTTCAACCACAGCTTCCTAACCCTTTAGCCTAAATGCTTGTGCTTATCTTCAAGCAAGTCCCCTAGACTGGGGCTGGGTGTTGCAGTCCAATTGGTGAGAAATGATTTGGGGTTCCTGGGGTTTCTGTGGGTATTGACCAAAGTCTCTTTTTTTGTCCCGTTCCTTTGTAACATATGCACCTTATAGGAAGGTGGAGGGAGAATGACACCTTGGGGCCACTTAGCCTTGTCAGAACTTCTTTCATCAGATGGAGACTAGGAGGCAGTAGTAGCTACTGAGGCCCCAAACTGCTGACATGGAGAGACCAGGCAGCCATCTTGACACCTCCAGGGCTGCTGTGTGTGGAATGAGACAGCTGTAGAATCCAATGCCAGTCCATAGGTTTATCACCGATTTGTGTCTTTCACAATTCTCTGGAGGAATGCTGGCCTCTTCCAGAACTTTGTTTGATACCTGACAGTCTCTAAAGCAGCTTTCCCATCCCCTCCTCCGGCACCCAGACACTTTCAAACTGTTCTTGAGAATCTTGTTCAGGAGTTTTACCTGGGATTCTAAAAATACACCAGAGTTGAAGTGCCGTGAGTGTGTCATCAGCTCCAGGTCCTTTTGTCTTCAAGAGGCTGCCACCTATACCTGGGACCAGATTTAAGCCCAGTAAATCAAGACTGTCTGGAGTGAACTTCCTCAGCTACCTGCCCCCCAAATGTAAAAACTCATTTGGTTGCATTCACTACTCTTCCTCTCCTCCAGTACTAAAGGAAGAGGGGTCCCCTCTTTCCAAGGTCTCTCTCCCTGATCTGGATATAGCCCCTGATTTCCTCAGGTGCATTTCTCATCATCTCCTAGCTCTCCCACGTTTTTCATCTGTTTCTCTACTGGCTCATTCCCCTGACTGGAATCATCTTCAGATTTCTTAATATGTAAAGAAACAAAGTAACATCCTCCCTCTTCTATCCTCCCATAAATGAATTACTAATTGCTAAATCCAGTGGGCTCTCCAGGCTTTACCTCACTAGACCTCTCCTTAGCATTTGATTCAGCTGAGGACTTTCTTCTTGGACTAGTCTCTTTCCTCAGCTTCCAAAAACCCACTCCCTACTACAGTGGTCGTCCTCCTATTTCTCTGACTGGTCTTTTTCTGTTCTTTTTGGTCCTCTTCTTTTGTCTGCCCTCTAAATGCTGGTGTTTCCCAGGACCTTGTTCCTGGCTCACCTTTCTTCTTCCTTTCTCTCTGGCTGTCCTACCCACTATCGTGACTGCAGCTACCACCTTTATGCAGAAAGGCTCCCACATATTTAGGCCCAGATAATCCAAAAACCTAAGAGAAAATTCTACCTGACCGCATGTAGGCATCTCAATCTGAAAATGTCAAAAAATAAACTTATCTCCTTCAACCACCCAACAGTCTCTATCATACATCAAAATCACTCAAGCAAAAATCCTACAGACCAGATAGATGGACCACCGATTTTATTGATACATCTATGCTTCATACATAATTTTATCATAGTAACTATAACACTTTGTTGCATTTTTTCCCATTTAAATGTCTGTCTACCCAGACTTAGTCGTTCAAAAACTGTCTCATTTACATTTTGCAGAAGTAGAGTACCATAGTGGTTAGAACCACAGGCTCTGGGGCTGTCCTGTGTGGGGTTATTTACTAGCTCTACCACTTAACAATCTTAGACCTAAGTCACTTCAGTCTTTCTCTTTTTTTTTTTTTTTTTTTTTTTTTTTAAGACAGAATCTTACTCTGTCACCCAGGCTGGAGTGTAATTTAAGAGCTCACTGAAGCCTCTACCTCCCAGACTCAAGTGATCCTCCTGCTTTAGCCTCCCAAAGCATTGGGATTATAGATGTGAGCCACTGTGCCCAGCTTCACTTTTTTTTTTTTTTTTTTTTTGAGATAGGCTCTCACTCTATCACCCAGGCTGGAGTGCAGTAGCCTGATCATGGCTCATAACAGCCTCAACTTTCTGGGCTCAGGTGATTGTCCTCCTTCAGCCTCTCGAGTAGCTGGGACTGCAGGTGCATGCCACAACTGGCTAATAATTTTTTGTAGAGACGAGATCTCGCCACGTTTCCCAGGCTGATCTCGAACTCCTGGGATCAAGCAATTTGCCCACCTTTGCCTTCCAAAGTGCTGGTATCACAGGCCTGAGCCACCGTGCCTGGCCCTCACTTCATTCTTGATACCTTACCTCCCTCATTTGTAAAATGGGGATAATAATAGCACCAATTTATGTGGTGGTTGTGAGAAATCAATGATTTAACCTATAAAGCTGGTATTCTTGGCATTAGCTTATCTTGCGGGGGGTGGTATTTATTTACAAATAAAAGGATTACCAGCATTTAGTTCAGTGTCTGGCACCTGGAAGAAGGCTTTTAATGAATGCAGAATGAATGAATAAATGAGAGCAAATGTTATAGAATGAGCTACACAAGGGAGATGTTTCTCCTCTAGTTCCACCAGTCGGCAAGATCCCTACAGCTAAAAACAGTTCCACCATGTCATCTCCAGACCTGGCCTGGCCACAGAGTAGATCAGACTAAAAATAGAGCCTGCTAAGCTAGATAAAAAAGACTGATCTTGGCACACCCTGTCCTTCCAGACTCCTGGAAGCCTCGCTACTTCTAGTCTGGTGTCAAGGATCTGCCTCACAGGAAAAACTAAAGAGATGTTTTCCTTTAACGTCCAAAATCACACCAGCATATTTGGAAGTTAGTTTTCAACAAAGGTTCTACTGACTGAGTCAGTTCCCTGGATTTAGAAAGGAAATAAATTTCTTAAGCCCTAACCAGAACAAGAAATCAGGAGTTAGTTCATACTTAGTTGAAGAATGATCATGTATGAATCCATAAATATAGTCGATGACTACACAAAAAAAATTCATGATGAGAATGCCTATTTCAGTTGGATGTAAGAGTGATCAGATGGTAATATGTGTACCCATTGATGCCATTCAAATTTTGTAGGAAGCTGGTACAGAATTTGGTTTTGAAGAGGTCTGTGTTGGCCGGGCACGGTGCTCACACCTGTAATCCCAGCACTTTGGGAGGCCAAGGCTGGTGGATCATGAAGTGAGGAGTTCGAGACCAGCCTGGCCAAGATGGTGAAACCCTGTCTCTACTAAAAATACAAAAATTAGCTGGGTAGAGGGGCAGATACCTGTAATCCCAGCTACTTGGGAGGCTGAGGCAGGAGAATCACTTGAACCTAGGAGGTGGAGGTTGCAGTGAGCTGAGATTGAGCCACTTCACTCCAGCCTGAGCAGCAGAGCAAGATTTCATCTCAAAAAAAAAAAAAAAAAGTCTAGGTTTGGGACCTGAACCTATAACTTACAGCCTCCTAGGCAAATAAGCAAATTACAGAACCTCGGTACACCTTAGTTAACCTGCAAAACAGTGGTAATGCTAATACCAATTTGTTTGGATGAAATAAAATAGTGCATGAAAAGCGCTTATCATATAGTGACCAGTAGCTGTCACTGTGACTAATCACTGGCTTGCCCTCTTCATGTCTAACCTTCTCAAGGTGCGGTGCTACCCCTGGCGCTGGGTTTGGCTATCACTGCCCTGCTGCTTCTCATGGTTGCGTGCCGACTACGACTGGTGAAACAGAAACTGAAAAAAGCTCGTCCCATTACATCTGAGGAATCGGACTACCTCATAAATGGGATGTATCTATAGGAATGTAATTTAAATAGCTTGGGGCAAGGACATGTTTTGTTTATAATTTATACATCTATTAAGTTCTGGATATTTACAGCTTCTTTCGTTTTTAATTGGGCCAGAAGATTCTGCAAATCCCAAATCTTTGTCTTTATTGTAAAAAAAAAAGTTCCTTTGGAAGTTGTAACATATTTTGCAATTTAGAGAGGAATTCATGATTAAAGATTTCTAAAAATATAATTCTGATTTATGTAAGCTGTCCCTGAAAATAGAAATTTGTACTTAGCTGAGAGAAAATTCAGCATTTCAGGAGGTGGTATTAGGATGACTGTGTTAACCCCTTACTTTTTAGAAGCTAACTGTTGGCTCCTTACCATGCTGGACTGCTATAGGCCCAGCTTCCTCTTGTTCTGTGGCCCTTTTCTTCCTCTTTGAAGCTCCCAATGTTCTTTTTCTTTTCCCCTCTAAACCTGTTTCTGAGAGTGGATCTCAAGTGAGTTCATGCCTTCAATCAGATGTTACTTATGGCGGGTATACCTAAATTATAAACCTTATGTACAGGTCAGTGAGCCTCGGGAAGATGAGTGTGGGTCCTTCCCAGTCCTCTGACATCATGTCATATAGGTGGCTGCCTCCTTAGACTGACCTTCAGGAGAAAAAAACCCAGACTTTGAATTAGAAAAGCTCTAAGATGGTCATGCAGTGAGATAGGAAATCAAGATGAAAGCAGAGAATCTGCCATGCCAAAAATGAACAGAAACTTAGTTGAGGGCAAAGAGAGCAAGGAGAACGTTTAATACTTTGCTACATCAAGTCAACACTGCTCCATGGTGAGATCACAGCAACTCATTTATATATGTATAGCCTTTGTTGATGAAAGAGAAAAATGCCAATTGAAGAGAGGACATTGAGTGGATTCCTGGGTACAGCTTTTGTAAAAATATCATCATGGCTTTCATCCAGTGGAGTGAGTTGATTTTTTTTAATGTTATAAAATGTTAGAATGTGCCATCAGCTAATGCCAGGCTTACGTATTTCTAGGGCATAAAACAGTTTTTCACAAATTCATCTTTATAGAAAACCAGCATCTAGCTTAGCATCTTTCCCCTTTTAATTTGTAGGCTTTTAAAGGCAAATTATTCCCACCATCACTTAACGCCGGGATTATACACATCCTAGAAATGATTCTGAGAGGAATGTATAGTATGGTGCCTATCTACACTCACATGATGTTCTTATTTACATATGTTTTAACCAAAAGTGGCAAATATTTAAAAATATTTGAAAAACACTCCAGAATCTAGTACACTTTATTTTTAGACTAACCCTGAAGTAGGTTGTTCTTTTAACAAAGGGTTTAATTTGGGTGGGGAATATAACATATCAAAATACATGAACAAATGGAAAGTTACTTCTAGAAAAGCAAAGAAATTGGGTATCATTTTTGTTTCTTGGGAAGCTAGTTTTGTTGAATGTTTAGAATTGAGCAAAGATTTAAATTTTTCAAGGGCAGTTTAGAAAAATTAACTTTGTGAATGAACTTAAGATGTCTGTACTCTATATGTGATGCTGTGCAGTTTGTTTTTGTATGGAAAGATGTCACCTATAGCCATAACCAATAAAATAAAAACTGATGAGGCATGCAGCTTTCAGCACATCTTTTATACGTGAAGAAATTAATTTTGTGTTGCTATGGTGTTGAAATATCTGAGAAAAGATGTTCTGTATCTATGTAAACATGATTCCTTTAATAAATTGTATTTTATTATTAAGTCTTTTTTTCCTTTTAATGTAAGTTGCTATTATTGACTGAGCTGTTACTGCATTTTTTGGATTAAATCATACCAATCCTATTTTACAACAGGGGAAATTGAGTATTACAGAAAGTGACTTGCCCACGGCCACATAAAGCATACTCGAGGGAAGGAGAATCAAGGTCTACAAAATATTTATATTACCAGGTAGACTGAATGTGACTTTTAAAAGTGATCTTACCTGTAGTTGATTGAAGGAGTTCTGAGTGATACTCGTGCCTCAGCCTCCCGATTAGCTGGGACCACAGGTGTGTGCCACCATGCTCAGCTAATTTTTGTATTTTTTTAGTAGAGATGGGATTTCGCCATGTTGGCCAGGCTGGTCTCAAACTCCTGACCTCAGACGATCCACCTGCCTCGGCCTCCCAAAATGCTGGGATTACAGGTGTGAACCACCACGCCCGGCCAAGATGTATATTTCTATTTGTCTTTCCATTTTGCTGTTCAAGGCCCACTCTTGATTACTTCACCTGTGTAAACAAACAGGTGTGCTGTGTTGCAGAACACAAGCCACCATCCTTACCGTCAGATGTTCGCTCAACATCATGTTGATGATGCCTCTTAACACAGCATCTGAGCCTGAGATTCCATAATTTGGGCTCCTTGTTAAATTCAATCATATTGTCTCAAAACAATTTCATGTTTTGGTTTGCCTTCTCAAAGTGGATTATGCCACTTTATTCCTAGCAGAATTAATGTTTTGTTTTCTGGACTCCAGGTTTTCTACAATTTTTTGGATTAAAATTGAACGAGAATTTCTAACAAAGACCTGCCCAAGCTGAATACAAAGAGGGAAAAGCTTAGTTTGCAGTTTGCCATTCACAAATTTCTCGTCTCACAGATGCTTTTTAAGCATCTGTGTTGCAGACTTTTCTGTTCCTGTCCCCATTTTCCAACCTACTGGATTCTAGTATTCTAAAAATAAAATGAATATTTTAAGTTATAGCTACTTTAGTGGATAAACACAGATTGTCCAGCTAAATAGGAAACCACCAAGGACAAAAATAAAGTTAGACATCCCAAAGCTGAATGTTTTTGGGAATTGATGGGTTAGAACTGAGCCTTCCCCTATATTTCCCATATTTAGGCCTAAGCATATCTTCCTAATTATTTTAATTCTCAAATTGGAAAGAGATCAACTTACTATTCAGCTTAAATCCTTTTATGAAGTTATTTCAAAATTTAGGAAACTTCTCAAAATATTTTAATAGAAAAATAATGTTACATTTACAAAAATAGCTTAGGGAAATTGGGCCAGGTGCGGTGGCTCATGCCTGTAATCCCAAGACTTGGAGAGGCCCAGGTGGGCAGATCACCTGAGGTCAGGAGTTTGAGACCAGCCTGGCTGACATGGTGAAACCCTGTCTCTACTAAAAATACAAAAATTAGCCAGGCGTGGTGGCACACCCGTAAAGCCCAGCTATTCAGGAGGCTGAGGTGGGAGAATCACTTGAACCAAGGAGGTGGAGGTTGCAGTGAGCTGAGATCATGCCACTGCACTCCAGCATGGGGAACAGAGCAAGACTCCATCTCAAAAAAAAAAAAAAAAAAAAAAAAATGGCCAGGTGCGGTGGCTCACGCTTGTAATCCCAGCACTTTGGGAGGCTGAGGCAGGAGGATCACGAGGTCAAGAGATCAAGACCATCCTGGCCAACATGGTGAAACCTTGTCTCTACTAAAAATACAAACATTAGCTGGGCATGGTGGCGCACGCCTGTAGTCCCAGCTACCCAGGAGGCCGAGGCAGGAGAATCACTTGATCCTGGGAGGCGGAGGTTGCAGTGAGCCAAGATTGCACCACTGCACTCCAGCCTAAAGAAAGAGTGAGAGACTCTGTCTCAAAAAAAAAAAAAAGAAAAAAAAAGAAGGAAAGAAAAAGCCAAAAAGATGAAGCCAGAAGTGGGGAACCAACAACCATTATTGTAGCAACGCTATTAGAAGGATTAAGGATAAGGAAATTATTGGACTTGATTCCCTTTTTGTTTGAGACGGAGTCTGGCTGTGTCGCCCAGGCTGCAGTGCAGTGGCGTGATCTCAGGTCACTGCAACCTCCACCTCCTGGGTTCAAGTCATTCTCCTGCCTCAACCTCCCAAGTAGCTGGGATTACAGGCACACCCCACCACACCCAGCTGATTTTGTATTTTTAGTAGAGATGGGGTTTTGCCATGTTGGTCAGGCTGGTCTCAAACTCCTAACCTCAGGTGATCCACCCACCTCGGCCTCCCAAATTGCTGGGATTAAAGGGGTGAGCCACTGCACCCGGCCTGATTTCCTTTTTATCATATTACAATACACAATATGTAATTTGGCTCCTTGGGTCAGCTGGTTTTCTTCAAGTGGGATTCTTTCAGCAGCCCTCTATTTGAGCCAGGTGCTAGGTTCAGTGAGAACACAACACTTATCTTTCCGGAAAATGGTCAGAGGAATCCAGAGATCCAACTGAAATCCAATCAGAACCCATTTGTTTTACTGTTCAGTTCTTTAAGAACACAGTAAGTTGTAGGAAATGATTTATACCTAGAAGAATTTTAGCACTTACCTAAAATAAGGTATTAGCCTCTGAACCCCATTTAGAACACTAAAAATAATCCATTTATTTCATTTATAATATTAGTGTTCAGTTACCATACTCATATATTTTAATAATGTATCAAACTATTGAAAATTTGTTAACATTTAACTGAAAATCAAAAATACCCACCTGGCTAATGAAACAAAATTAAGCAGCTTTGTTTCCTGGCAGACAATGACTAAGAATAGCTTCAAATAATTCGTGAGCATTTTCACTCAAAAATTTTATTCTATTTTAGATCAACTGAATTTTTAGGATGCTTTAATACAGGTACATTATACACCAATTTTAAAAGTTCAGTGGGCCAGGCACAGTGGCTCACACCTGTAATCTCAACACTTTGGGAGGCCAAGGCGGATAGATCCCAAGGTCAGGAGATGGAGACCATCTTGGCTAACACAGTGAAACCCTGTCTCTACTAAAAATACAAAAAATTAGCTGGGTGTGGTGACACACGCCTGTAGTCCCAACTACTTGGGAGGCTGAGGCAGGAGAATCGCTTGAACCCGGGAGGCAGAGGTTGCAGTGAGCTGAGATCGCACCATTGCACTCCAGCCTGGGCGATGGAGCGAGAATCTGTCCCCAAAAAAAAAAAAAAAAGTTCAGTGAACTTTTTTTGAAAAATGGCACTTTTTAAAATTAGGGCAGTGGAATTTAAAATACTTGCATGAACAATGTTATGGATTATTTTCACCCCAGAATGTCATTTTCTTCTAACGTTATTGACTAGAAAAGAGTTCAAACTCTCGGCCGGGTGCGGTGGCTCACACCTGTAATCCCAGCACTTTGGGAGGCCAAGGCAGGTGGATCACTTGAGATCAGGAGTTCGATACCAACCTGACCAATGTGGTGAAACCCCCATCTCTACTAAAAAAACACAAAATTAGCTGGGTGTGGTGGTGCATGCCTGTAATCTCAGCTACTTGGGAGGCAGTGGATATATTTAAGAATTGCTTGAACCCGGGAGGCGGAGGTTGCAGTAAGCTGAGATCGCATCATCCCACTCAAAAGAAAGAAACCCTTAATAAAAAGCTGATATTCATAATTCAGGCTTAGATTTTATTAGTGGTTTTTATTTTAAGAGATAGGGTTCTTAGGTTTCTACTAGAAGGGTGTAGGAAATATTTTTTTAAAAAGAGAGGGAGAGACTGAGTCTTACCCTGTTGCCCAAGCTGGAGTGCAGTGGCACGATCATAGCTCACTATAGCTTTGCTCACTACAGCCTCGAACTCCTGGGCTTGAGCAATTCTCCTGCATTAGCCTCCCAAGTAACTGGGACTACAGGAACACATCACCATGCCTGGATAATTTTTATTTTTTGTAGAGACAAGATCTCACTCTGTTGCTCAAGCTTGTCTTGAACTCCTGGCCTCAAGCAATCCTCCTCCCTCGGCCTCCCAAAGTGCTGAGATTACAGGTTTGAGCCACCATGCTTGGACAAGATTACATAAATTTTGAGAGTTTGATGTGGCCTTTAATAAAACCAAATCTGTAGAAAAAAATCTCATTTCAACAGGATCTCACTAGACCAAAACTTTTTGAAATGTTTTCAATGTTGCCCTTCATATTATGTAAAGGAATCACTTCTACTAAGGAAAATGACATAAGGAAATGTTTTAGAAATTATGAATACTAAAGATAAAGGAGACATTTCTTGACTCTAACCTATACACACACACACACATATATATCTTACAGAAAAAAAAACTCTTAGGCCTAGCTAAAATCCATTATTTCCACTTCTACCCATTTATTCATGCTCCTTAAAGCCCATTCCTGTTTATTCAACATTCTACAATTTTTTTTTTTTTTTTGAGACGGAGTCTCGCTCTGCCGCCCAGGCTGGGGTGCTGTGGCCGGATCTCAGCTCACTGCAAGCTCCGCCTCCCGGGTTTTACGCCATTCTCCTGCCTCAGCCTCCCGAGTAGCTGGGACCACAGGCGCCCGCCACCTCGCCCGGCTAATTTTTTGAATTTATTTTTTAGTAGAGACGGGGTTTCACCGTGTTAGCCAGGATGGTCTCGATCTCCTGACCTCGTGATCCACCCGTCTCGGCCTCCCAAAGTGCTGGGATTACAGGCTTGAGCCACCGCGCCCGGCCCTCAACATTCTACAATTTTAACTTATAAACATGTAAAGTCCAAGAGCAGTGCTTGAACAATGCTGAAGGCATAGCACTGTCTGTACTAATCAGGTGGCATTTAAGTTTGTCTTATCATATTTACATAATTGTCTCCTCAAACAGCCTTCACACTCTTGAGAGTAAGGGCCTTTTTCTATCCCCAAAACCAAACATAGAGACTCACATATAGTAAAATGTTGGTAATGGCTATGAAAGACGCAGATTAGTGGATACATTTAAGAATTAATTTAAGTTGTAAAGAAAATTAGACCTTTACAACTATTTCAAATGGACTAGTCCTGGACCACAGGAGTTCACGGCCTGAGTATGGAAGCAATAAACAGCAGCAAACTGAAGCCAACCATAAACAAACTCTCAAGTTATGGGCACCAAATAATGCTAGTTTCCTGTGTCTAAGACCTTACCCAAGAAGAGGCACTTGTGAAAAGATGTACGCACAATTTTTAAAAGCCATTTTATTTATTTATTTATTTATTTATTGAGACAGAGTTTCACTCGTCACCCAGGCTGGAGTGCAATGGCATGATCTCGGCTCACTGCAAACTCCGCCTCCCCACTTCAAGTGATTCTCCTGTCTCAGCCTCCCTAGTAGCTGGGATTACAGGTGTGTGCCACCATGCCCAGCTAATTTTAGTATTTTTAATAGAGAGGGGGTTTCACCATGTTAGCCAGGCTGGTCTTGAACTCCTGACCTCAGGTGATCCACCCATCTCGGCCTCCCAAAAGTGCTGGGATTACAGGCGTGAGCCACTGCACCCAGCCTAAAAGCCATTTGTAAAGAAGTAATACACAAGACTTTTTTCAAGAGCTGGGGGGAGTGTCTCACATGCCCACAAAGGGTCTTTGCCAGAATTACACACATGCACCCAGTAGAAGGGCTTTGCTGGGAGTGCTGATTCTGCTCATTCTGGAGCTTATATTTCTTCAGTTCTAGAACTAGAAAAACTAACATCTTATTATAAAAGTTATAAATCACAACATTTAAATAAGATCCCAAAGTGCTACTGCCTTCTTAGAAATTCAGCTACAGTCATTGTATTAATAAATGTATTTATAGGTGAGAGATGGGTTTTGGTCTGTTCATCCTCAATCCTGTTCTTTCCTGACTTTAAGTCAATTCATTCACCACTCACTCATCAGCATTTATTGTATAGCTACTACGAGACAAGCCCTGGGCTAGGGAGTTAAAGAGAAATGACGACTGAAGTACGGTCCTGGCCCTGGAGCTGTGTAGTCACATTCTGCAATGTACAGTTGGATTAATGCTATTTACTTACTCAGACTTCGCAAAAGGAAACAACCAGAGAAATAGTTTTTTCCTGTGATCGTAAACACTCCCTATCTGGTGGATTTGCTGTTCTTTCTTCTATATTCAAAAACAACCAATGCCTCTTTTGCTTTTAACTTTATTTGGCAAAGCAGCACTGCATAAACTGTTCAAGAACTCGGACACAGCTTACACAGCATGTTAAGTTCATGTACATTATCAGCAGCACATTAGAAACAGAAAACAACACTAAACTACAAGTCTCCTATAATTTTGAGAGAGAGAAGGGAAGAACTAAGTCAGTTATGTCCAATCTGAACAGCTGAGTGTTTACAGGACATCACCTGCCATCTTAAGGTTTAATATTTACAAATGCCTAGTTTTAAGGTAACAAAGCAGCTGATTGTATCTACAACATGCTATTCTATGACACCACATCAAAAGCTTTAAAAAGAAAGCTCATCTCTATTTTCTTAGTAGCATCTAACAGACATCCAAATACCAAGAATCTTAACTTGTGAATGGTGGTGTTATCCAATGCACAAAAGCAATCTGATAAATTAATATCAGAACAGAATTAAGTGTCCAAGAAAAGAAAAACCACTCCTCAAAATCAATTGACAAACTAAGTTTTCCATTTTGCAGAACCCTTTCTTTTAATATTTCCAAGTAAAATATAGGCATGTTAAAGTAATATTACACAAATTTATACTCTGTATCCTTCCTCTACCAATTTGGCTCTGCGCCTCTTTGAAGAATCAGAAACCCTAAAAAAAAACACACATTTTCATGCTGAAAATAACAGTGTAACAAAGTCCAAAACAAGCTGTGATGGTGTTGGTTTTCAAAAAGCTTTGAGGACTGAGATGAGCAATCCACTGTAATTTTATACTGGTCAAGCTGATGTTGCTTTTACAATTCATCCCTGTGAGGAAAAAAGAGAGAAATACATTAGTAGGAGTTACACACTGCCCAATTTGACTTTATAATAATTTAGATACAACTATTAAGTCAATAAAAATGCACTGATCACCAAGCAACATATTTAAAAGATAAAAAAGCAAACAATCAAAGTGAAAGCAACAGAAGGTCAGCCATTCCAAACATCTTCCATGCCACTCCAGAATGAAGTATGCAACCTCAAGGGCGTGAGTTCTTTTTTATTGCTAAAAATAGATATCTTCCTTCAATGTGAAAATTCAGAAAAATTATCTTTTAGACCTATGTTCATCTTTACACTATAGTAAAATGACAACTTAGGTGTTTTAGAGTTCAAATGAGTTAATAGTTACATTCATAAAATTGGACAAAAATGTGGTCTTTTGCTCAGAATGTCCATTAGCAATTGTGGAGTGGGTCGATCTCAACCTAAGCTCTCTGAGAGAAAAGGCATCATCTGTAGGTATAATATACCTGTCAGCTGATTTCATAAGGCAGCTTTATCAGCTCCAAAAAAACCATTCGCTCAGCCAGGTGCAGCACTGTACCAGCAACTGCCAGTGAGAGGAAGGAAGGAATAAAAATGCAGTCTAAAATAAACTGTATGGTATCTCAATTATACCTCAGTAAAACTGTTAAAAGTGAAAAAATGAATAAAACTACGAGAAAAGCCCACAAGCCTCACAGCTGAAGGTAATCTGAGTGAAAAAACAAGAACTTTAGGGGTAAAGAAGCAAGATATTGATAATTAAGTCTCAACTGGTTTAAGAAAAAGGAAAAAAATTACATATATGTATATATAGAAAGAGGGGAAAGAAATGTAGAAAAATGATAATAATTGATGACTCTGGATGAAGAGATTTAGGAGTTATTTGTACTATCCTAGCAACTTGTCTGCAATAAAAATTAAAGTTAAAAGTTTTGAAAAAGTTGTTAAAATAAATTTGAAGGGAAGAAGAAATAAAGAGCTCATATTTCACAAGTGGGGGTAAATTACTGGACAATTTTTTAAAACTAAATTTTATAAATTGTGCAAGAAAATATTTTAAAAATTATTTCTCCAATAAGCTGCCTTTATCCTACAGTAATGGATTATCTATTAAATGACAAATTATAAGTCTGCTTCCTCTTACTATATTCTACCAAATAACAATATTATAATTCTCATAGAACAGCTTTTACTTAAACTCATGCAGGCGTTAAAATATTTCGTCTACAAAGAATTACTTGCAAAGTGCCCTATTCATAAACTAAAATTCACTCGTGCTTTTTAGAATATGAATTGAAGAGATTGTTTTTCTTGTTTTGACTTTTTCTTTCTTTTTTTTTTTTTTTTCTCCTGAGATGAAGTCTCGCTCTGTCGCCCAGGCAGGAGTGCAGTGGTGCGATCTTAGCTCACTGCAACCTCCACCTCCCTGGTTCCAGTAATTCTCCTGCCTCAGCCTCCGAAGTAGCTGGGATTACAGGCAGGCACCACCACACACAGCTAAATTTTTTTTTTTTGTAGTTTTAGTAGAGACAGGGTTTCACCATGTTGGCCAGGCTGGTCTCAAACTCCTGACCTCAAGTGATCCGCCTGCCTCAGCCTCCCAAAGTGCGGGATTACAGGTGTGCGCCACCATACCCAAGCCAAAGATACTGTTATTTTTAAATAATTTACTACAATTTGGCCGGGGGCGGTGGCTCACACCTGTAATCCCAGCACTTTGGGAGGCCAAGGCAGGCGGATCATGAGGTCAGGAGATTGAGACCATCCTGGCTAACATGGTGAAACTTCATCTCTACTAAAAATACAATTAGCCAGGCATGGTGGCATGCACCTGTAATCCTAGCTACTTGGGAGGCTGAAGCAGGAGAATTGCTTGAACCAGGGAGGCGGAGGTTGCAGTGAGCTGAGAACATGCCACTGCACTCCAGCCTGGGTGACAGAGCGAGACTCCATCTCAGAAAACAATAATAATAATAATAATATACAATTTACCTCCTGCAAGACATTAAGTATACTGTAAATAAATTCATGCCCCCTCAACAACATAGTACCATTTTCCCAACTATCCTCTCCATCTAAAAAATACTTTAAAAAAGGAAATTAGGTTTATAGACCTGAATTTTAAAATTAGGGGTTCTAGGGGAAAAACAAAAATTTGCTGCCAGCGCATGCACAATCTTGTAAAAGCCTATTACTCTAAATCCATGTAACTTTCAAGTTATTAAATTTTTCCCAATGTTCAAAATTCTATATGACCATTTCTTCATCTGACTTACATGCAAAGATCATTTGCAATAAAAAATAGCGTGTACTAAATTTTTAGAAAGGCTCTTTAAAATTGTTATATACTATGCTAAATATATTCATTAGGTTAATAACTATATATTTCTACTAGTATATAATTATACATAATTTAATTATTACATTTTAATAACTCTATGATACTAACATTTAGTCTTATACATTCTTTACCAATAATAAATGAAAAGATATACTATAAGGAAACAATAATCAGAATCCATGAATGTTTTCTAATAATTTCATGGATCTTCCAAGGTAATAAAAGTGTTATACAATTTGCTTTGTATGAAGCATTAAGAGAGACAAAAAGAATTCCAAAAGTAACAGAATATATCCCTTCTTTTAAGGATGCAATGTATGTCACAATACTGGAACATATGTAAAGAGATTAAAAAGGAACAATATAGAATATGGAACACAGGATCAATTGGATCCCTCAGGACCAATACTGTCAATCTTGGAAATGCAGTCAATTCCTAACATCTTTTTCACAGATGCAAGGCACTTTAAGAAGATATCAATAAACAAAGAGCTTATGGAATAATAAACTTGAACATTCCTCAGTTTCACAAACCCAAGATGGACCAATTACACTAACTCTTGTGACTATTAAAAACAAAAATAGTCTGGGTGTGATAGCTCACACCTGTAATCCCAGCACTTTGGGAGGCTGAGGCGGGCAGATCACTTGATGTCAGGAGTTTGAGACCAGCCTGGTCAACACAGTGAAACCCTGTCTTTACTAAAAATACAAAAATTAGCCAGGTGTCATGGTGTGTGCCTGTAGTCCCAGCTATGTGGGAAGCTGAGGCAGGAGCATCACTTGAACCCAGGAAGCGGAGGCTGCAGTGAGCTGAGATCGCACCACTGTACTGCAGCCTGGGCGACAGTGAGACTCTGTCTCAAAAATATATATAAGGCCGGGCGCGGTGGCTCAAGCCTGTAATCCCAGCACTTTGGGAGGCCGAGACGGGCGGATCACGAGGTCAGGAGATCGAGACCATCCTGGCTAACACAGTGAAACCCCGTCTCTACTAAAAATACAAAAACTAGCCGGGCGAGGTGGCGGGCGCCTGTAGTCCCAGCTACTCGGGAGGCTGAGGCGGGAGAATGGCGCAAACCCGGGAGGCGGAGCTTGCAGTGAGCTGAGATCGGGCCACTGCACTCCAGTCCGGGCGACAGAGCGAGACTCCGCCTCAAAAAAAAAAAAAAAAAAAAAATATATATATATATATATATAAATACATAAAAGTAAAAATAAAGCTTTTACCAGAAAATTAACAAAATATTTTTACATATAAATATATTTATTTAAAATAAAATACATACTTAAGAACTATTAACTTTCTGTAGCAACTAATACAACTATTACATATCCATAGTCATGAACACAATTCCACAGATTCTAGGTGTCTGGCCTATAGATCTGGCATTGTCTCCCCTTCTATTAATCCACTAAAATTACAAGTGACATCTTTCCAAGTGTAAAAAGACTCAAGTCTACATTCAAGTTTGGACCTTTACTTGGTACTAGAATTCCGCATGTCCACTAATTCTCATTTTTAAAAATACAGTTTCTGTCACATCTCCTCAGCAAAAATGGGATCTCATCCTCATCAGAGCACTGCAATTAGCTCTGGATTCCTCAGTAAGAAAGGTGGAAAGCTGGTGAGACACAAGAGAAGGTTCCTAGGAAAATATTTAATGAGTTAAAGTAATCCTGAAGAAAGTTTGAGGCTGGTGGCTCAAGCCTATAATCCCAGCACTTTGGGAGGCTAAGGTGGGTGGAATGCTTGAGCTCAGGAGTCCGAGACCAGCCTAGGCAACATGGCAAAACCCCTTGTCTACAAAAAAAAAAACAAGAAAATCAGCTGAGTATGGTGACACGCCCTGTGGTCCCAGTTACTCAGGAGGCTGAGGCAGGGGGGTCGCTTGAGCCCAGGAGGTTGAGGCTGCAGTGAGCAGAGATCATACCACTGCACTCCAGCCTGGGTGACAGAGACTGTATCAAAACAAAACAAAATAAAACAAAACAAAAACAGAAAGTTTGAAAGAACAGAAATCATGTAGCCTGGCAAGAAGTTGACTAGGGAACTTTTTAGATGATAATTCCCAGAAAACAGTGACAGTTTTTAGATGTAGCTATCCACTCACTTCTCTCTATCCTTACTAACACTGCCTTAATGCAGACCATCATCATTTCACTCCTGAATTGCTATAACCACTTCCTGTTTCTGACTCGACTTTTGTCCCTTCCCAAGCTACTCTCTACACGACAGCTGGAGTTATCTTTCTGAAATGTAATTCTGATCACTTCACCGCCTGGCTCTCTACTGCGAGTCTGAACACTACCTTATAACTGCCTATTCATCTTGGTCTTTGCATCTCCTACGTTACTGTAAGCTCCATGAGAGCAGTCAGTTTCAAATTCACAGCTGACGACTCCTGGCACCTAGTACAGTAACTGGCCTAGTTGGCATATGCATATTGGTTAAATTCACAAATAATATTAAGATCCTCATGCTGAAAAATATTTAACAACTGAACAAATGGCCAAAGAAAAGCATTAGATGTTTCTTTTTCAAAGGCAATTTAAAATACACTTTTTTTTCTGTCAAGAACAGTTTAAGCTTACATTGGCCTAAAGAGAACAGAAATAGTGCACACAAAAACTAGAGGACCCTCAAATCTATTCCAGACTTAAAATTTTAAAAGAAGCGTGGGTACCTACTTGGGAGAAAGGGAAAGGAGGTAGTGGTGAGAACTGATTTCAAACCACGTTTGCCACAGGGCCCCTTCCTCTGACTTCTGGTCTAAGTGATGCCCCAGTAAGAGAGCAGAGAGGGGAGATGAGAAAGCTGAAGTGACTCAGAGACCTAGTAGTAGCCACTTCCCTCTCTCACGACCGCTCCTGTCAGGAACCAAGCTCCCATGACCTCCACCCCTGACCCTGGCTGTCCCTGTTCTCAATGGGTTTCAGTAAAGTTGTTTCCTGCCACTTCCCCTTTAGGTCTATAATGGTAAAAGCTTCTTGCTATTACCCTGGGTGTCCCTGATCCCTGGGTACAACAACATCCTTTATTTGTTTCCATAACCTTTCCCATATTTCTCTGAAAAGTCCTTTCATTAAAATCATTTCAAAATCCTGTCTGAGTACACCTCCGCCGCCTCCCAAAGTGCTGGGATTACAGGCATAAGCCACTGCACCCAGCCTAAAAGCAGGTATACATTTAATGTTTAGCAGATGACTGAATAATTGTCCATAAATATAAAAATTATTCTAAATTTTTTTTTAGAGATAAGGTCTTGCTCTGTTGCCCAGCCTGGAATGCTGTGGTGATCACAGCTCACAGCTGCTTCTGGGCTTAAGTGATCCTCTCATCTCAGCTTCCCAAGTAGCCAGAACTAGAGGTGCACACCACCACGCCTGGCTAGTTCTTAAATTTTTAGTAGATATGAGGTCTCACTATGTTTCACAGGCTTGTCTTGAACTTCTGGCTTCAAGTGATCCTCCCACCTCAGTCTCCCAAAGCATTGGGATTACAGGCATAAGCCACTGTACCTGGTCCTATTTTAAATTTGTTAATACAAATAGTTTGGTTTTATCAAGGGTGGATTCAGGTTTTGTGGCGGCCTAAGGTTTATATAATTAGAGAGCAGGGGAACCTTTTTATGAAGTTAAAAAAAAAAACAGTAAGACTATGCTTAATATAAAATTAAGAACAGAGCCGGACATGGTGGCTGACACCTGTAATCCCAGCACTTTGGGAGGCCAAGGCGGGCAGATCACCTGAGGTCAGGAGTTCAAGACCAGCCTGGTCAACATGGTAAAACCCCTTCTCAACTGAAAATACAAAAATAAGCTGTGCGCCTGTACTCCCAGCTACTCGGGAAGCTGAGGCAGGAGAATCGCTTGAACCTAGGAGACGGAGGTTGTAGTGAGCTGAGATTGCACCACTGCTCTACACAGCCTGGGTAACAGAGCAGGACTCTGCCTTAAAAAAAATTTTTTTAAATTAAATTAAATTAAATTAAGAACAGGGTCAGAGAAAACCTACGCAAGCAAGGGCTCTGCAGCTTCAGCTTTGTCAGCTTCACAGTAAATCTACCTCTAGTCATAAAAACAAAATTCCCTTTTTATAATTCCTTCATAATTAAGTTATAGGCAAGATGTTCACTAATATTTATTGTATATAAAAAGAAAAATTTCAAAGTTTCTAATGAAAATCAACTCTTCTTATCAAATTTCAGTAACATATTTGCCCCTTTTATACTGTAATAATCTCACAATTATGTAACTGTATAAACCATACTAGAAGCAAAGTGAAGGAAGGCTGTAGTTAGTTATTAGTAACTACATCTGATTCCAGTTGAAAAAAACCAGTAATTTTTTAAATGCCTTTTTAATTTTAATTTTAATTAATTAATTAATTAATTAATTTTTTGAGACAGAATCTTGCTCTGTTGCCCAGGCTAGAATGCAGCAGTGTGATCTTGACTCACTGCAACCTCCGCCTCCTGGGTTCAAGCGATTCTCCTGCCTCAGCCTCCTGAGTGTCTGAGACTACAGGTGTAAGCCACCATGCCCAGCTAATTTTTGTGTTTTTAGTAGAGACACGGTTTCACCATGTTGGCCAGGCTGGTCTCAAACTCCTGACTTAAGATGATTGGCTCGCCTCAGCCTTCCAAAGTGCTGGGATTACAGGCATAAAATGCCTGGCCTAAAATGCTTTTTTTTTTTCTTTCAGTGGCTGTGTTCCAGGCTATAATTCACAGAAAATAGCTATTGGTGAAGAATACAAACAAAATTGAGAGATCTATTAAACTTATTATCACCCCTTTTAATTATTAAGAAAATATTTTAAAATAAGAATCTTTATGTCAAATAAAAATAGATTCTAAGACAAGGAAACTGTAAAGCCTTTCTTGTTTTGGCATTTAATTTCAAGTAATTTGGGCTAATGGCACTGTTATGTACTGATGTCACTCTCTCTCATGGAAGGGAGTGGGAAGCACAGGAAAAGAGAAGAGAAATCTTGGCTTCAAACAAAATACTCAGATTATGCTGAGACATAAAACAAAAGTGGACATTCTTTATAAGCCATGCTATGCTGAAAGTTGCTGCATGCTGCTGACCCTCTGGGTGGGTTTGTGAGACCTGGGCACTCACTGGGTAACTTGTAGAATCCTTGCCTGTCCCTAGGAATTTAGCCAGAATAGCTTAAACAGTGGTTGGCCTATTCTATAGAATGGGGAGAAGGTGACTCTTAAACAAGGCTGAATGAAAAATAGATATGGGCTGTCAGGTATCTATGATTTGGTTGAAACAGATAAACCAAGCTGAGAGGTAGAATGTCCTCTCTGGTATTGTGACATTTTAGAAAATTGAGACAACTGTTATCTTTCCCCTTCTTTCTCCTTGTTGGTACAATAAACAGGGCAGGAAATGACGGCCCCTGGTTTTGTTTTTTGTTTTTCGTTTTTTTTTGAGACAGAGCCTCGCTCCGTGTCCCAGGCTGGAGAGCAGTGTCAAAATCTCGGCCCACTGCAACCTCTGCCTCCAGGGCTTAAGCGATTCTCCTGGCTCAGCCTCATGAGTAGCTGGGATTACAGGCCTGCGCCCCAACGTCCAGCTGATTTTGTATTTTTAATAGAGACGGGGTTTCACCATGTTGGCCAGGCTAGTCTCAAACTCCTGACCTCAAGTGATCTGCCCACCTCGGCCTCCCAAAGTGCTGGGATTACAGGCGTGAGCCACTCCGCCTGGCCTCTTTTACAGACCAAACTCATTGTTTCCATGCCCATCCAGTGCTATAAAAATAATTTAAAAATATAAAAACAGAGTGGCTGATAATGAATAAAAAATCCTTACAAAGTACTGAATTGTAGCTGAAAGTCTCTTAAAAAAAAAACAAAGAAAAAAAAGCCTTTGTGCCAACCAAGTCTCACCCTCCCTTTCCCAAAGATATATATGTTAAACCAAAATAAGGGCAGACCATGCAACATTTTTCACATTTTTAATGTAATGAATTTCTGATGTTATAATGGAGGAGCATAAAGGTGACAACCAAAAACAGCTCTTGTAATCTAATGTCTTAAAATCCACACCCTTTCACCTTGCATGTGTGGAAGAAGAAAGAGCAGAAGATAAAATCACTTCCACCTGGACCACTGCTTTTCTTTATCTGTTAAAGGCACGTATATCACCCCCATCAGAGGCTTCATTTTGACGCTGCCATCTTGTAGCTTGTCATACTGCTCCAACATTTGGTTTCCACCTGCAGGACCAACTGGCAATATCAATCTTCCTCCAGGCTTTAACTGGTCTATTAGCTAAAAGAAAAAAAAAAAAAAGCACATACACACCAAGTTACAGATTTTATTTTATTTTATTTATTTATGTATGAGACAGGGTCTCACTCTGTCACTCAGGCTGGAGTGCAGTGACATGATCTCAGCTCACTACAACCTCTGCCTCCTGGGTTCAAGCGATTCTCCTGCCTCAGTCTCTCAAGCAGCTGGGACTACAGGCACATGCCACCATGCCCTGATAATTTTTGTATTTTTAGCAAAGACGGGGTTTCACCATATTGGCCACACTGGTCTGAAACTCCTGACCTCAAGTACTCCACCCACCTCAGGCTCCCAAAGTGCTTGGATTACAGGTGTGAGCTACCGTGCCTGGCCCAGATTTTATATTAATAGTCATTTGACATCATTATAAACAACTTTTAGTGTCCATGGGCAGAAAGCAGAAATGTTCTTCATTTAGTATATACAGGTTGAGGCCGGACATGGTGGCTCACGCCTGTAATTCCAGCACTTTGGGAGGCCAAAGTGGGCAGATCACTTGAGGTCAGGAGTTTAAGACCGGTCTGGCCAACACAGTGAAACCCCAACTCTACTAAAAAAGTACAAAATTTAGGCCGGGCGCGGTGGCTCAAGCCTGTAATCCCAGCACTTTGGGAGGCCGAGACGGGCAGCTCACAAGATCAGGAGATCAAGACCATCCTGGCTAACATGGTGAAACCCCGTCTCTACTAAAAAAATACAAAAAACTAGCCGGGCGAGGTGGCGGGCGCCTGTAGTCCCAGCTACTTGGGAGGCTGAGGCAGGAGAATGGCGTAAACCCGGGAGGCGGAGCTTGCAGTGAGCTGAGATCCGGCCACTGCACTCCAGCCTGGGCGAAGAGCGAGACTCCGTCTCAAAAAAAAAAAAAAAAAAGTACAAAATTTATCCAGGCTTGGTGTCGGATGCCTGTAGTCTTATCTACTCAGGAGGCTGAGGCAGGAGAATTCCTTGAACCTAAAGACGGAGGCTGCAGTTAGCCAAGATCATGCCACCACACTCCAGCCTGGGTGACACAGCGAAACTCTGTCTTAAAAATAAATACACAGTATATACAGATTGAGCATCAATAATCTGAAAACCCAAAACTGGAAATGCTCCAAAATCCAAAACTCTGAACATCAACATGACACCACAAGTAGATAATTTCACACCTGACATGTGGCAAGTTACAGTCAAAATGCAGTCACAACTTTATTCCATGCACAAAATTATTTGAAATATTACATAAAATTACCTTCAGGCTATGTGTATAAGAGTTATAACATAAATGAGTTTTGTTTAGAGTTGGCCCCATCCCCAAGATATCTCATTATGTATATGCAAATATTCCAAAACATGAAAAAATCTGAAAAAATCCAAAATCTAAAACACTTCTGGTCCCAAGCATTTTGGATAAGGGATACTCACCCTGTACATACTTTGATTGTTATATTATTACTCAACTATCAGCCTCCTCGACTAAACTACAAGCTCTTGAGGATGGGGACTGTGTCTTATTCATCTTTGTGCCTTTAGCATCTAACACAGTACCTGGTACAACTGCAGTGCTCAAAATGTTTGAACTGAACCACCTAATATAGAACTATCCTCTTGGCAGGCCAAAGGCAGAACATAGAATAATCCCAGCTACTTGGGAGGCTGAGGCATGAGAATTGCTTGAATCCAGGAGGCAGAGGTTGCAGTGAGCCGAGATCGTGCCACTGTACTCCAGCCTGGGTGACAAGAGCGAGACTCAGTCTCAAAAAAACGAAAAACTACAACAGAAAACCGAAGTAAGGTTTCTTCTTTAATGTAGTCTCTTTAGTTTCCATTTCCTCCACCCTCCTGGGTCAGCTATTATTCCATCTGCTTTCTATCTTCACACACTGTAGAGTTCAGGATTGCAGGTATAGTCTCCTAGTTAATTGAGTATGGAGTTTATGCTTCTGTTTTTCCGGCTATCTTGGGGTGATATCCAAGAGAAGGCATAAACCTCTTCATTCTGCTCTCTTAAAACTGGAAAGCCCCTTCAGTACATCTATCTTAAATCAGATGTATACATACCCCTATAATACCTGCAAGGATTACTACAATATTTAAATTCAATTTAATTAAATCTAGAAATATCTTTTAAGATCACCTCAGGGTCCCAGAAGGGAGAAATGGGCCCTGCACCCACCCCCCTCATTTAAGCACAGTTCTATTTCAGGTTTTAACTGTTCACTCTAGGTTGTCAATATATTTTTTTTTGAAAAGTTAAAAACTCATTGGTCATGTGTTCAAATTCAATTGAGCTGTTTGTTTATGACTTGTAAAATTTTCTGTATTATATTAATACTTCAGTTAAAATGTGTTAAAACCACTGGTTCAATCTACTTTTCTTTTTTTTCGAGATAGGGTTTCACTTTGTCACCCAGGCTGGAATGTAGTAGTGCAAGCGTGGCTCACTGCAGCCTCAACCTCTCAGGCTCAGGCAATCCAAGCTATCCTCCCACCTCAGCCTCTTGAGTAGCTGGGACTACAAGTGCCTGCCACATCAAATTTTGTATTTTTTGTAGAGATGGGGTTTTGCCATGCTGCCAAGGCTGGTTTCGAACTTCTGAGCGCAAGTGATTCATCTACCTTAGCCTCCCAAAGTGCTGGGATTACAGGCGTGAGCTATTTTAAAAACAACAACAAAACAAAACAAAAAACAGATAACAGGGCCAAAGCAATTAAGTGATTTTCCCAGTCACTCGGCCAATAAGCAGCAAGTCAATGACCAGAACAAATTATCCAACTTTCAGCTTCCCATAACTGATCTAAGCCTACAAAAAAACCAGATGAGACTAGGCAGAAGAAACAGTGTCACCTTCATCCCCTGGTCATCTAGTCAAGAACTATGCAAGAGGCATATATAACAGAAATCTAGGACCACAGGCTAGAGTGCCACGGCACAAACATGGCTCAATGCAGCCTCAACCACTTGGGCTCAAGCAATTTTCCCACCTCAGCCTCCAGAGTAACTGGGGCTACAGGCATATGCGCCACTATGCCTGGCTAATTTTTTTTTTTTAAACAGAGTCTTGCCATGTTACTCAGACTGGTCTCAAACTCCTAGGCTCAAGCAATCCTCCCACCTTGGCCTCCCAAGGTGCTGGGGTTACAGGCATAAGCCATCATGCCTGGCCATATATCCTACTATTCTTTAAGATTCAGTTCAAGTTCCATCCCTATGTGATGTCTCCTTGACCACTCACTGCACAATTCTCTCCCTCATATGCATATTTTATTTTCCTTCCAATAGATATCATGTGTTAATTATATACTATCATATCGCTAATTTCCTGGTTACATATATGACATATCTCTTCTAGAATACAAGCTTTGTGAGAATACAATGTATGGCAAATACTTTCTCATCTCTCCCATACACCAAATACAGCCGTACATATTATGGTATTTAAAAAACATCAAACTGGCCAGGCGCAGTGGCTCACGCCTGTAATCCCAGCACTTTGGGAGGTTGAGGTGGGCAGATCACCCGAGGTCAGGAGTTCAAGACCAGCCTGGCCAACATGGTGAAACCCTGTCTCTACTAAGAATACAAAAATTAGCTGGGCGTGGTGGCAGGCACCTGTAATCCCAGCTATTCGGGAGGCTGAGGCAGGAGAATCACTTGAACCCAGGAAGTGGAGGTTGCAGTGAGCTGAAATTGCACCACTGCACTCCAGCCTGGGCGACAAGAGCAAATCTCCACCTCAAAAAAAAAAAAAAAATCAAACTGATTATCAGGTCATAAACTCCAAAGGGATTTTTCCAATTCTACTGTTGTCCCAGTTCTTACCCGGATCAAATATGAGCGCCACAAGCTGGGGTTTAGTAATTTTCATGTCATTTATACAATTGTTTGCATATGAAAAAAGAAAAGAGTAATAGCTAATTGTAACCAAAATGTATGATATGAAAATCTAATTATATTTTAAACATCATCTAGAAGTCTTTTCTAGTTAAGTCTTGTAAAGTGTTAGTTGAATAAAACACACAAACAGAAAAAAATCCTGACTCACCGCCTGGGGTACAACGGGGGCTGCAGCTCCTACATGAATGGCGTCATAAGGGGCTTCTTCAGCATATCCCATTCTTCCATCCCCCACTGAAAGAAAAACAGCTATGCTTTAAAAACCTGTTCAGATCAAACTTAATGTGAAGAATTCTAGTACAGGAGGTTTACAATGGAGAAAGGATAGATTTTTCAATAAATAATCCTGGGACAACTGGATATTCACTTTTTTGTTGTTTTTAACTCATTTTATTTTTTGTTTGGTCAGAAACATTAAAACAATGGAATTTGATTTTGATGAAAAACTGGAGTTTACAATCATTTAGTAAACGAAAAGCACTTCATTTTCCTATCTCGCAACTCTTTTTTATGAACTCCTAACCTCAGGTGATCCACCCACCTCAGCCTCCCAAAGTGCTAGGTTTACAGGCATGAGCCTGTATCCCACAACTCTTAAGAACAAAAGCATTAGTAAATATATATCTGTGAACAGATTAAGGATAAGGCAGACTGGATAATAAACTACCTCTGTCGTTCACACTCCCTGCACGTGACTCACTCTAAAGGGTGAAACGCACTGGAGATAACGGAACTTATAAGTTCTGTTTTAAATCTCATCCTAATCATTCAAATAAACCCAAGATAAATAATTTTTACTCCTTATGGGCAGCAAACTACATGAATTTTACTGGAGGAATACTTTGGCAGAAGCACCTATTTAAGTTAACTTAATATATAGTACCTTAATAGTACTACATTCAAAAGCGATACAAGATAGTCCCATGCTTCTCTCAATTCAGGAACAGTTATGCCATCAGGACAACAGGTAATTCCTATTTTATAGTAATCCAGAATAGATTGAAACACAGTGGAACCAATTCCCTCTGCTACTCCGTACTCTCCTTTCTCATTGGGTTGTGTAAAGTTATGTTCTTGGCCAGATCCAAACAAACATCCTGCCCAACACTGTATTTGGTTCTGCAGTAGAAACATATGGGTCTACAACAAACCTAGTGTTACTCACTATTGGTGCTATTCGTTCAGATGTTCTTATATTCTGAGCTCCTTCTTTTGCATTCTCAAATACAAACACCATCTCCCCAGATATCTTAACAGCTATTATCTAAACTTGACTGACTACTGTTTCTAATGCTGTTCCCAGCACTGCTAATGGAACCATGTGGGGAGGCTTTTGGAGAACAAGGACTGCTTGAACAAGAGGAACTGTGCTCAGGTAATCCGCCTGCCTCGGCCTCCCAAAGTGCTGGGATTACAGGCATGAGCCACCGCGTCCAGCCGGAGAAGTAACATTTCTAATACAAGAAGTGAGTTGAGACGCTGTTCTTTCATGAGATGAATCCCATGATCTGTCACTTGACCTTCATCTATCTCTTGATCTCTCATGTCTCTCACTGGCAACATGAGACTCATTTTGGTGTGGTTTACTCCTGTATTCCCCTTTCAGTGTCCACAGAGGATCAGGGCAAAGGCCAAGGCCAACAACAACTCCACTTCCTCCTCAGCCACATCCCTCTAGAAGTGGCTGTGGAGGCTGCCACTCAGGCGGCTGTGGCTACTAGAGCTTCCCAGGCCTATTTTTTAATTTAATTTAATTTAATTTTATTTATTTATTTTTATTTTTTATTTTTTTTGAGACGGAGTCTCACTCTGTCGCCCAGGCTGGAGTGCAGTGGCTGGATCTCAGCTCACTGCAAGCTCTGCCTCCCGGGTTCATGCCATTCTCCTGCCTCAGCCCCCCGAGTAGCTGGGACTACAGGCGCCCGCCACCTCACCTGGCTAGTTTTGGTTGTTTTTTTTTTTTGTATTTTTTAGTAGAGACGGGGTTTCACCGTGTTAGCCAGGATGGTCTCAATCTCCTGACCTCGTGATCCACCCGTCTCAGCCTCCCAAAGTGCTGGACCGCGCCCGGCCTATTTTTATTTTATTTTATTTTATTTTTGTTATTTTATTATTTTATTTTATTTTATTTTATTTTTTTATTGATTTGAGACGGACTCTAGCTCTGTCGCCAGGCTGGAGTTCAGTGGCGCGATCTCAGCTCACTGCAACCTCTGCCTCTCGGGTTCAAGTGATTCTCCTGCCTCAGCCTCCCGAGTAGCTGGGACTACAGGCATGTGCCACCACACCCACCTAATTTTTGTATTTCTGGTAGAGACGGGGTTTCACCATGTTGGTCAGGCTGGTCTCAAACTCCTGACCTCCTGATCTGCCCACCTCAGCCTCCCAAAGTGCTGGGATTACAGGTGTGAGCCACCGCTCCTGGTATTTTATTTTTTAAATAGAACTGAGTGTGTCTGGGGAAGACAACTGGATATTCCTATACAAAAACATATAACTCCACCTTTACCTCATACATACACAAAAACCAACATCAGGAAGATCAAAGACCTAAACATGAAAAGCTAAAAATGATAAAGGTTCTAAGAAATAATAAGAGACGTATCTTCATGGTCTCAGGGTATCCTTAAAAAGCACTGAAAAAAACTGGTAAGTCTGAGTACATTAAAATTAAGAATTTCTATTACCAAAAGGGTAAGATGAAAAGGCACACCCCAGATGGGAGAAGAAATGTATTTATATATATAAAGGGCTAGAAGCCCTATAAGTCAAAAATACAAGCAATCCAATATCTGAACAGGCACTCCACAAAAGACAAAATCCAAATGGCCAAACACATTACAAAAAATTCAATCTCATAGGTTAATAGGAAAATACAAAATTAAACTCACAAAGAGATGACTGCAAAATACTCACTAGGTGAGCAAAAAGAATAATCATTTTTATTTTTTAGTACTTAAAAGTGATTGTAAAAAAAATACAATAATTATATCTGAGTATTATTTAGCTTGCATTGGATCGTCTGAAAATAAAACTCCTCTGAAGAAATTTTTAAAGTTTTCTGATACTCACCAACAAGCTGTACTCTCCCTGAAGACAGAAGTGTTGGATCATCCTTCCTGACATTATTTATTGAGTCATCTACTAGCTCTTTAATGTGATCAATTCCTATGACTTTTCCGGTACATCCAACCTTGAAAAGAGAAAACAATTCAGTAGTTCATTGGGCTAAATTTGTTTTTCTAAAGTATTATTGAAGTTTTTCCTTATCTAAAGTCATATTCTGCAAAGAGAAAACAAAAATAGCTTAAGCCTTCTATAGATTGCTAAACACTCAGTTTATCATACATTATTTACCATATATACACCTTTCTCAACTATCACTCCCATTGAATAAAACTTATAATACTAAGAACAATTACTTTCTTAGATTAAATCCAGAACTTTGAAGAAAATTACCAATATTTAATAGTAGTACAGTAATTTTTTATTTAAATGCCATCTAAAGTATAACTTTAAATATTAAAATGTTACATAATGAATTTGACAAGGAGGAATTTTTTTTTTTTTTTTTTTTTTTTGAGACAGAGTCTCGCTCTGTCACCCAGGCTGGAGTCCAGTGGTGCAATCTCAGCTCCCTGCAACCTCCGCCACCCGGGTTCAAGCGATTCCCCTGCCTCAGACTCCTGAGTAGCTGGGATTACAGGTGCGCACCATCATGCCTGGCTAATTTTTTTTGTATTTTTAGTAGAGACAGAGTTTCACCATGTTGGTCAGCCTGGTCTCAAATTCCTGACCTCATGATCCGCCTGCCTCGGCCTCCCAAAGTGCTGGGATTACAGGAGTGAGCCACCACACACCCTGCCTCCCGCCTGATGGAAGAAATTTCTACACTTGATTCTACTGCTGTTAGTAGAAAACAAGAAAATATATACAGTAGCTCACACCTATATTCCCAGCACTTTGGGAGGCAGAGGCAGGTAGACTACTTGAGCCCAGGAGTTCAAGACCAGCCTGCAACATGGCAAAACCCCGTCTCTACAAAAGAATACAAAAACTAGCCAGGTGTGGTGTCACATGCCTGTGGTCCCACCTACTCAGGAGGCTAACATGGTGCGAGGATCACTTGAACCTGGGAGGCAGAGGCTGCAGTGAGCTGAGATCGTGCCACTGCACTCCAGCCTAGATGACAGAGTGAGACCCTGTCTCAGAAAACAAAAAACAAAAAGCAACAACAACAAAAATCCCTTCTTCGCATATTTATTTATTTGTAAATTAAAATATTAAGTATAAATGTTTTAAAAAAATATATAAAAAATTTAAAAAGTAACCCTTACAAAGCCTTTGAAGTCAGACTATCTGGGTTCTTGTCTAAGTGTCATCACTTGCATACATACATACCTTGGCAAGTTAACCATTCCTTCTCCTTTTTTTTTTCTTTGAGATAAATCTTGCTTTGTCGGCCAGGCTGGAGTACAGTGGCACGATCTCAGCTCACTGCAAGCTCTGTCTCCCGGGCTCAAGCAATTCTCCTGCCTTAGCCTCCCAAATAGCTGGGATTACAGGCATGTGCCACCACACCTGGCTAATTTTTGTATTTTTAGTGGAGACGGGGTTTCACCATGTTGGCCAGGCTGGTCTCGAACTCTGGACCTCAGGTGATCCACCTGCCTCGGCCTCCCAAAGTGCTGGGATTACAGGTGTGAGCCACCACACCCGGCCAATCATTCCTTCTATGGATCAGGTTCCTCAGTACAAAATGGGGAAGAAAAAGGCATATACCCCATCATAAAAATGGGGTAGCACTTAGAACACAGGCACTAGTGTTTAAAACACAAAGCACTTTCACACATGGTAAATGTGTGAAAAACATTAATGCCATTTTATGAAAAATAACTCAGAAACCAAATGAGTTTTTAAAATGAATACATCCTCTAAAACTATAAACATGTCAAGTATAGAGAATGAGTCATTTATTAAATGGTATTTCTAACCTTAAAAAAAAAATCACTGATACCCATTAATAAGGACTTAACCTCTACAAAATGAGCAAAACATCTGAGAAAATATGAGTCCTTATTATGTGCCAGGCATTGTTTTAGATGTTTAGGATACCATCAATGAAAACAAAGAGCAGAGAAAATGCCCAACTCCCTGGAGCTTACATTCTAGTAGGTCTGCTGATTATACATTTATAGCAAGTTACATGGATTCTAGTCCAAGGTGGATCCACAACTCCCAATTTAACTAGATCAGAATCTTCCAATCTGGCCTCCAGGCATGATATTTCTCAAATCACACTGATTTGATGATCTAAGCAAAGACCAACCTTTACTCCAACATACATCAGTGGGTCCCCAGTTAATACTCTGGATAGCCATTGACCAGATAAGGCTCTGGTGAGAAAAGGCAGAAGTATAACAACAAGGCATTATTTTTCTAAGAGCACTTTTTCTAATGCAAAAGTTCTACCTTCATCCTGGTAAACCTGTAGGAATGTTTAGAAACCAGGCTCATTCTCGGCAGGGACAGTGGAGAGGGTGCTGGGAGATGAGTCCCCTGGGAGAGGGGGCCCGGCTATGATGCTAAATATCTCAGGCTCCTGAGTGGCTGGATTTCCCTGGGACTCTCAGACATGTTGCAGGGCCTGGTGGGAAAACTGAGGCCCAAACAAGGAAGTAGAATTCTGAGTTATCGGGGCTAAGCCTGACCCCCTCTCCATGCTAACCCCACCCCCAACACTGTACCTCAGTAGGTTTTTGTTGTTGTTGCCCAGGCTGGAGTGTAGTGGCACAATCACGGCTTACTGCACCTCCACCTCCTGGGTTGAAGGGATTCTCCTGCCTCATCCTCCTGAGTAACTGGGACTGCAGGTGCTCCACCACGCCTGGCTAATTTTTGTATTTTTAGTAGAGATGGGGTTTTACCACGTTGGCCAGGCTGGTCTCGAACTCCTGGCCTCATGTGATCCACCTGCCTAGGCCTCCCAAAGTGCTGGGATTATAGGCGTGAGCCACCGCGCCTGGCCCCTCAGTAGGTTTTCAGGAGCCCCCAGCCCTCCTTCTCAAACCGTTCTGGGCCTGACCATCTATACTGCCCTGTCTCCCCCGGCCACATGCCCCACCAAGTACTACACAGATTCCCCTACCCAGGGTCACTGCAACCATGAGATAAGGTGAAATACCAACTGTGGACCAAACGCAATAAAACCTGTTTTAAGAAGAAAAAAAAAAAGAAAACCAGGCTCATTCTATTCTTTTCCGCCAAATGAGAACTTGGAAGAAGGTAGTTTGGGAGCTAATGGCCACCATCTTGTGGTTACAAGGGTAGAGCTTACCAGATAATGACACCAACATGTGGAGGAAAGTAAAGCCAAACCAAGAAACTGAGAGAACCCTATTGTCAATAACAACATCTGCTCTTCTAAATCCAGCCACACAAAAGATCGTATATACCCCCAGACTTTTCTGTTATATAAACTAAATAAACTCCCTTTTAGCTCTGCCAGTTTGGGTTGCATGTTCTGTCACTTGCAACAACAACAAAATCCTAAGTGATGCTCATTCCAACCACTATCCTAATAGAATAAACAAACAAACAAACAAACATGAAAACCACTAGTGAAAAAAAAATACAGACAAATCATATTATATTCTTCCATTGGGGCCAGAATGAGAAATAAAACTCTTACCATACGTGCAAAACATGCAGTAAGGATTCCACTTCCAGATCCTACATCAAGAGCTTTCGCTCCTTCATGCAACTGATCAAATAGAAGTTCTAGTGCATATGCATGCTGCCAAAAGAAAACAAAATATTAATTAAGACTAAAGTACACATATCATGGCATATAAAGAAAGTTGCCAACTTTCTACAAATTTTCCTACTACTGTCATCTACCAAGATAACCAAAACATATATCCTTATATCTGCCCAGGTATTACTTAAGAAACCTGTTTGATTAGAATTCTTACATTCAGATCACGTGTTTCAGTAATTTTAGACCTCCAGTGTGTGAATTTTTAACTTTTAATTAATTCAGTAAAAACATTAAAAGATTTATATGTGAAAAGTCTCCATCGTACTCCCATTTCCAACCATCCAGGTTTCACTCTGTAAAGATAACCAATATTACTAGTTTCTTGTGACTCCTTCCAAAAAGGAAGGAATTCATTCTTTGCATATATAAGCAAATACAAAAATACAAAGGTAAATTTTCTATTTTTAGTAGAGACGGGGTTTCTCCATGTTGGTCAGGCTGGTCTTGAACTCTCGACCTAAGGTGATCCGCCCACCTCGGCCTCCCAAAGTGCTGGGGTGACAGGCATGAGCCACCACACCCAGCCAGTATTCTCATTACTAAAAATAATCAGATCAGGCTGGGCATGGTGGCCCAGGCCTGTCATCCCAGCACTTTGGGAGGCTGAGGTGGGTGGATCACGAAGTCGGGAGTTTAAGACCAGTCTGGCCAAGATGGTGAAACCCCGACTCTACTAAAAATACAAGAAAATTAGCTGGGCACGGTGGCAGGCGCCTGTAATCCCAGTTCCTTGGGAGGCTGAGGCAGAGAATTGCTCAAATCTGGGAGATGGAAATTGCAGTAATCCGAGATCCCGCCACTGCACTCCAGCCTGGGAAACAGAGCGAGACTCCATCTCAAAAAAAAAAAAAAAAAAAAAAAATCAGATCCAATAGCAGTAAACACATTTACTACCAGATCTTGGTTGATAAAAATACACATCCATTAATCAATAGTGATAAATTAATACATCATTCTATACATATATAAATGAAAAATAGGGGAAACTTCCCAACAAATACATATACACATAATAAATACATGTAGAAAAAATGATGAAAATCATCCTTTGGGCAGCCATCTCAATAATAACTGATTGATTCAGGTAAAAATCATAAATGGAAGCTAAAACTAGTGGACTAACATTTGAAAAACAGGATTATTTACATAATCTCAAAGGGTTTGCCTCAGATAAATATTAATCAAACAAGGAAAAATAGTAATTTTACAATGGAGTTCAGAAAAAAGTTTTCCAGTGGAAAAACTTGGTCAACACTACCTTAATCAGATGACCAAAGTTAACATCACAATTATGGGACACACTGACATCAAATGCCTCTGCTAAGATACTTCATTTCTGGGATATGCCAGGCAAAAATGCATAACCCATATTGAATTATGAGGAAACATCAAACAAACCCAAATTGAGGGACATTATATAAAATAAGTGGCCCATATTCATAAAAATTTTCAAGGTTTTCGAGGCTGTAACAGAATAAGGAACCATTTCTCAGTCATTCTTTAAAGAAAACTAAAAAGACATGACAATCAAATAAAACTCACACTCTACCATTTTCTTTTCCTATAAGGAACATTATCAGAACAATTGATGAAATCTGAATAAAGTCTGTAAATTGGCTAATAGTGTTATATCAATGCTGACTTCCAGATTTCAAAAATTGTACTACGGGTATGTAAGAGAATGTCCTTATTTTTAAAGGTGAAGAGCATTGGCCAGGTGCGGTGGCTCACGCCTGTAATCCCAGCACTTTGGGAGGCCGAGGAGGGCAGGTCACGAGGTCAGGAGATCAAGACCATCCTGGCTAACACAGTAAAACCCCATCTCTACTAAAAATATAAAAAATTAGCCAGGCGTGGTGGCGGGCGCCTGTAGTCCCAGCTACTTGGGAGGCTGAGGCAGGAGAATGGTGTGAACCCGGGAGGCGGAGCTTGCAGTAAGCTGAGAACGTGCCACTGCACCCAAGCCTGGGCGACAGAGCGAGACTCCATCTCAAAAAAAAAAAAAAAAAAAAGGTAAAGAACATTATGCCTATAATTTACTCTAAAAGAGCTTGGGAAAAAGGAAATATAATACACACACACACATACACACCCACACACAGAGGAAGGAGGGGATAAAAGGGAGAGAGAATAAATGATAAAGCAAATGGTGAGATTTGCTTTACCAATGGTAAGACTGTGTGGACAAAGGTATACAGGAACTGTACTATTTGTATATTTCTGTAAGTCAGAAATTATGTCAAAGATTTAAAAACATTTGGGCCGGGTGCGGTGGCTCACACCAGCACTTTGAGAGGCCGAGGCAGGAAGATCACCTGAGGTCAGGAGTTCAAGACCAGCCTGCCCAACATGATGAAACCCCGTCTCAGCTAAAAATACAAAAAATTAGCCGGGTATGATGGCGGGTGCCTGTAATCGCAGCTACTTGGGAAGCTGAGGCAGGAGAATCGCTTGAACCAGGTAGGTTGATGTTGCAGTGAGCCAAGATCGTACCACTGCACTCCAGCCTGGGTGACAGCGAGATTCCGTCTCAAAAAAAAAAAAAAATTAAAAACATTATATCAACAAAAATAGCCAATGCCAAAGAGAAGGAATGAAAATGCCCTATTCCACAAAATGAATCCAGGTGATAAAAGCCAAAACACTTGTTACCTTGGGGTTGGGGGATAATTAAGGGAGGGCACAAGAGAACCTTCTGAGATGCTGAAAATGTCCTGGGTAGTGGTTATACATGCATACTGTGTTAAAATTCACCAAGCTGTACACTTAAGATGTGTGAACTATACTGTGTAACAATTAAAAAAAAAAAATTGACAACTACTTATTCCAGTCACTAAAAGTGGATGACCAGACGTTATGGACCTCCTGATGTGATGCAACAGGAAGGACCATTAGGAAGTGTTCCTGGAAAAAAAAAAGTTTCAAGAATAAGTCAGGCCGGGCGTGGTGGCTCAAGCCTGTAATCCCAGCACTTTGGGAGGCCAAGACGGGTGGATCACGAGGTCAGGAGATCGAGACCATCCTGGCTAATACGGTGAAACCCCGTCTCTACTAAAAAATACAAAAAACTAGCCAGGTGTGGTGGCAGGCGCCCATAGTCCCAGCTACTCGGGAGGCTGAGGCAGGAGAATGGCGTAAACCCGGGAGGTGGAGCTTGCAGTGAGCTGAGATCCGGCCACTGCACTCCAGGCTGGGCAACAGAGCGAGACTCCGTCTCAAAAAAAAAAAAAAAAAAAAAAAGAATAAGTCAACCACCACCAGGAAACAATTAACCAAATTCAGAATATGGGAAATTCTATATAACAAAGACAGAATTGACAAAAATAGTTTTGTCAATAAACAAATAGCATTTAAAAAAAGAAAGGGGTCTTTCTTTAAAAATTAAAAGAGACTTTAAAAAACTGAAACAAGACCAAAAAGATGCAACGTATAGACTCTGTGTGTATACTGATTTAAGCAAATTAACTATGAAAATTCTTAAGCACCTGGCAAAGTTTGAACATGGACTAGACATAAGATATTAAGGAACATTGTTAGGTATGATAATGGCATTGTACTTTATTTTTAAAGTCATTGAGATTTATAATAAAGTATCCAGGGATAAAATAATATTCTGTATGTCTGGGATTTGCTTTAAAATACTTCAGCAAAAGAGAGAGTTACACCGGGAGCAGTGGTTCACAGCCTGTAATCCCAGTCTTTGGGAGGCCGAGGTGGGCAGATTGCTTGAGTTCAGGAGTTCAAGACCAGCCTGGGCAACACAGCAATACCCCATCTCTACAAAAATACAAAAATGAGGTGGATGTGGTGGTGCACACCTGTAGTCCCAGCTACTCGAGAGGCCAAGGTGAGAGGAGGGTTTGAGCCCAGCAGGCGAAGGCTGCAGTGAGCTGAGATTGTGCTACTGCATCCAGCCTGGGCCACAGAGCATGGCTCTGCCTCAAAAAATAAAAATAAAAAAAGAGAGAGAGAGTTAGATAAAACAAGATTAGTAAATTGTTGGTCATTATTAAAGCTGGGTGATTTATAGGTTCATTACACTATTTTATTTGTATACATTGTACTGGAACCCTTCCATAATTTTCCATAATAAAAAGCTGTGTTTTTATTTAAAGCTAAGGTTTCCAAGCACTTGGGAGCTTAAAGAATTTTTAAAAAGTTAAAGCTATCTTTTCCCCCAACTAATATATAGAGAGAAGGCCTTTTTTTTTTTTTTTTTTTTTTTTTTGGAGACGGAGTCTTGCTCTGTCCCCCAGGCTGGAGTGCAGTGGCGCGATCTCGGCTCACTGCAAGCTCCGCCTCCTGGGTTCACGCCATTCTCCTGCCTCAGCCTCCTGAGTAGCTGGGACTACAGGCGTCCGCCACCGTGCCCGTCTAATTTTTTGTATTTTTAGTAGAGACAGGGTTTCACCGTGGTCTCGATCTCCCAACCTTGTGATCCGCCCACCTCAGCCTCCCAAAGTGCTGGGATTACAGGCCTGAGCCACCGCACCCGGCCGAGAGAAGGCCTTTAATAGATACAGCCTCACATAATCCAAGACATTTCAAACTTTCAAACCAGAAAGTTCTTAATGTTCCACAGAACCCTTTTAGGGGTAACACACAAATAGGTGTTAAATGGCTGTTTTCTTCCCCAATATATTCAAGGTTCATGCATTACATTTGCCAATCTAGAATGTTGCCCCAATTATCTTCCTCCACTTTGCTCTGTTCTTCAGACACTGACTCATTTAAGGAGTTCTGGCAAGGCATGGTGACTTATACCTATAATCCGAGGGCTTTGAAGGGCCAAAGTGGAGGGATAACTTGAGGCCAGGAGTTTGAAATCAGCCTGGACAACATAGTTGAGATCGTATGTCTATAAAAAAGTTAAAAATTATCTGCGTCTGGGTCATGGCACATGCCTATAGTCCTAGCTCCTTGGGAGGCAGAGGCGGGAAGATCACTGGAGCTGAAGAGTTTGAGGTTATAGTGAGTTATGATCTTTTGCACTCTAGCCTGGGCAACAGAGCAAGACCTTGTCTCAGGGGAAAAAAAAAAAAGAGTCCTGTCCAGTTGTCCCCACACATAATGCACCACATTCTAGATGTGTCTACTTCCTCAGGGTTAGATTCAGATCAAAGACTTCTAGTAAGAACACACACAGGTCTTGCTATGCAACTTCCCCAGAGCATCACATTAGGAAGTATATAATATTGGACCACCTCACCACTGGACATGTCAACCTCAACCACTCAGTAGATGTGGTCACCAATAGATCACTCTACTTTCAAGGCATATTTTTCTCTTTATAACTGATAATATGTGGGACGGGTGTGGTGGCTTACGCCTCTAATCCCAGCACTTTGGGAGGCTGAGGTGGCTGGATCATGAGGTCAGGAGTTCGAGACCAGTCTGGTTAACATGGTGAAACCCTGTCTCTACTAAAAATACAGAAATGATCCACGCATGGTGGTGCATGCCTGTAATCCCAGCTATTTGGGAGGCTAAGGCAGAAGAATTGCTTGAACCCAGAAGGCGGAGGTTGCACCCAGAAGGCAGAGGTTGCAGTGAGCCAAGATCTTGCCACTGCATCCAGCCTGGGTAACAGAGCAAGACTCTGACTTGAAAAATAATAATAATATGTAGAGTACTAATTTGAGACTACGTATTTTTGTTCTTCAACAATCTTCCTCCTAATGGTTTTAGATTCATTAATAATCTTTGCCTAATTCATTACATTGATGATTACAAAATAATGATCTTTATTTTTATTTTTGTAGAGTCAGGGTCTTGCTTTGTTGCCCAGGGTGGTTTTGAACTCCTGGGCTCAAGGGATCCGCCTGCTGGGCCTCCTGAAGTGCTGAGATTACAGGCATGAGCCACTGCACCCAGCTAAAATACTGATTTTTAAAATTTCATTACTCCTTCTACATTTATTAGTTAACATTCTTCTGTTTTTCTGGAAAAAAAAAAAAACATTTTCACTTTTTTCCCTGTCTTGCTCTTTTTGTTTTTTTCTAAGTCTCCACAGACTCATAAATTTTTCTTTTTCAATTCACTGTGCTATAATCTGTTACCATCATTATTCTTGTTGATTCTCAAATCCTCTCCAATTTGGCCTTTGGGAGCCTCTTCAAATCTGCTCCTATGTCCTTCTGACATTACCTCCTCAGCCTTTGAGTACCTCCTCACTTGACAGATGTCAGTCACTACTCCAAAGGGTACTCGACTCTTTTAGTAAGCAGTGGTATTTAGGATCCCAAACCTGGATGCCAGGTGTGCTCACTGCTACCAGGATACCATTTTAACAGGTTGCTTTTAATCTCTTCACCACTGCACACATCACATTTTTCTTTATAGGTTTGGAAAATATTCCAGGATTATAGTTACTTCCAAGCTTGTGATTTTAAGGTTCATTAGATGTAGACGTCATTTCTCTTTGCATTCTCACTTTCTGCTTCTCTTACAATACTGCTAAGATTTATGCAATAAATGATTCAAGATCACAACTGCTTGTTCACATAATACAATTAAAAATATTTTACCCTACTCACATCTTGCACTGTATGCTTACTGTCTGTAAGTGCCTATATATAAACATTCATATAGATGTTCCATGTAACTATATATACACATAGATACAAAAGTTTTCCTTATTAAGAGTCAGATTACTCAGAAAATATAAGTCATTAAAAATGCATCCATTTTGGGAGAAAATTCTGACATAAGCTATGACATATGCTAAGTGAAATAAGCCAGTCACAAAAAGACAAACACTTTATGATTCCACTTATATGACGTACCTAGAGGAGCCAAATTCATAGAAACAGAAAATAGAATGGTGGTTGCCAGGGGCTGAGGTAAAGAAAGAATGGGAAAACTGGGAAATTGTTATTGAATGAGTATAGAGTGTTAGTTTTGCAAGATGTAAAGTGTTCTGAAGATTGATTGCATAACAATGTAAATGTACTTAACACTACTAAATGGTACACTTAAAATGGTTAAGATGGTAAATTTTATGTTATGTGTATTTTAACACAACTAAAATTTTCAATGCATTTATATAAAATACAGTTTTGACAATAAAAAGACAAATAACCCAATTAAGAAATGGTCAAGAGGCCAGGTGTGGTGGCTTATGCTTGTAATCCCAGCACTTTGGGAGGCACAGGCAGGAGGATTGCTTGAGCTCAGGAGTAAGACCAGCCTGGGCAACACAGCAAGACCTTGTCTTTAAAAAAATTTTTTTGGCTGGGTGTGGTGGCTCACACCTGTAATCCCAACACTTTGGGAGGCTGAGGCAGGCGGATCATGAGGTCAGGAGTTCAAGACCAGCCTGGCCAACATGGTGAAACCCTGTCTCTACTAAAAATAGAAAAATCAAGGCCGGGCGCGGTGGCTCAAGCCTGTAATCCCAGCACTTTGGGAGGCCGAGATGGGCGGATCACGAGGTCAGGAGATTGAGACCATCCTGGCTAACACAGTGAAACCCCATCTCTACTAAAAAATACAAAAAACTAGCCAGGCGAGGTGGCGGGCGCCTGTAGTCCCAGCTACTCGGGAGGCTGAGGCAGGAGAATGGCGTGAACCCGGGAGGCGGAGCTTGCAGTGAGTTGAGATCCGGCCACTGCACTCCCGCCTGGGCGACAGAGCGAGACTCCATCTCAAAAAAAAAAAAAAAGAAAGAAAGAAAAATCAGCCAGGTGTGGTTGCATGCCTATAATCCTAGCTACTCAGGAGGCTGAGGCAGGAGAATTGCTTGAACCTAGGAGGCGGAGGTTGCAGTCAGCTGAGATGGCACTACTGCACTCCAGCCTGGGTGACAGAGTGAGACTCTGTCTCAGGAAAAAAAAAAAAAAAAAAAGTTTTAATTATTAAAAACAAACAAACAAACAAGAAAGGGGTAAGAGACTGAATAAATGTTTCTCCAAAGAAGATACAGAAATGGCCAATATGCACATGAAAAGATGCTCAACATCATTCATCATTAGGGAAATGCAAATCAAAACCACAATGAGATACCACTTCATAGTCACTAGGATAGATAAAAATTTTTTAAAAGAAGAAAATAACAAATGTTAACAAGGAAGCAGAGAAACTGGAACCCTCATACATTGCCAGTGGGACTGTAAAATGGTGCAGCTACTTTGAAAAATGGTTTGGCCATTCTTCAAAATGTTAATCATAGAGTTTTCATATATGATCTGGTAATTCCAACCCTAGGTAAATACTTGAGAGAAATGAAAACACACAAAAGTTTGTACACAAATGTTCACGGCAGCATTATTTAGAATAGCCAAACACTGGAAACAATCCAAATGTCCACCAGCAGTTAACAGATAAATGTCGTATAGCCACACAAAGGGATATTAGTCAGTCATAAAAAGGAGAGAAATACTGATTCACACTACAACAGGGATAAATCTCGAAAACATTATGCTAAATTTAAAAAGACAGTCATAAAAGGCAACATATTATATGATTCTATTTATATGAAATGTCCAGAACAGGCAAATCTATAGAAACAAATAATAGATTAGTAGTTGCCAGGATCTGAGCAGAGCAGGGGTTGGGATCTGACCACTAATGGGTATAAGGAAGGTTTCTTTCTGCAGTGATGAAAACCTTCTCATATTAGATAGTGGTGATGTTTGTGTAACTCTGAATAAACTAAAAACCATAGAATTCTACACTTTAAAGGGATGAACTCTGTAGTATAAGAATTGTATCTTTTTTTTTTTTTTTTTCTGAGACAGGGTCTTGATCTGTCACCCAGGCAGGAGTGTAGTGGTGTGATCATGACTCACTGCAGCCTCCATCTCCCAGGCTCAAGCAATTCTTCCACCTCAGTCTGCAGAATAGCTGGGACCACAGGCATGTACTATCACGCCCAGCTAAATGTTTTTTATTTTTTGTAGAGATGGGATCTCACCATGTTGCCCAGGCTGGTCTCAAACTGCTGGGCTCAAGAGATCCTCCAGCCTCGGCCTCCCAAAGTGCTGGGATTATCGGCTCAAGGCACTGTGCCAAGCCAAGAATTATATCTTAATAAAGCTGCTTTGTATTGTTGTTTTAAAATGCATCCTTTGCCTTCAAGTAATTGCTATGCTTTGTTCAGCAATAAACTGGACACCCAGACCAAACTTCAGGGGAATGAAAAAAATCACTAAGTATTTCCCTTAATACCTGAAAGCACACCACTCCAGTGAATTTCCCAACCATGCTAGATACTGGTTCTCCAAAATAACTTTTAGCATTCGTGCTTCTTTTTTTTTTTTTTTTGAGTCAGAGTTTTGCTCTTTTGCCCGGGCTGGAGTGAAGTGGCGTGATTTTGGCTCACAGCAACCTGCACCCCCAAGCCAGGTCCAAGTGATTCTCCTGTCTCAGCCTCCTGAGTAGCTGGGATTATAGGCACCTGCCACCACACCCGGCTAATTTTTGTATTTTTAGTAGAGACAGGATATTGCCATGTTGGCCAGGCTGGTCTCGAACTCCTGACCTCAGGTGACCCACTTGCCTCGGCCTCCCAAAGTATTAGGGTTACAGGCGTGAGCCACTGCACCCAGTCACATTCATGCTTCTATATAAATCTTTCATTTAGGTAGTGTTGTGGGACAAATCAGAGATGGGAGAGACTGAGCTCAGTTCAGGAGAGTGTTTAATTATTAAGGTGATCACCGGCTCAGTCGGACTAGGGTCCAGAACGTCTGATCCCTGAACAAGGGGATCAATCACCTTTCAAGCAGTTTGTGGCGGGAGTTTCGTGCTGCAGGAAGCGTATTTGCAGAAGCAAGAACAAAGGCAGTCAATTAGTCTTTTACATTTGTTACACCATGTCTTACATCCTTGGGAATACATGCTTTTGTAGCAATTGCTTATCAACCTTGTGACTTTACAGCCGAGCTAGGGAGGGAAGCAAGAAATCACTGTGCCTCAAGGAATGTAAAACGATGGAACACAGATAAGCCTCTCTGGGCACAGAGGAGGGATAAGCAGTTAATATTCTCTCTTAACCTGGCCTCCTGCTAGAGCGGGGGTGCTATACTACATTCTACCTTCAAGAAAAAGAATACATTTTTCAACCATTATACTTACAAAATTCATTAATTCCCCCTTCAGTAGTAGTTCAAACTGTTTGCAGATTATCTTAAGACTGTAACTTTTCTTTTTAATCATTTACTGAATACGTAATATACAAAAAAGCCATTCCTAATCTATGGTTTAAAGAAAAAAGAAAGCCAGACCCAGTGGCTCACGCCTGTAATCCTAACACTTTGGGAGACTGAGGTGGGAGGATCACTTGAGCTCCAGGGTTCAGAACTAGCTTGAGCAACACATTGAGACCTCATCTCTGCAGAAAATGTTTTTAAAAAGTTAGGGGTGGTGGTATGTGCCTATAGTCCCAGCTACTCAGGAGGCTAAGGTGGGAGGATCTTTTAAGCCCAGCAGGTCTAGGCTGCAGTGCGCCATTATCATGCCTCTGTACTCCAGCCTGGGCAACACAGCAAGACCCTGTCTCAAAAAAAAACCAAAAACTAAAAACTTAAGGGCTAGGTGCAGCGGCTCAGGCCTGTAATCCCAGCACTTTGGGAGGCCAAGGAGGATGGATCACTTGAGGTCAGGAGTTTGAGACCAGCCTGGCCAACATGGTGAAATCCCGTCTCTACTAAAAATACAAAAATTAGCCAGGTGTGGTGGCAGGCGCCTATAAATCCAGCTACTCAGGAAACTAAGGCAGGAGAATCACCTGAACCTGGGAGGCGAAGGTTTCACTAAGCTGAGATTGTGCCACTGCACTCCAGCCTGGGCGACAGAGGGAGACTCCATCTCAATAATAATAATAATAATACATTAAAATGTTAAAAAAAATTAAGAAAAAGGAATAAAGAAATTGATAACAGGTCAGGCACAGTGGCTCGAGTTTGTAATCCCAGCACTTTGGAAGGCCGAGGCAGGCAGATCACCTGGGGCCAGGAGTTCAAGACCAGCCTGGCCAACGTGACGAAACACTGTCTCTACTAAAAATACAAAAATTAGCCAGGCGTGGTGGTGTACATCTGTAATCCCAGCTATTTGAGAGGCTAAGGCAGGAGAATTGCTTGAACCCGGGAGGCAGAGGTTACAGTAAGCCAAGATCACTCCACTGCACTCCAGCCTGGGCAACAGAGTGAGACTGTGTCTCAAAAAAAAAAAAAAAAAAAAAAGGGAAGAAGAAAGAAAGAAAGAAAAGAAAAGAAAGAGAGAGAGAAAGGGAGAAAGGGAGAAAGGGAGAAAGGGAGAAAGGGAGAAAGGGAGAAAGGGAAGGGAAGGGAAGGGAAGGGAAGGGAAGGGAAGGGAAGGGAAGGGAAGGAAAGGAAAAGAAAGAAAGAAATTGATAACAGATCAAGGACATACAGTGAAAATCAGATCTCACTTCCACTTGTATATCCCAAATAAGCTAATTCCCTATCTTAGAATAAATCATTTTTAGTTTTCATTCCCAAAGAAAAACATATGTGTACATGTATGTGTGCATGTGATTTTCACACATTACAGAATGTTCTAAATACCCTCTGGGACTCAACTTTTATACTGTTTCATTCTTATTTTTCCCACCCAAAAAACTACCTGTAAGTATTACACTGTATTTCTTGAAGACTTTGTCATATTTGTACTTGCAGAGATCCTTCATTTAACCATCTCACAATACTCCACAACATGGAGGTTAAGATGGTCCCTGACTTAACAGTGGTTCAACGCATGATTTCTCGACTTTACAATGATGTAAAAATGATACACATTCTGTACAAATTGTACTTCGAGTACCCATACATCCATTCTATTTTTCACTTTCAGTAAAGTATTCAATAAAATACATGTGATATTTACCATTTTATTATAAAATAGACTTTGTGTTAGTTGATTTTGCCCAACTATAGTCTAATGTAAGTGTTCTAAGCACATTTAAGGTAAGCAAGGCTAAGCTATGAAGTTTGGTAGGCTAAGAATATTAAATGCATTTTAGAGTTACAGTATTTTCAACTTATGATGGATTTATAGGGACATAACTCCATGTAAGTCAAGGAGCATCTGTACTATAATTTATTAACCATCCACCATTTGTGGACATTGCTATTTTTTATAATTATAATAAATAAGATGTCAATAAATAACTTTAGTTAAGTCATTCTGCACTCATGTAACTATATTATGGAATAAGTATCTTGAAATAAAACTGGGAAATCTAAGTTATATTTATTTTACATTTTGATAGATACTGCCAAATTGTCTTCCAAAAACATTCAATTTACTCTCCCACACAAAAAAGTACGTGACTGCCAGTTTTCCATTTCCAATACAGAGTATCAAAGTTTTTAATCTCTAACAATCTGATAGTTGAAAACTGGTACCTCATTATAGTGCTAATTTGCAATTTACTAAGTATAAGTGACGATGAGGCTGGGCATGGTGGCTCATGCCTGTAATCCAGCATTTTAGAAGGCCAAAGCAAGAGGATCACTAGAGCCCAGGAGTTCAAGACCAACTTAGGGTGAGGTCCTGTTTCTACAAAAAAAATTTTTAATGGCCAGGCACAGTGGCTCACGCCTGTAATCCCAGCACTTTGGGAGGCCAAGGCAGATGGATCACTTGAGGTCAGGAGTTTGAGACAAGCCTGGCCAACATGGCGAAACCCCATCTCTACTAAAAATATAAAAATTAGCCGGGCATGGTAGCACATGCCTATAATCCCAGCTGCGAGGGAGGCTGAGTGAGGCACGGGAATTGCTTGAACCCAGGGGGCGGAGGTTGCAGTGAGCTGAGATCATGCCACTGCACTCCAGCCTGGGCCACAGAGCAAGACTCCACCTCAAAAAAAAAAAAAAAAAAAAATTTTAATACGTGAAGATGGCATCTTTTCATTTGTTTAAATGTCACTGTCATTTGTATTTCTGTTCAATGAACTATCTTAGCTTCTGTTTTTTTTTTTGGAAACACAGTTTCACTCTTGCTGCCCAGGCTGGAGGGCAATGGCACGATTTCAGCTCAACACAACCTCCGCCTTCCGGGTTCAAGCGATTCTGCTGCCTCAGCCTCTCAACTAGCTGGGATTACAGGCATGTGCCACCACGCCCAGCTAATTTTGTATTTTTAGTAGAGACAGGGTTTCTCCATGTTGGTGAGGCTGATCTCGAACTCCTGACCTCAGGTGATCCGCCCACCTCGGCCTCCCAAAGTGCTTGGATTACAGATGTGAGCCACCACACCCGGCCACGATGAACTATCAATCCTGTCCTTTACCCATTTTATTTTGGGCTTACTGGTCTTTTACTTATTAACAGGATACACACAAACACAAATATATGCATACATGTCTACATATTGAAAATTTCCCTTGCTATCAAATGTATTACAGTATTTCCCTCAATCATTAATTATTATTATTGAGATGAGGGTCTCTCTCTGTCAACCAGGCTGGAGTGCAGTAGCACAATCATGGCTCCCTGCAGCCTCAAATTCCTGGACTCAGACAATCCTTCTGCCTTGGCCTCCCTTGTAGCTAGGACTACAGGAACATGCCACCACACCCAGCTAATTTTTAAAATTTTTTGTAGAGACAGAGTCTTGCTTTGTTGCCCAGGCTGGTCTCAAACTCCTGGCTTCAAGTGATATTCCTGCCTTGGCCTCCCAAAGTGTTGAGATTACATACGTGTAAGCCACCACACACAGCCAATTTTTCCTCTTTAATTTTTGCTTGTAACATTTTTTTCTCTGCAAAAATCCTAGATATGTAAGTTTCAAAATGTATCACTTTTTTTTAATGGCTTCTGTGTTTTCTATCATGTTTCAAAAAGACATTTCCATTCAATGTTTATAAATGTCTGCTTTTTTCTTCTAGTATAATTACCAGTTCACTATAAATACATATAGAATTTATTTTAGTATTAAGTTTAAATAAGAGCTTCTCCAACCCCAAATACTTGCAGAGAATCAGAAAAGTTACTGTTCTGGCCAGGCGCAGTGGCTCACGCCTATAATCCCAGCACTTTGGGAGGCAAAGGCGAGTGGATCACCAGAGGTCAGGAGTTCAAAACCAGCCTGGTCAACATGGTGAATCAACCCCATCTCTCCTAAAAATATAAAAAGCCGCGGATGGTGGCAGGTGCCTGTAATCCCAGCTACTAGGGAGGCTGAGGCAGGAGAACTGTTTGAACCTAGAAGGTGGAGGTTGCAGTGAGCAGAGATCGCACCATTGCACTCTAGCCTGGGCAACAAGAGCGAAACTCTGTCCAAAAACAAAAGGCTGGGCGCAGTGGCTCACGCCTGTAATCCCAGCACTTTGGGAGGCTAAAGCGGGCGGATCACGAGGTCAGGAGTTTGAGAACAGCCGGGCCAACATAGTGAAGCCCCATCTCTACTAAAAATACAAAAAATTAGCTGAGTGTGGTGGCAGGCACCTGTAATCCTAGCTACTTGGGAGCCTGAGGCAGGAGAATCACTTGAATCCAGGAGGCGGAGGTTGCAGCAAGCCAAGATCACGCCACTGCACACGAGCTTGGGCGACAGTGTGAGACTCCAGCTCAAAAAAAAAAAAAAAAAAAGAAAAAGAAAAGAACAGCTACTGTTCTTTCCTACAAAATAAAACAAGAGCACTCATTCAAATACTGACATTTAAACCCCCCAAAAGGTTGGGCACAGTGGCTCATGCCTGTAATCCTAGCACTTTGGGAGGTTGAAGTGGGAGGACTGCTTGAGCCCAGGAGTCAAGGCTGCAGTGAGCTGTGATGATCATACCACTGCGTTCCAGCCTGGGAAACAAAGTAAGAACTGGTCTCAAAAAAATAAAATAAAATAAAATAAAACCCAAGAAAATTCCCAACAAATTAAAACTGCTAGATCACTCAAACTAAGTCCTTCTCAAAGAGCTATGCAGCTTAATGGCTCTTATACTTAAACATTCCCTAATGAATTTTGAACATAAAATGTGAAATATTCAACTTGAGATTTCTATAAAAGGTCCATTATACTATTTAAAATATTATCTCCTTTAATTAACTCTCTACTAAATAACCTTTTATGTTTAATTTTTACATGTCACAGATACTGACAACCACCAAAAACTTTAATATGCCAGTTTCTACCTTAAAAAGCTCCTTCTACAGACCCTCTATTAAGAATGACATTCAAAAAAGAAAATGATGTTCATTACCAATTCACACAACTCATAGATGATAAATTGATATAATTAAAAATTTAAAACTTCCTTTAAACCTTTTTTACTAAAGAAAATGATTATAGAGAAAAATGTGATCCATTTGTAACCAAGTGAACAAACTTAACTTACCATGTGTGGAGCACTGATTGTTGCTTGGAAACCTGCAAAACAAGAAGAGAACCACTGATACAGTCAGCTGCAAAAATATACTATTTCACATAATTTCTTTTCTACCATCCATATGTTATTTTTCACAATAATTCTTTTTTAGTTTTTATGATCTCAAGAAAATAAAACTTACATCTATTAGAGTACTGCCACCCAGCAGTTAAAACTAGAAAATATAATCATGCCAAAGGGTAATGTGCTCATGTAGTAAAACAGTCCCTCTAAAGTACGGCAGCTAAAAATTTCTTCTCCTGTAGAGTCAGCTAAGAAAGGAAGAATTTCAGTAAGTTGAGAGTTGATATATTTTTGGCTTGTTTTTCCTTCATATTGTTTCTTAAAAATAAGCTTTCATGTGTAATAGGTATACAAAGTCTGTGCAAAATGAAATTGCTTCATATTTCTGTCAACTTAAAATAAAACTAGAATAACTGAAAAAGCAGCTTAAAAGACCAATAAACTACTTCATTTTATTCTTTATCTTATCATCTAATGTTAATTCACACAATCTTTTCATGGTTCTTAACTTTTAGTTTCTTTTCTTCTGGTGTTGCTTTCTCAAAACTTATTTACCTGCTTCTTTCTGCCTCTGAAGCAAGTTTCACTGAGCGGTGGTAGCAGGTGCCTTCGGGGTTCAGAAGCTCCCCAGGATCTTCTCTGCTGACTGTTATAGTGCTTCAAAAGAAGATAGCATGGCAGCCGACTGACACAATCCTGAGGCACTTCTAAGCCTCAAAGGCGCCCACTGCCAAGGCTCAGCAGTTCAGCAAAACCTGCTTCAGGAGAAGCAGTTAAATACGGGACTTTCTAAAAACAAACACAAGCCAAAAAAGCAGGGCAAATAAAGCAGATAAGTCAGTAATAACTTAAGCACACTTACTGATTTAAATATTGATTTAAAAAATTAATCCTAACCTGAAAACTAATCTCTAGTCAACACTAGGGCCCCTCAAGAAAACTCAGAACTCGGCTCATACTGTAAGTTTTCATTAAAAGTTTTTATTTTTTACAGCAGGGTGTGGTGGCTCATGCCTGTAATCCTAGAGCTTTGGGAGGCCAAGGTGGGTGGATTGCTCGAGTTCAGGAGTTCCAAGACCAGCCTGGGCAACATGCTGAAACCTCGTCTCTACTAAAATACAAAAAATTAGCCGGGTGTGATGGCATGCGCCTGTAATCCCAGCTACTCGGGAGGTTGAGGCAGGAGAATTGCTTGAACCCAGGAGGCGGAGGTTGCAGTGAGCTGAGATTGCGCCACTGCACTCCAGCCTGGGTGACAGAGTGAGACTCCATCTCCAAAAAAAAAAAGTTTTTTTTCACTAAAATATTTTATTTCAAAAAATGTTTTTAATTCTTTATACTATGTATATATTGTTTGAGAAAACAGAAAACCATACATAATTTTATTAAAATAGGTATGTTTGGGATTATGAAACTTGCTGAGTCATAAAATTCAAATTAAGAAGGTAATAATAGATAAATATCTGTGTCCCAGGCTTTTTCTACTTACCAAAATCATAAAGTAAATGATGAAAAATGTGATGTTTTCAGAAATCTAAAGCTTACCTATTGATTGTGGAGAATCCATGTAAGGGTTACATTTTGCATAGTGGGAGCGGTCTGTAGCCAGCATCACTTCAAATACTTTATCTGTCTTGATGATTCCGTTTTCTGAAACAAATGAGGCAAATATTTTCAGAAGAGAGAGACGTGATCAGACGTATTTTAGAATAATTACATCAGTTACGCTGTAGAGACTGAACTGGAAGAGAGAATGATTGGAAGTTGCTGCAATGGACCAGGTAACAGCAACCTGGTTTCTCTTTTTTTTTTTTTGAGACAGAATCTGGCTCTGTCCCCCAGGCTGGAGTGCAGTGGCTCCACCTCGGCTCACTGCAAGCTCCACCTCCTGGGTTCCCGCCATTCTCCTGCCTCAGTCTCCCCAGTATCTGGGACTACAGGCACCCGCCACCACGCCCAGCTAATTTTTTGTATTTTCAGTAGGGATGGGGTTTCACTGTGTTATCCAGGCTGGCCTTCATCTCCTGACCTCATGATCCACCCACCTCAGCCTCCCAAAGCTGTACTACAGGCATGAGCCACAGCGCCCGGCCCAACCTAGTCTTTAGTAACAGCAAGGACACAGAAAAGTAGAAGGATAATGAGTTATATTTGGTAGGTAACATATACCTGACTGACTGGATTTGGGAGTGGGAGTGGGGGTAATCGTTGAGATGCTGATGCCATTTACCAATTTAAGAAATCCTGTAGAAGGATCAAAGTTAAGGGGTAAAAAGGTAAGTTATCTATTCAGTTAGGGGCTTCAGATCATACAACTGGAGATACTCTGTAGTCAGCTGGACACATGGATCCGGAGCTCAGGAAAGAGATCTAGAATAGATATTAAGATTTCTATTTATTATGGATGGCAACTGAAACAACCAAAGTGAATTCAAAGTGGCCAGAGAATAAATAGAGAAGACAAACAAAGGCAACATCTAAAAGATACAAAGAAAACAGAGTCATCAAAGATGAGGAGCAGTCACAGAGGCAGGATGAAGATAAGACCATACTGTTGTAGAGCCAGGAGAAGTGAATTTCTCAAGAAGGAAAGCAAGATCAATAATATATATTTGCCTTCCCCAACAATTAGTTATTTGAGTTTAAGGCCGGATGCAGTGGCCCATGCCTGTAATCTCAAAGCTTGGGGAGGCTAGTGAGGGAGGATAGCTTGAGCCCAGGCAAGGCAACATAGTAAAGCCCTGTCTCTACAAAAAAAAAAAAAAAAAAATTTAATCAGCTGGGCATCATGGCACAAGTGTGTAGTCATAAATACTCAGGAGGCTGAGGTGGGAGAATTAATTGAACCCAGGAGTTTGAGGTTATAGTGAGGTACGATCATACCACTGCACTCCAGCCTGGGTGAGAAAGTAATACCCTGTCTCAAGGCTGGGCACAGTAGCTCACAACTGTAATTCCAGCACTTTGGGAGGCCCAGGCAGGCAAATCACTTAAGGTTAGGAGTTTGAGACCAGCCTGTCCAACATGGTGAAACCCCATCTCTAATAAAAATACAAAAATTAGCCAGGTGTGGTGGCACACACCTGTAATCCCAGCTACTCAAGAGGCTGAGACAGGAGAATTGCTTGAACCCGGAGGCAGAGGTTGCAGAGAGCTGAGATCGTGCCACTGAATTCCAGCCTGAGCGATAGAGTAAGACTCCATGTCAAAAAAAAAAAAAAAGAATCCTGCACAAATATGTCCTAACTCCCGTTTTCCTCCCCACTACCAATATCATTCTCCATTAAAGAAGGTGCAGGGCGCTATACTAACAGGAGGGGGTACACATGAACTCTGTCCACAAAATACCTAAAAGTAGGAAAAAGAAAACAAAAATTCAAACCAATGCCATTCAAAACTAATATAAAAAGAAAACTAAATGCAAATAAATACATTTCTGCTGATTAAACAAAACCTGTATTTAAAACTATATTCCAAGAAAATGTGCCAGGAAGTAAACATATTACCAGGAAAAATTAAAACTTCAAAATACATTCGAATGAAACTATTAGATTTTAAAGGAAAGGAAAAAAATTCTCAGAACATCAAGGCAAAAATAATTAGCTGGGCTGGCACAGTGGCTAACGTCTGTAATCCTAGCCTAGCACTTTGGGAGGCTGAGGCGGGCGGATCACTTGAGGTCAGGAGTTCAAGACCAGCACGGCCAACATGGCGAAACCCCATCTCTACTAAAAATACAAAAATTAGCTGGGCATGGTGGCACATGCCTGTAATCCCAGTTCCTAAGGAGGCCGAAGCACAAGAATTGCTTGAACCCAGGAGGAGAAGGCTGCAGTGAGCCGAAATCGCACCACTGCACTCAAGCGTAAGCAACAGAGCAATGCTCTGTCTTTAAAAAAATTAAAAAAGAAAAAAAAAAAATTATCCGAGCATGGTGGTGCATCTCTGTGATCCCAGCTACTCAGAGGCTAAGGTGGGAGGATCATTTGAGCCTAGGAGGCGGAGGTTGCAGTGAGTCAAGATCATGCCACTGCACTCCAGCCTGAGCGACAGGGTGACACTCCATCTCCAAAAAAAAAAAAAAATCAAGACAAATAGATCGAATTACCTATTATAATAAGAATTTCAAAAATTAGGGGCCAGGCACGGTGGCCCACGCCTGTAATCCGAGCACTTTGGGAGGTCAAGGCCAAAGGATTGCTTAAGCCTAGGAGCTCAAGACCAGCCTGGCCAACATAGGGAGACCCTGTTTCTTTAAAAAAATTTGAAAATTAGCCAGGTGTGGTGCCATGTGCCTGTGGTTCCAGCTACCTGGAGGTTGAGGTGGCATGATCACTTGAGCTCAGTAAGTTGAGGCTACAGTGAGCCGTGATCATGCCACTGTACTCCAGCCTGGGCAACAGAGTAAGACCCTGTCTCAAAACACAGACAAACAGGTCGGGTGTGGTGGCTCATGCCTGTAATCCCAGCACTTTGGGAGGCCAAGGTGGGTGGATCACCTGACGTCAGGAGTTCAAAGACCAGCCTGGCCAACATGGCGAAACCCTGTATCTACTAAAATTACAAACATTAGCCAGGTGTGGTGGCACGCACCTGTAATCCCAGCTACTCAGAAGGCTGAGACAGGAGAATCGCTTGAACCTGAGAGGCAGAGGTCGCAGCGAGCCAAGACAGTGCCACTGCACTCCAGTCTGGGTGACAGAGCGAGACTTCGTCTCAAAACAAACAAACGAACGAACAAAAAATTAGGTCACCACAGGTTTCTTAAGAGCAACAAACAAGCCGGATGCAGTGTCTCAGGTCTGTAATCCCAGCAATTTAGAAGGCCAAGGTGGGTAGATCACTTGAGTCCAGGAGTTCGAGACCACCCTGGGCAACATGAAGAGACCCCATCTCTACAAAAAAACTTAAAAAATTAGCCGGATGTAGTGACGCATACCCGTAGACCCAGCTACTCAGGGGACTGAGGTGGGAGGACTGCTTGAGCCTGGGAGGTCAAGGATGTAGTATGCCCTGATCATGCCCTGCACTCCAGCCTGGGTGATAAGAGTGAGACCCTGTCTCAATAAATAAAAATAAAAATTAAGAGCAAGATTCAAAGCAAAGTAAGAATAAAGCAGCATTTTCAAGAAATTCAAGGAAAGAAAGTGCAAGTCAACCATAAAAAGAAGTGAACGGCTAGGTGACTCATGCCTATAATCCCAGCACTGTGGGAGGCCAAGGTAGGAGGATCACTTGAGCCCAAGAATTAAAGACCAGCCTGAGCAACATAGTGGGAACCTGTCTCTACCAAAAAAAAAAAAAAAAAAAAAAAAAGGAGTGAATTACTGATACACCCAACATGAATGAATCTCTTTTTTTTCTTTTTTTTTTGAGACAGAGTCTAGCTCTATCACCCAGGCTGGAGTGCAGTGGCGTGATCTTGGCTCACAGCAAGCTGCCTCCTGGGTTCAAGTGATTCTCCTGCCCCAGCCTCCCAAGTAGCTGGGATTACAAGCGCCTGCCACCACGCCCAGCTAAGTTTGGTATTTTTAGTAGAGATGGGGTTTCACTGTGTTGGCCAGGCTGGTCTCAAACTCCTGACCTCATGATCCACCTGCCTCAGCCTCCCAAAGTGCTGGGATTACAGGCGTGAGCCACCACACTTGGCTTGAATGAATCTCAAAAGCACTCATTTAAGTGAAAGAAGCCAGGTGAGGAGACTACATATGATTCAATTTTTAACACATTCTAGAAAAGCCAAAACCATAGTGGTAGAAGGCCCATCTGTAGTTGCTAGGGGATAGGAGAAGGGAGGAGATTAATTGCAAAGAGACACAAGAAAACTTTTTGGGTGAAAGAAGCATTCTATTCCTGAGATCAGCAAACAACTGTAAAGGTCCAAATAGTAAATATTTTAGGATTTGCAAGCCATATAATCTCTGTTACAACTACTAAACACTGCCACTGTGGTGCAAGAACAGCCAGAAACACTATATAAATGAAAGTGTGGCTGTGTTCCAATAAAAATTTATAAAACCAGGCAGCAGGCCAAATTTGATCTGTGGCCTGTAGTTTGCTGACCCATGTTCTACATCATAATGAAGTTGGTGGTTACACATTCTGTTTGTCACATTTTTCAAACTGTATTCTTATAACTGGTGAATTTTTATATAATTTATGCCTCAATAAAGCTGATTTTTTTAAGTGTTAGCCAAGGATTTTATACCCAGCCAAGCTGTCCTTCAAATATCAAGGCTACAGGAAGGAAAAAAAACATTTTGAATATGCAGGAACTCAGAGAATGCTGCACACACAAGCCCTTTCTGAGGAATCTTCTAGAGGATGTGTTTCATCTAACCAAGAGATAACCAGGGATATGTTGGCAAAGGACACATATGCAATTGTATAACAAAGGCAAAAATAAGGATAGGAACATGGGTGAAATAATAGCACTTAAATGTTGTATGCTCTGACAAAGCAGAAAGAATACAACTAAAAACAATGGGAGGAGGAAAAAAGGGAAAGTAGAATTAGATCACTGATTGTTGTATAGGTAATAGAAGGAATCAAAGGATACCATTTCATACTGATAAACCAGATAGTAAAAAACATGTTTTTGAACCCAGAAGACAGAGCTTGCAGTGAGCCAAGATGGCGCCACAGTACTCCAACCTGGGCGACAGAGCGAGACTCTGTCTCAAAAAATAAAAAATAAATAAATAAAAATTTTAAAAATGCTTTCAATGTTTTAGTCTAATGACCTTTTGGGTAGCTTGCCTACACTTCTTTGTGTAGAAATAATGTTTTCTATTTGGGTAATTTATCCAAAATTTATATTTTAAAATGGAAAGACCATATGAGTTTGTCTTTTCTAGTTTATCACTATTTACGTTGTTTTCTCTATTTGATGTGCCTTTTTTGCTGCTTTTAAAAAATATTCATTGTTACTTGGAAAGTTTGTATTTATACCTCTTACAGTGTCGTTAATTGACCTTAAATTTTTTTTTTTTTTATTTTTTTTTTATTTTTTATTTTTATTTTTTTTTTTGCTGAGCATGATGGCTCACACCTGTAATACGAGCACTTTGGGAGGACGAGGCAGATGGATCACCTGAGGTCAGGAGTTTGAGACCAGCCTGACCAACAAGGTGAAACTCCGTCTCTACTAAAAATACAGTATTAGCCAGGCATGGCGGTGGGCGCCTGTAATCCCAGCTACTCAGGAGGCTGAGGCAGGAGAATCGCTTGAACCCGGGAGGTGGAGATTTCAGTGAGCCGAGATCACACCACTGCACTCCAGCCTGGGCAACAAGAGTGAAACTCTGATCCACCCACCTCGGCCTTCCAAAGTGCTGGGATTACAGGCGTGAGCCACGGCACCCAGCCCCATTTTTTTATTTTTAGAGACATGCTCTGGCTTTGTTGCCCAGGCTGGAGTGCAGTGGCACCATCATAGCTTACTATAACCTCAGCCTCCTGAGTTCCAGTGCTCTTCCCGCCTTAGCCACCCCAACACATAGGCCTACATGTGCATGCCACCACACTTGGCTAATTTTTAAAAGTTTTTTTTGGCCGGGCGTGGTGGCTCACGCCTGTAATCCCAGCACTTTGGGAGGCCGAGGCAGGCGGATCACAAGGTCAGGAGATCGAGACCACGGTGAAACCCCGTCTCTACTAAAAATACAAAAAATTAGCCGGACGCGGTGGCGGGCGCCTGTAGTCCCAACTACTAGGGAGGCTGAGGCAGGAGAATGGCGTGAACCCAGGAGGCAGAGCTTGCAGTGAACCGAGATCGCGCCACTGCACTCCAGCCTGGTGGACAGAGTGAGACTCCGTCTCAAAAAAAAAAAAAAAAAAAAAAGTTTTTTTTTTTTAGAGAGTGGGTCTTGCAATGTTGCTCAGGCTGGTCTCAAATTCCTGGCGTCAAGTGATCCTCCCACCTCAGCTTAGATTACAGGCGTGAGCCCCTGTCCCTAGCCTGAAAGCATTTTTTTTTTTAAGTTTTAAAAGCAGAGTAATAATAGCAGTGATATTTGCTGAGTGTTTACCATGTGAAAGATACAGTTCTAATAAACAGAATCTTATGTTTTCTCAAGCCTATAAAGTAGGTACTATTATTATGTCATTTGACAGATCATAACATTGAGGTTAGAAAGAGTAGTTAAGTAGTCCAAGATAACAGAGCAAATAAGAGGTAGGGTTATTCAAATTAAGATGTTAGATTTCTATGATCACTTCACTATACTGCTACTAACATATTCAAATAGCTTAGTGAGTTCTACTATTTCCCAAAATAGTTCTTGAGTGGTTCATTTCCCTGAAATTAATTTAAATTCCAGAGGGTGATTCATAGACTCTCAAGGTCACAAGAGGTTTTAGGAGCCATCAAGTCTAACTTCATAAATTGGTACCATATTCTCTTCTAAAAGAGTTCCATTATTGTGGTTCTTACTAACTCATTCAGACCATTCCGATTATTAGACAATTTCTCTGTAGTAAGATGAATCTCTCTTTTTATAATTCACTCACATGAAACTCTTAGTGTTATTCTCTGAAGCCACAAAGAATATATTGAATTTCTATCTGGTCAACTATTTTTTACATAAAGATAAATCATGACTACCTCAAGCCTTATTTTTTTCAGGTTAGGCAGCTTCATTCAACACTGCCAAATATTCATCAATTTTTGAAACCATCATCATATTCACTGTATTCATTCCTCTCTAGATGGACACTTAAGTGTGACATCTTAAAGACTGTACTTGAGGTACATTCTAAAAATCAAAGTAAATTAAAGAAATCATTTCCTTCAAGCTCGATAAGATACTTCTATCAAATTTATGTGAGCTTCTTTGGCTCTATAGATATGAAGGCATATGGAATTTACTAAAAACTCGGAATTGTTATTAATAGCATGCCATCAGTCATTTATTAAAAAGCTGAACCCATCAAGGCTCAGAATAAAACTTTTTTAGGCATTACTGGGTGGTTTCCAAAAATTTTCACAACTTCCTTATTATTTATTTTTGTCCAGGATCCCATGTTTTAAAAGATGCTTAAACCAAACTATTATATATTTACTAAGTTATTAAACTATTTTTCTATAACTGGTAATCTATGATACATACAACTGCCAGCACCCTAAAATATTTCTAACAAACAGAAAAGTAATTTGACGTTTTAGTTTGCATGCACAGGCTAATTAGGGGTAAACGTGCAATTACCATTAGGCTTTTTTGAAATAGAGAACAACTTGAGGGCCACCCATACCCAATCTGCTTGCCAACCTAGGGTCTAAAGATCGTAACTAAATGATTATAATAATGGTTAATGTTGGTCCAAATATGCAATGATTCAAGTGAAAACAGGATTCAAAAAGGATAATGCAATAGAATCCAAGCTATCAGCCAAATAATAAAAACCTTGAAAAAATTAGGGTCATGTTAAGAAAAATGTTTCTTTTCCCAAATTGAAGCATGGGTGAAAACGGGCACACAGGATAAATCAAATTCCAGGAAAAACACAAAAACACTATACAAGAGTTATGATTTACATATGAAGAAAACTAAAATGTGGCAAGATTTCAAGCAACTAATGAAGCGTTAAAAAAAAAAGGAAAAACATTCTTCAATAGTAGAAAGTCTTCAATAGTAGAAAAGCCTGTAATGCAGGGAACAAAGGGCAGGGAACAAACTCAATACACTACATAGTTCAGCAAAGTATGGATATAGTCATAAATATGAATGATGGCTACTGACTTTCAACTTTTGAAATCAACAATAAAGTGCATAAGATTTATTTACTGCTGAAAACAAAATGTAAATGTTATCAACTCTGACAATGTAAAAGAACTGTCTATCAATTAGGAAATGAGAGTGGGAACTCCCTAATACCCTTTCTTACCAAGTAGATGGGTTAAGAGGTAGAGTCAGTTTATAAATTATGGAACAAGAAATAGAGGTTAAAGTCTATTACTCAAAGTTACAAAGGTAACCACAAAAGAGGAACCAAAACCTATGATATAACTATATGAAGGAAGGAGACAAGTTTGTATTGTGTAAATACTCATCCATCTTGGCAGGAGGTCAGCAGATGACGTCTAAAGTAGATAAATGCAAGAAATGAATAGATAAATCTTTGGCTCACAAAAAAAAATAAACCCACGAAACATCAATTTAAGCATATGATTTAGAGATATGAAGGCAATCACAAGAACCAAAAACAGTTAAAAGTGGTGCACTCTAAGCAATGAGTTGGGGAATGGGGAAGAATGTTGTTTTTCATTATAAGCTCATCTTATTCTGTATCTTTTAAATATATACATATATTACTTGATTAAAAATTAATATTCTCCATTATCCTAACCTATCATAGATAGTATGTATGTGTGTATATATATGTATACACACACACACACCCCACCCTTACAATTAGCAAGATACAGCAAGGACTCCTTTACTTTCATAGTGATAGAATTTTATTTTATGTATGTATGTATGTGTGTGTGTGTACACATATATTTTGCATTTTATCTACTTTAGACATCATCTGCTGACCTCACACCAAGATGGATATTTACACAATACAAACCTATCCCCTTCCTTCATATAATTATATCATAGTTTTATATATGTGTGTGTATATATATATATATATATATATACACACACACACACACACACACAATTTTCTTTTTACCTGCATCCTCTATAATCCAGTACATAGCAACAGAATTATTTTGGGTGCATTCCCAATTAGTCTCCCTGTGATTATGTGAATCCTTACAATTAAGTTCTTGTCAATGGAACATATGTAAAAATTATGGATACAACTTCCAGATCATGCTCTTTTTGTTTTTTGTTTGTTTGTTTGTTTTTTGAGATGGAGTCTTGCTCTGTTGCCAGGCTGGAGTGCAATGGCACGATCTCAGCTCACTGCAACCTCCGACACCCTGGTTCAAGCGATTGTCCTACCTCAGCCTCCCGAGCAGCTGGGACTACAGGCATGCGCCACCATGCCCAGATATTTTTTGTATTTTTAGTAGAGACAGGGTTTCACCATGTTGGCCAGGATGGTCTTGATCTCCTGACCTCATGATCCGCCCACCTCAGCCTCCAAAAGTGCTGGGATTACAGGCGCTCACTGTGCCCGGCCCAGATCATGCTCTTAAAAGGAATGGGTGTTTTCCTTTTTCTCCTGCTTGCCTCCCCATTGGCTGGAAGAAGGAAATGGTGAAGGTAAACTATCTTTAACCTTGCAGATGAGGGAAAGAGCAGAGCAACAAGAGAGGAGTCTAGGTCTTCAGCACCATAGAACCACCGTATTAGCCTTGAACTGTTTGGATTGATATGGGAGAGAGAAACTTTTATTTTGTTTAAAGTATTGTTTGGTCTTTGTTATAGCAACTGAACAATGTACCCTCATGCACAAAGCATATGAAGAGGTAAATAAGACCAGCCTGAAGAACAGGATTGGAGTTGGAGCATGGGAGTAAGCTATGTAAGACTCTAAAAAGGCCTGTAAAGCTAAGCAAAAGGTGTTTACACCTGATACAGTAAGCATTAAGAAACCTAAGCAGCAAAGTGACAACACAGAAATCGGTACACTAGGAAAATCAGTATAATGTGTAGAATGGATTGGATCTAAAGGGACGGAAACTGAAAAGTATGACAACCAATCAGATACCAGGTATGTTACTCTTAAGTTTCAACTACGAACTTGGGCTGGGATGGTATCAATGAAAATATGGTGAAACGGATGGCTATGAAAGGCATTTGTAGGAATTGCTGAGTTAATCTGATGACAGTCTGAAAGAATCAGTGATTATTCTAAGATATACGATCTGGGGGAATAGAAAAATGCTGAAAACTCTGGCAGAAATAAAAAAATAAAGAGGGCCTGTGTTGGTATGAAGCACCGAAAATACAGGTAAGAAAACAGGCCTGGTGCGGTGGCTCACGCCTATAATCCCAACACTTTGGGAGGCCGAGGTGGATGGATTACCTGAGGTCAGGAGTTTGAGACCAGCCTGGTCAACATGGTTAAACCCTGTCTCTACTAAAAATATAAAAATTAGCCAGATGTGGTGGCGGGTGCCCGTAATCTCTGCTACTCGGGAGGTTGAAACAGGAGAATTGCTTGAACAAGGGAGGCAGAGGTTGCAGTGAATTGAGATCCCGCCATTGCACTCCAGCCTGGGCAACAAGAACAAAACTCCATCTAAAAAAAAAAAAGGAAAGGAAAGAAAGGAAAGGAAAGAAAGGAAGGAAAGAAAGAAAGAAAGAAGAAAGAAAGAAAGAGAGAGAGAGAGAAAGAGAGAAAGAGAAAGAGAGAAAGAAAGAAAGAAAATAAGCTGCAGATGGATTTTAAGTCATATAGAAACTTTCTAAGCTTGTTACAAGGTTACATCTCAATAAAAGAAATATTACCTTATTATATTACTTTATAAGACTTGGATAGCTGTTAATCATCTACCCTACATTTCTTCTCTGCTATCAACATGTCTGGAAAAACAGTAAGAAATTAACAAAACTTTCACCTTTTTCTTCCCATTCAGAATGATTAGGCATGACAGATACTAAGTAGAAGCTGAGACACTCCCAAAGTACTTTCTGTACTGAAAAAGTCTGAAAGGAATTAGTTTTAAATTCACAATATGGCTGGGCACGGTGGCTCACGCCTGTAATCCCAGCATTTTGGGTGGCCGAGGCAGGCAGATCACGAGGTCAAGAGATTGAGACCATCCTGGCCAACTTGGTGAAACCCCGTCTCTACTAAAAATACAAGAACTAACTGGGCATGGTGGCGCATGCCTGTAATCCCAGCTATTCGGGAGGCTGAGGTAGGAGAATCACTTGAACCCGGGAGGCGAAGGTTGTGGTGAGCCAAGATGGCACCACTGTACTCTAGCCTGGGCAACAAGAGCAAAACTCTGTCTCAAAAAAGAAAACAAAAAATTCACAATATAATTAAGGAAGAATTTTATGTGATGGCAAGTTATGGTAAAGCATATTCTCTAAGTACCAGAGATTATTTTAAAATATGTACTTTTCTCTGCCAACCAATGGGGGAAAATATGGTTCTCTCACTATACCTTAATAACTTTTAATTTACATAGTATTTAAATGTTATTTCTCAAAGGAGGATATGTTCCTTGGATGCCTTTACATCACTAACAAACTACAATGTTATACAAAACTTAAAATGCAGGTAACATTAGAAGTTAAACTTCTGCCGGGCGCAGTGGCTCACGCCTGTAATCCCAGCACTTTGGGAGGCCGAGGCGGGCAGATCACAAGGTCAGGAGATCGAGACCATGGTGAAACCCTGTCTCTACCAAAAATACAAAAAATTAGCCCGGCGCGGTGGCGGGCGCCTGTAGTCCCAGCTACTCGGGAGGCTGAGGCAGAAGAATGGCGTGAACCCGGGAGGCGGAGCTTGCAGTGAGCCGAGATCACGCCACTGCACTCCAGCCTGGGCAACAGAGCGAGACTCCGTCTCAAAAAAAAAAAAAAAGAAGTTAAAGTTCTGTAGCTGGCTACTAAAACACATACACTTCAGAAGTAATTTCATGCAATCCACACCCTATTTTTAAAAAAAACCTTGGGCCAGGCGCAGTAGCCTGTAATCCCAGCACTTTTGGGAGGCCAAGGCGGGCAGATCACCAAGTCAGGAGTTTGAGACCAGCCTGGTCAACATGGTGAAACCCCCTGTCTACTCAAGATACAGAAATTAGTCAGGTGTGGTGGGGCATATGCCTGTAATCCTAGCTACTCAGGAGGCTGAGGTAGGAGTATTGCTTCAACCGGGGAGGTGGAGGTTGCAGTGAGCTGAGACTGTACCACTGTACTCCAGCCTGGGCAACACAGCAAGACTCCGTCTCAGGAAAAAAAAAAAAAAAGATAGAAAAAAAAATTGGTCGGGCACAGTGTCTCATTCCTGTAATCCTAGCACTTTGGGAGGCCGAGTCGGGCGGATCACTTGAGGTCAGGAGTTCGAGGCCATCCTGGCCAACATGGTGAAACCCCATCTCTACAAAAAGTACAGAAATTAGCTGGGTATGGTGGCACATGCCTGTAGTCCCAGCTACTCGGGAGGCTGAGGCATCACTTGAACCAGAGAGGCAAAGGTTGCAGTGAGCCGAGATCACGCCACTACACACCAGCTTGGGCAACAGAGTGAGACTCTGTCTCAAAAAATAAAATAAAACATTTTTTAAAATCATAAAATCTAGGTACAAAGGACCACTTGGCGCGGGGGGGATGAGGAGAGGGAATCACAGAATCTTAGATTTGGAAGGGTTCTTAGAGATCTAGTGTACATTCAAATCTGATGACAAAATCCCTTCTACAAGATCCCTTACAGTGAAATGGTCAACCATTCTTTGCTTCAACATATTCGGTGACAGAAAACACTTTTTCAAAGCCAACTCTTTGATTGTTAGGATAGCCTTCTGAATACTTAATTATAATGAGCCAAAATCTGCCTCCCATTCGTCCTGGCTTGACCCTCCACTACATGACATTTCTTCACATTTAAACACCACTGCTCCATAAAGCCTTTGCTAAACCAAACCACCTCAATCCCTTCAAAGCACCATGTAAGATGCTGATCCTCTTGTTATCTTCATCGCCCTTATCCGATAATCTTTAGTTTTACACTGCCACCCTGAAAGCATTTAACCAAAGCTAAATATAGTATTAATAAAAATATTTTTGTAACAGCACAATTGAATCTTTCCCCTCCTACAGCCTAAGATCTTGTTAACTAGAATGTAATACAGCCAAGCATCAAGATCTACTGCAATCCGAAAGCACCTTCAGTGATGGCAGATCTGTTCTCTATCTGCACTGTCCAATAGGGTGGTCACTAACTCCATGTGGCTACTGAGCTCTTGAAATGTGGCTAGTATGACTAAAGATAAAAATTTTTAATTTTATTTATTTAATTATTTGAGACAGTTTCACTCTTTCACCCAGGCTGCAGTGCAATGGAGTGATCTCGGGTCACTGCAACCTCCGTCCCCTGGGTTCAAGCGATTCTCCTGCCTCAGCCTCCGAGTAGCTGGGATTACAGACTCCTGCCACCATGCCTAGCTAATTTTTGTATTTTTAGTAGAGATGGGGTTTCGCGTTGTTGGCCAGGCTGATCTCGTACTCCTGACCTCAGGTGATCCACCCACCTTAGCCTCCCAAAGTGCTAGGATTACAGGCATGAGCCACCACACCCAGCCAATTTTATTTATTTTTATATAATTTAAATTTAAACATACACACAGGATTTTAAGTTTACTTACTAGTACCTATCCATAAGACTGGCTTAAAATAAGTCAAAATGAGAAGGTATATTCTGAACTCTGAGGCCCCAATTTCTTAGGATTTTACTAGCTGGTTATATTTTTCCCATGTACATACAAAAGTGATGGAATATAAAGACTAAATGCTGGCTGGGCGCAGTGGCTCATGCCTGTAATCCCAGCATTATTGGAGACAGAGCCGGGTGGATCATTTGAGCCCAGGGGTTCGAGAACAGTCTAGGCAACATGGCGAAACCCCATCTCTACCAAAAAAAAAAAAAAAAAAAATAGCCAGGCATGGTGGTGTGCACCTGTAGTCCCAGTTACTCGGGAGGCTGAGGTGGGGGGATCGCTTGAACCCGGGAAACAGAGGTTGCAGTGAGCCAAGATCACACCACTGCAGCTGGAGGCTTGGGCGACAGAGAGAGGCTCTGTCTCAAAAAAAAAAAAAAGGAAACAATAAGTGCTCTTTTCTAGTAGCAACACCTACTAGTGGCTAAGAACTGGTGGTGTAGATAGAATTAGAAAATAATTTCCTTATTTACAAAAGTAAATGCTTTTAGGATATAAAAACTACAAATCATCATAATTCTTGGATGTTCAAATGCCTACTAAAGATCTTGACTTAAATGTCTTATAAGAAAAGCATTCCTCAAAATAATCTCCTGATCTCTCACAGTCCCCTCCTCACAGAATAAACATGGCTGCTCACTCACTCACCATTTCCAATTTAGAATATGGCAAATCATTCCAGTTGCCGAGACCTAAAACCTTGGTGTTGGATCCTTGCCTCCAATCTTTCTCCCACACCCTAAATCCAAATCTGGAATTTGCTATTTCTTCTGCCTGGAATGCTTATCACAAGTCTACCTGCATGATCTCTGTCTACTCCTCCAGCAAGTCTCTGGTCAAATGATACCTTACTGAGGCCTTCCCTACAACTATAAACCTACTGCCCCACACACTCTGTCCTCCCTCCCTACTTTGTCACTTATCATGTGACATACTATACTTGGCTGCTCCCATTAGAAGCTACAAGAGGGAGTGGATGTTTGTTTTGTTCATTGCTATATCCTCAGTGCCTGTCATATAGAAAGCACTCAAATATCAGCTGACTGAATGACAAATTCTATAAACATTATATATGTAAAGTGACAAAGTCAAGAATGCAAAAGAAACATAAGTAGAAATAATTGATGTATTGGGGAATGGACTGAATTATTTTTACAAATAAAAATAGATAAAAGAACAATTGCTTTCAGTGTTCAGTACAGTAGTTTCCCTTTATCCACAGGGAATACAGTCCAAGACCCTTAATAGATGCTTAAAACCGTATACAGTACCAAAGCCCATACAGCCCATACAGATGCTCAACATTTTTTTGTAATTACTATTATTTTTGGAGACAAGGTATTGCTCCACCACCCAGGCTTGAGTGCAGTGACATGATCTTGGCTCACTGTACCCTCAATCTCTCGGGCTCAAATGATCCTCCCATCTCAGCCTCCCATGTAGCTGAGAGTATAGGCATGCACCACAACGCCCAGCTACTTTTGTTTATTTTTTGTAGAGAAAATGACAAATGTTATTCTCACTATGTTGCCTAGGCTGGTCTCGAACTCCTGGATTGAAGCAATCCTCCTGCCTCAGACTCCCAAAGTTCTGAGATTACAGGTGTGAGCCATCGCACTCAGCCCTCCTTAACTTATAACAGGTTTATGTCCCTTATGACAGGTTTACATCCAGTAAAGTAAAAAACTTTTAAGTCAAACTACTGTTAAGTCAGGGATCTGACATCTGTATGTTGTTTGCTTCCTATATATAACATACCTATAATAAAGTTTAGTTTATAAATTAGGCACAATTAAGAAATTAACAAAAATAATGAATAATAAAATAGAACAAGTATAATTACATGCCAGCACCATTATTCTTGCACTTTGGGTCCATTATTAAATAAAACAAGGATTTTTTGGACGCAAGCCCTGTGATACTGTGACAGTCACTGCTAACCAAATAGGCTACTAAGTGACAAATGGGCAGGTAGTGTAGACAGCATGGATATGCTGAACAAAGGGATGATTCATGTCACGGGCAGGATGAAGTGGGACATCCAGAGAGTTCCTCATGCTACTCAGAATGGCACACAATTTAAAACTCATGAATTGCTTATTTCAGGAATTTTCCATTCAATATTTTCAGACCTCAGTTGACTTGGGGTAACTGAAACTTCAGAAAGCAAAACCATGGGATAAGGGAGGGACTATTGTATAGCATTTGAAGCCTATCCATTAAGTTAACCTCCCACAAACCCTCTGGTTTAAATACCCCTGCTCCAGAACATCACCTCAACTACTCCGGCTCTCTTCCTAAATTTTACCATGGCTTGAAATTATCTCAATACAAGTAGGAAGTAAACTTTAATATAAACATTATTTAAATAGTCACATTCCCTGGATTAAACAGGCTCACAGTTGTTTTAAATTAAGCTAATTTGTTTCATGAACACATTACCAGTCCATAATCATAAAATAATTGTATTTTTCATTTCTAGAGACCTGTGCTGTCCAATATGGTAACTACTAGATACATGTGATTATTTCATTAAGTTAATTTAAAAAAAGAATCGAGGCCGGGTGCGGTGGCTCAAGCCTGTAATCCCAGCACTTTGGGAGGCCGAGGCGGGTGGATCACGAGGTCAGGATATCGAGACCATCCTGGCTAACATGGTGAAACCCCGTCTCTACTAAAAATACAAAAAAAAAAAAAACTAGCCGGGCGTGGTGGCGGGCGCCTGTAGTCCCAGCTACTCGGAGGCTGAGGCAGGAGAATGGCGTGAACCCGGGAGGCGGAGCTTGCAGTGAGCCAAGATCGCGCCACTGCACTCCAGCCTGGGGGACAGAGCGAGACTCTGAATCGAATTTCAGTTCTTCAGTTGTCCGCATTTCAGATGTTAAATGCCACACGGAGCTAGTAGTAGGGCTACCACACTGGACAATATAGAGAACATCACAAAGCACTCTATAGGGCAAGACTGCTATAGGCTTTTTCTACAACATTATTCTAAAGCATAAAACTGATTTAGCTGAAATGCTGGCAGAATTCAACCTTATAATTTTCAATTCTACATGTCACTGGTTCTGAAAATGTAGTCCCTGGACCAGCAATGGCACCACTTACAAATCTGTTAGAAATACAAATTCTCAAGCTCCAACAATCTGTGTTTTCACAAGCTCTCCAGGTGATCCAGGAGATTTTGAAACATGCTCAAGTTTTAGTCACTGTTCTAAGTTACTTAAGAGTGGTTATGATACAAGCCATGACATAAAAAATCAACCATTACAATCTGAAATATTCTATAAATGATGCATCAACTATGAAATTAGACAACCATATTGCTGTTAAGATGGATTCTAATACAAAAGGAAAACAAAATATTCTTAACAAATTATATTAAGCTTCACTTCTTAAAAATAAACAAAAAAAACAAACAAAAAAAAACAATGGCCAGGCGCGGTGGCTCACACCTTTAATCCTAGCACTTTGGGAGGCTGAGGCAGGTGAATCATCTAAGGTTGGGAGTTCAAGACCAGCCTGACCAACATGGAGAAACCTCATCTCTACTAAAAATGCAAAACTAGCTGGGTGTGGTGGCACATGCCTGTAATCCCAGCTACTTGGGAGGCTGAGGCGGGACAACTGCTTGAACCCAGGAGGTGGAGGTTGTGGTGAGCCAAGATCGCACCTTTGCACTCCAGCCTGAGCAACAAGAGCGAAACTCTGTCTCAAAAAAAAAAAAAATTAAAACTGTAATTTCCTTCCTCTTCTAGTAAGCAGGCCCCTTTTCATTTCAACATCAACATAATCACATTTTTATATTTTTCTAAGATTTCAATTAAAATCCTTTAACTTAGAAAGAATATACACAGTAGAATAATGAGGAAGGCAGTATTTTCAAATTTTATGTCAATTGCAATTTTCACATGAGCGAATATTACTTTTATAATAAGCTAATAAAAAGAAATCTATTAGCTAGAATTACCTCAGCAAGAAGTTGAAACTAAAGTTGCACAAGTGTTACAAAAGAAGCTAAACAACTATACTACTCTAATTTCCTCATAAATCTAGTATAAAACTATTTGCAAAATCAACATCTATGAATGCTAAATATTCCTTATTAAATTTTCTGACAGAAAAACATCCTTAGAAATTTCAGCTAAGAACAGAAATGAAATACATTAAAGTGATTATAAAACCACTGGGAAAAGATCTATCTAGTCTCGGCTTACCACAAATTTGGCCCAAAAAGGAGAGACTTTAAGAGCCTGATTGATCACAAATTTCTGCCACAGGCAAGTGCCTAGTATGATAATCTACTGGTGGAAAATTACTTAATCACAATTTGTGTACAAAATGTTTCAGGTACATATACTGCAATGGAAGGTACGGAGATTATGTTAAGGGATTTCATAAAAATATTTACAACATATTAAGCTTATGTGCCATCCACGAGAACCCAAATCATACTTCATACTACTGTTGTACCACATAAATGTCCATTTCCAATCAAGCATCATTCCATAAAATGAACCTGACAATGCTTGACAAAACATTGACATCGAGGCTGGGCGCAGTGGCTCATGCCTGTAATTCAAGCACTTTGACAGGGCAAAGCAGACAGATCACCTTAGGTCAAGAGTTTGATACCAGCCTGGCTAACACGGTGAAACCCTGTTTCTACTAAAAATACAAAAAATTAGCCGGGCGTGGTGGCACGCGCCTGTAATCCCAGCTACTCGGGAGGCTGAGGCAGAATAATTGCTTGAACTCAGGAGGCAGAGGTTGCAGTGAGCCAAGATTGCACCATTGCACTCCACTCCACTTGGGCAACAAGAGCACAACTCCATCTCAAGAAAAAGAAAAAAAAAAAGTTAACATCTAAACATTCACCATGGCCAGATGTAGTGGCTCACCCCTGTAATCCCAAAATTTTGGGAGTCTGAGTCCAACGAATCGCTTGAGTCCAGGAGTTAAAGACCAGCCTGGGCAACATAGCAAGACCCAATCTCATAAACTATCAGAAAAAGAAAATACCTACAAAAATTGGCCTGGCACGGTGGTACCCCTGTACTCAGGAGGCTGCAGTGGGAAAATCACTTGAGCAGAGCACGAAAAGAGGGGTTGCAGTGAGCCGAGCTCAGGCCACTGCACTCCAACCTGGGTGACAGTGAAACCCTGTCAAAAAAAATAAACAAACAAACATTCTCTGTTACCAAACACTAAAGAGTCAGTTTCCACATTAAGTATTGTCCCCCCCACCAAAAAAAATTGAAAATGACTAATATATTAAATACTGGCCAGGCACGGTGGCTCATGCCTATAATCCCAGCACTTTGGGAGCCCAAGGTGGGCGGATCACGAGGTCAGGAGTTCGACACCAGCCTGGCCAACATAGTGAAACCCCTTTTCTACTAAAAATACAAAAATTAGCCAGGTGTGCTGGCAGGTGCCTGTAGTCCCAGCTACTCGGGAGGCTGAGACAAAACAATTGTTTGAACCTAGGAGGCAGAGGTTGCGTGAGCAAACACCGTGCCATTGCACTCCAGTCTGGGCTACAGACCGAGACTCCGTCTCAAAAAAGAAAAAAAAAGTACCAACCATGTGCCAAACAGTACTCCTAATTTCTCTCAGCCACCTTGGTCTGTCTAGCACAGATTTAGGCATATAACGGACACTTAATGGGCATTTATGAAAAAAAGGGATGACTATTAAATTCTTAGAGAAGTTTAAAAAAAAATTTTCTTTTTTTGAGATGGAGTTTCTGCCCTTGTTGCCCAGGCTGGAGTGCAGTGGTAAGATCTTGGCTCACACTGCAACCTCTGCCTCCCAGGTTCACGCGATTCTCCTGCCTCAGCCTCCCAAGTAGCTGAGATTACAGGCATGCACCATCATGTCTGGCTAATTTTGTATTTTTAGTAGAGACGGGGTTTCACCGTGTTGGCCTGGCTGGTCTCGAACTCCTGAACTCAGGTAATCCACCCGCCTGGGCCTCCCAAAGTGCTGGATTACAGGCGTGAGCCAACGAGCCCGGCCAAAAAAAAAATTTAATGGTGCCAGCCCTTAAGGAAATTACAAATCGAGCTGGGAGATGAGACAAACACATGAAAAGCTAAGTAACACAGGACAATTAAAAATACCATGTGGCAAGATATGATTACTGCAAAGTTACTAGCAAAGAGTGTTATAAATTCTGACCAGTGAGATTATTATAGACTGTGGCCCTTGTAGTCTCCCAACAAAACGGGGATGCTATATTTCGATTTAAAAAAAGAAAGTGACACAGCAATCATCCTACCCTAAAATTATCATCAGAAGAAGGAATACAATAAGAGAGTGATATAAAGAAACTCCACACAAGGTTTTTAAAGCCTATGGTAGCCCTGAAAAAAGTTGGAACATTAGACACGCAACCTTTTGTTGATCCAGGACCTGTAAATGCTCCTGAAACACAAGTCTCTCAAGAACAGCATCCTCTGTTCTTTCTCCGCCCCCTACGGAGCTTTCCACTGGACAGCCGCCCGAGAAATTTCTCCCAGCATCTGCAATGGCAATACTCTCATCTTCCTCCCCTCGCCTGTATCAGACAGTGGCATCTCCCTCCAGGGGAAAAAACGGAGGGCGGGGGAGGCTGCATAAGAGGGAAAGCTCGCAGCGAGGTTGATTATGGAGGAGGAAGGTGAGAAAAATGCAGGGGACGAGCGTGGGGTCTCCTGAGCGCCAGCCCACTCTCTCTACAAGGCCTAGTCCACACGCTCCCACCCCGAAGGCACGCCCCTCACAAGCCGGACCCGGACGCGGACCCGAGTGACAGCAGCACCACCTGTACTGCCCTCCCTCCCCCAGGGCCTGCAGGGAGACGACTGCCCCTGCCCCCACCAGCAGCGGCCCCTGGCTCTTTCTCTCCCCTTCCAGTCCATGTCGTCGACAAGTGACAGGTCCCGAGGGAGGCAATTGCAAGCGCACGCCGTTCGGGACTACTGGGGCAACTCTGCGCCGAAGCCCTCCAACAGGCGCGCGGGGGCAGACAGAACGTTCCAGACGGCCCAGGGGGACCCGGTCCAGGCCCAGCCTGCCCCAGCTGCCCTACAACGGGCGGAGGTGGCACTTACTGCGGAGGTTGTGGATTAGCTCCGAGTGGCTGGCGCCGCCGGATTTCCAGGCCATCGCTAAGCACACTCGGAGCAGGTACAGAACCACCTTCAGCGCGGCGACGGTGCCCAGCAGTTTTCCCAAGAGTGAGACCACCTCCCACACCGTCACCGCCCCGCTCGCGTCCCCGCTGTAGCTGCCGCTGTTACTGCCGTCGCCGCTGCTGCCGCCACTGCGCGCTCCCGGCATCCCCCGCGGCACGCATGCGCTCTGTGACGCCGCGCGGCTTAGGGTGCGGCCGGGTGGGGCCGAGGGCGGGGGAGGCGTGTGGCCCAGCCGCCCGCGCGTGTGGCTGCTGTGGCTGCTGCGGCTGCCAGGGGGACTGCAGGGAGGCCGGGCTGAGTCAGCGCCACCGCCGCTGCTGCATGTCCCTTTCTGAGGCCTCGAACCGCACCGACTTCGCTCTGCGGCCGGGCTCGGTAGCCTGATCAGTCGCGTTCCCGGCTGCGTCTCCGGTCACCCAGCGGGACGGCGGGATGGCGGGGTCGATCTTTGCAGACGCTGCTGGTGGTTCCGCAGTCGCGGCTGGGTCAGCTGTTTCGAGCGGCGGATCTGCTCGAAATGTCCAGATTGTTAGACGGTGGGCTTCATCCGTTCCTACCTCACCCAACCCAGTTAACTAATATTTGGGTCGGTGGAGCCTGAATAGTACAATAAGAATAAAACCCAACGACAAAGGCCTTCTCTAACCCAAGTACACCGGCCTCTGCCTTTGTGACAAACATGTCACCGTTAGGCTAAGCAAAGACTTTGGAACCCTGGTTCTAAAGCTGTCAGGGAGTGGAAGAATACCAGGACATAGGGGTGGGGGTTGGGGCAAAGCTTTGCTCCCTTAGAATAATACGAACGTAAAGAGTTGCTATGGGTTAAAAAATACCACTGTGTCCTCTGGTGAACGTGTTATTCTCCCGACAAAAGTGTGCATTTCCACCTAATTAAGCCTCACAAATTCCACCATGGCTTTATTGCTATCAGCTCTGCAAGACCATGAGTGAGAAGTTCACTGAGAACATTGCTTGTCGCGTCCAAATCGCTGACTCGTAGTTTGACCTGAGACTGACAGAATCCAGCCATCACTTAGTCCAGTAATTTTTTTTTTTTTTTTTTTTTTGAGACGGAGTCTCGCTGTGTCGCCCAGGCTGGAGTGCAGTGGCGCGATCTCGGCTCACTGCAAGCTCCGCCTTCCGGGTTCAGCCTCCTGAGCAGCTGGGACTACAGGCGCCCGCCACCACGCCCGGCTAATTTTTTGTATTTTTAGTAGAGGCAGGGTTTCACCGTGTTAGCCAGGATGGTCTCGATCTCCTGACCTCGGGATCTGCCCTCCTCTGCCTCCCCAAGTGCTGGGATTACAGGCGTAAGCCATTGCGCCCGGCCTCCAGTAATCTTTTGGAAAAGGAAACAAGGCTAAGACCTTTGTTCTACTATGTCAGCACAATTTTCAAATTCTAGTTCTTATCCGATTTTGTAAAATGTGACGCTGGCCTGTTTCCAATCCAAAATCAACATTACCTATTTTCTGGGATTCTGTGACCATAAAGGAAAGTACTGACAAAACTGAGTTTTTTGTTTTTGTTTTTGTTTTTGTTTTTTGAGACGGAGTCTCGCTCAGTAGCCCAGGCTGGAATGCAGTGGCAGGATCTCGGCTCACTGCAACCTCCGCCTCCCAGGCCCGGGTTCAAGAAATTCTGCCGCAGCCTCCCCAGTAGCTGGAATTACAGGCACGACCACCATGCCCGGCTAATTTTTTTGTATTTTTAGTAGTAGAGTTTCACCATATTGGCCAGGCTGGTCTCGAACTCCTGACCTCGTGATCTGCCTGCCTCGGTCTCCCAAAGTGCTGGAATTACAGGCGTGAGCCACCGTGCCCAGCCAAAACAGTGTTCTTTACTTAAATTTTAAACGTGAATAAATTGTTGATTTGGGACTGTAACCCACTTAATATTTTCCGTTTTATTTTTTCTACAGTTTCTTGATCTTCCATTTGGTGAAAAGAAAAAAGTCAAATCCTTGATAGGAACCTGATAACTCTAAAGCTGAGCCAGACGGATTGCATTTACATGCAGTGCTTCCGTAAACTGTCCCTGTGAAGTAGGACTACCAATATCACATAAAAACAACAGTAGCATAATGGCCCTTTTTAAAGAAACAACCTCTTGTATTCAGTAGGATTTACATTCTAATTAGAGAGGAATATGCATCTTAAGAAAACTAACAATAAAATATATCCAAAATATATGTAATTAGTGGTCTAGATATCAAATGCAAGCTCACGCCTGTAATCCCAGCAGTTTGGGAGGACAAGGCAGGCGGATCACCTGAAGTCAGGAGTTCGAGACCAGCCTGGCAAATATGGTAAAATCCCGTCTTTATTAAAAAAAAAAAAAAATTAGCCAGGCATGGTGACACGCACCTGTAGTCCCAGCTACCCTGGAAGCTGAGGTGAGAGAATCACTTTAATCTGGGAGGCGGAGGTTGCAGTGAGCTGAGATTGTGCCACTGCACTCCAACCTGGGCTACAGAGTAAGACCCTGTCTTCAAAAAGAAAAAAAGCGATGTTGATTTAGATCAACATTGGCTGGGGTCATCAGGAAATCGTTAAGGAAAGAACAGATCCTTGAAGGATAGGCAGGATTCCGAGGAGTAAAGAGGAAGGGAAGAATATTATAGGTGTAACCAAAAGCACAGAAGGAACCTAGAAAACTGATTCCTGGGCTATTGACAATAGATATCACAAACCTCATTCTTAATCATGCACATAATTAAATTGACCAAAGCTAGGCAATTGGGATCAAAACTAAAACTGGAGTCTTTCAGAATTCTAATTCCAGGCTCTGACAGTGTGTATTAACTTTCAAGCAAAGTATTTGTTTGGGGGACAAGAGGGAGAGGTTTAGGATAGTAGGTTGGCACTGTATTCGAGGTACTTCCGTGAGTATTTAAGGATTTTTGAATTGTTTTCTATGCGCAGTGACCTGCAACTGCTTAGGTGTGGTTTCAAGGTGGTTTCTACGGTATTGATTTTGTTCTATTTTTGATCTTAAATTTTACACTGCACAATTATTGAACACAGGAAAATACTGATATTGTAGATTAGGAGCAAGTCCTACTGCTCAAAGGCCAAAGCGCTCTTGCCTTTGCTCAGAGTCGCTCTACGAGATGGGCCTCTCAGTGTAGGTTCTCCCAGTTTGTATACTGACCGTGCCCACACTGGCTACCGAAGAGAATTGACTCTCTGCAGCCACCGTCTGCCTCCTAAAGTCCCGTCCAATCAGGGTTCCGCGGGAAGAGGCGGGGCTGAGAGGCGCGCACTGTGCTTGCTTTTTGCAGGTACCTGCTGCGACTGCTTTCGGCATGGAGGAAATTTATGCGAAGTTTGTGTCTCAGAAAATCAGCAAAACCCGCTGGCGACCGCTGCCTCCCGGAAGTTTGCAGACCGCGGAGACGTTCGCTACAGGATCTTGGGACAATGAGGTATCCCCGCTGATAGGGACGAGCCCCTGCTTCTTCCCTCCCTCCGGTTGAGTTGACCCCTGGCCGCGCGCGCGCCAACTCCCACCTTCTGGTTTTTCTCGCACTTCTAGGTCCCTCGGACCCTGTCTCAGGCGCGGTTGCTCCATAGCTCAGAGCCCGTGATGGTGTGCCTGAGCCTCATACCTCGTTACGTTTTAAACTCACCATACTATTTGTCTGAGAAGTTTTGGAGCAAGCTTTCTGGACGGAAGCACAACTTTTATTTTCCGAGAGTTGACGTTTATGTCATCTCAAGACACAACTCTTTGTTTTACAGGAAAATTATGTTTCACTGTGGTCTATTGGAGATTTTGGAAACTTGGACTCTGATGGAGGGTTTGAAGGAGACCATCAGTTATTGTGTGATATCAGACACCATGGTGATGTCATGGATTTACAGGTAAATCTGTGTAGCATCCAAAAGCTAACTTTGAAAGTCTTGAGTAATACATTTAAACAAGCAGAGCATCATAAAAGTTGTCTTGTGTCACCCCTCGTTTGCAAAAAACTGAGTGCTCTGTAAGTTATGATTTGCCTGACATCATTTAGCCATTTAGTGGCAGAAAAAGGACTGGGAAAGGGGATGTAGATTTAATCATACTTTTTTATTTATTGACCGTCGACTATGTGCTAAGTACCGTTTGGGGAGCTTTACAAAAATTAATTATTGTTGCTTGCCAGTAAATCAAGTATTGTTACTTTGTTTTATTAATGAGAAAATTGAGACTAATATATCTTGAGCATGTACTATGTGACAGATACTGTGCAGGGGGATTAACATCATTTTGTTTTTTGAATTCTCATAACAACTCCCTAAGCAGAGATTAGTGCTCCCGTTTTAAAGATTTACCACGATTTAGTGAACTTAACTTGGCCAAAGTCTCGAAACCAGTAGTGAGTGGTGGGGATGAAATTGAGCTTTCTTTTTTTCTTTTTCTTTTTTTTTTTTTTTTTTTTTGAGTTGTTGTCTCACTCTGTCTCCCCAGCTGGAGTACAGTGGCATGATCTCGGCTCACTACAGCCTCCACTTCCCGGATTCAAGCAGTTCTCCTGCCTCAGCCTCCCAGGTAGCTGGGACTACAGGCGCAGGCCACCACACCCGGCTAATTTTTTTTATTTTTAGTAGAGACGAGGTTTCACCATATTAACCAGGATGGTCTTGAACTCCTGATCTCGGCCTCCCAAAATGCTGGGATTGCAGGAGTGAGCCACTGTGCCTGGCCGAAATTAAGTTTTCAAATCCTGGTGTGGAGAGCCCCTGCGTTTTATTCTGTAGAAAGCTACCCAGCCCTGGTGTACGCCTGTAATCCCAGCTACTCGGGAAGCTGAGGCAGGAGAATCTCTTGAACCTGGGCGCAGAGGTTACAATAAGCTGAGAGTGTGCCAGTCTGGGCAACAAGAGCGAAACGCTGTCCCAAAAAAAAAAGAAAGAGAAAGAGAGACAGAGAGAAGAAAGACAGCTATCTAGCCCTAGGAAAGATTTTTTTTTTTTTTTTGAAACGGAGTCTCATACTGTCACTTGAACTGGAGTGCAGTGGCACGATCTCAGCTCACTGCAACCTCTGCCTCCTGGGTTCATGCAGTTCTTCTGCCTCAGCGTCCTGAGTAGCTGGGACGATTGGCACATGCCTCCATGCCTGGCTAATTTTTGTGTTTTTAGTAGAGATGGGGTTTCACCATGTTGGCTAGGCTGGTCTTGAACTCCTGACCTCGTGGTTCACCCGGCTTGGCCTCCCGAAGTGCTGGGATTACAAGCGTGAGCCACCGTACCTGGACAATATTTTTCCTTTCTTTTTTTCTTTTTCTTTTTTCTTTTTCTTTTTTTTGAGATGGAGTCTCACTCTGTCGCCCAAGCTGGAGTGCAGTGGCACGATCTCGGCTCACTGCAACCCTGCCTCCTGGGTTCAAGCGATTCTTCTGCCTCAGCCTGCTGAGTAGCTGGGAGTACAGGCGCCTGCCACCACGCCCAGCTAATTTTTGTATTTTTAGTAGAGACGGGGTTTCAACATATTGGCCAGGCTAGTCTCGAACTCCTGACCTCGTGATCTGCCTGCTTCAGCCTCCCAAAGTGCTGGGATTACAGGCGTGAGCCACCGCGCCTGGCTTTTCTTTTTAAAAATTTTTGTTCTTTTTTTGAAGCTGAGTCTTGCTCTATCAACCAGGCTGGAATGCAGGGGCTCCAGCTTGGCTCGCTGCAAGCTCCGCTTCCCTACAACCCCGACTCATTTTTGTATTTTTGTAGAGACGAGGTCTCGCCACGTTGCCCAGGGTGGTCCTGAACTCCTGAACTCAAGCGATCTGTCCGCCTAGGCCTCCCAAAGTGCTGGGATTACAGGCGTGAGCCACCGCACCCAGCCAGGAATGATATTTTTCTAATGTTTTATTGTGTTAGTCTCAAATTAAGTCAATGGTGGGTGAATGTGTCTAGGAAAAAAATACTGTTTATTCATGAAAATACTTTGTATGGCAGTTTGGACTTTCAGCTCCGTTAACACGTTATTTATTTAGCACTCATAGGCGCTTTGCTTTTTAAAATTGTTACCATTTGCTACTAATTGAGTTAAATAAACGAATAGATTTCCTCCCTGCTAATATTTCTGAATCTTTAACAAGCAGAAATTTTCTCTTTAGTTTTTTGACCAGGAAAGAATTGTCACTGCTTCATCAACAGGATGTGTAACAGTTTTCCTTCACCATCCGAATAACCAGGTAAAGAACTTCAGTTTGAAAAGTGATTTTTTTTTTTTTTGAGATGGAGTTTTGCTCTTTTTGCCCAGGCACTGGAGTGCAGTGGCGCAATCTCGGCTCATCACAAGCTCCGCCTTCCAGCTTCAAGTGATTCTCCTGCCTCAGCCTCCCAAGTAGCTGGGATTACAGGCATGTGACACCACGCCCGGCTAATTTTATATTTTTCGTAGAGACGGGGTTTCTCCATGTTGGTCAGGCTGATCTCGAACTCCTGACCTCAGGTGATCAGCCCTCTTCACCCTCCCAAAGTGCTGGGATTACAGGTGTGAGCCACCGCTCCCGGCCAAAGGTAACGTTTCTAATAGACATGCCTAGTAAATATAAGACCCAGTTCATGTTGAAAGTTTTTTTGAGTCATTTAGAAAAAGCTACAGAGATTAATGTTTTATTTATTTATTTATTTATTTATTTATTTATTTATTTATTTATTTATTTATTTTGAGACAGAGTCTCTTTCTGTTACCCAGGCTAGAGTGCAGTGGCACGATCTCTACTCACTGCAGCCTGCACCTCCCTGGTTCAAGCAATTCTCCCACCTTAGCTTCCCAAGTAGCTGGGATTACAGGTGTGTGCCACCATACCTGGCTAATTTTTGTATTTTTAGTAGAGATGGGATTTCACCATATTGACCAGGCTGGTCTCAAACTCCTGACCTCAGATGATCTGCCTGCCTTGGCCTCCCAAAGTGCTAGGATTACAGGCATGAGCCACAGCCATGGGCCAGAGATGTATATTTTAGATGTAGCTTAATTCCCATAAGAATACAAAGAGTTGCTTTTGAACATCCAACTGCTTGATCCCTAAAAGTCATTACTGTAGTTTGAGATAAATGTGAGGCATTATTAAACAGTATTTCTTTCGAATCTAATTCTGTGTGTACAGAACTTTGATGCAAGTAGTTTCTAGATTTCATTATTCTAAAGGAAAAAAGAGAGATTTATTCTTGTAGAAGGATGTGAGTCAGAATTTAAAGATACTCTTGTTGGTAAGAAGTGCTAGTTCCTTAGTACTTTTCTTTAATAGCATCCTCATTTCTGATGCCTAGACTCTGTCAGTCAACCAGCAGTGGACTACAGCTCACTACCACGCAGGCCCTGGCAGTCCTTCCTATAGCAGTGCACCATGTACAGGTGTTGTGTGCAACAACCCAGAAATCGTTACAGTTGGAGAGGATGGTCGAATAAATCTCTTCAGAGCTGATCACAAGGAAGCTGTAAGAACCATAGGTAAGAAAAATCCCAGCCTGGCCAACATGGCGAAACCTTGTCTCTATTAAAAATACAAAAGTTAGGCTGGGTGTGGTGGCTTACCCCGGCAATCGCAGCACTTTGGGAGGCGGAGGCGGATCACCTGAGGTTGGGAGTCCGAGAGCAGCCTGACCAACATGGAGAAACACTCTCTCTATTAAAAATACAAAATTAGCCGGGAATGGTGGCACATGCCTGTAATCCCAGCTACTCGGGAGGCTGAGGCAGGAGAATCACTTGAACCCGAGAGGCGGAGGTTGCAGTGAGCAGATTGTGCCATTGCACTCCAGCCTGGGCAATAAGAGTGAAACTCTGTCTCAAAAAAAAAAAGAAAAGAAAAGTGAGCCAGGCATGGTGGCGCATGTTTGTAATCCCAGCTACTCAGGAGGCTGAGGCAGGAGAATCACTTGAACCCGAGAGGCAGAAGTTGCGGTGAGCTGTGATGGCACTCTGTACTCCCACCTGGGCAACAGAGGGAGACTCCGTCTCAAAAAAAGAAAAATCATTGTATTCCTTTCATTCATCACAGAGTAATTGAGTGCTTACCGTATACTAAGTAAACACTGCCGGGCATGATGGCTCATGCCTGTTACCCCAGCACTTTGGGAGGCCAAGGCGGGCGGATCACGAGGTCGAGAGATCGTGATCATCTTGGCCAACATGGTGAAAGTCCGTCTCTACTAAACATAACAAAAATTAGCTGGGTGGGGTGGCATGTGCCTGTAGTCCCAGCTACTCAGGAGGCTGAGGCAGGAGAATCGCTTGAACCTGGGAGGTAGAGGTTGCAGTGAGCCAAGATTACACCACTGCACGCTAGCCTGGCGACGGAGCGAGACTCCATCTCAAAAAAAAAGTAAACACAATGAGCCGGACACGGTGGCTCACGCCTGTAAATCGCAACACTTTGGGAGGCCGAGGCAGGCGGATCACAAGGTCAGGAGATTGAGACCATCCTGGCTAACATGGTGAAACCTTGTGTCTACTAAAAATACAAAAAATTACCCTGGCGTAGTGTCGACAGTCGTCTGTAGTCACAGCTACTTTGGAGGCTGAGGCAGGAGAATGGCATGAACCTGGGAGGCGGAGCTTGCAGTGAGTCAAGATCGCACCACTGCACTCCAGCCTGGGTGACAGAATGAGACTCCATCTCAAGAAAAAAAAAGTAAACACAATGTTAAGTGATTGAGGGATATAAAAATATATGGCTGGTAGCAGTGGCTCATGCCTATAATCCCAGCACATTAGGAGACCAGGCAAGCAGATCATTTGAGGCCAAGAGTTTGAGACCAGCCTGGCCAACGTGGCAGAACCCTGTCTCTACTGAAATTACAAACGTTAGCTGGGCATGGTGGCACACGCCTATAATCCCAGCTGCTTGGGAGGCTAAGTCATGAGAATTGCTTGAACGTGAGAGACTGAGAGGCTGCAGTGAGCCAAGATCACGCCACTGCACTCCAGCCTGGGTGACAGAGCAAGACTCAGTCTCAAAAAAATACATGTACACATGCACGCATGGCAGGATCCCTTTGTCAAGAGAGTAGGTTGACGAGGCTGGTACGGATGACTGACTAGAAGAAACAGAAACCATTTTTTTGTTTGTTTGTTTTTTTGGCGAGAGGGCATTATCAGATAAAGCATCTGGGAGTAGGTAGTAATTAATAGTTTTTCTGGGTTCTAGACCATAAGTAAGACTAAAAGATGGTGTGCTAGACAAAGGGAATAGGCCAGAGGCAGGATAAAGACATTCAGAGAATGACAAAAAGTATGGTTTGACCTGACTTTAGATATCTATGTAGGAGAGATGAAAGATGAAGCAAGAGAGGGGTAAACTGGGGCCAGATTACAGAGTCTAATGCAAAATCACAGAGGTTTCATCTTTTAGGTGGAAAACTAAGTGTAATGGTTCTCAACTATGCTTCAGTCAGACTTCTCTGAGGTAATTTTTTAACTGTCCACCACTCTAGACCTCTTAAATCAGAATCTCTAGGAATTGAGCCCATGAATCCATTTTGTGGGTGGTTTTTTTTTTTTTTTTTTAAGATGCAATCTCACTCTGTCACCAAGCTGGAGTACAGTGGCATGACCTCAGCTCACTGCAACCTCCACCTCCCGGGTTCACGCGATTCTGCAGCTTCAGCCTCCCAAGTAGCTAGGACTATAGGCACACGCCACCACGCTGAGCTACTTTTTGTATTTTTAGTAGAGACGGGCTTTCAACATGTTGGGCAGGATGGTCTTGATCTCTTGACCTTGTCTTTCGCCAGCCTTGGCTTCCCAAATGCTGGAATTACAGGCGTGAGCCACTGTACCTGGTCTTTTGTGTTGTTTATTATGATTTTCAGTTTTGAGTTAAGTTGCATTACTTTTTTTTTTTTTTTTTTTTTTTTTTTTTGAGACAGGGTCTTGCTCTGTCACCCAGCCTGGAGTGCAGTGGCATGATCCCAGCTCACTGCAACCTCTGCCTCCCAGGTTCAAGTGATCCTCCCACCTCAGCCTCCCAGGTGTCTGGGACTACAGATGCATACCAGCATGCCCAGCTAATTTTTGTAGAAATGAGGTTTCACCATGTTGCCCAGGCTGGTCTCAAACTCCTGGGCTCAAGTGGTCTGCCCACCTCGGCCTCCCAAAGTGCTGAGATTACAGATGTGACCCACTGCACTGGGCGAGTTCACTTATTTGTTAATTCATGACCATTGCCTGGTGGCAGTGTAGAGGAGTGGCACAAACTAAAGTCCATAAAGTATATGTTAAATTATGAGGCGTAAGTTCTAAACACCAGGAAATCAACAAAAAGGACCATTATGACAATCAGGAATGACTTCATGGAGAGGGCGAGAGTTGATGAGGGTGAAAATGAGTAGATTTGGGATGAGTCTGTAGAATAATAGAAAGTTAGAATGAGCTCTGTAGGAAGCACTGGGGTTTGGCTCAATAGAATGGAAGTTCTAGGTCAGGGACTACTGGGAAGTAAGATTGGATTTAGAGGAGCTTGAACAACTGTCTCAGAAATGCAGGTTAACAATCTTAAGAGTTAAAAAGGAATGTATGAAAACTCAGCCTTCCATTTAGAAAACACTTCAAGGCCAGGCCTGGTGGCTCACGCCTGTAATCCCAGCACTTTGGGAGGCTGAGGCAGACGGATCACCTGAGCTCAGGAGTTTGAGACCAGCCTGGCCAACATGGTGAAACTCCGTCTCTACTAAAAATACAAAAATTAGCCAGGCAGGTTGGCATGTACTTGTAATCCCAGCTACTAGAGAGGCTGAGGCAAGAGAATCGCTTGAACCTGGGAGGCGTAAGTTACAGTGAGCCAAGAGGGCGCCACTGCCCTCTAGCCTGAGCGAGATCAATCTCAAAAAAGAGAAAGAAAACAGTAGGCCAGGCGTGGTGGCTCACACCTGTAATCCCAGCATTTTGGGAGGCTGAGGCTGGTGGATCAGCTGAGGTCAGGAGTTCTGGACCAGCCTGACCAACTTGGAGAAACCCCATTTCTACTAAAAATACAAAATTAGCCGGGTGTGGTGGCATATGCCTGTCATCCCAGCTACTTGGGAGGCTGAGGCAGGAGAATTGCTTAAATCCGAGAGGCAGTGATTGCGGTAAGCCGAGATCGTGCCATTGCACTCCAGCCTGGGCAACAAGAGTGAAACTCCGTCTCAAAAAAAAAAGAAACAGAAAACAGTTCAGACATCCTGTGAGTAATATTTTTCCATCCAAAGAGAATCCATTTAAACATATACATTACCATGCATTTTTCTATAGAAATTTAAATTGTAAGTTACTGGAAATTGTAATATATCAATCCATGAAAGGAGTGCGATTTAAGATTTTCTTGGAAAAAAAGGGGACTCATTAACACATATTACCATTTTTTAAATTTTTAGACAATGCAGATAGTAGTACCCTCCATGCTGTAACCTTTCTTCGAACTCCTGAGATTCTTACTGTAAATTCAATTGGACAGTTGAAAATATGGGATTTCAGACAACAAGGAAATGAACCTTCTCAGATATTGTCACTGTAAGTGTTGACTTGTAATTTCAGTAATGTAATCCAAAAATTAATGTGTTAGGTTGTTTATAGTTACTGGCTTTAAGCCATATTGTATTTAATTGCGTTTTAAGAGGGAGATCCCTGATTAAAATTTGGTAGAGCAAGCATGGGGCTGATACTACTGTGTTTCGTTTAGTAATTATTTGTTAGAGTGATTCAGAGCCTTTACTCTTTGAAGTTTGTATTATTTCATGGAGAACTTATTTCTGCTTTTTCAGTGATTGTTTAATGGATAAAATATACTCCAGATGTAATGATTGGGGGGAAAATATAATTCCAGATAATTTTTCCGAGCAGAAATCCCCCTTTTTAGGTGTACAGCCTTCTCTCATAAGAAAATAGAATGTATCACACTGAAAAAATAGTTACATAAACTAAGCATTAAATAAGATGATAAATCATACTTAGTATACTTGATGTATGAATTTTTAAATAATCCAATAAGTGGAAATGTGATTTGTACATCTTACCATCGGATTATCTTTCATTCCATGTCTCCAGACTGAAGTGAAAATAAATAATTGTGGCCTTGAATTGTTTCCAAATTGTACTATTTAGAAATATATCTAATTTAGTTCATTTTTTTGGTATCATTAAGATTCAGCCAGGCCGGGCATGGTTGCTCATGCTTGTAATCCCAGCACTTTGGGAGGCCAAAGCAGGTGGATCACTTGAGGTCAGGAGTTCGATACCAGCCTGGCCAACATGGTGAAACCCCATCTCTACTAAAAAAACAAAAACTAGCCAGGCATGGTGGCATGTGCCTGTAGACCCAGCTACTCGGGAGGCTGAGGCAGGAGGATCATTTGAACCCAGGAGGCAGAGTTTGCAGTGAACCAAGATCAAGCCATTGCATTCCAGCCTGGGCAACGAGAACAAAACTCCGTCTCAAATAAAGAAAAGATTCAGCCAGTAGCTCCAGCCACTAAGTTGTCACTTAGTTACCATATAAAACATGTTTCTTGACTTAGCATGGTGGCTCACGCCTGTAATCCCAACACTTTGGAAGGATTATCTGCAGTGAGAAGTTTGAGACCAGGTGGGGCAACACAGTGAGACTCCATCTCTACAAAAATTTCTTAAAATAGCCAGGCACCGTAGCATGTGCGTGTAGTCCTAGCTACTTGGGAGGCTGAGGCAAAAGGCTCTTTTGAGCCCAGATTGCAGCAAGCTGTAGATAACACCACTGCACTCTAGCCTCGGTGACAAAACAAGACCCTGTCTTTTTTTTATTTTTTTTATTTTTTGAGACAGAGTTTCACTCTGTTGCTCAGGCTGGAGTGCAGTGGCATGATCTTGGCTCACTGCAACTTCTGCCTACCAGGTTCAAGCAATTCTCATGCCTCAGCCTCCCAAGTAGCTGGGACTACAGGCATGTGCCACCATGCCTGGCTAGTTTTTGTATTTTTAGTAGAGATGGGGTTTCGCCAGTTGGCCTGGTTGGTCTTGAACTCCTGTCCTCAAGTCATCCACCTGCCTTGGCCTCCCAAAATGCTGGGATTATAGACGTGAACCACTAAGCCTGGTCAAGACCCTGTCTCTTAAAAAAACAAAAAAACAGGCTGGGTATAGTTACCAGTCATCCCAGCACTTTGGGAGGCTAAGGTGGCTAGATCATTTGAGCCTGGGAGTTTGAGACCAACCTGGGCAACAAGGAGAAACCCCATCTCTACAAAAATACAAAAAGTTAACCAGGCATGATGGTACACACATGTACTCCTAGCAACTCAGGAGGCTGAGGTGGGAGGATCACCTGAGCCCAGGGAGTTTGAGTCTTCAGTGAGCAATGATTGCAGCACTGCACTCCAGCCTGGGTAAGTGAGGCCTTGTCTCAAAACAGACAACAACAACAACCAAAAAAAACGTGTTTCCTGTGTTACACAAAGATAAATTATACTTTATTTGATTTTGATGTCATTGTTATCTCCCACAAAAGGACTGGTGACCGAGTGCCACTCCACTGCGTTGATAGACATCCCAACCAACAGCATGTTGTAGCTACTGGTGGCCAAGATGGAATGTTGAGTATTTGGGATGTTAGACAAGGTACTATGCCTGTGTCTCTGCTGAAGGCACATGAAGCTGAAAGTAAGTATTGTGGAGATACAAAAAGTTTGTATTGGGTGAGTTATATGACATATAATAAGCACCTTTCCATAATGATGCATGTGGATCATTTTACATTGTAGCTTTTAATGACTGAATTGTATAAATTTAAATAATTATCTAATTTCTTTTTACTTGACATTTATGTTCTTTAACTTTTTTTTTTTTTTTTTTTTTTTGGAGATGGAGTTTCACCCTTGTTGCCCGGGCTGGAGTGCAGTGGCGCTATCTTGGCTCACTACAACCTCCGCTTCCCTAGTTCAAGCGATTCTCTTGCCTCAGCCTCCCAAGTAGCTGGGATTACAGGCATACACCACCACACCCGGCTAATTTTATATTTTTAGTAGAGACTGGGTTTCTCCATTGTTGGTCAGGCTGGTCTTGAACTCCCGTCCTCAGGTGATCTGCCCGCCTCAGCCTCCCAAAGTGCTGGGATTACAGGCATGAGCCACCGTGCCCGGCTTTTTAAAAGACAGGGTCTGGCTCTCGCCCAGGCTGGAGTGCAGTGGTGCAGTCACGGCTCACTACAGCCTTGACTTCCAGGGCTTAGGTGATCCTCCTGCATTAGCCTCCCAAGTAAATAGGACTATAGGTGTATGCCACCACGCCTAGCTGATTTTTTGTTGTTGTTTGTTTTTTTGTAGATATGGGGTTTCACTTTATTGCCCAGGCTGGTCTCAAACTCCTGGGCTCAAGTGATCCTCAGGAAATGCTGAGTTTACAGGTGTGAGTTGTGAGCCACCACAGCAGCCACAGGTTTCATTCTTATATCCAAAACTGTAGTGGAATCCTTAGATATTTATCTATATGTACTTTTTTTGAGATAGGGTCTCTTGCCTAGGCCGGAGTGCAGTAGTGGTGTGATCATAGCTCATTGCAGCCTCGAACTCCTGGACTTAACACAATTCTCCCAAAGTGCTAGGATTGCATGAGCCATTATTCCCATGCCCAGCCTTATGTACTTTTTTTCTTAGGATAATTTTTTAGAAGTAGAATTGCTAGGCCAGACCTTTTGCATAATGCACTGACAGATTTTTCTACACAAAAATAATACCAGTTTAAGCCAGGCACATTGGCACTTGCCTGTAGTTCCAGCTACTCAGGAGCATGAGGTGGGAAGATTGCTTGAGCCCGAGAGTTTAGGCCAGCTTAGGCAACATAACCTCTTTAAAAAGTTAATAATACTAGTTTAAGGCAGGTGGGTGACATGCACCAGCTTCTTGGGAGGCTGAGGTAGGAGGATTGCTTGAGTCCGGGAATTCAAGGCTGCAGTGCATTATGATTGCACCTCTGCACTCTAGCCTGGACAATATAGTGAGACTCCGCTCCCCGAAGAAAGGTAATAAAAATCATACCATTTTATATGCCATAGTGAAGTGTGCCAGAATGCCCTTTTCCCATGCAAATGCAGGCTCTTTGTCATATTTGCTAATAAATGTGCTCCTCAATTTATTGTTGCATCATTTTTTTAACATGAATGATAGATTTATAAGCTTTTTTTTTTTTTTTCTTTTGATTCTGGTGGAGATGATTTAGCTGGACAGAAATTTTTCATTTTCTCACTCTGGCTTTGATGTCATGCCAGAATGGATTATACTGTTTTTTGTTTGTTTGTTTGTTTGTTTTTGAGACAGAGTCTTGCTCTGTCGCCCAGGCTGGAGTGCAGTGGCACGATCGTGGCTCACTGAAACCTTTGCCTCCCGGGTTCAAGCCATTCTTCTGCCTCAGCCTCCCTAGTAGCTGGGACTAAAGGCATGCGCCATCATGCCTGGCTAATTTTTGTATTTTTAGTAGAAATGGGGTTTCACCATGTTGGCCAGGCTGGTCTCAAACTCCTTACCTCAGGTGATCCGCCTGCCTTGGCATCCCAAAGTGCTGGGATTACAGGCGTGAGCCACCGCGCCCGGCACTATATATATATTTTTAAAACAGGGTCTCTGTCACCCAGGTTTGAGTGCAGTGGTGTGATCACAGCCCACTGCAGCCTCAGCCTTGCCTCCCTGGCTCAATCAATCCTCCCACCTCAGCCTCCTGAGTAGCTGAGGCTACAGGCATGCACCACTATACCTGGCTAATTTTTTATTTTTTGTAGAGACAAGGTCTCACTATGTTGCCCAGGCTGGAGTGCAGTGTCATGGTACCTCACTTAAGCCTTAACCTCCTGGGGTCAAGTGATCCTCTTGCCTTGCCCTTCTGAGTAGCTGGGACTACAGGTATGTGCCACTACACCTAGCTAATTTTTTTTATTGTTAGATTTCTATAGAAATTATGATGCCATAAAAGATTTTGAGGAAATGAAGAAGACTGGTATCTTTCAGAATTGAATGTGATTTTGGAATATATAGAATTTCTTTGGGGCTGAGCATGGTAGTTCATGTCTGTAATTCTAGCACTTTGGGAGTCCTAGGCAAGCAGATTGCTTGAGCTCAGGAGTTTGAGACCAGCCTGGGCAACATGGAGAAACCCTGTCTCTATTAAAAATACAAAAAGTAGCCAGGTATGCATGCCTGTAGTCCTCGCTACTGGGGAGGCTGAGATAGGCGGATTGCTTAAGCCTGGAAGGTCAAGGCTGCAGTGAGCCATGACCATGCCATTCTGCACTCCAGCCTGGATGCCAGAGCAAGACCCTGTTTCAAAAAGAGAGAGAATTTCTTTGGGTTGAATTGTGTAGAAGTTTGTCACTGACCTATGTTCCCAAAGTATGATGCATAAATATGTGGGCTAAGAAATAGTTTCTCTTGATAAATAATCAACAAATAAAAAATAAAAAGCCCTCCATCTGAAACTGGATCCAAATTCTTGGAACATTTCCAAATTTTGGTTTGCTAGAAGTCAGTTGCTATTTCTCTGATAAAGGCCAGAAGTATTCAGAATCTTGGCATTAACCAATATTGGATATTGCCTCTTAGAAATTCATTTTTGTGTTTCTATTAGGGTCTTTCTCAGTTTTTCCAATAATATAATCTTCATATATTAATGACACAGGAATTGAAAAATAAGACAGCTTACCAATTTAAAAAAAAATTTCCATAAAAAACAGTCATTCCTAGCTGGGCACACACCTGTAATCCCAGCACTTTGGGAGGCTGAGGCAGGAGGATTGCTTGAGGCCAGGAGTAGAAGACCAAGGTAGATAACATAGCAAAACCCTGTCTCTATTTTTAAAATTTTAAAAAAAGCTTTTCATAAAGTAATAGGGTTAAATGTTTTAGCAATTCTTTTTTTTTCTTTTTTTCTTTTTCTTTTTTTTTTTTTTTTTTTTGAGATGTAGTTTTGCTCTTTTTGCCCAGGCTGGAGTGCAATGGCGCAATCTCGGCTCACTGCAACCTCACCTCCCGGGTTTAAGCAATTCTCCTACCTCAGCCTCCCAAGTAGCTGGGATTACAGGCACCTGCTACCACACCGGGCTAATTTTTTGTATTTTTGGTAGAGATGGGGTTTCACCATGTTGGTCAGCTGGTCTCGAACTCCAGACCTCAGGTGATCCACCCACCTTGGCCTCCCAAAGTGTTGGGGTTACAGGCATGAGCCACCGTGCCCAGCTACTATTTTCATTTATTTCCTTGCCCAGTACACAAATTTATTTGGCTTCTTTTTCCTTTTTTTTTTTTTTCTCAGTCTCACTTTGTCACCGAGGCTGGAGTGCAGTGGTGCAAGCTCGTGCAACCTCCGCCTCCCAGGTTCAAGTGATTTTCCTGTCTCAGCCTCCTAAGTAGCTGGGACTACAAGCATGCACCACCACGCCTAGCTAACTTTTGTATTTTTAGTACAGATGGTATTTCACCATGTTGCCCAGGCTGGTCTTGACCTTAGCTGATCCACCCGCCTTAGCCTCCCAAAGTGTTCTTTTTCCTTTCTACATGTTATAGCCATTGGAAAGTTATGTGATGTCTTTTCTTTAATTCTGAAACCTTTAATTTTTATGATAGACTTGAGGCTTGAAGGTATGCGATGGAGGATAATGGAAGATGGTACCTAGAGATGGGGGTTTAATGTTGTTTGTTCAGCGAATCTGCACAGGAATGAGCTTCTTGATTCTTGTCTCTTAGTGTGGGAAGTTCACTTTCACCCATCCAACCCAGATCATCTGTTTACCTGCTCTGAAGATGGATCCCTCTGGCACTGGGATGCTTCCACAGATGTACCTGAAAAGTCGTCACTCTTTCACCAAGGTAAAATTTTTTAATGAATACTCTTACGTGTAATCTCTCTTTTTTTTTTTTTTAAGACAGAGTCTCACTCTGTCACCCAGGCTGGAATGCAGTGGCACGATCTCAGTTCACTGCAACCTCCGCCTCTGGGGTTCAAGTGATTCTTGTGCCTCGAGAGGAGTGGGGACTACAGTCATGCACCACCATGCCTGGCTAATTTTTTTTTGTATTTTTAGTATAGATGGGGTTTCACCATGTTGGCCAGGCTGGTCTCGAACTCCTGATCTCAAATGATCCACCTGCCTCAACCTCCCAAAGTGCTGGGATTACAGGAGTGAGCCAGCATGTTTGGCCTTTTTCTTTCTTTTTTTTTCTTTTCTTTTTTTTGGATACAGAGTCTTAGTCATCCAGGCTGGAGTGCAATGGTGCAATCTTGGCTCAGTGCAACCTCTGCCTCTCGGGTTCAAGCTTTTCTTGTGCCTCAGCTTCCCTAGTAGCTGGGATTACAGGTGTGTGCCACCACACCTGGCTAATTTTTTTGTATTTTTAGTAGAGATGAGGTTTTGCCGTGTTGGCCAGGGTGGTTTCGAACTCCTGGCCTTAAGTGATCTGCCACCTCAGCCTCCCCAAAGTGCTGGGATTACAGGCGTGAGCCACTGTGCCCAGCCTGTTATGTGTAATTTTATCATACTTTAATTTTGTTTTGTTTTGTTTTGTTTGAGACAGGGTCTCACTCTGACATGCAGGCTGGACTGCAGTGGCATGATCACAGCTTGCTACATCCTCGCCCTCCTGGACTCAAGCAATCCTCCTGCCCCAGCCTCCCAAATAACTGAGAGCAGAGGTTCTTACAACCACAACCAGCTAATTTAAAAAAAAATTTTTTTGTACAGACGAGCTCTCACTATTCTGCCCAGGCGTGTCTTGAACTCCTGAGCTCAAGCGATCCTCCTGCCTGGGCCTCCCAAGGTGCTGCTGTTATAAGCATGAGCTGCTGTACCCAGCCTTATTATACTTTTAAATACCAAATTAGACATCCTTGTAGTTTTTACTTAATGGCAAAACATTTTTATTTTCTTGCCTCAGAGTAAATTTGAGTATCACAGGGCTTGAAATCTGACTGTCAAGTTACTTACTACTGTATGGCTGATGGCTAGAAATGCTGTAAGCTGGCTCACTTGAGACAGCCAAGGTTCTTCTTTGTGAATGCCATTAACCTAGACCCTTATGCCATAGCATAGACACAGGCAAATCTTTTATATTGCATTGCCAAGTTTATGTGAATGGCAAGAAAAAAGTTGATATTTGATGTAACTGAGGGTACTGGTTTTTTCCCAAGTTGGGCCGGGTGTGGTGGCTCACGCCTGTAATTCCAACACTTTGGGAGGCCGAGGCGGGTGAGTCATCTGAGGTCGGGAGTTCGAGACCAGCCTAACCAACATGGAGAAACCTCGTCTCTACTAAAAATACAAAATTAGCTGGGTGTGGTGGCGCATAGCTGTAATCCTAGCTAGTCAGGAGGCTGAGGCAGGAGAATCACTTTTACCTGGGAGATGGAGGTTGCAGTGAGCCGAGATTGTACCATTGCACTCCTGCCTGGATAGCAAGAGTAAAACTCCGTCTCAAAAAAAAAAAAAAAAAAAAAAAAAAGGCCTGCTTTTCCTCATTATAGTCAGTGGTAGGTTATGGTCAGCCAAAAACCAGTTTTTGCATTTTCCAAGTTTCCTGTTTTTGAGGGTTTGTCTGTGGTTCCATAGTTCTTTTGCTTATTCATTCACTCAGAAATATTTACTGAATGCCTATCATGTAGGCATTCTTCTAGGTGTTAGGGCATATAACAATGAGCAGAACGAAATGTCAACATGCATAGAGCAAATATTCTAGTAGACAGTTGAAAAATAGATAATGTATCAGTAAGAGTCCAATCAGAATGTCAGAAACTACCTTCCATGTAGAGGGAATTGGTCTCACATGTGTTAGAAGGGCTGGGAAAACAAAAGGTAATAGGAGGGGAGTTGGGAGAACAAATAGGAAAAAAAGGGAGTACCCAGAAATAATAATTGTTAGTACCCCTGCTACTGCATTGTTGAAAATGCTGTAAAAGTTTGTTCTGAATCAGCAGAAAAGGCACTCCCTCAGCCAGGCTGGAACTACCACCAGTGTTGTTGCCAGAAATCTGGAGCAGGAAGGAGCTGCTTCTCCCCTCTTGTCTTCCAGTCACCCACCATGAATACCTGCTATTGGCAAGGCCCATCTGGATGGCAGATGCCAAAGCAGCCTGGAAAGTGGAGTTTGCCGACTTCACCCCCTACAGTATATAGCAGAGCACAGAAAAGTAGAAAGGAGACTGAAAAGAAAAAGGAGGCCGGGCCCAGTGGCTAACGCCTATAATCCCAGCAATTTGGGAGGCCAAGGTGGGCAGATCACCTGAGGCCAGGAGTTCGAGACCAGCCTGGTCCAACGTGGTGAAACCCTGTCTCTACTAAAAATACAAAAATTAGCTGGGTGTGGTGGTGGATGCCTGTAGTCCCAGCTACTTGGGAGGCTGAGGCAGGTGAATCGCTTGAATCTGGGAGTTAGACGTTGCAATGAGCCAAGATCGTGCCACTGCACTCCAGCCTGGGCAACAGAGTGAGACACTGTCTCAAAAAAAAGAAAAGAAAAAGGAAAATAATGTGGCCAAATACACTGCTAATTACCATGAAGAAGAATACATAAGAGTAGGAGGAAAAACAATAAAGACAGGGGTGACGGGAGCTACTCTAGTTAGAGAGTCGTAAGAAGAAGCCACTTGGCAGAAGGAACATTTGAGCAGAGACTTAAGAGAAGTGAAGGTGTAAGTGACATGAAAGCATTCCAGGCAGAGGAAACAGCAAATGCTGAGGACCTGAGACAGGCAGAGTACAGCAAGGATACCACGGTTGCAGCTCAGCCAGCAGGGTAGAGTGGTGGGAGATAAGGACTGGTGGCTGAGGAGCCCTGGGACTTTGTAGCCCATGATAAGGACTTTATGGAAGAGGGGGGAGAAAAGTAGAAACAAGGAGATGAGGAAGGAGTCTTATCACAGTGGCTTGAATAATGTGTTAATCTTTACAGTGTGCAAGAACAATGTAAAATGTAGGGGCAGTAAAAGATAAACAGAAAAACTAAGGGGAAAAAAATTCTAAAAATTCTCCAGAAAAATTCTGGAGTGAAGAGCATGTGTGGAGCATGCATGCATGTCTATGCTAACTTCATCTACAGAGAAACAAACAGTTTCATCTAAGGATTAATTATGTACTTGGTTTTTACTTCCTTCCTCCCCTAACCGCACAGTCTTGAACTTGCAAATTTACTTTTAAGGAACCTTGGTTAGACTGGAAATAAAACTTTATTCTGTGTCTACTATTGCAAGGCACAGTATTAAACACTGTGAAAAAGTAAAACAGATATAAAATGTGCGTCCTGCTCTTAAGACATTCTTAGTCATGGACAGAGGCATGGAAAGTTCAATTAGGATATAAGAATTGTTATAAGGTAGTAAATTAATGGTACATACAAGTGCTGAGGGTTCGAGGAAAGAGAAAAACGTGAAGTAGAGGTTGTCTTCAAAGTTTTCTTAGAAAAGGAAGTTCAGCCATATTTTAAAGGATCAGCAAGATTTTAAATGTACTAATCTTTAAGCTTCAAGACATAAGGACTTGGCACAGAGCATTTAGCACAGAGCCTGGTGCATAGTAGGTACTCAGTCATTTGTTGAGTGAATTAAATTTGTACTTATTTGATATGAAACCAAGTTGAGAGGAAAGTAAGTTGGAAATAATGTCTTTCTTTATTCAACTTGTCTGCTGGCCATTTTGCTACGTTTCTGAGACTTTCCATTAAAAGATGAACAGAAAGAGAGTCAGTTGAAATCATCTGCTTTGCCTGAAGACTTCAAGTTTGGTATCCAGAGTATACCATGGAAATTTCAGTATTTAATATCACTGAATAAGCCTTTGGTCAAAAGTGGTGATATATAATAATGGAATTATTAGCCTATTATTCTGAGAATTAAACACATTGATATCATCGCCTTTCTAAATATCAGTAGAAGTTTGGATGTTTACTAATATAAAAATCATCTTGAAAGATTTCTTCCTTTTCTTTTTTTCTCCCAGGAGGAAGAAGCAGTACTTTTTTGTCTCACAGCATTAGTAACCAAGCTAACGTTCACCAGTCTGTCATTAGCTCCTGGCTCAGCACTGATCCTGCAAAAGACCGAATTGAAATCACAAGCTTGCTTCCCAGTAGGTCTCTGTCTGTGAATAGTTTGGATATTTTAGGTCCTTGTCTTGTTTGTGGAACCGATGCAGAAGCAATTTATGTTACTAGACATCTTTTTTCATAGACGTACTGTAATTATAAGATTTCAGATAGAATATACAATTAGCCTTTTGAGATCCAACTTCTGTGCAAAATTTTATTATCAGAAAATGCAAGATTTGCAGGGGAAACATCAGTAAACTACCATTAATGTCAATGCCCCGATTTGGTTTTTGTTAGCCTGACACTCCCACACAGTTGTAGGATCCGATAGATGACTGATGGCAAAATATTGTGAACATGTGGAAGAAAATCAGTGGGATTCTGGTGCTGATGAATAGGTTACCTTCAGAGTATTATTGACAGCTCATGGAACTAGTTCTTTATTTTTGATGTTGTGGGAATTAACACATCAGTGGTGGTTATGGGAACCACCAACAGGTTCCTACAGTTTTTATCAGTAGTATGTGGAGTATATGCCTTCCTAGTGGCAGTTGCCAATGTTAACGATTATTCTTTTTATTGCAAGTATTTCCTGTGATCCTTCCACACTTTATTTCCTTAATAATAATAATAATAAACTTTTTCAGAAAGAATTGAGTAGAGCAAAAATGACAAAGATGTATAGCTGTGTTCGATTTTTTTTCTTTCTTTTTTTTTTTTGAGGCAGAGTCTTGCTCTGCTGCAGTGCAATGGTGCAATTTCGGCTCACTGCAACCTCTGCCTCCTTCCAGGTTCAAGCGATTCTCCTGCCTCAGCCTCCTGAGTAGCTGGAACTACAGGGGTGCATCACCACGCCCAGCTAATTTTTGTATTTTTAATAGAGACGGAGTTTCACCATGTTGGCCAGGATGGTCTCGATCTCTTGACTTCATCATGATCCACCCGCCTCAACCTCCCAGAGTGCTGGGATTACAGGTGTGAGCCACTGTGCTCATGCTAAAATTTTTTTAAGGTGAAAATGTTTTGACAAGTTCCTTTTTCAGAATAGGTTTTTGAGCAGAACTCTTTCAGCTCCTTAGACCCAACTTTATTTTTGTTGAAAAGGAAAAAATACAACATTTTTCCTAAGGAATTTAGCTTTTGTTTAGCTTCACAGCATAGCTGAAAGTTGCCAAACTGAACATTGTGCAATAAAGTAGAATTCTATATTGATAAGCGAACTGATTTCCAAACTAAAATTTGATAGATAAAAGTGTGATTAATCAAATGATATGATCAGAGTAAATAATTTTGCCTTAATTTTAAGTCTTTTGTTTTAGCCACCTGTAGTCTTACCAACCATCTTTATCCTTGTCTGCAGGGATAATAATAACCTAATGTAGTGTTTTAAGATAATTTAATGATACTATCTTTCCAAAGTTTGTTAGATTTTAAATGTATTATTGAGCTGAGACCTTAATGACAAATCACTGCTATAAGACAATTGAAGTGTTCATTTACTTTGTAATTCCAATAATCATAGTTATGGAATTATGGTAAGGTTTTGCTTTTCTGTCCTATAAATATATATATTTTTTGAGACGGGGTTTCGCTCTTGTTGCCGAGGCTGGAGTGAAATGGCACGATTTCAGGTCACTGCAACCTCCGTCTCTTAGGTTCAAGCAGTTCTCCTGCCTCAGCCTTCCAAGTAGCTGGGATTACAGGCATGCGCCACCACACCCTGATGATTTTTTTTTTTTTTTTCTTTTTTTTGAGATGAAGTTTTGCTCTTTCGCCCAGGCTGGAGTGCAGAGGCACTACTCTCGGCTCACTGCAATGTCCACCTTCTGGTTTCAAGTGATTCTCCTGCCTCAGCCTCCTGAGTAGCTAGAATTACTTACAGGTGCTCGCCACCACGCCCAGCTAATTTTTGTATTTTTAGTAGAGATGGAGTTTCACTGTGTTGGCCAGGCTGGTCTTGAACTCCTGACCTCGTGATCCACCTGCCTCAGCCTCCCAAAATGCTGGGATTACAGGCGTGAGCCACCGCTTCTGGCTGATTTTTGTATTAATAGTAGAGACAGGGTTTCACCATGTTGGCCAGGGCTGGTCTCGAACTCCTGACCATGGGTAATCAGCCCGCCTTGGCCTCCAAAAGTGCTGGGATTACAGGCGTGAGCCACTGCGCCCTACCTATTTGCAATTCTTTTAATGCCACTTTACTTCAGGGGTTTTGGATTTTTGATCTGTCTATAGTATTATTGCTGGGACTAATTTTTTAAAGAATTTTTGTTACTACTAAATAATTACAGAAAAAGCAAAGTCAAAAGAAAATTCTAAGTACTTAGAATTTCAAGCACACAGTATTCTTTTCATATCCGTTTCTATCCATCAATGTATATAATTTTTTAATAAAATGAAATATATATACTATCTTTGTGGATGCACGTTCCCTAGCAGTAAACACATTTTTTTCTATTATCATTTTGAACTGCTACATAATATTCTAAGGTATAGGTGTGTGTACCATAATTTATTTCAATTGGTTGCCTATTATTGATTATTTCATGTTTCCAGCTTCTCACTATTATGATTAGTGCTATAATGCCTATTTGATTTAATTTGCATTTCTTTTAAAACTTGGCTTTTATTCTTGGTGGTTTTTTGTTTTTTATTTTTTTTTATTTTTAGACGGAGTCTCGCTCTGTAACCAGACTGGAGTGCAGTGATCTCAACTCACTGCAACCTCCACCTCCCAGGTTCAAGCGATTCTCCTGCCTCAGCCTCCTGAGTAGCTGGGATTACAGGCATGCGCCACAACACCCGGCTAATTTTTTGTATTTTTAGTAGAGAGGGGGTTTCACTATGTTAGCCAGCCTGGTCTCGAACTCCTTACGTCAGGTGATCCACCCACCTCAGCCTCCCAAAGTGCTGGGATTACAGGCATGAGCCACCGTGCCAGCCAAATCATTTGATTTATTTCTTAATACTTTCTGTCCCCTGGCATCATGCTGTCCTGTCCTAGGTTTATATAAATGTTAACCTGTAATTCCTTTTATTTTGTGGTTTTGTATTTTGCATGTAATGATTGCATTTGGAATGTAATTATTTAATGTGTCTGAAGTTTTTTTCTTTTTAGTATGGATAATTCCAAACATATGAAAAGGATGGTTTTATTAACCTGTGTACTCGTTGCCCAGCTTCATCAATTAACAACACACAGCCAGTCTTACCTCTGCTGCTGTTCATTCCCCACCCCTGCTCTGGATCACTGTAAAGCAAATTCCAGATGTCATTTCAATCATAATTCTTCACTGTACATCTCTGAAGGATGAGACACACACACACACTTTTTTTGGTGGGGGGTTGGTAGGGGAGACAGGGTCTCGCTCTGTGACCCAGGCTGAAGTGCAATGGCATGATCACAGCTTACTGCAGCCTCAGCCTCCCAAGCTCAAGCAATCCTCTCACCTCAGCATCCTAAGTAGCTGGGACTACAAGTGTGTGCCACCACATCCAGCTAATTTTTTTAACTTTTTTGTAGAGATAGGGTCTCACTATATTGCCCAGGCTGGTCTTGAACTCCTAGCCTCAAGCAATCCTCCTGCCTTGGTTTTCCAAAGTGCTTGGATTACAGACCTGAACCACTGTGCCTGGCCTCTTGTCAATCTTAGTATCACAAAAGTAGACAAGTAGATATTATGTGCTTCCTGATGTAATATAAAAGGAGCAAATAACACCACCTATGAAATATTCTTGCCCAGAAGAAACTACTTGTCTTTTATTTTGTGGCATTTCAGGAGTAAGTAAAAACCATACACTTATTCAGCTCAGGGTAGGTTTTTTCCCAGCACTGAAAAGTAAACCAGGTAATTTGGATAATTGCTGTTACCCTAAATATCATTTCAAGGACTGTTTTCAGCCTAGCTGTCCTTCCCCATCTCCTAGCAACAAAAGTGAACCTGATTTACCTGTCTTTACAGACACTACAGGAGACGAAAGAACATGTTAAATGACAACATATTGTCCTGTAGTTGCACTATTAAGACCACATCATGTTGTCCTGTCCACCATGCCCAACTAATTTTGTATTTTTAGTAGAGATGGGGTTTCTCCATGTTGGTCAGGCTGGTCTCGAACTCTGGACCTCAGATGATCCGCCTGCCTTGGCCTCCCAAAGTGCTGGGATTACAGGCGCGAGCCACTGAGTATTTGTAACCGTAAGAGAAAGTATATTTTAACAGCATTACATTTCATGCCAATTGACAAGTTCTGCCAATTTTAATATGAAACTAAGCTTTATGTCATACAATACCATAATTTATGAATTTGTTCATTGTCACTGCCTTTATTTATGTAACCATCAAATAGAGTGTCTTTCAAGGGTTGCAGGATCTTAGAGGTAGAAAGTACCTTGGTGATCATCTCCAGCCTAAATTTCATCATCCCTTCTACGGTATTCCCAACAAAGTATCATCAGACCTATACTTAAAAACATATAGTGGCCAGGCACGGTGGCTCACACCTGTAATGCTAGCACTTTGGGAGGCAGAGGTGGGTGGAGCACCTGAGGTCAGGAGTTCGAGATCAGCCTGGCCAACATGGCGAAACCCCATCTCTACTAAAAATGGGAAAAAAAATTAACCCGGTGTGGTGGCAGGCATCTATAATCCCAGCTACTCGGGAGGCTGAGGCAGGAGAATTGCTTGAACCCGGCAGGCAGAAGTTGCAGTGACCCAAGATCGTGCACTTCACTCTGGCCTGGGCAAAAGAGCAAAACTCCATCTCAAAAAATACACATATAGATGGTGATAAAGTTTCCCATTTTCCAATGCAGCTTCACATTTGAACAACTCTAATTGATACAGCTTTATGGCAGAGTTGTAGCATGTGAGTGGGATCCAGAACACTCAATCCTATAAAAGGGTACAGTCCTGTTGTACATTAACACACTGATGATGTAAACCTATGAGATGAGCCAATTACCAATTATGTTATATTCGAATCTGCTTTGTGTTGGGATACTTTAATGTAGGGTTTCACTAAATAAATGAATTTTCATATACTGAACTGAAATTTGCTTCCATCTGTCTTATCTCAGGAGCCACACACACAAAATTCCTCTCATCACATATTCAAATATTCAAAATTGATTATTATAGTCTCTCCAGTGAAGGTTTCCTTCTCACTCTTTCTTGCCATTTTTGGCTAAATCATTCTTATCCTTTAAGACTCCTTCTAGTTGTCATTTTCTCCAGACAGCTTTTACTGGCCTCTAGCAATCCGGACTAAATTGCACTCTGTTTCAAAGGCCCACTGTGCAGAACTTAAATTGTGCGCAAAGCAGTGTGTTAAGAAGCCTGTCTCCCCCTGCTGGTCCCTTAGTGTAACAATGTTTAACAGTATCTGAACCATAGTAAGCAATGAGTCACTGTTAATTGACCTAGTTTTCACAACCTTGTTTTCCCTTTAAAAATTACTCCTCTTTGTCAAAGGCCTTTTTTTTTTTTTTTGAGACTTAAGTCTTGCTCTGTCGCCCAGGCAGGAGCGCAATGGAATGATCTCAGCTCACTGCAACCTCCACCTCCCAGGTTCAAGCAATTCTCCTGTCTCAGCCTCCCGAGTAGCAGGGATTACAGGTGTGCGCCCAGCTAATTTTTTGTATTTTTAGTAGAGATGGGGTAGAGACGGGGTTTCACCATGTTGGCCAGGCTGGTCTTGAACTCCTGACCTCAAGTGAACCACCCTCCTCAGCCTCCCAAAGTGCTGGGATTATAGGCATGAGCCACTGTGCTCGGCCAGAGGCCCTCTTTTAAGTGTGACTTCTAAGATAAACACTTTTTCATATATTGTCTGCCTTGCTGATTATGACAGAAAGCTTGCCATCCTGTTAATAGGAATGATATTCCTTTGTAATGCTGTCTCAGCTTCTGAAGTGTTCACATGTGATACTCCTAAGCCACACTTCCTATATTTGGGAGTTAATACAAATGGTTTTTAATCCTTAATATGGGCCTATTTTTCTTGTTCTAAGAAAAATTTCATTTCAGTATAGGAAAGGAATAACAATTTTCTTTGAATCTTTTGTAGAAGCTATTATTTTCTACATAATTAGCCCAGCATGCTCTCTCCACTTTCATCCCATTGATTAGGAAAGATGTTTGAGACAGGATTTCACTCTGTCACCCAGGCTGGAGTGCAGTGGTGTGATCCCTGGCTCACTGCAGCCTCGACCTGGGCCCAAGCAATCCTCCCACCTCAGTCTCCCAATCTGAGACTGCAAGCATGTACCATCAAGCCTGACTAATTTTTGCAATTTTTATTGAGATGAGGTTTCACTATATTGCCCAGGCTGGTCTTGAACTCCTGGGCTAAAGCAATCTGCTTGCCTTGGCCTCCCAAAGTGCTAGGATTACAGACAAGAGCCACCATGCCCAGCCAGAAAGATGTTAAATGAAATGAAAGTCTTAGGCCCACTGCTGGAGTCTTCTCAATTATCAATGAAACATGAATCTTTGCTATTTGGCTACAGTTACTGAAATATTTATAAAACAGTCTCATTATTGACATTTCATTCCATTTATCTTATTTACAAGGTTATTGTGAGAAAATGTGCTATAGTTATACTATCAAAAATTTGGCATAATTGAAAAATTCTTGGTCCTTTGTGAATAGTACTTCTATTTAATTGTATTATGGAAACATCCTTTTAATAATCCACTCTAGACTCTTGTCCAAGAAGCATACTAAATTCAACAGTATATAGTTTATATCGAGCCTTTAGTTAAGCTTATGGTATCAATAGTATCTAGCTCAGACTAACAGAAGGTCTGGCCAGGTGTGGTGCCTCACGCCTGTAATCCCAGCACTTTGGGAGGCCGAGGGGGGTGGATCACCTGAGGTCAGGTGTTGAAGACCAACATGGTGAAACCCCTGTCTCTACTAAAAACAAAAATTAGCCTGGCGTGGTGACAGGCGCCTGTAGTCCCAGCTACTCGGGAGGCTGAGGCAGGAGAATCCCTTGAACCCAGGAGGCAGAGGTTGCAGTGAGCTGAGATTGTGCCACTGCACTCCAGCCTGGCAACAGAGCAAGACTCCATCTCAAAAAAAAAAAAAAGAAAGAAAAAATTGGGCCGGGCACAGTGGCTCACACCTGTAATCCCAGCACTTTGGGAGGCCGAGGCAGGCGGATCACCAGAGGTCGGTAGTTCCAGGCCAGCCTGACCAACACCAACACGGTGAAACCCCATCTCTACTTAAAAAAAAAAAAAAAAGAATATTAGCCAGGCATATTGGCGCATGCCTGTAATCCCAGCTACTCTGGAGGCTGAGGCAGGAGAATCGCTTGAACCCGGGAGGCGGAGGTTGCGATGAGCGGAGATCGTTCTATTGTACTCCAGTCTGGGAAACCAGCGAAACTGTTTCAAAAAAAAATAAAGGTCTGAACAGTAGTCGTGCTCTTGTTTTACAGATATGAAGCTTGGGGAGACCCAATATATGATATGCAACTATTTTATTTGAACCCTTATTGGTATCATTCTGACCCACCATTAATGTTAAACGGCAATGTAAAACAATTAACAGCGAGGTCCTGGGCCACAGTCATCTTAGCATTGAGCCAGTTCCCAACATTTCCCTACATTCAATGTGTACAAAAAGGGCAGAAAACTCCAGGGGGTGCAGGAGAAGTAGAATGACTGGAAGCTGGCTGATCAGATAATGTTAATTTAAAATAAGGTTCAGCCGGGCAAGGTGGCTCATGCCTGTAATCCCAGCACTTTGGGAGGCTGAGCCAGGAGGATTGCTTGAGCTTGGGAGGTGGAGGTTGCAGTGAGTGAACCATTGCATTCTAGCCTGGGTGGCAGCATGACTCAAAACTAAATTAAATTTAAATTTAATTAAAATATTTTTTAAAATGTAGCTGCAAAAAAATCAGAAGAGTTTTTACCCTCTATAGAGTAGAATAAACTTTTAAAAATCTTAGCCAGAGAGGTCTTAGAATCCATGATACACCAGTAGCAAGGCATACATCTAGCACCCAGATTTGGTTTCTTATACCATATTCCAATAAAAGGAACCAAGGCGCCTTGGAGGAATGATGATCCCTGAACCCGGGCAAGAAATATACAAGATAACTTGGAGAACTGGGTGTGGTGGCTCATGCTTGTAATCCCGCACTTTGGGAGGCCAAAGCGGGCGGATCACTTGAGCTCAGGAGTTCGAGGCCAGCCTGGGAGACATAGGGAGAGGTGGTCTCTAAAAAAAATACAAAAATTAGGCATGCCAGGCATGGTGGCTCACGCCTGTAATCCCAGCACTTTGGGAGGCTGAGGCGGGCAGATCATCTGAGGTCGGGAGTTCAAGACCAGCCTGACCAACATGGAGAAACCCCTTCTCTACTAAAACTACAAAATTAGCTGGGCATGGTGGTGCATGCCTGTAATCCCAGCTACTCGGTAACACTGAGGCAGGAGAATTGCTTGAACCCAGCAGGCGGAGGTTGCGGTGAGCCGAGATGGCACTGCTGCATTCCAGCCTGGGCAACAAGAACAAAACTTGGTCTCAAAGAAAAAAAAAAAATTAGTCAGTCGTGGTGGCCTGCGCCTGTAATCCCAAGCTACTCGGATGCTGAGGCAGGAGGATCACCTGAGTCGTGGGGGTTGAAGCTGCAGTGAGCCATAATTATATCACTGCACTTCAACTTGGGTGACAGAGTGAGACCCCATCTAAAAAAAAAAAAAGAGATTTTGGAGCACCTTGTGCTGCCTGAAAATATGAAAGTTCTTTTTTTTTTTTTTAAAGGTAAGGTCTTGCTTTGTCACCCAGGCTGAAGTGCAGTGGCTAGATCTCGGCTCACTGCAGCATTGGCCTCCTGGGCTCAGGCGATCCTTCTGCCTCAGCCTCCTAAGTAGCTGGGACTACAGTTGTGTACCACCACACCTGGCTGATTTATAGAGATGAGGTCTTGCTATGTTACCCAGGCTGGTCTCGAACTCTTGGGCTCAAGTGATTCTCCTGTCTCAGCCTCCAGAAGTGCTGCGATTAAAGGGGTGAGCCACCAAACTGGGCAGAAAGTTCTTTAAAACACACACACACATATGACAAGCCAACTGAAAGAGCTCCAGTGGCCAAAACTGAAACAACTTGAGCAACAAAATAAATACCCAAAGCATAAAATAAATATCCATGAGGCCATACTGACATAAAGGGTTTTTCTTTTATTTGTTTATCTATTTTTATGTAAGATGGACCCTTGCTTTGTCACCCAGACTGGAGTGCAGTGGTACAATCTCAGCTCACTGCAACCTCCACCTCCCGAGTTCAAGCGATTCTCCTGCCTCAGCCTCCCAAGTAGCTAGACTACAGGCATGCGCCCACCACGGCCGATTTTTTGTATTTTTAGTAGAGACAAGGTTTCACCATGTTGGCCAGGCTAGTCTCGAGCTCCTGACTTAAGTGATCCGCCCACCTCCGTCTCCCAAAGTGCTAGGATTATAGGTGTGAACTACCACGCCCGGCCAATAAATGTTTGAATAAATAAATGAAGGAGAAGGGATAAATCTGCAGAATTTCAAATAATGTATTTGAATTCTCCACTTTTATTTATTTGAGACAGAGTCAAGATGATGGAGCACAACTCCCTATTCCTTAAGAGTGGGTGGCACATAGTCTGATGTCTTACCCTAAGATTGCATGAATTTCTGGTAGGGTTTATGTTCTCAGGGCCACACTGGTCTCCAGACTTCTTCCATGTACACTGCCCCCTCCTTCCTTTCTAAGGTCACCCAAGCATGAAATCGGACTCTACATCTATTGCTAAAAACAAGCCCCATTTCCATGAAGCACTGAAGAGTTGAGTAGGCTGAAACTGGACCAAGATCTTCCATCACAATAATATAAAAACCTGCAAATGCGATGGCAGGTATCGCCATTCCCACACACACATCCAGCACCCACAGTAAGTATTTCCCCAACCATCAGCACTCTCGGCACCTACAGTCCCCGCTGCTTTTCATTTGGTCGGTTTGTTCTCTTCCTGATCATTGCACCTCTCCTTTCCCTGCTCTTTCATCTCTCGCCCTACTTCACAGGAGTAAGCCTCCTAGTCCTACACAGAGCAATTTACTCAGCTCCCTGAATTATCTAGGAATTTCCCCAAAGACGAGAGTTTGTGGAGATACTTTCCTTTAGGTTTAGAGAGCATTGAGTACCATTGGTTGATGACAGAGGTGACAGGATTATGGGAGCAGTCTATTCTTCCAGATGCAGAATCCTTTTGGATAGGGCAAGTAGACCTGTGGACATATTAGATTCCTATAATTCATATAATTTTAGGGCTGAAAACGTTTTCATGGGTCACCCTTCCGTTGAAGAAAGTAAGCTCTTTAGTGACCCACCTTGGGTCACATTGTCTACCTTCTACAAACTCTGTGCTTGTAGAAAATAGGCTTTCAACCAAATATTCTTGGAACATAATCTTTTTTTTTTTTTTTTTTTTGAGACGGAGTCTCGCTGTGTTGCCCAGGTTGGAGTGCAGTGGCGCGATTTCGGCTCACTGCAAGCTCCACCTCCCGGGTTCACGCCATTCTCCTGCCTCAGCCTCCCAAGTAGTTGGGACTTCAGGCGCATGCCACCTTGCCCGGCCATTTTTTTTGGATTTTTTTAGTACAGACGGGGTTTCACCGTGTTAGCCAGGATGGTCTCGATCTCCTGACCTCGTGATCCGCCCGCCTTGGCCTCCCAAAGTGCTGGGATTACAGGCGTGAGCCACCGCGCCCGGCTGGAACATAATATTTTACCAGGTTTTCACATTTGGATTTCTGGATACAGTAAGTAGCCAGTTACTACTTTAACGTCAGAAAAAGATGTCTTTAATTTTTTAATAGTCTGTAGTAGAAAAATTACGAAAGAAGGTACTTAAAAACACCAGCTGTATATTTCCTAGAGGAAAAACTGGCAAAGGCGCTCTTCACAAAGGGTAGACGGTACCTTATACATCAAACCCAACGATCCCGTCCCACACTTTACATTCAGCTTAACCGTAAGTAAAACCTCTTGTCACACCGTCACCGTTACTCCAATTACGGCAATAACGACCTCCTTCTACGGATGCGGTTGACAGATAAGATCTCTAAACTGCTAATCAATCGGTCCTGGCTCAAGAATTTCTTATCTGCCTGATTCAGAAAATACAGATGCTGGAAGCTCACAGGCTTGTTCAGGGAAAGAACGCTAAGCAAGAATAAAATTTTATTTCAAAGCGCCAAAAATCTCGAATTCTGAAGTCCACAGCAAGGTTTCCCAGAGCGACTCACAGTTGTTCCCTTGTGAGAACGTAGCTCCGTGATATGCGCATCCCTACTCGGTCCAGAGAAATAGATCAATGGGAAAAAGGATTGAATCAACGGGAGAGAGCCTTAACCCACGGCCGCGGGCGAGTCGTCTGGGCATGGGCAGGCGGGAGCGACGTGGGGCGACGCTCACGAACGATCAGAGCGGCGGGCGACGCAAAGAGGCCCGAAGGCCGCTGGCTGTGCACTCCCTCGCAGCAGCCGGGCGGGCAGAAGCCCCCAGTCCTCTGCCCCCGCGCAAGCGACGCCGGGAAATGCCCACATCCGGGAAACCTGCAGCGGAGTGCGGCGGCGGCGACACTGAGTGGAAGGCAAAATGGCGGCGGCGGCGGTGTCGTGGTGTTAAGGGGAGAGCCAGGTCCTCGCGACCCCCGCGACGGGTCGCGCTGGCCCGCGGCAGCCGGCCCGCTCCTCTCCCCGCTCTGCCCCACCAGGGATACTTGGGGTTGCTGGGACGGGCTCCGGCCGCCTCGGCGTCCGCCCTCAGGCCCGTGGCCGCTGTCCAGGAGCTCTGCTCTCCCCTCCAGGTAGGTCCGGGGCCGGCGTAGCGGGTGCTCTCCTCCCTTGCTCGAGTTGGCGGGGCGGTGGCCGCCGGGGCCCACGCCCATCCCCTCTGGCGAGGGTCCAGAGGTTGCTGTGGACTGGCGGGCAGAGCTGGCCCGCTCGGGCCTGACTTGGCTGGTTGCATTGACCCGAGCTGAGCCCTGCCCTGGGGAAGCGAGGGTTGGCCGCGCCCGGTGCTGCAGGAAGAGCCCCGGGCTTTTCGGCCTCGGAGGTGCAGGTTTGGCTGGGTAGAGCCTGTCTTGCTGGCGGCCTTGCGCCGAGGATCTCCCACCCCACCCCCAACACGCGAGTCGGCGGTGTCCAGGAGGGAAGGAATGGGAAAGGTGGTTCTGAAGGAAAATTGCAGTAAAAGGGCTACAGTTCTTTGAATCCCAGAGGGCCGTGATCCTGGGTATACCTTGGAGAAATCCTTGGAGTCTCTTATGTCTAGTTCAGTGTGATTTTAGGTTACTGTTCTTAGCTGGAAGTGGTGGGAAAGATGGAGAGGTCTTTATGGAGTAGCAGTGTGTATATAAATACAGCAAATGAAAGAACGACAATTAAGGGAACAGTGACTCTCAGATGACTTGATTTATCACTGTTCTGACTGTCAATTTCTAAGGGAACAAAATTTAATGTTTGCCAACTTATATGTTAATACGACTTTTAAAACATGTATCGCCCTCCAGAAGTTATTCATAAATCTAGTGAACAATAAGTATAATCTCATGCACAGAAGTATATTGTATAACTCCAGTTTTGGAAATGGATTTGAATGTTAGCGATCATGAAACTTGTCAGACCTTTATGAATTATTTATTGAAGGTTAAAATTTTTTATCAAATTTCCTCCATGAGGAAGAAAAGCTAGGACATTATAATTGGAATGAATGTTCTCTGCTACGAAAACAAAGCTTATCTCTGTAAAGTAGGGTAGTTGATTCCCTAAGGCAGTGGAGGAATTTGATTGAACAGTAAAAGAAGTAGCACTGTGTTAGTCCAGTTGGCTGCTACTGCAAGAAACTAGATCATGGTCCATGCTTGGAATGGCACATTCTGTGCCTAAATATTGATTAAAAATGCCTTGCTGCTCACCAAAAAATACTTCTACTACATTTTTAATGTATAATATCTGGCTTTCATTGTATAGGTCGTTTTTATTTTTGTTTTGTTTTTATTGCAAGTCCTTGTTCTGTATAAATAGTCTTGGAACGGTTCTAACCCTGGTTGTTTAGTTATTTATATGTTGTATTTATATTAATGGGAGATTGTTATACATCACAAAAGTTATTTAGTCATTGAATAACATTTTCGCCAAGTAGAAACAGCAATCATTTTTCAGCATGAAGATACAGTGTTGCTTTCACTTTTGATCCGACAATTATTAGAAAGTGAACTGAAGAAAATATCAGTATGCAGTTTCCTTTAAAGATGGGAACTCGCCATCTTGCCTGTGCCGGATTCCAACTCCTGGGCTCCAGCAATCCTCCCACCACAGCCTCTCAAGTAGCTGGGACTACAGGTGCACTACTGCACCCAGCCAGGGTACTTTTCTGATAAACTTAATTCAACCCAAGTTAACACTTTGAAATCTTATGTAATGGTACCATTTTTTTCCCCCTAAGTTGGACAAACTAATCAGTGATACTTGTTTGTTGATGTTTGTATTTTTGATGAGGGTCTGAACTTTTTTTAAAAAGGCGATTTGTCATACCAAGGCAGTTTGATTCCAGAGCTCTTACTTTAACCATGAGGTTAAAAGTCGTTGAAAGTTATGGAGTAGGTAGGTGACATGATCAGAATTGTTTATTAAGATGAATCTGGCCCCATTGTAGTGTGGGTTAAAAAGGTAAGCAGTTTTGCTTTGAAGAATTATTTTAAAAATTCTCTTTGCCTAGTAATAATTTGAATTTTCACATGTCATAGCAGCAAAGATTATTAAGATTTAGTAATGCCAGTATTAACCATACCTTGTTGTGGGGATTATAAAATTAGTATAACTTTCTAGAAGGCAGTCTGACAATAAGTATTAGAATTTTAAATATGTATTCTCTTTGATCCAGCAATTCCACTTCTGAGAATTTATTTTAAGGAAAATGCTCAGCAATGTGTGCACAAGAATTTTTATTGCAGCAATTTTTTTTTGTTCACAATTTTTGTTATGTGCAAGGAATATGCTATATATATTATATATATGTTCATTTTATTAAACTATGAAGCATAATAAAATGAATATCCATGAACTTACCACCTGTCCTCAGAACTAGAACATTACCAGTATAATTGAAGTTATCAGTTTGCAGTATTATTTTACATTAGCAAAAAAATGAGGAACAACCTAAATGTCCATCAGTCAGGGATTTATAAATAATAGTACATCTGGCCAGACGTGGTGGCTCACGCCTGTAACCAGCTCTTTGGGAGGCCAAGGTGGGTGGATTACCTGAGGTCTAGGAGTTCGAGACCAGCCTGGCCAACATGGTGAAACCCCATGTCTACTAAAAATACAAAAATTATCTGGGTGTGGTGGCGCACGCCTGTAGTCCCAGCTACTTATAAGGCTGAGGCAGGAGAATCACTTGAACCCGGGAGACAGAGGTTGCAGTGAGCCAAGATAGCACCACTGCACTCTAGCCTGCAACAGAGCGAGGCTCCGTCTCAAAAATAAATAAATAAATAAATAAAATAAAAATAGTACATATACATGATGAAGTTCAATATCAAGGTATTTAAAGGAATGAGGTTGAACTATCATATTTTCTCAGTTCTGAAATACCACTAACTCTAAGATAAGCCGTCTATTTAGTAGCAATTTTTTAGCGGGAAGAAAGTAAACATAAAGCTTTTATTAATAATCAGTAGCATACATTTATTCGTTCAATTGTTTACTATTTTCGTCACAATAAAGTTTGAGTCTCAGCCTTATTCACATTCAGAATCTAGGATTCTTCTGAATTACTTTGGGTAGTTAATGCAACATCATGATAACAGGCTGCTTTTCGTAATGCTAGTTAATTATCTTAACCTATGTTGTCTTTATGATTGTGTGTATAATTTTAAGGTATATTGAAGAATACTGGGATTTTGCTTTCCTTTTTGCTTAGTTTTTTTTTTCTTCTTCTTCTTAATTGAATTACTTATTGCTGGAAATTAAACAGCTTCCTCTGAAGATAACTGCAAAAGTTTTGACAGATTTTGAGTCTGTCTTACCTTTGAAAATTCTGTGATCTTGCTTGAATTTAATAATTATGCCTTTAATTGCATTGTCTATTGAATGACAGTTTGAGTGCACAATACTATATCACAATGGAATCTTTTCAAAACATTTTGTGGGCCAGGCATGGTGTAATCCCAGTATTTTGGGAAGCTGAGGCAGGAGGAACACTTGAATTCAGGAGTTTGAGACCAGCCTGGGCAACCTAGCAAGCTCTCCATCTCCATTTACAAAAGTAGTAATAGCCAGGCGGGTAGCTCATGTTTGTAATCCCAGCACTTTGGGAGACTGAGATGGATGGATCACATGAGGTCAGGAGCTCAAGACCAACCTGGCCAACATGGCGCACCCCTGTCTCTACTAAAAATACAAAAATTAGCTGTGTGTGGTGGTGGGTACCTGTAGTCCCAGCTACTCCGGAGGCTGAGGCATGAGAATCACTTGAACTTGGGAAGTAGAGGTTGCAGTGAGCCAGAATATGGCACTACACTCCAGCCTGGGCAACAGAGTGAGACTCATGCCTATAATCCCAGCACTTTGGGAGGTTGAGGCAAGTGGATCACCTGAGATCAGGAGTTCAAGACTACCCTGGCCAACATGGTGAAACCCTGTCTCTACTAAAAATACAAAAATTAGCCACACATGATGGCACATGCCTGTAATTCCAGCTACTTGGGAGGCTAAGGCAGGAGAATCACTTGAACCCGGGAGGCAGAGGTTGCAGTGAACTGAGATTGTGCCATTGCACTCCAACCTGGGCAACAAGAGAGAAACTGCTTCTCAAAAAAAACAAACAAAAACAAAACAGAAAAAAAGAAAAAACATTTTGAGCATCATATATGGTGCTGCCAATGAAAATATTACAATTGGCCGGGTATGGTGGCTCATGCCTGTAACTGCAGTACTTTGGGAGGCCAAGGCGGTTGAATCACCTGAGGTCAGGTGTTTGAGACCAGCCTGGGCAACATGGTGAAACCCCATCTCTACTAAAAGTACTAAAAATTAGCTGGGTGTGGTGGTGGACGCCTGTAATCCCAGTTACTTGGGAAGCTGAGGCAGGAGAATTGCTTGAACCTGGGAGGTGGAGGTTGCAGTGAGCCAAGATGGTGCCATTGCACTCCAGCCTGGGCAACAGAGCGAGACTCTGTCTCAAGAAAACAAAAAAAGAAAATAATACAATTAAGGTAACAAAGAGATTTCTACTTTTATTTTGTGGTTAAGTTAGGCATGTGCAATGACTGCTACTCTAGAACTTCTCTGCTTTGGAGGGGAGATTGGACCTTGATTTATTTGGAAGGAACTCTCAGCCATTGTTTTAATTATCATCCCTGGCCACCTGTGAAGTGTGTGTTGGGTGAGTATTCTCTCTTTGGAAGGTACAAATCTTTCTCAACTAGCTTATTGCTCATAGAAGTTGGGGGCCCAAGGGTTGATCTTAAGATATACTCTATTTATTTATTTATTTATTTTTTTCTGGGACAGAGTTTTGCTCTGACTTCAGCCCAGGCTGGAGTGTAGTGGCAAAATCACGGCTCACTACAGCCTTGACCTCCTGGGCTCTATTGATCCTCCCACCTCAATTGATCCTCCCATCTCAGTCTCTCCAGTAGCTGGGACTGCAGGTGCACACCAACATACTTAGCTGATTTTTTTTTATTTTTTCTAGAGATAGGGTCTCACTTTGTTGCCCAGGCTAGTCTCAAACACCTGGGCTCAAGAGATCCGCCCACTTCAGCCTCCAAAAGTTTTGAGATTACAGGCATGAGCCACTGCACCTGGCCCTAAATTTTAGAAATATTAAAATGTAGAAAAGCATGCTTAGAATCAAACAAACATGACACTGGCTGGGCATGGTGGCTCACGCCTGTAATCCCAGCACTTTGGGATGCCGAGATGGGAGGATCGCTTGAGGCCAGGAGTTTGAGACCAGCCTCGTCAACATAGTGAGACCCTCATCTCTATTAAAAAAGAAAAGAGAGAATAAAAGATAAAATGTGGCTGGGCGCAGTGGCTCACACCTGTAGTCCCAGCACTTTGGGAGGCCAACAAGGGCGGTCTCCTGAGGTCAGGAGTCCGAGACCAGCCTGACCAGCATGGAGAAACTCTGTCTCTACTAAAAATAGAAAATTAACTGGGTATAGTGGCACATGCCTGTAATCCCAGCTACTTGGGAGGCTGAGGCAGGAGAATTGCTTGAACCCGGGGGGTGAAGGTTGCGGTGAGCCAAGATCACACCATTGCACTCCAGCCTGGGTGACAAGAGTGAAACTCCGTCTCTAAATAAATAAATAAATAAATGACACCTATTACTGTGGAAAGATGTTCATGGTGTTACGTTATTCCTTTGCTAACAAATTGGGCCCTGATTAGTGATAGAGGCAAGATTCTTGGATCCTATGGTCCACATGCCCAGTAATCTCTTAATCGGGTCCAGATATGGTGAAGTAATGTGTCCTGTGTGCTGCGTGTGTGCGCACTCTGTCTGTCTGTCACTCACTGTGTCTGTTTCTATCTCCCTTCCTTTTCTCTTCCCCTCACTCACTCACCGCAGTACACAAGGGCCACAGTAAGCGCTCTTCCTAGAAAAAGAGAATCATGGAAGATAAGCAGCAAATGCTGATCTGTAATCTGAAATCTCCTAGTCAGATTCTGTGTAAGCAACCAGCCCTGGAGGTAGGGGAGATTGGACCTTGATTTATTTGGAAGGAACTCTCTCATCCATTGTTTTAATTATCATCCTTGGCCACCTGCGAAGTGTGTGTTATACCTTCCCTTTGGAACGTACAGATCTTTCTCAACTAGCTTATTGCTCATAGAAGTTGGGGGCCCAAAGCTTTTAAATTTTGAACAGACAAAAAGAGTTTTTTAGTATGAACTTGAGGATGATTTAAGAAAAAAAAAATTTCTTTTTGTTTTTTGAGACGGAGTGTCACCCTGTCACCCAGGCTGGAGTGCAGTGGCACAATCTCGGCTCACTGCAACCTCCGCCTCCCAGTTTCAAGTGATTCTTCTGCCTCAGCCTCCTGAGTAGCTGGAACTACAGGCACACATCACCATGCCCAGCTAATTTTTGTATTTTTTAGTAGAGACGAGGTTTCACCATATTGGCCAGGCTGGTCTCGAACTCCTGACCTCGTGATCCACCCGCCTCGGCCTCCCAGAGTGCTGGAATTAGAGATGTGAGGCACCGTGCCCGGTCAAAATATATATATATATATATATATATATATATATTTTTTTTTTTTTTTTTTTTTTTTTTTTTTTTTGAGACGGAGTCTCGCTCAGTCGCCCAGGCTGGAGTGCAGTGGCCAGATCTCAGCTCACTGCAAGCTCCGCCTCCCGGGTTTACGCCATTCTCCTGCCTCAGCCTCCCGTGTAGCTGGGACCACAGGCGCCTGCCACCTTGCCCGGCTAGTTTTTTTTTTGTATTTTTTAGTAGAGACGGGGTTTCACCGTGTTAGCCAGGATGGTCTCGATCTCCTGACCTCGTGATCCACCCGTCTCGGCCTCCCAAAGTGCTGGGATTACAGGCTTGAGCCACCACGCCCGGCCGAATATATTTTTTTAACAAAACAGTTTCTTTAAGTTAGTAAGCCTCTTCTGATCTGTTTGGTTTCCATCAATTCTATGTATCAGTAACCACAACCAAAGTTCGCATATATTGGTAAACTCATCCAAAGATTTAAGAGCGTCTATTCTGCCTCTCATTTGGTTATTTGAGGCTATTAGGTTTGACGGGAAGGCTACATCTTTAATATGGTCTTAACCACAGAAGCACTAGTTAGCTAACGGGTTTCAGTAGGCATCTGTGTTCAGTCTTTTAATCCTGCCTGTAGGGGTCTAGGTGCAAACTCCTTTTCCAGTCCTTCAAGGCTTTAAATTTCTGAACTTTTTCTATTCTCTTCTGTTTTTGCTTTCAAATCTGCTACTTCCTTCTTGAACTTATCATTTACTTATAATACTTGCCAAATATCTAATAGCAGCTAATACTCAGTTCCAAAATCCTCTTTACCAAACTCTTTTATAAGACTACAAGGTCAGTAGCCTCTTTGTATGCTCACTGACCTTATAGTTGTATGAAAAGTTATTATAGGCAACAGCTTTACCAGATATTTTGCCACTATGAAACATGATCCTCCATCTTTCCGGCCTCTGGTATCTGTTTCCTCTCAGCCCTCAGCCTGACCACTAAGGCAGTATCACTAAGGTAGGACTGCATAGGTTTTTATTGTAGCAGCACCTCACTTCCAGGTACCAGTTTGCTGTATTAGGATAATGAAACACTGAATATACAGATGGACAATGGCCAGATCATGTATGAAACTAGAACTCTGACCCATGACCTATGTAGCAGTAGGCCCAAACAGTCAGGACTTGGTCAGTAATTACCAGCTTCCCTAATTTTTGTGCCTACTTCCAATTTGGGACAACTCAGAGAAAGCCAAATATGCTTCCCAAACCAACCACATAAGATACCCCACTTCCAGTGTCGACGAAGAGTCAAACTCTGTAAAATATTTTAAGAGATCTATTCTAAGCCAAATATGAGTGGCCATCGCCCCATGACACAGCCCTCAGGAGCTCCTGAGAACATGTGCCCGAGGTGATCAGACTACATCTTGGTTTTATACATTTTAGGGAGACGTAAGACATCAATCAGTATATGTAAGATGTACATTGGTTAGGTACAGAAAGGAAGACAACTTGAAGCAGATGGCTTCCAGGTCATAGGTAGATTCACAGATTTTCTGATTGGCAGTTGGTTGAAAGAGTTGTTACTGTCTAAAGACCTAGAATCAATAGAAGGGAGTATCTAGGTTAAGATAAGCAGTTGTGGCCAGGCACAGTGGCTCACGCCTGTAATCCCAACACTTTGGGAGGCCAAGGCAGGTGGATCACGTGGTCAGGAGTTCAAGACCAGCCTGACTAACATAGTGAAACCCATCTCTACTAAAGATACAAAAATTAGCTAGGCATGGTAGCGTGCACCTATGATCCCAGCTACTCGGGAGGCTGAGGCAGGAGACTCACTTGAACCTGGGAGGCGGAGATTGTGGTGAGCCAAGATCAAGCCACTGCATTCCAGCCTGGGCAACAGAGTGAGACTCCGTCTGAAAAAAAAAAAAAAAAAAAAAGGATAAGGGGTTGTGGAGCCCAGCATTCCCATTATGTAGATAGAATCAATAGGAAGGAATGTCTGAGTTAAGGTAAGGGGTTGTGGAGACCAAGGTTCCCATTATGTAAAGGAAGCCTCCAGGTGGCAGGCTTCAGAGATAATACATTGTAAATGTTTCTTATCAGTGTTGATTCTCTCTGGGATCAGGCAAAAGGCCTGAGAAAGGAAGGGAATTATCTTCAGAATGTAGATTTTCCCCACAAGAGACAGCTTTGCAGTACTGTTTGAAGATATGGCAAAAGAAACATAATTTAGGGTCAAATACTTGGATTTCTTTCAGGGCCTGCCATCTGTCATGTGATACTATGCTAGAGTCAGGCTGGAATTGGGTATCTTACTGCTACAGAGAGTCTGTTTTGTCAGTCTTAAGATTTGTTTTAATGTTAATGCTAGTCAGCTTTGCCTGAATTCCAAAAGGAAGGGGGAATAATGAGGCATAGCCAAACTCCACTTTCCATCATGGCTGGAACTAGTTTTTCAGGTTAACTTTCAAATGCTCTTGGCTGAGAGGAGGGGTTCATTCAGAAGGTTGAGGGACTTAGAATTTTATTTTTGGTTTACACTAGTTCGCCCACCTCCAGTTTCCCATGTCAGCAACCTACAATCAGCATACCTGAAGTCTTACCCCCTTTTTTAGCGTAAAGATTTCCCACTCCCCTGCTTGCCTTTGAATCTTTGCCAAGCAAAGTTGACAGTGGCTGACTCCCTACCTGTATAGTAAGATCTGATTAAATAGCCTCTGCTTGTTTCCATTTGGGCAGTCTTTGTCTATTTTCACAATATTATTAGACAGTTTTATGGTAACAAATCCCCAAATATCAATGACTTAATACAACAGAAATGTTTCTCTTGCTCAGAGTTCAGTGGGAGTCAGTAGGGCTCTCTATCCAGTGGCTTAGGGACCCACCTTCCTTCCATATTGTCAAGCCACCATCTCAAAGTGTAACCTACATTGTCATTAAAGCAGGAAAACTGAAGCAAAGTGACTTTTAACTGCCTCAGTCCAGAATTGAGATATGTTACGTCTGTTCATCCAGCTTTGGCAGAATCTGGGAAATGGAGTTGAGTACTGTATGTGAATATAGTCTCTGCCACAATATATTTACCAAAAGCAATTGGCTAAAGATATACACAGTTCCTCCATTTCAGCGTTTTTGAAATCAGAAGATGTAGGTTATCATACAATTGAAATTTTTTTTTTTTTTGAGACTGAGTCTCACTCTGTCGCCCAGGCTGGAGTGCAGTGGTGCAGTCTCGGGCAACCTCTGCCTCCGTGGTTTAAGCGATCTCCTGCCTCAGCCTTCCTAGTAGCTGGGACTACAGGTGCCTGCCACCATGCCCGGCTAATTTTTGTATTTTTAGTAGAGACGGGATTTCACCATATTGACCAGGCTGGTCTCGTACAATTAAACTTGAAATGAATATTCAAATATAATGCTTCTGTTATTTCCCCTGATAAATGAAGTGATATTGTTTGATGGAAATAATAGTTTCTTCAAAATAAATCCTGTGTGTTTTTATTGCATATATTTAAATAAGAATTTGTAGCAGAACCATTCTGGGATCCAGTCATTTCCTTTCCTTTTTTTTTTCTTTTTTAACTCTCTATTTTGGAAAACTTCAAGAATACAAAAAAGTAGAGAGAAAGGTCAAGGCAGTAGGATTGCTTGATGCCAGGAGTTCAAGACCAGCCTCGGCAACATGGTGAGCCCCTGTCTCTACAAAATAAGTAAGAAGAAGAAAGAGACTAGTACAGTGAACCCTCATATACCCATTACTCAGCTACAACAGTTTTCAACAAATGACAACTTTTGTCTCATTTATATCCCCAACCCCTTCAGCACACAACCAAATTATTTTAAAATAAATTCCAGACATTATTTATTTTATCCACAGGTATTTTCAACATGTAGATGATAGAAATATGCTTAAAGTAAGTTTTCAGTTATTTAAACCTAAAACACATTGTCACACATATACCAGAACTCAGTCCTTTCTCTGACCTTTGTGCAGTCAGTGTTAGGAGTTACATCAGAGTATAGGACTAGAGAATGAATTTTTCTGGTCCAGCGTTTTCTAAAGTATACTGCATGGAATGTGAATCTCATGAAATATTATGGGGGGAGTTCTTATCTTGAACTCCTTACCTCAAGTGATCCTTCCACCTGGGCCTCCCAAAGTGTTGGGATTACAGGCGTAAACCCCCAGGCCCCCATTGTCTTCTCATAATTCCCCATGATGACATAAAAGAATGAGCTGTCCGGCCAGGCGCAGTGGCTCACACCTGTAATCCCAGCACTTTGGGAGGCCGAGGCGGGCGGATCACGAGGTCAGGAGTTCGGGACCAGCCTGACCTACATGATGAAACTCCATCTCTACGAAAAATACAAAAATTAGCCGGGCATGGTGGTGTGTGCCTGTGATCCCAGCTACTCAGGAGGCTGAGGCAGGAGAATTGCTTGAACCAGAGAGGCAGAGGTTGCAGTGAGCCAAGATTGCCCCACTGCACTCTAGCCTGGGTGACAGAGCGAGACTCTGTCTTCAAAAAAAAATGAGATGTCCAATTTTGTGTATTATGATCCCATTTTGGTTAATAGTAGTATATGTTAGAATATTCAGTATTAATTGTGATTATTATTAGTTTCCTGTGTCTTATGTAACAAATCACTGCAAACCTGATGGCTTAAAACAACATAAATTTATCCTCTTAGAGTTCTGGAGGCCAGAAGTCTAAAATCAAGGCATTAGCAAGGCCAATTTTCCTCCAGAGGCTCTAGGAGAGAAGCTGTCCCTTGCCACTTCCAGCTTCTGTTGGCTGCTTACATCCTTGGCTTCTGACTTCATCATCACATTGCCTCCCTTTTTCTGTGTGAATCAGACCTCCTTCTCTCTCTCAAAAGGACACTTGTAATTGCATGTGGGACTTACCCTGTTAATCCATGACAATCGCTTAATCTCACAATCCTTAATCACATCTGCAACATCCCTTTTTCCAAATAAGATAACATTTACAAGTTCCAGAGAAGATTAGGAGGGGGAATATCTTTTTTTTTTTTTAAAGACAGGGTCTCACTCCGTCTCCTAGGCTGGAGTGCTGTGGTACAGTCATGGCTTACTGCAGCCTCCACCTCCTGGGCTCAAGTGATCCTCCCACCTCAGTCTCCTGAGCAGCTGGGGCTACAGCCACGCACACTGCCACACTTGGCTCATTTTTTGTAGTATTTGTGGAGATGGGATTTTGCCATGTTGCCCACCCAGGCTGGTCTTGAACTCTTGAACTCAAGTGATCCTCCCACTTTGGCCTCCCAAAGTGTTGAGATTATAGGTGTAAGCCAGGAATATCTTTTTTTTTTTTTTTTTTGAGATGGAGTTTCGCTCTTATTGCCCAGGCTGGAGTGCAATGGCGCGATCTCGGCTCACCACAACCTCCGCCTCCCAGGTTCAAGCGATTCTCCTGTCTCAGCCTCCCGAGTAGCTGAGATTACAGGCATGTGCCACCACACCTGGCTAATTTTGTATTTTTAGTAGAGACGGGGTTTCTCCATGTTGGTCAGGCTGGTCTCGAACTCCTGACCTCAGGTGATCCGCCTGCCTTGGCCTCCCAAAGTGCTGGGATTACAGACATGAGCCACTATGCCCGGCTCAGGAATCTTTTAAGAGGCCATTATTCAGCACACTACAGTGATTCTCACTCTTGAGGAAGGTGAATTATGAGGGACTTCTACTTTTTTCTACTGTATATATTTATATAAACATAAACACTTGAATTTTTCAAAAAAGATGCATACTATATTTTTTTAACAGCAGAAAGAAGAGACAAGTTACCTGCATTTGTAAGTTCAAATAATTCAAATATTTTTGCACTACCTACTGGTGACCAGGTCCCATTATAGGGAAATGGAAGCAAGTATTTTGACAGAAGCAAAACTATGTTTCTTCTCTCTCTCTCTCTCTCTCTCTCTCTCTCTCTGAATGATCTTGGAAATGGTAAAATAACAATAATAATAAAGTGATGATTAACTTACAGTTGAAACTCAAAATAGATATTAAAAGAATACCTACATTCTATAAATGAATTGCAACCCAGATACTAAAAGAACTGACATGTGAGATTCCGCAGCAGTGTCAATTCTTGAGAAATGGTAGGTTTCAGAAGACCTAATATAGAAAGTATCTTCACTTTTAGAAAGGGCCAGAGGCGAATTCTGCAAACTTTAGACTGGTGAGCTAAATGTTAAGCTTAGAAAAACTCGTTAGTAAGCTATTAAATTAATATTTTGGGAAAGCTTAGAAAAGAAAATGTTTTAGGGACCAGCTTCCTTCATAAAAAGCACATGGTATGTCCATCCTAATTTCATTTACAAAATAATTATATTATTCATGTATTACTGTGTTATAGATAGCATATGTGTAATTTTCAGACAATGAAAAGGTTCATCTTTTTTTTTCAAAGTGGAGAAATATGAGCTGCTTGTCATAGAGTTTGATTGATTCATAGCTAATTTAGCAATTGTGCCATGAGAGTACTGATTTATGAGGTGAAGTCATCAGGAAACTACCTCTAGTGGCTGCTGCAGGGCTTTGTCCTGTCTCAGACCTGCTGCAAATATATGTGTGTATGTGTAAAGGTAAACTGAGGCTGTATATAATTTCTATAAATATAAATTTTTAAAAATTAAAAATGGGTATATTTTTAACAGCTCTATTAACATATAGTTTATATACTATAAAGTTCACTCAGGCTGGGTGTGGTGGCTCATGCCTGTAATCCCCACCACTTTGGCAGGCTGAGGCAGGAGGCTTACCTGAACACTTGAATCCAGGAGTTCAAGACCAGCCTGAGCAACATAGGGAGACTTTGTTTTACAAAAAATTAACAAATTAGCCGGGCAGGGTGGCGTGTGCCTGCATTCCCGGCTACTTGGGAGGCTTAGGCAGGAGGATCACATGAGCACAAGAGGTTGAAGCTGCAGTGAGCTGTGATCACACCACTGTACTCCAGCCTGGGCAACAGAATGAGACCCTGTCTCAAAAAAAAAACAACCCTCAGTTTACCCATTTAAAGTGTTTTTTAGTGTATTTACACAGCAATACATTGTAATTTAATTTTAGAGCAGAAAATAGGTTAGTTTTATATACAGTATGGTGAATTTTCTTTTTTTGCTTAGGTTACATTTGGGTATCTGTTTATGTCTGTGTATTATATAGAACTACATCATTCTGCCGACCACAGTGACTCACACCTGTAATCCCAGCACTTCGGGAGGCTGAAGTGGGCGAATCACCTGAGGTCGGGAGTCTGAGACCAGCATGACCAACATGGATAAATCCCGTATCTACTTAAAATACAAAATTAGCCAGGCGTGGTGGCGCATGCCTGTAATCCCAGCTATTCAGGAGGCTGAGGCAGGAGAATCGCTTGAACCTGGGAGGCAGAGGTTGCAGTGAGCCAAGATGGCGCCATCGCACTCCAGCCTGGGGAATAAGAGTGAAAAAAAAGAACTACATCATTCTTTTTGACTTAGATGTATATTATATAAATGTACTATGAATTACTTAAACAGTCCTCCACTGATGAACATCTAGACTGGTGTCAACTTTTGCTGTTATAAATGATGTTGCAAAGAACAGCCTACATCTTCACATACTTGTGTGTATATTCCTTTACTTGTGCGGCATTGTTCCTCTTAATCCTAGTTCAATTTATAAGGTAGATGTTGATAACCACTTTATGTCTCAGGAGTCAGTTTCAGAGAATTAAATGCCCAAGTCCACATTGCTACTAATTAGCAGAACAAGTAATTTTTTTTTTGTTTTTTTAAATATAGATAGGGTCTCCCTATGTTGCCCAGACTGGTCTCAAACACCTGCACTCAAGCAGTCCTACCTCCTTGGCCTCCCAAGTGCTGTGATTATAGGCCTGGGCCACCATGCCCGGCCCCTGAACAAGTACTTCAATCTCATTTTTTGTTGTTGCTTTCCATTACAAGTGCTGTGCTTTTCTAGTACTCACAGGAGTACTGTAAATCCAGCTAAGCCGTTCATGAGATTCATCCACAAGATCCAACCACCTCCCGCCAGACCCCACCTTCAGCAGTGGGGACTAAAGTTCGACATGAGATTTGGTGGGGACACAGATTCAAACCATATCAGAGTCCCAGTTCATAGCTTGGAAAATAAACTCAGGCATCTGTTCTTAAAGCATAAAGGGACCTTCTGAAATAGTGCTTTAAAGCAGAGGAGTGCAGTGGCTCAAGCCTGTAATCCCAGCACTTTGGGAGGCCAAGGCAGGCAAATCACTTGAGGCTAGGAGTTCAAGACCAGGCTGGCCAACACAGTGAAATCCCCATCTCTGTTAAACAATACAAAAATTAGCTAGGCTTGGTGGCAGACACCTGTAATCACAGCTACTTGGGATGCTGAGGCATGAGAATCACTTGAACCTGAGAGGCAGAGGTTGCAGTGAGCCAAGGTCGTACCACTGCACTCCTGCACTCCAGCCTAGATGATAGGGCAAGAGTCTGTTTCAAAAAAAAAGAAAAGGCTGGGCGTGTGGTGGCTCACTCCTGTAATCCCAGCACTTTGGGAGGCCGAGGCGGGCAGATCGTGAGGTCAGGAATTCAAGACCAGCCTGGCCAACATCACGAAACCCCATCTCTACTAAAAATAAAAAAGAAGTTAGCTGGGTGTAGTGACGGGTGCCTGTAATCCCAGCTATTGGGGAGGCTGAGGCAGAATTTACAGTGAGCCAAGATCACGCCACTGCACTGCACTCTGGGTGACAGAGTGAGACTCCATCTCAAAAAAAAACAATTAAAGCAGCAATACCCTTCTAAAGAAATATTGAAGTCTGATTTGTAAAATTTAAAATTTGATCCACTAGGTAAAGTTGTTAATGAGAGGTTACCTGTTTTATTGTTCACTTAATAATCCCTAGTATTTGTATATATGCTTTATATGCTTACTAAAGAACTTTTTTTTTTTTTTTTTAAATCGTCATAGCTACTACTTGAGATAAATTTAGGTTATAGGCTAGGAAGTAGGCATGGAGAGATTAAGTAGCTTGTCCTGAACCCGGAGTAATCCTTAATGGAGTCAGAACTATAACCTGAATCTCTTAACCCCTGTATCAATGGACTTTTCCTCTAATACATGGTACTGCTTTATTAACCACTTTATAGCTTTCCTTTCTTTCTTTCTTTTATAGAGTTAATTATTTATATTGCAAAGAATTTTAACAGTTCTGGGGACTTCCTTGAAGGATCATTTTCACTTTTGCTCAGAAGAAGCTCTGGATCTATCAAATAAAGAAGTCCTTCGTGTGGGCTACGTATATAGATGTTTTCATGAAGAGGAGTGAAAAGCCAGAAGGATATAGACAAATGAGGCCTAAGACCTTTCCTGCCAGTAACTATACTGGCAGTAGCCGGCAAATGTTGCAAGAAATTCGGGAATCCCTTAGGAATTTATCTAAACCATCTGATGCTGCTAAGGGTGAACATAACATGAGTAAAATGTCAACTGAAGATCCTCGACAAGTCAGAAATCCACCCAAATTTGGGACGCATCATAAAGCCTTGCAGGAAATTCGAAACTCTCTGCTTCCGTTTGCAAATGAAACAAATTCTTCTCGTAGTACTTCAGAAGTTAATCCACAGATGCTTCAAGACTTGCAAGCTGCTGGATTTGATGAGGTAAGAATGTTTAAAGACAAAAGAAAGAATTCTTCTTACCTTATACTACATAACACTTTTTGGGTGATAACATGCCAAAATGTTTCCTTTAGGAGAATTTAACTGCGTATACACATTTATGTATTCTATCAGCAAAGAGTGTTATGTTTATGATTCCATTAATTACTATAACAAAATAATTGTTATTTCTTTAATTTCTTCTGTGATATGTATCACTAAATTCTGGAGTTTCTGGAATTTAAAAGGCCAGGTCATGAAGTCAGAATGGAAGTGCAGTTGAAGAAAGCCACAGGTGAGGGTAGGGGAAGGACGTCTGTTTGTGTGAAAAACAAGCTTGGTGAACTAAGTGGCTGTTGGGGAAATGATAGTTCCAAGGATATGAGATTTAACTTTATAGTAGGGAGAAAGAATTATAGTTATGAGTTTGTGTAAGCAGTTGTGTTCTCAGGCCCAAATCTTAAATTCAAAAAAACTAACAAAATTTCACTTCCAGCTAACTATGCCAAGTCTTTAATATTTCTCTTCGGAATTCATTTTGAAGTTTTTTCATAACCCATATATTTAACCCTTTCATTTAGGTTATTAATAAAATTTGCTTCTTATGATAACATACCTTGTAAGCATGAATATTTTAGGTGTCAGGAGTCATTTCAGATACGTATTGGCAATGTAAAATGTAACTAAATGTGAATAATCACAAATTAGGCCTGGCGCGGTGGCTCACGCCTGTAATCCCACCCCTTTGGGAGGCGGAGGTGGGTGGATCACCTGAGGTCAGGAGTTCCAGACCAGCCTGACCAACATGGTGAAACTCTGTCTCTACTAAAAATACAAAATTAGCTGGGCATGGTTGTGCATGTTTGTAATCCTAGCTACTTGGGAAGCTGAGGCAGGATAATCTCTTGAACCCAGGAGGCAGAGGTTGCAGTGAGCCGAGATCGTGCCATTGCACTCCAGCCTGGGCAACAAGAGGGAAACTCCATCTCAAAAAAAGAGTTAATTACATTTTTCAAAATTACAGTAATTTTTTTCTGATTGCAAAAATATTACCTATTCTCTGTTAACAATTTAAAAGTGTAAAGAAGAAGCTGAAAATTATATTTAGCTTCACTGTATAAAGGTAACGACCCTTAAAATTCTTTCACTGTTTTTTTTTTTGTATTTTTTTGGTGACTGAATTTCCATAAATATCTCTGTTTAATTTGAAAAATGAGAACCTAAGTATGCATTATAGTAAAGGATTTGAAAAGAGAGATTTACAACTACACTAGAAGGAAAAAAATTTTTATTTTTTATTTTTTTTGAGACAGAGCCTTGCTCAGGCTGGAATGCAGTGGCGCGATCTCAGCTCGCTGCAACCTCTGCCTCCCGGGTTCAAGCGATTCTCCTGCCTCAGCCTCCTGGGTAGCTGGGACTACAGGTGCCCGCCACCACGCCCGGCTAATTTTTGTATTTTTAGTAGAGATGGGGTTTCACCATATTAGCCAGGCTGGTCTCGAACTCCTGACCTCGTGATCCGCCCGCCTTGGCCTTTCAAAGTGCTGGGATTACAGGCGTGAGCCTCCACACCCAGCCGAAAAAAAAAAAATTTCTGGCACATTCTATTTACTTTTTTGATTAATATTATTTTCTATCATTTTTATACTTAAGTGTTCTAAAAATACTGGATTTGGACCAGGAAATAGAGAGAGGAGGAGGAGGGAAGAACCTGGGATAATGTTTTTCTGGTTAGTATTTGGAGGATTAAAGAAATGGCTTGAGTGGAGATTGTCCCAAGCACTTTCTTCCTAATCCATTAGCCAAAAGGCGAAGAATAATTATTGATCTTATTCTTTCCTTTTACATATTGCTAAGCAAAGAGAAGTTATGAAATCACATAGCTATAAAAGCCCCGAGTGGTAATGTGTTATGTCAGATAAGTCACCCAGTAATACTTATTTATGGAGCTCTTACTGTGTGTGCACCCCACCCATCAGTCAGGATAGTGAATCATACCAGACATGGGCTATATACCTTTAAGGTAATTAAAAGTTCTTTCTAATAAAGTTCTTTCTAATAAAGACAGTTTTAAGAAATCTAAGGCATTAGTCATTGCTCTATTCATTATTGGTAATAATAACAATAACTGGTTTATATTACAAATATATGTTTGTGCTTTTTTTCATTGAAATGCTACTGCACAAATGATAGCTTTATTGTAATTACACATTTCAAATTGTCACAAGATTGCTTTACTCAAAGTATTTAGACATTTATCATAGCTCATTTGTCCAAATAATGAAGTATGGTATTTTTTATTTATTTTATTTTTTAATTAAAAAGTAAACTTGAATGTCAAAAATGCAAACGTGGGGAGGGCAGAAAGATCACACACAAGGCTGTCCCTTCACACTTGGAGGGTTGCACATCGGCCGGGCAGAGGCGCTCCTCACTTCCCAGACAGTGGGGCAGCCGGATGGAGGACTCCTCACTTCCCACACTGTGAAGCAGCTGGGCAGAAGTGTTCCTCACTTCCCAGACACTGCGGAAGTTTGTTGTTGTTTATACCAATGGTGATATAAAGAATCTGACAGTCTACTTCTACTTCCTTGAATCACTCATTCTGGTAGCATCCCATTATATTGTAGAGTTTATCTTGTTCAAGATCCTAACTTGGTATTTCAAAATTATTATCTAGTTTTCTTTCTTTTTTTTTTTTTTGAGACGGAGTCTCGCTCTGCCCCCAGACTGGAGTGCAGTGGCCGGATCTCAGCTCACTGCAAGCTCTGCCTCCCGGGTTTATGCCATTCTCCTGCCTCAGCCTCCCGAGTAGCTGGGACTACAGGCGCCAACCACCGCGCCCGGCTAGTTTTTTGTATTTTTTAGTAGAGATGGGGTTTCACCATGTTAGCCAGGATGATCTCGATCTCCCGACCTCGTGATCCGCCCGTCTCGGCCTCCCAAAGTGCCAGGATTACAGGCTTGAGCCACCGCGCCCGGCCTATTATCTAGTTTTCACTTCATTCTTTTTATCATTTCAGAAACCCTAACCTACTCCTTTTATTAGCTAGGCCAAGTTCAAGATAGTGCCTTTTTTTTGAGAATATGTTTCTGGTGACCCTGTACAATTAAAAGCTCAAATATTTCAACATTGATTTTCTCACAGGAATAAATGTTAAATAGGATTGATGCATTCTTGGAGCACATAATACAATCACTGGGGTATATTTTTGCTTATAAGCATGAAAAACAAAAGCATAATTATGTGGTCATATTTTCTTATCACATAAGACTTCCGGCCAGGCGTGGTGCCTCACGCCTGTATCCTAGCACTTTGGGAGGCCAAGGCGTGTGGATCACTTGAGGCCAGGCATTCGAGACCAGCCTGGTCAACATGGTGAAACCCCAAGTCTACAAAAAATACAAAAAAAAATTAGCTGTGCCTGGTGGTGCATTCCTGTGGTTCCAGCTACTTGGGTGACTGAGGTAGGAGAATCATCACTTGAACCTGGGAGGCAGAGGTTGCAGTGAGCTGAGATCACACCATTGCACTCCAGCCTGGGCGACGCAGCAAGACTCTGCCTTTAAAAAAAAAAAAAAACTTCTGGCTGGGTGTGATGGTTCACACTTGTAATTCCGGTGCTCTGGGATGCCAAAGCCAGGAGGATTGCCTGAGGCCAGGAGTTCAAGTCCAGCCTGGGCAACACAGTGAGACTCTGTCTCTACAAAAAAATTAAAAATTAAAAATCAACCAGATGTGTTGGCATGTGCTTGTAGTCCCCAACTACTTAGGAGGCTGAGGTGGGAGGATCACTCAAACCCAGGAGATTGGGACTGCAATGAGTTATGGTTGGTTACACCACTGCACTGCAGCCTGGGCAACAGAGCAAGACCCTGTCCCTAGTGGAAAAAAAAAAAGACTCCCATTCCAGAGTTACTGATTTGAGCGTGCTTTTTTTCACACTGGCACTAACACCTCCACTTAATGAATGCTTGATTTTTTTTTTTTTTTTTTTTTTTTTTGAGACGGAGTCTCGCTCTGTCGCCCAGGCTGGAGTGCAGTGGCGCGATCTCGGCTCACTGCAAGCTCCGCCTCCCGGGTTCACGCCATTCTCCTGCCTCAGCCTCCCGAGTAGCTGGGACTACAGGCGCCCGCCACTGCGCCCGGCTAATTTTTTGTATTTTTAGTAGAGACGGGGTTTCACCATGGTCTCGATCTCCTGACCTTGTGATCCGCCTGTCTCGGCCTCCCAAAGTGCTGGGATTACAGGCGTGAGCCACCGCGCCCGGCGCTTGATGTTTTTATAGATGTAAAAAATATTTTAAAACATAGCAATAAATACTAAAATATAAAGGTTAGCATAGTAATCACCAAAATCACAAGGCTGAAATTCTAGTGCATTTAGTAAGAATATGGGCCAGGCGCGGTGGCTCACACCTGTACTCCCAGCACTTCAGGAGGCCAAGGTGGGTAGATCACTTGAGGTCGGGAGTTTGAGACCAACCTGGCCAACAAGGCAAAACCTTTTATATATTAGCTAAAAATATATAAATTAGCCAGGCATGGTGGTGGGCTCCTGTAAATGGCAGCTTCTCTGGAGGCTGAAGCAGGAGCTTGAACCCGGGAGGCGGAGATTGCAGTGACCTGAGATCACGTCATTGCACTCCAACCCTGGGCGAGAGCAAGGCTCCGTCTGAAAAAAAAAAAGAGAAAGAAAAATGATTCCCACAATATTGGAAAAGGGTAGTGGGTGATAATTTTCTTACCAACAGAGGTGTTACTGCTGTGTAATAATAGCATAAATAAGGCCGGGCGCGGTGGCTCAAGCCTGTAATCCCAGCACTTTGGGAGGCCGAGACGGGCGGATCACAAGGTCAGGAGATCAAGACCATCCTGGCTAACACGGTGAAACCCCGTCTCTACTAAAAAAAATATAAAAAACTAGCTGGGCGAGGTGGCGGGAGCCTGTAGTCCCAGCTACTCAGGAGGCTGAGGCAGGAGAATGGCTTAAACCCGGGAGGTGGAGCTTGCAGTGAGCTGAGATCCGGCCACTGCACTCCAGCCTGGGTGACAGAGCAAGACTCCGTCTCAAAAAAAAAAAAAAAAAAAAAATAGCATAAATACATATAGAGTTCACTTGACTTAACCAGTTTTAAAATTGAACATTCTCTGATGAATTTTAACTTGGGTGATTTCTATTATTTTACATTTGCACATATTTGGTTTTAACAAAAATCTAAATAATAATGCTTTTAGCAAGATAGTGATTCAGTTTATATAATTATGATTAGCTCAACGTCTTAAAGATTTCAGAGCCTAGGACTCTTTTGAATGTCTTGAATTTTACTTCTTGGTGGCACAGGTGTCATATCTGTTGCCTAGGAAATGGGGTCAAGGAAGGCCAGTACCTAAATCAGGCAGGCATGGCAAAATTTGTATGGCAACCCTTGCTGCTTCCAACAAAATCAGTAACTTTTTCCAAGAAAAGGAGAAATGACTTTGTGTAGTCAATAAGTTCTTACCACATCCTTTCTTTGGTTGGTTTCACATTCTTCTTTTATCATTTCACATAGGAGGATCATCTGTCAGTAGCCTGTTCACCCGTTAGTCTTACTAAGCCATTTCTTGTTTAAAAATATCATTTGAAATGCTGAATCCTCTAGGACAAGTAAGTAGTTGCCTCCCTCTTGAAAAATGCATGTCAGCATACTTTCTGCATGATACTGAGTGATTTATGTTTACATGAAACATAAAGTACAAGGAGTGGAAGAGAGCAGCCAACATTTTAGCTCCAGGCACTGTGCTTGGTACTTTACGTGTTTTCTTATTTAAACCACACATCAACCCTGTGAGCCTATTACAGGCAAAGAAACTGAGCCTCTGAAATGTGAAATAACTTGCCAGGTGTCACTCTACTTTACAGAGCTGCTGGAACTCAAACCCACATCTGTCTGATTCCAAATCCAGTTTTTTTCATCTTACTATATGGCCTCCTGAAGTCTTCGTCACATAATCATATATAGTCTAAGTATCTTCTTTTGTCTTATATTTGCATTCCTGTAATATAGTTCTCTGAAAACGTAATCTCTAAGAGGAAAAGAGACAGAACTATTATACACAATGGCAGTGTGCTTAATAAAATACTCATATAAAAAGTGGGTTTTTTTGTTTGTTTGTTTGTTTGTTTTTGTTTTTGGATGGAGTTTTACTCTTGTTGCCCAGGCTAGAGTGCAGTGGCATGATTTGTACTCACTGCAACCTCCACCTCCCGGGTTCTCCTGCCTCAGCCTCCCAAATAGCTGTGATTATAGACATGTACCACCCAGACAATTTTCTATTTTTAGTAGAGACGGGGTTTTACCATGTTGGTCAGGCTGGTCTGGAGCTCGTGACCTCAGGTGATCTATCCCCCTCAGCCTCCCAAAGTGCTGGGATTACAGGTGTGAGCCACCACACTAAGCCCAAAAGAGTTGTTTCTGATATTTTTATTACTACCTTTTTAACAATCTGATAGTTTCTGATTGTTTATATAAGAATTAGAAGGCTGGGAGCGGTGGCTCACGCCTGTAATCCCAGTACTTTGGGAGGCTGAGGTGGGCAGATCACCTGAGGTCAGACCAGCCTGGCCTGGCCAACGTGGTGAGTTTGAGACCATCCTGGCCAACATGGTGAAACACTGTCTCTACTAAAAATACAAAAAATAAACCGGGCACGGTGGCGTGCGCCTGTAATCCCAGCTACTCGGGAGGCTGAGACAGGAGAATCGCTTGAGCCCGGGAGGTGGAGGTTGTAGTGAGCCAAGATCACACCATTGCACTCCCGCTTGGGCAACAAGAGCGAAACTCCATCTCAGAAAAGAAAAAAAAGAATTAGAAATAATCAGAATCATGTTGCTATGATTGTACCCAAAGAAGTTGTTAATCCTAATTCAAGCCAACAATGGTGTATTGAAAAAATAAAAATTTAAGAACACTTTTAAGAAAGACGTTAATCCTAGGAGGAAATAGAAATATGTTACTTAAAGATGAAAATGCTAAAGAAACATTTGGAAGATTAGAGGGTTTTGTTTTCTTTCTTTCTTTCTTTTTTCTTTTCAAGACAGCATCTCGCTCTGTTGCCCAGGCTGGAATACAGTGGTCATCTCAGCTCACTGCAACCTCCACCTCCCGGGTTCAAACAACTCAAACAATTCTCATGTCTCAGCCTCCTGAGTAGCTGGAATTACAAGCATGTGCCAGCACGCCTGGCTAATTTTTGTGTTTTTTTGCAGAGACTGCGTTTCACCACGTTGGTCAGGCTGGTCTCGAACTTCTGGTCTTAAGTGATCTGCCCAAGTCTGCCTCCCATAGTGGCTTGAGCCACTGTGTCTGGCCTGTTTAAGTTGAGATTTTGTGTGGGGTTTTTAGTAGCTACAAACAGAACATTAATACCATGGTTTGGGGCCCTGTTCTTCATAATTATGGATTTCTCTAGTGGAACTCATAGTGTTCTTTCCCTTGCATTATTATAAGATTGAAATTTTGTTTCTTTTTTTTTTAAATTTCATATCAGGATATGGTTATACAAGCTCTTCAGAAAACTAACAACAGAAGTATAGAAGCAGCAATTGAATTCATTAGTAAAATGAGTTACCAAGATGCTCGACGAGAGCAGATGGCTGCAGCAGCTGCCAGACCTATTAATGCCAGCATGAAACCAGGTGATTAATCAAATATTTTATTGTCTCATCTCTTCTTTTACTGTGTAGTGTAAAAATACTGAAGTCTATCAAATCTTTCTTCTTAGAAATTATAAAAGCATCCCAGTAAATGAAAGTCTCAAATTAAAATAATGTTATAATGTTATCCCAAAATGAATTTAAGGATGGGGTCCTCACATTTAAAAGTTAAAAGATAATTCTGGTAAGCAGCAGTCTAGATTGAGATCTATTTGATTGGTAATACTGCAGCTGAAATACATCTGTTTTCCCTCCAAATCCTATCATTCAGACTACTCTTTTTTCTTTTTATACATTTTTTTCATGTTGTGAGAGTAAAATATGATCAACATAGAATATTTAGAAAACAAATAAAAATATTGTTGTTAATAACAGTATTTTGCAGTATTTTGTTTCCCAGTCTTTTTTCCTATGGGAAACTGGAATAGGTTTATCTATGCGTATTTTGATTCTTGTTGTTTAAGCAAAAAATGGGATCATACTAAAACCTACTTTTTGCACTTAATATACCATGTACAATTTTACTTGTTATTAAGTTTTCTACAGAATAATTTTAATAGCTACATTAAAATAGACTTATTTGCTGACTGCAGTGGCTCACACCTATAATCTCAATACTCTGAGAGACTGATGCGGGAGGATTGCCTAAGCCCGGGTGATCCTGCCACTGCACTCCAGCCTGGAGAACAGAGCTAGACCCTGTCTCAAAACAAACGAACAAACAAAAAAGATGTATCATATACTTTATTTAACTAATCTCCCATTTTTGGATATCAGCTTTGTTTCCTTTTTTATTTGCCATTGTAGACAGCACTGTAGTAATTATCCTTATAGCTAGATCTTTGTGTATACCTAATGATTTCCTAAAAGTAAGTTTTAGAAAACTTAAAAAACGTTAAGGCTTTTCATAGATATTGCTGTCTAGAAAGGTAGTACCAATTTATTATTTTATTTTTTATTTTTTTGAGATGGGGTTTCACTCTGTTGCCCAGGCTGGAATACAGTGACATGATCTGAGCTCACTGTAACCTCTGCATCCCAAGTTCAAGCAGTTCTCCTGCCTCAGCCTCCCAAGTAGCTATGATTACAGGTGCCTGCCACCATACCTGGCTAATTTTTTGTATTTTTGGTAGAGACGGGGTTTCCATGTTGGCTTTGCTGGTCACAAACTCCTGATCTCACGTGATCCGCCTGCCTTAGCCTCCCAAAGTGCTGGGATTACAGGCGTGAGCCACCGCGCCCAACCAGTAGTACCAATTTATATTCTCCCTATCAGTTTCCTATGAAAATGCCTATGTTTGTAAAGCCTCGGTATTATTATTTTTGTCTGTTTAATGGTTATGGAAACACTGTCTTATATTATATTTGCATTTCTTTGATCACTGCATATGTTTATTGGTTTGTTTTGGTGTTTATTTGTTTTTGAGACTCACTCTCACCCAGGCCAGAGTGCAGTGGCGCGATCTTGGCTCACTGCAACTTCCACCCCCTGGGTCTGAGTGATTCTCCTGCTGCAGCCTCCCGAGTAGCTGGGATTACAGGCACCTGCCACCATGCCCAGCTAGTTTTTGTATTTTTAGTAGAGATGGGGTTTCAGCATCTTGGCCATGCTGGTCTTGAACTCCTGACCTCGTGATCTACCTGCCTTGGCCTCCCGAAGTGCTGGGATTACAGGTGTGAGCCACCACTCCTGGCCTATTAGTTATTTTTTAATTGCCATTTTACCTCTTTTAATTTTGTCTTTTTTTTTTTTTCTTTGAGACAGAGTCTTGTCACCCAGACTGGAGTGAAGTGGTGCGATCTTGGCTCACTACAACCTCCGCCTCCCAGGTTCAAGCAATTCTTCTGCCTCAGCCTCCAGAGTAGCTAGGGTTACAGGTGCACACCGCCATGCCTGTCTGATTTTTGTATTTTTAGTAGAGACGGGATTTCACCATGTTGGTCAGGGTGGTCTCAAACTCCTGACCTTGTTATCTGCCCACCTCAGCCTCCCGAAGTGCTGGGATTATAGGTGTGAGCCACTGCACCCGGCCTGTCTTTGTCTTTTAAAAATTGATACCCGGCACAGTGGCTTACGCCTGTAATCCCAGCACTTTGGGAGGCCAAGGCGGGCGGATCACCTGAGGTCAGGAGTTAGAGACCAACCTGACCAACATGGAGAAACCCTACTAAAAATACAAAATTAGCTGGGCGTGGTGGCACATGTCTCTAATCTCAGCTACTCGAGAGGCTGAGGCAAGAGAATTGCTTGAATCTGGGAAGCAGAGGTTGCAGTGAGCTGAGATCGCACCACTGCACTCCAGCCTGGGCAAAAAGAGCGAAACTCCATCTCAAAAAAAAAAAAGAAAAGAAAAAGAATTGATTTATAAGAGGGCTATAGTCATTCTTCCTATTCAACACATTTTTATTGATCATCCACTGTTTCACGCTCTTTGCTCTGCATTGGGTAAGTTCTTGCCCTTTTGTGGACCTTACCTAGTAAGGGAGATCAAATAATCACCCAGATAACTGTAGAATTACAGCTATATATGGTGTGAATGAAGAGAGGAGAGTTACGTGGTACTGTGGAGTTATATAATAGTGGGATTTTTTTCTTTTTTTTTTTTTTTTAACCGCATCAAGAAGATCAGAAAAGCCCTTCCTAACAAACTGGTAATAAAGCTGATATCTGAAAAAGTACAGAGTTAATGGGAATGGGATTAGTGAGTGTCCCTATGCATGGCTGCTTTGGCAGATTTTGATGCTACAAAAAAAAAATGAAAATGCTTGGAGCACTGAAAACAGGATTGTGACATGTGACTGGAAAAGTCCATAGGGGACTGACTCTGCATAGGGGCCTGACTCTGTTTATTAATTTTATCCTAAGAGCAGCAGAAAGGTGTAGAAGTGTTTAAGGCAGGGTAATAACATTATTAGATTTGTATTTCAGAAAGATGGCTGCAGTGGATGAGAATGGGTTCGAGAGGAGCGAGGATAGATATGAGGACAGGTGTGATGGGAAACACAGTAGTTTGTGAGGCTAATTTGGACTTGGGCAATAGCAGTGAAGAAAATGAATGAATTAAGAGGGATGGGAGTGGTAAAATTGACAAGGACTTGGTAATAGATTACATATGGTGCGTGATGATAGAAGGGGATAACTCTTAGGTTTTTGGCTTAGAAAAATAAATGGATGATAATACCTGACATTAAGAAAGGGAATGTTGGCCGGGCGCGGTGGCTCAAGCCTGTAATCCCAGCACTTTGGGAGGCCGAGACGGGCGGATCATGAGGTCAGAAGATCGAGACCATCCTGGCTAACACGGTGAAACCCCGTCTCTACTAAAAAAATACAAAAAACTAGCCGGGCGTGGTGGCGGGCGCGTGTAGTCCCAGCTACTAGGGAGGCTGAGGCAGGAGAATGGCGTAAACCCGGGAGGCGGAGCTTGCAGTGAGCTGAGATCCAGCCACTGCACTCCAGCCTGGGCGACACAGCGAGACTCCGTCTCAAAAAAAAAAAAAAAAAAAAAAGGAATGTTAAGAGAGGATAGAATTTGGGTGGGAAGGATCGTAAATCTGGCTGTAGTTTTCCAAGTGGAGATGTCAAGTAGGGAGCTGGGTATGTATGCATGAGCCGGGCATATGAAATAGGTCACCTAAGGGATGTTACATAGATCAAAATAATAATATGGCCTGCAACCAAGCTTATTATTTAATAGCTAGTAGGAAGGGGTAAACCTGCAAAGGGGACAGAGAAGAAATAGGTGAAAAGGAAGAAAACCAGTAAGGTTTTCAGTGTTTTGGGAGCCACAGAAAGAGAATGTTTTAAGAAGGGGAGGGAATGGTGAAAATGCCAAATACTGTTAAGAAAGAGATATTGACCAAGATGAGAACTAAAAAATAATCTTGTTGACTTTAGTGACGTGTTTTAGTTTGCTAGGGCTGCCATAACAAAATAACACAGACTGGGTGGCTTAAACAATTAAGATTTATTTGAGTGCTGGAGACTAAAAGTCCACGATTAGTTACTGGCAGGTCTAGTTTCTTCTGAGGCTGCTCTCCTTGGCTTGCAGATGGCCGCTGCCTTGCTGTGTCCTCATATGTTTGTCCCTCTGCATGTGCATGTGTCTTGAGTCTCCGTCTCCATGTCCAAATTTTCTCTTACAGGGATACAGGTCATACTGCATTAGGACGCACCCTAGTGACCTAATTTAATCTTAATTACCAAATACAGTCACATCTTATAGTACTGGTGGTTATGACTTCAGCATATGGATTGGGGGTTCAGCAAATGAGGTAACTTGTCATGTCATGGGAGCATAATTCAGATTGGAGTGGGTTGAGGACTAAACAGGATATGTAGTAGTAAAAGAAAAACAAGGTATACCTTCAAGAAGTATTTCTGGAGGAGAGAGTGAGGACATTAGCAAGAGTAGTGCTTCTCAAACCATCTATGGTGAAGACCTTTGACTTTTCAAATTTCCAATTCATCATGAATTCAATTCATAATTTTATAAGTACAATAAATTATTAGAAAATGAAAATTTAATGCCAGGCATGGTGGCTCACACTTGTAATCACAGCACTTTGGGAGGCTGAGGCGGGAGGATCGCTTGAGCTCAGGAGTTTGAGACCAGCCTGGGCATCGTGGTGAAACCCCAGCTCTACAAAAAATTATCCAGGTATGGTGGCATGTGCCTGTAGTCCCACCTACTCAGGAGGCTGAGGTGGGAGGATTGCTAGTGCCCAGAAGGTTAAGGCTGCAGTGAGCTGTGATAGCACCACTGCACTCCAGCCTGGGCAATAGAGTGAGTCCCTTTCTCAAAAAAAAAAAAAGAAAGTTAAAATTTTAAGTGACATAAAAATATAAGTTAAGTTTAGGGCTGGACACGGTGGCTCACGCCTGTAATCCCAGCACTTTGGGAAGCCGAGGCGGGCGGATCACGAGGTGAGGAGATTGAGACCGTCCTGGCTAACACGGTGAAACCCCGTCTCTACTAAAAATACAAAAAATTAGCCAGACATGGTGGCGAACGCCTGTAGTCCCAGCTGCTCGGGAGACTGAGGCAGGAGAATGGCGTGAACCCAGGAGGCGGAGCTTGCAGTGAGCTGAGATCCGGCCACTGCGCTCCAGCCTGGGTGACAGAGCGAGATTCTGTCTCAGAATATAATAATAATAGTAATAAGTTTAGGCTGGGCACAGTGGCTTACACCTGTAATCCCAGCACTTTGGGAGGCTGGGGCGGGTGGATCACCTGAGGAGTTTGAGACCAGCCTGACCAACGTGGAGAAACCCTGTCTCTACTAAAACCTACTAAAAATACAAAATTAGCTGGGCATGAGCTACAAAATTAGCTGGGCATGGTGGCGCATGCCTGTAATCGCAGCTACTGGGGAGGCGGAGGCAGAAGAATCAGTTAAACTTGGGAGGCGGAGATTGCAGTGAGCCATTGCACTCCAGCCTGGGCAACAAGAGCAAAACTCCATCTCAAAAAAAAAAAAAGAAAAGAAAAGGAATATATATATATATGTTTAAATAGTTTATCATTTTATTTAACAGAATAAGTTTATTCTGTCAAATTTCTATAAATATTTCTCAGTCCTCACTCTCCGTTTCCATACTTAATCTCATGTCAGTTTGTGATATATCTTATGTCAGTTTGTGGACCAGATAACACTTTGAGGTAGAGCTCTATATATGGGAGTGGAAGGAGAGTCGTCTTCTTATTATTTTTTTAAGTAAAGACTTAAACATGTTTAAAAGATAATTGGAAGACTCCAGTTAAGAGGATGAAATTAAATATTCAAGAGATACTTGAGGATCAAGTAGGAGGAATAGGATCCAAAGCATAGCATGAGGGAATATTAGCCTTAGATAGAGGAACAGGCATTTTTCTCTAACAGCAACAAATGGGCCTGGGTTAGGTAGGGAAGCTAAGGGAGTCCTTTCTGATGCCTGCTGTTTTCTCTGAAATAGAAAACCTAGTTATTTTCTTAGAGTAATGAGTGAGGAATGGGGCAGGCAATTTGAGGAGACTGAGGACTGGCAATAGTGGAGACTATAGAAAGAGTTTCCTGGTGGTGCTGAGGCCATCCAAGGATGCTGATCCTAAATTATAGTAGAATCAGTTTGCCCATTGCATCACTTTTTCTTGTAAGTGTTAAAAGCAACAACAAAAAAAGATAGCTGGAATTATCCCTGACTGGAGTTTCACTAAACAAGTACAAAATAAGATCGATAATATTGCTAAAAGGGTAATTTTTTTTCTTTGAGAGAGGCGTGAGCCACCGTGCCCAGCCTGAAAGGTTAATTCAAATCCTTAATCAGAGCATACTCCTCCTCTGCCTTTATTGGCTTCTTATTCTTCCAAATTCCTTGTCCATGACCTGGCTACCTCTTAGATCCCATCCAATACTACTTTTTCCTCCTCGTTTACTGTTCTACAGCCATACTGGGTTAATTTTGTTCTTGGAAAATACCAAGCTCCCACTTCAGGACCTTTATGCAGTCTTTTTTTTTTTTTTTTTTGAGACAAAGTTTTGCTCTGTAGCCCAGACTGGAGTGCCGTGGCGCTATCTCGGCTCACTGCAACCTCTGCCTCCCGGGTTCCAGTGATTCTCCTGTCTCAGCCTGCCGGGTAGCTGGGATTACAGGCATGTGCCACCACACCCAGCTAATTTTTGTATTTTTAGTAGAGACGGGGTTTCACCATGTTGGCCAGGCTGGTCTTGAACTCCTGACATCGGGTGATCCGCCCACCTCAGCCTCCTAAAGTGCTAGGATTACAGGCGTGAGCCACCGCGCCTGGCCTGTGCAGTTTGGACTCATATATTATCCCTCAGAGGAGCCCTTATCCCTTTCTATCCTCTCGTTACTCTCTATCATTTGATGCCATTTATGTTTCATTCACAGAGCATTTATCATTCCCTGAAGTTACCTCGTTTATTTATTCACCTGCTTTGTGTCTGGCTCCTCCTTTGAGAATGTAGATCCCATGGTCCAGGGATGTTCTGTTTACCAATGTCATTGGAATGCTTAGAGCAGTGCCTGGCATATAGTTGATGCTCTATAAATATTTAATGAATGGGCCGGGTGCAGTGGCTCATGCCTGTAATCCCAGCACTTTAGGAGGCCCAGGTGGGCAGGTCATGAAGTCAGGAGTTCAAGACCAGCCTGGCCAACATAGTGAAACCCCGTCTCTACTAAAAATACAAAAAATTAGCCAGATGGGGTAGTGGGCTTCTGTAATCCCAGCTACTTGGGAGGCTAAGGCAGGAGAATCGCTTGAACCTGGGAGGTGGAGGTTGCAGTGAGCCGAGATTGCGCCATTGCACTCCAGCCTAGGTGACAAAGTGAAGACTCCATGTCAAAACAAACAAACAAACAAACCCCCAAATATTTAATGAACGAATAAAAAGGAGGTGATCTCGGAGAAAAAGAGAGGGAAGAACAAAGTGATAGACCATGGATTTAAGTTGGATAAAATGTGTCATAAAGAAAGGGGAAGACCAAGTGCACTGGCTCACGCCTGTAATCCCAGCACTTTGGAGGCCAAGGTGGGAGGATTGCTTGAAGCCAGGAGTTTGAGACCAGTCTGGGTATATTAGGGAGACCCTGTCTCTACAAAAAGTTTTAAAAATAGGCTAGGCTTAGTATCTCCTGCCTGTAATCCTAGCATTTTGGGAGGCTGAGGCAGGAGGATCACTTGAGCCCAGGAGTTTGAGACCAGCCTGGGCAACTTAGACACCATCTCTACAAAAATAAATAAATAAGATAATTAGCTGGGCATGGTGATACATGCCTGTAGTCCCAACTATTTGGAAGGCTGAGGTGAGAGGATTGCTTGAGCCCAGGGGTTCAAGGCTGCAGTGATTCATGATCATGCCACTGCTCTCCAGCTTGAGTGATTTCAAGACTGTCTCAAAAGAATAAAAATAAGAAAAAGCAGGACTGATAAAGTGGGGGATTAACCTTGGAGATGTTGGCCGGATGCGGTAGCTCACGCCTGTAACCCCAACACTTTGGGATGCCAAGGTGAGTGGATCACCTAAGGTCAGGAGTTCAAGACCAGCCTGACCAACATGGTGAAACCCCATTTCTGTAATTTTGAATACAAAAATTAGCTGGGTGTGGTGGCATCTGCCTATAATCCCAGCCACACGGGACTGAGGCAGAAGAATCGCTTAAACCCGGGAGGCAGAGGTTTCATTGAGTCGAGATCATGCCAACGCACTCCAGTCTGGGCAACAGAGCGAGACTCTGTCTCAAAAAAAAAAAAAAAAAAAAATCTTGGAGATCTTGGTAAGGTTGCTACTTAATAAAGTTTAAAAACTTTTGCAGTAGGAGTAAACAAAAGAGAAGAAGTTGTGGTCTGGGAGTATAAACATATAAACCTTAAAGAAGTGATTCTGAAACTAGCAGATATGAGTGATACCAAAATTTGAAATACAGTCATGAGAATGATACTTGATGTGGAGTGGAAGAGGGGACGTCAAGAAGCTGAGATATGAGGGCAATAGACGGTTTATTCTCGTGGATATTGAGGTTACAGGATGAAGGCGGGGCTTAGGGTAGACTGAATGCTGAAGCTGTGGCTGAATGAAGCAGAGCAAATAGGTAGGAGCTCATTAGGTGAGAGGAATTAATGAGTGTGGCCTCCCACATAGCATGAACTTCAAAAGAGCTGGCTTTTTTAAAGGAATAATATCAAACCTGTAAGAACAAATGTTAGAACCCCATCTTTTCGCCAGGTTATTTTTAAAGAAACCTTAATTTCAAAGGGCAGAAAGGAAAGTAATATCAGCAGAAGAAAACCAGCTTCAAGAAGGTGGCAGGAAAGCTTGGAGGAGAGGTTACCGATAAGGCACATTTGCTGGCTGTGGAGCCAAGTGGATTCAGAGCACATAGTGGAAAGGTTTGGGAAGTGGAAGAATATGGAGAGCTCTGTAGGAGGTGCAGAACAACAGGGGTGACTGTATACTCTAAAAGCTGAATGAGTGACATGGTGTATTTGACTTCAGCTGGCCGTCTGAGGAAAGTGAGAAAGAGCCTAATGGCCAGAGGACTTATCCGGTTTATCCAGAATGATATGTTCCCCAAACATGATTTACTTACCTGCTTTTCGTCTGGCTCCTCCTTTGAGAATATAGACCCCAAAAGCTGCCCTGCCTAGATGAAAGGGAGTGTTAAACTGAGCATTATGAACATTCACCACATTTTACCAGTTTTTTTCTCAGATGTGTTGTTAGATATATTTTTGCCCAGGATAATGTTGAGCTTTCAAATTTGTTAGTATTCTTTTTTGTTTTTTTTTGTTTTTTGTTTTTTGTTTTTTTTGGAGATGGAGTCTCGCTCTGTCGCCCAGGCTGGAGTGCAGTGGCTGGATCTCAGCTCACTGCAAGCTCCGCCTCCTGGGTTTACGCCATTCTCCTGCCTCAGCCTCCCGAGTAGCTGGGACTACAGGCGCCCGCCACCTCGCCCGGCTAGTTTTTTGTATTTTTTAGTAGAGACGGGGTTTCACCGTGTTAGCCAGAATGGTCTCGATCTCCTGACCTCGTGATCCGCCTGTCTCGGCCTCCCAAAGTGCTGGGATTACAGGCTTGCGCCACTGCGCCCGGCCTTGTTTTGTTTTTTAATGGTAATGAGTGTTTGTATTTAGATCTCTACTTTTGTCATGCCTGGGAAGACATTTGCTGGAGGTACCCCAATATTATTGAATGGTCTTTTCTTTTTTTCTAGTGCTTACATGATTTCATCTTTAATATTTAAACCTTTAGTCCTTCTGGAATGTATATGTGTATTGTCTTTATACCAATGTATCTTGTATATTTTTCCTAAGTGGCTGGACTATTCTATTTTAAATACTTCTCTTTTTTTTTTGGTATTGTTTATTTTTTTTTTGCTTGTTTTATTGATTGGAAATTCCATTAAAGACAGTTTCTGTAAAATCTATACCTTATTTAATGTTCAGCTAATTATAGCCTACTACCTTTTTCTGTTTTAAAAACCATATTAAAAGGCCAGGCACAGTGGGTCACACCTATAATCCCAGCACTTCGGAAGGCTGAGGTGGGCAGATCACTTGAGGTCGGGAGTTTAAGACCAGTCTGGCCAACATGGCGAAGCCCCATCTGTACTAAAATTACAAAAATTAGCTGGACGTGTTGGCGTGTGCCTGTAGTCCCAGCTGCTCGGGAGGCTGAGGAAGGAGAATCACTTGAACCCGGGAGGTGGAGGTTGCAGTGAGTCTGTGCCACTGCACGCTAACCTGGGTGACAAAGGGAGACTCTGTTTCAATTTAAAAATATATATATATTTAAATATATATATATTTAAATATATTTAAAATCAGTACTAGCTATGAATATTACAAATAGATACACCCTTTGGCTTAATAATGCCACCTCTAATAATTTATCTACAAATATGCATGCATATATATGAAACTATACCTGTTCAAAAAAAATTTATTTATTTTTTTTTGAGATGGAGTCTTGCACTGTCACCCAGGCTGGAGTGCAGTGGCACAATCTCAGTTCACTGCTGCGTTGGCCTCCTGGGTTCAAGCAATTCTCCTGCCTCAGCCTCCCGAGTGGCTGGGACTGTAGGTGCACACTACCACGCCTGGCTAATTTTTTTGTATTTTCAGTAGAGATGGGGTTTCGCCGTGTTGGCCAGGCTGGTCTCAAACTCCTGGCCTCAAGTGATCCGCCTACCTCAGTCTCCCAAAGTGCTGGGATTATAGGCCTGAGCCACAACACTTGGCCTGTTCAAAATTTTTCATTGCTGCATTTTTTTTTTAATGTATAAAGCAAAATACTGAGAATAACCTAAATGTCCATCAGTGAAGGAACTGATTAAATAAATTAGGGTATATCCGTAAGGTGAAAAACAATGGTAACATTTTTTTAAAGTGAGGAAATACTTTCTATACTGATACAGAATCTTCATTTTGTTTAATGAAAAAAGCTAGGCATAGTAGTAGTACATATGGGATGTATAGTACTACTTGTCTATGTATATCCCTGAAGTACCTTATTAAAGATCGGTCGGCTAAAGGACAGAAGTATGATATTGTACTTTGTGAATTTTGAGCCATCAGTCAAGAATACTTTTTTTTTTTTTTTTGATACAAGGTCTCACTCTATCTCCCAGGCTGGAGTACAGTGGCATTATCTCGGCTCATTGCAACCTCTACCACCCAGGTTCAAGCAGTCCTTCAACCTCAGCCTCCCTGGTAGCTGGGACTACAGGCACGTGCCACCACACCTGGCTCATTTTTGTGTTTTCAGTAGAGATGGGACTTCACCATGTTGCCCAGGCTGGTCTGAAACTCCTGGGCTCAAGCAATCCACCCACCTCAGCCTCCCAAAGTGCTGGGATTACAGGTGTGAGCCACCGTGCCTGGTCAAAAATAAATAAAATTTTAAAAGGTGAAAGGAAACCACTTACTGAAATTTTATTTTTATAACTCTTTTTTCTTTTTCTGCTAAATTGAGCTAAATAACATGTATTATTACCTCACATATCATTTTTTTGTAGTGAGAACACTTAAAATCTACTCTCTTAGCAGTTTTCAGGAGTACAATACGTTATTAACTACAGTCACCATTTTGTACAAGAGATCACTTGAACTTTTTTATATTTTTATAATTCTTGAAAGAGAATTGAGTATCATTTGTAGTATCAGAATTGCAAACTTTTCAAAAATAAGAGGTTGAAAACATGATTTTTTTTCCTCTTTATCTCTCTTATAACCATAGGAAATGTGCAACAATCAGTTAACCGCAAACAGAGCTGGAAAGGTTCTAAAGAATCCTTAGTTCCTCAGAGGCATGGCCAACCACTAGGAGAAAGTGTGGCCTATCATTCTGAGAGTCCCAACTCACAGACAGATGTAGGAAGACCTTTGTCTGGATCTGGTATAACAGCATTTGCTCAAGCTCACCCCAGCAATGGACAGAGAGTGAACCCCCCACCTCCACCTCAAGTAAGGAGTGTTACTCCTCCACCACCTCCAAGAGGCCAGACTCCCCCTCCAAGAGGTACAACTCCACCTCCCCCTTCATGGGAACCAAACTCTCAAACAAAACGCTATTCTGGAAACATGGAATACGTAATCTCCCGAATCTCTCCTGTCCCACCTGGGGCATGGCAAGAGGGCTATCCTCCACCACCTCTCAGTACTTCCCCCATGAATCCTTCTAATCAGGGACAGAGAGGCATTAGTTCTGTTCCTGTTGGCAGACAACCAATCATCATGCAGAGTTCTAGCAAATTTAACTTTCCATCAGGGAGACCTGGAATGCAGAATGGTACTGGACAAACTGATTTCATGATACACCAAAATGTTGTCCCTGCTGGCAGTGTGAATCGGCAGCCACCACCTCCATATCCTCTGACCGCAACTAATGGACAAAGCCCTTCTGCTTTACAAACAGGGGGATCTGCTGCTCCTTCGTCATATACAAATGGAAATATTCCTCAGTCTATGATGGTGCCAAACAGAAATAGTCATAACATGGAACTGTATAACATTAATGTACCTGGACTGCAAACAAATTGGCCTCAGTCATCTTCTGCTCCAGCCCAGTCATCCCCGAGCAGTGGGCATGAAATCCCTACATGGCAACCTAACATACCAGTGAGGTCAAATTCTTTTAATAACCCATTAGGAAATAGAGCAAGTCACTCTGCTAATTCTCAGCCTTCCGCTACAACAGTCACTGCAATTACACCAGCTCCTATTCAACAGCCTGTGAAAAGCATGCGTGTATTAAAACCAGAGCTACAGACTGCTTTAGCACCTACACACCCTTCTTGGATACCACAGCCAATTCAAACTGTTCAACCCAGTCCTTTTCCTGAGGGAACCGCTTCAAATGTGACTGTGATGCCACCTGTTGCTGAAGCTCCAAACTATCAGGGACCACCACCACCATACCCAAAACATCTGCTGCACCAAAACCCATCTGTTCCTCCATATGAATCAATCAGTAAGCCTAGCAAAGAGGATCAGCCAAGCTTGCCCAAGGAAGATGAGAGTGAAAAGAGTTATGAAAATGTTGATAGTGGGGATAAAGAAAAGAAACAGATTACAACTTCACCCATTACTGTTAGGAAAAACAAGAAAGATGAAGAGCGAAGGGAATCTCGTATTCAAAGTTATTCTCCTCAAGCATTTAAATTCTTTATGGAGCAACATGTAGAAAATGTACTCAAATCTCATCAGCAGCGTCTACATCGTAAAAAACAATTAGAGAATGAAATGATGCGGGTAAAACCTTTTAAAATGTCCATTTTTATACTTAAAATCTATTTGCTTGGTGTTTATTTTAAAATATTGTGCTCCAGTATTTTTCTGTTTTTATAGCTAAATACAATATATTATCAGTTACAGAATTTAAAAGTGAATAAATATTAAAGTGCTTTTGATTGTAGCATCTTTTTTTAGTATTTCAAGATTTACTCAGAATTTCCTCTAATAAAATCTTGTGTAAATTAAGAAAAATATAATTTGCAGTATATAGTTTAGGTATACATAATACCTTTATATGAAAATTGGAGGAAGGGTTGTTTTCTAGGTTTTATACATTATCTTACAACATTTAAACATAAACTAGAAATTTGTGGGTCTCAAGCCGGGCGCGGTGGCTCACTCCTGTAATCCCAGCACTTTGGAAGGCCGAGGCGGGCAGATCATGAGGTCAGGAGATTGAGACCATCCTGCCTAACACGGTGAAACCTCGTCTCTACTAAAAGTACGAAAAAAATCAGCTGGGCGTGGTGGCAGGCGCCTGTAGTCCCAACTACTGGGGAGGCTGAGTCAGGAGAATGTCGTGAACCTGGGAGGTGGCAGTTGCAGTGAGCCGAGATCGCACCATTGTACTCCAGCCTGGGCGACAGAGAGAGACTCCGTCTCAAAAAAAAAAAAAAAAAGAAAGAAAGAAATATGTGGGTCTCATCTCTTGATATACTTATGAAACAATTCCTTTTACTTGTAGAAAATTTGGAGTTTAGGCCGGGCGCGGTGGCTCAAGCCTGTAATCCCAGCACTTTGGGAGGCCGAGATGGGCGGATCACGAGGTCAGGAGATCGAGACCATCTTGGCTAACACGGTGAAACCCCGTCTCTACTAAAAAATACAAAAAACTAGCCGGGCAAGGTGGCGGGCGCCTGTAGTCCCAGCTACTCGGGAGGCTGAGGCAGGAGAATGGCGTGAACCCGGGAGGCGGAGCTTGCAGTGAGCTGAGATCCAGCCACTGCACTCCAGCCTGGGCGACAGAGCGAGACTCCGTCTCAAAAAAAACAAAAAAAGAAAAAGAAAATTTGGAGTTTATGGGTTTATTCATCACATAGATCTTATTAGAAAGTGTAAAAGAAATTCCCTTCAGTTATTTCTTCCTTCTCATTTCATTTTTATAATATACTAGAGAAAAATGTGCTGAAATTATTTAGTCAAACTGCACTAAAAGGGAGATCAGACTAATAAGTAAACACACTTTAATCTGTGTTGTCATTTCACATAGATCTCTTCACTAGATATTAAGGTAGTACGATCATCATCTTTTTTTTTTTTTTTTTTTTTTGAGACGGAGTCTTGCTCTGTCGCCAGGCTGGAGTGCAGTGCCGCCATCTCGGCTCACTGCAACCTCCACCTCCCAGGTTCAAGCAGTTCTCCTTCCTCAGCCTCCCCAGTAGCTGGGACTACAGGTGCCCATCACCACACCGATCTAATTTTTTATTTTTAGTAGAAGCGGGGTTTCACCATGTTGGCCAGGCTGCTCTTGATGTCTTGACCCCATGACCCACCCACGTCTGCCTCCCAAAGTGCTGGGATTACAGGCGTGAGCCACCGCACCCGGCTATTATTGTTTTTATCATATGCTTACAGTTCAAAGATTTGACTCCTAATCTTACATCTGTTACTCACAATCCAAGAGGCTTAACCTTGTGATTAAACTCCTTTATATATACTTGAGAGAACCATTCTTATAAAATGATTTTTCCAAATCTGATTTTATAGTATTGTTGTTTCCATTTTATATTTTATTAAATGAGAAATACCATAATAATTTCTATGACTTATTCATATTTTAGTTCTTAGGATTTCTTACTAAAGTCTGTCTATGTGTATTTTCTTAGTTTATTTTTCCTTTTTCCTCTTCACTTTCACTAATAGCTGATTTAAACTTTTATGGTGTTGGAAGCTTTGCTGACTTCTGTAGTCTCCATTACTGTGTAGGCAAGTAAGATTTTAAGAGAAACAGTTCTGAACTAAGTCTGGCATGCCACCCTTAAAAGATTTTGCATGCAAATATGAATCCTAACAGAAGCATGTGGTTGCTCTATTTTAGTCTTGTATTTCTAGAATTAGACCCCACTTTTCCAATTGAATTTCTTTTCTATTTAAACCCTTTAATTAATTCTTTATTAGTTAGCCAAAAATGTTTCTCCCTTTTAAATCCAGGCATTCCATATCTATAATACTTAGAAGTTAGTTTTTGTTTTTAATCTATTTTTTGATATATTCATGAGTCACACTGACTATTCTTTGAAGTATTCCTAAATATCCAAAGGATATCTTGTGAACAACCAGTTGTTCTTTTCAAAGTAGGAGAAACCCTTTGCAATTTGTGTTAGTGGTTGGCTGTGAGTCGCACCTTTACTCTAATGCCCTGAAAAAGAGAAAAGGAAAGATTATTAATGACTATTATGTATTTATTGAGAATGGGGAAAGGATTGGTGGGTTAGAAAAGGTATTGTTTTGTTGTTCTTTGGTACATTAATTTTTTAGAATAAATGAACCTGGAGTGGAAGAATTTTTTTTTTTTTCATGAAGGACAAAATAGGAGGAAGAATATTTGAGGCCTAGGAATTCCACCAAGAGAAGCATATAACAGAGAGATAAATGAAGATGCATGTTAACAGGTGTTTGTTGCACATTAAGAACCTTTTTTTTTTTTTTTTTTTGGAGTGCATTAGAGAAGGGTAGAAAGCTTACTCATCTGGTACCCTCTTCTTGCGCTCCACAGCTGAATTTGCATATGTATTCACTTTGAATATCCTTTTAACTACCCCTTAGGCTGCACTTTTGATCATTAATTTCCTTTGAAATGTTTTCTAGATTTCTAACATGCTTTATTAAAAATTATGTATTTAACCTTTAAATATATGCCTGAAGTTTTTCCAAGCTATTTCTTAATATTCAATATTGAAGAAGATAATTCTTATTTAACATTTAGTTTATTTGCCTAGGTTGGATTATCTCAAGATGCCCAGGATCAAATGAGAAAGATGCTTTGCCAAAAAGAATCTAATTACATCCGTCTTAAAAGGGCTAAAATGGACAAATCTATGTTTGTGAAGATAAAGACACTAGGAATAGGAGCATTTGGTGAAGTCTGCCTAGCAAGAAAAGTAGATACCAAGGCTTTGTATGCAACAAAAACTCTTCGCAAGAAAGATGTTCTTCTTCGAAATCAAGTTGCTCATGTTAAAGCTGAGAGAGATATCCTGGCTGAAGCTGACAATGAATGGGTAGTTCGTCTGTATTATTCATTCCAAGATAAGGACAATTTATACTTTGTAATGGACTACATTCCTGGGGGTGATATGATGAGCCTATTAATTAGAATGGGCATCTTTCCAGAAAATCTGGCACGATTCTACATAGCAGAACTAACCTGTGCAGTTGAAAGTGTTCATAAAATGGGTTTTATTCATAGAGATATTAAACCTGATAATATTTTGATTGATCGTGATGGTCATATTAAATTGACTGACTTTGGCCTCTGCACTGGCTTCAGATGGACACACGATTCTAAGTACTATCAGAGTGGTAAGTAAACTCATCAAATTTATTTTAGTTTGTTCATACTAATGTAATTTATTGATGTAGTAATTATAAGATGATATCATCACTGGATGAGAGCCAGAAGATGTGGGTCAGGTCTTGATTCTGTTGGATAAACTTGGGTGAATCCTTTAGGCACTTAGACTTATAAAATGAAAGAATGTGCTAGACTTGATTCTTTCTAAATATCATTAACATTTTTTGAGTCACACCTTTTACATTTTATTTGTAAATATGACAGACAAATAACTTTTTTTTTTTTTTTTTTTTGATGGTGTATTGCTCTGTCACACAAGCTGGAGTGCAGTGGCGCGATCTCGGCTCACTGCAACCTCCCCGTCCTGGGTTCAAGTGATTCTCCTGCCTCAGCCTCCCGAGTAGCTGGGATTACAAGCACCCGCCACCATGCCCGGTTAATTTTTGTATTTTTAATAGAGATGGGGTTTCACCATGTTGGCCAGGCTGATCTCAAACTCCTGACCTCAGGTGATCCACCTGCCTCAGCCTCCCAAAGTGCTGAGATTACAGGTGTGAGCCCCTGCGCCTGGCCAAATACCATTTTAAAAATAATTTTTTAACGAATCCTCATATCCATCATTCAGTTAAAGAACTAGACTATCAGTACTTTAGAAGCCCCTAAACAATCACTTCCCCTTTTCTCCTCCACAGAGATAATTATTATTTCAGAACTTTATAATAGGTTCTTTACTTTTATTGATACTTTTATTACAAATGTATATATCTCTAAATAATATATTATTTCATTTTGCCTACTCTTTAACCTTTATTTAAATTTAATCTATATATATTCTTTGTGTTGACTTGTTTGAGGTTCCTCCATGTTATTACATGTAACATTTATTTTCACTGCTATTTAGGATTCCATAACGTGACTATTACACAACTTATATAACCCTAAACACTTTATGATCCTTGATCCTATTTTATCCTCACAATGTCACTGTGAGGCAGGATGAAGAAACTGAGGCCTAGTTAGATGAAGTAACTTGCCCAAGGTCAGACAGAAATCAAGTGTAAGGGCTAGGCTTTGAACGCAGGTTTGTCTGATTTCAGGGCTCATGTTATTTCTACTACACCACACTGCCTCACCAAGATCCCTCCAAGTGCTAATGGAAGTGTAAGTCAATCTAACATTTGTTAAATACTATGTACTAGGTGCTTAACAATATATTCTAATATGCTCACAACAATTCTCTGGGTAAGTATTGGCCTCCTGTGCTTCTGTGAAGACAAGTAGATTGACATTAAAATGGGTAGAACTGAGACAATTGAACCTACTTTAATGTTTGACATAGTGGAATTTAGTGTCTCCCCAGATTCGACTGAATTATTACCTGGAAAGCTTCTTAAAAACATGATTCCTAGGCTTTATTCCCGTCTTTTGATCAAAAGTCTTCACTGGGGCATAGAAATCTTTTTGTTCTTGTTGTTTTTTTTGTTTGTTTGTTTTGAGACAGAGTCTTGGTCTGTTGCCAGGCTGGAGTGCCATGGCGCAATCTCGGCTTACTGCAACCTCCATCTCCTGGGTTCAAGCGATTCTCCTGCCTCAGCCTCCTGAGTAGCTGGAATTACAGACACACGCCACCACACCCAGCTAATTTTTGTATTTTTAGTAGAGATGGGGTTTCACCATGTTGGCCAGGATAGTCTCAATCTCTTGACCTCGTTATCCACCCGCCTCGGCCTCCCAAAGGGAAATCATATTTTAATCAAACATCCCAGATAAATATTATATTATATAAGTATAATAAATATTAATTTCTTATATTCTAGGTGACTTCATGCCATCTATATGTTAATGACTTCCAAATCTCTGTCTCCAGAAATGGCCTTTCTCTGAAATTCATAATTTCTCTATCCAACTGCTTCCTGTCTGTCTTCACATGGATTTCAAATAGACCTTTCAAACTTCACATGGCTCATAAAGAACTCTTTTTTTTAAGCATAAATCAGATATTGTTATCTTCTTGCTTCAAACTCTCCAATATCTTTTCCCTTTACTTGAAGTAAAAGGCAGACCATTTCTATTGCTTGCAAAACCCATGTGTATTTGTTCCTGCTGCATTTTTTACAGTTCTTGCCCCATTTCCTACAGTTCTCCCCTGTATCAGCTGCACTGTCCTTCTCTCTGTTGCTGTTATTTCTGTGTAGAATACCTAAACCTGATTTTTAAATGGTTGAGTCCTTCTTGTTTTTTTATGATTTAGCTGATGTCACCTTCTCAATTGGTCTTTCCTAGCCATTCAGTCTTATGTAGCTATCCAGTCACATTTGTCACATCACCCTGTGTTGATTCTCTGTGTAGGGTATGTCACTGTTCCTTATATGTGTAATTGTTTGTTTTGTTTCTTTTCCTACTAGAATGTAACCAGAGCTTTGTCTTATCACTGTCATTTATTGAATGAAACACTGATCTAATTTGTTTGAAAGTTTGTCCAGAGTAGTACCAGGGAGTGGGCTAAATAACAAACTCTTAATCTCCCCATGACTCATATTGTTGTTATTTAACATTGAATAAATTGCTAAATCTTAGGCTTTTTTTTTTTTCAAGTGTAAAATCATTCCTATTGACATCTCAGAAAGCAGGCTCTAATTGGTAATAAACACCATCCATGATTTGGCATACATTGTGTCTTATTTTGTCACAAGGGAGAATGTTGTTAACCGTAAACCATGATGTCAGAAGATTAAATAGACTTCAGGTTTACTGTTGTCCTTGTTGATTTTATTTATTTATTCTTTTGTTGTGCAGGTGACCATCCACGGCAAGATAGCATGGATTTCAGTAATGAATGGGGGGATCCCTCAAGCTGTCGATGTGGAGACAGACTGAAGCCATTAGAGCGGAGAGCTGCACGCCAGCACCAGCGATGTTTAGCACATTCTTTGGTTGGGACTCCCAATTATATTGCACCTGAAGTATTGCTACGAACAGGTAAAGCACTTCTTTCATATAAAATCTCAGTAGGCCTTTAGACCAGCCAAAACAACACTAGAATACGCCTTATTTTTCAGGCTTATAATAAAAGTATTAATTTTGCAATATAAATTGGTGATTTAATGTTAATTTTTATTGTATTCTGAGCATTTTTAAAGTGCTTGTAAATAACTAACTTTGGTATCTTATTTTAGGATACACACAGTTGTGTGATTGGTGGAGTGTTGGTGTTATTCTTTTTGAAATGTTGGTGGGACAACCTCCTTTCTTGGCACAAACACCATTAGAAACACAAATGAAGGTAAGGTATGGCATCTATATTAAAAGAATTCTCACAAAGTTGCTACATCATTGACCTTTATTTATTAGTACTTAGAGCATTTTAGTCTGGAGTTAAAGAATGAGCTTGGGCCGGGTGCAGTGGCTCATACCCATAATGCCAGTGCTTTGGGAGGTTGAGGCAGGAGGATTGCTTGAACCTAGGAGTTCAAGATCAGCCTGACAACAATGTGAGACCCCATCTCTACAAAAAAAAAATGTTTAATTTATAGAAGGAAAAGAATGAACTTGTAAGGGTATATGAACTCACTAAAATTGCATGTGTGAACTCCAGTCTCCATGATGCCATATCCCCATAATCTTGTATCCCCCCTCACTCATACACCATACTCATATATCATTCTCAAAAAGGTCTTTAGGCCAGGCACGGTGACTCATGCCTGTAATCCTACCACTTTGGGAGGTGTAGGCGGGTGGATCACCTGAGGTCAGGAGTTTGGGATCAGCCTGGCCAACATGGCAAAACCCTGTCTCTACTAAAAATACAAAAATTAGCTGGGTATGGTTACACCTGTAATCCCAGCTACTTGGGAGGCTGAGGCAGGAGAATCCTTTGAACTCTGATGGCAGAGATTGCAGTGAGCCAAGATCTCACCATTGCACTCCACCCTGGGTGAAAGAGTGACACTCCTTCTCAAACAAAACAAAACAGGCCTTTAGTCCATTTTGAAGATTTATTTTAGTTCACTCCTTGTCACCTACTGCCTCCTGGCTTTGTCTCCTTCTATGCAAAGTACAAACAAATGTTTATATCCCCATTTGAAAATACCTCTGGTACTTACATGAGAAGCTACCCACAATTTTGACCATACACTGTCTGATTTAATACCCTTTGGTGATTCCTTTGTCCATGGGTTAAAGTTGGAATTTGCCCTCTGTTCATACCATTCCGTCTGTCTGGAATGCCCTACTTCCATCTCTTTCTTCTATAACCCTTCCTCCTTTCTGAAGTTTAATTAACTCCTGGTCATTCTCTCTCTCTCTCTCTTTTTTTTTTTTTTTTTTTTTTTTTTTTTTTTTTTTTTTTTTTTTTTTTTTTTGAGACGGAGTCTCGCTCTATCTCCCGGGCTGGAGTGCAGTGGCCGGATCTCAGCTCACTGCAAGCTCCGCCTCCCGGGTTTACGCCATTCTCCTGCCTCAGCCTCCCGGGTAGCTGGGACTACAGGCGCCCGCCACCTCGCCCGGCTAGTTTTTTGTATTTTTTAGTAGAGACGGGGTTTCACCGTGTTAGCCAGGATGGTCTCGATCTCCTGACCTCGTGATCCGCCCGTCTCGGCCTCCCAAAGTGCTGGGATTACAGGCTTGAGCCACCGCGCCCGGCCTCTTTTTTTTTTTTAATACAGAGTCTTGCTCTATCATCAGGCTAGAGTGCAGTGGCGTAATCTCAGCTCACTGCAACTTCTGCCTCCTGGGTTCAAGTGATTCTCATGCCTCAGCTTCCCGAGTAGCTGGGATTACAGGCACGTGCCATCACACCCAGCTAGTTTTTGTATTTTTAGTAGAGACGGGGTTTCACCATGTTGGCCAGGATGGTCTCAATCTCCTGAACTTATGATCCACCCGCCTCAGCCTCCCAATGAGCCACTGCACCCAGGCTCCTGATCATTCTTAATTATTCTTTGAGGGCCAGACATGATGGCTCATGTCTGTAATCCCAGCACTTTATTTATTTTGAGATAGGATCAAAACATTTCACCAAGGGTGGAATGCAGTGGCATGATGTTGTCTCATGCAACCTCTGTCTCCTGGCTCAAGCAACCTATCTTAGCCTCCTGGTAGATGGGACCACAGGTGCTTTTTTTTTTTTTTTTTTTTTTTTTTTTTTTTTTTTTTGTATTTTTTGTAGATATAGGGTTTTGCCATGTTGCCCAGGCTAGTCTCAAACTCCTGGGCTCAAGTGATCCACCCACCTCAGCCTCCCAAAGTGCTGGAATGGGTGCAGTGGCTCACACCTGTAATCCCAACACTTTGCAAGGTTGCAGCAGACAGATCACCAACAAATGGTATTGAAAAAACTGGTCAGCCATATACAAAAAAAATGAACATCAGGCCAGGTGCAGTGGCTCACACCTATAATCCTAGCACTTTGGGAGGCCGAGGCGGATGGATAACCTGAGGTTAGGGGTTTGAGACCAGCCTAGTCAACATGGTGAAACCCTGTCTCTACTAAAACTACAAAAATTAGCCAAGTGTGGTTGGTGCATGCCTGTAATCCCAGGTCCTTGGGAGGCTGAGGCAGGAGAATCACTTGAACCCAGGAGGCAGAGCTTGCATTGAGCCAAGATCGTGCCACTGCATTCCAGCCTGGGATGACAGAGCAAGACTCTGTCTCAAAAAAAAAAAAAAAAAAACTGAGCCTCACACCTTTACAAAGATTAACTCAAATTGAGTCACATATATATAGATAAAACTTAAAGGTATAGTACTTTTAGAAGAAAACATAGGAGAAAATCTTTGTGGGCCTGGGTTAGGTAAAGAGTTCCTAGAAATGACCCCAGAATCATGACCCATAAAAGAAAAAAGTTCATCAAAACTAAGAACTTTCCCTCTACCACAGATAATAGTCAAGAGAAAAGACAAGCTACAGGCTGGGAGAAAATATTTACAAATCACATAGCTACGAAAGGTTTTTTTAATCTACCATATATAAAGAACCCTTAAAACTCAACAGTAAGGCAAAAAGTAACCCAATCCAGTGACCTGACATATTTCTTTAAATGTCTAGGTCAAAAGAAGAAATGGATCTCTGTCTCTTTAAATCTGCCAGAGCAGATCAGAGAAAGACAGGCATCTGTGCTGTTCCCTCAGGGAATCACTAACACCAACCAAGATGGACAGCCTCAAATTTTTAGAGGGCAGAGTTCTTACTGCCCACCTTGGCACTAAACAGCTGCTTCAGGAAGGCAAGCTGTGGTTTTCCTGACTGCCACAGGACTGAGGAATGGTAGATGGTAGTGGGCTCACACACGCTGCTGTCTGAACCAAATTTTAGCAGCCTCTCCCTTCATGAAGCACTCTCCTGGCTGCTGTAAGGTTCCAAAGTTCCAAAATAGTTTATTCTGATAGTCTTGTTCCAGTTTAATGATTGATTTTAGGGAAGGGTAGACCCCTGATGCTTCCTACTCTGCTATTTTCTGTGCTATCTCTTTCTACTGTGGTTTTTTACTATTATCTCTTTATATAGTTTTGTTTGTGATTGCTCTAGTGACTACAAAATATATATTGTTTCCTTTTCTTTTTTTTTTTGAGATGCAGTTTCACTCTGTTGCCTAGGCTGGAGTGTAGTGGTGCAACCTCATCTCACTCCAACCTCTGTCTCCCAGGTTCAAGTGATTTTCCTGCCTCAGCCTCCTGAGTAGCTGGGATTACAGGTGCCCTCCACCACACCTGGCTAATTTTTGTGTTTTTAGTAGAGACAGGGTTTCACTATGTTGGCCAGGCTGGTCTCAAACTCCTGCCTCAAGCAATCCACCCACCTCAGCCTCCCAAAGCGTTGGGATTACAGGCGTGAGCCACCGCGCCCAGCCTAAGTTTTCACTATCTACCTAGAATTTATACTTTACCACTTCAAGTTCAATGTAGAACCATATGCCATATAGGTCCCTTTATTCTCTATTATTTATATTGTAGTTATTTTATTTTTCTTCTTCTTCTTTTTTTTTTTTTTTTTTTTGAGACAAGGTCTTGCTCTGCTGCCCACACTGGAGTGCAGGGTCATGATTTCAGCTCACTGCAACCACTGCCTCCCGGGTTCAAGATTCTCCTGTGTCATCCTCCCAAGTAGGCTGGATTACAGGCACATGCCACCACCTTTGGCTAATTTTATTATTATTTTGTAATCAAGACTAGTCACTATGTTGTCCAGGCTGGTCTTGAACTTTTGGGCTCAAGTAATCCTCCCACATCAGCCTCCCAAAATGTTGGGATTACAAGCATGAGCCTACACCTGGCTTGTAGTTATTTTATACATTACATCTACATACGCTTAAAACCTCATCCAGCCAGCACGGTGGTTCACCCTGTAATCCCAGCACTTTGGGAGGAGGCAGGTGGGTCATGAGGTTAGGAGATCGAGACCATCCTGACTAACAGGGTGAAACCCCATCTCTACTAAAAATAAAAAAAATTAGCCGGGTGTGGTGGCGGGCGCCTGTAGTCCCAGCTACTCGTGAGACTGAGGCAGGAGAATGGCATGAACCCGGGAGGCAGAGCTTGAAGTGAGCCGAGATGGCGCCACTGCACTCCAGCCTGGGCGACAGAGGGAGACTCCGCCTCAATAAATAAATAAATAAACAAACAAACAAATAAATAAATAAATAAAACCTCATCCAGCCAGATGTGGTGGCTCATACCTGTAATCCCAGTGCTTTGGAAGGCCACAGCAGGAAGATCACTGGAACACAGGAGTTTGAGATCAGTCTGGGCAATATAGTAAGACCCTGTCTCTACAAAAAATTTTTTTAATTAACCTCGCATGCTGGTATGTGGTAGTACATGCCTACAGTCCCAGCTACTTGGGGCAGGGGCACCGGTAAGTGGGAGGATCCCTTAAGTCCAGGAGGTCGAGGCTGCAGTAAGAGCTAATAAGCACACCAGCCTGGGCACACCAGCCTGGGCAACAAAGTGTGACCCTGTCTCACAACCTGCTTCATCCAACAATGTAACAATTTTGCTTTCAACCATCAAGTTCTTTAAATAACTCAAGGTGAGAGGCTGAATGCAGTGGCTCATGCCTGCAATCCCAGCACTTTGGGAGGCTGACGCAAGAGGATTGCTTGAAGCCAGGAGTTCAAGATCAGCGTGAGTAACAAATCATAGACCATGTCTCTACCAAAAAAAAAAAAAAAAAATAGCTGTGCATGGTGGATGGTGGCACGTGCCTGTGGTCCCAGCTACTCCAGACAGGAGGATCACTTGAGCCCAGGAGTTTGAGGCTACCGTGAGCTATAATCATACTGCTACACTGCAGCCTGAGCAACAGAATGAGACCCTGTCTCTAAAAAATAATAATAATAATTAAAAAAAAGATGAGAAGAATAGTCATTTATGTTTACCTGGATATTTAGTGTTTTCCTTGCTCTTCCTGCTTTCCTGCTGTTTCAAGATTCCTTCTATATCATATATCTTCCATCTGAACAACTTCCTTAAGCAGATACTTTAGAGCAAGTGTCTTGATAACAGAGTGTCTTAATTTCTCTCCATATGAGAATGTCTTTATTTTGCCTTCCTTAGAATATTATCACTTGAGGCTGAGCACAGTGGCTTATGCCTGTAATCCCAGCACTTCGGGAGGCCAAGGCGGGTGGATCACCTGAGGTCAGGAGTTTGAGACCAGCCTGGCCAACATGTTGAAACCCCGTCTCTACTAAAATACAAAAATTAGCTGGGCTGGTGGCGTACACCTGTAATCCCAGCTACTTGGGAAGCTGAGGCAGGAGAATTGCTTGAACCCAGGAGTCAGAGGTTGCAGGGAGACAAGATCGCACCGCTGCACTCCAGCCTGGGTGATAGAGCAAGACTCCATCTCAAAAAATATATATATTATCACTTGATACAAAATTCTGGGTTTTAGTTCTTACAGCACTTTCAAATGTCTACTTCCTTCTGTCATTCATAATTTGATAAGATATCTGCAATTATTCAGATCCCTCAAATAATGCATTATGTTTCTGTAGCTGCTTTCAATAATTTTTCTTCTGTATTGTAATTATGATATGTCTGGGTGTGGATTTCTCAGGGTTTATTCTGTTTGATATTCACCAAGCATCTCAAATCTGTAGGTTTATGTCTTTGATCAAATTTGGGGTGTGTTCAGCCATCATGTCTTCAAATATTTATCTGTACCACACATTTTCTTTTGTGATGTTAATCACAGGAATGTTAGACCTTTTGGTGTGGTCCCACAGATTCCTGAAATTCTACTTACATTTTAAGGTTTTGTTTTTTCTGCTTTTCAGAATGAGCAGTTGATTGAATTGCGTAATTAGTAACAACCTCTTTTTTTTTTTTTTTTTTTTGAGACACAATGTTGTTTTGTTGCCCAGGCTGGAGTGCAGTGGCATGATCTCAGCTCACTGCAAGCTCCATCTCAAGCTCCTTGTTCAAGCGATCCTTCCACCTCAGCCTCCCGAGTCACTGGGACTATAGGCGCACCACGACACCCAGCTGATTTTCTGTATTTTTGGTAAGACAGGGTTCTCACCATGTTGGCCAGGCTGGTCTCCAACTTCTGGCTTCAAGTAATCCACCTGCCTCGGCCTCCCAAAGTGCTGGGATTACAGGAGTGACACCACTGTGCACGGCCAGTATCAACCTATCTTCAAGTTCACTGATTTTTTTCCTCTGACGTCTTCACTCTGCTATTGAGACTATCCACTGAGTATTTTATTTTGGTTATTTTTCCGTTATAAAATTTCTTTTTGATACTTTATATCTTCAATTTCTTTGCTTGAGACCTATCTTTCATTTCATAAGTGTTGATCCTTATTTGGAGCTTTTTTTTTTTTTTTTTTTTTTTTTTTTTTTTGAGACAGAGTCTCGCTCTGTCGCCCAGGCTGGAGTGCAGTAGTGCAATCTTGGCTCACTGCAACCTCTGCCTCCCAGGTTCACGCCATTCTCCTGCCTCAGCCTCCCGAGTAGCTGGGACTACAGGCGCCCGCCACCACACCCGGCTAATTTTCTTTATTTTTAGTAGAGACGCCACACCTGGTTAATTTTTTATTTTTGGTAGAGACAGGGTTTCACCGTGTTAGCCAGGATGGTCTCGATCTCCTGACCTCGTGATCTGCCCGCCTCAGCCTCCCAGAGTGCTGGGATTACAGGCGTGAGCCACCGCGCCTGACCTGGAGCATTTTTATAATGGTTACTTTCAAGTTTTTGTCAGAAAATTCTAGCATCTATGTCATATCAATACTGACTGACTTTTTCTATGTTAGTTGAAATTTTCCGGTTTTTTTGTTTTTTTGTGTGTGTTTTTGTTTATACTAAGTAATTTTGGATTGTATCCTGGACATTTTAAATAACACACATTATGAGACTCTGGATTTTTTTTTTTTTTTTTTTTTTTTTTTTTTTTTTTTTTTTTTTTTTTTTTTGAGACGGAGTCTTGCTCTGTCACCCAGGCTGGAGTGAGTACAGTGGTGCGATCTCGGCTCACTACACCACCTAGGTTCAAGCGATTGTCCTGCCTCAGCCTCTCAGGTAGCTAGGACTATAGGCACGTGGTACCACGCCCGACTAATTTTTGTATTTTTAGTAGAGACAGGGTTTCACTATGTTGACCAGGCTGGTCTCGAACTCCTGACCTCAGGTGATCTGCCTACCTTGGCCTCCCAAAGTGCTGGGATTACAGGCGTGAGCCACAGGGCCCAGCCGAGACTCTGGATCTTGTGGATAATTTTGACCTTGTTTTGACAAGCATTAAACCTGGTTGGGTTCAGGCCACAAGTTCCAACCAGTCTTTTTTGATTTCAATGTCAGTTTCAAAGCCTTTTTTCCTTTCTAGGCAGATCTCTTTGTAGGCTATGGTCTTTTCCTTAGTTCAGTTCTCAAAGTCTTTGTTATGCTTCTTAGGATTCGATTCACGTAGATACAGTTTGGAGGGGGAGCCCAGCAGTTCATAAGCAACTTAATGGGGTCACTTGCCCAATCTCCTCCCTCTCTGTGATGTCCCCAGTACCTTCCTGTTCCCTGGGGCTCCCTATTTTAGTTCTCTGACCAGAAAGTGAGGCTTTACTTACCCAACTGTACCAATATCTCATAACTGCACCTGAATCCAGGACAAGGTGGCAAAAGGATACAGAGAGAAAACAAGCAACAGAGATTCAACCCATCTTATTGGGACCCTATGCTTTATTATCATTTTATTTATTTATATATTTATGAGATGGAGTCTCACTCTGTCACCCAGGCTGGAGTGCAGTGGCACAATCTTGGCTCATGGCAACCTCTGCTTCCTGGGTTCAAGTGATTCTCCTGCCTCAGCCTCCCGAGTAGCTGGGATTACAGCTATGCACCACCACACCCCACTAATTTTTGTATTTTAATAGAGACAGGGCTTCACCGTTTTGGCCAAGCTGATCTTGCACTCCTGACCCCAAGTGATCCACCCACCTCGGCCTCCCAAAGTGTTGGGATTACAGGCGTGAACCACCGAGCCCAGCTCATGCTTTGTTATTTTATTTCCAATTGGAGAGGAGGGTTCATCTGTCAGTTTTAGGGGCATATTGGCTCTTATTGTCACCTGCATTGCTACCAGGAAACTCCTTTTCTACTCCCTGAGCCTGAACTACAGGGACTTCTCCTCTAGCTCTCTGTGCTCAGCTCCTTCCAAGTTTTGGGCTACCTTGAGTCCAGACTACAGACAACTAGAGTGAAAAAAATGGATCTGGGTATGCTGGCACAGGCCTGTAGCCCCAGTTACTCGGGAGGCTGAGGTGGGAGGATTGCTTGAGGCTAGGAGTTCAAGACCAGCGTGGACAACATAGTGAGAATCCTGTCTCTTACAGAATATTTTTTTTAAATGGTCACCAGGTTTATTGGTACTTCAAATTTACATCTTCTCCCCAAATCTACCTGTTATTATTTACTTTTCAGAGTCTTGAAGTAGCTGCTTCGTGCATCCTGATCAGGTTTTATAGCTGCCTTCTGTGGGAGGGAGACGGGAGAGTATACGTAGTACCTCCTCAAAACTGGGACCTCTCTGGTTGCTTTTAGGATTTTTTTCTCCTTAACTTTGGTTTTCTTTGGTTTGACCACGGTGTGCCTATGTGTAGTTTTCTTTGTATTTTTCTTGGTTGAGATTCACTCAGTTTCTTGAAATGTACATTAATGACTTTCATCGATTTGGGGAAATTCTCTGTCATCTCTTCAAAGATTTATTTTGCTTCCTTCTCACCCTTTGAGACTCTAATGATTATACATATGCTATTCCTTTGATATTGTCCTCCATTTCTCTTATGCTTTATTCTTTCTTCTACATGTTTTCTCTCTGTGCTTCAATTTATATAATTTTATTCATCCATCTTTGAATTATCTGAATATTTTGCTGTGCTTAGTCTTTTTTTTTTTTTTTTTTTTTGCCCTTAAACTAAAAAATCCTAAATACACATTAAAATAAAAAATGTCGAACTTGGCCAGGCACAGTGGCTCACGCCTGTAATTCTAGCACTTTGGGAGGCCAAGGTGGATCGATCACTTGCGGTCAGGAGTTCGAAACCAGCCTGGCCAACATGGTGAAACCCTGTCTCTACTAAAAATACAAAAAAATGCCGGGCGCAGTGGCTCATGCTGGTAGTCCTAGCACTTTGGGAGGCCGAGGCGGGCAGATCACAAGGTCGGGAGATCGAGACCATCCTGGCTAACACGGTGAAACCCCGTCTCTACTAAAAAAAATACAAAAAATTAGCCGGGCGTGGTGGCGGGCGCCTGTAGTCCCAGCTACTCAGGAGGCTGAGGCAGGAGAATGGTATGAACCCGGGAGGCAGAGCTTGCAGTGAGCCGAGATCGCGCCACTATACTCTAGCCTGGGCAACAGAGTGAGACTCCATCTCAAAAAAAAAAAAAAAAATTAGCTGTGCGAGGTGGCAGGCACCTGTAATCCCAGCTACTCAGGAGGCTGAGGCAGGAGAACCACTTGAACCCAGGAGGCAGAGGTTGCAGCGAGCCGAGATCACGCCACTGCACTCCATCCTGGGCGACAGAGTGAGACTCTGTTTAAAAAAAAAAAAAAATTGTTCATCTCATTGTATTTTTTTTTTATTTCTCCTGTTTGAAATAAGTGATGGACCTGGAAGCATAAATAACTATTATTAACTGTATCTTTTTTTTTTCCAAAAAGGTTTTTAAAATATTATATTATTGAAGCATCTCAATTTTCTAATCTGGGGTAAGACTTTAAAATGAACAAATAATAGAAGAGGGAGTATATTTTCTTCCCTCTGTAGTAGCTGACTAGCTCCTCTATGAATAAGGAAGATTATAGTGTTCATTTATTCAGCTTTTTAATACATATTTATTGACTACCTACCATGCAACAAGTTGAAGATTTTTTTTTCCACTTTTGAGACAGGGTCTTGCTCTGTCGCCCAGGCTGGAGTGCAGTGGCACAATCACGGCTCACTGCGGCCTCGGCTTCCCTGGGCTCAGGTGATCCTCCCACCTCAGCCTCTCAAGTAGCTGGGACCACAGATGTACACCACCAACCTGGGTAACTTTTGTATTTTTTGTAGAGATGGGGTTTCACCGTGTTGCCCAGGCTGGTCTTGAACTTCTGGGCTCAAGCAATTCACCTACCTTGGCCTCCCAAAGTGCTAGGATTACAGGTATGAGCCACAGCGCCTGCCCAAGTTGAAGGTATCTTAACTTTGTTAAATGACAATTCTACCACTTAACAGAGTTTGCCCCAAATCCATTTAATATTGTACTTGGAGTTGTATACCAATTCCCCTGCCTCCAAGAGTTCAGCGGGAGAGACTAGGTAGTCTGACTTCACTTGGCATTCCTTTCTTCCTCATTTCATTTTATTCATAACCAGAGCTTTTTTTTTTTTTTTTTTTTGAGACAGTGTCTCACTGTGTCACACAGGCTGGAGTGCAGTGGTGCAGTCATGGCTCACTGCAGCCTCAAACTCCTGGGCTCCAGGAATCCTTCTGCTTCAACCTCCTGAGTAGCTAGGACTACAGATGCATGCCACCATACCTGGCTAAGTTTTAAAGGTTTTTTGGTAGAGAAGGGGTCTCGCTTTGTTGCCCAGGTTTGTCTTGAACCTTCCCAGCTTCAAGCAGTCCTCTCACCTCTGCCTCCCAGGGTGCTGGAATTACAGGCAAAAGCCACCACGCTTGGCACCAGAAAAAGTTTTATCAAACATGTATTAAGTATGTGCCAGGCAATTTACTGAGCACTAGGAGATACAAAGACCACTAAAACATGATCCCTAGCCTTAATGGAATTTTATATTTCAGTAGGACGTAAACATAAATAGGTACCACAAGGTATGAGAAATATGATAGAAATAAATATATGGTACAGGGGAGGCAGAGTAGAAGTAGTCATTTCTACCGTAGGCAAAAAGGTTTATTAGGGGAGATTAAAACTGACACTGAGTCTTATAATGTGAGTAGAAGTTGCCTGGAGAGGATGGGATAGGAGAAAAAATTATTTTCCAGCAAAATGTCATGTAATTTATTTAAAATACAAAAATAGCCCAGTGAGACTTTTGGTATAAAACTTGAAGGAAATTTTATTTTTCTAATTTAGCTCTTCCCCCTAATTTTAAAAAATCTTTAAAGGTTATCAACTGGCAAACATCTCTTCACATTCCACCACAAGCTAAACTCAGTCCTGAAGCTTCTGATCTTATTATTAAACTTTGCCGAGGACCCGAAGATCGCTTAGGCAAGAATGGTGCTGATGAAATAAAAGCTCATCCATTTTTTAAAACAATTGATTTCTCCAGTGACCTGAGACAGCAATCTGCTTCATACATTCCTAAAATCACACACCCAACAGATACATCAAATTTTGATCCTGTTGATCCTGATAAGTTATGGAGTGATGATAACGAGGAAGAAAATGTAAATGACACTCTCAATGGATGGTATAAAAATGGGAAGCATCCTGAACATGCATTCTATGAATTTACCTTCCGAAGGTTTTTTGATGACAATGGCTACCCATATAATTATCCGAAGCCTATTGAATATGAATACATTAATTCACAAGGCTCAGAGCAGCAGTCGGATGAAGATGATCAAAACACAGGCTCAGAGATTAAAAATCGCGATCTAGTATATGTTTAACACACTAGTAAATAAATGTAATGAGAATTTGCAAAAGGGCCTGAAATGCGAGGTGTTTTGAGGTTCTGAGAGTAAAATTATGCAAATATGACAGAGCTATATATGTGTGCTCTGTGTACAATGTTGTATTTTCCTAAATTATGGAAAATCCTTTTAAAATGTTAATTTATTCCAGCCGTTTAAATCAGTATTTAGAAAAAAATTGTTATAAGGAAAGTAAATTATGAACTGAATATTACAGTCAGTTCTTGGTACTTAAAGTACTTAAAATAAGTAGTGCTTTGTTTAAAAGGAGAAATCTGGTATCTATTAGTATATATGCTAAATAATTTTAAAAGACAAGAGTTTTTGAAATTTTTTTGAAAGACAGTTTTAGTTTTATCTTGCTTTAACCAAATATGAAACATACCCCGTATTTACAGAGCTCTTTTTTCCCCTCATAACCTTGTTTTTGGTACAAAATAAGCTAGAGAAATTAAGCCATCGTGTTGGTGAGTGTTCCTAGGCTAATCTTAATCTGTATAATTCACATCCTGAAACTAAGGAATACAGGGTTGAAAAAATATTAATATGTTTGTCAGAAGGAAAAATAATGCATTTATCTCCCTGCCCCCATGGAATATTTAATCTTCTTGCATTTATTTCTCAAGAATTACTGGCTTTAAAAGAAGCCAAAGCACTACTAGCTTTTTTTCCATATTGTTATTTTTGATGCTGCTTCCAATTTTAAAAGGGAACAAAGCTGCCATAAATAAAAATTTTTAGTACTGAAAGCTAAAAATTTTTTCACCATCCTAAGCAAAGAATTATTTTCATTTTCATATACTTTTCCTGTATGGTAACTATTTTGATTATATCATCAATGTTACCTGTTTCCTCTTTCAGAACAGTGCTGCATATACAGATTGTTATTGGCAAAGGAAAATCTGGCTATCTGGCAATATTTTACCTAAGGGCAGATTAATTGGTGAAAAAATTAACTCTTAAGATGGCCATTAATAATTAGAAAAATTTACAGAGTGGTCTTAGTAGAAAATTCAAGTCCTTCTAATTTATTTAAGGTTAAATAATGTGTTCAACATGCCTATTATGTATAATGCTTAGGTTCTAAGGAAGATTAAGGTTTCATACCAAATTACATGAGCTTATCTTTTAGGAAGGGGAAAAAGGCTCTATTTTGACCATAGTAAAATTTGTATTTTATTTCCTTTTCTTAAGCTCCACTGATAAGGGATTGTTTTTATCAAAAGTTACTATTTGGGGATTGGAGGCATAATTTTAATGATTTTCATACTTTTAGCTTTCTTCACATAAAAGCTAATTGAAACCATATATGTAGTAAAATTAAAGGCAGAGCTGTTGCAGTTGAATTGGAGAGTCAGGGCAAAGAACACGTATTAGCCCACACTTCCTACCTTTCTACAGGTGGTCCCTTCAGAACTCAGCTTGAAAACCTACTACTATGTTATCATGGGTCTTTTGGGGTTAGTGGTTCTTTTGAGAATCTGAAGGAAGCTGTGGACTCTTCCCAGAAAAAAAAAAAAAAATCAACACATACAATGTTGCATGCAATTTCAAGGGATTTTGGACATATTGAAACCTATCACAGGCTCTAGGTTATGGACCTCTGTCCCATGAGAAAATTGATATATTAAACTAAGAACTTTGTTTTTAACTTACCAATCACTACTCAGCACATCTTATATAAACTGATAATTTGTGATGGAAAAGGTCTGTACCATGTGATGTAAGGTGACCTTATGAATGCCTCTCTTGCTGGTACATTAAGTTGTTTTAAATGTATCATTTGGAGGGGACGGAAATGTTGGACTCATTACAAGCTTGATACAGAAATATTTCTGAAGGATTTCTAATTGGAGTTGTAAGAAAATGTACTCTCATGAAATGGCAGTCTTCACCTCATGGTTCATGGAACATTTGGTTAGTCCCATAAAATCCTATGCAAAACAAAGTAGTTCAAGAATTTTTAGGTGAGTACTCACATTTATAAGATATTCCTCTTGCTCTTTGGGCTTTTTCAATCTGATTTATTTAAATTTTCATTTAGTTGTTTTACTTTTGGACTAAGGTGCAATACAGTAGAAAATAACTTTGTTACATTTATGTTGTAGGAAATCTAAGGTGCTGTCTCCTCCCCCTTCCCTTCCCGCAAAATCTGTATTCCCCCTATTGCTGAAATGTAACAGACACTACAAATTTTGTATTCTTTTTTTGTTTTTTGTTTTGAGACAGGGTCTCACTCTGTCACCCAGGCTGGAGTGCAATGGCGCTTCACAGCTCACTGCATCCTCGACATTTGGGGCTCACGCAGTCCTCGCACCTCAGCCTCCCAAGTAGCTGGGCATACGCCACCAAGCCCAGCTAATTTTTGTATCTTTAGTAGAGATGAGGTTTTGCCATGTTGCCCAGGTTGGTCTGGAACTCCTGGGCTCCAGTTACATGCCCACCTCAGCCTCCCAAAGTGCTGGGATTACAGACGTGAGCCACCGCGCCTGGCGCAAATATGTATTCTTTTAAAATTTCCTCTGATACTATAAGCCTTTTGCATTTATCTGAAGCAGTATACATGCCTTTGGTATCAGCAATTTTAACAGTTTGGATATACTTATCAGCTATCTTATTCCAAAACTACATCTACTTCCTCCAGTATAGAATCTGGTGCTTCCTGACCAAAAAGATGAGAAAAACAATGTTAAAAATGTAGATACTTTCCATTGAAATGGAGTGAAAATGTTGGTTCTGTATGTTTTCTTTTAAAATAATTTTCTCATAAAAACTTGCTGTCTTTATTGTACTTACCCTTTTTATGCATATCAATAGTATTTATAAGATGTGTTCTATAATTATGTAATTGTAGATACTGTTATGTATTGTCCAGTGACATCATAAGGCAGGCCCTACTGCTGTATCTTTTCTACCTTCTTATTTGTAATAGAAACTATAGAATGTATGACTAAAAAGTCACTTTGAGATTGACTTTTTTAAAAAGTTATTACCTTCTGCTGTTGCAAAGTGCAAAACTGTGAGTGGAATTGTTTTATTCTGACTTAATATGTTAGAAATTAGAGAATACAGTGGGAGGATTTGTAGACATTGCTGCTGCTGTTACCCAAGGTATTTTAGATCAAAAAATTTAATAAACAAAAATTCCTTTGGTATTTAAAGTGGAACATTTAGCCTGTTCATTTTAATCTAAAGCAAAAAGTAATTTGGGTCAAAATATTGGTATATTTGTAAAGCGCCTTAATATATCCTTTTGTGGAAGGCACTACACAGTTTACTTTTATATTGTATTGTGTATATAAGTATTTTGTATTAAAATTGAATCAGTGGCAACACTAAAGTTTTATAAAATCATGCTTTGTTAGAAAAGGAATTACAGCTTTGCAATATAACTAATTGTTTTGCATAATTCTGAATGTAATAGATACGAATAATCAGCCTGTGTTTTTAATGAACTTATTTGTATTTTCCCAATCATTTTCTCTAGTGTAATGTTTGCTGGGATAATAAAAAAAATTCAAATCTTTCAATATGTGTGGAAAGCTAATTTTTACAGTACTTAACAATGTTGTTTTTTAATTCAAAAATTTATGTAAATATTTTTATTCTCTGAGAAAGTTATTAAAATTTTGATGCTTTGGAATTAAAATAACTAATGATAGTACTTAGGTTAAGGCAAACTGAATATCATGTAAATGTCATGTTTTCATTTTAATGTTTTCATTTTGTCCAATATAAGTACAGTATTTCCTGTTAAGGGCCTCCATTAGATTACAGGTTTAGAATTTAATGATTAAATTTTACATTTAGTACCATTTGATTATGGTATATAATTTTTAAGATGTAAAATTGTTGGTTAATCTGTTTTCCTTTATAATCCTTTTTGTTTGTTTTATTTCTTAGAGATGGTCTTGCTCTGTCACCCAGGCTGGAGTGCAGTGTCATGATCAAAGCTCTCTTTAACTTACACCTGGGCTTAAGCTGTCCTCCTGCCTTTTTCTCCCAAGTAGCTAGGACTACAGGAGTGTGCCACTATACGTGGCTAATTTTTTATTTTTATATTTATAGAGATGGGTTGCCCATCTCTATAAATCTATAAATCTTGCTAAGTTGCCCAGTCTGATCTTAAACTCCTGTACACAAGCGATCCTCCCGCCTCTGCCTCTCAAAGTATTGGGATTACAGACCTGAACCACTGTGTCAAAATATATATGTTGATATTATATCTTATATCAGCTTTATATGGATGAAAAACAAGTACTGTTTTTCATCCTCTTTTTAAGCATTACCATCATTATATTTTCTTTTATCCTCTTGTTTGCACTCCCTTGTAAGTTTGTATTTGTTCTACATAAGTCTATTGTACAGATGACACAAATTGCATTATTCCTATGGTTTATTGTACTACATTGTGGGCCCACATTTGGTATACTTAAAATTGTGACTATACTTTGCTACACACACACACACACACACACACACACACACTCACATCTGCTTGTGTATGTGAAGAGTAGAGGGAGGTCGCCAAACAGTTATTGTCCAGTTTTTCCTCCTTTCTTTCAGTAACAGAGCTACCCAGAGATTCTGAACATTTTGTTGGATTTAGGCTATGAATAGAACTTTGGGTTGTTTCCCTTGAGGAAGGGTTAAATTTGTTCTGCAGGAGAAAAAAAAAGATTCTCATGAATACCTAGCTCACAGAGGGGTTGACAAATGACAGAGGCCACTCTTGCTCCCCAGTATCCACTCTCCCATTTTTCCTTTTACTAATAGAGCCAATATCCCTTTGTTTTTTTTTTTTTTTTGTTTTTGTTTTTGTTTTTGTTTTGAGACGGAGTCTTGCTCTGCCACCCAGGCTGGAGTGCAGTGGCCAGATCTCAGCTCACTGCAAGCTCCGCCTCCCGGGTTTACGCCATTCTCCTGCCTCAGCCTCCCGAGTAGCTGGGACTACAGGCGCCCGCCTCGTCGCCCGGCTAGTTTTTTGTATTTTTAAGTAGAGACAGGGTTTCACCGTATTAGCCAGGATGGTCTCAATCTCCTGACCTCGTGATCCGCCCGTCTCGGCCTCCCAAAGTGCTGGGATTACAGGCTTGAGCCACCGCGCCCGGCCCCGCCAATATCCCTTTCTAAGTTTTGACTACCCCAGTAGAGTCCATGTTTCTCCTATTTCCTTGTAATTAGTTTTGGGCACATGACTAGATTTTGGTCACTGGGACATTAGCAGACGTGGTATGTGCAAATTATACATATAATTAAAGTTGACATTGTTTGCCCACCACTTGCTCTTTACCTCTTCCCACAGGATGGAACACGTACAAAGTGGTGATTTTATATTGACCGTGAACATTAGAAAAACACTCTAGTGGCTGGACACAGTGGGTCACTCCTGTAATTCCAGCACTTTGGGAGGCCGAGGCGGGCGGATCACGAGGTCAAGAGATCGAGACCATGCTGGCCAACCAATGTGGTGAAACCTGTCTCTACTAAAAATACAAAAATTAGCTGGGCGTAGTGGCGCACGCCTGTAGTCCCAGCTACTCAAGAAGCTGAGGCAGGAGAATCACTTGAACCTGGGAGGTGGAGGTTGCAATGAGCCAAGATTGAGCTACTGCACTCCATCCTGGGCAACACAGCGAGACTCCATCTCAAAAAAAAAAAAAGAGAAACACTCTAGTGATGGTGAATCAACCAACCAAATGATTACATTCTGGTTACCTGAGAGATTGTGTGAAGCAGGGTCATCTTTCCAGTCTGAACTGATCAACTGCAGAATGTGAGAGAGAGGGGGAGAAAAGTTATATCTATATATCTAATATATATCCATTTGTTACTGCTGCTGAGTCTATACCTTAAGTAATACAGCATATAATTTGTATTAGTGTATAATCTGATTTGCAGAATGACTTAACAAAGTCATTTTGTATTTTGACCATCTCCTGTGGACTCAACCATAAAATTCAGTTATTTTACCTCTTAGGTTTTTCTCTAATTCATCATCTTTATTCTTGTTGTTAACTAATTTGGTTAAGGTCCTCATCAGCCTGAATTAATGTAATAATTTTCTAACGTGAGTCTTTACTTTATTCTGGTACCTTAAGTTTATTATCCAACCTGTCACCAAAATGACCTTAAAAGATAATTCCAGATTCTGCTTCTAATACAACCAATCAGATCCTAATGGATTTACTGTATCACAGCTAACAACGATAAAGTCTGGGGGTAAAAACCCAACTACCTAAAGATACTGGAATGGAACAAGACCAGGCAAATTCTGGAAGGGAGCTGATCCTTGGAAGAGAGGAATGGCACTAGATAAGTATTCCATTTTTATGACATCTTGCCTGAGAAAGGCCCAAATCTTTGGCTGAATCATGAATCAAATATGTAGGTAAGGCTGGTCACGGTGGCTCACGCCTGTAATCCCAGCACTTTGGGAGGCTGAGGTAGGCAGATCACTTGAGGTCAGGAGTCTGAAATCAGGCTGGCCACATTGGTGAAACCCTGTGTCTACTAAAAATACAAAAATTAGCAGGTGTGGTGGTGCATGCCTGTAGTCACTGCTACTCAGGAGGCTGAGGCAGGAGAATCACTTGAATCTGGGAGGTGGAGGTTGCAGTGAGCCGAGATCACCACTGCACTCCAGCCTAGGAGACAGAGACTCCAAAAGGACAGGAGAAGTGAGGAGAGAGGAAGAGAGGGGAGGGGAGGGAAGATTACTCAATAAAATCTACTAAAATTTGGTATGAGTTTGAGAGTCTGTGATATTTGAACCAATATTCACTTTTAAGGGTTTTCTATCGCCGATATTAAGCAATTTAATTATGATGTGTCTGGTGTCATTTTATTTTTCTTGTGCTTGGGGTTCATTGAGCTTCTTGAATCTGTGGAGCAATGGTTTTCGTTAATGCAAGATTTTTTTCAGCTACCATTTCTTTTTTTTTTTTTCTTCCTTTTTTTAAAAATTATACTTAAGTTCTGGGATACATGTGCAGAATGTGCAGGTTTGTTACATAGGTATACATGTACCATGGTGATTTGCTGCACCCATCAACCTGTCATCTACATTAGGTATTTCTTCTAATGCTATCCCTCCTCTAGCCCCCACCCCCTGACAGGCCCTGGTGTGTGATGTTCCCCTCCCTGTGCCCCTATGTTCTCATTGTTCAACTCCCACTTGTGAGTGAGAACATGTGGTGTTTGGTTTTCTGTTCCTGTGTTAGTTTACTAAGAATGATGGTTTCCAGCTTCATCCATGTCCCTACAAAGGACATTAACTCATTCTTTTTTATGTTCGGCCACCATTTCTTTCAGTCGAGTGTATACTAAAATAATACATCTGAAAGGTAATGAGTGAATTTGGTATCTTTTGGTTTTTTTTTTTTTTTTTTTTTCAGACAGAGTCTCACTTTGTTGCCCAGGCTGGAGTGCAATGGCGTGATCTTGGCTCATTGCAACCTCCGCCTCCTGGGTTCAAGTGATTCTCCCGCCTCAGCCTCCCGAGTATCTGGGATTACAAGTGTCCGCCACCACACCTGGCTAATTTTTATATTTTTTAGTAGAGACGGGGTTTCACCATGTTGGCCAGACTGGTCTCAAACTCCTGACCTTAGGTGATCCACCTGCCTGGGCCTACCAAAGTGCTGGGATTAGTGGCGTGAGCCACCATGCCCGGCCCTGAATTTGGTATCCTCGATTGCCTCTGGGAATGGTAAACTGGATTTGTAGGGTGACAAGAATCGTAGAAATACTTCTCACTATATAGCCCTTTATATCATTTGATTTTGCATCATGTGAATGCATTGCCTATCCAAATATATAACATAAAATGGGATTAAAAAGCAAAACAACTCAAAACTTTAAGTTCAAGTGGAAGAACTGGATTTAGACAAAGGAAGATACACATTCATTGGGACATGAGGCAAAAACCAAAAGGCAGATGTGAGGCAAAGAAGTTTGTAAGTTGGAGGGTAAGAGTATTAATTTAGGTTAAGCTCAGCTGCACATAAAACTCAAAACATCCATACCTTAGACATATAATGTATGTCCACTTCTGGTATGGCAGCTCCACAAAGTCATCCCACACTTCATCGGTTCAATTCTGCTGTCCTTGTCAGTCTAAAGTTTGCTCTGGTTAGTAGTTGGCTGCTTATGTTCTCTACACCTTGGGTGTGTGTGTTTTTGGTGTGTGTTTTGTTTGTTTTTTATTTTTTTTTTGATACTGAGTCTAGCTCTGTCGCCCAGGCTGGAGTGAAGCGGCACGATAACTCACTGCAACCTCTGCCTCCCAGATTCAAGCAATTCTTGTGCCTCAGCCTCCAGAGTAGCTGGGATTACAGGTGCCCGCCACCACGTCCAGCTAATTTTTGTGTTTTTAGTAGAAATGAGGTTTTACCATATTGCCCAGGCTGGTCTCAAACTCCTGGGCTCAAGCAACCACCAGCTTCAGCCTCCCAAAGTGTTGGGATTACAAACATGAGCCACTGTGCCCAGCCTTCTTTTCCTTGTTCTAACCTGGTGAAAAGAGAGGGGGGCGGGTGGAGGGAGATTTCTATGGCCTCTCCTTTTAAAGATGCCTTCCTAAAAGTTCTGCACAACACTTTCACTGCCAGAAGTTAGATCCATGGTCACATCTAGCAGCAAGAGTGTCTGGGAAATAGTCCTTATTCCAGGTGGTCTGATTTTATCAAACCAGGTTCTTTTACGAGAATGGGTATTTGGCATCCAGTCTCTGCCACAGTGAGCAAGCTGAGAGAATTTCTTTCTTTCTTCTTCTTTTTTTTTTTTTTTTATTATTTTTTGAGACAGAGTCTTGCTGTGTTGCCCAGGCTGGAGTGCAGTGGTGTGATCTTGGCTCACTGAAAGCTCTGCCTCCTGGGTTCAGGCAATTCTCCTGCCTCAGCCTCCCAAGTAGCTGTATTTTTAGTAGAGACGAGGTTTCACCATGTTGGACAGCCTGATCTCGAACTCCTGACCTCAGGTGATCCACCCACCTTGGCCTCCCAAACTGCTGAGATTACAGGCCTGAGCGACCATGCCTGGCCCAAATTGAGAGAATTTCTGATAGCTTCTATTTCTTTGAGGTTGGAGGCATAGTAATTCACTGAAAGGGCAGAAAGGGCTGGGTAGCTGCCTTTCTGGGGTAAAGGTCTGAAATAGGCCGGGTGCACTGGCTCACATCTGTAATCCCATCAGCCTCACGTTTGGGAGGCTGCAGCGGGAAGATCCTTGAACCCAGGAGTTCGAGACCAGCCTGGGCAACATGGTGAGACCTTGTCTCTACAAAAAAATTTAAAAATTATCTGGGCTTGGTGGCATGTGCCTGTAGTTCTAGCTACTCAGGAGGCTGAGACAGGAGGATGGCTTGAGCCCAGTGGGTCAAGGCTGCAGTGAGCTGAGATCCTACCACTGTACTCCAGCCTGGGGGACAGAGCAAGACCCTGTTTCAAAAAATAAAAGTCTGAACTAATGGGAAGAATGAGACATAACTGAAGTGAGACAGGTAGCAAAATGTTTCAGCTGGGTTAGAAAGATATGAAACTATGGCGCATCAATCTTCACAGTGATGTGATTTTCTTGGTAGCATTCAACAGCCTGGTATTAGCAGATCAGTGATGGAAACTATTGTTTAGGAAGAATGCGTATAAGGTTAGTAAAGAACACTGGTGAATCTGTCCCAGTCTGTTAATTGCAGCTATGGTGTGACATAATCTAAAAATTCAGTAAATCTTACTTAAGGTTAGATTTTCTAGCCTTATACATACTGTATCCCAGGAGATGGCTCAAATGTTTGAAACATAGAAGAATGTCAGATGCGTCAACCAGGTGAGTGAAGTTAATAAACTGGTCCTGAAAGTCCTTTCCAATTTCTCTCATGAAATGTAAAAAGTGTCTCAAATTCTTTTATTTATTTATTTATTTATTTTTGAGACGGAGTCTCGCTCTGTTGCCCAGGCTGGAGTGAAGTGGTGCAATCTCTGCTCACGGCAACCTCCACTTCCAGGTTCAAGTGATTCTCCTGCCTCAGCCTCAGCAGCTGGGACTACAGGCGCTCACCATCATGCCCACTAATTTATGTGTTTTTAGTACAGATGGGGTTTCGCCATTTTGGCCAGACTGGTTTCAAACTCCTGACCTCAGGTGATCCGCCTGCCTTGGCTTCCCAAAATGCTGGGATTACAGGCGTGAGCCAGCACACCTGGCCCTCAAATTCTTTTTTTTTTTTTTTTTTTTTTTTTTTTTGAGACGGAGTCTTGCTCTGTCACCCTGGCTGAAGTGCAGTGGCCGGATCTCAGCTCACTGCAAGCTCTGCCTCCCGGGTTTACGCCATTCTCCTGCCTCAGCCTCCCGAGTAGCTGGGACTACAGGCACCCACTACCTCGCCCGGCTAGTTTTTTTTTTGTATTTTTAGTAGAGACGGGGTTTCACCATGTTAGCCAGGATGGTCTCGATCTCCTGACCTCGTGATCCGCCCGTCTCGGCCTCCCAAAGTGCTGGGATTACAGGCTTGAGCCACCGCGCCCGGCCCTCAAATTCTTTTAAATTATTTTATTTTATTTATTCTACAAACATCTAATTAACACCTACAATGTGCCAGACATTGCTCTACTCATATGGACAAAGTATCTGACTTCATTAAGTTTACTCACTGGGGCAAGAGAAACAAATATATAACGTAAAGAAGGTCTTTATGGCCATTCCCCTTCTGTGTAATTCCAGGGGTCACAGTACCTCTTGCAATGGTCCCCCAATCTATTCTCTCTCCCCTCCAAAACTTCCTACGTTTAGCTGTCAAATTAATCCTCCTATTTGCTATATAACTTATGTCTTCATTTGAAGCCTTTCAATGGATCCCTTTTTGTCTACTGAATAAAGTTTGAACTCTTTAGCTGGCACCTATCTTTCTATCTCTTTTCCCCTAACTTCGTTTTGTGTGTCCTATGATTCTGCCAAATTAATCTGACCATTCACCAGGAAAATCTCAGATTTTCTGAGTCACAGTTTGGACACAATCATTTTAAAAGGGTGGTGGTTGTAGAAGCCACACTGTAAAAGAAGAAATGACTCCCAGTCATGAGAGTGCTACACAAATATTCTGCTGCTTCTCTTCCAGGCACAATGCAGAGATGAACACCTGCATTTCTTTGAAGTCAGGCTTGACCAGTGACTTGCTCTGGCCAAAAAAATGTAGGCAGAGTGGCAAGTTTCACATCCAGGCAGAGACTGTGCAATTTCTCTCCCTTTTTTTCACTGCCAAGGGTCCCACTGCCTGCATCCACTCAAGCTATGAACATAAAGAGTAGATAAGGAAAAAAATGCTGTTGTTGAAACCTCTGTAACTTAATGGTTGCTACAGCATAATCCACTCTTGCTTGACTAGTACAGCTAGTGAAGAAATGGAAGTAGTGAATGTAAGCCACTCTCTGGAGGTTTGTCTTTCCACCTAAAAAAAATCTCCAGCTGGGAGCGGTGGCTCATCCCAGCACTTTGGGAGGCCGAGGCAGGTGGATCATGAGGTCAGGAGTTTGAGACCAGCCTGGCCAACACAGTGAAACCCTGTTTATACTAAAAATACAAAAATTAGCTGGGCATGGTGGCAGGTGCCTGTAATCCCAGCTACTCAGGAGGGTGAGGCTTGAACCTGGGAGGTGGAGGTTGCAGTGAGCAGAGATCGTGCCACTACATTCCAGCCTGGGTGACAGAGCTAGACTCTGTTTCAAAACAACAACAACAACAACAATAAAAAACCAAAAAAACTTCATATATAATACACGTATGTACACGTAATAAAATGTGCCCAGTTTGTGTACTGTTGATGAATTTTAATAAATGTATACACCTCTGTAAGCACTACCCTAACAGAACATTTCCTTTCCATCACCTTAAACATTTCCTGGGGTCTTTCAACAATCTAGTTCTTCTCCCCCACCTCCTGAATAGAGCCTCAGGCAGCCAACTACTGATCAGCTATTACTATAGATTAGTTTTGCTTGTTGTGGATTTTTTTTTTTTTTTTTTTTTTTTTTTTTTTTTTGAGACAGTCTTGCTCTGTCACCCAGGCTGTAGTGCAATGGCACAATCTTGGCTCACTGCAGCCTCCACCTCTTGGGTTCAAGTGATTATCATGCCTCAGCCACCCAAGTAGCTGGGATTACAGGTGTGCGCCACCAGGCCCAGATAATATTTGTATTTTTAGTAGAGATGGGGTTTCACTATGTTGGCCAGGCTGGTCTCAAACGCCTGACCTCAAGTGACCCTCCTGTCTCGGCCTCCCAAAGTGCTGGGATTACAGGTGTGAGTCACCGTGCCTGGCCTAGAATTTTGTATAAATGGAATCATACAATGTGTATTCATTTTGTGGCCTTTGAGAAGTTTTTAAACTGTAAATTGGCTTTATAAATTCAAAGTATACCTTTGAACTCATATAAAAGATGAAGGTTGAATTAGGGTAATTAATCTGTACCTCCCTGAATTGGTTTTGATTCCAAAAATATATACTAAATATAGTTTCCTGTTCCCTATTATAATAGAGTTCATATTTACTGCAGTTAAACTATTATTTTCTACTCAGTTGAGAATGTTACAAGACTTTAAGCCCCATGAAACCTTCTATTTTGTGACCACTGTATATCCAGTGCCAACACTGTCTCACACATAGTAGTTGCTGAGTAAACATTTGTTGACTGAATGGATGTATTTCCCCTGAATTGCTTTTACATGTCTATGTTAGATGACTGGGGTGCTTTTATTTTTTTTAGAGATAGGGCCTCACTTTTGTCTCCTAGACTGGAGTGCAATGGTGCCATCATGGCCCACTGCAGCCTCCAACTCCTGGTCTCAAGTAATCCTCTTGTGTCAGTCTCCTGAGTAGTTGGGACTACAGGCGTGCGCCACCGTGTTCAGACAATTTTTGTAATTTTTGTAGAGACGGGGGGGGTCTCACTATGTTGCTCAGGCTGGTCTTGAACTCCTGGCTCAAGGTATCCTCCCGCCTTAGCCTCCCAAAGTGCTGGGACTACAGGGATGAGCCGCTGTGCCCAGTTGGGATGTTTTAATGTTAGAAACTTAATTACCTTGCATTTTTAAAGGAATGTGTGATAAGTGCCCTATTCTGCCTCAAGTGATGGCAGAGGATGATTGAGACTGGAGGAAGCCCTGTGAAGTACATACCTGTAAATCATGAAATAGCATAATTTTCCTCGTCTCGTCGTATTAAAACGGTGACAAAAAAAAATCAATAAAATCCCACTAGCAGTGTGTCCGAGAATCTTTGTTTACCCCCTCCCTTATTGTTATGTCATGACACGGAGCCCAGCTGGGGAATTCTGAATACTAGGTTCTAAAACAGGATTTGTCATAAACGAATTGCTTGATCCTGGACATTCACCTCTAAAATAGACGCCTGACCTCGGTGTGTGTATGAGTGTGGTGAAAATTAAATGGGAGGGAAAGTGGGCAAGCACCTGAACAAAGTACAGAGGCGCGCGATGTAGCATTATAATACCATCTATACCAAGGTCTATACTATCCCTGGTCGCCGCCGCGTCCCCCGGTAGGAGGTGCCAGACTGCGCACGCGCGCCCCCGCGCCCGGCCACACCCTCTTCCGCCGTTCCCGCCCAGCGCCCTCGCTCCCGGGGTGTCGCCCTGCGTGCGCCGGAGTCGCCGAGGTCGTCCCCGGCACCGGAAGTGACCCTGGCGGGTTTGTCTTCAAATTCTTGGCGAACAGAAGCCGCGCCGGCAGGTGGTGGTGACTTCTGAACTGGGCAGTACTGGGGCCGTGAGCGGAGAGCAAGGTGGGCTGGACTGGGTCAGGCCCTCCTTCCTCGCTTCCAGGACCTCCATTCGGCCAATACCCTGTGCCTGGCGTTGGGCGGTTTCCCGAGGAGCTTGGGCCGCCGCAGGTGAGTTTTCACTCTGGCGGTGCTCTGGGGACCCCGGATTTTCCAGGGCCGGGCCGGTGAGGGACTCGGGAGGCCCGCAGGGAGAACCCGCAGCGCAACCCTCCGTGAGCCTGCCTACCTGAGGTCTTAGGTCCTTGCTGTTGTCCCCGACAACTTAGCTTAGGTGACAGTCCCCCTACCTGAGGAGTCCTGTCCGGCGGGGGACTTTTCGGGGGCTCCTGTCGATCCCGTCTTTTGGTCTGTGTCGTTAGCGAAGTCACCAGCCTAGAGTTTTTAGTCCTTCGCTTTTTTGACTGGTTCTCTCCCGAACCCGTTCACGCCCCCCACCCCGAAACTCTCACAGGTAAAAACCCCGATGGCCATGACATTGGGAGGCAACTTTCCTTAAAATTTGTTAGGTTAGAGTGATATTGTTGGGGATGTTATTTCTTATTTATTCTAGAGCCTGGCGTCCTCTGGAAGGCCTGTGGGCCTTTTGGTTTAGAGTTGGTACCTTTTAGAAAAGTTTTCCCTCGAAACATTAGTTTCATGTAAATGTGATGACAAAGTTATCCTGAAGTGCCTCATGGTGGATAATCTCAAGCTCTTATTTAATCAAAAATAGTTTCTGAAGTAGATCCTGAAGTGCCTTATGGTGGATAATCTCAAGTTCTTATTTAATCAAAAATAGTTTCCTGCTATAACCGCGAAGGGTCGCTTTTATATTAGTTACTAACTTCCAACAGCACAGTGATGCTCTTTTCTCTTGAAAGCACTAATTTACGGCTTCCTCTTTGAAATTAGACGTTTAGTTATTGCTGAAAACATTCCCGATGTTTTAGAATGGGTGCAGTAGATCTTTGTCACGTAGTCACAATGATAGTCACCTTAGTAGATGTTAAGACAGATTCTTGAAATGTTTTTACGGGCTTAAATGTCTCAATATAAAGCCCTGCTTTCTTTTCCAAAGGAGCTGGTTTTTGTTCTTTTTTTTTTTTTTGAGACAGGGTCTTGCTCTGTCGCCAGGCTGGAGTGTAGTGGCGCGACCTCGGCTCACTGCAAGCTCCGCCTCCTGGGTTCAAGCTATTCTCCTGCCTCAGCCTCCCAGGTAGCGGGGACTACAGGCGCGCCTCCACCACGCCTGGCAAACTTTTTGTATTTTAGTAGAGATGGGATTTCACCATGTTGGCCAGGCTGGTCTCGATTTCCTGACCTCGTGATCCGCTTGCCTAGGCCTCCCAAAGTGTTGGGATTACAGGCATGAGCCACTGCGCTCGTCCAGTTTTTGTTCTTATACCAAGAAATAGGAGCAAAACTCTGTTTTGTATTAACATTAACAACTTGTGGCCTGTAAATACCTTAAAAAAAAAACAAAAAACAGGCAGTGCTGATCAACTTTCCAACATTCCTAGACTATGAAAAGCTGTATAAAGCTGCTTTATAGCATTAGTTATTCAAGAAGCATTTACAGTTTTATAGGTTCAGTATTAGGCATGCTGTGTAGTCCACAAGGGATTCTCCACCTCATTTTAAAACTGGTATCAAGATGCTGACAAATATTGAGGATTAGAGAATCTTGTTGAATTAATTCTATTAACAACATTGTTGAATTTCTGTTGACAGTAGTTTGGGTTTTTTTAGCCACTTGACTGTTTAAAAAAGATAGTATTATCACATAAATATGGTCAGTGTTGATAACATGCTAAGTAGATTTTGCTTGTGGTGTTTATCGATAAGCTTGAATATGACTTTTAAATTACATTTTAATAATTATACTCACTGATTTGTTTGTTTTGTTTAGGGTAAACGGAAAGTTTACAAATAGAGTGAACTTTATATGTACTTTTTTCCTGAACAAGTTTCTTTTTGGTATTTTTAAAAAATAGTGCTGTCTTGTGCTTAAGTATTTATCATATGATGATTATAAAGGTAAGAAAAATGTATGCCATGATGTAATTGGTCATGGATCATTCATTTATTGTGCCTATTCGTAATAATCAGTGGCTGACTTTAAGTTAGCATGTGGTTTCTTTCATATCCCAGAGATGAGCATTCTGAAAATTGCTTACCAGTGTATTGCCACTTTTGAAGTCACATACACTTGCTTTACTGAAATGCCTTCAGGAAGATGCATGATTGGGTTTCGTGATCTTTTTGTTTTAAGTAAATTTCACAGATAGGTATTTTAAAAACATTTTCAGGCTTCCAACATTGCTGCTGATTTTTTAGTCTGTGTTTAATAATATTCTATGTTTGTCTTCTCTTACTAAGCAAAGGAAAAAAACCCACCTAGAATAAATAAGGTGATATCCCTTCTATTAAACTTCAAGGATTTCAAGGTCTAATTCTGTCTTGTTTTTGTCTTCAGTGCAATTCCTTGCAACTTAGTTGGTGTTCCTTTAATATTTCTTTTTTTTTTTTTGTCTTTTTTTTTTTTCCTTTTTGTGGAGAACGGGGTCTCGCTGTATTACCCAGGCAGGTCTCGAAACGGGCTCAAGCTATCCTCCCGCCTCTGCCTCCCTGAGAGCTGGGATTACAGGCATGAGCCACCGCGCCCGGCCTCCTTTAATATTTCTTGAATGAATGACCCATGTACGTTATGTTAAAAAAAACTGCAAATAAGTGGAACCCAGCCTGAGTCCTTTAAAAATTAAATGGGTAAGGTATCCTCTTTAGGTGTGAAATAGGCAGGGCCCTGTATTTGTTGTTTAGAGAGAGAATAAGAATCTTAGAACTCAGATATTTGGATATTTTGCCTTTTCTTTTTCAGTCTCTTTGATCACTTCTTTTTCCTAATCCTAGAGGAGAAAAAAAAAACAACTTTCTCCGTGGAGACACAACACTGCATCACATACTATATTTGCTAGAAATTTTGCTGTAAAATTAGGATTTCAGTATTTTAAAAAATTTGATTCTGTTACTTGAGTTAAAATTTCACATTGCATCTTGCTCAGTTTAATTAAGTTAATTTAGTCACTTGCTGACTCATAAATACTCAAGGCATGTAAGCAAAAGGGTGGTTCTGTTAGAATAATGTAAAGGAAAAACTTGCTGTGAGATAAAGCAGGCATAGCGTATGGTTATCCTTCTCTCTAATAATCCGTGTAACCAAGAGCCTGAATTTTGGGGCAATCTCATCTTTATAAGTGTTCTATTAATGTTGAACCAACAGATTGTGTTTATAGTTCATAGTACTTACACTGTGTCAGTCAGCTTTTTTTCCTTTCTTTTTTTTTTTTTTTTTTTTTTTTGAGACAGAGTCTCGCTCTGTCACCCAGGCTGGAGTGCAGTGGAGCGATCTCAGCTCACTGCAACCTCCACCTCCCAGGTTCAAGCGATTCTCCCACCTCAGCCTCCCGAGTAGCTGGGACTATAGGTGCCTGCCACCACACCTGGCTAATTTTTTGTATTTTTAGTAGAGACAAGGTTTCACCGTGTTAGCCAGGATGGTCTCAATCTCCTAACCTCGTGATCCGCCCGCCTTGGCCTCCCAAAGTGCTGGGATTACAGGCATGAGCCACCGTGCCCAGCCAGCTTTTATTTTTTTCAAATAGATTCATTTCTTCAAATATTGCCAGATATTGTGCTAAATAGAGCCAGTTTCTATCTTCCTGCAGTAGAATTTTAGCAATGATAAAGATGTATTGTTGAAAATTGGGAGAATTTCATAAATTTACAGTTGTAACATTCATTTGAGAAGGGTGTTTTGGGCTTAGAGAGTAATAAGGGAATGCAGAAAATTATTTTCGGCTAACATTTAGTGAACTAAGTGCTTTAATACTGTTTTCTGCAAACACGTTGTTTCTTTAATAATCAAGGATTTTTCAAGTCATTTGTTAATGAGCCTTGGATTAGACTTTACATTCATGTTTGTTAGAAAATATCAATTCTTTGGCTTCTCAAGAATTTTATCTGACTAGAAAGAGTTCAAAACATAGAACCTTTAAAGAAGGCTTAGAGGGACTTGTATGAGTTTTGGGCTATTGAATCATGGCCTTCAAGGAAAAAAACAAGGACCACCTATATATAAGTAACAACTTAATTTAAATTTATTTTTATTTAATTTAGTTTTTTTTTTTTTTTTTTTTGAGACAGAGCCTTATTCTCTTACCCAGGCTGGAATGCAGTGGCATGATCACAGCTCATTGCAGCTTTGACTTCCTGGGCTCAGGTCATCCTCCCACCTCAACCTCCTGGTGGCTGGGACTACAGGCGCGTCCCGTCATGCCCAGCTAATTTTTTGTAATTTTTGTAGAGATAGGGTTTCACTATGTTGGCCAGGCTGGTCTTGAACTCCTGGGATCAAGCGATTCTCCTGCCTTGGCACCCCAAAGTATTAGGATTACAGGCATGAACCACCATGCCTGACTATTTTAGATTTTAGATTTTTTTAGTGGGAAAATGGGAAGAAAGATCTCCAGGGAGACTATTATGGAAAAGAGGAAGAGAGGGAAAAGACCTGAAAGGCTTGACATCCAAGCTCATCTAGAACAACTGTGTACTTTTAGCAGCAGGCCCCAATTATACTTTTCTAACACCCTTGCCCAGACTAGGTGTCTCTGTAGGGCATGGATGACTTCAGGGCAGAAGTAATCACACAAGAATCAAGCTGTAATCCCAGCTTGGAAGGGATGAGCTGAGGATCAAGGAATGTGAACATGCTGAGGGTCAGGAACTGGACAAGGTTACAAACTCTTGGTAGTTACAGCAAAAACCTGACCAGGCACAGTGGCTCATGCCTATAATCCTAGCACTTTGGGAGGCTAAGGTGGGCTGATTGCTTGAGCCCGGGAGTTCAAGACCAGCCTGGGCAACATGGTGAAATCCCCGTCTCTACAAAACATACCAAAAAAAAAAAAAAAAATTAGCTGGCTGTGGTGGTACACATCTGTGGTCCCAGCTCCTCAGGATCAGTTGAGCCCAGAAGATCAAGGCTGTAGTGAGCCATGATGGTGCCACTGCACTTCAGCCTGGGCTACAGAGTGAGACCCTGTCTCAAAAAAAAGAAAAAAAAAAAAAAAGGACAACAACTAGGCAGTATTCAGTCTTTGGAAGATTGATTGAGATCTACATTTGAGGCCATGGTTCTAGGTGCTAGAGAGATACCAGTAAATAAGAGAGATATAGTCCTTGGCCTTTAGGATTTTATTAAGACAGAATGTCATCAGTGGTCATGAATCCAGGGAGGCAAGATTTAGGTCATAGGATTTTATTCCTTTTCTTTTGGAGCTCAGATGCCCAGTCTTGAGTTACTCATAGACCTTACTTAGTTCATAGCTATATTGCTTCATAACAGATTATCCCAAAACTTGGTGACTTAAAACAACAGACATTTATTGTCTCTCTCACTGTTTCATTGGGTCAGGAATTTGGGCATAACAGCTGGATGCTTTAGATTCAGGGTGTTTCTCAGAGCTGTGGTCAGATATTGGCCAGGGCTATAGTCATCTCAAGGCTCTAGTGAGGAAGGATTCACTTTAGATCTCACTCACATGGTTGTTGGCAGGATTCAGTTCCTCAGGGGCTGTTGGACCGAGGGCCTCAGTTCCTTACTGGTTGTTGGCCTGGAGCCTTCCTCAGCATTTTGCCGTGTGTGCCTCTGCCCAGGCAGCTCACTGCGTGGAGCTGGTGTTCCATTTGAGTGGGGTCAGCAAGAGACAGCAAACAAGATGGAAGTCATAGTCTAATCTCAGAAATGGTGTTATGTTATTTGTTACAAGCACACATTCAAGGGGTAGTAATTATATAGGGGTACAGATACCAAGAGGCAAAGGTCATTGAGTGCCATCTTAGAGGCTCCCTATGATTATCCATGGATATAAGGCCCTTCTTCTGTTATATTTATTTTTTGTTTCCTACTTGTCATAAGCAATTTCTCCACTCACATCTTTTCCTCCTCACCTTCCACAGACTTTCTAATATATTTAAGGTACTTTCTTGGGTATGTATGCATCCTTTAAAAATGAGTATTTTATATAGCATATGTATTTTTAATTTATAAAATGACATTGGGATTTAGATCTTGTTCTATGTCTAAGACCTTTTTTTCACCCAACCCTGTTTTGATGATCTATCCATGTTGCTATATGTAAATTTTATTCATTGCTTCTATCTGCTACATGGTACTCTGTGGTCTGTATCCACCATATTTCCCCTAGCAGGGAATAAATAAATTGACGCTACTTGATTTCTCAAAGATTTCTGTCATTAATGTCCAAAACCAAGTTCCTTTATGGATCAGTATGAGACTTTCTCTGGAAGATTTACACGAGAGTGGGATTGCTGGGTCACGGGGTGTATATATACATATATATGTGTGTGTATGTGTGTGTGTATGTATGTACATATACGTATACATGCATACATAATTTCTTCAAGTACTGCCAGATTGCACTCCAAAATGACTATGCCAGTTTATGCCTGCAAGTTGATGTAAAGGTTTCCTTTTTCCCAAATCCTTGCCAATACTTAGTATTATTGCACTTACTTTTGAGTCTGGTGAATAAAAGAGGTCTCTTGGCCAGTCTCATAGGTTCACGCCTGTAATCCCAGCACTTTGGGAGGCCCAGGCGGGCAGATTGCAAGGTCAAGAGATTGAGACCATCCTGGCCAACATAGTGAAACCCCTTCTCTACTAAAAATACAAAAATTTAGCTGGGTGTGGTGGCGAGCACCTGTAGTCCTAGCTACTCGGGAGGCTGAGGCAGGAGAATTGCTTGAACCTGGGAGGCAGAGGTTGCAGTGAGCCGAGACTACACCAGTGCACTCCAGCCTGGGCAGCAGAGACTCTGTCTCCAAAAAATAAATAAATAAATAAATAATAATAAAAAGAGGTTTCTCATGGCTTCGGTTTGTATTTATTGGTCACTTCTGTCTGTGCTTGTTTGCCATTTGGGTTTCCCTTCTGTGAATTGTCCCTTGTACTCTTTTCTCATTTTCTTGTGAGGTACGTTTGTCCATTAATGTGAGGAATTACAATGATAGATTTTCTGATCTTAAGTCATCCTTGCATTTCTGGGGTAAACCCTTCTTGATCATGGGATGTGTGTGTCGATGCATTGTAGGTAAACTAATATTAGGATTTCCATGTTCATAAGTGAAATGGGTCTTGTGTTCTTATTCAATTGAGATGATTTCAGCCTCATAAAAAAGAGTTGCTCAGCTTTTCTCTTGTTTTCTGGATCAACTTTTATGTGGTTGAAATTATTTCTGTTCAGAAGCTTGGTTAAAAAAAACCCCGAGGCCAGACCGGGTGCGGTGGCTCATGCCTGTAATCCCAGCACTTTGGAAGGCTGAGGCGGGCAGATCACCTGAGGTCGGGGGTTCGAGACCAGCCTGACCAACATGGAGAAACCCTGTCACTACTAAAAATACAAAATTAGCCAGGCGTGGTGGCGCATGCCTGTAATCCCAGCTACTCGGGAGCCTGAGGCAGGAGAATCGCTTGAACCCGGGAGGCGGAGGTTGCGGTGAGCCGAGATTGCACCACTGCACTCCAGCCTGCGCAAAAAGAGCAAAAACTCTGTCTCAAAGAAAAAAAAAAACAACAAAAACAACAACAACAAAAATACAAACCCGAGGCCAGGCGTGGTGGTTCATGCTTGTAATTCCAGCACTTTGGAAGGCCGAGGTAGGCGGATCATGAGGTCAAGAGATCGAGACCAACCTGGCCAACATGGTGAAACCCCATCTCTACTAAAATACAAAAAATTAGCTGGGTGTGGTGGTGCGTGGCTGTAGTCCCAGCCACATGGGAGGCTGAGGCAGGGAAATCGCTTGAACCCGGGAAGCGGAGGTTGCAGTGAGCTGAGATTGCGCCACTGCACTCCAGCCTGGCAGCACAGTGAGACTCCGTCTCAAAAAAAAGAAGAAAAACCCAAAAAACAAGAAACCCCATCATACTTATAGAAATCATCTGGACCTGGAGCTCTTTCTTTTTCTTTTTTTTTTAAAGTTTCTTTGAGACACAGTCTCACTTTGTCTATGTTGCCCGAGCTGGAGTACAGTGGCACTATCTCGGCTTACTGTAGCTTTGACCTCCCCAGGCTCAGGTAATCCTCCCACCTCAGCCTCCCGAGTAGCTGGGACTACAGGCACACACCACCATGCTCTGCTAATTTTTGTGTTTTTCGTAGAGATGGGGTTTTGCCATGTTGCCCAGGTGGGTCTTGAACTCCTAAGCTCAAGTAGTCCTCCTGCCTCAGCCTCCCAAAGTGCTGGGATTACAGGCATGAGCCACCGTGCCTGGCTGAGACCACTTTTAAGAGCTGCTGTGTTGACGTCTCTTTTGTCATCAGCTCCTCACTCTATCCAGGTCTAGGTTGGCCCTAAAATACTCTGCTATCTCTATCTGGTATTGGCCTGGCACTGCTGTTTTTCTGTCTGATGGTGGGATAGGGCTCAAGTGAGCAAAGATTGGCCAGTGCAATGAAAATCAGAAAGGACGCAGCTAGAAAACAAGCTATGAAATACACTTATCTAGATACCCCACTGACACACAAAAGAAGTAAAAAAAAAGTCTTGTTTTCTTTATACTTATATGTCTTCTCAACTTTACTGTGATCTTTCATGATTTCTTCACCTTTTTAGTCCTCTAGGCTTGAAACTTCATTCATTTTCAACTTTTTCTCCACACAGTGAGTTCCTGAGTAATCTCAGCATTTCTTTCACCATAGTGTTTCTGATTTGTTTCTTTTTATTCCCATAGCCACATCCCTAATCCAAATTATTGCTCCCCAAAAGCATGTAAATCTTTCCAGCCTTGAACTTCACCATGTGATTTACAGTTAGAAAATAATAATAGTCATTGTGAACATTAACAAAGCTGACATTTATCAGGCATCTGCTTCTAATGCTTTATATCCACATCCATATATCCATATCCTACTAGGTGCATTTTTTAAAATTGTTTTCTTTCTTTTTTTTTTTATTTTTTGAGATGGAGTCTTGCTCTGTCGCCCAGACTGGAGTGCAGTGGCGCAATCTCAGCTCACTACAAGCTCCGCCTCCTGGGGTCACACCATTCTCCTGCCTCAGCCTCCCGAATAGCTGGGACTACAGGCGCCTGCCACCACACCCAGCTAATTTTTTGTATTTTCAGTAGAGACGGGGTTTCACTGCGTTAGCCAGGATGGTCTCGATCTCTTGACTTCGTGATCCACCTGCCTCGGCCTCCCAAAGTGCTGGGATTACAGGCATAAGCCACTGTGCCCGGCCAAAAATGTTTTCTTGAGACAGTCTCACTCTGTCTCTGTTGCCCAGGCTAGAGTACAGTGGCACTATCTCAGCTTACTGTAGCTTTGACCTCCCCAGGCTCAGGTAATCCTCCCATCTCAGCCTCTCGAGTAGCTGGGACTACAGGCGCACACCACCATGCTCTGCTAATTTTTGTATTTTTTGTAGAGATGGGGTTTTGCCATGTTGCCCAGGCTGGTCTTGAACTCCTAGGTTTAAAGGTTGGATTAGGTTCTCATATATAGAAAGTTTCATGGCAGATACATTTAACATTTATTGAAGACCTACTATTTGTCAAGTAGTATGCTTGGTACTTTAAATAGTCTTTTATTGTTTATAGCATAACTCCTGAAAGTAGTTGCTATGACAGTTCTACAGATATTAAAACAGGCTTAGAAAAAAGTTTAGGGACTCGACTAAGGTGACAGAATTACAATTCTAGCCAAGATTTTTCTAACTTCAAAATACATATGCCTTCTGCTAATCCACACTGCTTCAAAAAATGTATGTAATATTCACTATTCATTCTGCAGATGTTTAATAAGATGTGTGTCATGCAAGGATCATATAGTCTCACACCTTTCAGATGCAAATCCTACTGTCAGATACCAGTCTAATAGAGATAAGACATATATAGAAAATATAATTTGAAGTAGACAGTGTCTTGGGATGAAAGTCACAGTACAGTGCAGGGGGACTTTAGAGGAGGGAGAGTTTATTTTGAACTGAGGAGTTCAGGGGGTAGACATACTAGGAAAACTGCCATCTGAGCTGGGCTTTGACAATTGGGAGGGTTTGAATGTGGGAACTTTTTTAAAACAATATTTTAATTGTTTGTTTGTTTGTTTGTGTTTTGAGACAGAGTCTCACTCTGTTGCCAGGTTGGAGTGCTGTGGCGTGATCTTGGCTCACTGCAACCTCTGACTCCCTGGTTCAAGCGATTCTCCTGCCTCAGCCTCCTGAGTAGCTAGGATTACAGGCACGTGCCACCATGCCCAGCTAATTTTTGTATTTTTAGTAGAGACTGAGTTTCACCCTATTGGCCAGGATAGTCTTTATCTCCTGACCTCATGATCCACCCGCCTCAGCCTCCCAAAATGCTGGGATTACAGGCATGAGCCACCGCGCCTGGCCTGTTTGTTTGTTTTAAACAGTCTTGCTCCGTCTCCCAGGCTGGAGTACAGTGACGCGATCTTGACCTATTGCAACCTCTGCTACCCTGGTTCAAGTGATTCTCGTGTCTCAGCCTCCCAAGTAGCTGGGACTATAGGCATGTGCCACCATGCCCAGCTAATTTTTACATTGTAGTAGAGACAAGGTTTCGCCATGTTGGCCAGGCTAGTCTTGAACTCCTGGAATGAAGTGAGCTGCCTGCCTTGGCCTCCTAAATAAAGTATTTCTTTGAGGCCAGGCACGGTGGCTCATGCCTGTAATCCCAGCACTTTGGGAGACCAAGGCGGTGGGCAGATCACCTGAGGTTAGGAGTTCAAGACCAGCCTGGCCAACGTGGTGAAACCCCGTCTCTACAAAAATACAAAAAAAATTAGCCGAGCATGATGGTGGGTGCCTGTAATCCCAACTACTTGGGAGGCTGAGGTGGGAGAATCACTTGAACCTGGGAGGCGGAGGTTGCAGTGAGCTGAGATCATGCCATTGCACTCCAGCCTGGGAGACAGAGGCAGACTCTGTCTCAAAAAAAAAAAAAAAAGCTTTCTTTGAAGAGTGGAAATAGCATGAGCACACACAGAGATGGGAAGTGTGGTATGTATGATTGTGAATTTCTTGAGGGAGCACTGGAAAGTATTTTTTAATAACTATACTTATTTTTAAGAGACATGTAAACCTCAAGTGTTTATTTTTTTCTTCTTCTTCTTTTTAGCTTACAGTTGAACATGAGTCTTCTTATGATTAGTGAGAATGTAAAATTGGCTCGTGAATATGCATTGCTGGGAAACTATGACTCTGCGATGGTCTATTATCAGGGAGTTCTTGACCAAATGAACAAGTATCTGTACTCAGTCAAAGATACATACCTCCAGCAGAAATGGCAACAGGTGAGAATAATGGCTGCTGTGTGTTTTAATGGCTTAAGTACTAGGAAGAGAAAATTTAGATCAAATGCCAATGCTATATGTAGTTACATGTTAAGACTGTATGGCTGGGTGCAGTGGCTCACGCCTGTAATCCCAGCACTTCGGGAGGCTGAGGCGGGCAGATCACAAGGTCAGGAGATCGAGACCATCCTGGCTAACACGGTGAAACCCTGTCTCTACCAAAAATACAAAAAATTAGGCGGGCATGGCGGTGGGTGCCTGTAGTCCCAGCTACTCGGGAGGCCGAGGCAGGAGGATGGTGTGAACCCAGAGGTGGAGCTTGCAGTGAGCTGAGATCCCACCACTGCACTCCAGCCTGGGTGACAGAGCAAGACTCTGTCTCAAAAAAAAAAAAAGACTGTATGACTACCGAGCACAGTACACAGTGGCTCACTCCTGTAATCCTAGCACTTTGGGAAGCCAAAGCAGAAGGATCACTTGAGGCCAGGAGTTCAAGTCCAGCTTAGACAACATAGCACGACTTCATCTCTACAAAGATAAAATATTAGCCAGGTGTGAAGGTGCATGCCTGTAGTCCTAGCTACTAGGGAGGATCACTTGAGCCTGGGAGGTTGAGGCTGCAGTGAGCTATGCTTGTACCACTACACTCCAGCCTGGGCAACAGAGCTAGACCTTGTCTCCAAAATAAAAAACAAAACAAAACATGAGTATTTGAGTTATTACACAGATTTCTATATAATATTACTTGAAACTTTATTAATCATTTTCACCATCAGCGGTATTATGAGTTCTACTTAACTCTAATTGCTGGAATCTAATAAGAGGGTTTTTGGCTGTTTATTTTTTCTCAAGACAGAGTTTTGCTCTTGTCATCCAGGGTGGAGTGCAGTGGCGCGATCTCGACTCACTGCAACCTTCACCTCCCAGGTTCAAGCCTCCCGAGTAGCTGGGATTACAGGCGCCTGCCTCCACACCCAGCTAATTTTTGTGTTTTTGGTAGAGACGGGGTGTCACCATGTTGGCCAGGCTGGTCTCGAACTCCTGACCTCAGGTAATCTGCCTGCCTTGGCCTCCCAAAATGCTGGGATTACAGGCATGAGCCACTGCGCCCAGCCAAGGGTTTTTTAAAATAATTGTTTTGACATTTTTTGTTCAGATTTTTACTTGGTAAAAGTAGAGTAGACTTTATTAAGCCATTGTCGAAACTGTAAATGGCTTGTGAATCTCACAGGCATCATATATATATATTTTTTTAATTTTTGAGAGAGGGTCTTGCTCGCTTGCCCAGGAGGGAGTGCAGTGGTGCAGTCTGCAGCCATGACCTCCCAGACTCAAACAGTCCTCCCACTCAGCCTCCTGAGTGGGAGAAACCACACGTGTGCCCCACTGACCTGCTAATTTTTAAATTTTTTGGTAGAGATGGGATCTCCCTATGTTTCCCAGGCTGGTTTCAAACTCGTAGACTAAAGTGATCCTCCCACCTCAGCCTCCCTGAGTGGTGGGACAGGTGTGAGCCACCACACCCAGCCTCATATTCCTTGTATAACAGAACTTTATAAAGCAGATTATGGTTGAATCCCATTGAGAAATTTCAGTCACTGAGGACCAACAGAAATTTAAAATTGGAAATTGTGTAACTTACAGGTCCAGTGGAGGGTGGCATTTATAACAGGGCTCAACTATGTCACAAGAGGAAAAAAATGTTAAGAAAATAATAGTCTTGCCGGGCGTGGTGGCTCATGCCTGTAATCTCAGCACTTTGGGAGGCTGAGGTGAGCTGATCTCCTGAGTTCAGGAGTTCAAGACCAGCCTGACCAACATGGTGAAACCCCATCTCTACTAAAATACAAAAAAATTAGCTGGGTGTAGGGGCAGGTGCCTGTAATCGCAGCTACTTGGGAGGCTGAGGTGGGAGAATCTCTTGAAACCAGGAGGTGGAGGTTGCAGTGAGCCGAGATCACGCCATATAATTACCAGAAGGGGCAAATATTTTATTTTATTAATCTTTTATTTATTTATTTTTTATAGACATGGCATCTCACTATGTTATTCAGGCTGGTCTTGAACTCCTGAACTCAAATGATCCTCTTGCCTCAGCCTCACAAAGTGCTAGGATTATAGGTGTGAGTCACCATGCTCGGCCTAGAAAATATTTTATTTCATAAGGAGTCTTAAGTTTGTCAGTGAGGGACTTTTTAGACCTTTTGTTGTTTGGCCAAAGACTTCTACTTAAGTCTAAGCTTTTGTTTAAAGGTACTTAAGATTAAATCATTTAAGTTATAAAACAAAACATTATCATCTTAAATTTCATTTCAATATTATATATATAGGTTTTTTTTACCATTTTCTTTCTTTTTTTTTTTTTTTGAGACGGATTTTCTCACTTGTTGCCCAGGCTGGAGTGCAATGGCGTAGTCTCAGCTCACTGCAGCCTCCACCTCCTGGGTTCAAGTGATTCTCCCGCCTCAGACTCCCAAGTAGCTGGAATTACAGGAGCCTGCCACCACACCCAGCTAATTTTTGTATTTTTAGTAGAGACAGGTTTCACCTTGTAGCCAGGCTGGTCTCGAACTCCTGACCTCAGGTGATCCGCTTGCCTTGGCCTCCCAAAGTGCTGGGATCCTCCCAAAGTGCTGGGATTGCAAGCATGAGCCACCATGCCCTTCCTACCATTTTCTTATTGTGGTAAAATATACATAACACTTTACTGTTTTTTTTTTCTTTTTTTTGAGACGGAGTCTCACTCTCTTGCCCAGGCTGGAGTGCGGTGGCGCAATCTCGGCTCACTGCAACCTCCGCCTCCTGGGTTCAAGTGATTCTCCTGCCCCAGCCTCCCGAGTAGCTGGAATTATAGGTGTGCGCCACCACACCCAGCTAATTTTTGTGTACTTTTGGTAGAGACAGGGTTTTTGCCATGTTGGCTAGGCTGGTCTGGAACTACTGACTTCAGGTGATCCGCCTGCCTCAGCCTCCCAAAGTACTGAGATTACAGATGTGAGCCACTGCACCTGGCCTTGGCCATTTTTAAGTATACAACTCAGTGGCATTAAATACATATATAATGTACAGCGTCACCATATATAGTTTTTAGGCTGAGTTAAGACCCATTACTATAATAGAGTTGAATCAAAACTATATATAGGTTTTTGAGGGTTTTTTGAGGCAGGGTCTCAGTCTGTTCCCCAGGCTGGAGTACAGTGGTGCAATCATGGCTCACTGCAGCCTTAACTTCCCAGGCTCAAGCAATCCTCCCATCCAGCCTCCGGAGCAGCTGGGACCACAGGCACAAACCAACATGTCTGGTTTATTATTGTTATTTTTTTTAGAGATGGGGTATTGCCATGTTGCCCAGGCTTAGTTTTTAAATTGCGTCAAGATTGCTTTTCTCTTTTATTTTTGAGTTGGAGCCTTACTCTCAAAACTAGGGCCATTTCACTGCATTCCAGACTGGATGACAGAATGAGACCCTATCTCTAAAAAATATTAAAAAAAAAAAAAAAGACTGCTTTTAAAAAAATACCTTGGTTGCATATGAATTGAGACCTTTTTTAGTCTGTAGGTTGTGACCCATTAGTCGTAAAATTAGTATATTCTGATCAGTGTTGTATTCGTTTTTTAGAAATTATTTACTGATAGATAATAGTTGTACATATCTTGGGCATACACATTATATTTTGTTTCCTATATACAATATTTAATTATCAAATCAGGGTAATTGGGATTATTCAGCATTTAAAAGTTAATTAAATAGCATAAAAGTTATCAAAGTAGGGCCGGGCATGTTGGCTCACACCTGTAATCCCAGCACTTTGGGAGGCTGAGGTGGGAAGATGGCTTGAACCCAGGAGTTTGAGGTTATGGTGAACTATGATCGTGCCACTGCAGTACAGCCTGGGCAACAGAATGAAACCTTGTCTCTAAGAAATAACAGTAAAGTTTGACAAAAATGAAACTTTCACAAGTTGTGCTTTGATGTTTTTTTTTTTCACCTTAGGCTCAAGCAATTCTCTCACCTCAGCCTCTCAAGTAGGCAGGACTACAGGCATGGGCCACCATGCCTAGCTAATTATTCTTGTAGAATTTTAAAGCTATGCCTGACTTTTCAGTTTGTTATTCAATTTGTTTTGTTTTGTTTTGTTTTATTTTTTTGAGATGGAGTCTCGCTCTGTTGCCCAGGCTGGAGTGCAGTGGCATGATCTCAGCTCACTGCAACCTCTGCCTTCTGGGTTCAAGCAGTTTTCCTGCCTCAGCCTCCCGAGTAGCTGGGATTCCAGGTGCCCGCCACCACACTCAGATAATTTTTTTATTTTTAGTAGAGGTAGGGTTTCACCATTTTGGCCAGGCTGGTCTTGAAAGCCTGACCTCAGGTGATCTGCCCTCCTTGGCCTCCCAAAGTGTTGAGATTACAGGTGTGAGCCACTGCGCCCAGCCTATTATGCAACTTATTTATTTATTTGAGCCGGAGTTTCGCTCTCGTTGCCCAGGCTGGAGTGCAATGGCGCGATCTCCAGCTCACCACAACCTCCGCCTCCCAGGTTCAAACAATTCTCCTGCCTCAGCCTCCCGAGTAGCTGGGATTACATACATGTGCCAGCATACCCGGCTATGCAATTTAAATAAGAATGTAAATTAGTAGTATTATTTAATTAGCCTGGATTTTTTTTTTTGGTTTGAGACAGAGTCTTGCTGTGTTGCCCAGGCTGGAGTGCAGTGGCGCGATCTTGGCTCTCTGCAACCTCCACCTCCTGGGCTCAAGCAATTCTCCTGCCTCAGTCTCCCAAGTAGCTGGGACTATAGGCGCATGCCCCATGCGCAGCTAATTTTTTGTATTTTTAGTAGAGATGGGGTTTTGCCATATTGGCCAGGCTTGTCTCAAACTCCTGAGCTCAAGTGATCCGTCCGCCTCAGCTTCCTAAAGTGCTGGGATTACAGGCATGAGCCATCATGCCTAGCCTATCCTGGATGTTTAAGTCATTTTATCAGAATTAATTTTGCAATTGAGGGCCAGGCACAGTGGCTCACGCCTGTAATCTCAGCACTTTGGGAGGCCTAGGCGGGTGGATCACGAGGTCAGGAAATCAAGACCTTCCTGGCTAACACGGTGAAACCCTGTCTCTACTAAAAATACAAAAAATTAGCCAGGCGTGGTGGCAGGCGCCTGTAGTCCCAGCTACTCGGGAGGCTGAGGCAGGAGAATGGCATGAACTCGGGAGGAGGAGCTTACAGTGAGCAGAGGCGTGATCATGCGACTCTATCTCAAAAAAAAAAAAAAGGCCGGGCGCGGTGGCTCAAGCCTGTAATCCCAGCACTTTGGGAGGCCGAGACGGGCGGATCACGAGGTCAGGAGATCAAGACCATCCTGGCTAACACGGTGAAACCCCGTCTCTACTAAAAAATACAAAAAACTAGCCAGGTGAGGTGGCGGGCGCCTGTGGTCCCAGCTACTGGGAGGCTGAGGCAGGAGAATGGCGTGAACCCGGGAGGCGGAGCTTGCAGTGAGCTGAGAACCGGCCACTGCACTCCAGCCCGGGCCACAGAGCGAGACTCCGTCTCAAAAAAAAAAAAAAAAAAAAAAAATTTGCAGTTGAAAACATAAATTTAATGAACTGTTTTTAAAATGTCGATAGAATATCTTGATGTGGTTTACTGGATATCTGATATCAAAATGGAGTTTTCTAACATCTCTAATAAATGGCCCTCATTTAATTTTGACAGTGATTATTGTGGAAATTTAAAGATGCTTCTTCTTCTTTGAAATCAGGTTTGGCAGGAAATAAATGTGGAAGCTAAACATGTTAAAGATATCATGAAAACACTAGAGAGCTTTAAACTAGACAGCACTCCCTTGAAGGCAGCACAGCATGACCTTCCAGCTTCTGAGGGAGAAGTCTGGTCCATGCCTGTACCTGTTGAACGAAGGTAAGTGGAGACCTTTTAAGAAACCAGTTAGCCCAGGAAGCTTATAGCATTGATTATATCTAGGAGGAGGATGGGGTGGCTGAGAGACAGGAATGGGAGGGAGTTTTCTTTACTGAATGTTCTCTCTTTTATAACTCACTGGTCTTGAACCTTGTGTCTTTTTGACCTATTTCAAAAAATAAGATTTCGGTAGGAATAATTTAAAAATATGCTTTTGTGAATGACCTTAAAGTGGTAGAGACAGTGTTATCTTGTGGAAGGAGAGTGGGGTTAGGAATTGAAATATTCAGGCTCTCTGTCTGTCTTTGCCACTCTCTGTAGATTTGGGAAAATAATAAAACCTTTCTAGGCCTCAGATTTTTCTTTTTTTTCTTTTTTCGTTTTTTTAGACGAAGTCTCACACTGTCAGGAGACTGGAGTGCAGTGTTGCGATCTCAGCTCACTGCAACCTCCGCCTCCCGGGTTCAAGCGACTCCCCTGCCTCAGCCTCCTGAGCAGCTGGGACTACAGGCATGCACCACTATGCCTGGCTAATTTTTTTGTATTTTAGTAGAGATGGGGTTTCACCATGTTGGCCAGGCTAGTCTTGATCTCCTCACCTCGCGATTCGCCTAGCCTCAGCCTCCCAAAGTGCTGGGATTATAGGCCTGAGCCACCGTGCCCGGCCAGGCCTCAGATTTTTCTTATGCAAAGAGAGGAAGTTAGACTAACAGTGGTTCTCAAACAGGGATCACAGAATATTTCTTTTCATCAAGCTGTAACACTGCTAAAATTAAAAAAAACAAAAACAAAAACAAAGGGCTTTTTAATTCATAGAGAACAGTAAAAATAAAATGTTCTGAATTTTAGGGTTTTCTCTGGCCTTTTTTCCCTAACTTCCTACTACCAAGTGCCAGCAAAGGAACAACTAGTGATACTGATATTTACTGAAGTACTGTAGCTAGCCAATCATGCATAGTTTTACTGCATATTTTTTAACTGACAAATGTGCAGGTGGATGTTATCTACTTCATTCACATGATAGATTTTCTAATTTGTATTATAGATTTAAATATTGACTGTGTCATGCCTTTCTAGAAAGAACACTTACGACTTCCTGGGTTCATTGCCCGTTAACCTTGCATTAAGATGTTGCCCAGGTGGTTTTCAGTTTTAACATTTTGTCATTGCAACTCTGATTTCTTGGTTTTTTTTTTTTTAAGACTAGTTAAGTGCAGTAGTGAGAAGGTGGGGAAGAGTAGAACAAAGAGTTTGATCTGTAACTGACTGTGAACAATCAATTGAGATAACTCACTGCCTTTGAACCAGCCTTGGTTGTATTTTATTTTATTTTATTTTATTTTATTTATTTTTTGAGACGGAGTCTCACTCTGTCGCCCGGGCTGGAGTGCAATGGCATGATCTCAGCTCACTGCAACCTCTGCCTCCGGGGTTCAAGCAAGTCTCCTGCCTCAACTCCCCAAGTAGCTGGAATTACAGGCACCTGCCACCACGCCCAGCTAATTTTTTGTATTTTTAGTAGAGATGGGGTTTCACCATGTTGGCCAGGCTGGTCTTGAACTCCTGACCTCGTGATTCGCCCACCCTGGCCTCCCAAAGTGCTGGGATTACAGGCGTGAGCCACCACACCCGGTCTGGTTGTATTTTATAATATGGGTGCTGGATTATACATCCACAGTGTTCTGAACTATTTTAAGCTATAAGTGTTATTTTATTTATTTGTTACAATAAGCCTTCCAAATAAGTCATATTTTCCCTTATTTCCGATAAGACAGCTGAGGTACAATAAGGTTGGGTAACTTTTCCCCACTATCACAAAACTGATAACTGGTAGAGCTAGGATTTGAACCTATACATATTGTGTTTTATAATAATGATTACAAAGCTGGCACTCTCTGCTATAGCAGTCCTAACAATCTCTAATTAAAAATGTGGATTTAGGGACATCACTCCCAGAGAGTCTAATATAGTAGACAGCAGGTAGAAATCAGGAATCCACAAGTGATTCTGATGTAGGTGGTCCCTAGGTCACATTTTGAGAAGACTCATACCTTCATGTTCTTGACATTTAAAATCAATTGATGAGTGTTGATTATTTCTTAGCCACTTTTATTTTTATTTTTATTTTTATTTTTGAGATGGAGTCTTGCTCTGTCGCCCAGGCTGGAGTGCAGTGGCATGATCTCGGGTCACTGCAACCTCCGCCTCCTGGTTCAAGCAATTCTTCTGTCTCTGCCTCCCAAGTAGCTGGAATTACAGGCATGTGCCACCACGCTGGCTAATTTTTGTGTTTTTAGTAGAGTCGGGGTTTCACCATGTTGGCCAGGCTGGTCTTGAACTCCTGACCTCAGGTGATCCACCCGCCTTGGCCTCCCAAAGTGCTGGGATTACAAGCGTGAGCCACCGCACCCAGCTGCCACTTTTATTTTCTTAATCTTCACATAAAAGGACTGTACTAGTGTTCTGTTACTGACTCCTGGTATCCTTTGGAGATTTGCTAAATTTTTTCCATGCCTCATAAGCACTTTCACATAATTACATTTTCTATTTATTACATAATAGTTCACTAAAACACAGTAGCTTATTAAAGAAAAATAGAAAAATTCATAGAAGTAGGGGGAAATCACACAGTCATCCTAGTTTGTTTTCTTCTGTTCTTTTATGCATCATTTTCATAGTTGTAGTTGTGCTATATCCATAATTTACAACATTGTACCCTCTTTTAAGAAAAATCCTAATAATAAGGCCGGGCACGGTGGCTCAAACCTGTAATCCCAGCACTCTGGGAGGCCGAGATGGGCGGATCACTAGGTCAGGAGATCGAGACCATCCTGGCTAACACGGTGAAACCCCGTCTCCACTAAAAAAAAAAAAAACTAGCTGGGCGAGGTGGCGGGCGCCTGTAGTCCCAGCTACTCGGGAGGCTGAGGCAGGAGAATGGCGTAAACCCGGGAGGTGGAGCTTGCAGTGAGCTGAGATCCAGCCACTGCACTCCAGCCTGGGCAACAGAGCCAGACTCCGTCTCAAAAAAAAAAACAAGAAAAATCCTAATAATAGTCAACAATCATTGCATATTACTGTGTGCCAGGTACTGTGTTTGTTGTTTTACATGTATTATTTAATTCTCAAAACCACCTTAGAAGGTAGGTACTGATTTTTTTAGGCCCAATTTCTGATGACGATAAGCTAAGATAGATTAAATAATTTGCTCTTCATATTTTAAACATTTATGAATTATAAACCATGTCAGATCTTTTTCCCTGCAGTTATTTGCCACTGTTCTGACTGGTATGTAACCTATATAGTTAACCATGCTCTTAATGTTTTTTCCCGTTTTTTTCATTATTATAAATAAAGTTGCAGTGAATAGTTGTGAGTAAAAATTTTTCCACATTTATAATGTTTTCCCCTAATTTCAGAAGTAGAACTAATAGATGAGTCAAGTTGTGTTTTTGCTTTTGTCTGTTAATTTGTTTTATTCTTATTTACTTGCTCTTTTCTTTTCTCCTTCTGGAGAATCATCACTTGGGTCTTGTATTAGTCTGCTTGGGCTACCATAACAAAATACCATACACCGGGTGGCTTAAACAACAGAACTTTGCTTATCACACTTCTGGAGGCTGGGAAGTCCAAGATCAAGATGTGGCCAATTTGGTTCCAGGTCAGGGCTCTCCCTGAGCAGACAGCCACTGTCTCTCTGTGTGCTCACATGGCAGAGAGAGTGAGTGAGCTCTTTGGTGTCTTTTATAAGAACATTAATCATGTCACATCAGGGACTCTTAATTCCTTACTCCTAGTAGTCATATTGGGCATTGGGGCTTTAACATATGAATTTTGGGGAGGACACAAACATTCAACCTCTAACAGTCCTATAACTCTTCTCAGTTATTGGTAAGACCTTTCCAACAAATAGATGTTCCCAGTGGGAAATCAGTTGATTCTGAATTTAGTGAAGTGTTTGATCACCTCAGTCTCACAAGCAGAGAGGCAGGATTTCCTCTGAGGGGTGGTGGGAAGTTAAGCCCTAAATTTGGGTGTTCTTTCTTATTGTTTCTTGCTTTCTTCAGTATCGTTTTCTGTTCCTGATTTTGAATGCTCTAGATTACTGTTACGTTTTCCTTTTTGACTTTATTTGTGGCATCTGTTTCTTCCTGTAATTTATTTGCTCCCTTAACTGGATCTTTTAAGATTCTTTTTATTTTTCTATTAGTCTTCATTTGTACTCATGCTTAAGAGAGTTTTTTTTTTTTTTTTTTTTTTGAGACGGAGTCTTGCTCTGTTGCCCAGGCTGGAGTGCAGTGGCACAATCTCGACTCACTGCAACCTCTGCCTCCCAGGTTCAAGCGATTCTCCTGCCTCAGCCTTCCATGTAGCTGGGACTACAGGTGTGCGCCACCACGCCCGGCTAATTTTTGTATTATTAGTAGAGATGGACTTTCACCAGTTGGCCAAGCTGGTCTCGAACTCCTAACCTCGTGATCCACCCACCTCTGCCTCCCAAAGTGCTGGGATTACAGGCATGAGCCACCGGTACCTGGCCAAGAGTCATTCTTTCTTCACCTATGTTGGTGATTCTAACCTTATCATCACCTAAATTTTAGTACCATTAAAGAACAGATTCAAATGATCCAATATTCTCTTCTAGAACGGTACACAAAAAATTGAGTACGTGGAGGTTTGTGAAGCCTTATGTAGAAAAAGTTAGACATAGCTTAAATGCCACTAGATGTGATTCTTTTCAAATGTCTTTTAACAGTCAGCTGATGCCCCTAAGATATCTTCCCATCTCACAGAATAAAACCCAGAGTTTTCATGTCTTTCAAGCCCTATGAGACCTGGTTCCCCGCAGCCTCTGGGACCTAAGTTCTTACAGCTCTCTCCCTCAGGCACTGTGCTGTGGCCTTGAATGAGCCAAGGCCAAAAATGCTTCACTCCTTTCACCTGCCTTTCCCTCAGCACCAGTGCTGAATGGCCTGTTCCCTTCTTTCATTTAGTTCTCTAGCTAATTGTCACCTCAGAAAGTCTGTGTCTGACTACACCACCTAAAAACCATCCTGCATGATCCCGTAGCCCCTTACCCCTCTGTTTTGTTTTTGAAACAGAGTCTTGCTCTGTCACCCAGGCTGGAGTGCAGTAGTGCATCTCAGCTCACTGTAGCCTCCACCTCTTGGGTCCAAGCAATTCTCATGCCTCAGCCTCCTGAGTAGCTGGAATAATTACCCAGCTAATTTTTTTTTTTTTTTTTTTTTTTGAGATGGAGTCTCACTCTGTCATCTAGGCTGGAATGCAGTGGTATAATCTTGGCTCACTGCAACCTCCATCTCCCAGGTTCAAGCGATTCTCCTGCCTTAGCCTCCCAAGTAGCTGGGATTATAGGCATGCACCACCACGCCCAGCTAATTTTTTTGTATTTTTAGTAGAGAGAGGATTTCACCATGTTTGCCAGGCTGGTCTCGAACTCCTGACCTCAAGTGATCCGTCCGCCTGGTCTTGAACTCCTGACCTCAAGTGATCTGCCTGCCTTGGCCTCCCAAAGTGCTGGGATTACATGCGTGAGCCACCATGGCCAGGCAAATTTTTGTATTTTTAGTAGAGATAGGGTTTCTCCATGTTGGCCAGTCTGATCTCAAACTCCTGACCTCAAGTGATCCACCTGCCTCAGCCTCCCAAAGTGCTGGGATTACAGGCATGAGCCACCATGCCTGGCCCCCTTCTTTATTCTTCTTGATAGCACTTAATATTACCTGGTACTGTTTGATGCACCCCTCATACACACACACACACACACACACACACACACACGTATGTAAGTCTATGACAGTAAGGGTTTTTGTTGAAATTATTATTATTTTTTTAAGATGGAGTCTCACTCTGTTGCCCAGGCTGGAGTGCAGTGGCATAACCGCGGCTCACTGCAACCTCCACCTCCCGGGTTCAAGCGATTCTTCTGCCTCAGCTTTCCAAGTAGCTGGGATTAGAGGTGCCTGCCACCACACCAGGCTAATTTTTGTATTTTTAGTAGTGACCAGGTTTCACCATGTTGGCCAGGCTGATCTTGAACTCCTGATCTCAGGTGATCCACCTGCCTTGGCCTCCCAAAGTACTGGAATTACAGGCATGAGCCGCTGCATCTGGCCTGAAATTATTTTTACATTGTTTTTTGAATGACTGAATGGCTAGCAGTAAGAAGTAGATGAAATGGCACATTTTATGTAATTGACTACCATCCAGTCATTTATGAGGTTTTGTTATTGGAAATGTCTCAAAGTATAATAAGGAGAGAAAAATACAAGAGTGTATGTGTGTATAATGGTTCTGATTTTGTTTAAATGAAAGATAACTACAAGAAATAGACTAATGTTATTTGGTTAATTCTGGATAGTGGAGTTACAGACAACTTTTTAATTCTTTATATAGTTGTCTCTCATTATCTGTGGGGAATTCGTTCTAGGACCCTCACAGATACCAAAATCCATGGATACTCAAGTCCCTTATATAAGATGGTGTATATTTGTTTATTTTGAGATGGTGTATTGCTCTGTTGCCCAGGCTGGAGTGCAGTGGTGTGATCTTGGCTCACTGCAGTCTCTGCCTCCTGGTTCAAGCAATTCTCCTGCCTCAGCCTCCCAAGTAGCTGGGACTACAGGCCTGCGCCACCATGTCCAGCTCATTTTTTTTTTTTTTTCCTGAGACGGAGTCTTACTCTGTCGCCCAGACTGAAATGCAGTGGTGCGATCTTGGCTGACTGCAACCTCCGCCTCCTGGGTTCAAGCAATTCTCCTGCCTCAGCCTCCCGAGTAGCTGGGATTACAGGTGCATGCCACCACACCCAGCTAATTTTTGTATTTTTAGTTGAGATGGGGTTTCACCATGTTAGCCAGGCTGATCTTGGACTGGCTGGTCTTGAACTGCTGACCTCGTGATCCGCCTGCTTCAGCCTCCCACATTGCTGGGATTACAGGCATGAGCCACTGCGCCCGGCTTTTTTTGTAAGAGGCGGGGTTTTGCCATGTTGGCCAAGCTGGTCTTGAACTTCTGACCTCAGGTGATCTGCTTGCATCGGTCTCCCAAATTGCTGGGATTACAGACGTGAGCCGCCATATCCAGCCAGATAGTGTATATTTGCACATAACCTGCACACATCCTCCTGTATATTTTAAATCATATATGGATTACTTGTAACACCTAATACAATGTAAATGTTATATAAATAGTTGTTTCACTGTATTATATAGAGAATAATGACAAAAAAAGTTTGTACATGTTCAGTACCAACTCAACCATCTTTATTTTCAAAATATTTTTCATTGGCCGTTGATTGACTCAGCATTGCAGAATCTGCAGATATGGAAGGCCAACTATACTTTATTATATGTCAGTGTCTATTTTGTATTATTTCTGTAGCAAAGGGAAGAATACATACACAGAAATATTTCCTGAATCCAAAATTAAACCCCCATCATTGCTTCACATACACGTTAGTTTGGCGTTATCATCCTCCCAAATTCTCATTCTCAACTTTCCAGTCTCGCTCTGTCACCCAGGCTGGAGTACAGTGGCATGAGCTCGACTCACTGCAACCTCCGCCTCCTGGGTTCAAGTGATTCTCATGCCTCAGCCTTCCAAGTAGCTGAGATTACAAGTGCACAGCACCATGCCCATCTAATTTTTGTATTTTTAGTAGAGACAGGGTTTTGCCATGTTGGCCAGGCTGGTCTTGAACTCCTGACCTCAGGTGATCCACCTGTCTCGGCCTCCCACAGTGCTGGGATTACAGGTGTGAGCCACTGCACCCAGCCTAGGAATGTCTTTTCTTTCTTTCCTTCCTTCCTTCCTTCTTTCTTCTTTCTTCTTTCTTCCTTCTTCCTTCTTTCTCCTTCCTTCCTTCCTTCCTTCCTTCCTTCCGTCCGTCCGTCCGTCCGTCCGTCCTTCCTTCCTTCCTTCCTTCCGTCCTTCCTTCCTTCCTCTTTTTTTTTTTTGACGGAGTCTCGCTCTGTCGCCCAGGCTGGAGTGAAGTGGCCGGATCTCAGCTCACTGCAAGCTCCGCCTCCCGGGTTTACGCCATTCTCCTGCCTCAGCCTCCCGAGTAGCTGGGACTACAGGCGCCCGCCACCTCGCCCGGCTAGTTTTTTGTATTTTTTAGTAGAGACGGGGTTTCACCGTGTTAGCCAGGATGGTCTCGATCTCCTGACCTCGTGATCCGCCCGTCTCGGCCTCCCAAAGTGCTGGGATTACAGGCTTGAGCCACCGCGCCCGGCTCTTTCTTTCTTTCTTTCCTTTCTTTCCTTTCTTTTCTTTTCTTTTCTTTTCTTTCTTTCTCTTTCTCTCTCTCTCTTTCTTTCTTTCTTTTTCTTTTCTTTTCTTTTTTTTTTTTTTTTTTTTTTTTTTGAGACAGTCGAGGTCTGTTTCCCAGGCTGGAGTGCAGTGGCACAATCTCGGTTCATGCAACCTTTGCTTCCCAGGCTCAAGTGATTCTCCTGCCTCAGCCTCCTGAGTAACTGGGATTACTGGTGCATGCCACCACACCCAGCTAATTTTTTGTATTTTTAGTAGAGATGGAGTTTTGCCATGTTGGCCAGTCTGATCTCGAACTCCTAGCCTCAAGTGATCTGCCTACTTCAGCCTCCCAAAGTGCTGGGATTACAGGTGTGAGCCACCATGCCCGGCCAGGAGTGTCTTTACTAATAGTGTGTCTCTGAGACTCTTCTCATTGTTACTACCTTAAACTAGGCCCTCATTTCATATCTCAGTAACATTTGTAATCACAAACATCTCACTGCTTTCTGTGTTTTCTTTAGCAGTATATCATGTTCAGTATTAGACTAATATTTCTAAAATGTTTTCAGTGGATCCTTGTTAGCAGTTAGCTGAAAGCTAAGCCTCTTGAACTGGTATTCGTATCTTCTGTGTACCAAACCATTTCTGTTCAGTATTATTGCTTAATGTTCAGCATTATGTGTTAGACTGGTGTCTTTATAATCCTTTACATAGATTAAGCTCATTTTTGTTTCTTTGCTTTTCTTTGATGTTCTGTCTATAATTGTACCCTCTTGTTTAGTTCAACTCCTGCATTTCCAGTCCCAGTTTATTTTCTGTCTCCATGAGGCCATTCCCATTGCCATAGCATGAGGTCTGTTTCACACCTTCTGGTATACATGCCTAGCTTCACACATCTTCTGTCTGTTTAACTATACTGTAGTTTATTTGAAAATAGGACTCCTTTTTTTGTTTGTTTTCCCCCTTGTAAATGGCTGCAACCAAATCTGGGAGCAGAGTAGGAGCCTAACGGATATTTGAGAAGTCTGAATCCTGCTACAGAAATAAGGATGAAATGAGGTCTGACACAGGGTTCACTCCTGTAGTCCCAGCTCTTTGGGAGGCCAAGATGGGAAGATCGATTGAGCCCAGGGGTTTGATACCAGCCTAGGCAACATAATGAGACCTTATCTCTACAAAATACAAAAATTAGCCTTGTGTGGTGCCATGTGGCTGTAGTCCTTGCTACTCGGGAGGCTGAGGTGGGAGGATTGCTTGAGCTTGGGAGGTCAAGGCTGCAGTGACAGAGCAAACCTTGTGTCAAAAAATAATAATAATAAAAAATAAATACATAAAGGTGAAATGAGGTGATGTATGTAACTGTAAAGCACCGAACATGAGTTCTAGTAACTGTTGATAGCTAGTGCTGTATCAGTTTTTTAAATGGAAAAATGATTAAATCTTATTAATTAAAACACAAAAATTATGGTATAGATTGAGCTTCCCTGATCCAAAAATTCAAAATATTTCAAAAGCTGAAACTTTTTGAGCACCAGCATGACACTCAAAGGTCATACTTAGAGGAAGTGCTCATTGGGACATTTTAGATTGTGGATTTTCAGATTAGAGATGCTCAGCTGGTATGTATATGCAAATATTCCAAGTTCTGAAAAAATCAAAAATTCAAAAGACTTCTGGTCCCCAGAATTTTGTATAAGGGATACTCAAATCTGTATATTCTAAATAAATGGTACCAAATTGCATATATACCAGTGGATTAATGTGAATTGAGTACTTGTGTTGTATTCTGGTTGTCTCGATAAAACTCTCTTCTCTGATAATTTTTTTTTCAGCTTCCAACAATCAGATGCATTCATCTTTGATACACAACAATTTCCTTTCTAAGAGGTGACCACTACTTCCCCCCCATTATTTCTGTAATATGACTATACCTCATTCCTTTAAGTCACCACCAACAGATATGTCAAATTTAAATTTTATTTTTATTTTTTATTTATTTTTATATTTTTATTTTTTTTGAGACGGAGTCTCACTCTGTTGCCCAGGCTAGAGTGCAGTGGTGTGATCTTGGCTCACTCCACTCTCCACCTCCCAGGTTCAAATGATTCTCCTGCCTCAGCCTCTCGAGTGACTGAGATTACAGATGCGTACCACCATGCCTGGCTAATTTTTTGTATTTGTAGAGACGGGGTTTCACCATGTTGGCCAGGCTGATCTTGAACTCCTGACCTCAGGTGATCCACCCACCTTTGCCTCCCAAAATGCTAGGATTACAGGTGTGAGCCATGGCGCCTGGCCCAGATTTGAATTTTAGATCTTAGGATGCAACATCCTGAAGTTTATTCAGTCGTGTCTTGTGATCAGTTGTTGCATTGGCTTCTTTAGTTCACTGACTCTAACTTACACAGTATGTCTGTTCATCTGTATGTGGAGTTGATTATGATATTAATGAGTTTTTGTTTGATTAGACCCTCACCAGGACCTAGAAAACGCCAGTCTTCTCAGTACAGTGACCCTAAATCACATGGTAATCGTCCAGGTACAACTGTCAGAGTTCACCGTTCATCTGCACAGAATCTTCACAATGACAGAGGGAAAGCTGTTCGTTGTCGTGAAAAGAAAGAACAGAATAAAGGAAGAGAGGAAAAGGTAAATGTTAATTGAGTTTTATAAGCGAAAAAGGTATTTCTGAACCGTAAAAATTGATACTGTACACATTTATTTTTTTTTCTTTTTTTCCTTTTTTGAGACAGAGTCTCACCCTGTCACCCAGGCTGGAGTGCAGTGGCATGATTTTGGCTCACTGCAACCTCCACCTCCTGGGTTCAAGCAATTCTCATGCCTCAGCCTTCCAAGTAGCAGGGATTACAGGCAGGCGCCACCATATCCAGCTGATTTTTGTATTATTAGTAAAGATGGGGCTTCAGCAAGTTGGCCAGGCTGGTCTCGAACTCTTTACCTCAGGTTATCTGCCCCCCCAGGCCTCCCAAGGTGCTGGGATTACAGGCGTGAGCCACTGTGCCCAGCCTAAATTTCAATAAGTTGTAGTCTTCAGTTTGTTAGAGCTATAATAAAACCTTAGTTCTGCTACATCTAGGCTGGGATTTTCCCCACTTGCAATTCAACAAATATTTTGGCTTTTTTTGGTAACTTTATATTATGATATAATTTCAGACTAGCAGACAATTTGCAGGAATGGTATAAGGAACTTCCATATATACTTTACCTAGTTTTACCAATGATTAATATTGTGCCCCTTTTGATTTATCATTTTCTTTCTCTGTATACCCTTTTCCTGAACCATTTGAGACTGAGTTGTAGATATAACGCTCCTTTAACCTTCAGTATTTCAGAATGTATATCCTGAGTAATAAGACATTTTTTTACATAAAAACAACACAATTATCAAAAGCTGTAAATTTTACATTGTTATAGTACTATTCATCTAATCCACAGACCTTTATAAATTTTGGCCAATTATCCCAAGAATGTCATATAGAGATTTTCCCCCTTCTGTCCCCATTAGGTCAGATTACAATGTAGAAGCACACATCGAATTTAGTTATCATGTTTCTTTAGTCCCTTTTAACGTAAACATCTCAGTTTTTGCCTTTCTTGGACCAGAATTTTTGAAGAATTCAGGCCAGTTATTTTGTGGAATATTCCTCAGTTTGGGCTTGCCTGATACTTCCTCAGGATTAGATTAAGATTATTTATTTTTTGCTCATCATCACTGGCCATCAGAGAAATGCAAATCAAAACCACAATGAAATACCATCTCACACCAGTTAGAATGGCGATCGTTAAAAAGTCAGGAAACAACAGGTGCTGGAGAGGATGTGGAGAAATAGGAACACTTTTACACTGTTGGTGGGATTGTAAACTAGTTCAACCATTGTGGAAGACTGTGTGGCAATTCCTCAAGGATCTAGAACTAGAAATACCATTTGACCCAGCCATCCCATTACTGGGTATATACCCAAAGGATTATAAATCATGCTACTATAAAGACACATGCACATGTATGTTTATTACGGCACTATTCACAATAGCAAAGACTTGGAACCAACCCAAATGTCCATCAATGATAGACTGGATTAAGAAAATGTGGCACATATACACCATAGAATACTATGCAGCCATAAAAAAGGATGAGTTCATGTCATTTGTAGGGACATGGATGAAGCTGGAAACCATCATTATGGACAAACTACCGCAAGGACAGAAAACCAAATACCGCATATTCTCTTAGGTGGGAATTGAACAATGAGAACACATGGACACAGGGTGGGGAACATCACACACCAGGGCCTGTCACGGGGTGGGTGGAGCGGGGAGGGATAGCATTAGGAGATATACCTAATGTAAATGACGAGTTAATGGGTACAGCCCACCAACATGGCACATGTATACATATGTAACAAACCTGCACGTTGTGCACATGTACCCTAGAACTTAAAGTATAAAAAAAAAAAACAAAGATGATTCTTTTTTTTTTTTTTGGCTGGGCGGGGTGGCTCATGCCGGTAATCCCAGCACTTTAGGAGGCTGAGGCTGGTTAATCATTTGAGGCCAGGAGCTCGAGACTAGCCTGGCCAACATGGTGAAAACCCATCTCTACTAAAAATACAAAAATTAGCTGGGCATGGTGGCAGGCACCTATAATCCCAGCTGCTCGGGAGGCTGAGGCAGGAGAATTGCTTGAACCCGGGAGGCAGAGGTTGCAATGAGCTAAGATCACACCACTGCAGTCTAGCCTGGGCAATAGAGCGAGACTCAGTCTCAAAAAAAAAAAAGATTATTTTTGGCAGGCATACCATTGGTATGATGGTTTTTTTCTCTCAGTGTATCTTATAAGAAGGCACAGATGTCTGTCCTATTACTGGTGATAAGTTGGATCGCTTGGTTAGGTGGTGTCTGCTTGGCCTCTCCACAATAAACTTACTGTTTGACCCTTTGTAATAATTTGTGGGAGGTACTTTGAGACTATGTAAATATTCTGTTTCTCATCAATATCTCATCTACTCGTTTTAGCACCAAGTGATTCTTGTCTGAATCAACTATTTCTGCACTGATTGCAAAAGCATAATTTTCTAATGCCAGCATTGCTTCTATATTAATTATAAAAGCTGAGTGTAGACGTTGGCTTTTAAAAATTTTCGTTTATTATTTTTGACACATAATAATCATACATATTTATGGAGTACAGTGTGATAAGTCAGTACACATATACAATGGGTGGTGATCAAATCAGAGTAAGTAACATACCATCACCTCAAACGTTTATCATTTCTTTGTGTTGGGAATATTTAAAATATGTTCTACTTACTTGAAAATATACCATAAATTATTTTTAATTACAGTCATCTGGCTGGGCGTGGTGGCTCACTCCTGTAATCCCATCACTTTGGGAGGCCGAGGTGGGCAGATCACTTGAGGTCAGGAGTTTGAGACCAGCCTGGCCAACATGGTGAAACCCTGTCTCTACTAAAAATACAAAAAAAAATTAGCCAGGCGTGGTGGCACACACCTGTAGTCCCAGCTACTTGGGAGGATGATGCAGGAGGATTGCTTGAGCCTGGGAGGCGGAGGTTGCAGTGAGCCAAGATTGCACCACTGCACTCCAGCCTGGGAGACAAAGTGAGACTCTGTCTCAAAAAAATTAAAAAATAATAATAATTACAGTCACCCTATAGCACTATAGAACACTAGAATTCATTCCACCTATCTGGCTGTACTTTTGTATTTGTTAACCAATGTCTAATATACCTGTACCTTCCCCTATCATCCCAGCCTCTAGTAACCATTATTCTACTCTGTACGTCTATGAGATCAACTTTTTTAGCTTCGTCATGAGTGAGAACATGTGTTATTTATCGTTCTGTGCTTGCATTATTTCTCTTAACATGTATTTATATTACATGAAACATAACATGTTTATATTACAATTTCTTTATTCATTCGTCTGTTGATGGGAACTTAGGTTGATTCCATGTCTTGGCTATTGTGAATAGTGCTTATAATAGTATGGCGGTTCCTTAAAAAACAAAAACTAGAACTACCATATAATCTAGCAGTCCTGATGCTGAGTATATCCAAAGGAAAGGAAATGAATATGTCAGAGAGATCTGCACTCCTATGTTCATTAATCCTATTCTTCCATTAATCCCTTCCTCCATACTGTTCATAGTGGCTATATTATTTTACATTTCCAAGAACTTTGTATACGAATTCTTTCTCCAAATCCTCACTAGCATTTGCTAGGTTTTGTCTCTTTTTTTTTTTTTTCTTGGAGACAGAGTCTCACTCTGTTGCCCAGACTGGAGTGCAGTGGCATCATCTCGGCTCACTACAACCTCCGCCTCTCAGGTTCAAGCAATTCTTATGCCTCAACCTCCTGAGTAGCTGTGACTACAGGCACACACTACCACGCCTAGCTAATTTTTTGTATTTTGGTAGAGATGGGATTTCACCATGTTGCCCAGTCTGGTCTCGAACTCCTGAGCTCAGGCAGTCCACCTGCCTCAGCCTCCCAAAGTGCTGGGATTACAGGCATGAGCCACCATGCCTGGCCCCCTTCTTTATTCTTCTTGATAGCACTTAATATTACCTGGTACTGTTTGATGCACCCCTCATACACACACACACACACACACACACACACACGTATGTAAGTCTATGACAGTAAGGGTTTTTGTTGAAATTATTATCATTGTTTTTTAAGATGGAGTCTCACTCTGTTGCCCGGGCTGGAGTGCAGTGGCATAACCTCGGCTCACTGCAACCTCCGCCTCCTGGGTTCAAGCGATTCTTCTGCCTCAGCTTTCCAAGTAGCTGGGATTACAGGTGCCTGCCACCACACCAGGCTAATTTTTGTATTTTTAGTAGTGACCGGGTTTCACCATGTTGGCCAGGCTGGTCTCGAACTCCTGACCTCAGGTGATCCACCTGCCTCTGCCTCCCAAAGTACTGGAATTACAGGCATGAGCCACCACGCCCAGCAGTTTTTGTCTTTTTGCTAACAGCCATCCTAATTAGGGCAAGATGGTATCTCATGGTGCTTTTGATTTGTAATTCCCTGATGATTTGTGACACTGAGGATTTTTTTTCATATGCCTCTTGGCCATTTATATGTCTTCTTTTGAGAGATGTCTATTCCAATTCATTTACTCATTTTTTAATTGGATTATTTGTGAGGATTTTTTTGCTCTTGTTTGAGTTCCTTGTATATTCTGGATATTAATCCCTTGTTAGATGAATAGTTTGCAAATATTTTCTCCCATTCTACAGGTTGCCTCTTTATTCTTTTAATTGTTGCCTTTACTGCGCAGAAGCATTTTAGTTTTATATAATCACATTTGTTTAGTTTTGCTTTTGTTGCCTGTGCTTTTGAGGTCTTCCTAAAATCTTGACCCAGACCAATGTCCTGAAGCATTTCCCCTATGTCATCTTCTAATAATTTCATAGTTTCAGGTCTAAACGTTTATATCTTTAATTTATTTTGAGTTGGTTTTATATACGATGAGAGTTAGGGTGTCTAGCTCCTTATTTCTGGAAATGGATATCTAGTTTTCTCAGTACCATTTATTGAAGACACTGTACTTGCTCCAGTGAATGTTCAATACATGGATTTCTGGATTCTCTATTCTGTTTCATTGGTCTGTATGTCTGTTTTTATGCCAGTACCATACTGTTTTGGTTACAATAGCATTGCAGTTTAGGGTCAAGTAATGTGATGTCTCCAACTTTGTTCCTTCTGCTCAGGATCTCTTTGGGGTCTTTTGTGGTTCTCTAGGCATTTTAGGCTTTTCTATTTCTTTCTTTCTTTTTTTTTTTTTTTGAGACGAAGTCTTGCTCTATCACCCAGTCTGGAGTGCAGTGGCACGATTTCGGCTCACTGCAACCTCTGCCTCCCGGATTCAAGCAATTCTTCCTGCCTCAGTCCCCCGAGTAGCTGGGGTTATAGGCGCCCACTAGCACTCCCGGCTAATTTTTGTATTTTTAGTAGAGACAGGGTTTCACCATGTTGGCCAGGCTGGTCTTGAACTCCTGACCTCAGCTGATCTGCCCGTCTCAACTCCCAAAGTGCTGGGATTACAGGTGTAAGCCACTACTCACTGCACCCAGTCGAGGCTTTTCTATTTCTCTAAAGAATGTCATTGGTATTTTGATAGGATTGCCTTAGATGTGTAGATTGCTTTTAATAGTATGGTCATTTTCACAATATTAGTTCTTTTAATCCATTAACAGGAGATATCTTTCCATTTTTTGTGTTATCGTCAATTTCTTTTAACAGTGTTCTATAGTTTTTCTTGTAGAGTTTTTTCACCTCTATTTAAATTTATTTAAAAATTTAAAAATTTGTTCTTAGGGTTAAATTTATTCTTGGGTTTTGGGGGTTTTTTGTTTGTTTTTTAGCTACTATAGATGGGATTGCTTTCTTGATTTCTTTTTCTATTAGTTCATTGTTGTTATATAGAGACACTACTGATTTTTGTATGTTGATTTTGTGTCCTGCAGCTTTAGTGAATTTATCAGTTCAAAGAGTTTTTTGGCGGATCTTTTAGTTTTCTAGATACAAGGTCATGTTGTCTGTAAATAGGGACAGTTTGACTTTCTTGTTTCTGTATTTCTTTCCCTTGCCTGATTGCTCTGGCTGGGACTTTCAGTCCGAATAAAAGTGGTGAGAATGGACAGCCTTGTCTTGTTCTAGTTCTTAGAGGAAAAGCTTTTCGCTTTGTCCCATTCAGTATGATGCCAGCTGTGGGTTTGTCATAATGGTCTTTATTGTTTTGCAGTATGGTCCTGTATGCAGTTTGTTGAGAGTTTTTATCATGAAAGGATGTTGAATGTTATCAGATACTTTTCTGCTTCTGTTGAGATGATCATATATGGTTTTTGTCCTTTCTTCTGTTGATGTGATGTATCAGGTTTACTGATTTGCATATGCTAAACCATCCTGATATCACTGGAATAAATCCCACTTTATCATAGTGAATGATCTTTTTGATGTGCTGCTGTATTTGGCTTGCTAGTATTTTGCTGAGGATTTTGCATCTTTGTTCATCAGGGATATTAGCCTGTAGTTTTCTCTTTTTTTGTCATGTCTTTGTCTGGTTTTGCTATCAGAGTCATGGTAGCCTCATAGAATGAGTTTGGGAGAAATCTACTCCTCTCTTCAATTTTCTGGAATAGTTCGAGAGTTGGTATTAGTTCTTCAAATATTTGGTAGAACTCAGCATTGAAGCTGTCAGGTCCTGGGTTTTTCTTTCATGAAAGACTTTTTATTACTGATTTAATCTCATTATTCATAACTGGTTGGTTCAGGTTTTCGGCTCCTTCTTGGTTCACTCTTGGTAGGTTGTTTGTTTCCAGGAATATATCCATTTCCATTAGCTTTTCCAATTTGTTGATGTATAGTTGTTCCTAGTAGTCTCTAATGGTCCTTTACATTTTTGTGGTATCATCTGTATGTCTTCTTTTCTGTTTCCGATTTTATTTTTAGAGTCTTTTTTTTTCTTGATTAGTCTATCTAATGGTTATTTTATCTTTTTTTTTTTTTTTTTTTGGGACAGAGTTTCGCTCTTGTTGCCCAGGCTGGAGTGCAATGGCACGATCTCAGCTCACTGCAACCTCCACCTCCTGGGTTCAAGTGATTCTCCTGCCTCAGCCTCCCTAGGAGCTAGGATTACAGGTGCGCCCCACTACACCTGGCAAATTTTTGTATTTTTAGTAGAGACAGGGTTTTGCCACATTGGCCAGGCTGATCTTGAACTTCTGACCTCAGGTGATCTGCCCACCTTGGCCCCCCAAAGTGCTGGGATTACAGGCATGAGCCACCGTACTGGCCTTGTTTATCTTTTCAAAACAACTTTTTGTTTTATTGATTGTTTTTGTTTTTTTGTTGTTTTTTTTTTTTTTGAGATGGAGTCTCACTCTTATCACCCAGGCTGGAGTGCAGTGGTGTGACCTCGGGTCACTGCAACCTTTGCCTCCCGGGTTCAAGCAATTATCCTGCCTCAGCCTCTGAAGTAGCTGGGACTACAAGGGCATGCCACCACGTCTGGCTAATTTTTGTATTTTTAGTAGAGATGAGTTTCGCCATGTTGGCCAGGCTGCTCTCTAACTCCTGACCTCAGGTAATCCACCCGCCTTGGCCTGCTAAAGTACTGGGATTACATGCGTGAGCCACCATGCCCGGGCTTTTTTTTTGAGACAGTCTCTTGCCTTGCTGCCCAGGCTGGAATGCAATGGTACTATATCAGCTCACTGCAACCATCACTACTGGTGCTCAAGTGATCCTCCCACCTCAGCCTCCCAAGTAGCTGGGACTACAAGCATGCACCACCATGCCTGGCTAATTTTTGTAATTTTTGTAGAGATGAGGTTTCGCCATGTTGCCCAGGCTGGTCTCAAACTCCTGGGCTCAAGCAGTCCTCTAGCCTCAGCCTCCCAGGGTGCTGGGTGTGAGCCACTGCGCCCAGCCTTGTTTATCTTTTGTGTTAGTCACAATTTACTTTTTGCCGCTATGATTTTTTGTTTTTTTCATGGGGTGGGGAGACAGGGTCTCAGTCTGTCACCAGGCTGGAGTGCAGTGGCACAGTCACTGCTAATTGCAGCTTCAACCTCCTGGGCTCAAGCAGCCCTCCTGCCTCAGCCTCATGAGTAGCTGAGAGTACAAACATGTACCGCCATGCCCAGCTAATTTTTAAGTTTTTTGTAAGAGACAAGAGTCTCACTACATTGCCCAGGCTGGTCTTGCACCCTGGGGCTCAAGCAATCCTCCCAGTTTGGCCTCCCAAAGTGTCGGGATTACAGGCATGAGCCACTGCACCTGGCCTTGCTCTGATCTTTATTATTTATTTCCCTCTACTCATTTTGAATTTGGTTTGTTCTTGCTCTTCTAGTTCCTTGAGCTGCATTTCTGAGTTGTTTATTTGAAATCTTGGTGCTTTCTGGTATAGGCAATTATTGCTATAAACTTATTAGTACTGCTATTGTTATATCCCATAGGTTTCAGTATATTGTGTTCTGATTTTCATTTGTTTCAAGAAATGTTTTATTTTCCTTCTTAATTTCTTAATTGACTCATAGTTTCTTCAGGAGCATGTTTAGTTTGTCTGTATTTGAATAGTGTTGAAAGTTGCTCTTGTTATGTCAGAAAAGATACTTGATGTGATTTCAGTTCTTTTCAATTCGTTGAGACTTGTTTTGTGGCCTAACATGTGGTCTATCCTGAAGAATATTCTCCCATCCAAGTACGAACCAGGCCTGATTCTGCTTAGCTTCCCAGATCAGACGAGATTGGGGGTGTCCAGAGTGGTATGACTATAGACTCTCCTGGAGAATGTTCTGTGTGCCAATGAAAAGAATTTGTATTCTGTACCTGTTGGATGAAATGTTCCGTATAAATACCTGTTAGGTCCATTTGGTCTAAAGTGCTGTTTAAATGGAGTGTTTATTTGATGATTTTCTGTCTAAATGCTCTATCTAATGCTGAGAGTGGCGTGTTAAAGTCCCTATTATTGTATTGGAGTCTATCCCTCCCTTTAGATCTAAATATTTGCTTTATATTTGTGGTTGCTTCAATGTTGGGTGCATAGATATTTACAATTGTTATATCTTCTTGCTGAATTGATCCATTTATCATTGTATTATGACATTCTTTGTCTTACAGTTTTTGACTTAAAGTTTATTTCATTTAAGTATAGCAGCTCCTGCTTATTTTTTGTTTCTGTCTGTGTGGAGTATCTTTTTCCACTCCTTCACTTTCTTTCAACATGTGTCTTTACAGGTGAAGTGAGTTTCTTGTAGGCAGCATATATTTGAAAAAGTTTTTAAAAGTCTATTCAGCCATTTTTTAATTGGGGAAATTAATCTGTTTACATTCAAGGTTATTAATAGGTGAGGACTTACTCCTGTCATTTTGCTGACTTTTCCTGGTTGTTTTGTATATCTTTTGTTCCCTTCTTCTCTCTTATTATCAGTGCAGTTTGGTCTGTAGTGATAAGGTTTGATTGTTTTATCTTTCTCCTTTGTATATCTGCTGTTCCAGTGCATTTTATACTTTTGCATGTTTTCATGATGGTGATTATCATCTTTTCCCTTCCAGATGTACATACAGTACCTTTGAGCATTTCTTGTAAGGCTGGTCTAGTTGAGTTCCCTTGGGTGTTTGTTTTGTTTTGTTGTGTTTTTGCCTGGAAAAGACTATTTCTCCCTCATTTCTGAAGGATAGATTTGCTGGATATAGTATTCTTGGATGATTTTTTTTTTTCTTCTAGCATGATGAATAGTCATCCCCTTCTCTCCTGAACTGTAGGGTTTCTCCTGTTAGTCTAAAGGGGATTCCTTTATACATGACTTGATGCTTTTCTCTTGGCTGTTTTTAGAATACTCACTTTGCCTTTGACTTCTGACAATGTGGCTATAATATACCTTGGGGAAGACCTTTTTGGGTTGAATCTATTTGGAGCTTTTGAGCTTTCAGGCTCTAGATATCCATATTTTCCCCCAGACTTGGGAAATTTTCAGCTATTATTTTATTAAATAGATTTTCTCTTTTTTTTTCTGAGACGAGTCTTGCTCTGTTGCCCAGCTGGAGTGCAGTGGAGCGATCTTGGCTCACTGCAGCCTCCACCTCACAGGTTCAAACAATTCTCTCCTGCCTCAGCCTCCCAAGTAGTTGGGATTACAGGCTTGCACCACCACGCCTGGCTAATTTTGTATTTTTAGTAGAGACAGGGTTTCTCCATGTTGGCCAGTCTGGTCTCGAACTCCTGACCTCAAGTGATCTGCCTGCCTCGGCCTCCCAAAGTGCTGAGATTACAGGCATGACCCACCGCACCTGGCATACTTTATTTTTAGTAGAGACTGGGTTTCACCATGTTGACCAGGCTGGTCTCGAACTCCTGACCTCAGGTGATCCTTCCACCTTGGCCTCCCAAAGTGCTGGGATTAGAGGCGTGAGCCATTGTGCCTGGCCTATGTAGGTTTTCTATGCCTTTTCTCATTTCTTTTTCTTATGGAATTTCCATAATAAGAAATGCGTTCACATAATGGTGTCCCAGACATCTTACGAGCGAGCTTTCTTTACTCTTTTCATTCTTACTTCTTTTTCTCCGATTTCAAACAACCCATCTTGAAGTTCAAGATTTTTTTTCTGCTTGATCAGTTCTGTGGTTGAAGCTCTCTATTCTGTTTTTTAATTTCATTAATTGAATCCTTCAGCTGCAAGATACGTGGTTTTTTATTTGTTTGTTTGTTTTGTTTGTTTTTTTTTTTGAGACAGAGTCTCGCTCTCACCCAGGCTGAAGTGCAGTGCGATCTTGGCTCACTGCAAGCTCCGCCTCCTGGTTTCATGCCATTCTCCTGCCTCAGCCTCCCGAGTAACTGGGACTACAGGTGCCACCACCATGCCCAGCTAATTTTTTAAAAAATTATTTTTAATAGAGAGAGGGTTTCACTGTGTTAGCCAGGATGGTCTCGATCTCCTGACCTTGTGATCCGCCCGCCTTGGCCTCCCAAAGTGCTGGGATTACAGGCATGAGCCACCGCGCCTGGCCTGTTTTGTTTTTTTTTAAATTATGATATCTGTCACTTTGTTAAATTTCTCATTTATATCATGAATTTTCTTATTTTGTTGAATTGTCTGTCTGTATTTTCTAGTATCTTATTGAGTGTCCTTAAAATATTTTTCTTTCCTGGCATTTGTTGATTTCCTTTTTATTGGGGTCTATTACTAGAGAGTTACATTCTTCAGGTGGCATCATATTTTCTTGTTTTTTTTTTTATGTTTCTTGTCTCCCTGCACTGATGTCTGCACATCTGGTAGAGTAATTGCCTCTAGAACCACTCTTCTAGTGAAAGACTTTCATCTGTAGTTGGATCTTAGTATGCCAGTTGGGAAGAGTGTGGTTACTCTCTTTCCTTGTGGGTGCTGCAGTGGTATCGTCTCTGTGCAACTTCTTCAGCTGCTTTCAAAATCAGCAATAATGGCAGACACCTCAGTGTTCTAGGCTGGAGAAGTTTGTGGCAGTAACTACATAGGTTGTTGATGTCCTTGGTGGCAAGGGCTTTTGGAGTCTTCTTGTTTTCCCCTCAGTGGGGGGACTTAGCCAAGGGGATCCTTCTAATGGTGTCAGATCTGACATGGTCTCCAAGCAGCTGCAGAGGAGCTGGGTTCCAGGTGCAGATGCTTGGATTGGCTGTAGGACTCAGGTCCTAGGCTCAGGGTCTTGTGAACCCATTGTGGTACCTGGGTCTTGATATGCTGGTTTGCTTTCTGTGGCAAAATTGGATGTACGTTGACCACAGAGCCAGTATCTGAGACTATGAACCATTCTCTAGCAGCTTGGGTCCAGGGGGCTGGGATGCAGCTATAATTCTATCCCTGGAGGGCAGGGTACAGCTCTGACCTGATTCCAGGAAGAAGAGGTACTCTGCGAGTTTGGGCCCAGAGACCAGGGTATGGCCTCTGCAATTCAGGAACCTGAGCCAATAGAGCACAGTGACAATAGGGGATGAGGCATTGTATACTGGTGAGTCTAGACCCTGGGATGGTGGCACTTGGCAGTCTTCTAGACTCCATGAGGCCAGGTGGAGCCATTGCTGTGCTGCTTCTTAGGGCCCAGATAACAGCTGTGTTCTACCATTCTGAGGCATTTGCCATCCCTGTACTTGGCCTCACAGAGTCTGGATACAGGATGCGGCAGCAACTGGAGAGAGGTATATGCGGCCCCTGCACCGTGGCACGGTTCCCTCAGCCCCTAGAGACAGAGTGCAGCAGTAACTGAGAGTGGTAGATGGAGGAGCTCGGCCAGGGCACACGTCCTCAGGAGGGAGTACATTACTTTAGATCTGAGAGGCGGCAGGGACAGGGTGAGGTAGATTGGCCCATGGGGATGGGCATAACAGCTACTCACAGCTCAGCTTGGGGATGTCAGGCCACCAGGCAGGGGTGGATCAGGGGCAGCTTAGCCTCAAGGAGGAGGAGGTGCCCTGGCTACCTGCCCCATTGCAAGACACACTCCAGCAGTAGTTCTAGTTCCACAGTGGTGTAGCATAGTAGCTGCATGGGCCACAGTGGGTGAGACAGTGCCTGCTCCCCTGGGAGGGGCACAGCTCTGTGGACCCCAGGTAGCTCCCTCAGCTGGGCTTAGTTCCTGTGAGGACTGCAGAGGACCCCACTGGCGTGATTGTGGGTGCCCAAGTTGTTGAGGGGGCTGCTGGGATCCGCTTGCTTCCTTTTCAGCACAGGAAGCTCCTCCTGGTTCCCAGCTGATCCCAGCTGGGGGATGACAGGTGGAGGCCTCCTGTTTCCTTGTTTTCTATACGGCTATCCTGAGTTTCTGTGCTCACTTGGGTTTCTGTTACTCCTTTGATGACTCCTGTGCTCTCCTGTAGTTATTTTCATTGAAATGTAGCTGTTTATTTATTGTTTTGGCTGTCCTTGTTGGGATGTAGGGATAAGCACAAAGGACTTCTAGTTAACCATCTTGCTGACATCACTCCAACATTGCTTTGTTAGAAGCTAAAGTCATCAGAAATTAAAGCAAAAGTGTATAGAATAGGTATTCTTTCCAAGTTAGTGTGTGTTTGTTGAAAATATGTGCCCAGGCTATTGTTGAAAAAATTACATTTCAGAATACCAGACTAATATGAGTCTTCTAATTCATAAACATGGTATGTATCTTCATTTATTCAGATCACTGATTTCTTTCATCAGTGTTTTATAGTTCTTTTTTTTTTTTGAGACAGTCTTGCTCTGTCACCAGGCTGGAGTGTAGTGGCGCGATCTCAGCTCACTGCAACCTCCGTTTCCCAGGTTCAAGCGATCCTCCTGCCTCAGCCTCACAAGTAGCTGGGACTATAGGCACGTGCCACCATGCCCAGCTAATTTTATGTTTTATTTTTTGAGACGGCGTTTCATTCCATCACCCAGGCTGGAGTGCAGTGGCACGATCTCGGCTCACCGCAACCTCCATCTCTCTTGGGTTCAAGCGATTCTCCTGCCTCAGCCTCCCAAGTAGCTGAGATGACAGATGCAGGCCACCACGCCCAGCTAATTTTTGTATTTTTTAGTAGAGACAGGGTTTCACCATATTGGTCACGCTGGTTTCGAACTCCTGACCTTAGGTGATCCACCTTCCTCAGCCTCCCAAAATTCTGGGATTACAGGCGTGAGCCACCATGCCTGGCAATTTTTTGTATTTGTAGTAGAGGCAGGGTTTCACCATGTTGGTCAGGATAGTCTTGATCTCTTGACCTCGTGATCTGCCAGCCTCGGCCTCCCAACGTGCTGGGATTACAGGCGTGAACCACTGTGCCTGGCCATTGTTTTATAGTTTTTAGCACATGTCATATATGTATATGTCTTGTTAGATTTTATACCTAAGTATTTCATTTTTTAAGTGATTATAAACAGTGTTGTATTTTTAATTTCAGTGTCTGTATGTTAATTGCTAAGCTATAGAAATTCAATTGAGTTTTAAAAATTATTTATTTTTTAAAAGTTGTGGGCCGGGCGCGGTGGCTCAAGCCTGTAATCCCAGCACTTTGGGAGGCCGAGACGGGCAGATCACGAGGTCAGGAGATCGAGACCATCCTGGCTAACACGGTGAAACCCCGTCTCTACTAAAAAATACAAAAAACTAGCCGGGTGAGGTGGCGGGCGCCTGTGGTCCCAGCTACTGGGAGGCTGAGGCAGGAGAATGGCGTAAACCCGGGAGGCGGAGCTTGCATTGAGCTGAGATCTGGCCACTGCACTCCAGCCTGGGGGACAGAGCAAGATTCCGTCTCCAAAAAAAAAAAAGCTGTGGTAAAATATACATAACATAAAATTTACCATTTAAAATATTTCAAGTGTGCAGTTAAGTGGTATTAAGTAGTACATTCACATGTTCCACTAGTTGTGGAATCATCACTACTCTCTATCCACAGAACATTTTTTATTTTTCAAAACTGAAACACTACAACCCATTAAAGTCATCATTCTTATTCTCCCCCTCATCCCCGCCCTTGGTAACCACCATTGTGTTTCTCTGTGAATTTGACTACTCTAGGTACCTCACCTGAGTGGAATCATGCAGTATTTTCCCTTTTGTGACTTACTCATTTTACTCAGCATAGTGTTTTAGGGAGTTTGCCGTGTTGTAGTATGTCAAAATTTCCTTTTTAAGGCTGAGTGATATTCCATTGCATGTATATTTCATGCTTTATCATTCATTTGTTGATGTACACTTGGGTTGCTCTCACTGGCTTTTGTGAATAATGCTGCTATGAATATGGGTGCACAGATATTTCTTCCAGACCCTGCTTTTAAGATTTTTAGATATATACAAGAAGTGGATTTGCTGGGTCATATGGTAATTCCATTTTTAATTTTTTTTTTTTTTTGAGATGGAGTCTTGTTCTGTTTCCCAGGCTGGAGTACAATGGTGTGATCCTGGCTCACCGCACCCTCCGCTTACTGGGTTCAAGTGATTCTCCTGCCTCAGCCTCCCAAGTGTCTGGGATTATAGGCACCCGCCACCATGCCCGGCTAATTTTTTTAGTAGAGACGGGGTTTCACCATGTTGACCAAGCTGGTCTTGAACTCTTGACCTCAGGTGATCTACCCCCCTTGGCCTCCAAAAGTGCCGGGATTACAGGCGTAAGCCACTGCATCCGGCCTCATTTTTAATTTTTTGAAGAATGACAAAACTGTTTTCCACAGTGGCTGCACCATTTTGCATTCCCACCAGGATTACAGTTTCTCTACATCCTCATCAATGCTTGTTATTTTTGGGTTTCTTTGATAACAACCATGTAATTGGGTGTGAAGTAGTATCTCATTGTGGTATCGATTTCCATTTTCCCAATCATATAGTTGACTTTTTTCCCAATGATATAGTTGACTTTTTTGTATGTAGTAAAATGCACATAACATAAAATTTGCCATTTTAACAGTTTTTAAGTGTACAGTGCAGTTGTACTAAGCACATTAACATCGCTATGCAGCCATCACAACCATTCATTTTCAGATCTCTTCATCTTGCAAAACTGAAACTCCATACCCATTAAACAATAACTCACCATTCACCCTCCCTCCAGCCACAGGCAACCACCCTTCTACTTCCTGTCTCTGTGAATTCGGCTACTTATATAAGTGGATCATATAGCATTTGTCTTTTTGTGACAGGCTTATCTATAGCCATCCCTGGTATCTTTAGGTTACTGTTTGTGTGGAGTATCTTTTTTCATTCTTACACTTTTAACCTATGTGTGTGTCTAGATCTAAAGTGTCTCTTGTAGACAACATATAGTTGGTTCATTTTTTTTATTTTAAAATTTATTTTGTTAATTTTAGAGACAGGGTCTCACTGCATTGCCCAGACTGGAGTACAGTAAATATTCACAGTGTGCTATATCATAATGCACTAAAGCCTCAGACTCCTGAGTTCCAGTGATCTGCCCCCCTTCCCCCACCAGCCTCTCAAGTAGTTGAGACTGTAGGTGCACACCCTGTTGGTTTTTTATCCATTCTGCCAGTTTGTCTTTTGATGGGAGGGTTTAATCCATTTAAGGTAATTACTGATAAGGAGGGACTTCTGTTATTTCAGTTTTTTATATGCCTATCCATCTTTTTCCTTAATTTTCTACATTAGTGGCCGGGGATGGTGCTTATGCCTATAATCCTAGCACTTTGGGAGGCCGAGACAGACCGATTGCCTGAGCTCAGGAGTTCGAGACCAGCATGGACAAGATGGTGAAACCCCTCTCTACTAAAATACAAAAAATCAGCTGGGCATGGTGGCGGGTGCCTGTAATCCCAGCTACTCAGGAGGCTGAGGCACGAGAATCGCCTGAACCCGGGAGGCAGAGGTTGCGGTGAGCCAATATTGCACCACTGCACCCCAGCCTGGATGACAGAGCAACACTCCATCTCAAAAAAAATAAAAAAATAAAAAAATAATTTTCTACTTACTGTCTTCTTTTGTGTTTAGTTGATTTTTTTTTTTTTTCTTGAGATGGAGTTTTGCTCTGTCACCCAGCCTGGAGTGCAGTGGCGCGATCTCAGCTCACTACAACCTCAGCCTCCCGGGTTCAAGCGATTCTCCTGCATCAGCCTCCTACATAGCTGGGATTACAGCCACATGTCAGCACACCCAGCTAATTTTTGTATTTTTAGTGGAGACAGGGTTTCACGATGTTGGTCAGGCTGGTCTCAAACTCTTGACCTCAAGTGATTCGTCCGCCTCGGCCTTCCAAAGTGCTGGGATTACGGGCGTGAGCCACCACGCCAGGCCATTTAGTTGATTTTTTGCAGTGAAATGTTTTAATTCCCTTCTCATTTTCTTTTGTGTATATTTGTATATTTTATAGCTGTTTTCTTTATGGTCTCCATGTTTCTCAGGCCAGAATATGGTGGCAAGATCATAGCTACTTGTAGACTCAAGTTTCTGGGCTCAAGCGATCCTCCCACCTTAATCTCCTGAGTAGCTGGGACTACAGGTGTACACCTCCAAGCCTGGCTGATGTTTTCATCTTTTTTGTAGAGACAGGGTCTCACTGTGTTGCCCAGGCTTGTCTCAAACTCCTGGCCTTAAGCAATCCTTGCATTTCAGTCTCTCAGAGTACTAGGATTACAAGCATGAGCCAACCATGTGTGACTCACAGAGACTTTAAAAATTCCCCTGTGTGTGGTTACTTTTGAATTTCCTAGACTTTAAATGTCTGTTTCCCCAAAAGGGAAAAACGAGAAAAATGAAGGGATGGGGGAAATAAAAGGTCGGTGGCCCTTGATCTCTCCGGAAGTTGCTTCAGCCTGAAGGGGAAGGGCTTGCAACAGTGGGAGGAGGGGTGCAACCATAGCTGCCCCCCATGACTGCAAGGTCAGAAGCTGCATTTGGCAATCAAAACACAAATATCCAGTTTTTGGAGGACCGGGTCCTTTTTGACCATCCTGGCTCCTGTGAAATGCCTGCAGACTCCTCCAGGAACACGTGTACAGTTGCCCACTAAGGCACTAGGGGCTGAGAAGTTTATTCCGTTTTGTGCTGCTATCACAGAATACCACAGACTGGGTAATTTATAAAAAACAGAATTTTTTTCCTTCACAGTTCTGGAGGCTAGGAAGTCCAAGATCAGGGTGCTGCCATGTTCAGTTGTTTGGTGAGGGCTGTATCCTCTGGAGTGGAGGAACACTTTGTTCTCACATGGCTGAAGGAAGAAGGCAGGAAACCCAAATGCTGTCTGATGCCTCTCTATAAGGGCCTTACTCCCATTCATGAGTAAGGAACCCTTGTGGCATAATCCCCTCTCAAAGGCCCAGCTTTTAATACTAGCACATTAGCTATTGAGTTTCAACACCTTGCTTTTGGAAGGACACATTAAAACCATAGCAGTAGCTGGGCTGAAATTAACCAAAATTAACCATAATTTGTCATTTACCATCCAGGTTTCCCCCTGGAAGTTGCATTCCTCCCAATAGACTCCAGAGTTCCTAAATAGTTGCATCAGACAGATTCTGCGGGTGCAGTTTTTGTTTAGGTGGAGATACAGATTCTTGATGCTTCTTACTCTGCCAGTCTTCCACTATCCTGTCCCAAGAATGGATTTTTATGTTTATCTTCTATCTTGTCACCTTAATACTATGCTAGAATTGTTCATTCTAGGAGAATTTTTGTAGATTCCTTAGTATTTTCTTTGTGGACAATTATGTTATCTGCAAATATTTCTGTATTTTTGGATTTCTATGCCTTTATTTCCTCTTCTTACCTTATTGCATTGGCTAGAACTTCTAGTACTGTGTCAAATAAGAGTGACAAAGTAGGTGTCCTTGCTGTGTTCCTGATTTTAGGAGAAGAGAATTCAGTGTTTCATCATAGAGAGTCTAATGTTAGCTGTAGGTGTTTTTGTAGATGCTCTTCTTTTTTTTTTTTTGAGACAGAGTCTTGCTCTCTCACCCAGGCTAGAGTGCAGTGGCATGATCTCCGCTCACTGCAAGCTCTGCCTCCTGGGTTCACGCCATTCTCCTGCCTCAGCCTCCTGAGTAGTTGGGACTATAGGCACCTGCTACCATGCCTGGCTAATTTTTTTGTATTTTTAGTAGAGACGAGGTTTCACCATGTTAGCCAGGATGGTTTTGTAGAGACTCTTTATCAGGTTGAGGATATTCCCTTTAAATTCTGTTTTTCTGAGAGCTTATGTCCTGAATGGGTATTCAGTTTTAGCACATGCTTTTCTGCATTTATTGCATGATCACACGGGTCTTTTTCTTTAGTCTCTTAATATAGTGGATTATATTAATTAGTTTTTGAACATTGAACTAGTCTTATGTCCCTGGAATAATTCTCACTTGATCATGGTATGTAATTCTTTTTATATCTTGCTGGATTCTATTTGGTAATATTTTGTTAACAGTTTTTGCATCTATATATTCATGAATGATACTATTCTATAGTTTTTGCTTTGTATTGTTTTTTGGAACTGTCTTCATCTGATTTCAGTATCAGGGTAATATAGCCTTTTATAAAATGAATTGAGAAATGTTCCTTCTGTGCTCTGGAAGAGTTTGTATAGAATTGATTTAATTCTTTAAAAAAAAACTTTTTTTGAGACAGGGTCTCACTCTGTCACCCCGGCTGGAGTACAGTGGTGCAATCTTGGCTCACTGCAACCTCCTCCTTCTGGATTCAAGAGATTCTTGTGCTTCAGCCTCCCGAGTAGCTGGGATTACAGATGCATGCCACCACACGCTGCTACTTTTTTTGTATTTGTAGTAGAGACAGGGTTTCACCAATTTGGCCAGGCTGGTCTCGAACTCCTGACCTCAGGTGATCCACCCGCCTCGGCCTCCCAAAGTGCCAGGATTACAGGTGTGACCACCACGCCCGGCCTTAATTCTTTTTTAAATGTTTCTACAATGAAACCACCTGGGCTTGAATATTTCTTTAAAACTATGAATCACCTTCATTAATAGTTACGGCAGTGTTCAGATTATCTTCTTTTATTGGTGAGTTTTGGTAGAGACAGGGTTTCACCATGTTGGCCAGGCTGGTCTTGAACTTCTGACCTCGGGTGATACACTCACCTCGACCTCCCAAAGTGCTGGGATTACAGGCATGAGCCACCGTGTCTAGCCATATACCTTATTCTTTACGTGCTTGCAGGTCTATAATGATAGCTCCTTTTTCATTCCTGATATCAGTAATACGTGTTCTCTGTCCTTTTTGCATTGCCAGTATTGCTAGAGATTTGTCAATTTTTTTTTTTTGAGACGGAGTCTCGCTGTGTCGCCCAGGCTGGAGTGCAGTGGCGCGATCTCGGCTCACTGCAAGCTCTGCCTCCCGGGTTCACGCCATTCTCCTGCCTCAGCCTCCCGAGTAGCTGGGATTACAGGCGCCCGCCACCTCGCCCGGCTAGCTTTTTTTGTATTTTTTAGTAGAGACGGGGTTTCACCATGTTAGCCAGGATGGTCTCGATCTTCTGACCTCGTGATCCGCCCGTCTCGGCCTCCCAAAGTGCTGGGATTACAGGCTTGAGCCACCGCGCCCGGCCTGAGGTTTGTCAATTTTTAATCTTTTTAAAAGACTCCTTTGTTTCATTGATTTTTCTCTATGGTTATTCTGTTTTTAACTTTATTGCTTTTTGCGCTTATCAATATCTTTTTTTTTTTTTTCCTTTTTGAGACAGAGTTTCACTCTTGTTGCCTAGGGTGGAGTGCAATGGCATGATCTCAGCTCACTGCAACCTCCACCTTCCAGGTTCTAGTGATTCTCCTGCCTCCGCCTCCTGAGTAGCTGAGATTACAGGCCCCCACCACCATGCTCAGCTAATTTTTGTATTTTTAGTACAGCCAGAGTTTCGCCATGTTGGGCAGGCTGGTCTCAAACTCCTGACCTCAGGCAGCCCTTCCTGCCTTGACCTACCAAAATGCTGAGATTACACGCGTGAGCCACTGCCCCGGCCTAATATTTTCCTTTTTAGCTTTGAGTTTATTTTGTTCTTTTCTACATTCATGAGGTAAAAGCTTAAATGATTGAGACTTTTTTTTTTTTTTCCTGAGATGGAATCTTGCTCTGTTGCCCAGGCTGGAGTGCAATGGTGCAGTCTCGGCTCACTGCAGCCACCACCTTCCAGGTTCAAGCAATTCTCCTCCCTCAGTCTCCTGAGTAGCTGGGACTACAGGAATGGAACACCATGCCCAGCTAATTTTTGTATTTTTAGAAGAGACGGGTTTTGCCATGTTGGCCAGGCTGGTCTCAAATTCCTGACCTTGGGTGATACACCTGCCTTGGCCTCCCAAAGTGCTGGGATTACAGATGTGAGCCACTGCGCCCGGCCTGAGACGTTTTCTTCTTGTCTAACATATGCATTTAGTGCTCTAAATTGCCCTCTCAGCACTGATTTAACCGTGTCCCAGAAATTTTGATAAGTTGTATCTTTATTTTCCTTCAGGTCAGTGTGTTCTTTGATAGCCATTGAGACTTCCTCTTTGACCTGGATTATTTAGTAGCGTGTTGTTTAGTTTCCAATTGTGTGGAGATTTTCTTGTTTTCTTCCTGTTACTGATTTCTAGTTTGAATCTTTTGTGCTTTGAGAATATATTTCATATAATTTCAGTTTTTAAAAAACTTGTCTAAGTTTGTTTTTGGCTCAAGATATGGTCTGTTTTGGTGTATGTTCTGTGAACACTTGAAAACAGTATGTATTTTGCTGTTGTGAGGTGGAATTTTCTATAAATGTCTGTTGGATCCTTTGGATGGTGGTGTTACTGAGCTCTATATCCTTGCTGATTTTTTTTTTTTTTTTGAGATAGGGTCTTACTGTGTTGCCCAGGCTGGAGTGCAGTGGCACCAATCATAGCTCAGTGCGACCTTGAACTCCTTAGGCTCAAGGGATCTTCCTAACTCAGTCTTCCAGGTAGCTGGGACTACAGATGTGTGCTACCACACCTGGCTAATTTTTTAATTTTTATTTTGCAGAGACAGGATCTCTTTTTTTTTTTTTTTTTTTTTTTGAGAGAGTTTCGCTCTTGTTGCCCAGGCTGGAGTGCAATGGCACGATCTCAGCTCACCACAACCTCCGCCTCCCGGGTTCACGCGATTCTCCTGCCTCAGCTTCCCGAGTAGCTGGGATTATAGGCACGTGCCACCACACTTGGCTAATTTTGTATTTTTAGTAGAGATGGGGTTTCTCCATGTTGGTCAGGCTGGTCTTGAACTCTGACCTCAGGTGATCCGCCCACCTCGGCCTCCCAAAGTGCTGGGATTACAGACATGAGCCACCGCCCCTGGCCTTTTTTTTTTTTTTTTTTTTTTTTTTGGGATGGAGTCCAGGCTGAAGTGCAGTGGCGCGATCTCAGCTCACTGCAATTTGTGCCTGCCGGGTTCAAGCGATTCTCCTGCCTCAGCCTCGCAAGTAGCTGGGATTACAGGTGTCCGCCACCATGCCCCACTAATTTTTGTATTTTTAGTAGAGACGGGGTTTCACTCTATTGGCCAGGCTGGTCTCAAACTCCCGACCTCATGACCTGCCCGCCTCAGCCTCCCAAAGTGCTGGGATTACAAGCGTGAGCTACCACATCTGGATCTTATTTTATTGCCCAAGCTGGTCTTGAAGTCTTGGGCTCAAGCAGTCTTGCCACCTTGGCCTCCCAAAATGCTAAGATTATAGGCATGGGCCACCGCACCTGGCCTGAGTTTTTTCTTGAAAAAATACTTTTTTTTTTTCTTTTTTTGGAGCAAAACTGCAAATTTATTTTGGTCACCTAAGGTGTTGGGGAGAGGTCTGTCGGCCTCTGGCAAAGAAGGCCGACAGAGTCCCCCGGTGGGGCTCTCGGGCGGGGTTCCTGATACAGTCCCAACATCCCGACAAGAGTGGGGCTGGGAAGTCCGCGCGTGGCGTCCGTCCGGAGTGGCTTTTCTAGGAGTGGGAGGGCAATAGGCGGGGCACGGGCGTGTTGGGGGGGCATTCCGCAGGTGCGACCAGGTAAATCTTAGTCTCTTCGGATTGACGTCACCTGGCGCATGCCCGGTTGGTCTGCACCTTCCCTGGGCGCTGACTGCATTTTCGCGCGCGCGGGAAAAGTTGGTGAAGAAGAACCCGGAAGTGCACCATCTTGCCTCCGTTCGTCCAAACAGTCCAACCTTTTATTGATAATAGTGATAAAGGGGCGCCGTGGTCTGTCTGGCTACTTCCTGCTGTTAAGGGGCGTTGTTAAGGTCGGGGCCCATGGTTGGCATTTGGCCGTACGGAATCTTGGCACGGAGAAATTTGATCAAAATGGGGACAAAACATAAAATAAGGCACAGTATTAGTATAAGAATGAGGAATGGAAGCATTTGTTGGAATATGGGCAAAACCCAGAAGGATGGTCCTGGCAAGGTTGGGGAGTATGAGATAGTTAAGAAAATGTAGTAAGTTTGAGGCGAGTGGGGGAAAGCCAAACTGATTTCCACTGATTGCTTTCGGTAGGGGCCCTTTTAGCTGGGAATGAGGAACGAGTGCGCAAAGTAGTTGTTGGCTAGGTAGCAATTAAGGAGTGGAGTTTTTTGTGGAGTGGATGGCTTTCTGCTTACTCCTACTACAGAGATATTGGATGGAAGGCTAGGTCCAGAGAAGGACGGCAAAACAGAATAGGTAGCCTCGCTGTTGATTAAAAAATTAATTGTCTTACCCGCTACCAGGAGAGTTACCCGCGGCTCGGCGAGGGTGATGGGGGTCCCCGAGTGTCGGCACCTTCAGTTGTCGTCGTCCAGATGTAGGAGCTGGAAGGAGCTCCCAGGATCCTGGGAAAGGGGGTCACGTGGAGACGCGGCACCTGTTCTCAGGGTGGGCAATCAGACTTCCAGTGCTCTCCCTGTTGGCAAGCAGGGCAGGGAGTTGCTGGTGGACGAGGGTTAGGACATTCACTGACCCCATGTCCTGACGCCTTGCACTTATAGCAAGACTGCGTTGGGGCTCGGGGACCTTGCGGACACCTGTTGGCATAGTGTCCTGCCTTGCTGCACTTATAGCAGGCTCCTTTCGTAGCCTTGGAGTCTGTGGGGTGTGTGCTCTCTGGTCTGGGGTTACGACTGGGCTGTAAAGCTGCTGCTATGAGCTGTGCCTCAGCCGTCTCCTCTCTGGAGTTATAGACCTTAAAGGCTAATTTAACTAGGTCTTGTATTGGTGTCTGAGGACCATCCTCTACCTTTTGAAGTTTTTTTACGAATGTCAGGAGCTGATTGAGAAATGAAATAAGATGCCAAAATGGTGGCCCCTGTAGGGGAGGCCGGATCTAACCGGGTATATTGGGTTAGAACCTCAGTCAGTTTAGGGCAGAGGTTAGGATAACCTGGAGGTCATGCCAAGTTAAGTCATAGGCCTGACAAAGGTATCTAAATTCCTTTATGTATATGGTAGGATTAGCTGAGAAATCACCTAAACGCTTCTCAATTTTGGAAAGATCGGCCAGTGAAAAAGGGACATGTACTCTGACTACCCCCTCCGCCCCAGCTACCTCTCTCAAAGGTGCTAACACTGTAGGAGGGTGTGGGGCAGAAATAGGGGACTCAAGACAGCCAGTTGGGGGCCCCGAAGGAGGCACGGGACCGAGTGGATTACTAGTAGATAAGGAGGAGGAAGGAGGAGTCTGGGCAGGAAGGGAGGGGGTGGAGAGAGCGGGGAGAGAAGGAGGAGTATAGGGCAGATCGGGACGAGAGCGTAAGGCCCAAAAGCCTTGTATGTAATTAATTTCAGACCACTTGCCTAGCCGCTGGCAGAAATTGCTGAGGTCGATCACGCCACAGTGGAAAGGAAAATTAACCGCTTCTTCCTAAGGTCTTGTTCGAGCTGTAAGGTTTTTAAATTGGCTAGGAGGCACCCTAAGGAGGTGCTCTTTGGAAATTTGGACTGGGGGTTTCCCATTTGTTTCCTCTTTACTTACACAATGGACACAATGGAAATGGAAGTGGATCTCTGCCTGGCTTCAAAGCGTCCTTTGGAACCAGCAGAGACAGACTGGAGGCTCATGGAGCCAAAGTGGAGATTACCTTCAGGCGGACATCTCCATCCTGAACAGGTCTCCCGAGCCACATGGTGGCTCAAAAGTGGGCCTCGGACCTGCGCAGGATTTTTGGCCGAGGGAGGTAAAGAGGAGACAAGGGCACTTACCCCAGAGAGGCCATGAGAGTGAGGGAAGCGGGTCTCAGGTCCTGGTCCGTCTGCGGCGTGGGAGCAGGAGGAGGTTCCTCAACCCTTAGAGGCCTGAGGAGGGGTCTCCTCCCGGGTCTTCGGCACCAACTGATTTGTTTTTCTAAAGACCACCAGAGCGGGCACAAAAGAACCAGCGACCAGGCAAGGGTAGGAGCAAAACTGCAAATTTATTTTGGTCACCTAAGGTGTGGGGGAGAGGTCTGTCGGCCTCCGGCAAAGAAGGCCGACAGAGTCCCCCGGTGGGGCTCTCGGGCGGGGTTCCTGATACAGTCCCGACATCCCGACAGGAGTGGGGCTGGGAAGTCCGCCTTTTTTTTTTTTTCTTAAAAAATACTATGCCACTACTTCCTCTGGCTTGCTTTTCTGAGAAGAAATCTGCTTTCATCCAAAATTTTTTTCCCAATAAGCAAGGTGTTGATATTCTTTCATTGCTTTCAATTTTTTCTTTGTCTTTAGTTTTCAGAAATTAAAGTATAATGTGTGTTGGCATGGAGTCTTGGGGCCTTCTATTTGTTTCTGAGGCTATTTTTCTTCATAATGTTTCAAGTATATTCATAATTACTTGTTGAAGCATGTAAAAGGCTTTAAAATCTGTCAGGAAATTCTAACATCACTGTCATCTTGGTCTTGGCATCTGTTGATTGTCTCTTTTAGTTTGAGATCTTCATGGTTTTTGGTATGAGGAATTTTCTGTTGAAACCTGGACATTTTCATATTATATTACGAGACTCTAGATCTTATTTAAACTTGTTTAGCTGACTTTTCCTAACATTGCTCTGGCAGGGAGAATAGGGATGCCACCACTGCTGGATGGGGATGGAAGTTCAGGTTCTCCAGCCAGCCTCTTTCGGCACCTGCACAGGGGCAGAGGCCTTCTCATTACCCCTGAGCTGTGGTGGAAGTTCTCCACACGCTCTCCAGAGACACTGTGGTTGGGGAGTGGAAGTCCAGTTTCCCTCTATGATGCCCAGTGACTGTGGCGGGGAGGGGTGGGAGAGAGAACATGCAGGAGCTCTTGTTCATTTCATTCTTGGGAATGAAAGTTTCAGCTTCTTATTTAGCCTCTGATTCTACCGTGGTGGGGGTTTGAGGTACTTCACTGTAGGCTTCCAGAGGGAGAAAGTGCTAGGCCTTCCACCCTGCCTTTGCTGCCCTGGGTGGGGCTGGGGCCACAAGTCTTTGGTGGTGCTTGACTGGAGTAGAGTGTTAATTGTCTAAAAGCTCTGTCTTGCTAGACTGCCCCTTTTTTGGTCCTTTGCCCAGAAAGAGCAAGCTTCTGTTGGGGCATTTTTGTTTGTTCAAATTGGTATATCCAGGTTGCCAGCTCTTCAGCCCCAAGTCTGGATATTTGAAAGAAAGAAAACCCAGGGAACTCACACCATGTTTGAGTTCCTTAGTGGCTCTGCTGGCTTCTTTGCACCTTTCAGAGTCCTCCTGTGTTTGTGGTATGTATAATACCCAAGGGTTTTAGCTCTACCTAGCAGAAGAAATGCTGAAAAGTATGTTCCATCTTCCTAGAAATGAGAACCCAGCTGTCATTTTTAATTAAGTCTTTTAATTGAGGGCAATGGGTTTTGTATTTATAATTTTGCCAACTTTTAAAAGAACTAGTTTTTTTTTCTTTTTTGAGATAGAGTCTCACTCTGTTACGCAGGCTGGAGTGCAGTGGCGTGATCTCGGCTCACTGTAACTTCTGCCTCCTGGGTTCAAGCAATTCTCCTGCCTCAGCCTCCTGAATAGCTGGGATTACAGGTGTGCGCCATCATGTCTGGCTAAGTTTTGTGTTGTTAGTAGAGGCAGAGTTTTATCATGTTGGCCAGGCTGGTCTTGAACTACTGATCTAAGGTAATCTGCCTGCCTCGGCCTCCCAAAGTGCTGGGATTACAGGCGTGAGCCACCGAGCCCAACAAAAGAACTAGTTTTAAACCCAAGGACTTATATCCTGATTCATCCGTCTATCTGAAACTTCATTTTGAGCGTGAAAAAAGGAGTCTTGGTCCCTTTGAATCCCTCAACTGTTTTTTTCCACTTTCTACTAGTTACTCTTTTCACTTAGAACAAGTTATTGTTTGTTTTTTTTTGAGATGGAGTCTTGTTCTGTCGCCCAGGCTGGAGTGCAGTAGTGCAATCTCAGCCCACTGTAACCTCCGCCTCCTGGGTTCAAGGGATTCTCCGGCCTCAGCCTCTTGAGTAGCTGGGACTACAGGCGTGTACCACTATGCCCAGCTAATTTTTTTGTATTTTTAGTAGAGAGGGGATTTCACTATGTTGGCCAGCCTGATCTCGAACTCCTGGCCTCAAGTGATCCACCCGCCTCAGCCTCTGTAAGTGCTAGAATTATAGGCATGAGCCACTGCACCTAGCCAGGAACAAATTATTAGATAGATGTATACCTAAAAGAAATTGTAGTACTTCAACTAATTAAATAAAATCCTATTAAATATGTCAGCATTTGAAATTCCACAGCTTCCTTTGGCTGGCCTATCACAACACTGTTTCTTTTTTCTGCCAACTTGAATTTGTTTTGCTTTGTCTGCGAACATTCCCTTAGTACTGTGTTCTGTGGGAGAAAAGAAAGAGAAAGAGAAAATGACTTATATTTGTATCTTCCCTGGCTTACGGCATGTTCCTGATAGTTAGGGACAGTGTCTTCTTTCTGTTCTCCATAGCTGCTAACACAGAACAGATACTTGTTAAATACCTGTAAATGAATAACAACTTTATAAATACTTTGAAGAAAAGATTATCTTCTCTTTTAAATGTTACACAGTTCTGGCCAGGTGTGGTGGCTCACACCTGTAATCCCAGCACTTTGAGAGGCTGAGGTGAGTGAATCACCTGAGGTCAGGAGTTCGAGATCAGCCTGGCCAACATGGTGAAACCTCATCTCTACTAAAAATATAAAAAGTTAGCCAGGTGTGGTGGCGCATGCCTGTAATCCCAGCTACTCGGAAGGCTGAGACAGGAGAATTGCTTGAACCTGGGAGGCAGAGGTTGCAGTGCAGTGAGCCAAGATCGTGCCACTGTACTCCAGCCTGGGCAACAAGGGCGAAACTTGGTCTCAAAAAAAAAAAAAAGAAAAAGTTACACAGTTCCTTCCTTGAATCTTTTAATGTTAATATTGGAGGCTCAATACATACATTGTGAAACAGATGCTTATTTGGCCATCTAGGTTAACATTTTGAATATCATAAATGTTGGTTAAGTCTGGACATTAATAATGGCATTAGCACCAGTTGGCAAAGGAATCATCATGTTACGTGCAAAAAAAAATGTTATGGGAATTGGGTAACAATCTTAGTATGACAGAAGAAATGTTTATTTACCCTAATGCAGGGCTTCATAAATTTTCTTGGCCTTTAAAATTCATAAGTATCTTAATTTTTATATAGCATCTCTAGGCCAGGATACCCATCCACTTCTGAAAAATACTTATCCATTTATGAAGAAGCTAGGTTCAAACAGTTTGTGTTCTAGCAGTTTAACACCTACTGGGCCCTATTACACAGTTTCTCAAACTCTGCAGTCAGAATGGACATTCTACCCTCATTTCTCTTCCACATTGATTTTCTCTCTGTACATTTTATCACAGCAACTGTCCAAAACCCAGCTTCACAAAAATATGGCATTATTGAGGCCAGACGCGGTGGCTCACGCCTGTAATCCCAGCACTTTGGGAGGCCGAGGTGGGTGGATCACTTGAGGTCAGCAGTTCGAGACTAGCCTGGCCAACGTTCTGAAACCCCGTCTCTACTAAACATAATTAGCCAGGCGTGGTGGTGCACACCTGTCATCCTACTCAGAAGGCTGAGACAGGAGAATTGCTTGAACCCAGGAGGTGGAGGTTGCAGTGAGCCAAGATCACACCACTACACTCTAGCTTGGGCAACAGAGTGAGACTCTGTCTCATAAATAAATAAATAAGGCATTATTGAAGAGGATATAGCAGTCTTACATAGGAATTGTGAACTACCTCGAGCTATTAGTTCACACAATGTTCAACAGCTGTTGCTGTGTTTCTTTCATAAATTTAAAGTATCCCACAGTACCTTGCGAGTTTGCCATTGTGTTCTGGGTTTAGTTTAGGAACTGTGGCCCTAATGACTGTCATCACAGAGGGTGAGAGGAATCCCATGTAAGGACTGAGATGTGTCTTTTGGAGGGTAGTGGGAATAATGAAAAGGGATATTTTTAGGAGCATTGACGAGGGCCAAGTAGGTGTTTAAAGATTGAGCCATAGTCTTGGCTAAATAAGCCATCTATCTTTAATCTGATCTCCTCTAAAGGACTGAAATACATTTTGTGTATATCTGATATTCGCTTGCGACCACATTTATCTCAGTATTAATTTTTTTATGCTAGCCAGTTCATATGCATGGTCATTTTTATTTTCCTTTGATACTTTTGATACATCAAACCAATGTTGATATAGAAGGATGACTTAGAGTCTTTGATCCTATCCTTGTTATTGTACTATTGCACTATTGTGTTAGCTTTTTTCTTTTTTTTTTTGGAGACAGAGTCTCGCTCTGTCACCCAGACTGGAGTACAGTGGCACGATCTTGGCTCACTGCAAGCTCCGCCTCCTGGGTTCACGCCATTCTCCTGCCTCAGCCTCCCGAGTAGCTGGGACTACAGGTGCCCGCTACGACGCCCAGCTAATTTTTTGTATTTTTAGTAGAGACGGGGTTTCACCATGTTAACTAGGATGGTCTCGATTTCCTGACCTCGTGATCCACCTGCCTCGGCCTCCCAAAGTACTGGGATTACAGGCATGAGCCACCACGCCCAGCCAAATGATGTATTAGCTTTTTAAAGGATGTCACTTGAGTCCAATCTGTGTTTCTGACTCACAGAAACAAAATAAATGAATCAAAAGCTCTTGTTTTTTTCTCTTGATGTAGAACAAATCACCTGCTGCAGTAACAGAACCAGAGACAAATAAATTTGACAGTACCGGATATGATAAAGACTTAGTAGAAGCTTTGGAAAGAGATATAATTTCCCAGAATCCCAATGTTCGATGGTAAGTCATATCACAACCAAATAACTGGGTGCTGATGTTGCTTTTCGAAATGGAAAATGGAGAATGTACTGAAGAGCAGAACTTGAGGACAGACTCGGAGTATGTGCAGCATAAGCATAATTTCCCTGCATTCAGCCTGTTCCAATTTTTGTCTGAGAGTCTGAGGTTTTTGTTTTTGTTTTTTAGAGACAGGTTCTCACTCTGTTGCCCAGGCTGGAGGACAGTGGCTCGATCATAGCTCACTGCAGGCTCAAACTCCCAGGCTCAAGTGGTCCTCCTGCCACAGCCTTCCAAGTAGCTGGGACCACAGGTGCACACTACCATATCTAGCTAATTTTTTAAAGTGTTTTGTAGAGATGGAGTCTTGATCAGGCTGGTCTTGAACTCCTGGGTTCAAGTGATCCTCCTGCCTCAGCCTCACAAAGTGCTAGGATTACAGTCACGAGCCATTGCACCTGGCCAAGGCAATGATTTGTATGTATGTGTGTTGCTTATTATCTATAGCATCCTAGAAATGTTGCTTTTCTTTTAGAGCAGTGGTTCTCAACTTTATTAATATTACATGTAATCAAAGATCTGTAATGTATTACAGTGAGTTAAAGTTAACTTTTCCACAAAGTTAGGTATATTATATTTCTGTTAAAACCTTAATGATTATTAGGTATGGGTTTGAATTATATTAAAAAATATTGGGGGCCAGGCGTGGTGGCTCACACCTGTAATCCCAGCACTTTGGGAGGCCAAGGCGGGCAGATCACATGGTCAGGAGATCGAGACCATCCTGGCTAACACGGTGAAACCCCGTCTCTACTTAAAAAAAAAAAAAATTAGCCGGGCATGCAGTGGGCCGAGACGGTGTGGTGCCACTGCACTTCAGCCTGGACGTTAGAGTGAGACTCTGTCTCAAAAAAAAAAAAAAAAATTGGGGACATTAATATTTTATACAATGAAAAGTTTGTTGTTGTTTCAACAGAAATTGCCACATGTAGCAGTAGTAGTAGGTATTCTAGTGGTTGGAGATGACTTCATAGCAATCTCTATGATACTCTTTAACGTTGGCATCTACCTCTTAATGAGCTGGAGGCAAAGCAGCTATGCTGTAGCGTGTCTCTGCTTTATACCCTTTTTATTCTTTATGCTTTTTTTTAATTAAAAAAATGGGCTTATTGTTTCTAAATCATGGAGGTTATGGAAGGAGGACCATAAAAGCAGGAGTTTAAAATGAGATGACACATAACCCTGAAGAGTGTGCCTGTAGACTATGTTCTCATGATCCAGGCTAAAAACTGTCAACTGCCAAGAACTGAAGAAAACATTGTGCTCTCTATATATCTGCTGGTTGACATGGTGGGCCTCATTGCAGTGTTAGTCCACCCGTGCTCTGAGAGAGGCTCACCATTCTGTCAGCAGCGCATATATCTGCTGGTTGACATGGTGGGCCTCATCACAGTGCATTAGTTCACCTGGGCTCAGAGAGAGGCTTACCATTCTGTCAGCAGCGCAACATCCTGTGCTTCCAGTGGTTCTCACGAGTGACTCCATAGGCATGTATCATCTAAGGGGTTGTTAATAAAATGTCCTCTCTTTCAGGGATGATATCGCTGATTTAGTAGAAGCGAAAAAGTTGCTTAAGGAAGCCGTAGTGTTACCAATGTGGATGCCTGAATTCTTTAAGGGCATTAGAAGACCATGGAAAGTAAGTTTATTACTGTGATGGCATTGTCAAAGTAAATGGCAGCATGTTGATTTAGACAGCCAATATTTATCTATATTGGGAAAAGTGGAGGGAGAAAGTAGAGTAAGGAAATTTTTTAATTAAAAGGTATATGTTGTGCTGCTGAGAATTTTGTTAAACCGTAAGCTATTGCAAGATTTCTAGAATAAGAAATACATACAATGTGATCTTTGGAAAGTGGAATACACAGCATTAAAATTTAGAATTTGGCTGGGCGCGGTGGCTCACGCCTGTAATCCCAGCACTTTGAGAGGCCGAGGCAGGCAGATCACGAAGTCAGGAGATCAGGACCATCCTGGCCAACACGTGAAACCCCGACTCTACTAAAAATACAAAAAAAGTTAGCTGGGCGTGGTGGTACGTGCCTGTAATCCCAGCTACTCGGGAGGCTGAGGCAGGGGAATCACTTCAACCTGGAAGGCGGAGGTTGCAGTGAGCCGAGATCATGCCATTGTACTCCAGCCTGGGCAACAAGAGCAAAACTCTGTCTCAAAAAAAAAAAAAAAAAAAAAAAATTAGAATTCACCCCATTTAGAATGAGCTTGTATTTGCAAATATGACCTAGTCAGCTAGTGCAGAAATGCTTATTATGTCATGTTGCATGATTGTAACCTGTATTTTGGGGATTGTTCTCAATAAATTAATGGGAAATACCTGCATGTGATAAATACTTTTTAAAGTCATGGGCTTATCTAAAAAAAGACCATCAAAAAAGCCTTTCTTGGATTTGGAAGACACACTAATAGGTAACTCTGCATGTATGAATAGTTGTAAAAATTCTTTATACATTAAGTGATAAGCAAGATACAAAATGATAGACATACTTTGAATAAATTATATATATATATATATTTTGTTTGTTTTGAGTCGGAGTCTTGTTCTGTCGCCAGGCTGGAGTTCAGTGCAATCTTGGCTCACTGCAACCTCCGCCTTCCAGGTTGAAGTGATTCCCCTGCCTCAGCCTCCCGAGTAGCTGGGATTACAGGCACGTACCACCACGCCCAGCTAACTTTTTTTGTATTTTTAGTAGAGTCGGGGTTTCACGTGTTGGCCAGGATGGTCCTGATCTCCTGACTTCGTGATCTGCCTGCCTCGGCCTCTCAAAGTGCTGGGATTACAGGCGTGAGCCACCGCGCCTGGCCGAATAAGTTATATTTTTAAAAAACCTAATTTGAGCAAAAGGACAATCAGGATATAAATTTAGATGCTAATGGTACCTCTGTTAGGGTGTTGATATTATAAACTACTTTTTCTCATCTTTGAGTTCCAAATTTTTAATAATGTGGTTATCTTCTTTTTTAATGGGAAGAGTAAATTTGTGACAAAGTATTCTTCTGTTTATCTGTTTGTCTTTTATTTGTCTTGATATTATATATAAGTTGGTTGAAATTTCCTACTTAGTAATGACATTTTTATGAATTAGAACAATGGCAGATAAATCCTCTGCTTAGGCTATTATATTCACAACAGGGAGTACTGATGGTCGGCCCACCTGGCACAGGGAAGACGCTCCTTGCTAAAGCAGTAGCTACAGAATGCAAGACAACATTCTTCAATGTCTCTTCATCAACTCTGACTTCCAAATACAGAGGAGAATCTGAGAAGCTTGTTCGTCTTCTGTTTGAAATGGTGAATGTTTGAGACAGCTCTAATGATTCCTTACCTCTCTAAAAGGGGAGAGAGAGAGCTGTAACTATCTCCAGTGTATGGAATAGTTAGGCAGGATGCCATTTTGCCCAGAGTATGATTTGGTGTCCTTAAAGCTAGCTTTCTTTACAAACATGAATAATTAAGAGTTTCTCTTTGTCTCTTTTTCTCCAGATGTAGATCCAAATCTACCAGTTTTGGGGCATGCTCACATTATGGGATCTGCATTACTAGTCTTCTGTAGGAATCTGAAATTACTGTGTTTTTTAAATCAATAAGTTTAGTTATAATATGATAACCACAGTATTGTAACAATGATGCCAAAAGGTGAGGATTGTTAAGTTATTGTGGAACTTAGGTTACTTCCAATCTATTAACTATATCAAATGCCTTCATTTTAATGACCTAATCTTTGGATTAGGTTCTTTCTTCCACCAATACAAATCAGAGTACCAAGAGAAGAAATGTAATTCAACAAGTTCTGGTAGAGTGTTTAGATTGAATTCCACAGCCTTTTAAACTTCAGACTTTGTTAAGCTTCAGTGATTACTTCTTGCCTCTAAGAAACAGAGTAGTTTTATGTAATTAGGATAGAGTTATGCTATTAGTGACAAAGATGTTAATTTTTATTATTCTGAAATGGGTTCTCACTCTTGCCTAGGCTGGTATGCAGGAGCATAATCACAACTCGCTGCAGCCGTGACCTCCCAGGCTCAAGTGATCCTCCCGTCTAAGCGTCCCAAGTAGCTGGGACGATGGACATGAGCTACCACACTCAGCTAATTTTTTTTTTTTTTTTTTTTACAGATGGGTCTTGTTTTGTTGCCCAGGCTGATCTTAAACTCCTGGCTTCAAGTGATCCTCTTGCTTCAGACTCCCAAAGTGCTGGATTTACAGGCAGGGGTCACCAATCCTGGTCAAGACATGAATTCTATTCTTTTAAACGGGGTCTCATTCTGTCACCTAGGCTGGAGTGCAGTGTTGCAATCTCGGCTCACAGCAGCCTTCACCTCCTAGCCTCAAACGATCCTCCCACCTTAGCCTCCTGAGTAGCTGGGACTACAGATGTGCACTACCATGCCTGGCTAATTTTTGTATTTTTAGTAGAGATGAGGTTTTGCCATGTTGCCCAGGCTAGTCTTAAACTCCTGACCTCAGGTGATCTGCCCTCTTGGCCTCCCAAAGTGCTAGGATTACAGGTATGAGCCACTGCACCTGGCCTTTTTTGATTTTTTTGTAGAGATGAAGTCTCACTATGTTGCCCAGGCTACATAGTTCCAGCAAAAGTCCAATGATTAATATTTGGCCTGTTTTGAGTTTCATATCTATGCCTAAACTCCTTGTTTTTGGTCAGAGAATTGGAGTGCTCTGACTGGCCAGGCCTGAATAAAACCCCTGGAGCTCCAAGTAGAGTTAGCCTCCTTTGAAGTAGTGGAATAGGAATGAAAGAGGGGCCAGGCATGGTGGCTCACTCATGCCTGTAATCCCAGCACTTTGGGAGGTCGAGGCTGGCAGATCACTTGAGGTCAGGAGTTCGAGACCAGCCTGGCCAACATCATGAACCCGTCTCTACTAAAAATACAAAAATTAGCCGGGTATGGTGGTATGCACCTGTAATCCCAGCTATTTGGGAGGCTGAGGCAGGAGAATCGCTTGAACCTGGGTGGCAGAGGTTGCAGTGAGCCGAGATCGTGGTGTTGCACTCCAGACTGGGAGACACAGCAAGACTCCTGTCTCAAAAGAAGAAAGAAAGAAAAGGAAGGAAGGAAGAAAGGAAAGGAAGTAAAGGAAGGATGATTTGCAAATGAAAAAGAGGCTTCTTTTACCAGATGTGTGCTGTGCAGGGAGAACCAATTGGTGTCCTCTACAGTACCTTCCTGGGCCAGCTAAACCCAGGACACGTAGCCTTTACTTGAAGTCAGATCATTCTACATACCCTCAGTATGTGGGAAGAATCAGTCTAGTCACTTTTGCTTGGTGTGGCAACAGATCGAAATTTAATTTGTGTTGATGTAGGTTCTTTTGACAGATGGTTCCTAACTAAAATTTGAGAATTTTGTTGGATGTTTTAATGATGATTAAGTTCACTCTTTCCCTCTCCATTTCTTGAAAAAGTACAAAAATATTTATACATAGAAACCCAAGTATTGACTCTTCTTTAAAGATGAAATTATGCTGCTAGGTACAGTGGGTCATGTCTGTAATCCTAGCATTTTGGGAGGCCGAGGCAGGAAGATTGCTTAAGTCTAGGAGTTTGAGACCAGCCTGGGCAACATAATAAGACACCATCTCTACCAAAAAATATAAAAATAAGCCGGTATGGTGGCACACACCTGTAGTCCTAGCTGCTCGAGAGGTTGAGGTGAGAGGATTGCTTAAGCCCAGGAGCTCAAAGTTGAAGTGAGCTAAAATCTTATCACTGCACCCCAGCCTGGAGAAAAATAAATAAAAAACGGTTGCATTAGAAGCCATACTTTAGCTGTTCTAATTCTATCCCATCTCCCCAATGTTAGTGTGAAAGGTGCACAGTGTGGCAGGCTCGTTAGCTGTTTTGTTGTTTTCTTTCTTTCCTCGTTTTGGAGACAGGTTCTCACTCTGTCACCCAGTGGTGTGGTGTGATCATAGCTCACTGCAGCCTTGAACTCCTGGCCTCAAGGGATCCTCTCACCTATTCCCCTGAGTAGCTGGGACTCGGGCACGTGTAACCACACTCAACTAATATTTTAATTTTCTGTAGAGATGGAGTCTTGTTATGTTGCCCAGGCTGGTCTCAAACTCTTGGGCTCAATCCATCCTCCTGCCTCACCCTCCCAGTGTTGGGATTACAAGTGTGAGCCACTGCCCCCAGCCTCCCTCAGCTGTTTTCTGATTGCTAACCTGTGGATTATTTTAAAATGAAATAGCTTGGTATTGCATGGTTTTTTCCTTTAGGCTCGATTTTATTCTCCAGCCACCATATTTATTGATGAGATAGACTCCATTTGTAGTCGCCGAGGGACTTCTGAAGAACATGAAGCAAGCAGAAGGGTGAAAGCGGAGCTGCTTGTTCAAATGGATGGTATCTATGTGTTTAGCATGAGTTGACCAGGGATGGGAGGTTGTTAGGTATGGCGTCTCCAGCTCCAGTCGGTCAAACTTTACTCATACTGCTAACCCAAGGCTTTTAATAGGTATTCATAACCTCAGATGGACTAGAGGGGGTGGCAAGTAGTTCCTGATAGTGATAGTAATAGATCTGGTACACTGACAGTGGTGACAAGTCAGAATTAATGGCCACCCACAGGGCACCCTTTTGGTATATACAACTATCTTACTTTAGCTATGAAACTGAAATAAATAAATGCAGATAAATTGGCCTTTTTGTATGCTTTGAAAAAGATTTAAAATTGTTATGTAGTTGAGCTGATCTGGCTTTCGATTAAATCTATTTTGAGTCATATATTTGCTTACTACAGAACTCATTTTCTTTGGATTACAAATTCACATATGTACCAGTTAAGTCTTAAGGAGGCTTGAAGACTATGCTTCCTTGTATTGTACTAAATATCTGATGATCTTTAAATAGCTGAGCTTTATTTGGTATAATCCAACTTAGTATCTTTTTCACTCTCTCCTTACCCTTATTTTAGGTGTTGGAGGTGCTTCTGAAAATGATGACCCTTCCAAAATGGTTATGGTTCTGGCAGCTACGAATTTTCCCTGGGATATAGATGAGGCTTTAAGACGACGCCTTGAGAAACGAATCTATATTCCTTTGCCATCAGGTATCTTCTTTTCAATCTTGTCAGAAAGCCTGTTAACTTTCAGGTAGTTTTGTTTAGAGAATTTAAAATTTGGTATTAACTAACTTTCCCGAAGAGATACATGAGGAATATTTTCCCTTACAGTACTAGTTAGGCTAAATGCCTTAATACTAAATAGTAAGGAATTAAAAAGTAAAGAATGGCTCTTGAATTAAGCAAATGATCTCTTCTTAGAAATCCAATTCTTACTGGAAAACAACATCTCACACAAAGAAGATTTGAGACAACAGTATACTATGTTTATGCTGCAGGCTTACATTTTAAAATTTGTTTCTACCATTAGCAAAAGGCAGGGAGGAGCTATTACGAATAAGTCTACGTGAGCTGGAATTGGCTGATGATGTTGACCTTGCAAGTATAGCAGAAAACATGGAAGGTTATTCAGGTGCGGACATTACCAACGTGTGCAGGTATGGATTATCACAGAAGCATAAGTTTTTGTAGGCATAAACTTCTAATATGAAGTTTCTTGGTTTTGTTTTTTGAGACCAAGTCTTGCTCTGTCACCCAGACTGGGGAGTAGAGGCGCATTCACAGCTCACTGCAGCCTGAAACTCCTGGGCTCAAGTGATCCTCTGATGTGAAGTTCTTATGCTGAATTAAGATAGATCAGTATCTTGGTGGTGGCTCACGCCTGTAATCTCAGCACTTTGGGAGGCCAAGTGGGAGATCACTTGAGCCTAGGAGTTCCAGGAGTTTGACTGGCCTGGGCAACATAGCAAAACCTCATCTCCATGAAACAATTTTAAAAATTAGCTGGGCATGGTGGTGCCCACTTGTGGTTCCCACCTGCTCCGGAAGCTGAGGCAGGAAGATCACTTGAGCCCAGGAGGTTGAGGCTGCAGTAAGCCATGATTGTGCCACTGCACCCCAGCCTGGGTGACAGAGCAAGACCCTGTGTAAAAAAAAAAAAGATGAATAAAGACTCACATTCCAGTTTTTTGTTTTGTTTGGTTTTGTTTTGTTTTTTGAGACAGACTCTCGCTCTGTCACCCAGGCTGGAGTGCAGTGGTCTGATCTCAGCTCACTGCAACCTCTGCCTCCTGGGTTCAAGTGATTCTTGTGCCTCAGCCTCCTGAGTAGCTGGGATTACAGGTGTGTGTCACCACACCCAGCTAATTTTTGTATTTTTAGTAGAGATGGGGTTTCACCATGTTGGACAGGCTAGTCTCAACTCCTGACCTCAAGTAATCCGCCTGCCTCAGCCTCCCAAAGTGCTGAGATTACAGGCGTGAGCCCCTGTGCCCAGCCCCCCATACATTTTGTAGACAGGGTCACAAATTCTGGTTTTGTTGGTGTTAGCAGGTACTGGTAAGATATCTGGGTATCTTTCATGTCAGTGAAGAGTCTACAGTTCATTTGAAAGCTACAAGTTCAAGAACCTAATGTTAGGATAAATTGTGTAACATAGAACATCAATAATTGTCTTGGATTAAAAAAATTGTTGGTGCCTTTGTTCACTATATTATAAAATAGGAAATGATTGTGAAAGATATTGACTTGCCATATGCACAGAGTACAGTCTCATTCTCAGTGAACTTATCCTAAATGTGATAGAATAGCAGTAAAAAGAAAAAAAGACTGTCTTTAATCCAGCTGGTTCAAGTCAGTTTTGTCCTAATCTAAGTATTAGTAGAGGTACTTAATTACCCAGGGGCTTGACTGCGCTCATTTCCTCCTCTCTAAAGTGAGCATCCCACACAGGGTTCTGAGGATTAAAACTAAGGTGAATACATCAATCAGCTATATTGCTATCCCTTTGCATAAATGGTGGCTGCTATTAAGGATAAAACTTGGTAAAAGGAAAGAGCTATTTGAATCTGAAGTTGTTTTTGTTTTTTTTTTAACACAAATAGAGGAGAAAAGGAGAAACCACTGAACTTACCTAGCTTTTCCTCTACATGGAGAAAATATTTAATTTTCTTAACAGGTTCTCTTCTGACTCTGTGATGCTTATTCTTCATTTTATTGAATAGTTATAATGAAATTCAAATTGCTAGCTTTAATACCCCTTTTGCTTTTTCTGGGGCTTTATATTCAGTATTAATTATTTAAATTAGCATCCTATTTCATTACAGATTTAACTGCTTAAAAAACACAACAGGCTTTGTATTCCAATAAGCTTCTCTACAATACTACATATATATAATTAGAGAAGGCTACAACAGATCGATTGAAAATGTTTCTATTAACAGGTTTTCATTTAACCAAAGTAACACTTTGTCTGTTGTTGTTATTGTTTTTAACTTAAAACCTAGGGATGCGTCCTTGATGGCAATGAGAAGGCGCATTGAAGGTTTGACTCCAGAGGAAATCCGAAATCTGTCCAAAGAAGAAATGCACATGCCTACAACTATGGAGGATTTCGAGATGGCTTTAAAAAAGGTTTCTAAGTCAGTGTCTGCTGCAGACATTGAAAGATATGAGAAATGGATATTTGAGTTTGGATCATGCTAAATTCTCACATGTGAATTGTGAGAAATGTGCCTTAAGTGTTTGAATATTAAATGTAGTAATTCATTGCACTGAGTGCTATATTTTTTTTAACTTTCATAATGGTAAGATTTTTTTTTAAACCTGTATGATTCTGAATAAAGGCAGTATTTTTAAGCTGAAAATTTGTTTTACTTTAGCATTACTAGATTTCTATTTCACTGACCACAAATGTTACAACACAAATGTTACTTAGCTTGGAAAGCTGTCTTTTCTTTTTTTTCTTTGCTTTTTCTATTTTTTTCAAGACTGTGTTTCTTCCAACTGAACTGGCCATTCATATTGGGATTAGCCAACAGACCATAAGAAAGACATCAATCTTGGCTCTTGTTTGAAACCAACAGCTACAATGGCAAACCACCACCTGTCTTGATTCAGGGCCTAGGAAAGCTGTCTTTATACGCACTTCTAACTTGGCATCTTCTCTCCCACTGTTTGCTGCTGTCACTCCTTATAGGGAGGAAAAAATTGGCTCTAGCTCCAGTTAAACTTTACCCATTGCCTCTGGGTGCCAGTGGATAACCGAAAATCCTGGAACATTTTTACACAGTAGCTAATTAAAGCATGAGCCAAGCCCATAACACCTGGTGTTATGGTAGCTTCCCTTCACCTCCTGGAGAGTTTTAAAGACACATTTTACTTTGCATTTTAAAAAGAAAAAATAAAAGTCTTACTTGACTTTGATTTTGCCTACATAAAAGGCTGCACTATAGGCAAATAGGCATTTCTAAACCTGTGCTGCTCATAGTACTCTAATCACTCATTAACTCATGCATACTAAACATAGCTAAAGTAATATTTAATGGTATAAGTTAATAAGTGAAATGAAAGTTAATGGTATAAAATTTAGGTAAGATTTCCATGTGTGACTACTTAGAAAAAAATAATTTACCATGTTATCACAACCATAGAAAACAGAGCCTCAGGAGATTGCGGACCTTGCTATGGTCCCAAGTCTTATTGAGAAAGAAAGAAGCCCGGATAGGGATCTGCTGACTGCAAAGTCTACACTCTCCAATAGACCATGTAGCCTCCTAAAGTTTTTTCTTCACTAGAATCTGTAAGCTTATGCTTAATAGATAAAATAAGACCATGTCATCATTTGGAGTTAGAACTGGTGCTTTCTAATAACTTACGGAATGAGAAAGGGTATAAAGAAAAAGTGTTACTAGCTGGTTAACTCTAGGATCAAATTATAAGTTGCAGGCTATTTTTTTTTTCAGCAGTATTCCATGCAATGTAACAATTAAAGTCTGGCAAAATGAAACATCACTCCTTCATTCTACTTCTTGTCATCCTCTCCACCCCCACCACACACATACCTGTTTGGGCTAAATATAAAGTGGTCTCAAAAAAACCAACCATGGCCGGGCATGGTGGCTCACGCCTGTAATTCCAGCACTTTGGGAGGCCTAGGTGGGTGGATTACCTGAGGTCAGGAGATTGAGACCAGCCTGGCCAACATGGTGACACCCCATCTCTACTAAAAATACAAAAATTAGCCGGGCATGGTGGTGGGAGTCTGTAATCCCAGCTACTCAGGAGGCTGAGGCAGAATTGCTTAAACCTGGGAGGCGGAGGTTGCAGTGAGCTGAGATCACATCATTGCACTCCAGCCTGGGCAATGAGAGTGAAACTCCATCTCAAAAAAAAACAACCATTACTTTCTTGGATAATGTTTTCAGAATGATGGGTTGCAGTAAAAATATTCTTTAATGAAACAATAGAAACTATCAGTCACATAGAGATGAGTTATATGTACTCACATTGTAAAATATTAGTATGTCAATATGAGTGATGGTTTAAAAAGGTAATAAAACACTTTTAGGGTAAACAGCACTGTATCTAGAACCACAAGACCAAGGGCACAGTCTAACTCATGATATCAATGGACTCATTCAATTTGAGCCATGCTTTCAGCCAGTGTAAATGAAAGTATACCTACTCCTGCATCTCGGTCATTCTTACCTGGGCAAAGGTTTTATATCAGTGTAACCAAAACGGCTATACTTTTTTCCTCAAAAAAAAAAAAAAAAGTTTATTTTGGAGTGAGAACATGTCATACTACTTTTAAATCTTGGCACATTCAAGGTAAGTAGTCTTGGTACAGGATACAGTCAAATCATGATACACTTCAGTGATTTTATACTGAGTCACACACTTCATATAAAGGCACACTACTAAATAAAAAAATAAGTGTTAAGTTCTTGAGCTTTTAAATTAGAATTTTATAAAGTGCTTTTCATAGTCTTATATATTATAGTAATTAAGTGGATATAATTCCCTTAACAAAGGCACCTTGAAAAGTTATTGGCACATGAGATTTTGTCTGGTCTTTTTTTTTCTTTTGATAATTTCAAAGTCTCTTCACATGTCTTCTCTTCCACTTTAAGTTTTCCTTAACAATTCATCATATGAATAGCCAGCCCTTTTAGAGAATAAGGTCAATTTTTTTTTTTTTTTTTTTTTTGAGATGGAGTCTTGCTCTGTCGCCCAGGCTGGAGTGTAATGGCGTGATCTTGGCTCACTGCAGCCTCCGCCTCCTGGGTTCAAGCAATTCTCCTGCCTCAGCCTCCCGAGTAGCTGGGATTACAGGTGTGCACAGCCACACCTGGCTAATTTTTGTATTTTTTTAGTAGAGACGGTTTCACCATGTTAGCAGGATGGTCTTGATGTGACCTCATGATCCACCCGCCTTGGCCTCCCAAAGTCCTGAGATTACAGGCGTGAGCCACCATACCCAGCCAAGAATAAGGTGAAGTTTAAATTGGCACTGTAAAGGTCAATTTTCAGGCAGTCTTAGAGTTTAGCAGTTTCTCTAGTGTATAAACTGATAATCTTAACGATTTAAAGAAAATTATATTCAAGTGGCAAATTTGGAGGCAATAGGCTACTTTGGAGTCCATGATTATGAAACAGCGTTTTAAATACATGTTTTATCTTCAGGGTTTTCAGCTGTTTTCTCAGGACCATCTGGATATAAGTTGATAGCTGTCACAGGTATGACATCCACTTTATCCAACTGAAGAATTCCTCTGAAATAGAAAGTGATTACTATCAAAATTAAATGTTTCCTCTGCCTGTAGTTAGATAGTGAGAAAAGGCTACTTCAAGGTTATAATATATACCTAAGGTTAGGTGCTTTTGCTGCATTCTACTTAAAAATTCATAGTGGTTGTACAAACTCTGAGCCCAAAGTCACTTCAACCAAACTGGCTGAGAGAATAGAAAGGCATCGAGGAAGTTCATTATTTCCTATTTTAGGGAAGAATAGGGTAAGTATAGATCTCCAAGACAGAGTTAGGTTCCTAGATACACCCAGGTTGAGCAAAAAGCCTAAGCCTAAGCCCCTTTCTAAACAATACTCACCACTAGAACACAACCTTAGGTCTTTAGATAGTGTTGCTCTTTTTGTTACTTAAAATCTCAGACCAGAGAGTACGTCTTTGGATTGAATCTAGGACCCTATATTGGAAATTTGGTGTTATTCTAATAAGAACACCAACAGAGGTTAGTTGTTTATAGAACCAAACAGATTCTAAAGTTCACAGGGGAGTAACTGCAAGAATAGCCATAAGATTTTTTTTAAAAGAACAATGGGGAGAAGACAAAGTTGCCTTAACTAGTTCTCTTTATTAAAACATGATAGTAGGCCAGGTGTAGGGACTCATACCTATAATCCTAGCATTGTGGGAGGCCGAGGTGGGCAGATCACTTGAGCCCAGAAGTTCGAGATCAGCCTGGGCAACATGGCAAAACCCCATCTCTACTAAAAACAGAAAAAAGTAGCTGGGCGTGGTGGTGCACACCTGCAGTCCCAGCTATTCAGGAGGCTGAGGTAGGAGGATCACTTGAACCCAGGAGGTGGGGGCTGCAGTGAGCCGAGATCGTGCCACTGCACTGCAGCCTGGGTGACAAAGTTAGCCCCTGTCTCAAAAACAAAAACAAAACATGAGAATAAAAGTGTGCTACTGGCACAGGAATAGACAAATCACTGGGACAGAAAAGAGTCCAGAAAAAGACTAACATATATGGAAATTTAGTTTATAATAAGGTAACATTCTAAGTCAATGAGAAATTACTAATGGAAAAATGGCCGCTGTTTGGGAAATAAAATGAGAACTCTAGCTTTAAAAGTATACAGAAAAGTAATGCTAAAAAATAAATTTTGGCCGGGCGCAGTGGCTCACGCCTGTAATCCCAACACTTTGGGAAGCCAAGGCGGGCAGATCACTGAGTCCGGGAGTTCGAGGCCAGCCTGGCCAATATGGTGAAACCCTGTCTCTTACTAAAAATACATAAATTAGCCGGCCGTGGTGGTGCGCACTTGTAATCCCAGCTACTTGGGAGGCTGAGGCAGAAGAATCGCTTGAACCCGGGAAGCGGAGGCTGCAGTGAGCAGAGATTGTGCCACTGCACTCTAGCCTGGGCAACAGAGCGAGACTCTGTCTCAAAAAATAGAAATAAAGGCCGGGCGCGGTGGCTCAAGCCTGTAATCCCAGCACTTTGGGAGGCCGAGACGGGTGGATCACGAGGTCAGGAGATTGAGACCATCCTGGTCTACACGGTGAAACCCCGTCTCTACTAAAAAATACAAAAAACTAGCCGGGCGTGGTGGCGGGCGCCTGTAGTCCCAGCTACTCGGGAGGCTGAGGCAGGAGAATGGCGTAAACCCGGGAGGCGGAGCTTGCAGTGAGCCGAGATCGCGCCACTGCATTCCAGCCTGGGCGACAGAGCGAGACTCCGTCTCAAAAAATAAATAAATAAATAAATAAATTAATTAATAAATTAATTAATTAATTTAAAGAAAATATAATGGCTAGGCACAGTGGTTCATGCCCTTAGTAATCCCAGCACCTTTGGAGTGGGCCTACTGCTTGGGCCCAAGGAGTTCAGCCTGAGCAACATAGTGAGACCCTGTCTCTACACAAAATAAAGTTAAAAAAAAAATGGCTGGGCACAGAGGCTTAGGCTGGGCACGGTGGCTCACACATGCAATCCCAGCACTTTGGGAGGCAAGGCAGGTGGACTGCTTGAGGTCAGGAGTTCGAGACCACCCTGACCAACATGGTGAAACCCATCTCTACTAAAAATACAAAAATTGGCCAGGCATGGTGGCAGGCGTCTGTGATCTCAAGCTATTCAGGAGGCTGAGGCATGAGAATTGCTTGAAACCAGGAGGTGGAGGTTGCAGCAAGCCAAGACCACACCACTGCACTCCAGCCTGGGCAACAGAGCAAACTCTGTCTCAACAACAACAAAAATTAGCCAGGCATGGTGGCAAGTGCCTGTAGTCCCAGCTACTTGGGTGGCTGAGGCAGGAGGATCGCTTGAACCCAGGAGGTCAAGGCTGCAGTGGACCTTGATAACACTGCTACTGTACTCCAGCCTCAGCAACAGAACAAAACCCTGTCTTTAAAAAACAAAAAAACAAACAAAAAAAGCCTCATAATTTTAAGATAGGAAAGTCTGGCCTACTTAGTAGGCAAAATAAAAACCCTAGATGCCATAAATAACATGAATTGCTTAGACTTCGAATTTAAAGCTTTTGTATGATATGAGATACCATAAATGAGCAAAACACAAATGATAGGCTGGGATTAGTAAAAAAAATCTGCAATGTGCATTATATATGTATAATAGACAAAAGAGCTCTTCTATAATAATAGTTACAAAATGCAACACAATTGAAAAACGTTCAAAGGCTCGAAGTAAGCAAGTCATGAGAGAATCATATATAGCCAATTATCACAAAGATGTTGAACCCACCCAGACCTAAACTAGCAAAGATGCTAGTAAGATGAAAATGCAAATTAAGATGAATTATATTTTTAGTAGCAAAACCAAAAAAGATTATCATCAGGTTGTAAGGAGTTAATTACTTGTGACCCAGTAATTTTGCTTTTAGGAATCTATTGTACATAAATACACATGTGTAAAGAAATATATGTGCAAGAATATACTAGAACATTACTGGGATTAACATGAAATTGGAAATTACCTAAATGTTAGAGGAATGGTTATGTTAAGGTATATCTATACTGTGGAACACCTGTGATATTGTGATGTGTAAGTTCCTCTGGCTTCCTGGATAGCTCCTAAAGCCCTTAAATCTCCAAAGTGGTAAGTGTCTTTTGGATGCTAATGATGACTGATGGTGGGGGTGGGGGGAGATCCTGGATAGCCTCAACCAGGGGTGCTGGTTGCCAGGGGTATCAATCATGAGATGAGTCCCATCCCCTAACCTTGAGGAAGGGAATGGGGTACTGAAGGTTGAGTTGATCACCAGTAACCAATGATGCAATCAATCATGCCTGTGTGATGAAACCTGCAAAAAAAAAAAAACCCCAAAAGGACTAGGTTTGGAGAGCTTCTGGATATCTGAACACACAGAGGTATGGGGCCTGGATAGAGGTGCACCTAGGGAGGGCAGGGAAGCTCTGAACCCCTCTCTCCCTTCCCATATCCTGCTCTATGCACTTCTTCCATCTGCCTGTTCATGTTTCCTTTGTAATAAACTAGTAAGTGGAAGTATTTCCCTGAGATCTGTGAGCCGCCCCAAAGACGTCCGAAGCAAATTAAGCAAACCCAAAGAGGAGGTCATGGGAACCTCTTTAACCCAGCTGGTCAGAATCACAAGTAACAATCTGGGGCTTACAACTGGCATCTGAAGCCCTTAGCCCATGGGAAATCTGACGCTATGTCCAGGTGGAAAGTATCAGAACTGAAAGAATTACAGGACACCCAGCTGGCGTCCACTGGAGAATTGGTTATTGGTGGGGAAAAATCCCCACACACGTATTGGTGCCCAATGTGAAGTACTCCAGAATGTCAGAGTAGGAAAAAACCAAAGTATTTTTCCTATTTCCTTTAGAACTATGCAGCCATAAAAAGAATAGGTGAGCTATACATAATTATGACATGTCAGTTAAAAATAATATTAAGGGCTGGGCACATTTTTAATATTAAAAATAATATTAAGCCTGTAATCCCAGAACTTTGGGAAGCCAAGGTGGAAGGATTGCTTGACCCCAGGAGTTTGAGACCAGCCTGGGACAACCTGGCTCTACAAAATATAAATTTAAAAAATTAGCTGGGCATGGTGACACATACCTTAGTCCTACCTATTCAGGAGGCTGAAGTGAGAGGATCACTTGAGTCTTGGGAGACTGAGGCTGCAGTGAGCTATGAGCCACTGCACTCCAGCCTGGGTGTCAAGGTGAGACCTTGTCTCAAAAATAAGTAATAAAAAATAAAATGGAATTAAAATAACTAAGGGGACAAAAAAGAATATATGTAGTGATAAGAAAGATCTTAGGTCTATGGTTTCCAAACTGCACTGAGGTCCCTGGGTTGGTGAGCACATTCACGGCGGCACCACAGAATATTATAAATTTTCAAGAGACTTCATGTGTAATATTAGTTTGAGGTTACTTCATGGTTTTAACATTAGATTGCAAAACATTCAGTGAAGTCAGTCTTTCCAAAGCTGGGTTTTGGTGGTGCTAGATTTGGAATGTTTTTCCCCTCCAAACCTCATGTTAAAATTTAATCCCCTATGTTGGAGGTGTGGACTAATAGGAAGTGTTTGGGCCATGGTGACAGATCCCTCATGAACAGATTAATGCCCTCTCTGGAGGGGAAGGGAATGAGTTCTCATTGTTCATTACCTGGAGAGCTGGCTGTTAAAAAGAGCCTGACACCTCCCTGCTGTTCCTCTTGCTTCCTTTCTAGACATGTGATCTCTGCACATGCTGCTCCCCTTTGCCTTGCGCTGCTGCTGAGTGGAAGCAGCCTGAGGACCTCACCAGAACCCCAGCTGACGGCAGCACCATGCTTCTTGTACAGCCTACATGGTTCTTGTAGAACCATGAGCTAAATATATAAACCTCATTTCTATATAAAGTAACCAGCCCAGGTATTACTTTATAAGCAACACAAAATGGATAACACAGTGGTTACTATGATAAAAAGCAAATACTGTACAAAACTAACACTGAACCAGAAATGAGGATGTCAGTTTCCCGCTGATGCCAAGATATGAGGTATTGTGAAGTGCTCTATAGGCACTCACATCCCATCAGTACTTCTTAAATTAGTAATTTAAGAACAAAATTGCCAGGCGCTGTGGCTCATGCCTGTAATCCCAGCACTTTGGGAGGCTAAGGCAGACGGATTACGAGGTCAGGAGATCGAGACCATCCTGGCTAACACGGTGAAACTTCGTCTCTATTTAAAATACAAAAAATTAGCTGGGCATGGTGGCGGGCGCCTGTAGTCCCAGCTACTCAGGAGGCTGAGGCAGGAGAATGGCATGAACCCAGGAGGCAGAGCTTGCAGTGAGCCGAGATTGTGCCACTGCACTCCAGCCTGGGCAACAGAGTGAGACTCTGTCTCAAAAGAAAAAAAAAACAAAATTTTAAAATCTTTAAATTTGTCTTTTGGCCTAAGTATAGGGGCATTAAAAAAAATTACTGGCACACTAAGGATACTGTAAACCAAGAAAGTTTGGGAAACCTCTGTCTTAAGTGAAAAATGCAATGCAGAACAATTAAAAATCTGAGTTGATAAACAATTATGACTATCTAGTATACATTTACATTAGTACATAGAATTTGGATTAAAAATGTCAACTCAAACAGTTGACAATGACTACCTCTAGGTAGAAGAATAAGAATTGAAGAACAGAGAAGAGATATTTTCAGTTCATTGCTCTCTATAGTTCTCTATTAAATCCTTTTCTACCAGGAAGTATCTGCAGTACAACTGCAAATTTGGTTTTTCATTTTATATTGCATCTGTTCCTGCAGAGAAACCCATAACAAAACAATGGCAAAAGAAAAAGAAAAACATTACAACACCATTTTCTATGCAAGTATACATAATAAAGTTCGAAAAAAGTTTGGAACTTCCTGGCAGCCAAAGGGGAAAAAAAAATCTATTAAATTATATAATTTTTATTACAGGTCAAGCATCCCTAATCCCAAATCCAAAATGCTCCAAAATCCAAAACTTTTTTGAGTGCCAACATGATACTTAAAGAAAATGCTTGGCCAGGCACAGTGGTTCACACCTGTAATCCTAGCACTTTGGGAGGCCAAGGAGGGAGGACGGCATGAGGCCAAGAGTTCAAGACCAAACTGGCCAACATAGTGAGACCCCGTCTCTCTCTCTCTCTACATATATACATACACACCCACATACATGTATATATAAATATATAAAATATATACAAGTATTATATATATATTTCCATATATGCAAAGGAAATGCTCCCAAGAGCATTTTGGATTTTAGATTTGAGGATGCTCAACCAGTAAGTATAACACAAATATTCAAAAATCCAAAAAAATCTGAAATCTGAAACACTTTTGGTTCTAAGCATTTTGGATAAGGATACTTCTGTATCAGAAAGGAATGGGAATGCCAATTCTTCAGTGGAAACATAAACTAAGAGGTGGGAGGGGCAACTAATATTTCTTTCCTCTGCAGGTGCTTTGCTTGCTTCATGACTTTGATTTTCAACAATCCTTCAAGTGAGGCATTAGTTCATCATTACACCTGAAGAAGTCGGAGGTTCAGAAAGTAAATGTTCAAATTAGGTCTTCTTTTCCAAAAATCCTGTTATACAACAGTATAATGCAATGTAGCTAAGCCAAGAACTGTGGTCATCTGCATTGAGATTTGTTTCTGTTAAGATAATTAAAATGACTAATGGGCCAGGCGGGGTGGCTCACGCCTGCAATCCCAGCACTTTGGGAGGCCGGGGCGGGTTGGGAATTGAAGACCAGCTGGGCCAACATGGCGAAACCCCATCTCTACTAAAAATACAAAAATTAGCCAAGCAAGGTAGTGCATGCCTGTAATCCCAGCTACTCGGGAGGCCGAGGCAGGAGAATCGCTTGAACCCAGGAGGTGGAGGATGCAGTGAGCCAAGATCGCATCATTGTACTCCAGCCTGGGTGATGGAGCAACACTCCAACTCAATAAATAAACAAATTAATTAAATAAATAAAATGACTGACTTGGGAAAATACAATAATTCATTTAAAATGTTATTATAAAATAATTTTTGACTAAAAAATATACAAAAGGAAGTCAAAGTCAGTCTCTCCACCTCTGCTCTCATTCCCATTCATTAAAGATAACTTATTTTCTCATTCCAGAAATTTTCTATGCATTTATATACACATAATACTTTTGTTTTACCTAAATGTGATCATACTGCTTTGCCATATTTCCCCCCACATAATAGATTTTGGACTTATTCAGCCAGAGAAAATCTCATTAGCCCTCACTGACAAACAGTTAAGAGGGTTTTTATTTTGCTTTTACTTTTTTTTTTTTTTTTTTGAGAGGGAGTTTCGCTTGTTTCCTGGGTTCAAGCGATTCTCCTGCCTCAGCCTCCTGAGTAGCTGGGACTACAGGTGGGTGCCACACGCCCATCTAATTTTTATTTTTATTTTTAGATGAAGTCTCACTCTCTTGCCTAGGCTGGAGTGCAGTGGTGCAATCTCGGCTCACTGCAACCTCTGCCTCCCGGGTTAAAGCGATTCTCCTGCCTCAGCCTCCTGAGTAACTGGGACTACAGGCGCCCATCACCACAGCTGACTAATTTTTGTATTTTTAGTACAGACAGGGTTTCACCATATTGGCCAGGCTGGTCTCAAACTCCTGACCTTGTGATCTGCCCACCCTGGCCTCCCAAAGTGCCACGATTACAGGCATGAGCCACCAGGTCTGGGCTAATTTTTTTTTTTTTTTTTTTTTTTTTTTTTTTTTTTTGATACGGAGTCTCGCTGTGTCTCCCAGGCTGGAGTGCAGTAGTGCGATCTCAGCTCACTGCAAGCTCCACCTCCTGGGTTCACGCCATTCTCTTGTTTCAGTCTCCCGAGTAGCTGGGACTACAGGCGCCCACCACCACGCCCGGCTATTTTTTGTATTTTTAGTAGAGACAGGGTTTCACCGTGTTAGCCAGGATGGTCTTGATCTCCTGACCTTGTGATCCGCCCACCTCGGTCTCCCAAAGCGCTGGGATTACAGGCGTGAGCCACCACGCCCAGCCTTTTTTTTTTTTTTTTTTAAAGTAGAGATGGGGTTTCACCATGTTGGCCAGGATGGTCTCGATCTCTTGACCTCATGATCCACCTGCCTGGGACTCCCAAAGTGCTGGGATTACAGGCATGAGCCACCATACCCAGCCTATTTTGCTTTTATTTTCTATTACAAACAATGCTGCAATGAGTATCCTGCTTGTCTACTGAAATTAACGACATTTTAAACTGATACTCTGGGGTTGAAAATACATCATGAAGTCCTCTGGTTTTGTTCACCTCTGATCATACACTTGCATTTTCCATTACACATATTTGTTTCCTTCCTCCGCTACTAGATTTTAAGTTCTCAGCGGAGTTTGTCTTACTCACATCTGAATCTCTAAGAATGTCCTGATTCCAATAGCTATTCAATAAATGTGTTTCAATTTTGCTAATGTTGGAAGATGGGCTAGAAAAACAGTAGGTGTTATTTTCCCTCCCATTTGTCTTACCCTCTCTAATTTTTATATTTTCTACTTTAAAACATAGCAAACATGTCTCACTTTTTAATCATTAAAAATACTAACATTTCAAAAATAAGAAATACTTACTTGTATTCAGAAACTGGGAAAAGCACCTTTAAGATGGTTATTAGCACAGCTGCTCCTGTAATTCCAACCACGATGATGTTCAAAAACTGAAAGAATACTGGGAAAACACTGCTCCAGAACCTACACAGATCTTTTCTAAACTTTTCCATCCACTGACACATTACCTGAAAAAGGAGTTTTGATTAGATATGCAAGTTGCATCGATCTCTAAGAATAAACTTTAAATTTTTTAATGTTTTAGCTTTGGGATGATGAAAATATTCTATATTTTGATTGTGCTGGTAGTTACATGGGTGACTACATTTGTCAAAACTAATTGTATATTTTAAATGGTACATTTTATTTTAGAATGTACCTCAATAAAGTTACTTACAATTTTAAAAATTATGTTCTAACAATACAAGCACAGAAATGTTAATAGCCTGCAAAATTATTTATATTATTTTCTAACTACAAATCAAATGAAAATAATTGCTAATTGACAAGAGATTCGTTAGGCTAGTCCATTATAAACGAAATGGAGCAGAGTCACTATCTGTTTCCAGTACCCAGAGCACAAGAGAAGGAAGAGAAAGACAAACATATTAATAGCTTTTAGAACAGACGGGAAGTTCACTGTGTACAAAACATGTTTCTATACTTTAAGAGTGAGAGAAGAACCTAAGGTGGGCACTCATGGCATGGCCTATGAAGACAGTCTGCTCTGGGGCTGACCTGCCAAGGGAGGTTAGGTAGACAGGGTAAAGGTGCTACAGTCCACACTGCTAAAGTGACCCCAAATATGCAATCCTGACCTTCAGTGAGAACTACTACTCCTTTAAGACCAACCATAGACCCTGCTCATTTAAAATGAATTTTGGGTAGGGGCCTACTTAATACACAGAGAGATATCAGGATGCTCTCTGAACCCATCAATATATTCCTAGTAAGCAGTATAAATGTCACAGGTAACATTCGAGAAATTAGTAGGTGCCAATGCATATTTATATGTAGTACCCAACTTATTTAATCCTTATAACAACTTCATGAGATACTACTTTACACTACTATTCAGATTAAGTGGGTGCCCCACTGTACAGATAAAGAAACTGAGGTTAGAGAGATTAAGCATTTGTTCAAGGACGGCACGGCGGCTCACGCCTATAATCGCAGCACTTTGGGAGGCCAAGGTGGGTGGATCACTTGAGGTCAGGAGTTTGAGACCAGCCTGGCCAACATGGTGAAACTCTGTCTCTACTAAAAATACAAAAATTAGCCAGGCATGGTGGCACGCGCCTGTAATCCCAGCTACTTGGGAGGCTGAGGCAGGAGAATCACTTGAACCCGGGAGGTGGAAGATTAAGCTGAGATCACACCACTGCACTCTAGCCTAAGTGACAGAGCGAGACTCCATCTCAAAGAAAAAAAAATTTTTTGTTCAACTCACACAACTAGTCAGCGGCAGAACCAGGTTTCAAGCCTGGGCAGGCTGACTCCAGGAAGTACATTCTCAACCACCTGAGCTGAATCACTGGGCAAGATCCTGAGGGCACAATGCACATGTGTGTATGCAAGGTAGCAGGTGCAGAATAAACACAGAAATCTGGATATGAGAAAGAACTGTGGAATTGATAATTCCAACCACATGAAATCCAGCACCTTGATAATCATGATCTGACTACAATATTATTAAACAAAGCTTGAAGAGGAAAATAGGAATACCTAAAAATATCACATTAAGACCAAGATGAGTCCTTTATCACCAATGTTCCATGGTTCCATTTTCATAATTTCCACTCCATTTTAAATGCTAGATCGATCTTCATCATAACCATGAATGCTTATGATAACACCAAATACATACAACATCAAATACTTGATTTACCTTATATGAAGATGGAGGCTCTGCTCTGAGAGGAGTTTCAGGTAACTTGCCAGGTAAAACATCTTCATCTACAGTGGTCTCTACGTTCCTGATAAGATACTGGCTGGTGGTCTGCAGTGAACTGACACTTTCTACCCAGGAGAAAGAGCAACATTACCAAAATGCTGTTGTCTTGTCCTACTAGACCTGAGATTACTAAACTAATAGCATTTAGGATAGTAAGAACACATATTTTACCATGGGAGAAAAAATTAACATATCCAGGCCGGGCGCGGTGGCTCAAGCCTGTAATCGCAGCACTTTGGGAGGCCGAGACGGGTGGATCACGAGGTCAGAAGATCAAGACCATCCTGGCTAACACGGTGAAATCCCGTCTCTACTAAAAAATACAAAAAAACTAGCCGGGCGAGGTGGCGGGCGCCTGTAGTCCCAGCTACTCGGGAGACTGAGGCAGGAGAATGGTGTGAACCCGGGAGGCGGAGCTTGCAGTGAGCCGAGATCCGGCCACTGCACTCCAGCCTGGGCGACAGCGCGAGACTCCGTCTCAAAAAAAAAAAAAGAAAAAAAAAAATTAACATATCCGAATGTTCACTGATTTAAATGCCAGAAGAGAGCTATAAACAAAGACACATAAAAGGAGCTAAAGCAGTTATGATTCTGTCACATAGAAAGCCAAAATTTTAGAAGTTCTATGTTTCTGTGAAAAAAGGAATAGTTCTTCATCTGAACGAACTTTTACTATAGTCTTATTACATATTTTGTGATCAGTACCCAGAGTAAGAGTGAATAATTACTGAAAAATGTCACTATGCAAACAGCACTGATCACATTCTACTAAGGCTCAAAATAGAGTCCTAAAATCCTTAAACGGACATATGAAGCAACACGTTATAAAGCATTTTTTAAAGAAGCTCATTTCTGGCCGGGCGCGGTGGCTCAAGCCTGTAATCCCAGCACTTTGGGAGGCCGAGACGGGTGGATCACGAGGTCAGGAGATCGAGACCATCCTGGCTAACATGGTGAAATCCCGTCTCTACTAAAAAATACAAAAAACTAGCCGGGCGAGGTGGCGGGCGCCTGTAGTCCCAGCTTACTCGGGAGGCTGAGGCAGGAGAATGGCGTGAACTCAGGAGGCGGAGCTTGCAGTGAGCTGAGATCGGGCCACTGCACTCCAGCCTGGGCGACAGAGCGAGACTCCGTCTCAAAAAAAAAAAAAAAAAAAAAAAAAAAAAAAAAGAAGCTCATTTCCAAACATATTAACTATTAATTAAAGATCAATAGCAACTTTTGCAAATAGTGTAAAAAATAACAAAGTTCAAGAGTATATATAAAGCTACCAACTAAATAAATAATCTCCTTAATACTTTAAATAATGGTCTTTTAAGTTACCTTTTTTGGAGAGGTTAGGAAGGGTAAATAAAATGTCACTGTCTCGAGAAATAGAGTAGAGCATGCTTTCTTCCAAAGGGAGGGTATAGTTTGAATGTCTGAGTATTCCCCGGTTCTTAACTAAAATATCAATTTCAGTGACATCCTTTTGTTGAACCTGTGAAAGAAAATATAATTATTCTTTATTTTAAATAGTGGCACAGCCCCATAAAAATTTAAAAGCAAATTTTCCTCCCAGATTTATATAACTAAAACATGTGTCCTATTCAGATAATTATTCTTTTTTTTTTGAGATGGAGTTTCGCGCTTGCTGTGCCCAGGCTGGAGTGCAATGGTGCGATCTCAGCTCACCGCAACCTTCGCCTTCTGGGTTCAAGCGATTCGCCTGCCTCAGCCTCCCGAGTAGCTAGGATTACAGGCATGCACCACCACGCCTGGCTAACTTTGTATTTTTAGTAGAGACGGGGTTTCTCCATGTTGGTCAGGCTGGTCTCGAACTCCCGACCTCAGGTGATTCACCTGCCTTGGCCTCCCAAAGTGCTGGGATTACAGGCATGAGCCACTGTGCCCAGCCGACAATTACTCTTTATTTCCCCATACTCCCACTTTGGGGCACTTAACTTGCAACTTTAATAATATTCCTGTCTGCTTTAACACTTACTATTATAAGCTTAAATCTAGATTCTATTTCATTTACACACAGAGACTTCATTTACCATAGAGGAAATGATAGCAGAACTATGAGCCAAATTGAATCTCTTTGCTTACTTTCTATTTAATAATGTCCATACATTTTAAAGTGATATAAACATGTGTGAATATGGGAAATTTTAATAATACATTTCAAATGCTAAAATAAATATACAAAAATTGTAAATAATTGGATATAGGCAACATTAGGCACCTTCCTTATCAAGTCAGAAACAAAATAACTGAACACATGCATAATACCTAGCACAAATCTAAATCTTTATAATTTAATTCCCAATTAATAAACATACTATCTTACTTGTTTTCCATCAATCTCTACTACCTCTTCTTGAATGACAATTAGCTGCAAACTGGAACCAGATGTCATAGGCCACTCATGAACTAAAATCCTTACACTGACAATTCCAAAATATTCTTTCTCCTCCAAATTTTCAAGATTTTCATTCTTCACTATAAAAAAAAAAAAGTAGTGACAGCTTTGAACAAAAATTACCACCAAATTTGTTACTGAGTTTGATTATTTAGATGACATTTACATGGAACAACACAGTTGTAAACCAATTTCTTTGGCTTTCTTCATCCCTGATCTCAATGCCGTTTTAGATTTATTAAAAACAAAGACAATCTGACAAATCTTTATGACTGCTTACACTCATTTGAAAGGGCAAAATATGTTGATCTTTAGACTTTGTATGAAATACCACACTAGCAACATCTTTCCTATTCTTTTTTTTTTTTTTTTTTTTGAGATGCAGTCTTGCCCTGTCGCCCAGGCTGGAGTGCAGTGGTGCCATCTCGGCTTACTGCAACCTTTGCCTCCTGGGTTCAAGGGATTCTCCTGCCTCAGCCTCCCGAGTAGCTGGTATTACAGGCTTGCACCACCATGCCCAGCTGATGTTTTGTATTTTTAGCAGATGGAGTTTCACCATATTGGCCAGACTGGTCTTGCTAACTCCTGACCTCAAGTGATTCACCCACCTTGGCCTCCCAAAGTGCTGGGATTATAGGAGTGAACCACCGTGCCCGGCCCATCTTTCCTATTCTTTTACACAGGTTGGCAATGAGGAACCAACAAGGCATAACTATAAAGCCAGCCAGAAGATACAGTCAATCCCATGTTTTAACACAATAAGCACATACATTCATCCATTCATGTATCCACAAAATCCTGTGAGAAAAGATGCCCAAGCAGTAAGAACATTAAGTTCTTTTCTCAATCCTTTCCCCTATAAGTGACTCATTACTATTAGAGAAAGCAGGTATGGGGAAAGAGAGTCGGGGAGGTCTGTCATTTTTCTCTGGTAATGGATAATGGGGTAGGACTAGCTATTGTCCATGTTCTTCTCTAGCTAGGAAACCCCTATTCCTGCTCCAGTAGAAATGGGGTGTAGTACCTGCAACTGGTTTATACAGCCAATGGTTACTCTATTAAGGTAGAAGTGCTATCGAAAAAGATAAAGCAACATACACCAATGCACCTGCCACAGATGGAGCATTTTGTTTCTATCTCTCAAATAATCTGAAGATTATTTGCCAAACAGGAATCCAGATGTACAATCTGAATGCACACCCAGCTGTTTAATCTGATTCTGTGCTTCTATAGGGCTACTTCCTTTGTCTGGAATATCTCAATATCTAGTTCATTAACTACTTACTATTATAAGATGTACCTACCTGTTCTCCCCTGCTTTAGTCCCCCCTCCAAACCATTCAGACAACAGTGCCAGGCTCATCTCACTGTGACGTGGTTTTCAGTCCACAGCCTTCTGCTCATGCACCTTTAGTGGCACTTCTGTGAGGTTCTCAGTCCTCTAACTGGTCCTCCTCAGGCTCCTCATGTGGCCCCTCGCTGCTCCTCTCTCTAGTGTGCCTGCCTAATCCTTCATGTCCTTTGAAAGGCACCACTGCCAAAGGTACCCCCTCTCTCATGGTCCATCCCCACGTTTCAGCTGACCATTACACCCATGGGTCTGCCTCGTAAAACAGCAGATGCTGTGTCACCATGTCCGTAAGCCCAAAGACCAGGGTACAGGAGACTCGATGGGTGAGAAAATGCAGTCATATAAATACACCCAAGTGGCAATTCTTCAGCCTGCAAATTTGGTGCCTGATATAGTTTGGATGTTTCCCGCAAATCTCATGTCGAGATGTAATTCCCAATGTTGGAGGTGGGGCCTGGCGGGAGGTGTTTGGGCCATGGGGGCAGATCCCTCATGGCTTGGTGTTACAGCACCCCGCTGCCACTCTCGCTCTCTCTTGCTCTTGCTCTGCCACGTGAGACACTGGCTCCCCCTTTGCCTTCCACCATGAGTAAAAGCTTCCTGAGGCCTCCTTAGAAGCTGAGCAGATTCTGGGGCCATGCTTCCTGTACAGCCTGTAGAACCATGAGCCAATTAAACCTCTTTTCTTTATAAATTACCCAGTCTCAGGTATTTCTTTATAGCAATGTGAGAAGAGTCTCATACAGTACCTCTAATACAGAGTAAAATTAAATAAAAAACAACAAAGCCCTTCATATTCTGACTTCCTTACTGTGGTAGGCAGCTTTCAAAAATGCCTCTCAATGACCCTTGCCTCTAAGGAGTCAGACATTTCTGCAATTCCTTCCTCAAGTGGGCTGGACCTAGTGACTAGTCAGTTAGTTACCTCTCTATCTATGCATGAATGAAACAGTCTTTTTTTTTTCTTTTCTTTTTTTTTTTTTGGTCTTTTGAAAGAGACAACCTTGCTATCTTGCCTAGGCTGGTCTTGAACTCCTGGCCTCAAGTGATCCTACAGCCTTAGCCTCCCGAATAGCTGGGATTACAGGCACGAGCCATTACACACAGCCTAGTGACTTGTTTCTAACAAACAGAGTGTAGCACAAGTGATGGAATGTTACTGCCACAATTAGATTATTAAAGACTGTGACTTCTGTCTTGCTAGAACTCTTTTTCTTATTGGCAGTCTCTCTTGTCCTCTCAATGATGAAGCTAATTTGCCACGTTGTGAGATGCTCTATGGGGAGTTTCATGTGACAACGAACTGAGGAAGGCCTTCGACCAACATCTGGTGAGGAACTGAGGCCTCTGTTCAAGAGTTCAGAAGGAACTGACTCCTGCGAACAACCACATGAAGGAGCTGGGAAGCAGATTTTTCCCAGATGAGCCCTGACGTGATGGCAGCCTTTTGAGAACCATAGGACCCTGCTAAGCCAAGCTCAGATTCTCGACCTACAGAAACTATGAAATAATAAATATTGTCTTAGGCCACTGATTTCTGAGTTAAACTGTTATGCAGCAATAAATAACAAATACACCAACTAAAGAAAAAGTTTCTTTAAAGAATTAAAGAAGATTTGTTGTTGCTGCTGCATCTAATGTTTTGAAGATTCCTGTTGTCACTGGGTAAGATGAGCATTTACTTCAGTTATCATAGAAACAAACTCAGTGCAATGACTGGGATGACTAAAATATGGCCATAAGAGAGCAGAGAGGCTGCATTCCACGTCCTGTTTCCAGTGAATGCAACAACAAAATAATTATTATTTCAATAGTACTAGCACTTACTTTCTTAGCTACCATAGATCAGCTTGTAGTACACCAACCCTCTTGCAATGAACCACTTGCAAAGAACCGCTAGAAGATGTAAAAAATACACACCCACATATACACACAAAACCTGTATCTGTCTAGAGGCATCAGAAGCTAAAGACGGCCAGCACTTGAAGGGCCAAGAAAAGAGCTCCCTGAGGTGAGCACAATATCCTATGTGACTTCTTCCCCCGAAGGCATTTGCCAACTCCCAAGCAGAACAGGTGGAGAGGTTGAAAAGCTGAGTAGAAAGCAATGACTAGGAGGCAAAAAAGCTTGACAAAGTGTCTGGCAGTCTCACTCAGCAGGGGAGAAAATAAAGTGTTTTAAGTGTTAAAACAAAAATGCTAAGCTATGCTTCCACAGCCAGCAAAAATAGCCTTCTAAAATGAAGGCAAAGAGATATTTTCAGACAAATGAAACCTCAGACCATTCACTGCTAACAAACCTGTACTGAAAGAAATACTAAAGGGAATTCTTTAGGCTGAAGGAAAATGACGAGGGCACAATGCATGTGTGTGAGGGGAAGGGAGGAGTTGCAGAATGTACAGAGAAACAGGGATAGAAGAAATAATTTTAGAACTTGAAATTCCAACCAAATGATATAGAGGGGAGCACAGATAGGAATAAAGAGCAATGAAAAAGGTAACCATGATTAACATGAATACTGGACTGCATAAAACAATAACAATTATGTCACATGGGGTTTAAGAACACAAAGAGTTAAAATATATAATAACCCAAAGGCAAAAAGGAATAAATGGGATTTAAGTGTTCTAAGGTTCTTGCATTGTTTGGGAAGTGATAAAAATATAAATTTATTTATTTTCATTTTTTAAATTCATTTTTTGAGACAGGCTCTCACTTTGCCACCCAGGATGGACGACAGTGGTACAATCACAGCTCACTACAGCCTCTATTTCCTGAGCTCAAGGGATCCTTTCGCCTCAACCTCCTAAGTAGCTGGGAAAACAAGCCTGCACCACCACACCGGGTTCATAGGTTTCCCTATGTTGCCCAGGCTGGTCTCGAACTCCCAGGCGGAAGTGATCCTCCAGCTCTGGCCTCTCAAAGGGCTGGGAATACAGCAATGAGCAACCATGCCCAGCCAAAAGTACTAATTTATTGGTAGCAAGGGTAACCACTAAAAGAACAGTAAAATTATGTAAAACCAAGACAGAAGGGAGCTATGATACCAAAAATAATTAACCTAGATGAAGGCAAAGGGGGAAGAAAAAGAAACACAGAACAGTTGGCACAAAGAGGAAACAGTTAAGAAGGAGGATTTAGATCCAAATGTATCAGTAATTTTATTAATGTAAATAAGTTAAAATCCCAACTAAAAGACTGACAGAAACAACAAATGGGCCGGGCGCGGTCACCCAGCACTTTGGGAGGCTGAGGCGGGCGGATCACCTGAGGTCAGGAGTTCAAGACAGCCTTGACCAACATGGCAAAACCCCATCTCTACTAAAAATACAAAAATTAGCCAGACATGGTGGTGGGCACCTATAATCCCAGCTACTCAGGAGGCTGAGGCAGGAGAATCACTTGAACCCGGGAGGAGGAGGTTGCAGGGAGCCAAGATCGTGCCACTGCACGCCAGCCTGGGCAACAAGAGCAAAAACTCCATCTCAAAAAAAAAAAAAAAATCCTATGTATATTCTTTGTATTTGCTATTTCATCCAAATAATATGGCATATTCCAATGCAACGTATCTGCTCACCTTTAAACAACTCAAAATTTTTATAGGTTAAAAAGAAAATGTTCTACTGACATAAGGGTAAACTGAAAACTAGATAATCAGATAATTCATTTTCTTGGCTTTTGCTATCTGATTTACTACCCTTATGCACTTTTTTTTTTTTTTGAGCCAGGGTCTCACTCTGTTGCCCAGGCTGGAGTGCAGTGGCGATCCTCCCACCTCTCAGGAGTAGCTGGGACTACAGGCACACACCACCACACCCAGCTAATTTTTGCATTTTTTGCAGAGACAAGGTTTTACCATGTTGCCCGGGCTGGTCTCCAACTCTGGGCTCAGGCAGTTCATCCGCCTCAGCCTCCCAAAGTGCTAGAGCCACCATGCCCCACCTCTATGCACATTCTTACATCAATATCAACTTACCAGAAATGCAGTTCCATCAATGCTGATCTTATGGAAAATAGTGAATATGCCAGAAGCAGCCAATATAAAATAAGAATAGAGTTTTAAACACATTAGTGTTATTGTACATTCTGATAGTGTGTGTGTGTGTATGTGTGTATGTGTTTTAGAGATGGGGTCTTGCTCGGTCACCCATGCTGGAGTGCAGTGGCATGATGATAGCTCACTGCAGCCTCAAACTCCTGGGATCAAGTGATCCTCTTGCTTCAATGACGTATATTTTTACTTTATTTTTATTTTTTTTGTGACAGAGGCTCGCTCTGTCACTCAGGCTGGAGTGCAGTGGTGTGATCTCAGCTCACTGAAGCCTCCACCTCCTGGATTCAAGTGATTTTCCTTCCTGCTTCAGCCTCCCGAGTAGCTGGGATAACAAGCGCACACACCACATTTTTAGTAGAGACGGGGTTTCACCATGTTGACCAGTTTAGTCTCAAACTCCTGACCTCTCATGATCTGCCCACCTCGGCCTCCCAAATTGTTGGGATTACAGGCATGAGCCACCGTGCCCAGCCTATTTTTACTTTAAAATGGAAATATATAACATCCAAAAATTGTTTTGCTAATTTAGTATTATTAAAAACAGAACAGGCCAGGCACAGTGGCTCACATCTGTAATCCCAGCACTTTGAGAGGCAGAGGAGGGTAGATGGTTTGAGGGTAGGAGTTCAAGACCAGCCTGGCCAACAAGGCAAAACCCTGTCTCTAGTAAAATTACAAAAATTAGCTGAGTATGGTGGCACATGCCTGCAGTCCCAGCTACTCTGGAGGCTGAGGTATGAGAATCATTTGAACCTAGGAGGTGGGGGTTGCAGTGAGCTGAGATCGCACCAATACACTCCAGCCTGGATGACAGAGCAAGACTGTCTCAAAAAACAAACAATAACAATGACAAAAACAAACAAACAAAAAGCAGAGCAATTATGGAAATAATTTAGTAGTACTCACCTATCAAAGTCTGACAGCTTATTCGGGTTACACCACTATTTATAGGTAAGTCATTTACATACACCTGTCCACTCTCATAGGTTATGTTAAGAACAACCTTAAAATAAAGCAGCATATACATTAATTCCAATATTTATAAATAATAGCAAACTCTTCATGTCAAAAAAGATTAACTAAATTAGATATGCAGGTTAAAAAAATCAAATAAGCTGCATAGCACTTAGCTAAATTATATATTAAAACCAGAAAAGGAGACAAACCTGCTGTTTAGATATGTCCCCATCATCTTTCAGTGTAGTTACATTAATTCTGATGCCGTCCTGTAAAACAAGTATTGTGTAAATTGGATAGGTCTACATCTCACAGATTGAGAATAACATGGCTTTCTCTTTTCCCTCCAATTATATCTATTGTACAATCACTTATAACAGCATTAAGAGAGTTTAAAAGACCATCTTTTCCATTTTATAGCCATTTTTCCACCCTTATTTACAATTCCAATTTTTTATAATTTTTTTTTTTTTTTTTTTTTTTTTTTAAGAGAGTCTCACTTTGTCGCCAGGTTGGAGTGCAGTATCACGATCTCAGCTCACTGCAATCTTCGCCTCAGCCTCCCGAGTAGCTGGGATTACAGGCATGCACCACCACACTCAGCTAATTTTTATATTTTTAGTAAAGATGGGGTTTCACCATGTTGGCCAGGATGGTCTTGAACTCCTGATCTCGTGATCTGCCCACCTCGGCCTCCCAAAGTGCTGGGATTACACACGTGAGTCACCACGCCAGGTCTAATTTTTTATAATATATATTTTTTCTATTTACTTGTGAAAAGTATCACATGAATATATAATATGCAAATGTAGAGTTTAAAAGATAAGCACTCCTGTAAGTACCACCTAGGATAAAATATAAAATATTACCCCTGCCTTGGCAGGCTCTGCATAATTGCCCTCTATCCCCACAGAAGGAATCCTACACCCAATTCCATTTGAATCATTTCTTGCTTTTCTTTATAGTTTTACTACCTGTGTGTCTCTCTCTAAACAATATGTTGCTTAGCTTTATCTGTTTCTGAGTTTTAAGTAAGTGGGATAACAGTATATGTATTCTTCCTAACTTTAGCTGATACTGTTGATGCACATAGCTATAATCACAGTAGTCCATTTCTGACTACCAATTTACTTACTCTACTACCCATGGACATCTGAGTTGTTTCCGACTTTTTTGCTTTTATAAACAAAATTGCACTGACTTTTTTTTTTTTTTTTTTTTTTTGAGATGGAGTCTTGCTCTGTTGCCCAGGCTAGAGTGCAGTAGTGATCTCAGCTCACTGCAATCTCCGCCTCCTGGGTTCAAGCGATTCTCCTGCCTCAGCCTTCTGAGTATCTGGGATTACAGGTGTGCATCACCATGCCTGGCTAATTTTTTTATTTTTAGCAGAGATGGGGTTTTACCATGTTGGTCAGGCTGGTCGCGAACTCCTGACCTCGTGATTCACCCACCTCGGCCTCCCTAAGTGCTGGGATGACAGGCGTCAGCCACCACACCTGACCAAAGTTGCACTGACCCTTTCTTGAGTGTGCTTCTTATACAAGTATCTGTAGTGCTCCAATTTTACTGCCTCTCAAGGTATGATCAAAAGCAGTATACCCAAATATTGAAGATGACATGCTTTATATAGAGAAGCAAGCACTATTTTAAGAAGTATTTACCACTGACCACAGGAACTACAATCTGTCATTCGTAAATCAAATTTTTTCCTAACTTTATTCACAAACAGACATTGTTATTCTAGAATAAAAACAATACTCCTCTCAAATAATTTTTCTTTGAGGTTGTATTAACTTAGAAAATTGTTCATAAACATCAAAAAGAATATACAAGTACATCTGCTGGCCCTGAGTATCCTCAATACTTTATATATAATTTCCAACAAATGAGAGAATAAGACTGGTGAAATTTCATGAGGTTGAGCTGATTCCAGGAATAACCTGTGGAACAGGATTCATACCACACAAGACCCATATCATACATTTAGGGTGACTTTGGTTCACTTCCCAACTAGAAGCCTAGGAAGCTTTCCAACTAGCAGTTCCTCAGAATTAGCCGGCTTTCTCCTGGACCCCCTTGATCTAGAGGGTTAGAATCAATAGTGCATCTAAAACAAATCAACATTCAATGAGCCATCAGATTGACAGCTATATTGTTTTATGTCCAAATTCAAGTCATATGGATCTCCTCTGCAAACTAGAGAATGTATTAATTATAAACTACAATTCTTCTAACAGCCCAGAAGTAAGCCTCCAATGTTGTTCTAGGAAACCATTTTATAGCTTCTGCTGTTTAGCAGTGAACATACACTATATTGTTAGCAACTTACTGAACTTTATATATATATATATCTCACCTACCTAGTAAAATTACAGAGTTTGAAAGAGACAATTAACAGACACAAGCACACTATATTTTCCAGAGAACCAAGTTCAATGAAATTCTTTTCTGGTATTTCTGAATCATTTTACTGCCTCCTGACCAGAGGTTCAGAGCCAGGTCATATTTATTGTTCTTGAGAACTTCTGATTGAACTGGAAGTTCAGGCTTGTGAGCCAGGGTTGCATATACTTAGAAAGTGCTTGGGTATTGCAGGAAGTCAGGGACCCTGAACGGAGGGACCTGCTGAAGCCATGACAGAAGAACATAAACTGTGAAGATTTCATGGACATTTATTAGTTCCCCAAATTAATACTTCTATAATTTCTTACGCCTGTCTTTACTACGATCTCTGAACATAAATTGTGAAAATTTCATGGACATTTATCACTTCCCCAATCAATACTCCTGTGATTTCCTATGCCCGTCTTTAATCTCTTAATCCTGTCATCTTCGTAAACCGAGGATGTATGTCACCTCAGGACCCTGTGATGATTGCGTTAACTGCACAAATTGTTCATAAAGCATGTGTGTTTAAACAATATGAAATCTGGGCACCTTGAAAAAAGAACAGGATAACAGCAATGTTCAGGGAACAAGGGAGATAACCATTAGGTCTGACTGCCTGGAAGCCAGGTAGAACAGAGTCATATTTCTCTTCTTACAAAAGCGAATAGGAAAAACATTGTTTAATTCTTTTTCTCAGCAAGGAACAGCCCCGAGAAAGAGAATGCAGTCCTAGGGGAAGGTATCTAATATGACCGCTCTGGGAATGTCTGTCTTATATGTTTGTAGATAAGGTACAAAATAAGCCCGGGTCTCCCATAGCGCTCCCAGGCCTATTAGGATGAGGAAATATCTGCCTAGTAAATTTTAGTCAGACTGGTTGTCTGCTCTCAAATCCTGTCTCCTGATAAGATGTTATCAGTGACAGTGAGTGCCCAGTGGGACATGAAACTTCAATAGCAATTTTAATTTCGTGCAGGTCCTGTGATCTCGCTCTGCCCCCATTTGCCTTGTGATATTTTATTGCCTTGTGAAGCATGTGGTCTCTGTGACCCACACCCTATTCATACACTCCCTCCCTTTTGAAATCCGTAATAAAAACTTGCTGGGTTTGCGGCTTAGGGGGCATTATGGAACCTGCCGACATGTGATGTCTCCCCCAGACACCCAGCTTTAAAATTTCTCTCTTTTGTACTCTTTCCCTTTATTCCTCAGACCAGCCGACACTTAGGGAAAACAGAAAAGAACCTACGTTGAAATATCAGGGGCTGGTTCCCCCAATACTTGGGGACACTGAAAAGTTTCTCCCTAACCATCTTCAATTCTTCTAATTCCTTTACTCATAGGATGCCCACTGGGGACACAAGTGGGTTCCTAAGAATAAAGGTAATAGACAGGTGGTTTAAAATACGTCTGAGTGAAATATATGGTTATGCATACAAGAAAGTAAGTGTCCTCTGAATGCCTCTCTTTGGTGACCAAGTTATTTTAATATTAGAAGAATTTACTATAAAGACTTTTATTTTTCGGTCAGGCATGGTGGCTCATGCCTGTAATCCTAGCACTTTGGGAAGCTGAGGCAGGTGGATCACCTGAGGTCAGGAGTTTGAGACCAGCCTAGCAAACATGGTGAAACCCCATCTCTACTAAAAATACAAATATTAGCCAGGCATAGTGGCACATGCCTGTAATCCCAGCTATCTGGGAGGCTGAGGCAGAAGAATCACTGGAGCCCAGGAGGCAGAGGCTGCAGTGAGCCGATATCATGCCACTGCACTGCAGCCTTGGGGACAGAGCAAGACTTCATCTCAAAAAAAAAAAAGTGACTGGGCACAGTGGCTCACACCTGTAATCCCAGCACTTTGGAAGGCCGAGGCGGGCAGATCACTTGAGGTCAGGAGTTCGAGACCAACCTGGCCAACATGGTGAAACCCCGTCTCTACTAAAAATATAAAAAAATTAGCTGGGCATAGTGGCGGGAGCCTGTAATCCCAGCTACTCGGGAGGCTGAGGCAGGAGAATCACGTGAACCTGAACCCAGGAGGCAGAGCTTGCAGTGGGCCCAGATCATGCCATTGCACTCCAGCCTGGGAGACAGACTGAGACTCTGTCTCAAGAATAAAAAATGAAAATAAAAATACAAAAATTAGCCGGGTGTGGTGGCACATGCCGGTGGTACCAACTACTCAGGAGGCTGAGATACGAGAATCACTTGAACCTGGGAGGCAGAGGCTGCAGTGAGCCGAGATTCCGCCACTGCACTCCAGCCTGGGCGAGGCAGAGTGAGATTCTGTTTCAAAAAAAACAAAAAACAAACTTTCATTTGTCAATCTTACGTGCAATCTTGTATAACCTCAACTTCTGACAACTGCATACATAAAAACCGAAAAATGCTTATAATCCAATAAATCTGAGTCATTGGAAGAAGGCAGAATTTTCCTGACTTCAACCAGTTTAATTCATATCAGGCTGGATATGAGGATGGACAGATGTGATAAAGCTAGTAATGTCAAGGGTAGTCTGGTTCTGCACTGTTCAATATGGTACACACTAATCACTTGTGACTATTTACATTTAAATTGATTAAAATTAAATAAAAATTTAAAAACAGTTCCTCACTGGCACTGGCCACATTTCAAATGCTCAGTGGCCACAGTAGTCTAGTGGCTACTCACAAGGTGAGAAAAGACATAACCATCAAGGCAGAAAGTTCTACTGGACAGCACTTATACAATATATGGGACCACTGTGAAATTCTTTCCTATTTGGAAATGTTTCACAATAAGACGTTGAGAAGACTTAGATCAAGGGACTTCAGTTTCCCACAAACACAGTCCAGGTAATGGAATTCTCTTTTTAGTTGTTCAGCATTCATTTAATCTGTGAAACTGTTTATTGTTGAGACAGGCTCTTACTATGTTAACCAGGCTTATCAGCCAACACCCAACTCTTGGTCTCAAGCGATCCTCTGGCTTTGGCTTCCCCAGTAGCTGGGATTACAGGCATAAGCCACTGCACCAAGCTTAATATGTGAATTTCCGAGTTTAGATCTGGACTTTCCAAAAGTGAAATGAAGGTCCAAGAAGGGAGAACTGAAATAATAAAATCACTAAGAGCCAGCTGACAATGCAGTGTATTTTAAGCCTGCAGTCAAAATGTATTTTTCACAGATTATATAGACCTAAACATCGCTTGACACATAGGTGTCAATTATGAATCTTTAAAACTTGAAAAATAGGAAAGTAATGTCCATATTTCCAGAACTTTTTAGAACTATTTCACTTTTATTTGGTCCCTTGGTGCCTGTCCATCACATTCCTATTGTTTAACCAGATGCAACTGTGATCCACATATAATTTCAGATATACGTAGTTCTTACGGCAGGCAATGTCTGGCTTCTTGGAATGCCCTGCAGAACTGAGACATGCTCGTCATTTTTGTACCCACATAGGGTAATGTCATTATCCTAAAACGTTAAAACTTGCTTTTTGTTTGAGACGGAGTCTCGCTCCGTCACCCAGGCTGGAGTGCAGTGGCACGATCTTGGCTCACTGCAACCTCTGCCTCCTGGGTTCAAGCAATTTTCCCGTCTCAGCCTCCCGAGTAGCTGGGACTACAGGCACCTGCCACCACGCCCGGCTAATTTTTCTATTTTTAGTAGAGACGGGGTTTCACCTTGTTGGTCAAAGTGACATTTACCGTGCCCTTCACCTTTGTATTTAGAGTGTTCGTATTCAAGTCTTGACGAGTAAGATAAGGTGTACCAACATAGTTTCTTGTCATTCTCAGAAAACTTGCACTTTAAAATATTCAAACTTTTCCCTACCATTCTACTGAAAAAAGGCTGATACTGGCCTAGGTAGGCACGACTCTACGGCAGAAATGGTGAGCATCAGCCACGTTTTAATGTTAGGATGCGATTCTCCCACCTCAGCCGGCATCAGAAGCACCTGTAGGACTCGCCAACCCTGACTGCTGGGCCCCGCCCCCAGAGGACGGGCCGAGTTCCCAGCGGATGCGGACGCCGCCGATCGCGCCCCGCCGTGAGAACTTCTTCTCCAACATCCGACAAAAACACTACATCGCGCGAGGGCCGGGTCTCTGCCTCTGCCCACTTCAGCCCAGCGGAGCCCCGCAGCCTCGGGACGGCGGGCCCTCGCGATCGCAGGCCGAGCAGGCACAGGTGGCCTGGAAACGCACGAAGAGGGCAACTTCTACACTTTCCGAGCACACAAACATTCCCTGCCCAAGCGCCGGCTCTACCCCGGGAAGGCGCCATTACGAAGGCCTGCGATCACCGGCAACCGAGCGCTTCGACGGCAAAGCCCCGTCAGGTCGCGCGCCGGCTTGGGCCGCCGGAGAGTCGGTGTGGGGTGGCTCGAGGCTCACTCACAGCGACGCAGCCCCAGTAGGTCCCTTCCCTCTTACCTCGGCCTCCCACGCCGCCCCCATTTCCTGGGGTGCTTCTCCCCACACCTCCTTCGAGAGCCCGGACCCCCGCCCCTGCCCACCGGTGGGATGTGGGAAGCGTCATTGTGGACTGCCCGGGCCTCCCGGAGGGTCGGAGTCGTAAAGCGGCCAGCCGGGTCCGCCCTGCCCTACCTGTGGGGCTCCGGACAGCGGTGGCGGCTCGGGGGCGCCCGTCGTCAGCCACCCGGCGGCGGGTAGCGCCACGAACAGCAGCAGCCGGAGGGCGAGCGGCCCCGGTGGAGCGCCCTCCATCTTGGACAACCGGGGCAGAGGGCAGCGGTGGCCGGGAGGTGAGGGCGGAGCCGGCCCGCGGGCGGGGCGGAGCTTCGGCGGGCGGGGCGGGGCGGGCTGTCCCCTTCCAGGGAGGCCGCGGAAGGCACGGGGACACTCCGAGATCCGGCTCGCCGGGGAAAGGCGTTTGCGCACGCGCAGCGCCGCGCGGCGTCGAGGGGCGGAGTGAAGTCTTGGAAGGTACGGCCCCTTATTAGCAACTTGAGCGATGTAAATGTTCTCGTAGCCATTATTTTTAAAATTAGTATATACACACATGCATGTGTCTTGGTGTGCACATGTACATGCACCTATACCATGAAAACAATGGAAATATTTCAGAAAACTGTTATACATTAAAAATGAAACATCGCATTTAGAGGGGAAATTTTTATTAAGTGGGTAATTTCCCACCCTTGGCTGCACGTGGGACTCTCCCGGGCAGCTTTAAAAAGTACTGGGGTCTCCCTAAACACCGCACTTTCCAGCCTGGGCTGCGGCTCGGGCCCTGGTGGTTTTTAAATTTTCTTGGGTGATTCATTGTGGGGCCAAGGTTGAGGATGCGCCACGTTTATCGTTAAGCATTCCGCCGACCCCTGGAGGCGGCGCGGGGACAGCGCTCAGCTGGAAGCCAGCACACCTGGGCGCTCAGCGCCTTTTTGGTCAGTATCTTAACTCTAAAGTGAAAGTGTTAGACTTTTCTTCCACCTTTCAGATTAAAAAAAAAAAAAGTTACGGAACCCTGTAAAGCAGAGAGTGGCAAGAAATTCAAGCATTTTAGATTAACAGGATTGCACGTTGATTGAGAAAAACTTGGAAACTTGGCCATTCAGGCAGAATAAGAGAAATATTTAGTCTTCCTTTGAAATAAAACTTTTTACATGAAAAGGGAAACAAGAATCTGCTTCTTTGAGCCCCCTTTACTCCTTTTAACACCCTCCTGCCACTTGCCTGCTTCCCCTCCCCCCACCAGAATAAGTTATAAAAGTTTTGGCTGAGGACTCCTTTCAACTAACTCCGGGCTTACTCTGAGATTCCCCACGCCATTGCTAAGCTACAAGAGATTTCACAGCGAAGCCCCACCCACTTCTGGGTTCCATCTGCAAGCTTGGCCTTTTCGCTTTTTTCCTACTGCTGGAATTACAAATGAATTTGGAGATGGACGTGGTGGTTTGTGCCTGTAGTCCGAGCTATGCAGCAAACACAGGCAGGAAGATCGCCTGAGTCTATTTAAAAAAAAAAAAAAAAAGGAATCTAGAAGCCGGGCGTAGTGGCTCATGCCTGTAATCCCAACACTTTGGAAGGGCGAGGCGGGTGGATCACTTGAGGTCAGGAGTTCGAGAACAGCCTGGCCAACTTGGTGAAACCCCATCTTTACTAAAAATACAAAAGTTAGCCAGGCATAATGGCACGCACCTGTAATTCCAGCTGCTAGGGAGGCTGAGGCAGGAGAATCGCTTGAATCCGGGAGGCGGAGGTTGCAGTGACCCAAGATCGCGCCATTGCACTCTAGCTTGCGCGATGGAGTAAGACTCCGTCTCAAAAAAAAAAAAAAAAAAAAGAATCTGGAAGTCAGAAAACATGACATGTGGATGTGTATAATTTGAATTAGTAATATAAGGTTACAAAGTACGTATATATGAAAAGATAATAGGGAAATTTGAGGCTATTTTCTCACAGAGCCTTTCCCATGGTCTAACTGTCCACTGTTCTTTTGCTTGTCTGTCTGGTCAGATAGATGTGAGCTCCAGGAAGGGGGTGGCCAAACCTTAAAGTAAACAGCTTGCTAGAGTAGGCCCTCAGTGGGGGTTTGTTGGACAAATAATGTCTAAGTGGTTGACAGTATTATTTAATAATCAACAATTTTACTGTTTTGTATGAAATGGTTCTCTTTAGGCCGTTGTTTTGCTACATGCAAACATGAGCGCTATGGAATTTCATGTTAAAAAACCCCATCATAAGGCCGGGCGCGGTGGCTCAAGCCTGTAATCCCAGCACTTTGGGAGGCCGAGACGGGCGGATCACGAGGTCAGGAGTTCGAGACCATCCTGGCTAACACGGTGAAACCCCGTCTCTACTAAAAAATACAAAAAAAAGCTAGCCGGGCGAGGTGGCTGGCGCCTGTAGTCCCAGCTACTTGGGAGGCTGAGGCAGGAGAATGGCGTAAACCCGGGGGGCAGAGCTTGCAGTGAGCTGAGATTTGGCCACTGCACTCCAGCCCGGGCGACAGAGCGAGACTCCGTCTCAAAAAAAACAAAACAAAACAAAACAAAACAAAAAAAACCCCATCATTTGGGGGGAAAAGCACCATACCACAACTCTAATGGGTTACAACAAAACTTTAAACAAGGTTTGTGGCTGAGTTCCACTTGTCCATTGGAAACTCAACTTGGTATACTGAGCCTTCACATTAATCTGAGAAGCAAAAGACAGAATTAACTTGGCAGTTGCTTACATGACAGATAAATCTGTCAATGTTAATAGGGTGAGTACTTTGATGTTCCTTTGAGTCAGCTCGTGTCAACTTGATATCTTCTATCATAAAGAGTTCAACTTGCCTAACAGCAACCGACTGCAGTTCTGTACACATTAGATGCTTTCTCTTCTTTGAAGGTTATCTTTCATATAGGAGAAGATAGTCTAATAAATTTCTAATACTACAGAAAACAAAGTGTGTGTATATATATATATATATATATATTTTTTTTTTTTTTTTTTTTTTTTTTTATACGGAGTCTCACTCTGTCGCCCAGGCTGGAGTGCAGTGGCCGGATCTCAGCTCACTGCAAGCTCCGCCTCCCGGGTTTACGCCATTCTCCTGCCTCAGCCTCCCGAACAAAGTATATATTAAAATGTCTTTATTCTTTCACTAGATAATACCTTTTGACTCCAAACCTTGATGTGTTTCCTTTTTCAGTAGCCGATTTCGTTGTCATTTTCATCATTCCCACAATTAAAATTGGAGTCCATCTTTTTCTGCAATTTAAAGCAGGCTTGACGCCAAAAGGAAATCTGGGAGATGATTTGTATCTGTTTCCAATTTCTGGGAGTGAGTTCACTGCACTTCTATTGCAACACGGTCTATTCCAGTATTTTCCAGAGTTAGTCATCTACATATTTTTGAACTTTTTAAAAGACCCCTAGAAGATGACAAGAGGGAGAGCAAGAAACAAAGATACTGTATTTTGTTTTTTTGAGACAGGGTCTTGCTTTGACACCCAGGCTGGAGTGCCATGGCAAGATACATCATGGCTTACTGCAGGCTTGACCTCCTGGGCTGAAGCCATCTTCCTACCTCAGACTCCTGAGTAGCTGGGACTGTAGGCATGTGCCCCCATGCCCTGCTGATTTTTTTTTTTTTAAGTGGAGACGAGGCCTTGCGAGGTTGCCCAGGTTGAATTCCTGAGCTGAAGCAGTCCTCCTGCCTTGGCCTTCCGAAGTGTTGGGATTACAGGCATGAGCCACTGTGCCTGGCCTAAATTTTTTTTTTTTTTTTTGAGACAGAGTTTCACTCTTGTCACCCAGGCTGGGGTGCAATGGCACAATCTCAGCTCACTGCAACCTCCTCCTCCCAGGTTCAAGCAATTCTCCTGCCTCAGCCTCCCAAGGCAGAGTAGCTGGGATAACAGGCACCCACCACCACGCCCAGCTAATTTTTGTATTTTTAGTAGAAACGGGGTTTCACCACGATGGCCAGGCTGGTCTCAAACTCCTGACCTCAGGTGATCCACCTGCCTCGGCCTCCCAAAGTGCTGGGATTACAGTCATGAGCCACTGTGCCTGGCCTTAAATATTTTAAAACTGCTTTTGCTGTAACTTTCTTGTTCATATATTTATGAATGAATTTCATTAGCTCATAATGATGGCTGATGCCTCTCATATGAAGAACAACTCATAGAAATATTATCATTGTAGCAGCCAGCATGTATTATACTAATTGTGTTAAGTGCTTTAGGTGTATTATTTAAACCTCATAACAGCCTAATGACATAATTACAATTTATTATCCCATTTTTATATACAAAACAGAAATTTATAGAAATTTAGTGTTTTTCTCTGAGTTACAGAATAGTAAATGATGAAGCTGTGGTTTTAAACTCTGGTATTCTAAGCCAACACAGTATAATAAAACAAAAGGCATTTAGTTAATTTATATACATTTATAGAGATGATTATAAATTATTCCACTCATTAGCTTTCTAAAAATATGAGCTGGGTTACACTTTGGGAGGGGGAGGCAGGGGGATCACCTGATGTCGGGAGTTCGAGGCCAGCTGGGAGTTCAAGAAACCCCGTCTCTACTAACAACACAAAAATCAGCTGGGCGTGGTGGCGCATGCCTGTAATCCCAGCTACTCCGGAGGCTGAGGCGGGAGAATCGCTTGAACCCAGGAGGCGGAGGTTGCGATGAGCCGAGATCGCGCCATTGCACTCCAGCCTGGGCAACAAGAGTGGAACTCCGTCTTAAAAAAAAAAAAAAAAAAAATGAGCTGAGTTGGGAGAAATGGAGAAACAGGAGAGCTATGCCTTCTCCACCATCACAGAAGCTAGAGGGGCTCCAGGGCCAAGATGCAGCCCCTGCTCTCTGCTCCCCCAGCTAACTAGTTTCAACAATCTGAAAATCTGCAGAGACGTATGTACTCAAGAACGCTAAAAATCATACTATAATTTGATGTTTGATTGGTACTCTAATAAAAATCCTGAAGATAAAAGATTAAAGGGCCGGGCGCAGTAGCTCACATCTGTAATCCCAGCCCTTTGGGAAGCTAAGGCGGACGGATCACGAGGTCAGGCGATCGAGACCATCCTGGCTAATGGAGTGAAACCCTGTCTCTACTAAAAATACAAAAAAGTAGCCGGGCATGATGGCGGGCGCCTGTAGTCCCAGCTACTCGGCAGGCTGAGGCAGGAGAATGGCGTGAACCCAGGAGGTGGAGCTTGCAGTGAACCGAGATCCAGCCATTGCACTTCAGCCTGGGCGACAGAGCGAGACTCCGCCTCAAAAAAAAAAAAAAAAAAAAAAAAAAGGATTAAAATGATTAAATATCCTAAGGCATAAGAGATCTTATCAGGTTTTAAAAAATAAAGCATCTGTAACAGATACTGCAAGAAGAGTTTGTTTAGAGATGATTTCATATTCAGTAACCCAGACAAGTACGTTATATTTGTGGTAAGATGCCATTTTCTTTTGTCTTATCTGACTTTTTTTCCCCCCCCCAGACGAAGTCTTGCTCTGTCACCCAGGCTGGAGTGCAGTGGCCGATCTCAGCTCACTGCAACTTCTGCCTCTCGGGTTCAAGCAATTCTTCTGCCTCAGCCTCCCGAGTAGCTGGGACTACAGGTGCGTACCACCAGGCCCAGCTAATTTTTGTATTTTTTAGTAGAGACGGAGTTTCACCATGTGGGCCAGGCTGGTCTTGAACTCCTCACCTCATGATCCACCTGCCTCAACCTCCCAAAGTGCTAGGATTACAGGTGTGAGCCACCGTGCCCAGCCTTATTTGACTTTTAAAAACACCTTTAGAAATGAAAGAAGCCTCCACTTGGAAGCAGAAGCAGAGTATAGGGTGTCTTTCCTCTGCCTTCAGTGGATTTCCCTCTTGGGAGTGGATTTTCTTCTTTTGAGTCAGGATTCACTTTATTTAATTCACTAGAATATAAGAGCCTCACTTTATCATTCTTTACCTTAGTTGGTGCTAAAATAACAGGCAACTTCATAGCCATATGTATTAACTATATTTGCTTATTTTCTGTATTCTTGATGTTGTGGCATCTGGAGTCTCACTGGCCCTGGAGACACTGCCCCTCCGAGGGTTAGCTAATTCCTAGAAATCACAAAGTACTTCCCTGGGCAGCTCTGGGAGTTCACATCTCATATACGACACAGCCAATCCAGAGCTCATGCTCCAGTGGACACCTCTGGGAGTGCACCTCTCATATACAATCCAACCAATCTATTTGTGTTTTTATTTATGTTTGTACAGATTTATGGGATACACGTGAAACTCTGTTATATGTATGTAATGTATAGTGATCAAGTCAGGGTATGTCGGGTATGTGTCACCTGAGTACAGTACATTTTTGTTTGACTAACATCACCCGACTCTTCTATCAAACACTGAATTTATGTCTTCTATCTAATTGTATGTTTATACCTTTTAACCCACTTGACTTCATCCTCCTGTTTCCCCCTCACTCACCTTACCCAGTTTTTGTCATCTACCTTTCCATTCTCCACCTCCATGTAGTCCAATCGTTTAGCTCCCACATGTAAATGAGAACATGCAATATTTTTTCTTTCTGTGCCTGGCATATTTTACTTAAGATAATGACCTCCAGTTCCATCCATGTTGCTATGAATGACATTATTTCATTCTTTTTAATAACCAAATAGTATTCAATTGTGTACATATACCTCATTTTTTAATCTGTTCATCTGTCAGTGGACATTGAGGTTGATCCTCTATATTTCTATTGTGAATAGTGCTGAAATAAACATGTGAGTGCATATATTCCTTTGATATATTGATTTCTTTTTCCTCAGGTAGATAGCCAGCAGTGGGATTGCTGAATTGAATGCTAATTCTGTTTTAGTTTTTCGAGAAATATCCATACTGTTTTCCACAGTAGTTATACTAGTTTACATTCTCCCAGTGTATAAAAGTTTTTTTTTCTCTGCATCATTGCCAACCTCTGTTATTTTTTGTCTTTTTAATCATAGCCATTCCAAATGGTAAGATATCTCATTGTGGTTTTGCTTTGCATTTCTGTGACAGTTAGTGATGTTGAGCATTTTTTCATATATCTGCTGGACATTTGTATGTCTTCTTCTGAGAAATGTCTATTCATGTTCTTTACCCACTTAAAAAAATAAATAAATAAGGGACAGAGTATTGCTATGTTGCCCAGACTGCTTTTGAACTCCTGGGCTCAAAGGATCCTCCCACCGTGGCCTCCCAAAGTGCTAGGATTAAAGGTGTGAGCCACCATGCTCAGCCAACTTTGGCCACTTTATAAAGAGATTGTTTGCTTTTTCCTGTTTAGTTGTGTTCCTTATATATTCTGGATATTAGTCCCCTGTTGAATGAATAGTTTTCAAATGTTTTCTCCCACTCAACAGGTTGTCTCTTCATTTTGCTGATTCTTTTGCTGTGTAGAAGCTTTTTAGTTTAATTAATTCCCATTTGTCTATATCTGTTTTTGTTGTATGTGCTTTTGAGGTCTTAATCTTCAATTATTTGCCTGGGCCAATGTCCAGGAGAGGTTTCCCTAGGATTTTGTACAGTATTTTTGTAGTTTCAGATCTTATGTTTAAGTTTTTAATCCAACTTGACTTGGTTTTTGTATATGGTGAGAGATAGGTGTCCAGTTTTATTCTTTTGCATGTGTCTATCAAGTTTTCCCAGCACCATTGATTGAAGAAGATGTTCTTTTCCCAATATAAGCTCTTTTCAGCTTTGTCAAAGATCAGTTGGCTGTAAATGTATGGCTTTGTTTCTGGGTTCTCTATTCTGTTTCATTTGTGTGTCAATTTTTATATAAATACCATGCTGTTTTGGTTACTATATTGTTTTGGTAATATATTTTGAAGTCAGGTAATATGATGCCTCCAGCTTCATTCTTCTTGCTCAGAATTACATAGGTTATTTGGGCTCTTTTTTGGTTGCATGTGAATTTTAGGATTGTTTTTAATAATTCTATAAAAAATGAATTGGTATTTTAATAGGGATTGCATTTAATCTATAGATTACTTTGGGCAATATGTTCATTTTAATTATATTAATTTTTCCAGTTCATGAGCATGGGAAATTTTCCATTCATTTGTGTCATCTTCAATTTCTTTGAACAGTGTTTTATAGTTTTCTTCTTCTTTTTTTTTTTTTTTTTGGAATGTCGTTAAGTAAATGTATAGTTTCTTTTTTTTAAAATTATTATTATACTTTAAGTTCTAGGGTACATATGTACAACATGCAGGTTTGTTACATATGTATACATGTGCCATGTTGGTGTGCTGCATCCATTAACTCATCATTTACATTAGGTATATCTCCTAATGCTATCCCTCCCCCATACCCCTTCCCCACAATAGGACCCCGTGTGTGATGTTCCCTTTCCTGTGTCCAAGTGATCTCATTGTTCAATTCCCACCTATGAGTGAGAACATGCGGTATTTGGTTTTCTCTTCTTGCGATAGTTTGCTGAGAATGATGGTTTCCAGCTGCATCCATGTCCCTGCAAAGGACACGAACTCATCCTTTTTTATGGCTGCATAGTATTCCATGGTGTATATGTGCCACATTTTCTTAATCCATTCTGTCCTCTGTCACTGATGGACATTTAGGTTGATTCCAAGTCTTTGCTATTGTGAATAGTGCCGCAATAAACATACGTGTGCATGTGTCTTTATAGCAGCATGACTTATAATCCTTTGGGTATATCCCCAGTAATGGGATGGCTGGGTCAAATGGTATTTCTAGTTTTAGATCCTTGAGGAATCGCCATACTGTTTCCACAATGTTTGAACTAGTTTACAGTCCCACCAACAGTGTAAAAGTGTTCCTATTTCTCCACATCCTCTCCAGCATCTGTTGTTTCCTGATTTTTTAATGATTGCTATTCTAACTGGTGTGAGATGGTTTTGATTTGCATTTCTCTGATGGCCAGTGATGATGAGCATTTTTTCATGTGTCTGTTGGCTGTATGAATGTCTTCTTTTGGGAGTGTCTGTTCATATCCTTTGCCCACTTTTTGATGGGGTTGTTTGTTTTTTTCTTGTAAATTTGATTGAGTTCTTTATAGGTTCTGGATATTAGCCCTTTGTCAGATGAGTAGATTGCAAAAATTTTCTCCCATTCTGTAGGTTGCCTGTTCACTCTGATGGTAGTTTCTCTTGCTGTGCAGAAGCTCTTTAGTTTAATTAGATCCCATTTGTCAATTTTGGCTTTTGTGGCCGTTGCTTTTGATGTTTTAGACATGAAGTCCTTGCTCATGCCTATGTCCTGAATGGTATTACCTAGGTTTTCTTCTAGGGCTTTTATGGTTTTAGGTCTAACATTTAAGTCTCTAATCCATCTTGAATTAATTTTCATATAAGGAGTAAGGAAAGGATCCAGTTTCAGCTTCCTACTTATGGCTAGCCAGTTTCCCCAGCACCATTTATTAAATAGGGAATACTTTCCCCATTTCTTGTTTTTGTCAGGTTAGTCAAAGATCAGATGGCTGTAGATGTGTGGTATTATTTCTGAGGGCTCTGTTCTATTCCACTGGTCTATATCTCTGTTTTGGTACCAGTACCATGATGTTTTGGTTACTGTAGCCTTGTAGTATAGTTTGAAGTCAGGTAGCGTGACGCCTCCAGCTTTGTTCTTTTGACTTAGAATTGTCTTGGCAATGTGGGGTCTTTTTTGGTTCCATATGAACTTTAAAGCAGTTTTTTCCAATTCTGTGAAGAAAGTCATTGGTAGCTTGATGGGGATGGCATTGAATCTATAAATAACCTTGGGCAGTATGGCCATTTTCACAATATTGATTCTTCCCATCCATGAGCATGGTATGTTCTTCCATTTGTTTGTGTCCTCTTTTATTTCACTGAGCAGTGGTTTGTAGTTCTCCTTGAAGAGGTCCTTTACGTCCCTTGTAAGTTGGATTCCTAGGTATTTTATTCTCTTTGAAGCAATTGTGAATGGGAGTTCATTCATGATTTGGCTCTCTGTCTGTTACTGGTGTATAAGAATGCTTGTGATTTTTGCACATTGATTTTGTATCCTGAGACCTTGCTGAAGTTGCTTATCAGCTTAAGGAGATTTTGGGCTGAGACGATGGGGTTTTCTAAATATACAATCATGTCATCTGCAAACAGGGACAATCTGACTTCTTCTTTTCCTAACTGAATACCCTTTATTTCTTTCTCTTGCTTGATTGCCCTAGCCAGAACTTCCAACACTATGTTGAATAGGAGTGGTGAGAGAGGGCATCCCCGTCTTGTGCCAGTTTTCAAAGGGAAGGCTTCCAGTTTTTGCCCATTCAGTATGATATTGGCTGTGGGTTTGTCATAAATAGCTCTTGTTATTTTGAGATACATTCCATCAATACTGAATTTATTGAGAGATTTTAGCATGAAGGGCTGTTGAATTTTGTCAAAGGCCTTTTCTGCATCTATTGAGATAATCATGTCATTTTTGTCTTTGGTTCTGTTTATATGCTGGATTACGTTTATTGATTTGCGTATGTTGAACCAGCCTTGCATCCCAGGGATGAAGCCCACTTGATCATGGTGGATAAGCCTTTTGATGTCCTGCTGGATTCGGTTTGCCAGTATTTTATTGAGGATTTTTGCATCGATGTTCATCAGGGATATTGGTCTAAAATTCTCTTTTTTTGTTGTATCTATGTCAGGCTTTGGTATTAGGATGATGTTGGCCTCGTAAAATGAGTTGGGGAGGATTCCCTCTTTTTCTATTGATTGGAATAGTTCAGAAGGAATGATACCAACTCCTCCTTGTACTTCTGGTAGAATTTGGCTGTGAATCTGTCTGGTCCTGGACTTTTTTTGGTTGGTAGGCTATTAATTATTGCCTCAATTTCAGAGCCTGCTACTGGTCTATTCAGGGATTCAGCTTCTTCCTGGTTTAGTCTTGGGAGAGTGTAAGTGCCCAGGAAATTATCCATTTCTTCTAAGTTTTCTAGTTTATTTGCGTAGAGGTGTTTATAGTATTCTCTGATGGTAGTTTGTATTTCTGTGGGGTTGGTGGTGATATCCCCTTTATCACTTTTTATTGCATCTATTTGATTCTTCTCTCTTTTCTTCTTTATTAGTCTTGCTAGCCGTCTATCAATTTTGTTGATCTTTTCAAAAAACCAGCTCCTGCATTCATTGATTTTTTGGAGGGTTTTTGTGTCTCTATCTCCTTCAGTTCTGCTCTGATCTTAGTTATTTCTTGCCTTCTGCTAGCTTTTGAATGTGTTTGCTCTTGCTTCTCTAGTTCTTTTAATTGTGATGTTAGGGTGTCAATTTTAGATCTTTTCTGCTTTCTCTTGTGGGCATTTAGTGCTATAAATTTCCCTCTACACACTGCTTTAAATGTGTCCCAGAGATTCTGGTTTGTTGTATCTTTGTTCTCATTGGTTTCAAAGAACATCTTTATTTCATCCTTCATTTCATTATGTACCCAGTAGTCATTCAGGAGCAGGTTGTTCAGTTTCCATGTAGTTGAGCGGTTTTGATTGAGTTTCTTAGTCCTGAGTTCTAGTTTGATTGCACTCTGGTCTGAGAGACAGTTTGTTACAATTTTTGTTCTTTTATATTTCCTGAGGAGTGCTTTACTTCCAACTATGTGGTCAATTTTGGAATAAGTGCAATGTGGTGCTGAGAAGACTGTATATTCTGTTGATTTGGGGTGGAGAGTTCTGTAGATGTCTATTAGGTCCGCTTGATGCAGAGTTGAGTTCAATTCCTGGATATCCTTGTTGACTTTTTGTCTGGTTGATTGGCCTAATGTTCACAGTGGGGTATTAAAGTCTCCATTATTATTGTATGGGAGTCTAAGTCTCTTCGTAAGTCTCTAAGGACTTGCTTTATGAATCTGGGTGCTCCTGTATTGGGTGCATATATATTTAGGATAGTTAGCTCTTCCTGATGAATTGATCCCTTTACCATTATGTAATGGACTTCTTTGTCTCTTTTGATCTTTGATGGTTTAAAGTCTGTTTTATCAGAGACTAGTATTGCAACCCCTGCTTTTTTTTGTTCTCCATTTGCTTGGTAGATCTTCCTCCATCCCTTTATTTTGAGCCTATGTATGTCTCTGCATGTGAGATGGGTCTCCTGAATACAGCAAACTGATAGGTCTTGACTCTTTAATTGGACCATTTAGTCCATTTACATTTAAGGTTAATATTGTTATGTGTGAACTTGATCCTGTCATTATAATATTAGCTGGTTATTTTGCTCATTAGTTGATGCAGTTTCTTCCTAGCATTGGTGGACTTTACATTTTGACATGCTTTTGCAATGGCTGGTACCTGTTGTTCCTTTCCATGTTTAGTGCTTCCTTCAGGATCTCTTGTAGGGCAGGCCTGGTGGTGACAAAATCTCTAAGCATTTGCTTGCCTGTAAAGGATTTTATTTCACCTTCACTTATGAAACTTAGCTTGGCTGGATATGAAATTCTGGGTTGAAAATTCTTTTCTTTAAGAATGTTGAATATTGGCCCCCACTGTCTTCTGGCTTGAAGAGTTTCTGCCAAGAGATCTGCTGTTAGTCTGATGGGCTTCCCTTTGTGGGTAACCTGACCTTTCTCTCTGGCTGCCCTTAACATTTTTTCCTTCATTTCAACTTTGGTGAATCTGACAATTATGTGTGTTGGAGTTGCTCTTCTCGAGGAATATCTTTGTGTTGTTCTCTGTATTTCCTGAATTTGAATGTTGGCCTGCCTTACTAGGTTGGGGAAGTTCTCCTGGATGATATCCTGCAGAGTGTTTTCCAACTTGGTTCCATTTTCCCTGTCACTTTCAGGCATACCAATCAGACGTAGATTTGGTCTTTTCATATAATCCCATATTTCTTGGAGGCTTTGTTCATTTCTTTTTACTCTTTTTTCTCTATACTTCTCCTCGCTTCATTTCATTCATTTGATCTTCAATCGCTGATACTCTTTCTTCCAGATGATCGAATCAGTTACTGAAGCTTGTGCATTTGTCACGTATTTCTCGTGTCATGGTTTTCATCTCTATCAGTTCTTTTAAGGACTTCTCTACATTGGTTATTCTAGTTAGCCATTTGTCAAATCTTTTTTCAAGGTTTTTAGTTTCTTTGCACTGGTTATGTAGTTCCTCCTTTAGCTCTGAGAAATTTGATCGACTGAAGCCTTCTTCTCTTGACCCCTCAACGTCATTCTCCATCCAACTTTGTTCTCTTGCTGGTGATGAGCTGTGTTCCTTTGGAGGGGGAGATGCGCTCTGATTTTTTGAATTTCCAGCTTTTCTGCACTGCTTTTTCCCCATCTTTGTGGTTTTATCTGCCTTTGGTCTTTGATGATGGTGACGTACTGATGGGGTTTTGGTGTGGGTGTCCTTTCTGTTTGTTAGTTTTCCTTCTAACAATCAGGACCTTCAGCTGTAGGTCTGTTGGAGTTTGCTTGAGGTCCACTCCAGACCCTGTTTGCCTGGATATCAGCAGTGGAGGCTGCAGAAGATAGAATATTGCTGAACAGCGAGTGTTGCTGTCTGATTCTTGCTCTAGAAGCTTCGTCTCAGGGGTGTATCCTGCCATGTGAGGTGTGAGGTGTCGGTCTGCACCTAGTGGGGGATGTCTCCCAGTTAGGCTACTCAGGGGTCAGAGACCCACTTGAGCAGGCAGTCTGTCTGTTCTCAGATCTCAACTTCCATGCTGGGAGATCCACTGCTCTCTCCAAAGCTGTCAGACGGGGGCATTTACCTCTGCCGAGGTTTCTGCTGTTTTTTGTTTAGCTATCTTATAGTTTTCTTTGTAGACATATTTCACCTCCCTGGTTATATTTATTTCTAGGTATTTTGGTGGGTTTTTTTTTTTTGTATTTATTGTACATGGAATTGCCTTCTTAATTTCTTTCTTGGCTAGATCATTATTGGTATACAGGAACACTACTGATTTATGTGTGTTGATTTTGTGAACTGCAACTTTACTGAATTTATTTATTAAATCTAAGAGTTTTTTGGTGGAGTCTTTTAGCTTGCTCTACATATAAGATCATATCATCAACAAAGAGACGTAGTTTGACTTCTTCTTTTCCAATTTGAATGCATTTTATTTCTTTTTCTTGCCTGATTCCTTTGGGTATGACTTCTAGTACTATGTTGAATAGGAGTGGTAAGTGTGGGCATCCTTGTCTTGATCCAGTTCTTAGAAGAAAGGCTTTCAACTTTTTTTGAATTCAGTATAATGCTAGCTGTGGATCTGTTATATATGGCCTTTATTACTCTGAGGTATATTCCTTGTATGCCTAGTTTGTTGAGAATTTTTCTGAAGAATGGATATCGAATTTTATTAAATGCTTTTTCTGCATCTATTGAGATGATCATATGGTTTTAGTCCTTCATTCTGTTGATGTGATGTATCACATTTATTGATTTATATATGTTGTACCATCTTTGCATTCCAGGTATAAGTCACATTTGATCATGGTGTATTAGTTTTTGATATAATGCTGATTTGATTTGCTAGTATTTTCTTCTATGGATTTTGCATCTATATTCATCAGGGTTATTGACCTGTAGTTTCCTTTTTTCTTGTCCTTGTTTGGTTTTGATATGAATGTGACACTGGCCTCATAGAATTAGTTAGGGAGGGCTGGGCATGGTGGCTCACACCTGTAATTCCAGCACTTTGGGAGGCTGAGGTGGGTGGATCACGAGGTCAAGCATTCGAGACCAGCCTGGCCAACATGGTGAAACCCCATCTCTACTAAAAAATGCAAAAATTAGCTGGGCCTGGTGGTGCGCACCTGTAGTCCAAGCTACTTGGGAGGCTGAGGCAGGAGAATTGCTTGAACCCCGGATGTGGAGGGTGCAGTGAGCCGAAATCACGCCACTGCACTCCAGCATGGGTGACAGAGTGAGACTCTGTCTCAAAAAAAAAAAAAAAAAAAAAAGAATTAGGAAGAATTCCCTCCTTTTCAGTTTTTTTGGAATCATTTCAGGAGGATTGACATTAGTTCTACTTTGTACACTTAGGCAAATTTGAATGTGAATCCATCTGATCCTAGGCTTTATATTGTTGAGAGATTTTTATTACTGATTCAATCTTCTTACTCATTATTAGTCTGTTCAGGTTTTCTGTTTCTTTCTGATTCAGTCTTGGTAGATTGTAGTGTCCAAGAATTTATACATTTCCTGTAGGTTTTCCAGTTTGTCCGCATATAGTCATAAAAGTCTCTGATAATTTTTTCATATTTCTGTGGCATCAATGGTAATATCTCCTTTCTCGTTTTTGATTTTGTTTATTTGAGTATTCTTTTCTTGGCTGGTCTAGATAACAGTTTATCAATTTTGTTTATTTTTTTGAAGAACCAACTTTTTGTTTCATTGGTCCTTTGTAATTTTTTAGTCTTAAATTGATTTAGTTCTGCTCTGATCTCTATTTTTTCTTCTCATAATTTGGGAGCGTGATTTGTTCCTTCTTTTCTAGTTCCTTTAAGTGCATTATTAGGTTGTTTATTTGAAATCATTCTACTTTTTTGTGTTTTTTATTGTCAATTACTTTAAAATTTTTTAAATTTTTAAATTTTTAATTTTAATAGTTTGTGGGAAACACGTGGTATTTTGTTACATGGATAAGTTCTTTAGTGGTGATTTCTGAACTTTTGGTACACCTATAATCTGAGCAGTGTACACTGTACCTAATTACAGTCTTTTATTCCTCACCCCCTTTCAACCTTCCCCCTGAGTCCCCAAAATCCATTGGATCATTCTTATGCCTTTGCATCCACATAGCTTAGCTCCCGCTTATAAGTGAGAACATACAATGTTTAGTTTTCCATTCCTGAGTTACTTCACTTAGAATAATGGTCTGCAACTCCTTCCAGGTTGCTGCAAATACTATTATTTTGTTTCTTTTTATGGTTGAGTAGTATTCTATGGTGTATATATATGTATATATATCACTTTCTTTTCTTTTCTTTTTTTTTTGAGTCGGAGTCTCTCTCTGTCACCCAGGCTAGAGTGCAGTGGCATGATCTCAGCTCACTGCAACCTCTGCCTCTCAGGTTCGAGCAATTCTCCTGCCTCAGCCTCACAAGTAGCTGGAATTACAGGTGCGTGCCAACATGCCCAGCTAATTTTTTTTTTTTTTTTTTTTTTTTTTTTTTTTTTTTGAGATGGAGTCTCGCTCTGTCACCCAGGCTGGAGTGCAGTGGCTCGATTTTGGCTCACTGCAAGCTCTGCCTCCTGGGTTCACGCCATTCTCCTGACTCAGCCTCCCGAGTAGCTGGGACTACAGGCACCCACCACCACACCTGGCTAATTTTTTGTATTTTTAGTAGAGATGGGGTTTCACCATGTTCACCAGGATGGTCTCGATCTCCTGACCTCGTGATCCACCCACCTCGGCCTCCCAAAGTGCTGGGATTACAAGCGTGAGCTACCGCCCCCAGCCTAATTTTTGTATTTTTAATAGAGTTGTGGTTTCGCCATGTTGGTCAGGCTGGTCTCCAACTCCTGACCTCAGATGATCTGCCCACCTCAGTTTCCCAAAGTGCTGCGGTTATAGGCATGAACCACTGCGCCCGGCCACTGCCACATTTTCTTTATCCACTCGTTAATTGGTGGACATTTGGGCTGGTTCCATAATTTTACAATTGTGAATTGTGCTGCTATAAACATGTGTGTGCAAGTCTTTTTTTCATGTAATGACTTCTTTTCATCTAGGTGGAAACCCAAAAGCAGGACTGCTGCATCAAAATGGTAGATCTACTTTTAGTTCTTTCCGGAATCTCCATAATGTTTTCCATAGTGGTTGTACGTTCCCGCCAGCAGCGTAGAAGTGTTCCCTTTTCACCATATCCATGCCAATATCTTTTTTTAAAAATTTATGCCCATTCTTACAGGGGTAAAGTGGTATTGCGTTGTGGATTTGACTTGCATTGCCCTGATAGTTAGTGACGCTGAGCATTTTTCCATGTTTGTTGACCATTCATATATCTTCTTTTGAGAATTGTCTATTCATGTCCTTAGCCCTCTTTTCGATGAGAGTATTTGTTTTTTTCTTGCTGATTTGTTTGAGTTCCTTGCAGATTCTGGATATTAGTCCTTTGTTGGATGCATGGTTTGTGAAAAGTTTTATCCACTCTGTGGGTTGTCTGTTTACTGATTATTTCTTTTGCTGTGCAGAAACCTTTTAGTTTAATTAAGTCCCGTCTATTTATCTTTTTTGTTGTTGTTGCATTTGCTTCTGGGTTCTTGGTCATGAAGTCTTTGCCTAAGCCCGTATCTAAAAGAGTTTTTCTAATGTTATCTTCTAAAATTTTGATGGTTTCAGGTCTTAGATTGAAGTCTTTGATACATCTTCAGTTGATTTTTAATAAGGTAAGACATGAGGATTCAGTTTCATTCTTCTACATGTTGCTTGCCAATTATCCCAGCACCATTTGTATGGTATTCTTTCCCCACTTTATGTTTTTGTTTGCTTTGTTGAAGATCAGTTGGCTGTTAGCTTTATTTCTGGGTTCTCTATTCTGTTCCATTGGTCTATTTGCCTATTTTTATACCAGTAACATGCTGTTTTGGTGACTATAGCCTTATAGTAGAGTTTGAAGTCAGGTAAAGAACAAGAAAGGTCAGGTGCAGTGGCTCACACCTGTAATTCCAGCACTTTGGGAGGCCGAGGCAGGTGGATCACCTTAGGTTGGGAGTTCAAGACCAGCCTGACCAACAAGGAGAAACTCCATCTCTACTAAAAGTCAAAAAAATTAGCCGGGTGTAGTGACGCATGTCTGTAATCCCAGCTACTCGGGAGGCTGAGGCGGGAGAATCGCTGGAACCCGGGAGGCGGAAGTTGCCGTGAGCCGAGATCGCGCCACTGCACTTCAGCCCGGGCAACAACAGCGAAACTCCATCTCAAAAAAAAAAAAAAAAAAAAAAAATTGTTCTTTTTACTTAGTCTTGCTTTGGCTATATGGGCTCTTTTTTGGTTCTATATGAATTTTAGGATTGTTTTTTCTAGTTCTGTGAAGATGATGATGGTATTTTGATGGGAATTGCATTGAATTTGTAGATTGCTTTTGGCAGTATAATCATTTTCACAATACTGATTCTACCCATTCATGAGCATGGGATGTGTTTCCATTTGTTTGTGTCATCTGTGATTTCTTTCAGCAGTGTTTTGTAGTTTTCCTTGTAGAGGTCTTTCATCTCCTTGGTTAGGTATATTCCTAAGTATTTTATTATTTTTTTGCAGCTATTGTAAAAGTGATTGAGTTCTCAGTTTGATTCTCAGCTTGATTGCTGTTGGTGTATAACAGTGTTACTGATTTGTGTACATTGATTTTGTATCCTGAAACTTTACTGAATTCATGTATCAGATGTAGTAACTTTTTGGATGAGTCTTTAGGGTTTTCTAGGTATATGATCATATCACTAGCAACCTGCAACAATTTGACTTCTTCTTTACAGATTTGGATTCCCTTTATTCCTCTTGTCTGATTGCTCTGGCTAGGACTTCTAATACTGTATTGAATAGAAGTGGTGAAAGTGGTCATCCTCGTCTTATTCCAGTTCTTAGGGGGAATGCTTTAAACTTTTCCCTGTTCAGTATAATGTTGGCTATGGGTTTATCATAGATGGTTGTTTTTTTATTTGAGAGGGTTTATCATAGATGGTTGTTTTTCTGTTTGTTTGTTTTTGAGACGGAGTCTCACTCTGCTGCCCAGACTGGAGCACAGGGGCATGATACGGGTTCACTGCAACCTCCGCCTCCTGGGTTCAAGCAATTCTCCTGCCTCAGCCTCCCAAGTAGCTGGGATTATAGGCATCCGCCACCACACTTGACAAATTTTTGTATTTTTAGTAGAGTGGGGGACTTCAATACTCACCGAGGTTGAAGCAGCAGTGAGCCCTGATCATCCCACTGCACTCCAGCCTGAACAGGAGTGAGACCCTGTTTAAAAACTTTTTCTAAAGAAAGAAAAAGAAAAGAAAACTGAAACCTTAGTTCAACCTAATTGCCTGATACTGTGTATATAACTCATATAATCTTTCCCTAGTAGAATCCTAAATTACAAGACTAGAGATAGCATTAAAGAGTAATGTTTGATAACATTCTGTGTATCCTTAAGAGAAATATTACAAATCCAAAGAAAAAAAGAGGGTTTGGAAAAAATCAAGCAATTTATTATTATTGTTATTATTATTATTATTTTTTGAACAGAGTCTCACTCCATTACCCAGGCTAGAGTACGGTGGCATGATCTCGGCTCACTGCAACCTCCACCTCCCGGGTTGAAGCAATTCTTACACCTAAGCCTCCCCAGTAGCTGGAATTACAGGCATGTACCACCACGCGCAGCTAATTTTTGTATTTTTAGTAGAAACGGAGTTTCACCATGTTGGCCAGGCTGGTCTCAAACTCCTGAGCTCAAGTGATCTGCCTGTCTTGGCCTCCCAAAGTGTTAGGATTACAGGCATGAGCCACTAATCAAGTAATTTTTAAAGAAGAATTTGAACTATTCAAAGAGAATTAGAAAGTGACATAATAAACATGAGGAATGATTTCACATCAGTGCTTCATATCACTTTTCTGTTGAATCCCAGTGTTCTCTCTTAGACAATCTTTTTGAAGTATGAATATCTACTTGCTATATGGTATGAAGTATGAATATCTACTTGCTATATGACCTATATGGTCACTAATGACCATATAGGGTACTGCCAGATTGTTTTAAAGAATCAGACTCCGGTAGAGGCATTTGTTTTTTAATTTTTAATTTTTCCTTTTTTTTTTTTTTTGAGACAGAGTCTCGCTCTGTTGCCCAGGCTGGAGTGCAGTGGCCGGATCTCAGCTCACTGCAAGCTCCGCCTCCCGGGTTTACGCCATTCTCCTGCCTCAGCCTTCGGAGTATCTGGGACTACAGGCGCACGCCACCTCGCCCGGCTAGTTTTTTGTATTTTTTAGTAGAGACGGGGTTTCACCATATTAGCCAGGATGGTCTCGATCTCCTGACCTCGTGATCCGCCTGTCTTGGCCTCCCAAAGTGCTGGGATTACAGGCTTGAGCCACCGCGCCCAGCATTAATTTTTAATTTTTCAATCAACTCTGATAATTAAGGTATGGACATCTTAAACTCTAGATAGAATATCTTATTATTATTATTCAGTGTGTAATTTACACCATCTTTAAATTATGCTATACTTAATTATATCCCTAAATATAAAATATTCTGCCATCACAAGGAAAGTATCATTTCATTATATAGTTTATGCTTGTCATTATCTTATTGTCTCTAATGCTACAAATATTTAAATATGTTGAAGTGGTTTGTATAGTAGTTACATAGGTGAAAAGAAAGAGCTATATTATTTGCAATTCAACCAAATGAAAATAATAAATTAGATTAAATCTGGAGAAAAGATTAGTACATTTTTGTTGCTTTCCAAACATTAATATCAAGGAGAGGGTTCAAGATGCCTGAGGAAATGCAGCTAGTATGCACCTCCTCTATGGAGAGGGACAAATATAGCAAGTAGATATTCATACTTCAAAAGATTGTCTAAGAGAGAACACTGGGATTCAACAGAAAAGTGATAGGAAGCACTGAAAGCAGGGAAGGAGGCAGCTTGCTTAGCCAGTATTGGATGAGAAGTGGGAGAAGCTTCCAAACACAGGGAAAGGGTAAGAGAAAAACCCTCAGAGCTTCATACTTCTGCCATCGTCTTTTATAACGTAGCTGCAGAACGACTCAAGCCATGCAGGTCTCAAGTCTAACAGGAAGGTGCTTAGAGATTGCACAGAGACACAGCTTCAAAGAGTGAACTCATACAAAGTCCCAGAGGCATCCAAGGCCAGAGTAGCTTTAGCTTGGTGCCATTTTCAGAGCCTAGCCTCTGGGGATTTGTATCTTGCCCTGGGGCCAGGCTGATGCTGACATTGCTGCCACCGGACTGAGAAGTGAGAGGGGAGGCCGGGCACTCCCATGCAACCCTAGGACAAATCTCACCACTGCAGCTGCAGGCTGCTGTGGGCCAAGGCCTGGGCAAACTGCACTGCCTACAGCTGCCTGCCTGCACTACTCCAGCTGGGACGGGTCCCACCCTCCCTGAGGGCAGGCCCATAGCACAGCTGCCACTGCCCACACCTGAGCATTCTGCCTGTGGCCTGTGGACCACTCTGCCTCTACTTATCACAAAAAGCACCTAAATTCACTACCAGAGGGCCAGAGTACAAGTTGGCCAGCCCAGTACCATTCCTCCAGTACTCAAGCATGCTATCCAGGGACCTGAAAATCACCCATCCCAATCTATGACCATTGACACCTGAATGGCCACTCCTGCGGGGGTCTAAGATTGGGCTGATCCATCCTGCTGATACCTTCACAGCTGGCAGTGCTACCAGTGCAACTCAACCTGTCACAGCCCTCGCCAATACAAGCACAGACTGTTTGGGCCCCAGTGGGTTGCTCCACCACTGCTACTGCCATCAGTCATTTCCCAGCAGCTACCCACGAGCCCAAAACCTACCCAAACACCTGGATTGTCACTAGCACTACCAGCATTTGAGCAAGCCACCTGGAGGCCCAAGAATTTGACCCACTTAACACTGGTGCCAGTACAAACAGCTCTGGGGCCGGCCTTGCTAGAAACTTAGACATCCAATACAAGAAACTCACAGAACACCAGGAAATTCATCACAAAAAGATCACCACCTAGGCACATAGTTATTAGGTTATCTGAAGTCGAGAAGAAGGAAAGAATCTTTTTTTTTTTTTTTTTTGAGACAGAGTCTCGCTCTGTTGCCCAGGCTGGAGTGCAGTGGTGCGATCTCAGCTCACTGCAAGCTCCGCCTCCTGGGCCCACGCCATTCTCCTGCCTCAAGCCTCCCGAGTAGCTGGGACCACAGGCGCCCACCACCGTGCTTGGCTAATTTTTTGTATTTTTTTTTTTTTTAGTAGAGACAGGGTTTCACCATGTTAGCCAGGATGGTCTCGATCTCCTGACCTTGTGATCCGCCTGCCTCGGCCTCCCAAAGCGCTGGGATTACAGGCGTGAGCCACCGCGCCCAGCCAGAAGGAAAGAATCTTAAGAGCTGTGAGGCAAAAGCATCAGGTAACCTATAAAGGAAGACTTATCAGATTAACAACAGTTTCTCAGCAGAGACCCTATAAGCTATATGGGATTGGGGTCTTATCTTTAGCTTCCTTAAACAAAACAATTATCAGCCAAGAATTTTGTATCCAGCGAAACTAAGCTTCACAAACAAAGATACAGTCTATTTCAGACAAACAAATGCTGAGAGAATTTGCCACTACCAAGCCAGCAGAAACTCTACAAGCTAGAAGGGACTGGTGGCTCTTCTGGTCCCAGAAGCCTCCAAACTAACCTTGGGGAATGATTTAACTGTTTAGACCCCACATCATGCGGCAGGACTACTGTACTCTAGAGAAAGGCTTTGGCTAACAGATAGCTGACTCCTTAAATATCAGGCCCTGCTGTTAGAGGGTTCCCACATCCAATTAAAGACTTGTTCTAGCCTAAATCCAGCCACCTTCCTCCCTGAGGAAACTGGGGAACCTGAAGATAACTGTGAACAAGTCATAGTACAAATCTATGCAGCCAGGGAGGAACTCAGGGAAACTCCCCTAGAGAATTCAGACTGGACCCTCTTCACAGATGGAGCTCTTTTACAGAACAAGGGATCCGCAAGGCAGGATGCGCAGTAATCATTGACTACTTGCTCCAAGGAAGCTCGAGGAGGCCATAATCCCCCTGGGAACATAACTCCATTGGCTTAAATATCAGGCCCTGTTGTTAGAGGGTTCCCACATCCAATTAAAGACTTGTTCTAGCCTAAATCCAGCCACTATTTGATTCTATTGAATTTGATTCTATTGAAAGTGTGTCTCTTCCTCCAGGCACAAGCGCTCAATTAGCTGAGCTAATAGCTCTTACAAGAGCAATTGAATTAAGCAAAGGAAAGGTAGCTAATATTTACGCTGACTCCAAGTATGCTTTCCTAGTTCTCCATGCTCATGCGGCCATTTGGAAGGAAAGGAATTTTCTTTTTTTTTTTTTTGAGATGGACTTTTGCTTTTGTTGCTCATGCTGGAGTGCAGTGGCATGATCTCAGCTCACTATAACCTCTGTCTCCCAGGTTCAAGCGATTCTCCTGCTTCAGCCTCCCAAGTAGCTGGGATTACAGGCACCTACCACCACGCCCGGATAATTTTTGTATTTTTAGTAGAGACAGAGTTTCACTATGTTGGCCAGGCTGGTCTCGAACTCCTGAACTCGTGATCCTCCCGCCTCAGACTCCCAAAGTGCTGGGATTATAGGTGTGAGCCACCATGCAGGGCCTGGAAAGGCATTTTCTTACCACTAATGGATCTCCTATAAAATATCACCAGGAAATTAATACATTACTATCCTCAGTTTTCCTTCCATGAGAAATTGCAGTAATACATTGTAGGGAACATCAAAAGGGAACAAATGAGGTAGCTGAAGGAAATAGATTAGCTGATCAGACAGCTAAGTCAGTGCCAAGAAAGCCTCAAGACATCAACACTTCAAACCCTAGTCTGGGAAGGTTCCATAAGAGGAATCAAACCTCAGTACTCCCCTACAGAAGTAGAATGGGCCACTTCTCGAGGGTCTACATTTCTGCCCTCAGGATGGTGACAGTGGCAGAATGGCAAGCTCCACTTGCCAGCCTCCAGCCAATGGAAAGTCCTTGAAGTCCTTCACCAAGCTTTTCACCTGGGAAAGGATAAGACATATCAATGTGCCCAGAGATTGTTTTCAGGAGATAACTTGCTAAAAACACTTAAGGAGGTTATTAATGCTTGTGAAGTCTGTCTTAAAAATAATCCTGAACAGGCGACTCCTTCCTCCTCAACCCCAAAGAATAGGAGGCTATCCAGGGGAAGACTGCCAAATAGACTTCACCCACATGCGGAAGACAAAGAGCATCCAATACCTGCTGGTATGGGCAGACACCTTCACTCACTGGGTAGAGGCACTCCCATGCCGTACAGAAAAAGCCTCTGAGGTAATAAAAGTGTTAATGAAATAACTCCCCGCTTTGGTCTACCTAGGTATCTTCGAAGTGACAATGGACCCTCGTTTAAGGCAGCTGTCACACAAGGGGTCTCAAAAGCACTTGGCATAGAATACTGTCTCCCCTGTGTTTGGAGACTCCATCCTCAGGAAAGGTAGAGAAAACTAATGACATGATCAAGAGACACCTCAGAAAATTATCCCAAGAAGGTCACCTTCCTTGGATCACTCTTCTTCCTATGGCATTACTACGAATAAAAAATACCCCTTCAAAAATAGGTCTTAGCCCTTTTGAGATGCTGTATGGACGACCTTTCTTTACCAATGATTTTCTATTAGATCAAGAAAACTCTGAGCTATTCAAGCGTGTAACTTCTCTGTCTCACTTGCAACAGGTATTAGCACAATTAGCAAAGGCCCAACCCCAGGAAACTGGGCCACCTCTATTTAACCCAGGAGATTTGGTACTGGTGAAGGCTCTCCCTTCTCTCTCTTCCACCCTAAGCCCAAGCTGGGAAGGGCTTTACACCGTTCTTTAAACTCCCTTGGCAATAAAAGTTACAGGAATCGACTTTTGGATACATCACACTCGAGTCAAAGCTGGAAAGCTGAGGGAGCAACCCGTGACAGCCCAGAGGAACGACCTGAATATCAATGCGAAGAAGTAGGAGACCGTAAGCTGAAAATCACAAAAGGTAAGTAATGGAGTAAGAACTACTCACCTTAGTCTCGCCTCTACCTCACCAAATACTTTTTGCTGTTTCTACCTCTCTTTTTAAGCCAAATATTACTATATACTATAGCACCCTCATGGTGTAATATCGAACAGAGAACCTCAATTACTGTAGCATTTTGCTTAATTACTATCCTCACAGCAGGAATAATGGTTATTAACCGACAGTAAACATGAGCGTTTTACTATCACTGGGTCTGTTAGGACTTTTTATGGGACTTACTAATACGTCACACCCTTTAGCTCCTACAATATCTGCCATGGTCCATTTCTGCAACAAGACTAATTGTTGGGTCTGTCCTAAGCGGTTTTCTCAGTTCAACAGCACTGAGGAACCTTACAATGACCTGGAACTCATAGTCTTAGGATTCCATTTGTTGGCTTTACTTTTAACCCTTAAAGACATATCAGGCATAAATGGAACATGGTATGAGAGCACTTTCTTTCTTTTTTTTTTTTTTTTTCCTTGAGACAGTCTTGCTCTGTCACTCAGGCTGGAGTGCAGTGGCGCAATCCTGGCTCACTGCAACTTCCACCTTCTGTGTTCAAGCAATTCTGCCTCAGCCTCCCCAGCAGCTGGGATTACAAGCATGCACTACCACACCCAGCTAATTTTTTTTATTTTTATTTTTTATTAGAGAGGGGGTTTCACCATGTTGGCCCGGCTGGTCTCAAACTCCTGACCTCAGGTGATCGGCCCACCTCAGCCTCCCAAAGTGCTGGGATTACAGGCATGAGCCACCACGCCCAGCCATGAATATTGTGGTGGCAGGCGTGGTGACACGCACCTGTAGTCCCAGCTACTCGGGAGGCTGAGGCAGGAGAATCACTTGAACCCAGGAGTCAGAGGTTGTAGTGAGCTGAGATCGCACCACTGCACTCCAGCCTGGATGACAGAGCGAGACTCCGTCTCAAAAAAAAAAAACCCCCAAAACCGAAAAACAACATTCATTCATTCAACAAACATTTGCGCATTATGTACCACGCTGTCATAAGCATTAGGGATAGTGCTTTAAACAGACAAGATGGAATATCCTGGAACACACATTCTAGTAACAATAAACAAACATAAACAAATTCGTAAATAGCATGCTAGATTGTAAAAAGTACTCTGGTATATGGAGAAAAAGAAAAGTGTATGTGGTGTTAATTTTAATTATGGCAGCCATGGAGGGCCTCACTGACGGTGACAGAAGCCAAAGCGCCTGAAGGAGGTGAAGGGGAGCCACGCAAATAACTGGAGGAAGAGGTTCCTCAACCAAGGCAAGTGAAAAGGCCCTGGGGCAGGAGTATGTCAGCGGTGTTCAGGGAAGAGCAAACTGTCTAGTATGGCTTCAGATGAATAAGAAGATGGCCTAGGAAGATGGGGTAGGAGAGGATTTTGTAAGCCATTATAAAAGCTTCGGCTTTTCGGCCAGGCGCGGTGGCTCACGCCTGTAATTCCAGCACTTCGGGAGGCCGAGGCGGGCGGATCACGAGGTCAGGAGATCGAGATTATCCTGGCTAACACGGTAAAACCCTGTCTCTACTAAAAATAAAAAAATTAGCCGGGCGTGGTGGCAGGCGCCTGTGGTCACTTGGGAGGCTGGAGACAGGAGAATCGCTGGAGCCCGGGACGTGGACGTTGCAGTGAAACGAGATCTCGCCACTGCACTCCAGCCTGGGCGACAGAGCGAGACCCTCTCTCAAAACAGAAAACAAAACAAAATGTTAGTTTTTAGAATCTGAAACTCCTAGTAGAGGCCAAAAGTTGTTTTGCGAAAAGGAGACTGACGAGGAAACCCGGCGGAGTCTGCCCAAATATGTGCAGAGAAGACCCCGCCGCGGGCGCCCCCTGGTGGATAAAAGGGCCGCTCGGAGAGCCGCTCTGCTCTCGAGACGGACACAAACGGGGCACAAAACATTATACTGAGACCGTTCTGAGGGACAGGCTTCCGTAAAAAAAGGCAAGGGCGGACCAGGGTTTTCAAAACCGCCACACCGGGGGCTGGACCAACCAGGACTTTAGGTCAGCTGGGCGGTCTGGCGCCCACACGCCGGCCGGAAGGAGCTGCCCGGAAGCGGGGGCGGTGCCGGCGAGATGACGCAAGAAGGGTCGCGCAGAGGGTGACGTGTGGCGTAGAAGACGCGGACAGCCTGCGCCTGTCAGCACCCCCGGGGTTTGTAGCAGAGGAGGGGCGGGCGCCATGGCGGTTCTGCTAGAGACCACTTTGGGCGACGTCGTCATCGACTTGTACACCGAGGAGCGGCCGCGTGGTGAGGCTTGAGCCGTACTCATCTGTCGCCGGGGCCCCCGAGCTTGTCCCCCTACTTTCCTTTCTCTGCGCAGTCCAGGGCAGAGATTGACTGGAGCTCGAGCTTCTGGGCTGCTGGTGCCCACGACTGGGCTATTTTATTAACCGGCCTTGGCTAGAAGAGTTTTTGTGACGAGAATTGTTTGAGCCTTGGCAGCCCTTCTCCCCTCTCTTGTGCTGGCCAGTCCGGTGGAAGGTGCTTGCGGTCATTAATTGCCTTTGGGGCGTGTGTGTGTGTGATTTGAGCTGCACATACAATACCCATAGCTTTTGCGCCTTTATTGTGTTTACTCGTGAGAGGAACACAGCAACTTTGCTTGGTGTGTAATCGGTTAAATCTTGATGAAGGCAGTTAGGGTGTGATTGATGCAGCGAGTGTGGGCATCACACCTGGGTGGAGGAGGAAGAGGTTGTCTGGAGTGTGGACTGAGCCTTCGAGGCACTGGGCTAAGTCCTGGGCTTGACTTCTTGCCCCTGAGGGTCTGATTTTCCATCGGGGGAAATAGACACAGGAACCCATTTTAGTTTTATATGTGTTATGGTAGAAGAATGTATAAGTTGCCATGGAAACCAGAGGAGGGCGTCTTCTTTGGTGGGGGTGGGAAGAAGCAAAGCTTCTATAGAACACTTGAACTAGTCCTTTCAAAGATGAATGGGAATGAGGGTTTTCTTAGCTTGGACTCTTTGTTTGGAATTTTCTGGAAACGGCAAGTAGTTTGGTGTGGCTGGAAGGACTGGTATGAGTCGTGGAACGGTAGACTCGAGTGTGGTCGGATACGCTTAGGTCAGGTCGTGAATAGTCTTGTGTGCCCTACTGATGATCAGAGTCCTTGAAGACTTTAAAAGCAGTATTGAGGCATGGCATACTTGTTTTGAGAAGGTAATAGGCAGTAGTGTGGAGAAAGTATCAGAATCAGGAAGAAACTTACACTAGAAGAGATTAGTTACAAACAGGGTCCTATTCACATGGAATGCAGAACCTATCAAAAAAGGTGAAATAAGTCGCAATATTGTACAATAACTACCTCCTGCTGTGCTCCACTTTCCACCGCATGCAGCTATTCCTCCCTCTTCTCCACCTGGCAGAAACACTGCAAACTCTCCGGTACCATTTTTGCCAATCTTTTGCTGTTCCCTTCTAACCAGTATTCCTCTCCACTCTTGTCCTTCTGGCAAACTTACTGCTTTTTATCTAAATCTCAGATCAAGTGTCATCTCTTCTTTGAAGCTCTCCCTCCTTTCTAAGCAGAGTTACCTGAGGTTTCCTCTGCTCTGTCTTAGGTCTTTTATAAACCACATGACACGTTTTATTTTAACATTTACCTATTATCCTGGAGTTGTTTACAAGTCGTGTCCTCTCTCAAGAATGTAAACTCCACTGAGAGCAGGAACTATACCATAATTATCATCTCTATATCCTGAGTACCTAGTACAATGTCTGCTACTTTTAGGGCACACACTAGGGGTTCATTATAATGACTAATGGATATAAATGTATTAGTTAGGACCCTTTGTGCAAGTGACAGAAACCCAACTCTAACTGGCTTAAACAAAGAAAATAATTGGTTGCCTCATAATACTGGGGTAAGCTTAGTTTTAAGGGTGGTTGAATCCAGTGTTTCAAATAATATTTAGAGAATTTTGTTTTTTATCCATTGATTTTGCTTTTCTTTGAGTTCCTTTGACGCTCTGTCCATGTAGAACAGCACCTGGCAAAATGAATGGGCCTCTTTCCCCAGAGCTGTGAGGAAATAAAGGCGGGGGGTAGAGCTACCCCACCCAATTAACAAGCAGTGGTTCTGCAAAGATAAGCGCGTAACACCAAAACATAAGTCCACCCCCTGTACATATTTGTAAGCATATGACTGGAGATCTGCTTACGTGTGTACCTGCTATATTTATACTCACTTATCAATCTATGATCAACATATCCAGACTTACCTACCTTCCTTCCATTCTTTCTTCCTTTTCTTTTTTAACTTATTATTATAGAAAATTTAAAACACAGATGTAGAGAGAATCATGTAAATGAACTCTCATGTCCACATGACCAGCTTTGTTTAACAGCTGTGAACACATAGCAAATCTTTCTTCATTTATAATACCCCCACTTCCAGTGCATCTGTTTAATCTGTAATTACTTCAGTACGTACTTCTAAAATATAAGGTCTCTTTAAAAAAACAAAAAAATGGAACTATGAGCTTAAGTACCACATAAGTGACAGGTTAAAAAAAGAAAAAAAAATTTGACAGGGAAAAGGGAAAAATACTAAAAAAAGAGAAAAAGTTGTAAAAAAAAAAAAAAAAGGATAAAAAAACAGAACCACAAATCTCATCACACTTTGAAAAAACTAGCAATAAGTTTTTAGTATCATTTAAACTCATAAACTTTAAAAAAATTTAAATTAGGACCCAAAGTCCATATATTGGTTAAAATGTCGCATATATGTTTAATCTATTGGTTCTCCCCCTTTTTTTTCTTGAAAAAAGTATGAGAAAGAATCTGGGTGCTTTGTCTTGTAGAATTTCTCTTGTTTTGGGTTTGACTGATTATTTACTGGGTGCGTTAACATATTCCTGTGTCCCCTCTGTTTCCTATAAATTGTTCTTTAGCTTCAGAGCCTTGGTTAGATTCCAGTTTAATGTTTTTGGCAAGAATATTTCACATGAGATAGTGTGTTCTTTCAGCTGCATCACATTCAGGAGGCACTTGATATCTGGTTGACTCTTTCTGTGATGTTAAAATTGATCAGTGGGTTAAAGCCTTGCTGCCCTTATAAATTGTTCCCATCAGATTTTGATGAAAGACCTAAAGATTTTGGCAGCCATTGATGATCATTGCCTAAATCCATTATTTTTGTTTTCTAGTAAAAGGACCACTCCTATCTGTTAAACAGGAAGCCCAGAAATATATTCAAGAAAAACAACTGCAAGACTGATATTCAGCACTCTTGAACAGCTCAGCCCCGTCTTATCACTCCAGTCTGTTAATCCTGTATTACTCTGCAATACCAGACTATTACAGAACTTTGGTCTTTTGGACCTCCCCTAAAACATTTAAATTTCCATTTCCAGGCCTTTTCATAGTCTTCCAAACCTAAAATGCTCACCCCTCACTCTCTGCTAGTCCAGTTCTTTTAATGCTTGCCTTAACCTTCCCTGAGGTTTTCTGATTTCCCTAGCCAGAAACAATCTTTTGAACTTTTGTGGAATTTTTAAAACTACTTTTAACCATTTTACTATTTAAGTGGCACACATGTTATTAATTAGATATGCCCCGTATGTAACTACTTGTGTTCAGATGTAAGGACCCTAATTTAATGTAAGCTTTTTGAGGGCAGGAATTGCCTCATATATCTTACAAAAGTCTGCCTGCTTTCTAACTTAGTGCCTTAAGAACTTGTTAATGTGTCTTTCCATGACTAGACTGTGAACTTTTTGAGAGCAGGGACCACAGTTTAATGGCATTTGTGGTGGCAGTGTCAGGCATCTAGAAGGTACTCAGTAAATGTTTATTGGATAAGCAGATTAATTTATATGAGAAAGATTGTTCATAAGTGTATGGATTTTTATAAAGGGCTGTTTATTATTAAAGAAATGACCTGGGATGTTTGACTTTTTCCTAATTGATATAATCTGTATCCATTTTTATATATTCTGCTAGATCCTTTCCTATTACAATATGCTCTTTAAGTGTTCTTTTTTCTCGCAATAAAATCAATCCATCAGTAAATTATTGCTTATCACAGATAAGTGTCAGTTTTCTGTATTAGCCCAGATGCCCCAAAAGTCCTATAAAAGAAAGAAAAAGGTAATTTAAATTTTTTTTTTTTTTCCTAGACGTATTGCCCTTTTATTTCGTTTTATTTTGAGACGGAGTCTCACTCTGTTGCCCAGGCCGGAGTGCAGTGGTGTGATCTTGGCTCACTGTGACCTCCAACTCCTGGGTTCAAGTGATTCTCCTGCCTCAGCTTCCCCAGTAGCTGGGATTATAAGTGCCCACCACCATGCCTGGCTAATTTTTTTGTATTTTTGGTTGAGATAGGGTTTCACCATATTGGCCAGGCTGGTCTTAGACTCCTGAACTCAAGTGGTCCACCCACCTTGGCCTCCCAAAGTGCTGGGATTGCAGGTGTGAGCCACGGCACCCAGCCTAGTGCCCTTTTTTATAGCTTTGGACGTTTGACTTTTGTTTTCTTTTAATGGTAATTTAGAAATTACATTTTACTGTTGTTTTACTTATTTAAAAATGTATTTGAGGATTACTGTGATAAATTTGGTATTTACTTTTCTTTCAGCCTGCTTGAATTTCTTGAAATTGTGCAAAATAAAATATTACAATTATTGCCTTATTCACAATGTACAGGTGAGTTGGTAGATATTAGTCTTTTCCTTTGTTATTGGAACTATCTAACAAACTCTGTGAATTAACAAAGAATCCTACATATTACAGAGGGATTTTATCATACAAACTGGCGATCCTACAGGGACTGGCCGTGGAGGAGAGTCTATTTTTGGGTAAGTTGTTTTATTTATTTATTTATTACCTCTGGAAGGGCAGAACAAATTCTTTTGTTCTTAAATGAGGAAAAATATAATTGCTTATGCTTCAATCTGCATTTTAAAATATGGTTTAAATTTAGATTTTTCCCCCAAGTTCCCTAAATGTCTAGAAAAAAAGTAATATTTTGAATCCTGTTGGCATTTCTGTAAAGAAGTAATTGGTAACCCTGTGTGTTACTAGTACTTCTGTATTTCATTTTGAGAGTACTTACATTTTATAACCTTGTATGTTTTTTCAGCCAACTGTATGGTGATCAAGCAAGCTTTTTTGAGGCAGAAAAAGTCCCAAGAATTAAGCACAAGAAGAAAGGCACAGTGTCCATGGTGAATAATGGCAGTGATCAACATGGATCTCAGGTTAGGAAATGAGTAAGAATATGAGGTTTGCTTAGAAGTGAAGGACTGGAAGGAGCCCACAGAGTTATTTTTTAAACTATCCAGTAAGACTTAGAGGGTTTCAGTCAGAAATATTTGTTATGGAAAAAAATGCACTTTTTCTATATTAAAAAAAATTATTCTTTTAAATATAAAGCATTCCCATTGTGAAGAATTGAGAAAATGCAGAAAAGTACAAAGAAAAACATTACCTACACCTCCACCATCCATGATTATCACTGTTCACATTTGTGGCTCGTTTTTCAGTATTTCTTTTTATTTTATTTATTTATTTATTTATTTATTTATTTATTTAATGAGATGGAGTCTCACTCTGTCGCCCATGCTGGAGTGTGATGGCACGATCTCAGCTTACTGCAACCTTTGCCTCCCGGGTTCAAGCAATTCTCCTGCCTCGGCCTCCCGAGTAGCTGGGATTACATGCGCCTGCCACAACACCTGGCTAATTTTTGTATTTAGTAGAGGCGGGGTTTCACCATATTAGCCACGATGATCTCAATCACTTAACCTCATAGTCCACTCGCCTTGGCCTCCCAAAGTGCTGGGATCACAGGCGTGAGCCACCGCACCCAGCTATTTTTCAGTATTTCTTACTTTTTAAAAATACTATGTAGAGTACCTTCTATTCATTGCCTTGTTTAATTCTCCCAACAACCCTGTTAGAGTAGGTACTTCTGTTTTCTACTATATACACATGAATTTGAGTTACGACTTGTCCAAGTATTTTATTTTATTTTATTTATTTATTTTGAGACAGAGTCTCACTCTGTCAGCAAGGCTGGAGTGCAGTGGCGCCATCTCGGCTCACTGCAACCTCCGCCTCTCAGGTTCAAGCGATTCTCCTGCCTCAGCCTCCCTAGTAGCTGGGATTACAGGTGCCTGCCACCACGCCCAGGTACTTTTTGTATTTTTAGTAGAGATGGGGTTTTGCCACGTTGGCTAGGCTGGTCTCAAACTCCTGACCCCAGATGATCCACCTGCCTCGGCTTCCCAAAATGCTGGGATTACAGGTGTGAGCCACCGTGGCCAACCAAAAAATACTTTATTACTAAAAAATACTTCTGATCACGTGAGTCTTCAGTAACTCATAATCTTTTCACTGGTGAAGGGTCTTGCTTTGATGTTGATGGCTGTTGACTAATCAGGGTGGTGATTGCTGAAGGTTGGTGTGACTGTGACAGCTTCTTAAAATAAGACAACTGACTGGCACGGTGGCATACATCTGTAATCCCAGTACTTTGCAGGGGCAAGGCAGGCAGATCAGTTGAGCTCAGGATTTCGAGACCAGTCTAGGAAACATGGTGAAAACCTCATCTCCCCCCCAAAATACAAAAATTAACTGGGCATAGTGGTATATGGCTGTAGTTCCTGCTTCTTGGGAAGCTGAGGTGGGAGGATCACTTGAGCTCGGGAGGTCAAGGGTGCTGTGAGCTGTGATTGCACCACTGCACTCCAGCTTGGGTGACAGTGAGACCTTGTCTTGCAAATAAATAAATAAGACACAGAAGTTTGCCATGTTGATGGACTCTTCCTTTCATGAAACATTTCTGTGTATCATACAATGCTGTTTGATAGCATTTAGTAGAATTCTTTTAAGATTGAAGTCAATCCTCTCAAACCCTGCTACTACTGTATCAGCCAAGTTTATGTAATATCCTAAATCTTTTGTTGTCGTTTCAACAATGATCATAGCATCTTCACCAGGAGAAGAGTCCATCTCAGTAAATCACTTGACTGGGTGCGGTGGCTCAGGCCTGTAATCCCAGCACTTTGGGAGGCTGAAACCGGCGCATCACCTGAGGTCAGGAGTTTGAGACCAGCCTGACCAATATAGTGAAACTCCGTCTCTACTGAAAATACAAAAATTAGCTCGGTGTGGTGGCAGGTGCCAGTAGTCCCAGCTACTTGGGAGGCTGAGACAGGAGAATTGCTTGAACCTGGGAGGCGTGGGTTGCAGTGAGCCGACATTGCACCACTGCACTCCAGCCTGAGCAATGCGGCAAGTCTGTCTCAAAGAAAGAAAGGGAAGAAAACCACTCTGTTTGCTTATCCTTAAGAAGCAGCTCCCCGGCCGGGCGTGGTGGCTCAAGCCTGTAATCCCAGCACTTTGGGAGGCCGAGACGGGCGGATCACTAGGTCAGGAGATCGAGACCATCCTGGCTAACACGGTGAAACCCCGTCTCTACTAAAAAAATACAAAAAATTAGCCGGGCGAGATGGCGGGCGCCTGTAGTCCCAACTACTCGGGAAGCTGAGGCGAGAGAATGGCGTAAACCCGGGAGGCGGAGCTTGCAGTGAGCTGAGATCTGGCCACTGCACTCCAGCCTGGGCAACACAGCGAGACTCCGTCTCAAAAAAAAAAAAAAAAAAAAGAAGCAGCTCCATATCTGATTGGGTTTGATCATGAGATTGCAGCATTCAGTCCCATCTTCAGGCTCTACTTCTAATTCTCATTCTCTTGCAATTTCTACCACATTTGCAGTTACTTCCTTCACTGAAGTCTTGAGCCACTCAAAGTCATCCATGAGGGTTGGAATCGACTTCTTCCCAACTTCTGTTAATATTGGTATTTTGACCTCCTCCCACAAATCACGAATGTTCTTAATGACATCGAGAATGGTGAATCTTTTTCAGAAGGTTTTCAATCTACTTGCCCATATCCATCAGAGGAATCACCGTCTATGGCAGCTATAGCCTTACAAAATGTGTTTTTTTATTTTTATTTTTATTTTTAGAGATGGGGCCTCACTACATTGCTCAAGTGATCCTTCTGCCTCAGCCTCCTGAGTAGTTGGGACTATAGGTACACGCCACATGCCAGGCTGTATTTCTTAAATAATAATACTTGAAAGTTGAAATTACTCTTTGATCCTGGCTCCTTAAGGACTGTTATGTTAGCAGGCATGAAAACAGAATTTTTATTTTTTGAGACAGTCTCACTCTGTCACCCAGGCTGGAGTACAGTGGTGCAGTCTTACCTCACTGCAACCTCTGCCTCCCTGGTTCAAACAATTCTCTTGCCTCAGCCTCCTGAATAGCTGGGATTATAGGCATGTACCACCATGCCTGGCTAATTTTTTGTATTTATAATAGAGATGGGTTTTCACCATGTTGACCATGTGAGCCAGGCTGGTCTTGAACTGCTGGCCTCAAGTGGTCCGCCTGCGTCAGCCTCCCAAAGTGCTGGGTTTACAGGTGTGAGCCACTATGCACAGCTGAAAACAATATTAATTTCCTTTTGTACGTCATATCCATCAGAGCTCCTGGGTGACCCAGAGTATTGACAATGAGCAGTAACATTTTAAAAGGATTTCTTATTAAAAGTGCAGTAATATTAAAAAGGATCTTTGTTCTGAGCAGCAGGTCTCAACAGTGATCTTAAAATATTTGATAAAACCTGCTGTAAACAGATGTGCTGTCATCCAAGCTTTGTTGTTTCATTTCTAGAGCACAGGCAGAATAGATTTAGCATCATTGTTAAGGGCCCCAGGATTTTTGATATAGTCAACGAGCATTGGTTTCAACTTAAAGTCACTATCCTGTAACAGAAGAGTCAGCTTGTCCTTTGAAGCTAGGTGTTGACTTTTCCTCTGTAGCTGTGAAAGTCCTAAGTGGCATCATCTTCCAATATAAGGCTGTTTCATCTACATGGAAAATTTGTTATTTCATGTAGTCATCTTCATCAGTGATCTTAGCTACATCTTCCAGATAACTTGCTGCATGCTGCAGCTTCTTTTTTTATTTTTATTTTTTGTGACAGGGTCTCACTCTGTCACCCAGGCTGGATTGCAGTGGCGTGATCTTGACTCTCTGCAACCATCGCCTCCCGGGTTCAAGAAATTCTCCTCCCTCAGCCTCCTGAGTAGCTGGGATTACAGGTGCACACCACCGTGCCTGGCTAACTTTTGCGTTTTTAGTAGAGGCGGAGTTTCAACATGTTGGTCAGGCTGGTCTTGAACTCCTGACCTTGTGATCCACCTGCCTCGGCCTCCCAAAGTGCTGGGATTACACAGGCATGAACCACTGCACCTGGCCACTTGCTGTAGCTTCTGTGTCAGCACTTGCTGCATCACCTTGCACTTTTAAATCATGGAGACAGCTTCTTTCCTTAAACTTCTCTTTTTTTTTTTTTTTTTTTTGAGACGGAGTAATCCACTGCACCTGACCTCTTTCCTTAAACTTCATGAACTAACCTCTGCTAGCTTCAGACTTTCTTCTGCAGCTGCCTCCCTCTCTCAGCCTTTATAGAATTGAAGAAAGTTAGGGCTTGTTTGAAATTAGACTTTAGCTTAGGGGATCGTTGTGGCTGGTTTGACTTATGTAGATTATTAAAACTTTCTTCATATCATCAGTTAGCCTGTTTCATTTTCTTATCATTCATGGAATAGCACTTCTAATTTTCTTCAAGAACTTTTCCTTTGCATTTACAACTCAGCTATTGTTTGTTACAAGAGGCCTAGCTTTCGGCTTATCTTGGCTTTCAACATGCCTTTCTCACTATGCTTAGTCCTTTTTAGCTTTTGGTTTAAAGTGAGAGATGTGCCACTCTTCCTTTTACTTGAACACGTATAGAGTTAATTGGCCTAATTTCAATATTGTTGTGTCTCGGGGAATAGGAGCACTGAGAGGGAGAAAGATGGGAATGGCTGGTTGTTGGATTAGTCAGAACACATACAACATTTATGGATTAAGTTCACCATCTTGTATGGGCACAGTTTGTGGTGCCCCAAAATAATGACAGTAGTAAGATCAAAGATTACAGATTGTAATAACAGATATAATAGTAATGAAAAAGTTTGAAATCTTGTGAGAATTACCAAAACATGAGCCAGAAACATGAAGTGAGCATATGCTGTTGGGAAAATGGCACCAGTAGACTTAATACACGGTTGCCAGAAATCCTTAATTGTAAAAAATGCAGTAGCTGCAAAGCGCAATAAGATGAGGTATGCCAGTATAAGCTTTGTACTTTTTACTTAGTTCTAGTAACAAGTGTCTAAGAATTGGTGCAGTAAATGTGGACTCTTAACTTTTGTGTATTTTTTTGTCAGTGTGTAACTGATTTCAGTTTGAGTTATGTATTATTTTTATGGTATTTATTATGTGTCCTTCTGTATAGTTTCTTATCACTACAGGAGAAAATCTAGATTACCTTGATGGTGTCCATACAGTGTTTGGTGAGGTGACAGAAGGCATGGACATAATTAAGAAAATTAATGAGACCTTTGTTGACAAGGACTTTGTACCATATCAGGATATCAGGTGTGGTTACAATTTACTATCTGAATGTACTAGAATGTTTTAATATTGAGATGTTTGACACGTAGTGGTACGGATAGGAACGGTATGCATAGGATTGGTTTGTGGATAATTCTAATCCCAAAAGTTGAATTAATATAAGACTGTAAGAATCTTTATAATAAAAAGGACCTTCTGTACTTTTATACTTGTACTAATTATTTATTTATAATTATGTTTGGAGGAATTACTTATTTTTATTTTTATTTATTTATTTATTTATTTTTTGAGATGGAGTCCCCCTCTGTCACCCAGGCTGGAGTGCAGTGGCATGATCTTGACTCACTGCAAGCTCTGCCTCCCAGGTTCACACCATTCTCCTGCCTCAGCCTCCCGAGTAGCTAGGACTACAGGCATCCGCCACCACGCACAGCTAATTTTTTGTATTTTTAGTAGAGATGGGGTTTCACTGTGTTAGCCAGGATGGTCTTGATCTCCTGACCTCGTGATCCACCCACCTCGGCCTCCCAAAGTGCTGGGATTACAGGCGTGAGCCTCTGTACCTAGCTGGAGGAATTATTAGTGCTTTAATTTAGTTTCTTAATTGAGAAATAGGGCAAAAATACTAAGATTTAGACAGTTCTATTAGTTTACATCTTAAAGTAATACAGGGTAATAAATATGGTGTCACTCAATGTAAAACAGCAACACTCACTGTGAAAGTATATCTAGGTTAGTAATATCCATGTGCAATATGGGTTTTTTTTGGCCTTAGAGATAATCAAATAATTTGTTGTAATCTATTAAAATAAATTATGGATTCTGAAATAACTTAAATATAACATTTTATTTGGATTTATTTTGTAAGGATAAATCATACAGTGATTTTAGATGATCCATTTGATGACCCTCCTGATTTATTAATCCCTGATCGATCTCCAGAACCTACAAGGGAACAATTAGATGTAAGTAAAGCCCTCTTGTGATTAAATGTACATTCATATTAATGATTTGTATGGATTTATCTTTTTCATCTATTAATTTTTTCAGAATTATTGTCTTGCCTAATTGTATTAGAACAAGTTGAGTTCTTTTTCTTTTCCACAGAGATACTCATTTTTCCAGCTGTCTTCTCATTTCCCTAATTTCCTTTCTTCAGTTTCTTTTCTACTGAGACAACCTTAGCTCTAGAAGCTTACATGAACAACTTGGGAAAGTGTTTTTCTTATCATCTAACTCTAGGAGTTTTCGAGGCCAAATTAAACTATTATCTTGTGAGGTAACTTTTCAACTGGGGATACTCTGGAGCCAGGCTAGAACCCAGAAATTTCTGTGAAACAGCACAGACTTTTCCCCCATATGTTTTAAGGTTTATGTGGGTTCCTCAAAGCTGAATTTGTCTTTATGGTTGGGATTGGTGATTAATTCTGAAATCATTTCTCTTCATTCAGCAGTTAGAATTGGAAAATAAATAGTGTCCATATAAGTATTTATTTGTATTTATTTATTTTTTTGAGATGGAGTCTCGCTCTGTCGCCCAGGCTGGAGTGTGTGGTGGCATCTCAGCTCATTGCAGCCTCTTCCTTCCTTGTTCCAGCAATTCTCGTGCCTCAGCCTCTTGAGTTACTGGGGTTATAGGCGCATGCCACCATGCCTGGCTAATTTTTGTATTTTTAGTAGAGACAGGGTTTCACTGTGTTGGCCAGGCTGGTCTCGAACTCCTGACCTCAAGTGATCCAACCGCCTCGGCCTCCCAAAGTGCTGGGATTACAGGCATGAGCCACCATGCCTGGCCTATTTTGATTTTAACAGAAGCCCACTTTGGCTTATATTTTAGAATTAATATAAATCAATTTTTGAAAGTTCGTAAGTTTGTCTCAGTTGCTGTTCAGTTAATTATTTTAAAGTTTTTTTTTAGAGACAGGATCTCACTCTGTCACCCAGCTGGAGTGCGGTGGTGTGATTGTAGCCCCCTGCGACCTTGATCAGTTACTGTTTTAGCATGTTTGATATACCTAAGAATAAAGTATGTCTTCTATGTTTCTCAGATTTTTTTTATTCTTTAAATATATACGTCAGTAACTTCTGTCTTACAGAGTGGTCGAATAGGAGCAGATGAAGAAATTGATGATTTCAAAGGAAGATCAGCTGAGGAAGTAGAAGAAATAAAGGCAGAAAAAGAGGCTAAAACTCAGGCTATACTTTTAGAGATGGTAAGATAATTATCTTTGTTCAAATTGTTCTGTAATATATCTAATAATACTTATTGAGTATTTATTTCTGGCTCTTCGGTGGTCTTAAAGTACTAAAAATTGAGTTATGATTTTTTTCTAGTTTAAATTTGATACGGCATAATAATACATGTGAAAATAAATTTGCCTCTACTGTCAATATAGTGCTAAGTTCCTTTTTAAACAGTGGAAAATGGATCTTTGACTTATTAATTGAATTTCAGTTGTTTAATATTCATCTCATTTTTAAAGAGTGGGCTGAATTTTATGTATATTAAAGAATAGTTCTTCATTGTACCACTCAAGATTAAACAGAATGCTATTTGTAGGGCAAAATAATAGGGAGACACTGAGCACTCTTAAAATATACTGTTTCTCTGTATTACTAACAATGTGAAGTCATTTGGGGAATAATAATTCAGTAGATGATTAATTGACCTACTTGGTGTTATTTTCCGTTTCTTTTTTTTTTTTTTTTTTTTGAGACGGAGTCTTGCTTTGTCACCCAGGCTGGAGGGCAGTGGCATCATCTCGACTCACTGCAAGCTCCACCTCCTGGGTTCATGCCATTCTCCTGCCTCAGCCTCCTGAGTAGCTGGGACTACAGACACCCATCACCATGCCTGGCTAATTTTTTTGTATTTTTAGTAGAGACGGAGTTTCACTGTGTTAGCCAGGATGGTCTTGATCCCCTGACCTCGTGATCCACCTGCTTCATCCTCCCAGAGTGCTGGGATTACAGGCTTGAGCCATCGGGCCCGGCCTATTTCTTATTTTTGTAGAATAGGCATACCTGTCATATCATAAATAATAAATATTTGAATGAATGGATAACAAAGTTACTGTTTTATATAATAGAACTTTCAGATTTGTAGTCTGTTTTAACATTTATTTAATTATTATTTTATAGAGACAAGGTCTCACTCTGTTGCTCAGGCTGGAGTACAGTGGTGTATGATCATGGCTGGCTGCAGCCTCCAACTCCTCAGCTCAAGCAATGCCCCTGCCTCAACCTTCTGAGTTGCTGAGACCACAGTTGCACACCACCATGCCCTGCTAATTTAAACATTTTTTGTAGAGACAGGATCTCCCTATGTTGGCCCGGCTTAAGCTTATATTACCATCAGCTGTCTAAATGAACAAATAGTAAAGGCTATATAGTTCAAGAAAACTTTGCTGAAATTTAAAAAGTTAATTGAAAATACACATTTAAGTGAGCACACTGTGTATCTCACAGTATTGACCCTGAACACCCAACACCAAGACAAACTCTAAGAGAATTACTACACTTGAAAGATACGTTGAGCAACTGGGCAGAAAGAATAAGTTACTTATAAGGGAATGAATTTAGATTGTTATCAGACTTTTCAACAGCAACACTTTGAAGTTTTTGCCAGAAGAAAATGCATTAACGTACTTTTTAAAACTTTTTGTTTTCAGATCATTTCAAATTTATGGAAAAAAGTACATAGAACTTCTATATACCTTTTACCCACATTCACCAATTTTTAACATACTGCTACATCTGTTTTATGATTCTCTCTTTTTCTCTCTCTCTGATTATACAAGCACATAAAGACATTTTTTTTCTGGCCTATTTGACAGTAGGTTGCCTGTTATTTCCCTTTACCTCTTAATCAGTGTGTATTTCCTAAGAGCAACAGTATTCAATGTGTGTAACAATATGTACTTATTTACAATGTAGTTATCAAAATCAGAAAATTTAGAAGTGAGAGAAATTACAGTTTATAGGGCTGGGCGCGGTGGCCCACGTCTGTAATCCCAGCACTTTGGGAGGCTGAGGCAGGTGGATCATGAGGTCAGGAGTTCGAGACCAGCCTAACCAACATGGTGAAACTCTATCTCTACTAAAAATGCAAAAATTAGCTGGGCGTGGAGGCGCACACCTGTAATCCCAGATACTCAGGAGACTGAGGCAAGAGAATCGCTTGAACCCAGGAGGCGGAGCTTGCAGTGAGCCAAGATCGTGCTATTGCACTACATCCTGGGCAACAGGATGAGACTCTGTCGCAAAAAAAAAAAGAAAATGAAAAAGGAAATTACAGTTTATATTCCAGTTTTGCTAGTTGTTTTAACAATATATTTTATAATTGTTTCCTCCTGCAGACTAGAATCCAGCTCATGACTTATCATCTGTTGCATTTATCTTATAGAATATTTTCCTACATTATCAGTGCCTCATGGATTCCTTTTTTGGTTTTGTTTTTAATAAATAGACAATTTATAGGACAATTTTAGGATTATAGAAAAATTGAACAGAAAATACAGAGAGTTTCTATGTACTCCCACCCTCTTTCCCCAGTCTTGCATTATTGTGATACATTTATTAACAGTTGATGAGCCAATATTGATACATTATTAACTAAAATCCATGGTTTACCTTAGAATTCAAGCTTTGTGTTGTACATTCTGTGGAACTGACAAATGTACGATAGCATATATCTACCCTTACAGGATCACACAGGATAGTTTCACTAAGAAATCCCCTGGGCTCCACCTGTTCTTCCCCACCCCCAACACCCAGTTCTTGGCAACTACTGATGTTTTTACTGTCTATACAGTTTTGGCATTTTCAAGATGTCATATAGTTGGAATTATAGCGTATGTAGCCTTTTCAGACTGTCTTCTTTTACTTAGCAATATGCATTTAAGGTTCCACTGTGCATTTTTTCTTTCTTCCCTTTCTCCTTCCCTTTCCCTTTCTTCTTTCCCTTTTTCTTTTCCTTTCTTTTCTTTCCCTCCTATTTTTTTTGAGACGGAGTCTCACTCATGTCACCAGTCTGGAGTGCAGTGGCGCGATCTTGGCTCACTGCAACCTCCGCCTCCCGGGTTTAAGAGATTCTCCTGCCTCAGCCACCTGAGAAGCTGGGACTACAGGCACGCGCCACCACGCCTGGCTAATTTTTTTGTATTTTTAGTAGAGATGAGGTTTTACCATGTTAGCCAGGAAGGTCTCGATCTCTTGACCTCATGATCTGCCCGCCTCGGCCTCCCAAAGTGTTGGGATTACAGGTATGAGCCATTTCGCCCAGCCCTTTTTTTTTTTTTTTTTTTAAATTTAATTTGAGACAGGTTCTCGGCTCTGTTGCACTGTCAGTGGCACAATAAAGGCTCATTGCACCCTGACCTCCCGGGCTCAAGTAATCCTCCTACCTCAGCCTCACAGGTAACTGGGACCACAGGTGTGTTCTACCATGCCTGGCTAATTTTATTTTTTGTAGAGACAGAGTCTCACTATGTTGCCGAGCCTGGGATTTCATTCCCAGACTGGAGTGCGGTAGTGCTATCATAGCTCACTATAATCTTGAACTTCTGAGCTTGAGCAGTTTTCCTGCCTCAGCCTCTTGAGTAGCTGGGACTATAGGCACACGCCACCACACCTAGCTAATTTTTAATTTTTTTGTAGAGATGGAGTCTTACCCATGTTGCTCAGGCTGATCCCGAACTCGTAGGTTCAAGTGATCCTCCTGCCTTGGCCTCCCAAAGTGTCACAGGCGTGAGCCACCATGCATGGCTGATAGCTCATTTCTTTTAATTGCTAAGTAATATTTCACTGTATGGATGTATCACAGCTTGTTTATTTTTTACCTATTGAAAGATACCTTGGTTGCTTCCAAGTTTTGGCAATTGTGAATAAAGCTGCTGTAAACATTTGCGTGCAGATTTTTGTGTAGGCATAAAGTTTCAATGCATTTGGGTAAATACCTAGGAGTTCAGATGCTAGATTGCATGGTTTAGCTTTGTAAGAAACTGCCAAACTGTCTTCTAAAGTGGCTTTACATTTTACATTCCTACCAGCAATAAATGAGAGTGTCTTTTGCCTCACATTCTTGCCAGCATTTGCTGATGGTATTGTTTTGGATTTTAGTCACTCTAAAAGGTGATCCTGTGTCCTTTGATTTTATTAACATGTTTCATCTTCTGTTTTCTAAGAACATCAGTTTCTCTTACTTTAGTTGTATTTGTTTGTAATATACTGATAATTCAGCTAGCGTTTTGTAAAATTAATTTTGAACCTCATAGCTTTTATGAATGTTTTAAATTTCCTAGTAGTATTTTAAAGTTAGCTTTGACTAAGTAGTATAGCAAGTTCTTTTTTGACTCATTAACTTTTTTTTTCTCATTTGTGCTTCCTTTCTGCCATTATAGGTGCTTTGGAGGATTTTTACTAATTTGCTCTTCTCCTTCTGTGTTTTGATACTCTTTTCTTTTTTCTTTTTTAGAGGTAGGGTCTTACTCTGTTTCCTAGGCTGGAGTGCAGTGGTGTGATCATAGCTCACTGCTGCCTCAAAAACTCTGGGACCCAAGCAGTCCACCAACCTGAATAGCTAGGACGACTCACACTGCCATGCCTGGCTAATTTTTAAATTTACTGTAGAGACAAGGTCTTACTGTGTTGCCTGGGCTGGTCTCAAACTCCTGGCTTCAAGTGATCCTCCTACCTCAGCCTCCCAAAGTGTTGGGATTACAGGTGTGAGCTATCATGCCTGGCTGTGATAGTTCTTATTGCACATAATGTTGTCTTTTGATAGACTTCAGAAACATTGAGATTTTACTGGCTTTGTCGCTTCTTACTGTTTTTTATTTTCAAGATTTTGGGGGGAAGAGTGTGTTTATCCAAGAGGAGACACTTTATAAGTGATCTTGTCAGAAATAATATCTGAGAAAGTGTTTGAATATATGTATAAAGGAATGTTTTGCCCCATCTAAATATGATAGAGTTGCATACATATATGTTAAAACTCTGATGATATGCAAGGAAATGACTAAAAAGGAACACTAAAAAGCAGGGTATTCGTTGTCTCTGATGAGGAGGCAGAGAGAGAATGGGATCAGGTGACATTTTAGTTCTTAAGCTAGGTGGTAGCATCATAGTGGTTTTTATTTTTATGCTTTATAACTTACATGTTCTTTACATAAATTCTTATCCTTTAAAAAATACATATCAAATACTTGAAAAAAGAAGAAGTAGGGGTAAAATTGGGCTTTGAAGCCAGATAAATCTAGGTTCAAATCCCAGCTCTGTGGTTTACCATTGTGTGGCCTTGGGCAAGTTACTTGTTTAACCTTTTAAATTTCACTTTACTTGTCTTTATTTTATTTGTTTTATTTATGTATTTGATGGAGTCCTGCTCTGTCACCCAGGCTGGGGTAAAGTGACATTAGCTCACTGTAACCTCCGCCTCCTGGGTTCAAGCGATTCTACTGCCTCAGTGTCCCGAGTAGTTAGGAAATACAGGTGCACACCACCATGCCCGTCTAATTTTTGTATTTTTAGTAGAGATGGGGTTTCACCATGTTGACCAGGCTGGTCTTGAACTGCTGACCTCAAGTATCTGCCCCCCTTGGCCTCCCAAAGTGTTGGGATTACAGGCGTGAGCTACCATGCCTGTCCACTTTACTTGTCTTTAAAATGGAAATTTGCAGGATTGTTTTAAGAATTAGCGTAATAGACATGAAGCCCCAAGCACTGTTCACACAAAGTATGAGTTATTTAAATATTAGCTGTTACTGTTAATATTATTGTTAAGAATAGGAACAGTGTAGTTCAAATTTTGAAATCTTTTTGGATTTCTTTTCCAGAGCCTGCAGTTTATGATATAAATTCAGATGTTTTAAGGAAATCAGCATTGTGGGATTGGATAGGATTTAGAATGGAAACTAAATAGGAATTGATTTATGTTTTTGTTTGTTTATAATTTAGGTGGGAGACCTACCTGATGCAGATATTAAACCTCCAGAAAATGTACTGTTTGTGTGTAAATTGAACCCAGTGACCACAGATGAGGATCTGGAAATAATATTCTCTAGATTTGGGCCAATAAGAAGGTAATCCTTAGAATTAGTGAAAGAGATATTTGGAAAAACTAGGTATTAGTTGGTGGTTTTCTAATGACATATTTTGATGATTCTGTGAATTTTAGGTGAATTTTGTACTGGTAAATTTTTACAGGTGCGTCTGGACAGTAGGGAAGAAAAGTATATATGTGTGTGTATACATACATACAGGGAAGAAAAGTATATATGTATGTGCATACATACATACACATACACATACAGATAAATAATTGAATCTTCCACTCCCAACACATTTTTATTCTAAAACAGGAAATGAATGGAACAATTTAAATCTAGTTCTGTAAGACTTTCAACAGCCTTCTTTAATATTTAAAATATTTGTCTCATTCAACTCCTGGAATTATCAGCAATTTATGTCAAAATTAATTTAAGTTTTCTAAAATTTTTATTTTGGTTCGTTTTCCCTGCATTAATGAAAAAGTTTATGAAGCTAGTATTTCTGTGAGGAAGGGGACTATTTTGTAATTGATTAAGAAGTATTATATTTAGGGTTTCCTTTCGTTTCAGGGATTTTGTTTTTGTTTTTGTTGTTTTTTTTGAGACGGAATCTTGCTCTGTTGCCCAGGCTGGAGTACAGTGACGTGATCTCAGCTCACTGCAACCTCCGCCTCCCAGGTTCAGGCTTCTTCTGCCTTGGCCTCCTGAGTAGCTGGGACTACAGGTGTGCGCCACCACGCCCAGCTAGTTTTTGTATTTCTAGTAGAGACAGGGTTTCACCATATTGGTCAGGCTAGTTTCGAACTCCTGACCTTGTGATCCGTCCGCATTGGCCTCCCAAAGTGCTGCGATTACAGGCGTGAGCCACTGCACCCAGCCTCGTTTCAGGTTTTTAAAATGAGACTTATGACACTTGGGGAAAGGGACAAGCCAGGTGCTTTGAACTCCAGCTTACTGGCCTTTTCACTTGGTTATTATGGTATATTAGTTGTGTAATTAACATTGTGCTTACAGTGTTAAATTTGAGCTTGATTTATATTAAAATTCAAAAATTTCAAAGCTTAAACTTACTAAACATTTATATGTGCATGAGTATGCATACATTATTCTACAGTAATGTTAGATATTCTATAATTCGTCTATATTTGGACTAGAAAAGTGTTGTGATTTTAAAAGTTTTAGCAGTAGGTTACTTTTGCCAAAGTGCTTAAGGGAATTTAGGACTGTAGGCCTACATGGGGCACTTAGAGTAGAATTTAGATAATTTAATAACTGCTCTGGTGAACTATTTTAAAAAAGGAATTGTTATTAAATGAATTTAGAAAAATAATCTATGAATTTGACTTTGCCTTGTAATAACTGACTTATTTCTTCTTCAGTTTTGAAGAGTGAGAGTGAATGCTTTCTTCCCTTTTTTTTTTTTTTGAGTCACTTTTAAATACTTTGTTTCAGTTGCGAAGTTATCCGGGACTGGAAGACAGGAGAGTCCCTCTGTTATGCTTTTATTGAATTTGAAAAGGTATGTCATAATACAGACATAAGTTTGGTATTTATTTGCTTTTCTATAGTATTAAAATGTGAAAAATTATAGAGCTTTTTCTAGTTTCTAGAATTGCCCTTTCTTTTGGCACTCCCCAAAGTTTATTGTATCCATATAGGGGATAAGTTCAACATCTGTTGATGTTAACATATGTACTTTTACTTTAGGTTGAGGTGCAATCTGCATGAAAGTATGTTTAGAACTTTTTTTTTTTGAGACAGGGTCTCACTCTGTCACCCAGGCTGGAGTGCAGTGGCGCAATCTCGGCTCACTGCAACCTCCGCCTCCTGGTTCAGGAGTAGCTGGGATTACAGGTGCCCACCACCACACCCTCCTAATTTTTTGGTATTTTTAGTGAGATGGGGTTTCACCATATTGGCCAGGCTGGTCTTGAACTCCTCACCTCAAGCGCTCCACCCGCCTCGGCCTCCCAAAGTGTTGGGATTAAAGGCATGAGCCACCGTGCCCAGCCAATCTTAGAACTTTTTAAGTTCTAAGTAAAGCCCTTCAGAGACTCTTAATAATTTTTCACTGTTACTTAAGTGGAGATAAAATTGCATAATAGAAAGAGAACTGAACTGGGTGTTAAGATTTAGATATTAATCCATCTTTTGTCACTAGCCAGCTATTGTATGATATTTGGCAGTTTAGTTAACTCTTCTTTCTAGGTCTTACCTTCTTATAAATGAAACTTGGATATTAGATTAGATGGTCCCTTCTAGAGCTGTAATAATGATAGCTTATGTTGCTCAAATATTTACTTTAAGCTAGGCATTATGTTACTTTTGCTGCGTTTAATCCTCACAGTTATGTAAGATAGGGACCATCCCCTTTTCCAAATAAGTTAACTGAGACACATGATGCTAATGTGACTTGTTCAAAGTCACACACCTAGTGAATGAATGTCATAGCTGGGATTTGAACTCAGATATGTCTGACTCTGCTCCCATTGAGTTTACACTATGCTATGGCATGCTCTTTTTTAATGCAACTTTGGACTCATATGTATCCAATAGTAGCTCATTCTAAGTTTTAATTATTACAAAGCATTTATGGGATACCTTTTATGTTTTCACACACAGCAGTAAGGCCTAGGGATACAAGATGAATCATGGAGGGTTGAGGAAGATAGACACATAAAGTTATATGTAGACACTGTGTCAGACATACCAGAAATGATACTTGAAAGGAACATTGGTGCCAGGAGAAAGACCTTTACCTTTGGTTTGCTGTGAAAACTTGTAGACCTGCACTAGCATTCTATCATTGACACTATACAGTCTATTATTTGTTTGCTGACAAATAAAATTTCACTTCATTGTAGCACATAGACTAATGACTGCCCATGTTTTCAGTTTTTTGCAACTATGCCATTTTCTTTGTTTTTTCCTTTTTGTTTTTTTGAAACAAGAGTTTCGCTTTGTCACCTAGGCTGGAGTGTAGTCGCATGATCTCAGCTCACTGCAACCTCCGCCTCCCAGTTTCAAGCGATTCTCCTGCCTCAGCATCCCAAGTAGCTGGGATTACAGGTGCTTGCCACCACACCTGGCTCATTTTTGTATTTTTAGTAGATACAGGGTTTCATGATTTTGGCTAGGCTGGTCTTGAACTCCTGACCTCAAGTGATCCACCTGCCTTGGCCCCCCAAAGTGCTGGAATTACAGATTTGAGCCACTGCACCTGCTGTTTTGGTTCTTTATTGATCTCTAAGGATTTGTTACATTTTCTGGATGCAAGCTCTTTTTTGATTATGTGTGATACAGATATCTCTGCTCTGTGGATTTCTTTTTCCTTTTTTTTTTGAAGAGACAGGATCACTCTGTGTTGCCAAGGCTGGACTTGAGCTCGTGGGCTCAAGTGATTCTCCAATTTTAGCTCCTGAGTAACTGGGACCACAGGCATGCCTTTTTCCTTTCTTAATGGTGTCTTTTGATAAACAGATTTCTAATTTTAATGGTTCAGTTTGTCAATATTTTTCTTCCTTTTTAATGGCCTATTTAAAAAATCTTTGCCTACTTCAAAGACATGAGGATATTCTCCTGTATTATTTTTAGAAGCTTTGTTGTGAGATTGTTTCCCATTCAATTCTGTAATTTGCTTTTGGTGTATGTGTATTACATTGTTTCGTTTTTCTTACATTGGATTGCCAAGTGACGGCACCATTTATTTAAAAGGTTGTCCTGGCTGGGCATGGTGGCTCACGCCTGTAATCCCAGCACTTCGGGAGGCCGAAGCAGGCAGATCATGAGGTCAAGAGATGAGACCATCCTGGCCAACATGGTGAAACCCCGTCTCTACTAAAAATACAAAAATTAGCTGGGCATGGTGGCACACGTGTGTAGTCCCAGCTACTCGGGAGACGGAGGCAGGAGAATCGCTTGAACCCGGGAGGTGGAGGTAGCAATGAGCCAAGATCATGCCACTGCACTCCAACCTGGCGACAGAGCAAGACTCCGTCTCAAAAAAATAATAAATAAATAAAAGATTGTCTTTTTTCTCTGAGGTCTCTACTGATGAAAAAAATAAAATAATAAAAAAAGTTGTCCTGCCCCACAGCTCTGTAGTACCACTTTTGTTATAAATCAGGTATCCATATATGTATAGAGTCTGTTTCTAGATGCTCTACTGTTGCACTGATCTATTTGTCTATTCATATACCACTGTTACATTGTGTTAATCACTATAGGTTTATAATGTCTTGATAACTTACAGTGTGAGTCTTCCAACTTTGTTATCTTTGAAGATTGTCATAGCTGTTTTTGACTTTTGAATTTATATGTATATTTTTGAATCAGTTTTTCAGTTTTGAAGAGATTTCTTAACTATTATTTAGATGTTAGTAAATTGAGTATTTGTAAATATTATCCTCCTGAAAAAGTGATCTCAGAGCTTTCTCTTTGGGGAAATGGCATGGTGATAGAATTATACCTGCCTGAAAATAATCAGTCAGATTCATGAAGCGTACACTGATTGCCTACGTTTTAGATACAATGCCATATGATGTTCTAAATGATGTAGTTACAAAGACGAATCAAGCTTTGTCTGTATCTTCATGGAGTTTATAGTTTAGTTATTGACACATGTAATAATTATAACTATTTTATCTGCTTCTCTTTGGGTTATCTCTAGTAAGAATAAATTTCCAGGAATGTAAAAGAAAATTGATCAGTACTAAGTAGAAGTATGTCACTGTCAGCGTCAGAAACAGGGATTTAGAATTGTGAAGTTACTGACAGGAAGGATTCTTGCATAGCACAGACCTTGGTATTGCAGGCTCACAGTTCATTATCTAAAACCCTTGAGAATAACTAGGCTTCCTAATTTAGAATTTTTCAGAATTCAGAAAGGTATATGCATACACACACATATACATTACATCTGTGATTATGTAATACCTTTCTGGGTCAGCATTCCATAATCCATCACAAAAGTATTTCTGCAGTGAAACAAATGAATATTATTACTAAGTGGATTAAAAAAAGGTCATAACCTACCATTAGGTCCGGTGTTACTGCCAAAGTAATTTTAACACCAAACTTATGAAAACAACTTTAATTTTTCAGGATGTTGTTGAATTTTGAGTAAAAAGAATTGTGAACTTGTATAATACAGTCAGTAAGTGTATATTTATCTGTTGACTGCAGTTGGACTGCCTCTTTAAAATCCTGGCTCTGACTCTTGCCAACAACTTCTATACTTCTCTAAACTTCTGTTTTCTCATTAAGAAAATGGATAGTACCTCATGGGGTTGTTACCAGAGTGATTTGAGAGAATAGATACAAAGGATTTAACAGCATCGGGTGTGTAATAAATATTCAAACATTAATTTTTGTAACAACAAGCTTTTTGTATTTTCAGTATTATAGCTACAGAAATTTTTCCATAAAGATTTATGCTTGAGTTTTTATAATTATTATCAGGAAGAAGATTGTGAGAAAGCATTCTTCAAAATGGACAATGTACTTATAGATGACAGAAGAATACATGTGGATTTTAGCCAGTCTGTTGCAAAGGTTAAATGGAAAGGAAAAGGTATGATGGTTTATCTTCTTTTGTTTTTGTTCTACCTTTTATTTTTTTTTGAGCTGGAGTCTTGCTCTGTTGCCCAGGCTGGAGTGCAGTGGCACGATCTTGGCTCACTGCAACCTCTGTCTCCCAGGTTCAAGCCATTCTCATGCCTCAGCCTCCCAAGTAGCTGGGATTACAGACATGTGCCACCACGCCCAGCTAGTTTTTGTATTTTTAGTAGAGATGGTGTTTTACCACATTGGCCAGGCTGGTCTTGAACTCCTGACCTCAGGTAATCAGCCTGCCTCAGCCTCCCAAAGGAATTAACAGGCGTGAGCCACCACACCTGGCCTTGTTTTTGTTCTGCTTTTCTTGCTTGTATGAGCCTTTTATTGAGTGCTATTAATTAGGAGAAATACTAATTGATGTAACTCCTGCCATTTATAATTTTACAAACCTGCTGTCTAGAATCTGAGGTAGAGTGTGTGTGTGTGTGCATATGCATGTGTGCACCTGTGTGTGTATTTTAAACATGAAAAATTATATTTTCTATGTTTGACTGTATTATAAATTACTAATAATCATCCACTGCAGAAATGATATGTTTCCAAAGTAATTATTTTGACTTTATGGTGTTTTGAGTCTTTTAGGTGCACAACTTAAATTTTTTTAAGTTTGTTTTAGTTGTCGTATGATCCAAAATAGAAAAGGTCCATGGAAAGGTAGATAAAAGTCTCATTCATTCCTGCTCCTCATCTATCTAATTTCTCTTCCAGGTAACCATTATTACCTGTTGGTACTAACTTTCTCCTACATTCTTTGAATACATATGTGCACATATGTATGTGTATGTGTGTGTGTGTGTATATATATGATTTCCTCCTTTTTACAAAGGAAAATACAAAGGATGCAGTCTATACATACTGTTTTTGTACCTTGCACTTTTCAATTAACAGTTTATCTAAAAGATCAGTTCATATCAGTATATAAAATGAACCAGCCCTGTTAATGGGTTTTCTGAATTTTTACTCTTTCATATCCATAGCAGTATGTTCCACCCTTGTACATATTACATTTCCCACATATACATATATGTCAAATACATTCCTGGTAGCATGTCATTCTTAAAGTTGGGTCTCTCGTATGTTGAAATAATACGAGTTTTTGGTTTTTGATGCAGTGTTTTTAAAAGGTTTCACTTTGGTAGTTACTCATGTAATGCTGAATTTTACTGGGAATTTTAGGGTTACTTTCTTTTTCTATAACACTCATTTCCCATGACTTTAATGAACTTTTTTTTTTGTCTGTTTTTAGTAAGAAAGAAAAACACTAGTTGTGAATTGCTGAATTGTTTGGTAGATTCTGTTACCTTATGGGAGTTCAGAGAAGGAAGAAATTATTAATGTGACTAAAGTAGGCAAGGAATGCTCAGTGGAAGCCGTGATCTCTGTGATACGGAAGAGGGTGACTTGGATTGGAGTTCTATGTACTATTAGTTTCTTCCATGGAACCTTACCTCCTTCTAGAACAGATGGCTAGTTTTTGACAGTGCTGTTTGAGTGATTTGTGAAAACTAAATTGAAGTACTCAGATTTTTTTCACATAGGATAATTACAACTTTGTGAACAAAAGATTCCAATAAGTGTATTCAGAAGTCTTGGTGAGCTGCTGGCCTGATGCAGTATAGTTCTGGTCAGCAGTAATGCCAAGTGGCTCTTATGTAGAGCTTTGCTTGCAAAGAGCTAGTTTAATTGTATCATTTGGGAAGTGTATGAAATAAGTATTATAATTCCTCATTATAGATACGGAATTTGAGGCATAATCTTGAGACATGATTTACTTAGAGTACATACACGGAAGATTTAGACAGACCCTAAATTTGCTTTGTTTTTTTACCCTCTCAATCCTGTCTTCTTCTCAGCCTATCCACCCATTGAATAAATAATACTACTTTCTTATTACTTTTAAATAAATTTCTTCATGTTTTTTCCTAAGATAAAATGTCATATAGGAGGGAGAGGCTTTGATTTTGTATATGCCATCATAAACATACAGTTTATTCTCAGTTAATTTTGAGATAATTATATATGCAGTTGATTCAGATTTATAACTTTAATGTGTGTAATGTGTCATTCACAGCACTGAGTACTTTCCTTTATAGTCTGATGATTCCAGTAACTCTGTGAAATGTTGATATTATTTTCAGTTTATAAATGAAGACAATGTAAATAAAGATAATGAATTGCAGAGAAGTGGTGTTTTACCTAGGACCTCCCACTACAGTCAAGAACCTCTTACATTAATGTGCTGCCCTTTCTGTTATATGGTAACTGCCTCATCCATAGTGAGACTTATTTTAATGGCAGGCAGATGGCAAATAATTTTTCGATGATAAATGATGGCTGTTTGTTACCGTTACCAGTTATTTTAACTCTTGCAGTAGTCTGTTTCACATTTATGGGAAACATTGCTGGCCATTTTTGTTTCTGGAGTCTCTGGAATTGCCAAATAGATTGATCTTGTCTTTTTTGCTTACCCCGTAGGTCCTCCTTTAAAACCCTGACAATCAAGGTATATATAGGATTCCCAGTCAAAACCTCTCTTTATAACTCTAGTTTGTTTTACTTGTACATTTAATCTAGGACCCTTCTGTAGGAAGCCTTTCTACAAAAGCGTTTCCTGGTGGTATAGTTGAGGGATAGGAAAGGCAGGGCAGTCAACAGGTCTGGGATGTGGATACGAATTGAATTCTCATCTGGTGGGAGACTTGAGAATTGAATTCTTATCTGGTAGGAGACTAGGCTTGAGAGTAGACAGGCTGCATTGAATGCTCTTCCTTTCTAGTGCTACCAAGCTAGTTAGGATGTAGCAGTAGGTCCTATTTTCCTGAAGGGATTTTTGGCACTTGGGAGGAATAAAGTTGCCCCTAAGTTAGAATTTCAAAGTAGAGGCAGTTTGTCTTTGGTGCTATTACCCACTTTCTCCTCTCACAGCTGTTTGGTGATCTTCTGCACATCCTGCCCTCTTTTGTTTGCCTGATGCTCTGTTGCCATTTGGCAGTAGAGTATCTCTTGTTAGATAGATATAGATATAGATATAGATATAGATATAGATATAGATATAGATATAGATAGTTTTGAAACAAAGTTTCTCACTGTCGCTCAGCCTGGAGTGCAGTGGCACAATCGTGGCTCACTGCAACCTCCGCCTCCCAGGTTCACGCGATTCTCCTGCCTCAGCCTCCCGAGTAGCTGGGATTACAGGTGCACACTATCTTGTTAGATCTTTAAAAGGTCTCTTAAAGTTTCACTTCTCCCAAACTTAAGTCTTTCAGATCTTAAACTCAGATCCCAAATCCTCAGCTTTCCGTTGGACTTACTGTTCTCATGGGTTCAATGGCTCTGCTTGAACACTGCATTTGTGTGTAATTTATTTGAAAGTTTGATGTTGTAATATTCACATATATCGTTAGGTGGCAGCATGTGGCTACATAGCAAAATGGATATCTGATTTCAGTAAAATTAGTAATGGCGAAGGGAACAAGCTTTTGTTCCCTTTCTCTGTCTCTCGGTATATGCCATTTATAAAATAGCTCTTATACCTTTTATAAAATAATTATTGTTCTTGATTAACTAGATGGTTTTTTTAACTAAACTCCTTTTTTCTTTTCTTAATAGGTGGGAAATACACCAAGAGTGATTTCAAGGAGTATGAAAAAGAACAGGATAAACCATCTAATTTGGTTCTGAAAGATAAAGTAAAGCCCAAACAGGAGTATCCTTACCAAGAATCACTTAGTTAATATGTATTGACCATCTGCTATGTGTAGAGTACGGTGTGGTGTGTTATGAACAGTCACAAAAGCTATAAAAGACAAAGTTCCTGAATCCAGATTGTTTGTGAGGAAGTAACTTAGTTTATCACTATCTCTTTTCAAGATCTTACATATACTTTGTTTTTTCACTATACTCTAGTGTATGGAGTAAGTTAAGGTTGAAAGAAATCTGTAGCCTAATTCTTTTATTAATACCTTCTTACTCTAGGTTAAGTACTTTCCTATTTACCATATTCTCAGAAGATGTTCAGGTAAGATTTGTATTTTCTTTTTGGGGAGACTTTCCTGTAAAAACCGGAAAGCCTACTAGACAGATTCTAAAAGAGCTGTAACACTAGCTTTGTATTTTCTATATGTAATTGTAGTGTTTTCTATTCCTCATAATCAAACATTTATTATTGGTAAGCTGAATCTTTTGTGCTAGCCATTCTTATGTTTAACTTCCTTATTTAGATAACAAAATCCTGTTGTTCTCTGTTACAAAGTTACTTCTTTCGGTATAGTATGTTGTAATTTCAACAACAAATATTTATTGGGCTTCTACTGAGTGTAAGAGTTCACTTTTATAGGATTAAAAAGATCCTTTGACTTGACCATTTACTTCAGGTTCTTCCAAGTTTTAGGTTGAGATATGTAAAAAGTATTGAAACATACAGTTTATATTATGACATTTAAATTTATTCACTAATTTTTGCCATTATAAATATATCACTCCACACATTGCAAGAGTTATTTCTTTTGTGATTCTTTCTGGTAAATGGGGTCTTTGTTTCCTAGTTTCTATTGGTATTTCAGGGATTTTTTTTCCACACATGTAGACATTTCTTTTCCAAGTACTCGTCAAGAAAGATGAATATCAGGTGACCTGGTCTATATTCATGTTTTAAGATGTGTTGACTGTCTGCAATGCATAAAGCATTGTGAGGTGTTAGAGTTGTATCAAGTCTGAAGAAAGATGATAAAATCAGCATGAGGAGAGGCTTTCACATGCAGACAGACCAAACAAGAAGCTGAGATTTGGTCAGAAAAAAATCAACATTCAAGGGCATATGATTGAAAGCTCAAAATCATAAAAGGTATGAATGGAATACGTTTGATATTCATTTGCCAAATCTTTGAAATTAAATTTAGGCTTATTACTAATAACTATAGCTGGAAGAAGGGGAATTTTAAGTTTTCTTTAATTTTAGTTAATTGAAATAACCACACATATACCTATATGGAATCGTGTAGCTTCTAGCCTTTTGAAGTTGATGCAAAAGAGAGAAATGCCATTAGGGGCTAGTCTGATGTGGAGATAAGTTGTCTTAAGACAGTTAAGAAGGCATGGTGTCGTCTACTTTATGGGCCTTAAGAGAAAGAGAAATTACTGAAAAATATAGGTTATTAAGAAGAAGAATCAAAAATAGAAGTAGGAGAAGGAAGTAACTTGGCCCAACTAGACCTCAGGGAAGAAATTGGAGAAAAGAGGGCAGTGAGCTCACAGATTTGTGGTTTATTCAAAGGGAGAGGGATTTGATGTCTTCTAAAAGTGTTGATTTTAGTGGTAAGTACAAGATAGTGGGTAAGTGAGAAAGCAGGAGATATAACAAGTGTCTTAAGGGTATGACAAGTAATCAACAGATACTTAGCATCTGTCACATACCCAGTTTAGCAATGAAAGATACTCAGTTCCTGCCCACACAGTGCTTACATTTTTTTGTTGGAGTGGGGAAAAGAACAAACACTAAATAATTACCATTCTAAATATGTCTAAATTATTGCAAATAAATATTGCAAAGGGATATGGGACTCATAATAAGGGTTGAGAGGTTAGAGAATACCCTCAACACTGAAAAAAGTGACAAAGCTGCGACGCTAATATGGGAGATAGGAGGGCTGAGGTGGAGTGCTGTGTTCTTTTGTATGATCCATCATTTAAGAAATAGGCTGGGTGCAGTGGCTCATGCCTGTAATCCCAGCACTTTGGGAGGCTGAGGTGGGAGGATGGCTTGAGCCCAGAAGTTTGAGACTTGCTGGGGCAATATAGTGAGACCCTGTCTCCATTTCTTTTCTTTAAAAAAAAAAAAAAAAAATTTGGCCGGGCGCAGTAGCTCATGCCTGTAATCCCAGCACTTTGGGAGGCTGAGGTGGGCAAATCACCTGAGGTCGAGAGTTCAAGACCAGCCTGGCCAACATGCAGAAACCCCATCTCTACTAAAAATACAAAAAATTAGCCAGGTGTGGTGGCAGATACCTATAATCCCACCTACTCAGGAGGCTGAGGCAGGAGAATTGCTTGAACCCAGGAGGTAGAGGTTGTGGTGAGCCGAGATCGCGCCATTGCACTCCAACCTGGGCAACAAGAGTGAAACTCCATCTCAAAAAAATGAAAAAAATTAAAAAATACAGTTTTTATCTTAACCCAGTACAGTCACGGTATAATCATTCATACACACACACACACTTGAACCAAAAGGTTAATAGAATAAAAAAAATTTTTTAGGTGGCATATACTGTATTTCTGTATTTTTTTTTTTAAGTGCTGTTGTGGCTCACTAAATAGATTTTGTACCCCATTGATGGATTATCAGTTTGAAAAACACTGCTCTGAGCTGGGTGCAGTGGCTCACGCCTGTAATCCCAGCACTTTGGGAGACTGAGGCGGGTGGATCACTTGAGGTCAGGAGTTTAAGACCAGCCTGGCCAGCATGGCGAAACCCTGTCTCGACTAAAAATACAAAAATTAGCTGGGTGTGGTGGTGCACACCTGTAATCACAGCTATTTGGGAGGCTGAGCAGGAGAATTGCTTGAACCCTGGATGGGGAGGTTGCAGGAGCCAAGATCGGGCCACTGCACTCCAGCCTGGGCAACAGAGCAAGACTGAGTCTCAGAAAAAAAAAAAAAAGAAAAACACTGCTCTAAAGAATTTGGACAGAGAGAGCAGCATGTGCCGAGCACACATTAGAATGAAATCATAGGCAGGAGCTATGGAATGTGTATCTGGAAAAGGCAAGATCCAGAAGATGCCCTGGAAACAGCGTAGCATAGTAAAAAGAGGGAAGTTGGAGATAATGGAGTCTTAATCAAATGGTACAAGCTGACTCACCCTCTTTAGCCATCTCATGGAAAGCTAGGAGGGACAGTGTCTTTCATTTGATCTTATGTAGAAGTGAGACATTCCTGCGGAAAGTGTTGAGATGTGGCGTTGTGAAGCAGACACGAGCCTCTAGTCCTGAGGGAAGTATGTCTGCGTTTACTGTGGTTCCACATGTAGCTAGCATAGCTCTGCCTGTTGGGCTTCCTCATAAGCTTTCTCAGGAAAACCACTATTCCAGCCCATGTCAGCCTTCCTCAGAAACCACATTTGAGGTTGAGATTATTTTCAGCAGAAATTGTAAATATTTTATATTTTCTCTTATTCTATTATAGTATATTTAAGAAAATACTTATCTCTGAATTAAAACATTAAAAAAATTTAACACATTTATATGAAATTTAAAAAGATTCACTCATAGCTTCATCACTTAGACACATGATTCTTTTTATTTCTCCTTGTTTCTTTCAAGCCTTTGTCTTATGTAGTTATAATCGTTGTATGGTGTATGTAGTTTTTGCTTGAATCTTTTTATGTTAATTTTCATAAACACCTTTCTAGGGCTTTTTTCTGTAGCATTTATCATTGTTGATAACTTCCTTTATAATATATCTTATTGAAGTACTATAATGCATTTAAGTATGTCTTTATTACTAGATATTTTGTTGTTCCCACTTTGCTACTAAAAGTAGTTCTTTTATGCATATATATATATATATTTTGGGACTGAGTTCCGCTCTGTCACCCAGGCTGGAGTGCAGTAGTACAACGTTGGCTCATGAAAGTCTCTGCCTCCTGAGTTCAAACGGTTTTCCTGCCTTAGCCTCCCAGGTAGCTGGGGTTATAGGTTGCGCCACCATGCCCGGCTAATTTTTGTATTTTTAGTAGAGATGGGGTTTCACCATGTCAGCCGTGCTGGTCTCAAACTCCTGGCCTCGAGTGAGTTGCCCGCCTTGGCTTCCCAAAGTGCTGGGATTACAGGCGTGAGCCACCACGCCTGGCTATTATGTATATTTTTGTTCATTTAACTTTAGTCATAAATTCTTATTAGAATTTAAACATGATGGGCAGGTGTGGTGGCTCACACCTGTAATCCCAGCACTTTGAGAGGCTGAGGCAGGCGGATCACGAGGTCAGGTGTTTGAGACCAGCCTGGCAAACATGGGAAGCCCCATTTCTACTAAAGATACAAAAAATTAGCTGGGCGTGGTGGCGCGTGCCACCCCGTGCCAGCTACTCGGGAGGCTGAGGCAGGAGAATTGCTTGAACCTGGGAGGCGGAGGTTGCAGTAAGCCGAGATCCTGCTATTGCACTCCAGGCTGGGTGACGGGGCAAGACTCTGTCTCAAAAAAATAAAAAAAAGAAAAGAATTTAAACATGATAACTTGATATGCATTGCTGAATTTCCTCTTGTAGGATTGAACTAAAAGAAGAGACATACGAATATACCTGTTATCTTGTATAGCTTTTCTGGGCATTGGAATTTATAATAATTTTTTCTAGTTGAAGATGTCCCTCATTTTCTAAATTTAAATTTTTTAAATTATTGACAAATACATTTATTTTTTCTTCTTCTTTTTTTTTTTTTGCGTACTAGTCGTTATTTTAAGATTGTTTAGGATTAGGATTCTTTCCATTTCTCCTAACTATATAATGAAAGAAAATTTTAGTGTTGCTTTAGAAATGTACTCTACTCTTTTGAGATGCTGTTTTCTTTAAAGTTACTTTTAGCCTTATGACCTCTTTTGTTTACCAGATTTTAAGTGTTGATGTCTTACCAGTATTATTTATCACATTTATCCTTAACTAACTGCTGCAGTGCAAAATATGATCTTATATTAGATGAGCAGTCCGAAGACTCAAAATCAGGTCACTCACACACAAGTAAAAAACACAAGAAGAAAACCCGTCACTGCTCTGAAGAGAAAGAAGATGAGGACTACATACCAATCAAAAATACTAATCAGGTACCTCTAATGTCCAGACTTAGATGTGAAGAAATAAATATTTTATCCCTCTGTAAATAATGTCTTAGTGATATAATTTAGGCGGTAAGGGATCATTCTAAGCAGAGACGGGTTTGTTCTAAGAAGCAGAATGGTTGCACTGGGGTATTGGATTTTAATTTTCAAAAATATTTATCACAAATGATAAAAGATCATTTTTGACATAATGTATTAAATACTTCCACACTGTGAAGCAAGAGTGATTTCCATACCTGTGGATACTCATTTATTCCCATCAGAAACAAGTGTGGTGGTGCTGATAAAGATTTTGTCATTTATCTGCTTAATTTATTACCAAGTGTTATCTATAGCACATAAGGGCTCTTGAGTTTTTAAGTCCTATAAAACATTTATATCCTGCCATCTTATATTGTATATAAGAAAAACAGCACTGATAATTAACTTTAGCATGCTAAAAGTTCTCCTGAACAGCACATTTAAAAAAAAATTTTAAAAATTCCCGAAAGAAAATTTATTGTCAAGAAAAGTGATTATTTTCAATCTGTGGTTTGGTTCTTAGTTAAATAAAAAACAATTTACAGGCCAGGTACAGTGGCTCACGCCTGTAATACTAGCACTTTGGGAGGCCAAGGCAGGTAGATCGCTTGAGCTCAAGAGTTCGAGATCAGCCTGGGCAACATGGTGATGAAATCCCCATCTCTACAAAAAATATACACACACACAAAAGTTAGCCAGGCGTGGTGGTGTGCACCTATGGTCTCAGCTACTTGGGAGGATCACTTGAGCCCAGGAGGTAGAGAGGCTGCAGTGAACTCAGATCGTGCCACTGCACTCTAGCCTGGGCGACAGAGCCAGACCGTGTCTCCAAAAAATTTTTATTTTATTTTATTTTATTTTTTATATCAGAGCTCCTTGCTTTTGTTTTACCACATAGAGGCATTTGTGCTGAACCCTGGTGGATGAGAAGGATTTCAGTGGGCTGAGGTGAGGAGGGAGGGAACTCAAGATGGTGAGAATGTCAAGCAAAGATGGAGAAATAGAGAAATGTAGTACGATAGACAGTCAAGGATTTGCTGTCAGGAGAGCTAGATTTACATTTCTATACTGCTTGCCATCAAAGCGATCTTGACAAGTTCTTTAACTTTCAGAGCCACAGTTTCATCCTCTGTGAAAAGTGAGAAATACTTCACAGGCATGTTGTTAAGATTCAGTGAAAAAAAAATGCGTGTGCAAACATTTTCTATGCTGGCTATTGTTACTACTTTTTTTTTTTCTTTCTTAACTGATAAAGCAAATTACTAGTTTTAGAGTTACTTGAAATAGTTTCTCTCCGTGGTTATGATATTATGACATTAACTAGATTCATATTTCAGTTAAATTGTTTTCTTTCTTTTTTTTTTTGAGATGGAGTTTTGCTCTGTCCAGGCTGGAGTGCAATGGCGTAATCTTGGCTCATTGCAACCTCTGCCTCCTGGGTTCAAGTGATTCTCCTGCCTCAGCCTCCCGAGTAGCTGGGATTATAGGCACCTGCCACCATGCCTGGCTAATTTTTGTATTTTTAGTAGAGACAGAGTTTCACCAAGTTGGCCAGGCTGGTCTCGAACTCCTGACCTCGTGATCTGCCCACCTCACCTTCCCAAAGTGCTGGGATTATAGGTGTGAGCCACCACTCCCGGCCTTGCTTTTTTTTTTTTTTTTTTTTTTTTTTTAATGTTTAAGGGTTGCCTTAACAATTTTTTGTTTTGTAGTTTTAAAAACTGTTTCCAAAGTGAAATCTATAAAATGGTATATTTAGAGAACCTAGCTTCCATTCTTGTTCCCTCCCCTTTTCCTTCTTCCCTCTGTGGGTAACTATTTTATATGTTTTATGGGTTATTGATTTTAAAAAATTTAGCAAGTAAATATTTGATAGATGTACTTAGCTCTTTGCTATAATCTAGCAGAGATAGAATTTCTTCTTTCTATAGCCTTTTAGCTGTTTCAAGATTGCTATCATTCATGGCTCACCCCATTTTTAGGCCATACTTTTGTTGGTTCCTGCAAATATTTCTCACATGAATCAGTGGTGATAATAAAAGTAGTAGTAGGCTAGGTGCAGTGGCTTATGCTTGTAATCCCAGCATTTTGGGAGGCTGAGGCAGGAGAATCACTTGATCTCAGAGTTCAAGACCAGACATAGGAGGCCCTGTCTTTACAAAAAAATTTAAATAAAAAGAAAAAAGTAGTAGTAGTTAACATTTTTTTGGTCCTTACAATGTGAGGTGGGTTCTTTTATCCCCCTTTCACACAACAAAGTGAGAACAAAAAATTGTTACTTGCCCATAGTTTTACACAGCTAGTAAGTAGTGGAACCACAGTTTAATTTCATACTTGGACTTCTAACTACTCTTGCTCCTCTTCTTACCTGGGGTATATTCTCGTCAGTTTTCTTTCCTAAACTCTAATGTTATTTTAATAAAATTTGTCCCATAGTATAATATTCCAATGTGATCTAATAGGAACACATCTCCTCCTTCTTAAATGTCTATACTCTATTACTTTAGTCTAAGGTCACATCAGTCTTCTTTACTGGTGGCTGCATCACATTCCTATGAATGTTTAGCATGCTTTCCACTAAAAACTCCGAATTCTTTCCCCCTCCATGTGCTGCTTTCAGCTCCAGCTTTTCATCCTGCACTTGTACGTGGAACTGTCAATGAATTTAAACCTGAGATAAATAAACATTGGTGTGTTTGAGATAATCAGAGGGCTACAAAAAATCAGACTGGTTGTGTTTTTTTGTGTGAGTCTTTTTGATTCTGCTGTTTGATTACTTGAAACCTTACAGCAGGTATCCAGTTAGGAAAAGAAGAAGTCAAATTGTCCCTGTTTGCAGATGACATGATTGTATATTTAGAAAACCCCATCGTCTCAGCCCAAAAGCTCCTTAAGCTGATAAGCAACTTCAGCAAAGTCTCAGGATACAAAATTAATGTGCAAAAATCACAAGCATTCTTATACACCAGTAACAGACAAGCAGAGAGCCAAATCAGGAATGAACTTCCATTCACAATTGCTTCAAAGAGAATAAAATACCTAGGAATCCAGCTTACAAGGGATGTAAAGGACCTCTTCAAGGAGAACTACAAACCACTGCTCAGTGAAATAAAAGAGGACACAAACAAATGGAAGAACATACCATGCTCATGGATAGGAAGAATCAATATTGTGAAAATGGCCATACTCCCCAAGGTTATTTATAGATTCAATGCCATCCCCATCAAGCTACCAATGAGTTTCTTCACAGAATTGGAAAAAACTGCTTTAAAGTTCATATGGAACCAAAAAAGAGCCCGCATTGCCAAGACAATCGTAAGTCAAAAGGACAAAGCTGGAGGCGTCACGCTACCTGACTTCAAACTATACTACAAGGCTACAGTAACCAAAACAGCATGGTACTGGTACCAAAACAGAGTTATAGACCAATGGAACAGAACAGAGTCCTCAGAAATAATACCGCACATCTACAGCCATCTGATCTTTGACAAACCTGAGAGAAACAAGAAATGGGGAAAGGATTCCCTATTTAATAAATGGTGCTGGGACAACTGGCTAGCCATAAGTAGAAAGCTGAAACTGGATCCTTTCCTTACCCCTTATACGAAGATTAATTCAAGATGGATTAGAGACTTAAATGTTAGACCTAATACCATAAAAACCCTAGAAGAAAATCTAGGTAGTACCATTCAGGACATAGGCATGGGCAAGGACTTCATGTCTAAAACACCAAAAGCAACAGCAGCAAAAGCCAAAATTGACAAATGGGATCTAATTAAACTAAAGAGCTTTTGCACAGCAAAAGAAACTACCATCAGAGTGAACAGGCAACCTACATAATGGGAGAAAATTTTTGCAACCTACTCATCTGACAAAGGGCTAATATCCAGAATCTACAAAGAACTCAAAACAAATATACGAGAAAAAAACAAACAACCCCATCAAAAAGTGGGCAAAGGATATGAACAGACATTTCTCAAAAGAAGATATTCATACAGCCAACAGACACATGAAAAAATGCTCATCATCACTCGCCATCAGAGAAATGCAAATCAAAACCACAATGAGATACCATCTCACACCAGTTAGAATGGCAATCATTAAGAAGTCAGGAAACAACAGGTGTTGGAGAGGATGTGGAGAAATAGGAACACTTTTACACTGTTGGTGGGATTGTAAACTAGTTCAACCATTATGGAAAACAGTATGGCAATTCCTCAAGGATCTAGAACTAGATGTACCATATGACCCAGCCATCCCACTACTGGGTATATACCCAAAGGATTATAAATTATTCTACTACAAAGACACATGCACACGTATGTTTATTGCGGCACTATTCACAATAGCAAAGACTTGGAATCAATCCAAATGTCCATCAGTGACAGACTGGATTAAGAAAATGTGGCACATATACACCATGGAATACTATGCAGCCATAAAAAAGGATGAGTTTGCGTCCTTTGTAGGGACATGGATGCAGCTGGAAACCATCATTCTTAGCAAACTATCACAAGAAGAGAAAACCGAACATCGCATGTTCTCACTCATAGGTGGGAACTGAACAATGAGATCACTTGGACTCGGGAAGGGGAACATCACGCACTGGGGCCTATTATGGGGAGGGGGGAGGAGGGAGGGAGTGCATTGGGGAGTTATACATGATATAAATGATGAATTGATGGGTGCTGACGAGTTGATGGGTGCAGCACACCAACATGGCATAAGTTTACATATGTAACAAACCTGCACGTTATGCACATGTACCCTAGAACTTAAAATATAATAAAAAAAAAATTAATTAATTAAAAAAAAAAAAAAAAAAAAAGAAACCTTACAGCAGCAAATATCCTTTTCATTTTGCTTGAAGTTTACTTCAAGCATCAAGATTTTGGGGGAATGCTATGAGTATTTTTTAAAAGATTTTAAGGCAATTTTAAGTTTTAATTTTAAGGCAATATTACCTATAAAATTATTAAATTCTGAATAATGATCTCCTAACTTCTCCCCTTAAAGTATATTAAATTTTAAAAAATTATATACTTTGATTTAATGATATAGCTACATTAATTTTCTCTTTCTCTTTCTAATAAAACTCAGCATCAATATTTAAGATTTTAATGGCCCCTGATTTTTTATTATTTTGATTGTTTTCCTTTTTATTTTTTTAAATTCATTAAAGAGAATTTTCAGTACTAGACAAATTTCAGCTATAGTTCATATTTTCCTGTTGGTGTTTTGCTTGGTGAGTCTGGTTTCCCAAGAGTATTTTAACTTATTTCTTCAAATTCTTTGTTTTTTATTGAGTAGCTAGCCTTACTAATCAATTCGAAAACGTTTAATTTTCCACCTCATGTCTTAATTCCAGAGATGGTTTTTGTGTTGTTGAGGTTTGGGTTTTACTGGGGTTACAGGAAATGAGTGTTCAACTGGGGGTTGCCTTGCTGAGAAGTATTCATGCTGGTTGTCAGTTTTCCACTGGGGTTTTCATAATGTTTGTATTCTTGACTGTACTTTTGCTGTCATTTTCGTGATTTAATGTTATCTTGGCGACTAAGATTTAACCAGATCTTTGATTTAGTCCCAGAGACCTGAGCAAGGATAGCTTTTAATTAGATTAGACGTTTTTGATTACTTATATCAAGTCATTTGCTAGGTTAAGTTAATTGCTTTAAATTGGCCATTTTGTGTTCTTCGTTTTTTTTTGTTTCTTTTTTTTTTGCCACATGGTAGTTTAATCATCTTGTCTTATGTTTTAAATGTATAAATAATATAATTTTTAAAAGTTCATACTGGAAAGGACTTAGAGCTTATCTAATTCATTTAGATATGAAGATACTGATCCCACAGGACCTTAGGCCTTTGTAGTGGGAGAACTAGAATTTTAACATTTAATTGGTTCAGTCAGGTGTTGGATTTTTTCCCCATTATTCTATACCACTCCCCCATTTTTAATTTTGGATGTCAAGTTAAATTATCTCCAACCTGTGCAGATCTCTTGAGTCTTAGTTTCCCTGTTTCTAGAATGAGGATATTGCACTCCTAAAGCTCTTAGCACTGTGTTAGCATGTTCTTAGAGGATCTGCTCTTACATGGCTTCATTCAGCCACTTTAACTTTTCCCCTTCATATAGGGCTCAGTTTTCTTTGTTTTCCAGTTTTCACTTACACTACTTTCATTAGCCTTCTTGCAGCCAATTCAGACCCAAGCTGACTTACCCTTTGAGGCTCATCTGAAATCCTAACTTCTCCATGAAACCTTCTCTAATTATTCTAACCTTAGGAGTACTTGTTTGACACATATCCTAAATGTCAAAGACTGTTTGAACCCAGATCTACCTGACTTCAAAGCTTGTGTAGCTTTGAAAACTACTCCCAAGTAGAAGTGATTTTAAAGTTTCAGTCCAATTCAGATATTCAGCTTCCTCAGTTTTTTAAAAGAATTAAGTGCTACATAATCTTTTATCTTTTCTATTTTAAATACTCAAAGCACTTAAGTGTCGTGCCCATTTGTGTAATAACATAATAAGGATTTTATGAAGTTATACATCAGCCAGCGGTCTCAGCATTTTAAAAGTTTGTCTCAACCAATGCAGAAATACCTACAAGATGTACAGATATAATAGTATATGGATATTTCTATTTTGGATATGTTATAGGAAGCGCAAAAATTCTTTTGTCTAGGAATGCCATATTTTACTAGAAAATAGATGGTAAAGGGCTAAACCAAAATGCCTACTCATTATTTCTACCTCAGGGACTCTTATAATATGACATGAACTATTGGGATTGTGTGGAAAATCACAAATCAGTTTATAATATTGTATTCCACAAACACTGTGATTATTACTATAACAATCATGTTACATCTATTTTCACACACTGTCAAACTCAAGGTGTACAGTATCTAGACAGTATATGGAATAACATAATTTGCTTAAAACCCAGTTCTTAACCATTGGTATTCATCACTCTGGATTTTAAGCCTTGACATTTATGTCTGCTGCAGTAGTATCTGGTGATAGAGTTGAGACCCTTGGGAGTTTAGTCCTTAGAATTTTGCCTTTCCTTTGGGCAATCTTAAGAAAGGTTTTTTTTTGTTTTGTTTTTTGTGTTTTTTGAAACGGAGTTTCACTCTTGTTGCCCAGGCTGGAGTGCAGTGGTGCGATCTTGGCTCACTGCAACCTCTGCCTCCCAGGTTCAAGCGATTCTCCTGCCTCAGCCTCCCGAGTAGCTGGGATTACAGGCGCCTGCCACCACACCCAGCTAATTTTTTGTATTTTTAGTAGAGACAGGGTTTCACCAGGTTGACCAGGCTGGTCTTGAACTCCTGACCTCAAGTGATCCACCTGCCTCGGCCTTCCAAAGTACTGGGATTACAGGCATGAGCCACCACACCCAGCCAATCTTAAGAAAGTTAAATTTTACAAAGTATGTCTTGAAAGAGCATTGGTTGTGGTCTAAGAGTAGAATTAAATGTAGCACTTTTATTATCTTTGGGGCATAGGATTCTACTCGTGTTTAAAAACTCATTTTAGGCCGGGCGCGGTGGCTCAAGCCTGTAATCCCAGCACTTTGGGAGGCCGAGACGGGCGGATCACGAGGTCAGGAGGTGGAGACCATCCTGGCTAACACGGTGAAACCCCGTCTCTACTAAAAAATACAAAAAAAAAAGCTAGCCGGGCGAGGTGGCTGGCGCCTGTAGTCCCAGCTACTCGGGAGGCTGAGGCAGGAGAATGGCGTAAACCTGGGAGGCGGAGCTTGCCGTGAGCTGAGATCCGGCCACTGCACTCCAGCCTGGGCGACAGAGCGAGACTCCGTCTCAAAAAAAAAAAAAAAAAAAAAAAAAAAACATTTTAAAGAAATATAATAATTTTAATATAAGCCTAGTCAGCTGGGTGAAGTGGCTCATGTCTGTAATCCTAGTACTTTGGGAGTCCGAGGTAGGAGGGGATCACTTGAACCCAGGAGTTTGAGACCACCCTGGGCAACATGACGAAACCCTGTCTCTACAAAAAATTGCAAAAATTAGCCAGGGGTGATGGCACATGCCTGTGGTCTCAGCTACTTGGGAGGCTGAGGTGGGAAGGATCGGTTGAACCTGGGAGGTTGACGTTACAGTGAACCATGATTGTGCCACTGCATTCCTGCCTGGGAGACAGAGCAAGACGTTGTCTCAAAAAACATTCTCCTCTCTAGCTTCTGTGTTTCTAAACATGGAAGATGTATTTGAACATGTAGAGAGGAGCTGTTATAAAATAAAACACTTTAAAAATTAATTGCTCAGACGCAAGTATACATTATCCATTTTCTTTTTTCGAGACGGAGTTTCACTCTTGTTGCCCAGGCTGGAGCGCAGTGGGGGCAATCTTGGTTCACTGCAACCTCCGCCTCCCAGGTTCAAGTAATTCTCCCGCCTCAGCCTCCGGAGTAGCTGGGATTACAGGCATGCATCCCCACCTCTGGCTAATTCTGTATTTTTAGTAGAGTTTCTCCATGTTGGTCAGGCTGGTCTTGAACTCCTGACCTCAGGTGATCCAACCACCTGGACCTCCCAAAGTGCTAGGATTACAGACGTGAGCCACCGCACCCAGCCTCCATTTTCTTGTTTAAGACTTACTGACTTGTCTAAGATCTCTTCCTGCTAAGTTATTTCAATGATATCTTCTTATAGGATTCTTGCGGGAATTTTAGTAGTTTCATTGCAGATTAATAATGGGACCACATTTTGGGGAAGTGAAGTGTGGGGAGGTGGGAATAAGACTATACATAATCAGATTTTTTTATATTGCAGGATTGCTCTAAAGACGTGTTCTGATTTCAGTTGAGCTGTTTCCGTTCCATATTTTTGGATCTGATCCTTCATTTCAGCCCAAATAGTAGATACAAAGCAATGGCATTGTTAAGAAAAATGGTTAAACCTTTTTCTGAATTATTTCATTGCTTTGTAATTTACAAGATTCTTGACATTAGGGGTAGTGTTCACATTTAAGCTGTTATAACAGCTTGCTAATGGTAGACTTTTCTAAGTTTTATTAATTGAAAATGCCCACAAAATGATTATTTTACTGATTTACTTGTAATTCCCCCTTCCTTTGACAGGATATCTATAGAGAAATGGGGTTTGGTCACTATGAAGAAGAAGAAAGCTGTTGGGAGAAACAGAAGAGTGAAAAGAGAGACCGAACTCAGAACCGAAGTCGCAGCCGATCTCGAGAGAGGGATGGCCATTACAGTAATAGTCACAAGTCAAAATACCAAACAGATCTTTATGAAAGAGAAAGGAGTAAAAAGAGAGACCGAAGCAGAAGTCCAAAGAAATCCAAAGATAAAGAAAAATCTAAGTACAGATGAAAGATGAAGAGGCAGAATTGAGTGGCTAACATATTTACTCTTGTCTAACTTAAGAATGCCAGGAAAGCAGATGCTTAGATTTTGTGTCAAAGCTTGTTACTTTTTTCATGTTAGGATTATGGCCCTTTAGATTAATACTGATTATATAGGGCACTGAAAGATAAAGAATTGAACATTTTCTTTGTATACTTTTTTACAGTAATTTTATTGTTACATATAAATGGTAGTCTTCATTTTTGAAGTCTTTTACATTTTCACTCTTTTTTTAATGAAGTATTTCATACTACAAAAACACATAAACATGTATATATAAAGTAAAGGGATAATAAATGTAAATATCTGTGTACTCATCAGCCAGCTTAAGATACAGAATATTGCCTACATTTTAGAAGTCCCCTAAGGTCCTCTCCCTCTCAAATAATTATTTGGAATTTAGTGTTTGTCATTTGCCTATTATAGTTTTACAACATACATATGTATCTGTAAGCAAAATGTTAATTTTGTATGTTTCTGAATTTTATATAAATGGCAAAATGTTTGTTTACTTCTGTGACTTTCTTTCATTTTTATTGCTATATAGTATTATATGAATATACCACAGCTTATTCATTCTTTTCTTGATGGACATTTGAGTTTTGTTTATTTTTGTTTTTGCTGTTGAAACAATGCTGCTGTGGACATTGTATCTAGGAGTTATATTGCTTGATATATTGATAAAATAATGATAAATTTGTATTCTGAAGTGGCTGTACTAGTTTATACCCCTCTTGGCACTCTGAGTTACCTTTGTTTCATAGCATCTTCAACACTTGTTAAGTTCACACTTGAAAATTTGCCAACCTATTGGATGTTAAGTGGTATCTGCCTGTGACTTCCAGCAAGATTACTGTTATCTCTGTTCTTCCATGTGTAAGATGTCATTTTTTTCCTGGCTGCTTTTAAGGTTTTCTCTCTATCACTGGTTGTCAGAAGTTTGATTATGATGTGCTTGCTATAGTTTTTTTTTTTTTTTTCTTTTTTTTTTTTCCCCCATGTTTCTTCTGCTGGAGCTATTTTACCTGTGGGTTTATGGTTTTCATAGAATTTGGAAATTTGGGAACAATTTTTCTTCTATTATGTTTTTGTCTCTCTGCTCCTCTCCTGGGGCTCCGATGACTTGGATGTACGTTAGGCCCCTCAAAATTGTCTCCCTGTGTGCTGATTCTCTGTTCAGCTTTTTAAAAAGCCTTTTTCTCTCTGTGTTTCATGTTGGGTAGTTTCCACTGCTGTGTCCTCATTGTTTATTAATCTTTCCATCTAAAGTATCTAATTTCCTTTTAATTGTATCCAGGTATTTTTTACCGCCGACATATTTTTAGTCTTTAGAAGTTCTATCTGGGTCTTTGTCTCCCATGTGTCTCCTTCACATGCTCATGCCTTCCTCTTTTTTTTTTTTTTTTTTTTTAAACATCTGGAGTGTATTGATAATAGCTTTTCAATGTACTTGCTCATTCTGTCATCTGCATCATTTCTGGTCTGTTTCTACTGATTGATTCCCACCCTGCCCATATTGGATTAACTTCCTTCATTGCATGCCTGGTAATTTCTGTTTTTAACATTGGGTGCTGGAGTTCTTTTATTTAAGTATCTTGAACTCTGGGGACATAAAGTTACTTGGAAACAATCTGATCATTTTATAGTTTGCATTTAAGCTTAATGAGACAGGACTGGGACAGCCTTTAGTTTAGGGCTAATTTGACCTACTATGAAGGTAATACCGTTTTGGATAATATTCCTGGTTACACGGTTTCTCCATTCCGTCTGTTGGGAACATGAACTATTCTGAGCCCTATTGAGCTCCGAGTTGTATCTCCTGTTCCTTACCTCACATGCATACACTGCTTGGTGTTTAGCTGAAGACTCGAAGGAAACCCAATATTCTGCCCTGCAAATCTTACCTTGGCTCCCCTAAATTCTCTACCCAGGGAGGTTCCCTTCCCTAGCCTTACTGCTATAGCCTAGAAACCCCATGTAGAAGCTTGTGCAGTTATAGGGCTTTCTTTGTTTTCCATCTCTCAGGAGTCACTGTTCTCACTGGCTGTTGTCCAACATCTGAAAAACTTCCTTGTATACATTTTATATAGGTTTTTAGTTTAAGGCGGAGAAGGTAACTCATGCCTCTGTTACTGCATTTTGACTAGAGTGGAAGTTAACTTTGTATTTCCTAAATGTTAATGAGGCTGAGCATCTTTTCCCATGTTTATTATTCATTCCTGATTGCTCTCTGTGAAAAGCTTGTTTCATGTCTTTTGCCCATTTATATAGTAGATTATTATCTTTTATATTTAATAGATTGTGGATACTAAGATACTAAGGAGTGCTTTCTCTCCCCCTCTGTCTTTTGTCTTGGAAGAAAAGAAAAAGATTTAAATTAATCTGTTCCTTAAAAGCTGGATAGAGCTTGCCTATAAAGTTGTCTGAACTTTGCATTTTTTGTGTGAGAAAATTTCTTAACTATTGATTAGGTTTCAAAAATTATGGAATTATTAGCCTTTCTGTTTATTTAATGTTAGTCATTTTTATTACATTTTTCTGGGAATTTGTTTTCATTGAAGTTTTTATTTTTTGATAGCATTGCGCATAGTTTAGCTGGTAGATTTTTACTATCCTTTTGCTTTGTTGATGAATGTCCTTATGTTTTAGTGTGTCTCATAAACAGCATATAGCTAGATGATGATGATGATTATTTTGAGACAGAGTCTCACTGTGTCGCCCAGGCTGGAGTGCAGTGGTGCAATCTCAGCTCACTGCAACCTCCACCTCCCGGGTTCAAGCGATTCTCCTGCCTTAGCCTCCTGAGCAGCTGGGACTATAGGTGCTTGCCACCAGGCTAATTTTTTTTTTTTTGAAAACAGGGTTTTCACCATATTGGCCAGGCTGGTCTCAAACTCCTGACCTTGTGATCTGCCCACCTCAGCCTCCCAAAGTGCTGGAATTACAGGCATGAACCACTGCGCCTGGCCAATTATTTTTTAATCCAATCTGAACTTTAACTGATTAGTGCATTTTTATTTGTACTGATGTATTTGGATTTATTCCTTACCACCTTATTTTGTGCTTTTTATGTTTTTTTCTTCCATTCTTTTTTTTTCGTTTGGAATAAAAAATGGTTTTTAATTCCACCCTCACCCCTCTGCCCTGTCTTCCTTGTTTTGGGGAATTGCCTTAGAATATTACATCCGTTCTTAAAAAGTGTAATGTTATATCTTTATCTTCCACTCTAATTGAGAGTCTTGGAACTATCTAAGTCACTCCTGTTGCAACTTTCGTGTTAAAATCATTCAGTATTTTAGTTATAGCTTGTGATTTTTAACCTTAAAATTAGACCTTGAGCTGGACTCAGTGGTGCACACCTGTAGTTCTGGCTGCTTGAATGACTGAGGCCGGAGGAGCCCTTGAGGCCGGGAGTTAGAGGCTGCAGTGCACTGCAATTGTGCCTGTGACTAGCCACTGCACTCCAGCCTGGGCAACACAGTGAGACACCGTCTGTTAGAAAAAAATTAGACCTTGTGATTCTTACCGTTTTAGTACAGATTACTGTTGGTTTAGATTTACTTTATATGTTAGAAGTGTGTCTTTACTCATTATTCTCGCATCTCAGACTTTTCACCTGGAATAATTTTCCTTCTTTCTGAAGCACATCCTTTGATGTTCTTCCAGTGATATCTGTTAATGGCAAACTCTTAGTTTACATTTATCAAAAATATTTTCAATTCATTCTGTACAGTTGATTTTATATGTACATAATTCTGAGTTTTTTTGTTTTTTTTTTTTTTCCCCAGTACTTTGAAGAATTAGTCTACTGTCTTTTTACTTTTGTTACTACCGGGGAGAAATCTTTTGTCATTCCAAATGTCATTCTTTTGGATATAATGTGACTTTTCTTTCTGATTGCTTTTTTGCTGTGGTTAATTAAACTTTCAATTTTGAAATCAGTTGTAGATTGGCATGCAATCATAAGAAATAATACAGAGAGAATCTGTGTACCCTTTGCCTAGTTTCTCCCAGTGATACCATCTTGTAAGATTCTAGTATAGTATCACAACCTAGATGCTGACATGGACACAGTGGAGATACAGAAAATTTCCATCACTACCCAGACCCCTCTTGCTATCCTTTTGTAGCCACATCTACTTCCTGGCCACTTCTGTTTTCTCCTTCACCTCTGTCAACCACTGATCTGTTCGCCATTCCTATAATTATGTCATTTCAAGGATTTTATATAAGTGGAATTCTGTATTATATAGCCTTTTGGGGAGCCATTCATAATCCGGAAATACATAATCCCAAATGCTGTGATCATGAAGGTTGAAACCCTGATAATCATAATCCCAAATACGTAATTCTGGAAAGAATAATTTTAAAAGCTTTTAAAAGATATTTATTTACATTTTGTTTGTTTGTTTTGAGATGGAGTCTCACTCTGTTGCCCAGGCTGCAGTGCAGTGGCACGGTCTCAGCTCACTGCAACCTCTGCCTTCCAGATTCGAGTGTTTCTCCTGCCACAGCCTCCCATGTAGCTGGGACTACAGGTGTGCACCACCACACCCAGCTGATTTTTGTATTTTTAGTAGAGATGGGGTTTCACCGTATTGGCCAGGCTGGTCTCAAACCCCTGACTTCGGGTTATTTCCTTTTTTTTTTTTTTTTTGAGACAGAGTCTCGCTCTGTCACCCAGTGATGCAATCTCGGCTCACTGCAAGCTCCGCCTCCTGGGTTCACGCCATCCTCCTGCCTTAGCCTCCCGAGTAGCTGGGACTACAGGCACCCGCCACCACGCCCTGCTAATTTTTTTTTCGTATTTTTAGTAGAGACGGGGTTTCACCGTGTTAATGAGGATGGTCTTGATCTCCTGACCTGGTGATCCTCCTGCCTCAACCTCCCAAAGTACTGGGATTACAGGCGTGAGCCACCACGCCCAGCTGGTTACTTATATTTTTAAAAGAGGATTTGAAAAATACAAACACAGGCCACTTTACACAATAAAATAGGCAACAATAACATACATATTTTTGCAAGCATAAACAGTTATTAGTTCTACTAATGACAGTCACATGGATATGACAATTATGAATGGATGAGTGGTATTTATAAAGAAATAGATCAAAAAGGGAAGTGTATCAATGCATAGCCCTATGGTTGGTAATTGTGTGTGCTCAGCTTTATAACTGCAGTCATTTGAAATACTTTAAGACCAACCAATGTCTTCCACTGGCTTCACTCAGATGCTAATCTCTGGAAACACTTGCACAGACACACTCAAAACTTTAATAAGTTTCTAGGTATTCCTGAATCCAATCAACTTGACACCTAAAATTAGGTCCCAAAGACCACCTCTTAACTTGGCACCCATACATACCTCCTTAAACCATACTTAATTTCCAAATAAAGACAATGAGAAAGTTGTAGTTGTAACATGATGCCAGTATCGTCTGACTGTGATTTTTGGGATTTTAGACATAATGGATTTTAGATTAGGCATTTTGATCTTTTGGGATTTCACCATTCAGGATTAAGGTGTTCAAGATCGTGTCTTACAGGATTATAAACCAAACCCCTTTTTGGGATTGGGTTTGTTTTGCCCCAGTCAGCCTCATTCTTCAGAGATTCTTCCAGGTTGTTGCTGTATCAATAGTTCACTTTTATTTTATTTTGTTTTATTTATTTATTTGGGACAGCGTCTTGTTTTCTTGCCCAGGCTGGAGTGCAGTGGCGCGATCTCAGCTCACTACAACCTCTGCCTCTTGGGTTCAAGCAATTCTCCTGCCTCAGCCTCCCAAGTAGCTGGGATTACAAGGGTGCACCACTATGCCTGGCTAATTTTTATATTTTTAGGGGAGATGGGGTTTCGTCATGTTGGCCAGGCTGGTCTCGAACTCCTGACCTCAGGTGATCCACTCGCCTCAGCCTCCCAAAGTGCTAGGATTACAGGTGTGAGCCACTGTGCCTGGCCAATAGTTCACTTTTATTGTTGAGCAGTATTTTATGGTATAACTATGAATATACTGTAGTTTGTTTAACCATTCACCCATTGAAGGAAATCTGGGTTGTTTACAGTTTGGGACCATAATGAATAAAGCTGCTGTTAGTTTCTTTGTGAACACAGTCTTCATTTCTTCTGGATAACTGCCCAGTAGTGCAGTTGTTAGGTCATATGATAATTGCATATTTAAAGAAACTGCTGAACTGTTTTCCAGGGTGAGTCAGACTGCTTTACATTCCCACCAAGAACATATGGGTGATCCACTTTATTCACATTCTCAGCAACATTTAGTTGTGTCTCTGTGTTTTATTTTAGGCATTCTGGTAGGTATATAGTGATAGGTATATAATTTATTCTGGTTTTAATTTTTATTTAATTGGTAATGTTGTTGAGTATCTTTTCAAGTACTCATTTTGCCATCTGCATATCCTGTTAGGTGAAATGTTACTTTATATCTAATTGGATTTTTAGTTGTTTTATTTTTGAATTTTGAGAGTTCTTGATGTATTCTACATACTAGTTCTTTGTCAGATATGCTGCTTGCAGCTGCTTCCTCCCAATGTATAGCTTGTCTTTCTTTTTCTTTTTTAAGACAGTCTCGTTCTGTCACTCAGGCTGGAGTACAGTGGTGTGATCACAGTTCACTGCAACCTCAACCTCCAGGGCTCAAGCAATCCTCCCACCTCAGCCTCTTAGTAGCTGGGAATACAAGTGCCTGCCACCACACCCAGCTAAGTTTTTTTTTTTTTTTTTTAATTATTAGTGGAGACGAGGTCCCTATGTTGCCCAGGCTGGTCTCAAACTCCTGGTCTCGAGCAATTCTCCTTCGTTGGCCTTCCAAAATGCTGGTATTACAGGTACGAGCCACCATGCCTAGCCTCCAACATATGGCCTATCTTTTAATCTTTTTAACAGAGTTTTGTAGAGTAGAAGATTTTAATTTTTCTGCAGTTTATCAGTTTTTCCTTTTATGGATCGTGCTTTTGGTGTCAAAAGTAAGAACTCCGCTGAGCGCTAGCTTCCGAAAGTTTTTCTCATACTTTTAATTTTTTTTCTAAAAATTCTCTAGTTTTACATTTAAGTCTGTGATCCACTTTGAGAATTTTTTTCTTTTTTTTTTTTGCTTATGAACATTCACTTGTACTGGCACTATTTGTTGAAAAAGGTCTCTGGCTGCTTTTAAGGTTTTCCTTTGTCTTCAGTATTCTAGAATTCCACTATAATGTGTCTAGATAGGGATTTCCTTTATCTTTCTTGTTATATCCTGTGTCTGATGGCTTCATGTTTTTTATTATTCTGGAAACTTCTCTGCCATTTTCTCTTCAAATAGTCTCTCTCCACATTATATCTATTATTTACTTTTGTAATCTTAGTCAGTTTTATGTAAGGCTTTCTCATTTTGTTCTTTGTATCTTATGTTTTCCAGATAGTGCATTCTGAATAATTGTTTCAGGTCTATATTCCAGGTCACCCATTCTTTTTCATATAAGCCCAGTCTCCTATTTAACCCGTCCACTGAATTTTTAATTTCAGTAATTTTTTTTAGGAGTTCTGTTTGATTCTTTCTTGAATTTGCCTTGTTATTTTTGACTTTCTGTTGTTCTTTGCTCATGTATTTCCACTCTGTTTTATTTACATAATTATATTGTGTTTTTGATAATTCCAGTATCTTAATTTCTTTTTTTTTTTTTTGAGACGGAGTCTTGCTTTGTTGTCCAGGCTGGAGTGCAGTGGCTGGATCTCAGCTCACTGCAAGCTCCGCCTCCTGGGTTTTACGCCATTCTCCTGCCTCAGCCTCCCGAGTCGCTGGGACTACAGGCGCCCACCACCACGCCTGGCTAGTTTTTTGTATTTTTTTTTAGTAGAGACGGGGTTTTACCGTGTTAGCCAGGATGGTCTTGATCTCCTGACCTTGTGATCCGCAGGCTTGAGCCACCGCGCCCGGCCCAGTATCTTAATTTCTTAAGAATTAAAAAAGTTTTTCTGCTAACCCTTGTGCATAGTGGCTTATTTCCTTGTGTGTTTCAGATTTTTTTTTTCCCCTTAAATTGGGAGGATGTACTTTGGGACTCATAAGGTATCTAAAATGAAGATGCTTTTCTCCAGAGAGGATGCATATTTACCTTTCAAAATCCAGGTGATGCAATCACTCGAGGCTACTTTCATTTCTGGCTTGGACTTTCCATGTGCAAGCATAATGTATTTTTGAACCCTAGACCTTGATGAAAGTTAACAAAATATCAAGGAAAACGTATCTAGCATTAAGATCTCCCATCTATACCCCCATCAGTGCAGAACTCGGTAAAATGCAGGTGTTGTTTTTTTTTTGTTTGTTTTTCGAGATGGAGTCTTGCCCTGTCACCCAGGCTTGAGTGCAGTGGTGAGATCTTGGCTCATTGCAACCTCCACCTCCACCTCCCAGGTTCAAGCGATTCTCCTGCCTCAGCCTCCCCAGTAGCTGGGACTACAGGTGCCTTCCACCATGCCCAGCTAATTTTTGTATTTTTAGTAGAGACGGGGTTTTACCATATTGGCCAGGCTGGTCTTGAACTCCTGACCTTGTGATCCACCCACCTCGGCCTCCCAAAGTTCTGGAATTACAGGCATGAGCCACCGTGTCCAGCCTTAGGTGGTTTTTTTCCCCTAGCCCAGTCTTTCTCTGATGAATTTTCTCTGGGTGAGCTCTTCTATTATAGTCTCCTGGCTTCATGTGAAGATCTTAGGCTCAGCTTCCCAGTTCTCTTTTAGGTCCAAAGCCTCGTCTGTATAAATATCCCTCATCACTGTGACCTGAAGTCCTTAGTCCCCAGCTATGCAGGCAGGGGCATCCTCGCTAGTGGCCTGCTTACCATTTTGTTAATATATTTGTGAATCATGAGGAATTTCCCTGTCTTGTAGTCTCATCAATGCATGTAAAAGTATGATTGCTGGCCAGGCGTGGTGGCTCACGCCTGTAATCGCAGCACTTTGGGAGGCCAAGGTGGACAGGTCACCTGAGATCAGGAGTTCAAGACCAGCCTGGCCACTATGGAAAAACCCTGTCTCTACTAAAAATACAAAAAATTAGCTGGGCGTGGTGGTGCATGCCTGCAATCCCAGCTACTTGGGAGGCTGAGTCAGAAGAATTTCTTGAACCCGGGAGGCGGAGGTTGCAGTGAGCCGAGATCACGCCACTGCACTTCAGCCTGGGCAACAAAAGTGAAACTCCATCTCAAAATAAATAAATAAATAAAGTATAATTGCTGTAATTTATCTAGCATGTGGATGTTGTATGGAGGAAGTGGGAGGGGGTGGTTACAATTCAGAATATCTAGTTCACCATACAGCTAAGAGCAACTGTCTCCCTGCTATTGTACATAATTCTTAGCCATTAATAGAAAACATTTTAAATACATAAGAAACTATCACTCTGAATATAGAAAAATACGTACTGTTCATACAGAAGATTCTAAAATGTAGTCTGAAAGAATGAATGCCCAAGGGAGAAATGCTGGTTGCAGGTGATGGGGCCATGACAGGAAATAACATCCCCACACCTGAAGCTTGAATTCAGTAGATCCAGTGGGAAAAATCAAAGTGGTAAAAATGTTTGAACCTATCATTTCAAGACAAAACTTTCCTTAATTGCAAATGCTGCAATTAGGTATGAGAAACTGGTTTTAACAAAGATGTGTGTACAGAAACGTAGTGTTTATCATGCATCCTTGATCAGATACAGCGCAGTCTTGGCTTCATGATACTACTACTAATCTATGGTAAAGTGGCCATGTTTCCTATTTCTTCTCTTTTGCTTCTCTAGGTTTTAGGTGAACTCTTAAAACCAGTCTCCATTTATATATTCTACTGGCTTTTGCTAACCTGTCCCTGCCAACCCCTCCCACAAAGAAAGATTGAGTGAGCTCTTGGTAGTCAGATTTTTTTTAAGTTAAAAAGCTATTTGGGGCCGGGTATGGTGGCTCACCTGTGATCCCAGCACTTTGAGAGGCCGAGGCAGGCGGATCACCTGAGGTCAGGAGTTCGAGACCAACCTGGCCAACATGGTGAACCTCTGTCTCTACTAAAAATACAAAAATTAGCAGCGAATGGTGGCAGGCACCTGTAATCCCAGCTACACGGGAGGCTGAGGCAGGAGAATTGCTTGAACCCGGGAGGCGGAGGTTGCAGTGAGCAGAGATCGTGCCAGCACTCCGGCCTGGATGCCAAGTGGAAATGCATCTCAAAAATAAAAAATGAAAAATAAAAAATAAATAACACCAAAACTATTTGGAGCCTAAAATTTCTTAGTTATTACGACCTCACTGTAAGGTTTCAGCTTAATCTTTCTTACTGGTTGAATTTTCAAAGATTTTGATTAGAACTATTAAAGGCTAAATAAAAGAAATTTTAAATACACTCAGCAATCATACTTTTACAAGTGTCTTTTAATAAATTGGTTGCTTTTTAGTTACTGAAAAATATATTTCATCTTTGTTTTCCACTCATCATAAAAACATTTAATCTTAAGTGACATTTCTTACCCATCTGGACTGAGTCACAAAGAATGCATAATAGATAGTAAAATCGAAATCACAGGAACCTTACCTTTCAGTGGCTGTTGCTATGAAACCATGTTTTGATGGGAAATTTGAGAGAACCCTGGGCTTCCTGTTATTAAATGACAGAATGTGGAGATCCCCTTCATTTTCAAAACTCTTTTTTTTTTTTTTTTTTTTTTTTTTTTTTTTCATGACGGAGTCTCGCTCTTGCCACCCAGGCTGGAGTGCAATGGTGTGATCTCGGTTCACCACAACCTCCGCCTCCCAGGTTCAAGTGATTCTCTTGCCTCAGTCTCCCAAGTAGCTTGGATTACAGGCACCTGCCATCATGCCCTGCTAATTTTTGTTATTTTCAGTAGAGACAGGATTTCACCATGTTGGCCAGGCTGGTCTTGAACTCCTGACCTCAAGTGATCCACCAGCCTCAACCTCCCAAAGTGCTGGGATTATAGGCATGAGCCACCACGCCCAGCCCAAAACTCTTTTTAAAACAAGTCATTTTAATTACTCTTCTGCTAATGGGAAAATCTATGGTCTTACCCTATTTTACCCACACTTGACTACTAATTAGGCTTAATTTTGCTAGGGGCACTGTCAAGAGTTGATAATTTTATGTTTTTGCCTCCTCTGCTATTCCTTGTTCATTGAATGGGCAGATGGGCAGGGTTTTTGAGTGACGTTTTTATGGGCAATTAAAAAGTTGTATTGGCCGGACACGGTGGCTCACACCTATAATCTCAGCACTCTGGGAGGCTGAGGCACTGATCCACCTCAAGTGGATCACTTGAGGTCAGGAGTTTGAGATGAGCCTGGCCAACATGGTGAAACCTCGTCTTTACTACAAAAATTAGCCAGGTGTGGTGGTGCATGCCTATAATCCCAGCTAATTGGGAGGCTGAGGCAGGAGAATCACTTGAACACAGGAGGCGGAGGCAGCAGGGAGCTGAGATCACATCATTGCACTCCAGCCTGGGCAACAGCACAAGATTCAGTCTCAAAAATTTTTTAAAAAGTTGTATTGCTGTTATTTACTTACATGAGTAGAGTGCTAGGAAGCTGGACATACATAAAGGTTGCAAATACAGTATCATTCTAGCAAGAGAGTTTGTATAAAAAGAGAAGTTAGGCAATGCTTCTTTGCTGCTGTGAATCTAGAACAAGACCAGTGACCTCTGGCTCCCGAAAAAGAGAAAAGTTGTGTTTGCTTGGTTTGGTGGAGAGAGCTGGGGAAACCTGAGTCAGGAACGAAGGCATATGAAGGTGGTAACAAGCCAGGTGCAGAGGGAGAGCAGGGTGGTGTCTGACTATCGCCAAGGCTGGGAAGGCAATGAGTGTCAGGAAGGATGAGGAAATCGGGAAGGGGAGAGTCCCAAATGCAAAACTGAGAAGCTTGGATTTGCTTTGCCAGGCCCCCGGAAGAAAGTGGCACTGGGATAGTTGAGAAAAGTTACTCTGGGCGTTGTATGTAGGACCTTTACCATGGGTTGGCACCACATTCCTCACGTGGCATTGAACATGATTTCATTCAATACTGATTCCACACATCACCCCAAATGCAGACATACATCAAGCACGCTTCCCAGAGGAGATGATGCACATGCTGAGGACTTCTCTTCTGCTTTTGATATCCAAGTTGGTGCATTGTTAGAACATAGAATGGGCGCAAAAACAACAACGTTAAAGTCATACAGTCTTTGTTACATAATCACTCATTTGGCATCACAGAAATAATACCAGTATCTTCAGCATGACCAGGGATGGACGTGGTTTTAGTAAACCTGATAGGGTGTAAGCAGGATCAGAATGGAGCCCACAAGGTCGACTGTGGCCTGTGCTGCATTCATGGGCTGACCTGGAAGCATCTTGGGCACAGGCTCTTTGTTGGATTCATGGCATGTCTGGCATGCAGGAGAGAGTGCCTCACATACAGCAGGAAAGTAGCCTTAAAAACACTGCAATCTCAGCAGGCGGCAGTGCGCACTTTTACCTTCATGGTAAGTGATGTTTCATTGCTGCATTGATCATTTTCTACTGCCCACTCTCTAAGAACACACCAAAAACACACACTCATGGTCTTTTCCCCTGGCATATGCTTATAGGAAATAACACGACAGGCATGACCATGATACGTGTTTAATTTCTAGGTCTGTCCTAGATCTCCCTCTCACTGCACAACCCCAGCACGGGCAGGCACAGGCAACACTGCATCACGTGCAGACAGCTGCCCCATGGGCTGCCAACCCGTCCTTCAGGCCCAAGGATTCACTCCATAGCTCTTTCACTGTCTTCCCATTAGACAGCGAGAGTGTGCTTAGCTGTGAGTATATCATTATCACAACTAAGAACTCTGAGGGAAAGTGTTTGTGGGCTCAAGGGGTGTATTAGTTTCCTAGGACCGTCACAACAAACTAACACAAGCAGGGTGACTTAAGACAAGGCCGGGCATGGTGGCTCACACCTGTAATCCCAGCACTTTGGGAGACCAAGGTGGGAGGATTGCTTGAGGCCAGGAGTTCAAGACCAGCCTGAGTAACATAAAAAGACACCATGTCTACAAAAATTAAGAAATTAACCAGGTGTGGTGGTGCATGTGTGTAGTCCTAGCTACTCAGGAGGCTGAGGCAGGAGGATTGCTTGAGTTCAGGAGTTTGAGGTTACAGTGAGCTGGTTGTGCCACTGTACTTCAGCCTGGGTGGCAGAGTGAGATTCTGTTTCAAACAAAACAAAGCAAAACAAAATCTATCATCTCACAGTTCTGCAGTCTGGAAGTCTGAATCAAGCTGTCATCAGAGCCATGCTCACTCTGAAGGCTCTAGGGAAGAATCCTTCCTTGCCTCTTCCTAGCTTCTCTTCGCGTTCACTGGCTTATAGCTGTATCATCCTCATCTCTGCCTCTGTCTTCACATTGCCTTCCTCCCTGTGACTCCCTCCAAATTTCTCAGTCCTTTCTTTTAAAAAGACACCCCAGCTGGGCACAGTGGCTCACGCCTGTAATCCCAGCACTTTGGGAGGCCAAGGCAGGTGGATCACCTGAGGTCAGGAGATTGAGACCAGCCTGGCCAACATGGAGAAACCCCGTCTCTACTGAAAATACAAAAAATTAGCTGGGTGTGGCGGCAGGTGCCTGTAATCCCAGCTACTCAGGAGGCTGAGGCAGGAGAATCGCTTGAACTCGGGAGGCAGAAGTTGCAGTGAGCTGAGATCACGCCATCACACTGCAGCCTGGGGGACAAAAGCAAGACTTAGTCTTAAAAAAAAAAAAAAAAAAAAAAGACACCTGTCATTGGGTCATTGGATTTAGGGCTCACTCTCATCCAGCATGAATACTTCTTAACTTGATTATATCTGCAAAGGTTCTATGGGACTTGAACATATCTTTTTGGGGGCACAATTTAACCATTTAACCCACTACAGGGTGTAAGGTGCTTGCAGAGCTCAAGAAAAACTACCCAGCACTTTGGCTAGAGGTTAGCAAAGATGTTGAGCAGATACTGAGTTGAGCCTTAGAGGCCAACTTTCTAAACATAGAATGTTGCAGGCATTCAAATGTGACCACTTATAAGCCCACATCATTAGCCCAGGAGTAGGTGTTTCATTTTAACATGCGATCATCACTCATTCTTTGCCTTCAACCCAAGTTTCCTCTACCTGTTTCCCATAGTGCTCATGTCTTTTCATTCAGTCTCTCTTCCTAGCAATGGGTAGCGTGTTAGTACAGGCCATCTTATAGTTCCCTAGGGGCTTTTTGTAAGAGAACTATAGCTTCCAGAAAAATGGGTCTCTATACACCAGGTACTCTTCTAAGTACTTTACAGACCCTAATTCCTGTAATTCTTACAGTATCCTTATGAGGTAGGTAAGATTATTTATTCCCATTTTACATATTAGGAAACCGAAGTACAGAGGTTAGATAATTTGCTCAAAGTTACACAGTTAATAAGTAGCAGAGCACTCTGGCTTCAAGTTCATGACACCAAACTGCCTGCCATTATAAGCTTGGATTCTTTCCCTACCAAGATATGCAAAAAAAGAAAAAAAGAAACAATAAAAAAGAGCTTAGATTATTTCTCATACTGCTTATCAAAAGAAATTCCAGGTCATGATTAAAGACCTGAATGTAAAAAATAAAACTTAGGATGGGCATTGTGGCTCATGCCTGTAATCCCAGCACTTTGGGGGGATCACTTGAGCCCAGGAGTTTGAGACCAGCCTGGGCAAGACGATGCTTCTGCAAAAATTGAAAACATTAGCTGGGTGTGGTGGTGCACCCTCCTAGTACAGTCCCAGCTACTTGGCTGGGAGGATGGCTTGAGCCCAGGAGTTCAAGGCTGCAGTGAACTGTGGTTATGACAGTGCACTCCAGCCTGAGCAACAAAGACCCTATCTCAAGACAAACGAACAAAATATATACATGAACATTAATACAAATAAAAAGAAAAAAAGTCTACAGAATAGGAAAACGGACAATGGAAGGGTGAAAAAGGAAAATTGCAATGCCAAGAAACATATAAAAAGATCCTTAAGTTCACTATGAACCAAGGAAATGAAAGCTAAAATAATCATGATATACCATTTCTCACACATTAGATTAGCAGAAAGCACTGAGATTGTCTCAATCCCAGATGTTGGCAGGATATGGAGGAATGGGGACCCCCTCCCACGCTGCTGGTGAACAAGTCATTGGAGAGCAGCTGAGCAGTTTCTAGTGGGGCCCAACCCATGCATGTCCATGTCACCACTGCAAATAGCTCTATATACTCTCTTTTAGCTCACTGGAAAAACAGGTTACGCAACCAATGATATTCAGGATGTTCACTGATGCTGTAGATAGAAGGGGACAGGCAAGCTACGGGGTCCCCTCCTGGACCCATGGATGGGCTTCCAGTCTCCAGGACAAATGTTATCTCTCTGGGCATCCGTGTCTTCCTCTGTGGTGACGGTCTGTACCCACACATCTGCCATTCACCATCTCAGCATCTCCGGACTGCTTCCTGAAAGCACAGACCTCAGTCTCACCACAAGGGCCAGAATGGGCAGAAATAGCCTTGGGACAGATCCAATGACAATTTTAAACAAGGTAGAAGAAAGTATGTGAGGCTCACTGCCCCACTCTCTTCTCAGTGCTCTAATAGTGTCCAGAGATGTGTGGACATTGGCCCCACTGCCACAGCAAGAGGGAAGCCATGGCCTTCTCTCTCTCTCTCTTTTTTTTTTGAGATGGAGTCTCGCTCCGTTGCCCAGGCTGGAGTGCAGTGGCACGATCTTGGCTCGCTACAACCTCTGCCTCTTAGGTTCAAGTGATTCTCTTGCCTCAGCTTCCCGAGTAGCTGGGACTACAGGCACACATCACCATGCCCTGCTAATTGTTTTATTTTTTTTTTTTTTTTTTTTTTTTTTTTTTTTTTTGAGGCGGAGTCTCGCTCTGTCGCCCGGACTGGAGTGCAGTGGCCAGATCTCAGCTCACTGCAAGCTCCGCCTCCCGAGTTTACGCCATTCTCCTGCCTCAGCCTCCCGAGTAGCTGGGACTACAGGCGCCCGCCACTTCGCCCGGCTAGTTTTTGTATTTTTAGTAGAGACGGGGTTTCACCGTGTTAGCCAGGATGGTCTCGATCTCCTGACCTCGTGATCCGCCCGTCTCGGCCTCCCAAAGTGCTGGGATTACAGGCTTGAGCCACCGCGCCCGGCCGTTTTATTTTTAATAGAGGCAGGGTTTCACTCTGTTGGCCAGGCTGGTCTTGAACTCCTGACCTCATGATCCACCTGCCTCAGCCTCCCAAAGTGCTGGGATTACAGGCGTGAGCCACCGCACCTGGCCGCCATTGCCTTCTCTTACGTCTCTCAGAGGCAGAGCCTAGTTTTGGTTCAGTGATGTTGTAGCTGAACTTGTTGTTACCCCTGGAAGGCCTTACTTTTTGCTCAAGTGTGCAATAAATATCCTCAACAATGATTTCATTCTTCCAGCTTCTCAGAGTCATGGCAGCAAAATCATTTTAGCTGTGGAGGATTCAAGATGAGGTTTCTCTAAATCAGCTACTGTAAAAAGACTGTAGCATGGCTCTTAAATTGAATAATCATTTTTCTGCCCTAAATGATGTCTCCAAAATTTAAGGCAGAACTTTGGGGGCCTCCACCAAATGCTTGTTGTCTGCTAGTTGAGCCGATTCCAGAATCTCTTTTGAGAAGGAGTAGGTGCTGCCCACTGTGGCCCCTGTCCTGTGCAGGCATGCCTGCTCACCTGGGGCTGAGTACACATCAGGATTCCTAAATTTCATTGCCCAGGTTCATCTTTTCTTAAATGCACAGCCAGGTTGCTCTTAGCAATATCCTCAGAGAGTTTCCTCTTTGATCGGTTGCTATCTCACACCTGCCAAAAATGTGGCTCAGTCATCTAGTGTTTGAAAGAGATCATCCGAGGAAGCCATTGCACTATGTGTCTCTGAGTTCTGTTGCTTTACTTGGTTAGATGATCAGAGAGCAAGGCTCTTGGACAGTGATAGCTCATTTCCCCATAGAAACGCCTTCCTTTGAGTTGAGGTATGAGGTTATACCCTCAGCTTTTACTGGGGCTTATGGTGAAGAATGGGCATTTGAAGACCAACATGGCATCTTCTACAGGACTTGAGCTGAAGACATTAACTGATTTCTTACTCAATGTAAGGATTTAGATCTCTCCTTTTTTTTTTTAGATGGAGTTTCACTCTTGTTGCCTAGGCTGGAGTGCAATGGTTCAATCTTGTCTCACTGCAGCTTCCACCTCCCGGGTTCAAATGATTCTCTTGCCTCAGCCTCCCAAGTAGCTGGGATTACAGGCACCCACCACCACGCCTGGCTAATTGTTGTATTTTTAGGAGAGACAGGGTTTCTCCATGTTGACCATATTGGCCAGGCTGGTCTCGAACTCCTGACCTCAGGTGATTCACCTGCCTTGGCCTCTCAAAGTGCTGGGATTAGAGGCGTGAGCCACCACACCCGTCTAGTCTCTCCTAAAATTTAACATCAGGAATGTATTTATTTCTCTTGGAAACTCTGCATCCTTTTTTATGGTTTTGGGAGCTTGGAGGCAACGTGTGGTTGTGTAAAGCATGTTTTTGAACCTGATGGCCCCGTCCATCTTCACTCAACCACTTAATGAGTGAATGTGTGCAGGTTGGCTACCATTTCTCATCCTCAATGACTTCATCTGGAAATGGGAATAATTATTCCAATGCCATTGAGCTGTTGTGGGGATTAGGATACTTTGATGTAAACTACCATGTATATCATTGGTGCTAAACAAATAGGAGTTGTCGGCCATGTGTGGTGGCTCATGCCTGTAATCCCAGCACTTTGGGAAGCCAAGGTGGGCAGATTATGAGGTCAGGAGTTTGAGACCAGCTTGGCCAACATGTTCAAACCCTGTCTCTACTAAAAATACAAAAAGTAGCCGGGTATGGTGGCATGCACCTGTAATCCCAGCTATGTGGGAGGCTGAGACGAGGGAATTGCTTGAACCCAGGAGGCGGAGGTTGCAGTGAGCTGAGATCACACCACTGCACTCCAGACTGGGCGGCAGAGCGAGACTCCATCTCAAACAAACAACAACAACAAAAGAAAAATGGGAGCTGTTACTTGAAAATCCATTGTACCAGAAAACTTCAAAGCTAGAATTAGTGTTCTAATGCAGTGACTACTCTAATCTAGCTTTCTAGTATGATATTCTTTTTTTCTTGTAAGGATTTCTGATTGAACTTTTAAAAAATTTTTATTTATTTGTTTTTGAGACAGGATCTCACTCTGTCACGCAGGCTGGAGTGCAGTAGTGCAATCACAGCTCACTACGGCCTCAACCTCCCGGGCTCAAGCAATCCATCTCAGCCTCCAGAGTGACTGGGACCATAGGTGTGTGCCACCATGCCTGGCTAATTTTTATACTTTTTGTAGAGCTGGGGTTTGGCCATATTGCCCAGGCTGGTCTTGAACTCCTGGGCTCAAGCACTCCTCCCACCTTGGCCTCCCAGAGTGCTGGGATTACAGGCATGAGACACTGCACCTGGCTTTATTTATTATTTTAATTATTCCATTCTCTATGTGTTTTAATCTACACTGCTTCCCATTTTCTTTGGGAGACAGGTGGTGAATAAATAAATAGAGCTACACATTCCAGTTACCTTGTGCCATTCTTACCTCCCTAGCACCAACACCTGGGTTCCAAACCCACCTTGGCCAACTGGTCGACTGTGTGTCCTTGAGCAAGTTGCTGCCTGAGACACGGAGGTTTTTTGGGAGGTGGGCTACCGTGTGGGTTGATTGTGTTTTTTCCTCTTCTTCTGACCCCTGATGAGCATCGGCAAATTTAGGAAATCATTTCAGAGTTCTGGGTCTGTTGCCTGTACCTGGTGAGGCTGGAGGCCAGGCAGCCTGCAGAATGCTGTGGTCAGGTGGTGTCAGACTTCTGGGTCAGACTTCCCCTGCCACAGTGGGAGAGAAGCTACCACCCACGCCCTGCAGGGCAGCAGTAGGGAGCCACAGGGCCATGTTATCTCTGACACAGGCTAGTGCCTTGGTCCCTAGTCAGAAGGACTTCGTGACTTGCTTGGAATTCCCCTTCATGAAGGCAGGGACGGAGTCCTCCCTGCACCATATCCCCATATGCACTCGTATCCCCGTAGCCATCTCTGCTCTCTCTCTTGCCCTGACACTCTTCCTCCTGCAAGCTATGTTTGTATCCAGCTGTGAGTACCGACTTTCCCCAGGAGCAGCTAGAATCTGATCATCTTCTCAGCTGGAGGCAGGAGAACTTCTGTTCCAAGTTCCCACTTGGAACAGGGGTTCTCCCCCTTGGACTCTGAATGCTGTTCTTCTCATGGTGCCTCCCCTGGCTTTGCTGTGCAGCCAACCCCAGCCGCCCTCACGGAGACTTGCTGCCCTCACGGAGGGTTCGTTTTGCATGTGGTTGCTGAACTTTGATTCTGTGACTCATGCTGAGGCGCAAACTTTAAGTCACCCCCCCCATTTAATTGCTTTCTTCCTTTCCTTTTTTTTTTCTTAAAAAAAAAAAAAAAAAAACTCAAAGCATAACTACTTTTGCAGCTGAACGTGACTGTGGCGTGCAGGAAGTGGAGCATTGGCATGAAGTGGCTCCTAGTGGCTGCGTGGCGCACGCCAGCTGCCCTCCTCTGACTCCACTGGTACCTGGGGGCCTGGCCTCACTGGTGGGAGAACATTGGTGTGAAGGCTGCTGGTGACTGGGCCAGCATCCATTGTGAAGACCGGAGGGACACACCCCACTGGTGAGTGCATGTCCCCTGGCTGTCAGTCAGTGTGGCCAACACCACGCAGACTTGAGTCCAGGGGTGGAGGAGAGAGGCTGGAACCCTGGGGCAGGGGCGGGAGGAGGGCTGTTAGAGAGCAGTCCTGGGGGATTGTGACCCTGAACAAGCTGATTTCTCACACTCTAAATTATTTTAAGTGCCAAATAAAAAAATAAGATAACCCTCTTTAATTTCATTTAGGTGAAATCCTTGGTCATTTTAGTAAAATTGTGCTTAATTTCCAGATGAGTTTTTTGGGGGAAAGATTAAACAGAGGAAGCTCTTCAGTTTCAGTAAAACCTCCTTCAGATCCGCTGTGGCCTTTGAAGATATTTACATGTTAGGAAATCAGAAAGAGTAGAACTCTCAGGCACATTTGAGCCCTGTCACCATGCTCATGAGAGCATCTTCTAGACTAGTTATCATCTATGGGAAGCCTAGTTTCCAGGCTGAATGCAGTCAGGAACTTTTGGTAGTGTCTCTTACAGAGAATGCCTCTGTGGGCTTCATGAAGGCTAATGAGGAAACTGAACTAAATCTTAGTCTGACTGCAGTGAAGACAAATTCCCTGCTTCCATAAGAAACCTCAGTTGTGGCCCCCAAGATTATGAGCTTTTCTCTAAGGCCAGGCGATGCCAATCATGGGGTGCCCATCCCTGACACATGAACAGGCTGGGGTGTGGACTACGGTAGAATTGCTCCGGGATGTGGATCAGGGCTTAAATACTTGTGTGTCCACCTTAGAGAAACCATCACAGTGCAGAAGAGCAGGGGACAAGTTTGAGAAAGCAAAAGGCCAGGCCAGCACTCTTACGTTCACAGCAGCATCACTCACAGAGGCCCAGAGGCAGAGACAACCCAAGTATCCATCGAAGGGTGAATAGATAAACATGATGTGGTGTATACATACAAAGGGATGTTATTCAGCCTTAGAAACAAGAGAAATTGGCTGGGAGTGGTGGCTCACACCTGTAATTCCAGCACTTTGTGGGGCCAGGGAGGGAGCATCCCTTGAGGCCAGGGGTTTGAGACCAGCCTGGGCAACTTAGTTAGACCCCGTCTCTAAAAAAAAAAAAAAAAAAAAAACAACCCGCCAGGCATGGGGGTGTGTGCTTGTAGTTCCAGCTACTCAGGAGGCTGAGGTGGGAGGATTGCTTGAGCCCGGGAGTTTGTGTTGAAGATACAATGCTGAGCAAAATAAGCCGGTGACAAAAGGACAAATACTGTACCGTTCCACTCCTAAGAGCTGCCTAGAATCATATTTATTGAGACAGAACGTACAAAGGTGGGTGCCAGGGGCTGGGGATGGGAAATGGGAAGTTACTGTTTAATGAGCAGAGAGTTTCAGTTTTGCAGGCTGAAAAGAGATCTGGAGCTGGACGGTGGTGATGGTTGCACAGCAGTCTGAATGTGCTCCATGCTACTGATCTGTGCTCTTAAGATAGTTACAATGGTACATTTTATGTTACATATAATTTGCCACAATTTAAAGAAAAATTTTAAAAAGTACAAATTCCCTTAAAAAAAAAAAAAAAAAAAAAGAAGGCCAGGCGAGAAACACTAGTCCCATGAACCACAGTCTTTGCCTCTCTGTGACTTCCTCAAAATCTAACTGACAGCTCCACTGAGGGCCTCTAGCTCTGAGCTGAACCAGAAACTTTTTGCTTGGCCTCTGTGGAGAAGCTCAGGGCAGGAAACTTTCTCTTCACCCTGGTGGCTGAGTTCTGGAGGCCATAATGTCGTGGATTTCTGTGGAGCTGGCAGAGGTGACCCGGGAACAGACTTGGGGGGCAGGGGCGAGGTGTTGAGTGTGCTGGTCTTGGGACTGGGGTGGCTGTGGTCTGTTCCATGGTGCCTCATGGTGGCCGGTGGCCTTTGGGTGGCACCTGAGCAGCCCTGGGCAGTGCCTTCTGGCCTCGGCGAATCGCCACCTTTGGGAGTCTGCTCTCCCCTATTTACAGTAGGGGCCTGGGTATGTCACCAAAGCCGCTCTTTGCCTCAGTTTCCTCCCCTGCACTGGGAGTAATAAGGTGGTTCCCAGGACACTGAGGTTCCCACAGATGTGATAATATACAAGGAAGCCCCCATGGGAGCTGCCACTTCTCCCCCACCCTCCTTCTCTCCTCTTTGTTTTTCTTTTCCTCAGGGCCCTTCTAGTCAGAGGCTGCAGACTAGAGCCTGGGACCCCTCCCTTGGATTGACTGATTCTAGAATGGACAGATCTGATCTGTTCCAGCCGCGGGGCCCCTGCTCTTCCAGGCTGCCTGAACCCACCCCAGGGGCCCGCTCTGACCACAGGAAGCTGCTCCTGTGACCTCCCAGGGCCTTGCGGGGCCACTTGGAGGATTTTCTAAGTGTTGTCGCTAATCATTTGGACAGCGTGTGACTTCCAGTCAGGATGGAGGAAGGAAACTGAAATGAAGTCGTTCAGACTTTCAGGTCTTCAAAATAGGAAGGAAGAAATGAGTCGCGGCTGGCAGAGCTGCAGCTTAAGACCATCATGTCCTGGGGGAAGGCTGTGGCCCCGAGACCTGGGGGGCTCCTAGGAGCAGCACCTCACCCTCACCCCTACTTCTTCCGTATTTAGAAGTTTTAAAAAGGAACCAAGTTGATTCTAAAGTCTCAAGGGAGAAAAAGCTTCTGAAGTAGATGCGGTCTTTCAGTTAGTTTGTGTGAAAACAGCTCTCCTGGCCACGCTTGCCCCTCAGTCTCCTCAGAAAACGGGCTGTGGGCTGTGGCCTGAGGGCCCCTAGGGGAGCTGCCCCCCACTTTGGCCCGGGCGGCTCTCCCTGCGCCCCCCAGGCGAAAGCCCCCAGTGTTTTCGTTTTGGAAACGTTCATGTTTCTGTCACATGGAGTGCAAGGACTTTCCTCAGAGCCGTTCCTTGGTAACAGAAGAGAAGTCACCTGACCCAGCTAACGAGATGCTGCCTGTGTCCTGACCACAACTCAAAACGACAAATTATTTTCGTCACTGCCGATCATCTCCGCCATTTTACTAGCCATGCAGCCTTTACTTTCCTAGCCTCAGTTTCCTCACCAGCGGGACGGGAACACTTGTATCTACCCCATCTTCCCACCAGGGGTAACAGGAAGGCCTTGGATACAAAGGTTGAGCCACGGCCGGGAGCGTGGTTCACATCTGTAATCCCAGCACTTTGGGAGGCTGAGGCGGGTGGATCATTTGAGGTCAGGAGTTCGAGACCAGCTTGACCTACATGGTGAAACCCCATGTCTACTAAAATACAAAAATTAGTTGGGCATGATGGCATGTGCCTGTAGTTCCAGCTACTCGGGAGGCTGAGACAGGAAAATCACTTGATAATCAGGAGGCAGAGGTTGCAGTGAGCCGTGAGCCGAGGTCTCACCATTGCACTCCAGCCTAGGCAACAGAGCAAGAGTCTCTCTCAAAAAAAAAAAAAAAAAAAAAAGCTGAGCCACAGGAAATGAACTTTTCTGTTCCTGTCGCCTGTTCCTTTCTTCTGTTCCTTTCTCTCTCTTAGTTCTCACCCTCTTTTCTTTCTTCCACATATCCTCCCTCTTCCCTTCTTTCTTTTTCTTCCAAATTAAAACAAATGTCACAGTGCTTGCGTGGGGAGGGATGGAGGTGGCCGGGGCTGTCAGGGGTGGGACGGCTTCTGAGAGGTGTGGCAGCGGGGTTTGCCTGTGAGGTAGATGTTCTGAGTGAGGGAAGAGCCTGACTGGAGGCCTTCTGGGCTCAGTGAGTGGCCCTGGTGTGAGGCTGGCCTGCCAGGCTGGGTGAGTGTCCTCTTCCTTTATGGAGTCTGGGCCGCAGGTGGACCTCAGCTGAGGGGACAACCGTCCTGAGAGAGAAGGACTGGTCACCAGTCAGGGAGGAGGTGAGGCTGGGCTGGAGACAGGTGACCAAGAGCCTGGAGGGTGCATTGGGCCCGGCGGTGATGATGGTGTGGAGTGTGACATGGCCCTTCTTCCTGCTTGGAAGAGCCAGCCTCTCTCCAGCAGTTCCTTGGCCTTCCCTGCCCCTAAAAAGAAGATAAGACCTTCCTCACCTGTATTATTATTATTATTTTTTGAGACAGAATTAATTTCACTCTTGTTGCCCAGGTTGGAGTACAGTGGCACAATCTTGGCTCACCGCAATCTCCACCTCCTGGGTACAAGCAATTCTCCTGCCTCAGCCTCCCGAGTAGCTGGAATTACAGGCACGTGCCACCATGCCCGGCTAATTTTGTATTTTTAGTAGAGACAGGGTTTCTCCATGTTGGTCAGGCTGGTCTCGAACTCCCAACCTCATCCTCACCTGTATTTTGATAGCACATTTTTCTTTTCCTTTCTTATTTTGTTTTATTTTTTTGAGACAGGGTCTCACTCTGCTGCCCAGGCTGGAGTGCAGTGGCACAATCATGGCTCACTGAAACCTTAAACTCCAGGCTCAATCCTCCCACTTCAGCCTCCTGAGTAGCTGAGACTACAGGTGTGAGCCAACACGCCCAGCTAATTTTTTTTTTATTTTTTGTGGAGTCGGGTTTTGCCATGTTGCCCAGGCTGGTCTTGAACTCCTGGGTTAAGTGATTCGCTCACCTTGGCCTCCCAAAGGGCTGGGATTAGAGTGATGAGCCACTGTGCCCAGGCTCCAACTTTTATTTTAGGTTCAAGGATACGTGTGCAGGTTTGTTACATGGGTAAATTACATGTGGTGGGAGTTGGGTGTATAGATTATTTTGTTACTCAGGTAATGAGTTTAGTACCTGATAGGTGGTTTTTCAATCCTTGCCCTGCTCCAACCCTCTGACCTTAAGTAGGTTCTGGTATCTTTTTCTTTTTTTTTTTTTTGAGACAGAGATTCAAGCTTATTGCCCAGGCTGGAGCACAATGGTATGATCTCAGCTCACCACAAGCCCCACCTTCCTGGTTCAAGCAATTCTCCTGCCTCAGCCTCCCGAGCAGCTGGGGTTACAGTCATGCGCCACCACACCCGGCTCATTTTGTATTTTTAGTAGAGACAGGGTTTCTCCATGTTGGTCAGGCTGGTCTGCTTCGGATTCCCAAAGTTCTGGGATTACAGGAATAAGCCACTGGGCCCGGTCAGTTCTGGTATCTATTGTTCTCTTCTTTGTGTCCACGTGTACTCCGTGTTTCACTCCCACTTATAAGTGAGAACATGTGCTATTTGGTTTTCTGTTTCTGCATTAATTCATCTAGGATAATGGCCTCCAGCTCCATCCATATTGCTGCAAAGGACATGATTTTGTTTTTTATGTCTGCATGGTGTTCCATGATGTATATGTACCACATTTGAAAGCACATTTGTCTAATTGAATGTACGTGCTTATCTTCATGATTTACAGCTCATTGTTAACGTTTTTTGTCTGTTTTATTGAACTGATTGTGAATGAGCTGACATTGGATTGTCTTATTTTGTTTTCATAGAGCTGGGGTGCAGCACAGTGCTGGTGTTGAGTTGGTGAGTAGCAAATGTTTGTTACACAAAGGAGTGAATGAGGTAGGGTGGTGGTGGTGTGAGTGTGAAGGGGAGGGTGGTTATGGAAAATGTCCAGGAAGTAGAATTATTGGCCAATGGGATGTAGAGGTGAGGAAAAGAGAGGAGTGAAAGGGCACTTGGAGATTTCTTCTTTGGGCCTCTGGGAGATGCCATTCAATAAGATTGGGAGCCCAAGGAAAAAAATATTTGAGGAGACAAGATGACTTTAGCTTTGGACATTTAGTTTTAAAAATCTATTAGGGCATTGTGGCACACACCTGTGGTCCTGGATACTTAACAGGCTAAGGTGGGAGGATCACTTGAGCCCAGGAGTTCAAGTCCAGCTTGGGCAACATAGTAAGACCCTATCTCTAAAAATTAAAAAAAATTCATTAAACTCCTCAGATATACTAGGCATCATGCTGGTGCTGGTGATTCTGAGGCAATAGGTCAGGATACCTGAGTAATTCAGTGTCTTGAGAAACAGAAGAATGACAATTCACTGTGTTATAAGACAGGTGTGAGCAAAGTGCTGTGGTAGATGAGATGGTCAAGCTGCTCATTCTGTCTGTAGGCGCAGGGATGACAGCTCTGAATAACATCTGAGCTTGATGTCTTCCAAGACAAAAAGAGCCTTCCAGGTAGAGAGGAAAACATATGCAGAAACACAGTGCTGAGAACATCCTGTTTTTTTGTTTGTTTTCTAAGTTTAGTTTTATTTTTTAAGAGATAGGATCTTGCTCTGTCACCCAGGCTGGGGTGCAGTGGCGTGATCACAGCTCACTGCAGCCTTGACCTCCTGGGGTCAAGTAATCCTCCTATCTCAGCCTCCTGAGTGACTGGGATTTCAGGCACACACCAACATGCCCAGATAATTTTTAACATTTTTTTTTTTTTAGAGATGGGGTCTCACTATGTTGTCCAGGCTATTTTTGAACTCCTGGCCTCAGGCAATCTTCCCACCTCGGCTTCCCAAAGTGCTGGGATTACAGGCACGAGCCACTATGCTTGGTGTGAGAACATTCTGGAATGCCTCGGGAGCAGGGCAGCGTTCAGCATGGCTCTAGAGAAGGGGTCAGGTGTGCCAGGGGTGGGCAGTGAGGTGGACGATATCAGGGCTGCTTTGTGACAAGCTCATCAGCCTGCCTAGGAATTTGGTGTATTTCTTGTAGCCAATGAGGAGATTTCGGAGCAGGTGGCGAACATGATCAGACTCGTTTTAGAAATACAACGCTGGCTACAGGTCAGATGGAGGCTGTTACAGTTGTCGGGTGTGGGGTGAAGACGGCAGGACTGAGGTGTGGGTGAGGCAGAGGACAGTAGGAGATAGATTTGAGAGGGCCAGACTGAGGGAGTAAAGACACTGGATGTTCTGTACTGGGGCCCTGGGTGAAGGAGGGCATGTCTATAGGTCACCTACATGGAGTCAGCTATGTGGAAATACCTGCTGGAACAGCTCTAGATTTAAGAATAAACTTTGAGGCCGGGCGCGGTGGCTCAAGCCTGTAATCCCAGCACTTTGGGAGGCCGAGGCGGGTGGATCACGAGGTCAGGAGATCGAGACCCTCCTGGCTAACACGGTGAAACCCCGTCTCTACTAAAAATACAAAAAACTAGCCGGGCGCGGTGGCCGGCGCCTGTAGTCCCAGCTACTCGGAGGCTGAGGCGGGAGAATGGCGGGAACCCGGGAGGCGGAGCTTGCAGTGAGCCGAGATCGCGCCACTGCACTCCAGCCTGGGCGACACAGCGAGACTCCGTCTCAAAAAAAAAAAAAAAAAAAAAGAATAAACTTTGAAATTTCAGAACCCCTTTATACTCTTAAAAATTATTAAGAGTCTTTGTTTATGTGGGTTCTATCTATCGCTGAATACGTACTTTATTAGAAATGAAAACAAAGAACTTAAAAAAATTCATTTATTTCTACATAAATAATAAACCAATTACACTGACATAAATGACATATCTTCATGAAAAGTAACTTTATTTTCCAAAACAAAAAAAAGTTAGTAAGAAGCCTGGCACTGATTCACATTTCTGCAAATCTCTTTAATGTCTGGGTTAACAGAAGACAGCTGGATTCTCATACTTGCTTCTGCATTCAAGCTGTTGCAGTGTCACACAACATGTAGTCTCTAGAATATTCTGTTGTACACATAGGAGAGGATAAGAGTAAAGCACAGAAATTACATCTTAGCATTATTATAAAAATAGTGTTTTTTTGTTTGTTTGTTTTTTTGAGATGGAGTCTCACTCTGTTGTCCAGGCTGGCGTGCAGTGGCACGATCTCGGCTTACCACAACCTCCGCCTCCCAGGTTCAAGCGATTCTCCTGCCTCAGCCTCCCGAGTAGCTGAGACTACAGGTGTACAACACCATGCCCAGCTAATTTTGCATTTTTAGTAGAGAGGGGGTTTCACTATATTGGCCAGGCTGGTCTCGAACTCCTGACCTCGTGATCTGCCCGCCTTGGCCTCCCAAAGTGTTGGGATTACAGGCATGAGCCCTGTGCCCAGCCTAAAAATAGTTTTTTTTTTTTTTTTTTTTTTTTTTTTGAGACGGAGTCTCGCTCTGCCGCCGGGGCTGGAGTGCAGTGGCCGGATCTCAGCTCACTGCAAGCTCCGCCTCCTGGGTTTACGCCATTCTCCTGCCTCAGCCTCCCGAGTAGCTGGGACTACAGGCGCCTGCCACGTCGCCCGGCTAGTTTTTTATATTTTTTTTTAGTAGAGACGGGGTTTCACCGTGTTAGCCAGGATGGTCTCGATCTCCTGACCTCGTGATCCGCCCGTCTCGGCCTCCCAAAGTGCTGGGATTACAGGCTTGAGCCACCACGCCCGGCCCTAAAAATAGTTTTTACTTTGAAGATGCCCTGAAAAAATCTTGGAGTCCCCCAAGCTTCCCTAGACCACACCTTAGGAACCACTGAAGTAGTCACTTAGCAAATGTCTGTTGTGTGACAGCACTCTGAGTTCCCATAACATTTAAATAGCATGCACAGCATTTGTCTCACAGACTTATAACTGTGCCCGGCACTCAGTGGGAGGTGTGAGCAAATCATGCAGCTGTGGGGCCCATCAGAATATAGGGGCTGGTGGAGAGTCTGGGTGGCACCCCAACACTGAAGGAGAGGGGACATAGCTGGACCGATTTAGGGAAAGAATGAGGCCAAGTTATACAGCCTAAGGGAACAGATAGTTTCAAGAAAGGGCAGTCCACAATTTTTTAATTTAAAATAACAGGTCAAGGAGTGGTTCCCAGTTTCAAAAACGGCAGAGAGGTGGCATAAGGCAAAGACTGTGAAGATGTTGCTGGAGTTGGCAGTTAGAAGGGGCTGGTGCCCCTGGGGTCAGTTTCATTATTTCACGTGGTACCTGCCATCAGTGGGCTGAGGTGGAGTGGGAGGTGAGCAGGTGGCCGCTGCGGCAGAGGCCTCTCTGTCCAGGGGACTGGCTGTGAAATGCCTTTCACTTGCCAGACCCTGCCATTGTTAGATCTGCTCTGGCTCATGACCTCCTGGGACAGGCCTGCAGAGAATGCCAGGCCAAAGTGGGAACCTAGCTGAGAGATGTGATTGACGCAAAGAAGTCAAATAGGAGAAGAGGGACTGAAGGTCAGGAGCCTGTGATACTGAGATGAGGATGGTGTAGAAAGGTGGATGTGCCAGAATGTTCACTGAGCCTGATTTGTAACAGCGAAAAATGGAAAACAGACTTTCATCCTATGACACATGGTTTAAACACTGAAGAACATATTCACTCATTCATTCATTCATTCATTCATTCACCAATCAACACGTATACATTGAATTCAACCATGTGAGTCACTGTCCTAAGTGCTGGGGATACAGTGAGCAGCAGAACAGGTAAACTGGCATGGAAAGATTTCTAAACTGCATTTCTATTCTATTCTATTCTATTCCCTTCCATTCCATTCCATTCCATTCCATTCCATTCCATTCCATTCCATTCCATTCCATTCTGTTTTTATTTTTTAGACAGGGTCTCGCTCTGTCACCTGGGCTGAAATGCAGTGGTATGATCTTGGCTCACTGCAGCCTCAAACTCCTGGGCTCAAGAGATTTTACCGTCTCAGCCTCCTGAGTAGCTGGGACTACAGGCCAACGCCACCATGCTCAGCTAATTTTTTCATTTTTTTGTAGAGTCAGGGTTTTGTCATGTTGCTGTGACTGGTCTCAAATTCCTAGGCTAAAGCGATCCACCTGCCTCGGCCCCCCCAGAGTATTGGGATTACAGACATGAACCACCGCGCCCAGTCAAAAATGCATTTTTTTTTGTTTGTTTGGAGAGATGGAGTCTCACTCTGTCACCCAGGTTGGAGTGCAGTAGCACAATCTCGGCTCACTGCAGCCTTCGCCTCCCAGGTTCCAGCGATTCTCCTGCCTCAGCCTCCCAAGTAGCGGAGATTACAGGCATGTGCCACATGCCTGGCCAATTTTTGTATTTTTAGTAGAGATGGGGTTTCGCCATGTTGGCCAGGCTGGTCTCGAACTCCCGACCTTGGGACCCACCTGCCTTGGCCTTCCAAAGTCCTGGAATTACAGGCGTGAGCCACTGTGCCCAGCCCCCAAAATGCGTTTTTAATAATAAAAGTAAGTTGCTGAGCAATAAGTGTAATATGACACCATTTGTGTGAAACTAAAACAAAACAACTCTAAAACAATATTTGTGTTTATCTATTAGACATGCAAGTGAACTTATAGAGAAAGCACTAGAGGGATGCAGAAAAACAGTAGGGGAAGCGAGTGGGTTGGGGTTGCGCAGGAGAGACATCATGTATTTTATTCATCGTTGCTTGGAGTTTTCGCTTGTAGTAAATATGTTTTCATGATTATTTCTGTATTAAAAAATTTATTTTTTTGAATATATCGGTCTTTGTGGGTAGAAAAGAGGAGGGACCCAGGCTGTCTAGAGTGTTCCTATTGGTTTAGTCGTCTTCCTTTAGAAACCATCTATCAGGCTGCAACCCCCTTCCCAGGTCACCCCTCACCCCCTGGTGTAGGCCAGGACGTAGTGCCTGGCTGGGACGGATGAAATTTGGGGTAGGCCCCTTTTTTTTTTTTTTTTGAGATGGAGTTTCACTCTTGTTGCCCAGGCTGGAGTGCAATGGTGTGATATTGGCTCACTGCAACCTCTGCCTCCCAGGTTCAAGCGATTCTCCTGCCTCAGCCTCCAGAGTAGCTGGGATTACAGGCATGCGCCACCATGCCCGGCTAATTTTTGTATTTTTAGTACAGACGGGGTTTCACCATGTTGGCCAGGCTGGTCTCTATCTTCTGACCTCTTGATCTGCCTGCCTCAGCCTCCCAAAGTGCTGGAATGACAGGCTTGAGCCACTGTGCCCGGCCGGGGCAGGCCCTTCTATTACAGAGATTCAGTGTGGTCTGAGTTAATCATTAGGGAAAGCTGTGCAGGGCACCAAGCAGAATTTGGGTGGGAGCACTGCCTTTCTGGGAGTAGAATTCACCAGGGGTCACTTGGCCTTGGGTAAGCCAGGGGCCTCTGTTAGTCCGCTTGGCCCCAGAGCAAAGCACCATAGACTGGGGGCTTAAGGGAAATTCATCGTCTCATAGTTCTGGGGCCTGGAAGTTCAAGGTCAAGGTGCCTGCAGGGTTACTTTCTCCCTTCTCCATGAGTCTTCATATGGTGGTCCCTCTGTGTGTGCTGTGTTCAAATTTCTGCTTCTTATAAGGACACCAGTCATATTGGATGAGGGATCTCCTTTTAGAGGTCCTAGCTCTAAATACAGTCACACTCTGAGGCACCGGAGTGAGGAATTCACCACGGGAATTTTGGGAGGTCACTATTCAGCTCCCTACAGAGCCTGAGAAACAAGAAATCTGTGTTTGGCCTGTCCTGAGTGCTGGGTGCACGCTCAGCCCCTGCAGCCCTGGTGTGTGGTCAGGGTTCCCTGCCAGTCAGTGTGGGGTGAAGGCCTCAGAGAGCGCACTGTGAAAGCAGCGTGATTGCTTCTGCAGCTCCGCAGCCACACTGAGCAACTGAAAGTCCCCAAGGGGACTGGGCTTCACCTGATTTCCTGACAGCTAGGCCGGGAGGGAGCCAGCGCAGGCATACCTTGCCCTTGCCCCAGTCTGCCCAGGAAACACCTGATGGATGCGTTTTTTTTCTCTTTAGCTCACGCCTGCAGGGCTCTGAGAGGAGGACACCTGGGGCAGGACCTGTGCCCGTGGCTGCTGGGCACAGCATGGAGCACCCCAGCAAGATGGAGTTCTTCCAGAAGCTGGGCTACGACCGGGAAGACGTGCTCCGGGTGCTGGGCAAGCTGGGCGAGGGCGCCCTGGTCAACGACGTGCTGCAGGAGCTTATCCGCACAGGCAGCCGCCCGGGGGCCCTGGAGCACTTGGCTGCACCCAGGCTAGTGCCTCGGGGCTCCTGTGGGGCCCTGGACTCTGCCCAGCGTGGCCCGGGGACAGCCCTGGAAGAGGACTTCGGAGCCCTGGCCAGTTCTCTGCGACCCATAGTGATTGATGGCAGCAATGTGGCAATGAGGTAGCTTCCCTTCATCCTGTAGCTGGGGCTGGGGAGGCCCCTGTTCGCAGGAGCCCTGAGAACTGTCCCTGTTCTCTGTGGTTTGGTCCAAAGAGCTCTGGGGCCAATGGATCAGGCTTTGAATCCCTGTGCCATCTCTTAGTAGCTGTGTGGCATTAAGCAAGTCACTTAACCCCTCTGAGTCTCGTTTTCTCCATCTGTACAGTTGGGATAAAATCTCTGTAGAGGGTTTTTGTGCACAAAATGCCTAGGATAGTGCCTGACACAGAGCAAGTGTTCAACAAGTGTAGCTGTTATTATCATAACCCAGAGGAAGAGCCTTCTTTTGGGGAAGGTGTGGTAATGAGGGAGGCAACCTGGGTCAAGTGTTGGCAGATGTGGCTTCTTGTTGGGAGTTTGTTCCTAACTGGCTGCGAGACTCTGGGAAAGCTGCCGGACTCATTTCCTCGTCTGTGAAAAAGGCCCACAAATATCTCTTCTATCTCAAGATTATGAGCAACAGAGGGGCTGGTGTGCTTTGAAGTGTGCTGGAAGCCCTCTGCTGGGGTTGCTGGGGAGGCGGTGTTGCGGTTCCCCAGTTAAGTTTGAGAGATTTGTTTGTGGCCCCCTCAGCTGCAGATGCGGCTGTGTGAACATTTGTGTGTTGGCATCTTTGTGGGTTTCAGAAATGCCAGCCTCATGCCCGAATTGTTATCTGCCTGTCTTGGCTAAGCTCCTCTGTGATGGAATCTCTGCAGCCTCCCCCAATACCCTGCTGGGTGAAGTGGGGCATTGCTCAAACAAGTGGATTATTCTACCACTTGGCTTTGTTACAGCCGTGCAAAGGGCAGAGCCATGGGAAATGGTTTACTCACAGCTGTAAATATATGTGCTTCCCTTTTCAAAAGCTGAGTTACTCCCACCATAGGTGGGAATCCATAAAAGCAATTCTCCACAGTGCCGAATGTGTCAACAGAGCCTCCAAGAGTTTCTCCTGGGGATTTGGGCTCACTTTGGGTTTGGTGTTGCAGGACCTAGGTTTGCAATGGTTCAACCCAGATAGTCCAGCCTCAGGGGCTGTCCCTGCCCTTTTTGAGGTGTGTACTGAGGGGTTTTTTTTTTCAACTTTTGACCAGCTAAGTCTCCTTGGCATTGATGACATCAGCAGGCGATGGAACCCTCTCTTTCTCCTGGGACTTAGGGGCTGGCCCAGGGGTTCTCTGTCACATTCTCATCCATGTCATGTATAGGCACCAGATAGGTAAACCTATGAAATCCTGCTCAATTTAAGATATCTGGGAAGCTAAAAGGATTTTTAAGAATCCAGTAGGCTCTGAGGGTCCTAGAAAGTCTAGAAGGGGTTGTGAGAGGGGCCTGGCCTCTATATGATCTGAGCAAGGAACCTCTCCCTCTGGGCTTCCATAGAAAGAAGGCGTTGAATGCTTAAATCAAAGACCTTCCCAGTCCTAAGGCTGTATGAGTTCTGTGATTCCAAATCAAAAGAGCAGAGTGGCTGTAGGGTAAAAAGACTCTTTCGGGGCAACAAGAAACATGTCTGGTCTCCAGAGAATCTCTTTGGGGACCAGGCATGTTTTAGAAATTGTTATAACAGGACAGTGGTGGAGGGTTTTGTTTTTATGGGAGTCTCTGTTGCTGCTTGGAGTCAAACTTAAGCCACATCCTCTGTTTGCACATGACCGTAATGTGTCCTGGGTACACCCATTGAACCCCCACCTCTGCCCCTCACCTCCCATGATTGCAATCAGATTAATTTTCTCATGCTCAGTCTGTGTGGGTTGCACATCGAAACCCTTACTCAGACTTACTACGAAGAATGTGTCAGAGCATAAATGTTTTCACACACTGGCTACCTCCAAAACCTTTAAGTTCCAGAGCACATGTACGTATGCTCTGTGTGTGTCATATATGGACACACACACACAAAATGTGTCTACACACACACACATATCCCCTCCCTCTGCCCCTGGATCCCAGTAGTTAGGGAAAAGAGACAAATGGCACAACCGCCACCTGATCACAGGACTTAATTTGTTCCTTTTAAAGGCAAGTTCTGGGGAGAGTGGGGTGTGAGGTTCCACCCTATCCTCTGCCCCTTCTGCAGTGACATCTGTTGTGTCCTCCAATGGGATTTTCAGCAGGGCACACGTCCCCTGGGTCTGCCATATCCTTAGTCATGAAAGGTTCAAGCGGGTGCTGACCCTTCACAGGCAGTGGGTGATTGAAACCCAAAGTGGTGTCTCATTGTTATCTGTTGACCTCAAAATTCAATTAACCTCAGAAACATGGTTTCTGAAAATTCCCTTTCACTGAGGTTTTGTAGTATTGCAGACATTGCCATTTTCCGTTTTTGAAGGCAATACTGCTTCATGTACTGTCTGGCCTTGAAATGGTGGAGAGGGGCTTAAAGACCGAATGGGACACCTGTTCTTCCCTCCTTGAGCGGATGAGAAATGTGGCTCCTATTGGTGGGAATGTTCTTCAGTGTGCCGGTTCCTGGCTGTGGCTCTGTCCCCTGGAAACGTCCTTCTGGAAATTCTAGAGGAGAGTCTTTTTATTTTTTCCAGTTTCTAGAGACTGCATTCATCAGCTCATGGCCCCTTCTATCTTCAAAGCCAGCAATGGCCTGAAAAGATGATATACACAATGTGGCATGTCTATGTACATATATGTGTTTCTCTGGGGGAAAGATTTATAGCTTTCAATAGATACTTGACAAAATATGACAGCCCACTGACATAGAATGAGAAATTACAGGTAATACTATGCTTTATGGCCAGGGATTTACTTTTCCTCTGCCTTTCGGGAGGCACTAGGCCATGTGTCCCCTGTTAGCACAGAGAATATTAGAGCAGACCATCAGTCCTTGTTCTGATCCTCTCAGTTACACAGGAAGGGACTTGACAGGCTTGACAATGGTCAACACTGGCTTGAATCAGACCTTGACCCCCACCTATGCTTCCTAACCATGACACAATAGGTAGAAGTTTCTGTGGGCTTCTTTCCCCAGTGCTTCAGAATGTTTAGCCCAAGGCCATTGGTCGTGCTTGGCTGAACACAGAAGGCCTGGCTGCTGCTCTCTGGAGGCTGACAGAGTGGGCCACTGGCCCAGTGCTTTTTACAGAAATGGGCTCTTCTAAGCAGGACTACTGGCATCATTCATCATTTTGTTTAAGAGGTGGGTCAACGTAATGAGAACTACAAGTGATGATGTGGTGAGAGTGGAAGACGGGGCCCTGGTAAACAGACCTATGGCTGCCCCCAGTTTTGCTGGACCTCTTGCTGCACCCCATAAAGGAAACCAGGGAGGTCAGAGGCATGGGACCGCTAGGCCAGGGCTGCCCAACACAACTCCCCGCAGTGAGGGCAAGGCCCACCCCTGCCCTGTCCCCCCAGAGCCACTTGCCACGTGTGGTCATCGAGCACTTAGAATGTGGCCAATGCAACCAAGGAACTGGCTTCTACATTTTAGTTTTTAAATTAATTTTAATTTAAATGTGAATAGCCAGGTGTGGCAAGTGGCTACAGATTGGACTGTACAGCTCTCCCTTTTCAGCCATCCAGCTGTGTGACCTCAGGTAAGTCACCTGGCTTGAGCCCTATTTACACAATTAGGAGGTTGGACTAAACCTTAAAAGGCCTTTTCATCTCTAACATGTGAGGATTCAAGGTGGCTATTTTACATATGCTTGAAATAAATAAATACATTTATTTTATTTTATTTTATTTTTTTCTTCAGACAGAGTCTTGCTCTTTTGCCAGGCTGGAGTGCAGTGGTCCAATCTCGGCTTTCTGCAACCTCTACTTCCTGGGTTCAATCGATTCTTCTGTGTCAGTCTCCTGAGTAGCTGGGATTACAGGTGCCTGCCACCACACTCGGCTAATTTTTGTAGTTTTTTGTTTGTTTGTTTTGAGACAGAGTCTCGCTCTGTCGTCTCGCTCTGTTGCCCAGGCTGGTGTGAAGTGGCAAGATCTTGGCTCACTGCAACCTCTACCTACTGGGTTCAAGCAATTCTCCTGCCTCAGCCTCCCGAGTAGCTGGCACTACAGGCATGTGCCACCATGCTTGGCTAATTTTTTGTATTTTTAGTAGAGACTGGGTTTCACCATGTTGACCAGGCTGGTCTCGAACACCTGACCTCGTGATCTGCCTGCCTTGGCCTCCCAAAGTGCTGGGATTACAGGTGTGAGCCACTGCACCTGGTCAAATTTTTGTATTTTTTTTAGTAGAGATGGGGTTTCACTGTGGGCTTCTTTCCCCAGTGCTTCAGAATGTTTAGCCCAAGGCCATTGGTCGTGCTTGGCTGAACACAGAAGGCCTGGCTGCTGCTCTCTGGAGGCTGACAGAGTTGGTCTCGAACTCCTGACCTCAAGTGACCCACTCACCTCAGCCTCCAAAGTGCTGGGATTATAGGTGTGAGCCACCGTGCCTGGTCAATACATTTTTTCTCATAAAGGAATTTCTCTTCTTTAGAGGTTCAGAGAGTGTAAGTAACTCGCCTGAGGTCACAGAGCAAGAAGAGCCAGCTCTGGATTCAGTGCTCTCTCCAAAGCCTCGTGTTCCCCTGAGACATTACCATTCCTTCTGCTCTCCCCCTGGCCTAGGAAAGGGCCACAGGGTAGGAGACCCTGATCCATAGGCTCTTGTCCTGCAGCCAGAGCCTGGCAGAGCACAGGTGGGCTCTGCTGCAGTTAACAAGCCCTGGACTTGTCAGCTGCAGACAGGAGGTATGAGGCCTCACTCCCTCCACAGGGGCCCTCTACAGGGCAGGTGCCCAGGATGCCCTCAGAGTGCCACATGTGCCTCAAATAGTAGCTCTCATGGACTAGCAGCCCAAAGACTGATTTCTGAGTGCAGTCTCCATACCTTCAAGGTAGGGCCGTGTGTGTGTTTCTGTGAGAAAGAGAGGGACATCAGCTTGGATTATTCAGCTGAATATCTGAGTCCATAGATACCTCGCCTTAAGAATAATGTCCAGCAACTTTTTAAAAAGAAGGTATCTTTCATTGAAAGCATGTTCAAAATGGCATCATGGCGTGTGGGAAGAGCATGAATTCTCGCGAGCCAACGGTTGCAGCATTTTCTTGCCTAGGGCAGGCAGACTCACAAGTGCCCAGCCTGTTTTACATTCTGTAGGCAAATCTAGAAAAGGCGGGATTTGAAGTACAAGCTTGGGGGAAACCACCTGATAATTTCACATCCTCTTAGTGCCCCAAAGTAAGGTTTCATGTAAATGTGTCCTCATTTTGAAGTGCACAGGGCTTTTTGCTTTGGCTGTTGTTTACATTTTTATACTCTCAGGACACTCTGCAGGCTCTGGTTTGTGCTGGAGTAAGGGATCTCCAAGGAAGAGACAGATCAGGCTTGAAATCGTACCTCTCAGTTTTCATCATGACCCTCTCAGTGGGTTCCCAGCAGGCAAGAAAGATAATGGTGGGGTTTATGACAGGGCTGGGGGTCAGACCTGAATCTGTTCTGTCCGACGTTAGCCTTGGGCTCCTTCCTGTCTGCACCCATTTCTTGTAAGATGAAAGCTCCCAGAGCAGCCCCTGCTCACCCTCTCTTTCCCCTGTCTTGAGCTGGGGAGAGATCTCCTGGTGAGGTCAGGGTGTTTACAATGGAACCCCCAATAAGAAACAGAGTTGGCAAGAGCAGCTTCCCTTCACATCTCACACCCCTGAGGAATCATTCCTCCTCTCTTTCCTCCCGCCCACAGCCACAACCTTCCTCCACATGTGACTGCTTTGGGAGCCGCTAGCCTTTGCAGGAATTTCTTGGCAATAGTCAAAGATGCAGTGGTGTACAATTGGATTGTCTAGTTACTGAAACTGGCTGGCACTCTGATTGCAGTTACCCCACGCACAGTTGTCAGGCAGGCAAAATTTGCCTTAGGTGCCAACCCACTTCCTATTTGTACCTTCGGTTATTCAAAACTCCCAGCTCTGGCAGGGTGCAGTGGCTCATGCCTGTAGTCACAGCACTTTGGGAGGCCCAAGCGGGCGGATCAACTGAGGTCAGGAGTTTGAGACCAGCCTGAATAACATGGCGAAACCCTATCTCTACTAAAAATACAAAATTAGCTGGGTGTGGTGGTGCATCCCAGCTACTCGGGAGGCTGAGGCAGGAGAATCGCTTAAACCTGGGAGGTAGAGGTTGCGGTGAGCTGAGATTGCGCCATTGCACTACAGTCTGGGCAACAAGAACAAAACTCTGTCTCAAGAACAAACAAAAAACAAAAACAAAACTCCCAGCTCCTGTCTCCTTTTCCCAGGGCCTGGCTCTTGGCTTGCTGCCTGATGAGCTGGTTCACAGTACTGGTTAACAAAGGCATGGGGTGCCTTTTTTTTTAAGCACGAGCATTTAAACTGTGGGTTACTATTGTTCCAAAGGAGCTGCCATCTGGAGCCTGGGGTATAGATGGAGTTGGGGGGAATCAGTGGTCTTCGGGAGACTAGGGAGGAAGAGTTTGCAGCCTAAGGGGTCAGGTTTTGAGGGCTGCCCCTAGATCAGAGAGTTGGACACATTGTTTTGCTTCAGTTTCCTCAAGGGTAAAATGGGGACAGGGTAACTTCCTCAAGGGCTTGTTGTAATGATTAAATGAGGCAAAAAGTGCAAAGTGCCCCGGCAGACAGAACCCTCTACAGATCTTAAAAATGAGTTCCAAGGCCAGGTGCAGTGGCTCATGCCTGTAATCTCAGCACTTCGGGAGGCCAACGTTGCAGGATCACCTGGGGCCAGGAGTTCAAGACCAGCCTGGGCAACATAGCCAGACCTTATCTCTACAATAAATTTCTAAAATTAGCCAGGTATGGCAGTGCGCACCTGTAGTCCCAGCGACTTGGGAGGCTGAGGTGGGAGGATTGCTTGAGCCTGAGAGGTCGAGGCTACAGTAAGCCGTGATTGTACCACTGCACTCCAGCCTGGGTAACAGAGCGAGACTCCATTTCTAAAAAAAAAAAAAAAAAAAAAAAAAAAAGAGCTCCAAGAAGCAGGGGTGATGTCTCTTCTTTTTTTTTTTTGAGACGGAGTCTTGCTCTGTCGCCCAGGCTAGAGTGCAGTGGCCGGATCTCAGCTCACTGCAAGCTCCGCCTCCCGGGTTTACGCCATTCTCCTGCCTCAGCCTCCAAAGTAGCTGGGACTACAGGTGTCCGCCACCTCGCCCAGCTAGTTTTTTGTATTTTTTTTTTTTTAGTAGAGACGGGGTTTCACCGTGTTAGCCAGGATGGTCTCGATCTCCTGACCTCGTGATCCACCCGTCTCGGCCTCCCAAAGTGCTGGGATTACAGGCTTGAGCCACCGCGCCCGGCCGATGTCTCTTCTTAGCACGAGTGCAGAGCCTTGTAGTAGCTATTCAGGAATTGCGCTGAGTCTGTGAAGGAACACGCGGATGAGTGGATGCCTTCCGTGTGTGCATTCCTGTCTGTGTGCTGGGGAGTGGGCTCCCAGGGAGACTGACAGCTCTGCCAGGGTCCAGGTTCCCTTCCTCTCTCTCACCACTGAACACTGCCTCCTACACCCACGAAAGGTGTCAGAGATGACTTGTGAATGGTTAAACGCAAATATGTAAGGAGACCCTGAAAAGAGACCAGCAAGTAAGAAACAGTTTTTTTTTTTTTTGACATGGAGTCTCGCTCTGTCACCCAGGCTAGAGTGTAGTGGCTTGATCTCGGCTCACTGAAACCTCTGCCTCCTGGGTTCAAGCGATTTTCCTGCCGCAACTTCCTGAGTAACTGGGATTACAGGCACGCGCCACCACGCCTGGCTAATTTTTGTATTTTTAGTAGAGACGGGGTTTCACCATGTTGGTCAGGCTGGTCTTGAACTCCTGACCTTGTGATCCTCCCGCCTCAGCCTCCCAAAGTGCTGGGATTACAGGTGTGAGCCATTGCGCCTGGCCAAGAAACAACTTTTAAAATAATTGTGGTGGTGCTATTTTCCCTTGAGAATTAACTGAGGGTGGACTTGACTACACTGAAGAGATGCATATGTCTCAGGGGTGACGTGGGGGAGGGTGTCATCAATTGTTCACTTTACTGGTTCAGGGACACAGAAAATGGACCTCATTTTCTATGACAGGCACCATCTCTTCCCCTCTTTTTTAGGTGGGGAGGGGGTACATCTTACATTTGCCAGTGTATATCAGGTGGGGCCTCCGTTTCTTCTGTCTCCTAGGCGACTCAGGCTCTGTGGTCCCCCTCCTGTCTCAGATGGCCTCTGGGGCCTTTGAGACCTGGTATTGGCTGGAAAAGGGGTCTGGGACCCTCACTGGTTCTGCTGGGCTGGGCTGGCCTCTAAACAGGGAACATGGAAGTGGCCTTCTGGGAGCCATACTGGCTTAAAGTGCTGTCTGCTCACTGGCACCAGCTTGTCCATCCCCAGATAGTCCACTAGGCCTGGGGGCACGTGAGGGATGGGGTGTTGCTTCAGACTCACCTCTCCAGCCATGTTCCTCCAAGGCAGCCCTACAGAAACCAGGTTTCTCTGAGGGGCTTGCAACCTGCCTGGGCTGTGCTGAAAAACAAAGGTTCAGCCTTTGGTTCAGCCTCTTGTTCACACAGTCTCGATGTTTCTCCATCTCCCCCTCCTGTATGGCTGGGCTGGGTAGAGCTGGAGTGGGGGTGTGGGGTGAGGACCTCCTCCTCCTTCCATCTTCCCTCTTTTTCAAATTCTGCTGGGCTGGAAGGTACCAGCGATCTGCTTCCTCTTCTTTTTTTTTTTCTTTTTCAGATGGAGTCTCGTTGTCGCCCAGGCTGGAGTGCAGTGGTGCGATCTCAGCTCACTGCGACCTCTGCCTCCCAGGTTCAAGCGATTCTCCTGCCTCAGCCTCCCGAATAGCTGGGACTACATGTGCATGCCATCACACCCAGCTAATTTTTTTGTATTTTTAGTAGAGACAGGTTTCACCGTGTTAGCCAGGATGGTCTCAATCTCCTGACCTCGTGATCCTGCCTCCTTGGCCTCCTAAAGTGCTGGGATTACAGGCGTGAGCAACTGCGCTCGGCCTTCCTCTTCCTTTTGACCACAGACATCCCTGTTGATATTTTCTCCTAACTGTACAAGCCTCAGAGTTCAGCCTCAATAGTGAAAGGGATATTTATCTTTTTTTTTTGAGACAGAATCTTGCACTGTCACCCATGCTGGAGTGTAGTGATCCGATTTCGGCTCACTGCAACCTCTGCCTCCCAGGCTCATGATATTCTCCAGCCTCAGCCTCTCCGGTAGCTAGGATTACAAGCGTGTGCTGCCACATCCAGCTAATTTTTGTATGTTTAGTAAAGACGAGGTTTCACCATGTTGGCCAGGCTCGTCTTGAACTCCTGACCTCAGGTGATCCGCCCACCTTGGCCTCCCAAAGTGCTAGGATTACAGGCATGAGTGTCCTTTCTTTTATAAACTTGTGACTATCCTAATCTCCCCTGAGAAAATAGCAGGAAAGGTCACATACGAGAGAGAGCACAGCAATGCGAATTCAAAATGTCATCCTTGTCTGCATATGGGTTGACTGCCAGGCTTCTTGGGAGAGGGCATGAGTGGCGTGGTGGTCCTTGGCTCTCTAAGAACTTATCCTTGCCTCTCCCTTTACACCTGTTGCCCGGGCTCATTCCTCGTGCTCCAGCCCCACTCCTGTCTTTCTGATCCTTAGACCATATCAGTCATGCCTATGTTTGGATCTTTCCGGTCAGCTCTTCCCTTTGCTTCAGCTTCTCCTCTAGTTGTTTCTCAGCTGAGTTTCTTCTCAGCCATTCGTTTATTCAACGGCTTTTAAATTGGGTCATTACAATTATTAGGCGCAATGCTGGGCACTGAGAGTTGTGTGGTGAGCAAGAGGAGCTCATGGTTTAAAGAAGGGAGACCCCGGCCATCCCCTGGATGGGTGCGAATGTTCCCCAGTGCCAGGAAGGAGCGGGAGGGTGCATTGAGAGCTCGTGAGATGGATCTGATGGAGTCTAGGGAGTAGCAGATGCTTTCCTGAGGAAGTGAGGATGAAGCTGGGATCTGAAGGTGGAAGAGGAGGCAGAGTGATCTAATTTGAGGCCAGGCTCTGTCTTATCCATGGCTAAGTCCAATTGATTTTGCCTTCTCAATATCTCAAATCTATCCACTTATCTCCCTCCAGCGAAACCCCACTGACCCCACTGACTGAGTCTGAGGGACATCTTCAGGTTTCACCAGTTACTTGAAGCAGTGTTTGGTGGCCCCTTTCCCTCCGCTTTCCTGATGCGCACCCTCTGGTTTTCTTCCTGCTTCTTAGATCCGTCCCTCCTGAGTCCCATGTGATATTGTCCCCCATCTACCTATAACCAGTTGTGAAGTCGCAGAGTTCCTCCAGGTCCAGCCCAGGCCGCTCACTTTCTCTCCAGGCGAGTAGGAAATTCTGTCCATGCTGTGGCCTCAGCTATTGCTTACACAGAGATGGCCTACAGCTTTAATCACTCAGGCATCTCCTCTGCACCATAGCTGTTTACTTAACATTTCCTCTAAGTGGAAATGTTAACAGCTTGATATGTGTCTAAAATAAAACTCATGATCTTTCCCTCTAACCCTGTTCCCTTCCAGAATTTCTGGTGTCAGTGGATAGCCCACCATCCTGTTACACAAGCCAGAGATCTTGAGTCATCTTTGATGCCTTCTTCTCTATCACTCCCATATCCAATCAGTCACTGAGTTCTGGAGATTTGACTTTCTAAATAAATATCTCTCAAGTTCACCTACTCTTCTCCCTCATCCACCATCACCAGCTTAGTCCAAGTCACCATCAATTTTTGCTTTGTCGCCCAGGCTGGAGTGCAGTGGCACAATCTCGGTTCACTACAACATCCGACTCCCGGGTTCAAGCAATTCTCCTGCCTCAGCCCCCTGAGTAGCTGGGATTACAGGCACACGCCACCATGCCCGGCTAATTTTTTTTTTTTTTTGAGATGGAGTCTCACTCTGTCGCCCAGGCTGGAGTGCAGTGGCGCGATCTCGGCTCACTGCAAGCTCCGCCTCCCAGGTTCATGCCATTCTCCTGCCTCAGCCTCCCGAGCAGCTGGGACCACAGGCGCCCGCCACCACGCCCGGCTAGTTTTTTGTATTTTTAGTAGAGACAGGGTTTCACCATGTTAGCCAGGATGTTCTCGATCTCCTGACCTCATGATCCACCCGCTTCAGCCTCACAAAGTTCTAGGATTACAGGTGTGAGCCACCGCCCCCGGCCTCAGATTGGGCTTTTTGAATCATCACATCACATCACATCACATCACATCACATCACATCACATCACATCACATCACATCACACCACACCACACCACACCACACCACACCACACCACATCACATCACATCACATCACATCACATCACATCATCTACTTCAAATCTTAAAATCCTTCCGTGGCTTTTTAATTCCTCTTAGGAGGAAGAAAGGAATCTTCCATAATGTCTGCAAGGCCCTGCCTGATCTCACACTCTCTCTTTATTGCTTCCACTGAAGTCTTCTGTGGAATTTGAGGGGCACTGGCCTCCTTGCTTGGACTTGGGAAACCCAATAACACATTTACGACCATCTCTCAGGGTGAGAGTGATTCTGTAGATGGCTACTCCTATCTGTTTTATGTTGATCTTTCTTAGCTTCAGTTAAAGAGAGGGTCTTGTCTGTTAGTCCTCAGAATGTATTCTCCTTGGAGCTGTATTAGTCAGGATTCTCTGGAGCGAAGAACTAATAGGCTAGATGTATATACGAAGGGGAGTTTATTAAGGAGTACTGACTCACACGATCACAAGGTGAAGTCCCACAACAGGCCATCTGCAAGCTGAGGAACAAGGAAGCCAGTCCAGGTCCCAAAACCTCAAAAGTAGGGAAGCTGACAGTGCAGCCTTCAGTCTGGCCGAAGGCTGAAGAGCCCCTGGCAGACCACTGGTGTAAGTCCAAGAGTCCAAAAGCTGAAGAACTTGGAGTCTGATGTCGAGGGCAGGAAGCATCCAGCATGGGAGAAAAATGAAGGCCAGAAGACTCAGCAAGTCTGCTCATTCTACTTTCTTCTGCCTGCTTTGTTCTAGCCATGCTGGCAGCTGATTAGATGGTGCCCACCCAGATTGGGGGTGGGTCTGCCTCTCCCAGTTCATTGACTCAAATGTTAATCTCTTTTGGCAACACCCTCACAGACGCACCCGGGAACAATACTTTGCATCCTTCAATCCAATCGAGTTGACACTCAGTATTAGCTGTCACAGAGCCCAAGACCCCTCTACATACCTATCACACGCTATGTGGTTCTTGTTAATGGATATTATTTGTGAATGAAAGAATGAACTATCTTTAAAATGTAGATTTTTCCTGTGAGTGTATATGTGTGTGTTTTGTTGTTGTTGTTGTTGTTGTTATTGTTGAGACAAAGTCTCCCTCTGTTGCCCAGGCTGGAGTGCTGTGGTGGGATTGCGGCTCACTGAATCCTCCACCTTTCAGGTTCAAGTGATTCTCCTGCCCCAGCCTCCAGAGTAGCTGGGACTGCAGGTGCACACCACTACACCTGGTTAATTTTTGTATTTTTCGTAGAGATGAGGTTTCACCATTTTGGCCAAGCTGTTCTCAAACTCCTGACCTCAAACGATCTGCCTGCCTCGGCCTCCCAAAGTGTTGGGATTGCAGGTGTCAGCCACCGCTCCTGGCCTAAAATGTAGATTTTCCTGGTTCCCCCTTGATTATGAGACTGTGATCCAGAATATTCACAGGGAATCACTCTTAAGAACACTTGCAGTGTCTCTACAGATTTCTTTGTTTTCCCATTGTAGCCATGGAAATAAAGAAACCTTCTCTTGCCGGGGAATCAAGCTGGCTGTGGACTGGTTCAGGGACAGAGGACACACCTACATCAAAGTTTTTGTTCCATCCTGGAGGAAGGACCCACCAAGAGCTGACACCCCTATCAGAGGTATGCTGGAGCAGATGTATGCCCAAGAGGTACTAGACAAGTTTCCTTGGTGCACTTCTAACATCAATAGTCAAAAATCTACTTAGTTGTTTGTTTAATGATGTTTGTCTTCCTCACTGTGCTATAAGCTCCATGAAGGCACTGATTATGACTGTTCAATGCCATAGCCCCAGCACCTAGTACCTAGCACCTAGCGTTAACACCTGGTATTCAATAAGTAGTTCAAAATTAGATGTTCATTAAGCAGTTGTTGAGTAGATGAATGAACAAGTTACTCTTTTGGTGTGTTAAGTTATCAAAATAATTGTGCCTGACACCTTTTAATACCTGAAGAGACACTGGATCTGTATTCCACTCCTAATAGTTTATAGCATTTGAAAGAGACATTTATTTGGTCAGGTAATATTTATTTACTGAATGCCTCATCTAATCTCTTTATTTAAAAAGAAGAAGAAAACTGAGACCCAGGGAATTCTTCTTCTTATTTTTTGAGACCGAATCTTGCCCTGTCGCCAAACTGGAATACAGTGGCACGATCTTGGCTCACTGCAACCTCCTCCTCCTGGGTTCAAGTGATTCTCCTGCCTCAGCCTTCTGAGTAGCTGGGATTACAGGCATGTGCCACCACACCCAACTAATTTTTATATTTTTAGTAGAGATAGGGTTTCACCATGTTGGCCAGGATTTTCTCAATCTCTTGACTTCGTGATCTGCCCTCCTCAAAATCCCAAAGTGCTGGGATTACAGGCAAGAGTCACCTCACTCAGGCTCTTCATTTTTAATTCTTCAATCAGCTAGGAATATTTTAAGCTACAAATATTAGAATACTGCGGTTTTATTATTTATTTATTTAGTTTTGAGATGGAGTCTCATTATGGCTCATTGCAGACTTGCTCTCCCCTGGCTCAGGAGATCCTCCTACCTTAGCCTTTTCAGTAGCTGGGACTATAGGTGCCCATCACCACACCCAGCTGGTTCCTTCCTTCCTTCCCTCCTCCCTCCCTCCCTCCCTCCCTCCCTCCCTCCCTCCCTCCCTCCCTCCCTCCCTCCCTCCCTCCCTCCTTCTTTCTTTCTTTCTTTCTTTCTTTCTTTCTTTCTTTCTTTCTTTCTTTCTTTCTTTCTTTCTTTCTTTCTTTCTTTCTTTCTTTCTTTCTTTCTTTCTTTCTTTCTTTCTTTCTTTCTTTCTTTCTCTCCTTCTTTCTGCATGGAGTTTCACTCTTGTCACCCAGGCCAAAGGATAATGGCACGATCTTGGCTCACTGCAACCTCTGCCTCTCAGGTTCAAGCGATTCTCCTGCTTCAGCCTCCCAGGTAGCTGGGACTATAGGCACGCGCCACCACACCCAGCTACTTTTTGTATTTTTATTAGAGATGGGGTTTCACCATGTTGGCTGGTCTTGAACTCCTGACCTCAGGTGATCCACCCTCCTCTGCCTCCCAAAGTGCTGGAATTACACGTGTGAGCCACCACACCTGGCCCTGGCTAGTTTTTGTTTTTTGTAGAGACGGTGTTTTGCCATGTTGCTCAGGCTGGTCTTTAACTTCTGGGCCCAAGCAATCCCTCTGCCTCGGCCTCCTAAAGTGCTAGAATTACAAGCATGAGCCACTAGGCATGGTCAGAACACTGTGGTTTAAACAAACAGGGTCTTGTTTGTTGTTTGGCTTCTTAAACAGGTTGAGTATCCCTTATCTGAAATACTTGGGACCAGAAGAGTTTTGAATTCCTGAATATTTTCATTATGCTTACTGGCTCAGCATTCCTAATCCAAAAATCCCAAATCCCAAATGCTCCAGTGAGTGTTTCCTTTGAACATCATGTTGGTCAGATTTTTGGATTAGGGTGCTCACCTGTGAGAAGAGATCAGCTGCAAAGCTCTTTATTATTATGATCAAGTGTTACATACTGTACATAATTGTACGTGCTAGACTTTTGCACAACTGGCAGCACAGTAGAGTGTTTCCACCAGCATCACCTCAGACACATGAGTCACGTGTCACACTACAAGGTTAGGATGGCTATGATGATAGGAATTTTTCAACTCTGTTATAGTCTTATGGGACCACTGTCACACACATGGCCTGAAACATTGTTATGCAGCACATGACTGTGTATCTGTGCAATTGCCGTGGGTTTTCTCTCCTAGTATAATAACTTCTCCCTGAATGACAGTGCGGACCATTTGTGTTGACTGGCAGTTTTCACTTTAGTATACCTGGCATGGAGTAGGCAGGCAGCCTGGCGCCTCTGCCCACCACTTATTTCAATGGCAGGATGATGATGGTTTTATGGTTTTATTCTAGGAGGTCAACAGCAACAATGGGAGGCTTCCTCATTCCTGGTTGTATCTTCACTTTGTTTATCTGGATGGGGATGGGAAATGAGTGGAGGTCCATGTTCCTGGGAGCAGCTGCCAGGGAGTAGCTCAGCTCACCTGTTAGTCATCCTGACTTTGCCAACGTCCACTCCATCTCCACCACTGGGAGTGCTCCAAGACTGCAGGGAAATGGCTCCCACCTCCACTCCAGCCTTCTGCACACATTCTGGGCTGTGGTTCCCTTCATGCCCCAATCAATAAGATCCTCTCTGCTTTCTGTCTTCCTAAAATATGTCAAAATCCGGGGTTTGCTGCTGTCCCCAAACCTACTTTTAACATGATTACAGCTCTCCCCCACCTTTCATTACATTGAAACTATGAGAAGGAGGGAATATAAATACTTGTGTTCAGTTCTCTGTCATAAACTGGTTGTCCTGAATTATTCTTTATGGTCTGAATATGAAGAATGGTGAATTTCAACAGCAGTGTAATACTTAAATATAATGTAGGAAAAAGTAGAGAAATTCCTTTGGGGTAGGGAAGGAATTTTTAAATAAGCCACAACAAGTGCAAACTTATGAGGAAAGATGAATAAATTTCACTATTTATTATGTATGATGTAATAAATGTAATACATACATGTATGTCAGGTATAATTTGACTACATGTGGCTAATTTTCTTTTTTTTTTTTTACTTTTTGTAGAGACAAAGTTTCGCTATGCTGCCCAGGCTGGTCTTGAACTCCTGAGTTCAAGGGATCTTTCTGCCTCAGCTTCCCAAAGTGTTGAGATTACCCATGTGAACCACTGCACTCAGATGACTGCACTTTTAAGCTGCTAGGTGATTCTGACACTGCTGGCTTGAACCACAGTGGGAGAAACACCCAAAGAGGCCCACACAACCTATTAATGAAACAGCGAACAGGGAGAACAGTGGGAACTGAGGCAGCGCTGCAGGCGCAGTCCTATGCCCCGAGCACCCACTCCCTACTGCCCTCTCAACCTATTAATGAATAAAAGCTTTTATTCATTAATAGATACCACAAAAACAAAAAAGTGAAAAGATAAGCCTCACACTGGGGTGAGAGTGTGGGGGCGGGTTATACATCACACATTACTGATGAAGGATTACTGCCTAGGTCTAGAGAGAACTTCTCCAAATCAATGAGAAAAGACAATGAATCAACAGAAAGATGGGCTAAAGCATGAATAAGCTGTTTACAGAAAAGGAAACATATATGGCCATATAAACATACAAACATATGAAAAGATGCTCAATCTCATTAGCAACCAGAGAAATGCAAAATGAAACCACAATAGGAGGCCATTTTGTGCCCACCAGATTGGCAAAAATTCAAAAGCCTGAAAATGGCAAGTGTCGGCAAGGTTGTCTTATGTGCTGTGTTGGGTATGTAACTTGGCATCACCACTCTGGAAAACAATTTGGTATTACCTTGTAAAGTGCCTTCGATACCACTAATCCATATTCACCCTTGGAGATATACCCTGAAGAGGCTTTTGCCTCTTCTGTGCCAGGGACTTAGATGCAAGACTAACAGTGATGAACATATGACATAACCAAACCTCACAAACATAATGATGAACAAAAAAGACAAGCTGCTTAAGTATATATATAGTATGATTCCATTTGTGTCAAGTCTAATGTGTAATCACACTGAAAATGGTCCTCAGCAGGGCATGGTGACTTACCCCTGTAATCCCAGCACTTTGGGAGGTTGAGGTGGGTGGATGCTTGAGTCTAGAAGTTTGAGACCAGCTTGGGCAACATGGCGAAACCCCATCTTTACAAAAAATACAAAAATTAGCTGAGCGTGATGGTGCATGCCTGCAGTCCTAGCTACATGGGAGGCTGAGGTAAGAGGATCACCTGAGCCTGGAGGGTAGAAGCAGCAGTGAGCCATGATCATGCTACTGCACTCCAGCCTGGATGACACAATGAGATCTTGTCAAAAAAAAAAAAAAAAAAAAAGAAAGAAAGAAAGAAAGAAAATGATTTTCATAATCTGCATTTTTAAAACTAAAAACAAGGAAATTATAAACACGGAGTTCTAAAACTAGGGTTATCCTAAGGGCTTAAGGGGAATGGAGAGGATTGCAGACTGAGGGGACAGAGGGGACTTCAAAACATGAGTCACCTCCTGTTTCTCAAAGGAGATGCTGGATATGTGCTGTCTTTATTTTTGTTCTTTGTGTCATAGCTGCATTATGCACCTTTTAAAAATCAGCCAACAGTGTCATATGGGAAAGGACTTAAACTTGAGGGACCGGAGTAATTATTACGGGTCAAATGGATTTTTTTTTTTTTTCCTGCATGTCTCCAAAGGCAAAATTCAGATCAAACAGCTGGCCCTCCTGGGATGCAGATTTTAGCCTCTGATAAAAAAGGCCTTGTAATGTTTGTACCATCTGGTATATGTTTATCTCTTGAGTAGTTTTTGCAAGAACTCACACTCACTTGAGCTCAGTCCACTTACAGACACTCTGAGACCGGAAGAGGAGGCGTTGCTATCTTCATTTTATAAATATAAAACCGGAAGGACATTAAACGGGGGTGAAGTACCCAGGAACTGGAGCCCAGCCCAGACTCCAGGCTGGATTCCTAGTCCTGGACGCTTTCTATGATGTTCTTGAGTCCCTGTATCTGTCAGAGATGGGGTGCTCCATCCCGAAGGTGTCCCAGGCAGGTTCCTGTATGGTGGGAGAAGATGGACCTCTGGCTCCCAGCTAGGGGCCCATGCAGGGCTTTCCAGGTGGAGGCAAGGCTCCCCATCATGCTGAAGGCATCACCAAGGTCCGGGTTAATACAGGAGTGTCTTTCTCCAGGAGGCCCCTGTGCCTGCTACGATAGGGGCATTGTGGCATGGATCCCTCAAAAAGACAAAGGCTGTGGCTGAACCCTTCCTTCTAAAGTGACTCTCCCTTGTAGAGTACCGCTTTCTGGACTCCTGTCATGACGTGGGCAGCACGGAAGCCACACGCCCGCTTCACCTGGGGCTTCAGGCAAATTCGGTGAAATTGAGTGAAAGGAGCGAACGCTATGGCAGGAAAAACTGATATTTTTTCCCCCCGCTCCCCTCAAAACCTCTCTGGCCCTCATTTGACCGGCCCGGGAAGCGGGTGGGGAGGCGGGTGGCCTCGCGTTGGGGGTGGTCCTCAGGGGCGGTGCCCTTGGGCCCTCACCTGCATCTCCGTCGCCCGCCCCCAGAGCAGCACGTGCTGGCGGAGCTGGAGCGGCAGGCGGTGCTGGTGTATACGCCATCCCGCAAGGTGCACGGCAAGCGCCTGGTCTGCTACGACGACCGCTACATCGTGAAGGTGGCCTACGAGCAGGACGGCGTCATCGTCTCCAACGACAACTACCGGGACCTGCAGAGCGAGAACCCCGAGTGGAAGTGGTTCATCGAGCAGAGGCTGCTCATGTTCTCCTTTGTCAACGACCGGTACGGCCGGCTGGGGTCCTGACACCCGGGCGGGAGGGGGTTCGGGGGCGGGGCAGTGGCCACGCCCGCCTCCAGGTGGCGGGGCTTGGGGTCACCCGGTCACTCAGCCCCGCAGACAGAGCTCCCCCAGGTCCGCATTCTCGGCGGGCTGCTTTGCTCTGACCTTGCTGTTCCCAGGGCCACATCTGACACACTACAGAGAAGCCCAAGATGTGGGCCAAGCATGCAAGCATGCGCTTAGGGCACCACTAACTTAAAAAAACAGAATTGCATACTTCAGGTTACTGAAATAGTCATCATGGAAAAGATCTATACTTTGTTGTATTGCCTTTCACTTATTTCAGGTTTTTGTCTTATTTTATTTTATTTTATTTTTTGAGATGGACTCTTGCTCTGTCACCCAGGCTAGAGTGGCTCAATCTTGGCTCACTGCAAACTCTGCCTCCGGCGTTCAAGCGATTCTCCTGCCTTAGCCTCCTGAATAGCTGGGATTACAGGCACGCACCATCACACCTGGCTAATTTTTTGTATTTTTAGTAGAGATAGGGTTTCACCATGTTAGCCAGATAGCCTCGATCTCCTGACCTCGTGATCTGTCCACCTTGGCTTCCCAAAGTGCTGGGATTACAGGCGTGAGCCACTGCTTTTTTTTTTTTTTTTTAACAAAAGTTTTGAATTACATATGGGAGTGCGCAACAGATTTTTTTTTTTTTTTTTTTTTTGACAGGGCCTTGACTCTGTTGCCCAGGTTGGAGTGCAGTGGCATGATCACAGCTCACTGCAGCCTTGAACACCTGGGCTCAAGTGATCCTCCTGCCTCAGCCTCCTAAAGTGTTGAGATTTTAGGTGTGAGCCACTGAGACCTGCCCAGAATCTTTTCTTTTGGGCTGTAAAGATCTCCCCTTGCCTGGCCCTGACTCTGTCTCCATACCTCTGGGTTGAAATGTTCAAGAGAACCTGGCTGGTTCATGTAGCCCTGAAATAGGACCCTTGGGTCAGTTCATCCCAGACCAACTGGCTATGGCTGGAGGTGGAGAGGGACACCAGGGCCACAGGCACAAACCGCTTAGCAGGTGGTGAGGGCAGACACTGGCAAGGAGGATGAGGGTCTGGAGACCAGAGCAGTATGTGACAGAGCACAGCCAGCTGGGCTGTTGCTCCCATTTCCATTTCTGTTCCAGGCAGTGTTAGCTTAGCCCTCATTCTGGGCTCTCTGACTGACTTTTTGGAATGTGGTTTGAGACAAACTCCTCAGTTCTGTGAGGGCAGGGACTGTATCTGTCTTACGTGTGGTGTCTCCAGCATGCCTGACCCACAGGCATGCAGTAACTAGTTGTAAAGGAATGACCGAGTGAATGGCCGTGGCCCGGGGAAGGGTCGATGGGGAGAGAGGTCTGGGCTCAGGCTGTTTGCACACGACTGAGCAGCTCCTGATTCTGGACCCAGGGACACAGTGTAGTGTTTAAGAAAGGGCTGGGGCAGGTGAGGTTTCCATCTGAGGCCCTGCCACTTACTGGCTGGGAGTCAAGGGGTAACCACTCAACCTCTCTGAGCTGAATGTTCTTCAGCTTGAAAAGGGATTAATAGTGTCACCTCAGATCATTGTGAGGACTAGAGGCAATTGTGCCCCAGAAGTGGTAGCAGCTATTCCCAGGACATGGTGCCCCAAGGGGTACTGTGGTCCCCATGGCCAACTGCTCCTGCAGCTGTGGAGGTGGAGGGCCAGAGGCATGGCAGCAGCGCCCTGCAGGAGCCCCCATTCTCATTTCCAGCTGCAAAAGGCCGGTGGCTCTCACTGTCCATCTGTGGCCTGGAGGAATCTGGCTAGTCTGGGCCTATGAAATCCTCACTGAGCTCTCAGGGACATGGCCATCTCTGGCCTGATGACAGCCTGGGGCCGGGGCCAAGTCCTTTTGACGCACTGGCCTCTGTTAAGGGCCTGCCAGGAGGCAGGGCCTGCCGCCCGCTTGTGAGCAAGGGCGCCTGCCCTGGTGCCCCAGGCACGTTCACAGGGCCCTCTTGGCACAGCTTCTGCTCCTGGGAGAGCAGGAGAGGAAGTCTTTGGGAAATTTTAATAACCACAGTGGGCGGTTCCCCAGATTCTTGGTCAAGGCCCAATTCTGAGAAGCCGGCTGTGCAGCTGGGAGCTGCGCTGTGGAGGCCACACAGGGCCGGGGATCACCCAGCTCTCTGCAGAGTGGGACTTCAGCATGACTCTGGACTCTTAGGGGGACAGCAACCCATAAAAGCATCTCCTCCTTGATTTAGAATCCCAAACTCTCTACAGAACCTTTGTATGACCTGAAAGTGGCGTTGGGAACAAAAGTATTTATATAGAAAGTGGAACCTCACTTAGCAAGGGGCGTTTTCCTTCTAAGGAATTGGGTTTTCCCTGTTGAACTCTGAGCATTCATTCCCTTCCTCATTAGGGCTCCATGCTAGGGAGAAGAGAAAGGCAGGTCGGGGGCAGGGCAGTCCTGGAAACTGAGACCAGACCCTGTGTCCCCAGGGTGTGCAGAGGAGGAGGTTAAGTCTCTGAGGTGGCTGTATGTGCAGGCAGCATCTGGGGTCCACTTCCTCACTGATTCAAACTCCCTGTTCCTGTTGAACCTCTTTACCTGGAGGTTCACAGCCCAGAGCTATGTCACACAGCTCTGTTTCAAGGGATGAAACACAGGAGAAATGGGACGTACGCCTCAAGGAGCTCATACAACTCTGAAACCTTCTGAAACTGTTGTTGTTTGTTTGTTTGTTTAGAGATAGAGTCTAGCTCTCTTGCCCAGGCTGGACTCCTGGGCTCCAGGCGTCCTCCCTCTTCAGCTTTTCTAGTAGCTGGAACTACAGGCGTATGACACCACTCTTGGCTTTTCTGAAAGTGTTTGTTAACCTCATAGAGGTTTCTAGCCTTTTGTTGAGGACAGTGGGAAGCCAGAGGAGCCCTTAGAGCAATTATACTTTCATTTTCCTGGATAAAAATCACCTGGGAAGTTCTTTTTTGTTTTGGAGATGGAGTCTCACTCTGTCGTCCCGGCTGGAGTGCAGTAGTGGGATCTCGGCTCACTGCAACCTCCGCCTCCTGGGTTCAAGCAATTCTCCTGCCTCAGCCTCCTGAGTAGCTGGGAATACAGGCACCTGCTGCCACGCCCAGCTAATTTTTTTTGTATTTTTTAGTAGAGATGAGGTTTCACTGTGTTGCCCAGGCTGGTTTTGAACACCTGAGCTCAGGCAATTTGCCCGCCTTGGCCTCCCAAAGAGGAAGTTCTTAAAAGCAGATTCCTGAACAACTTCAGATTCTGATGAATCAGGTCTTGTGTGAAGCTCAGAGGCTGCAATTTTTTTTTTTTGTTTTTTTGCCAGGATCTCACTCTGTCACCCAGGCTGGAGTGCAGTGGCACAATCACGACTCACGGCAGCCTCCATCTCCCAGGCTCAGTCGTCCTCCCACCTCAGCCTCCCGGGTAGCTGGGACTGAAGACATTCACCACCACACCTGGCTAATTTTCTTTTTTTTTTTTTTTACTTTTTGTAGAGACAAGGTTTCACTATGCTGCCCAGGCTGGTCTTGAACTGCTGAGCTCAAGGGATCTTTCTGCCTCAGCTTCCCAAAGTGTTGGGATTACCCATGTGAACCACTGCACTCAGATGACTGCACTTTTAAGCTGCTAGGTGATTCTGACACTGCTGGCTTGAACCACAGCAGGAGAAACACCCAAAGAGGCCCAGAGCTGTGCTGTGTGCTCTGCATGGGGTTCAGTGTGAAGGGAAGCTTTTGCTTTAAGATGCTGTGACATCCTGCTGGGTTATGGTGGGCCCAGGCCGGAATGCTTCCTGGTGCTCTCGGGGAACTTGGGCCTGCTCCTTTTGTACAGGTGCTGGTGGCAAATCCCAGGTGGTCTTGCAGTTGCACCTGTGCTTATTTTCCAGGTTCATGCCTCCTGATGACCCCCTGGGTCGCCACGGACCTTCCCTGACCAACTTCCTGAGCAGGAAGCCGAAGCCCCCAGAGCCATCCTGGCAGCATTGTCCCTATGGTGGGTAGTGCCCAGTGCTTCGCAGGCCCTGTTCAGGGCCTTGTGTGGGGGTAGTACAGGAGCACAGTCAAAAAGCACTGGCCTGGTGCCCAGCAGCCTGGGCTCTTGCCCAAATTCTGCCCTCCAGCTATGCCACCCTGGAGAGTGAACTTTCCTGACAGGGTTATTGTAGAACTGACATCCTGGCTGGTGATTTCATGGGAGCCAGGGTCCCATGCCACGGTCGGATGCAGGGATCATGCACACAGCAAAGCTGTGTCTGAGAAGCCAGGAGACTGGACACAAACCCAGCTGCAGGTCTCAGTCCCTTCACCTGGCCCCTGGCAGCTTCTGTCCTCACCCTACCCCACCCCCCCACCTTATGGATTTTGGTCACTGCTATCCATAAAGAGTTAACAATTTTATCCTAGCACCCAGGGGGATGCCAGCCTTCTAGTCAGCTCTTTCACTGACTTGCTTCACCAAGTTATTTGATGTCTCTAAGTTCAGTAAAGACTTGGGTGACAGTCAATCATTTCTTGTTAGAATTAGGTGACCATACATACATTCAGGCTGACTCCTTCCCCCTTTCACTCTCAGAGCCCTGGGTCTGGATGGTAACACTTGATCATTTGTTCACGACTCTGTTAGAACAGCGTGCAGGGTGAAGGCAAGCGTTAAACAGCGAACAGGGAGAACGGTGGGAACTGAGGCGGCACTGCAGGTGCAGTCCTATGCCCCGAGCACCCACTCCCTACCACCCTCTCCCTAAGCCTGGCCTTATCCACAGGGTCCCTGGGGAAGTGGAGGCTGAAAGTCTTTGAATCCAGAGATTTGGTCTCAGTCCCTGGTCAAAGGGACCTGGGACTGACACTCCTCTGCATACCCTGGGATGAGTGTGCCCAGCGCCCCCTCGCCCAGGCCGCCCGCGCCTCCTGGTCACTTCTCCCCACCTCGGCCCCGAGCCCAGATCCTGAGGCGTTTCCAGAGCACTAAGTCTGCGGAGTCCGCTTGCGGCCTGGGGGCTTGCTTGGAGGACTCTCCACGGAGAGGCGGGCGGGCTGGCACTCCCCGGATGCACCAGGCAGCGCCGCCCCTCCGCGCCCCGGGCCTCACGACTCGCCCTCTCTGCCCCCGCCCCTTTCAGGCAAGAAATGCACTTACGGCATCAAGTGCAAGTTCTACCACCCGGAGAGGCCGCACCACACGCAGCTGGCGGTGGCCGATGAGCTCCGCGCCAAGACAGGGGCCCGGCCTGGCGCGGGCGCAGAGGAGCAGCTGCCACCGAGAGCCCCAGGCGGCCCCGCAGGAGCCCGGGCGGCCCCCCGGGAGCCAGTTGCGCACAGCCTCCCGCTGGCGCGGGGGTCCCCAGACCTGGTCGCCCTGCAGGGGAGCTTCTCTCGGCTGGCCTTCAGCGACGACCCGGGGCCCCTCGGGCCGCCTCCCCCGGGCCACGCCTGTGGCCTCAAGCCCCGACTGGGAGGGCCCGACTGGGTTTCCGCGAGCTGCCAGGTGCCAGGCCCGCTCAGCTTCCCTAGCCCGGAGAGCCAGTTCTCACCGGGCGACCTCCCGCCTCCGCCCGGCCTGCAGCTCCAGCCGCGGGGCGAACACCGCCCTAGGGACCTGCACGGCGACTTGCTTTCCTCTCCCAGGCTGCCCGACGCCCCTTGGCCCCTTCTACTCCGCTCCGACCGCTTCCCTGGGCGCTCCGCCTGGGCGGAGCCGGCCTGGGGCGACGGCGCCACTGGGGAACTTTCAGGGTGCGCGGCTGAGGACGAGGGGGAGGCTCGTGCCCGGGCTCGCATTGCGCTCTACAGCGTCTTCCCGCGCGAGCAGGTGGACCGCGTGATGGCCGCGTTCCCGGCGCTCTCCGACCTCGCCAGGCTCATCCTCCTGGTGCAGAGATCCCAGAGCGCGGGGGCGCCGCTGGGCAAGCCCTAAGGGACCACCACGCCCTTGCAGGGAATGGCCCAGCCTCGCCTTGCGTCTTGGACGGGTGGACCTGTGGTTGCCAGCCTGGACCTGAGTGGGCCCACCGTGGCGCCCCCTTTTCTTTAAAGATGGTCAGGGAAGCCTGCTTCCTCCTCCTCAGCAGGGTTGTGGGGGCTTGGTGGCACTTGGTGATACTCACTGAGGCCGGGGCCTGCTGCGGGGAGGTCCACCTACTTCCGTGGAGGGAATGATTTTCCATGTGCACGGAGACTGCAGGTCCAAGCTGCAGTAGAATCCACAAGTGGGTAACAAAATCAATTTAGTGGGTCACCACCACAAACAGCGCACTGGGACAGGTCAGAGCGCACCCTGTGCAATCAGGCTGAGTCTGAACTCTTGTTACCTAGCCTGTGTCCCTACCCTCTTGGCAGCCGTGTAACTAACCTCAGTGTGGGTCGTAGTCAGAAGTTTAAAAAAGACTGTGAATGGTCTTGAATTTCATTACATCAGATAATGTTTGAAATATGTAGTCAGGCGGCCAGGGGAGGTTTGCTATCTGGAATTTTTCATGTTGGCTATTGCTAACCCCACCCGCAAGAGGAGCCCAGCCTCCAGGTGTGGGCTCTGCTGTGCTCTGAATTGTGTGGCTGTGCCATGCTGGGGACGAGTGGCAGGGGTGCTTTGTCCAAGGGCCACCTCTGGGACCTTCACCCCCCTTCACACACATACCCCACACCACACAAATGTACACACACACACATGCAGTCTCACACATGTACATACTCACACACACCACACAGACACATACCGTTTGGCTCAGGGTTAAGTATCTTCAAATTTTTTTTTTTTTTTTTTTAGCCACCCATCATGGCAGTTTCCAGAATAGGCCTTCTACTGTACCAGCTGAGCCGCCTTCTTTTACTTCTTCTTCTTCTTTCTTCTGTGTGTGTGTGTGTGTGTGTGTGTGTGTGTTTTGTAATAAGACAGAGTCTCGGCCTGGAATGGTGGCTCACGCCTGTAATGCCAGCACTTTGGGAGGCTGAGGCAGGCAGATCACTTGAGGTAAGGAGTTTGAGACCAACCTGACCAACATGGTGAAACCCTGTCTCTACTAAGAATACAAGAAATTAGCCAGGCATGGTGGCACACACTTGTAGTCCCAGCTACTCAGGAGGCTGAGGCAGGAGAATCGCTTGAACCCAGGAGGTGGAGGTTGCAGTGAGTTGAGATCATGCCACTGCACTCCAGCCTGGGTGGCAGAGTGGTAATCCATCTTAAAATAAAAGAAAAAAAGTGTCTCACTCTGTCACTCTGTCTGGAGTATAGTGGTGTGATCATAGCTCACTGAAGATTCAAACTCCTGGACTCAAGCGATCCTCCTGCCTCAGCCTCCTGAGTAACTGGGACTGTAAGCATGAGAGCCACACTTCACAATTAAACTGGGACTGGGTGAGTCAGGACTTTTGCTCTGAAATCTACAGGTGGGTCAGCAGAAAGCTGACATGCGCTCAGTCAGAGTTTATTGCCACCCTCCTGGTGCCGTTTCTTCCAGCCAGCTACTGCTCTGGGTTTGAAGAGAAAGGGCCTCCCCATTTGCAATGGCTAAGAAGTGAGATGGTGCTGCCAGAGTGCCGACCCCCGAATCTTCAGGGGGCCCTGGCCTCTCCTGGCAGCATCCACCCATTCTGGTTACCGTGCCAGCCCTCCAGGCTATGGTTCATTTGTTCATTAGAGGGTTTGGTAGCTTGGCAGTTTGGGGAAAGCAGGAGGCACTTCCCAGGAGAAGACCAGCCCTCAACCCCACAAGCTTCCTGCAGCCTGCTGGTGCAGAGGGATCTCTTGCCAGTTTATTACCAGATTTCATGAGAGGTTGGCAGGCCTGGGGGGCACCTCAGGGAGAGTGCGTTCCCAGCCGTTTCATTCATGGTAAATGACACCCCTGCGGCATACAGTGATGTTAGGTTTTTCTCTGAGACTCCTTTGATCTTTTAAAACCAGATTCTTAGCATGGATTGAGCCAGACCTGTTCCTCACCCCCTTTTTCCAAAGAGGACGGTGCACCCACAGTTTTACTGTATTATATTGGGATCTCAGTCCTGAAGATGGCCCACTCGTTGTAAACAAGTTGGATTTTCCTCATGATGTGTGTGGGTTTTTTTTGGCAGGGGAGAGGAAGGGGGCAGGATTTCACTCTGTCATGTGCCACCCAGGCTGGAGTGCAGTAGTGCAATCAGGGCTCACTGCAGATTTGACTTCGCGGGCTTAAGCAGGCCTTGTGCCTCAGCCTCCTGAGTAACTGGGACTACAGTTGCACCACCACGTCCAGCTAATATTTTCTATTTTTTGTAGAGACTCAAAATGTTGGGATTACAGGCATGAGCCACTGCACTGGGCCTTTATTTTTATTTTTAACCTTTTGACAAGACACACTTTCTATTAGAGCTACTTTTTGTCTCACTGGTTCGGTTTCCTGATGTAGAATCGTTGTGTTGCTGATTTTTCAGTTAAAATGTTTAAACTGCTTCCTCTGAGAACAAGTTTGAGTTTTAGTAAGCTGTAAAGCTATTTTATTTGATTCACTGTGAATAAGACAAGTACAAAAAAGAAAAAAAAGTGAAAACACAGCACATTTCAAGTGTAATCCCCTTTGGAATTTTTCCGAAGTCTTAGTATATGTCTTTGTGACACAAAAACACAGATGGGACAGGTAAATGAAATGTTCCTAGTGCATAGCTGTTACCGTGCTTCAAAAATAAATCATTTTTACCACACCTGGATTCTTTATTGTCAAATTGTCTATTAGTTTCTCCTACTGATTTTCCCCCAGATTGGTCTGTTCTGTTAAAAATTGTGGGTGTAGACTGGGCCCGATGGCTCATGTCTGTAATCCCAGCACTTTGGCGGGCTTCATGAGGTCAGGAGTTCGAGACCAGCCTGGTCACCATGGTGAGACCCTGTCTCTACTAAAAATACAAAAATTAGCTGGGCGTGGTGGGGCATGCCTGTAATCCCAGCTACTCAGGAGGCTGAAGCAGGAGAATCACTTGAACCCAGGAGGCGGAGGTTGTAGTGAGCTGAGATTATGCCACTGCACTCCAGCCTGGGTGACAGAGCGAGACTCTGTCTCAAAAAAAAAATAATAATAAATAAAAAAAAATAAAGGTGGGTGTGAAGAAGACTGAGGTTGTGGCCAGTCTCGGCAGCTGCAGTTCCGTGTTGTTCCACCTGGGGCGATGTGAGGGGCTCAAATCCACCTTTTCCAGGAGAAGCAGTGAGGCTATGGCAAGGACCTCCCTTTGCTGGATGTGCAGCAGGCAGTTCCCAAGGACACAGGCTGCTTGCCCATTTCCTAGACTTCTAAAATCCTCATTACAGAACTATGAAGTTGACTCATAGAAGTCGCTCTTCTTGTTTAAACCTGCAGCAGAGCTCTCCTCGACTGATCAAACCAGAGGCCGTTGCCGGCCTGGGTTGGGTTTGCCCTGGGGCAGCCTTCCCAGAGGCCTCTGGAAGGGGGTTTGGGGCAGAACTGCAGAATGTCGGGGGTTGAGGGGTGGAAGCAAGACAAGCCACTCTAATTGGCATTCTTCCAGATAAAATGGATCCCCCTTTGGTTTGACATTGAGCTCAGCTGAGGAGCCATGCCCCAGCTGTGGCTGGCATGGACACAGCTCAGATGAGGCCACAGAGGCTGTGGGCTTCTGGGGAAAAAGTCCACCTATGGGGTGTGGTGGGGAGAAGACCACAGAAGTCACGGATGTGGGGAGGGAGGCATTAAGGTAAAGAAGACACAAGATAGGGGTGATCGGGAGAGGAGTTCTGGGAACTGGAGCAATTCCTTGGAATCACACATTCTACCAAGAGGGATGGCACAGAGCCGGGACTAGTGGCATAATCTGTGGGACTCTAAGCAAAATCAAACTGCAAGGTTCCCTATTCAAAATGTATAACAATTTCAAGATGTCGGCAGAGCATGAAACCAAACACGGGTTCCTTCTAAGCATAGGGCCCTGTGCGACAGCACAGGTCACATACCTAGGAATCTAGCCCTGCATGGAGTTACCTAAAAGACAAGCAAGAGAACATTCTCAGTGCCGAGAGTGTGTTCAGAACAAAACATTGACTGAAAGAAGTCAGAGGCCAAGATGCATGTGCTTCACTGCTAGAAAAGGCCATGGCGTTGGAGCAGGTGCTGGTCCCCCAGCCTCTACCTGAGGGTTTGCTCACTGCAGCCACCTGAGGACTAAGTGGGGCTCCCTTGGCTTTCCCTGGAAGGGGCTAAAGGGGAGAAGTCAAGGGGCTTGGGTAAATCACCCTCTGGATTGTCCACTTCCAAATGAGTGACAGATGTCAGTCGGGGTAGCTCTAGAATTATACTAGTTTGTATTAGCCAAGGTTCTTGGCTACAAGTGTGGTTCACAAAACCAAATGGCAGGAGGCCAGGGGTAGAAGGCAGCTGTGGAGTTGACTAGAATTAGGACCTCAAAACCCTGTCAAGACTCTTGTCTGTTTCCTTCTGCACCTGTTACCTTCTGTTTATTCTCTCCTTCCAAGGTTTTTCCTGCACATTGAGAGCCATTCTCGTGGCTGGCTTAAGCACACATCCTTCCAACTAAAGGACTCAAGGAGACTGCTTCAGAAAGATCCTGGGGAAGGATTCTGATTGGCCTGGCTTGGGTCACGTGCCCACCCCTGGACCAATCACTGTGGGATGAGGAAGTACTACAATTGGTCTAGCCTGGATCTCAGGCCCACCTCTGGCTCCTCACCTCATATCTGAACCCACGTGGTTGGTGGGGGCTGGGGAGAGGGAGATAAGCAGTGCCCTCAAAGAAGGGGGGACACAGTCTAAGCAGACAACGCACATGCCCACAGCAATGTGCAAACCTGAGTACCGCACCAAGGCTTGGCATGGCCCTGCCCTCCTCCACCCCCTACCCTGGTCCTATGGGAGAAAGCCACAGCTATGTTAGGAAAACCCTTATGTCTGCCCATCCATAGACAACGCGGTCTCCTGTGGGAGGAAGGTGGAAGGGCCGCTGCCACAGAGCCAGAGGTATCATGTTAATCTCGCCATTTCTGGGACTGTGGCCAGAGGAGCCCTGCTGTGGCACACCACCAAAAACCCCTGTCGGGGAGGAAGAGGCTCTGCAAAGTCAGAAGGTGACCTTGGTCCTTTAATTACCCAGCTGGGTAATTAATTTGTCCTGAGTTCCTGGGGACAGCTCTCTGTCCTCAAGAAGGGATAACACACACCTATTCAAATGCCCAGAAACAGGAAAGGTGCTGGTTAAGTAAACAGAAAGGCAAACAGGCCCAGTGCTCAGAAAGCACCTGAACACTGTGCTTATTAACTGACTGGCTGACATGGACTGACTGACAGTGATGGGCTGGCTGGCTGACACTGATTCATTGACACTATCTGACTGACCAAGTGACTGACAACGACTGACTGACTGACACTGACAGACTAATGGATGAACATTGATTGACTGACTAGCTGACAGACACAATGATTGGCCAACTGACACTGACTCACATTGGCTGACTGACACTGGTTGACTGAAACACTGGGTGGCTGACACTGGCTGACACTGGCTGACACACTGGCTGACTGATACTGGCTGAGGACACTGACTGACACTGGCTGACACACTGGCTTACTGACACTGGCTGACACTGACACTGGCTGACTGACACACTGGCTGACATTGACTGACACTGGCTGACACATGGGCTGACTGACACTGGCTGACTGACACACTGGCTGACATTGGTTGACAGTGGCTGACACACTGGCTGACACTGGCTGGCTGACACATTGACTAACACTGGCTGACACTGGCTGACTGACACTGGCTGAGTGGCACTAGCTGACGACACTGAAGTGTGGCCAGGACCTGTGGCTGGCTGTTGAGAGTGATTACTCAAATAGAATTAGCAAATCACAGTGGTTTTGACTTTATCTGCAGTCAGTCTTGCTCCTGAATATAACATATGTGTGATGACATCAAGCCAGCTTAAGCCTCCAAAGTTATGCTTCACAGAGGGCATTCCTGAATGAGGCAGTTACAGAAACATTTCCCCCAAAAAGAAGCCTGGGAAGCACAGGAGGGGGTTGAGGTTCCTCCCCTGACAGGGGTGATTTCCTCTTCTGGCTCCTTGCTCTTTCTCAGAGGCTGTCTCCGGCTCTCAGTTCTTTGGAGCTCCAACTTCACAGCAATCACCCACCTGCAGTCCTCTGGACTCTGTGTTTTGCTTCATCATGACCCCATTGCTCTCCCACCCTTCTCCATCTGTTACCTCCACACCCCTCAAATCTCCCCATCCTTCAGAGCCCTCCCCTTGACCCTTCCTCCAGGGCATCTGCCCAGGCCATTCCAGTGCCAGGAGCCCCCCTTATTCTCAGACTGCTTCAAAGCTGTTCTTTCAGGGCAGAACTGGTCCGCTCTGCTCCGTGGCACTCTGGCAACAGTTCTGCTTTGAATGGTTACTTGTTGTGCATCATTGAACTCTTCCCTTACATGTAGGCTGGACTTCCCCAACTGGTCCACGCACACTTGGAGGGTTGGGATTCTGTCTCAATCTTGTTCCTGCATCAGCCCTGAGGCCAGTCAGTCAGGACAAGCTCAGAAACAATGCAGGCCTGAATCTCGGTGAGTGAGACCACTGAGTTGATTATTGGTTTGTGCTAGATGCCCATGGTAGGTTGGCTGGGGCTTGCATGCAGAGACCTGGGTGGAAGCAGTTTCTGCCTCCAGCCTCACAGTGAGTTACCTCCAGGAAAGAGAATGTTCAGAAATGTGCACTGGACCCTGAAGCTTCTGTCCAGATGTCATTGCTGCTTCCGTTTCACTGGCCCAAACAAGTCACATGGCAACACCTAACTTCTAGGGACAAGAAAGCATGATCCCACTGTTTGCACGTGGTTGACATATTTGGAGAATAGCACTCATGACAATCTGCCTGTGGAAGCCTAGAGAGAAATACTTGCTGATTGAAAATCCTGAAGGAAAGAATGAGTTAAATGAAGCATGGTACATCCACGTACTGGAATACCATAGGGCATTAAAATGATATTGCAAAGGATGCTCATGAGCTAGAAATTGTTGAGCATGTATTGTGAAGCGGCGAAGTAGGTTATAAAAAAGAATGTCCCAGCCAAGCACAGTGGCTCATGCCTGTAATCCCAGCACTTTGGGAGGCTGAGGCGGGCAGATCACCTGAGGTTGGGAGTCTGAGACCAGCTTGACCAACATGGAGAAAGCCTGCCTCTACTAAAAATACAAACATTAGCTGGTGTGGTGGCATGCACCTGTAATCCCAGCTCCTCAGAAGGTTGAGGCAGGAGAATTGCTTGAACCTGGGAAGCAAAAGTTGTGGTGAGCTGAGATCGTGCCATTGCACTCTAGCCTGGGCAACAAGAGGGAAATTCCGTTTCAAAAAAGAAAAGAAAAGAAAAGAACGTCCTATATAATCTTTTTTTTTTTTTATTAAAAATGCTTATTATAGGAAAATACCAAGGGAATTCACTAAAAGATCATCAGAATAGATCTCGATAGTAGGATTATGGTTACAGGTGACCTTCTCCCCATTTTGGTTTCTATTTTTCTAAATTTCTGTATTTAATAACTTTGGTAACATGAAAAAAATTTTTGCCAAACAGTGCTGCATTTAAAAGTATAACAAACACATTCATTATTCAGAAAATTCAGTCATCTTTGTAAAAAATTATTGTACAGAATGTAGCCATTGTGAAATTCAGGGATCTTGCAGTGACATCTGACAATACTGGTGTGGATCCTTTCAGGCCGTTTTCCACACATACAGGCATGTATACATATTTCATGGAAAGAAAATTCTCGTGGACCAGGTCCCTGGCTAGCACCAGAGCTGTCAGACCTGAACCCATGCGCACAGTCCAGGTGAGCAGCGTGCCTGGTTGCCCTGCTAGAAAACCCTGTGCGGGCCCTCGCTCCTGGGACGGGGAGTGAAGGATCTTGGGAGGCTCCTCTAGGAAGTCGCCAGCTGCAGGCTGCAGTGGCTATTGGGGGAAGACCTGTCAGTCTGCAGCCCCCAAGGCCGCTAACACTGTCCTGGGTCTGGCATTAGGGACTGTGCGCTCATCAGTGCAAGGAGGCAGCCCTCACTGTGGGTGCTTGGCTCTGGGGCCTCATGGTCTGGTCTGTTGGGAGAGAGGAGGAAGATTTTCCTGTTCTCTGTTTGAGCTCTTTGAGTTGATTCGGCTCCAGGGAATTTTTTTGGCCCAGTCATTTTCAAAATAGCTCTTCATGATCTGTTTGTGGCAAAGGCAGTAGATTTATGGCTTTGCTGACCTTTGATTTGTTGTCAAAGCTCTGCCTGGGGTCGTGGGGAGGTCTTCCTTTGCTTATTTACCCAGAGTGATTTAGGAACCTCAGTGGCAAGAGGTTTCCCATTTCTTCCGCTGTAAGACCTGACCGCATGGCCCCTGCCATCAGGGTTCACAGCCTGGGAGGGGCTCAGACTCATATTTCATATAGAATGGCAGTTATCCTTTGGATGCCCTGGGGCGTGTCATTCATATTCCTTGGCCCACAATCCTCATTGAGAATCCCCTGAGAGAGTCCCCAGAGCTGCATGTCTCACTCTGCCCTGCCTCCCGCTGCCTGGCCTCTTCCCACCTCCTTTTGGGCTCCTGGCCCTCCACAGCTGAGGGACTGAGGAAGAGTGGATGAATTACTATTATTATTAATTCTGATGAGTCAGCCTCCTTCCAGAGTCTGTGAGTGCAGCTGGCGCCTGCAGCACCCGTGGGCAGCTGGGCTGGTGTGCAAGGAAGGAGGGCTCCTGGGGTAGGTTAGGGACCCTGAGCAATCCTGGGCCTTGTTCTTTGGGCCTGTGTACTTTTGTGTGTGGCTTTGTGTGTTCACTGCGGGGTAGAGTCTGGAGGAAACTCAGAGGTCCTGAGGGGACGCCTGTCCGAGGAGGCCGAGTCACTTGCTCAAGGCACAGGGGGAGCTTGTGGCCCTGGGGTCTTTCTGTCAGTTTAGGGATTTCTGAAAAAATGTCCTGGTTCATTCATTCATTTATCCAGCATGCTATTTGAGGCCCCTGATCTATGCCCTCTGTTCTAGGACCTGGGGAAAATCCTGCTTTCACAGAGCTCACCTTCTGGTTCAAAACAAAGCTTGGGTTCATTGTGCACATTCCTTCTACCCTGTTTCTGAATCACCCTGGGACCCTCACAACAGCCTTTGGGATGCGTGCCTTTAATTCTGTCTCATAGAATAGAAAACTGAGGTGCCGGAAGCAACTTGCCAAAGGTTGGTTTTGTGTTATCTTTATGGTTACTTAGGCTAAAAAGGTTTCAGTGTAAATAGTAGTATGAATGCATTTATAAGTAACTCTAGGGGCCGGTGTGGTGGCTCACACTGGTAATCCCAACACTTTGGGAGGCAGAGGCGAGCAGATCACCTGAGGTCAGGAGTTCGAGACCAGCCTGACCAACATGGAGAAACCCCGTTTCTACTAAAAATGCAAAATTAGCCGGGTGTGGTGGCGCATGCCTGTAATCCCAACTACTCGGGAGGCTGAGGCAGGAGAATCTCTTGAATCCCAGAGGCGGAGGTTGCAGTGAGCTGAGATTGTGCCATTGCACTCCAGCCTGGGCAACAAGAACAAAACTCCGCCAAAAAAAAAAAAAAAAAAAAAAAAAAGTAACTCTAATCTGCATGAAAGGTTGTTTGGTTAGCATTTGAAGGCCCCTAATTGGGGTTTCTCTCTCCAGAGGAGGGACCTGAGAGCCTAATAACTGTTACAGAAATAAATGCTAGAATCTTGTTAATTAGCAGAAAGGAAATGAGAAATAATTTTTCATTGTTGAAAAGTGGGATGTTCAAAATACGTGCTTAGTTGGCTCAGGCCTCAGACCCACACATAAACCTGTGAAGGTCTGCCAGTAGTGCTTTGGTTTCTTTCTTTTGCTGGGAGAATGAACTGAGGCTGGGCTAGATGGAGGAAAAGCAAGGGGTTGGTGGACTGGGATTCCAGGCTGCTTTTTAGCTTCTGAGCTGACTCTTCCTACTGACCTCAGCAAAACAAAACAAAATTAACCCCAAATCCCACCTCCACCCAGCTTGAATTGGGAAGAAATATAAATCTTGAACAGACCAATAACAAGCAGTGAGATTGAATGAGTAATAAAAAATCTCCCAACATTAAAAAGCCCAGGACCCAGTGGAATCACAGCCAAATCCTACTGGACATTCCAAGAAGAATTGCTATCAATCCTACAGAAACAATTCCAAAAGATTAAGGAAGAAACCCTCCCTAACTCATTCTATGAAGCCAATTATCACCCTGACAACAAAGCCAGGAAAGAACACAACAACAACAACAAAAGCCACAGACCAATATCTTTGATGAAAACAGATACAAGAATCCTCAACAAAATTCTAGCAAAGTGCATCCAGTGGTACATCAAAAAGATAATTTACCATGATCAAGTGGGTTTCATCCCAGGGATGCAGGGATAGTTCAACATACACAAGTCAATAAGTGTGATTCACCACATAAACAGAATTAAAAACAAAACCATACGATTATCTCAATAGATGCAGAAAAAGTATTCCATAAAATTCAGCATCACTTTATGATAAAAACCCTCAACAAACCAGGCATAGAAGGAACATAGCTCAAAATAATAAATGCCACATACAACAAACTCACCGCCAACATCATTCTGAATGGGGAAAAGTTGAAAACATTCCCCCGAAGAACTGGAACAAGACCTGAATGTCCACTTTCACTACTTCTATTCAACACAGTACTGAAAATCCTAGCCAGAGAAATCAGGCAAGAGAAAGAAATAAAGGGCATCCAGATTGTAAAAGAGGAAGTCAAACTATCTCTGTTTGCCATGATATGACCTTATACCTAGAAAATCCCAAAGACTCATCCAAAAGACACCTAGATTTGATAAACAAATTCAGTAGAGTCTCAGGTTACAAAATCAATGTACACAAATGAATAGCACTGCTATACACCAACAATAACCAAGTTGAGAGTCAAATCAAGAACTCAGTTCCTTTTATAATAGCTACCAAAAAGGCCGGGTGCAGTGGCTCATGCCTGTAATCCCAGCACTTTGGGAGGCCAAGGCAGGTGGATTACCTGAGGTCAGGAGTTCGAGACCAGCTTGACCAACATGGAGAAACCCCGTCTCTACTAAAAATACAAAATTAGCTGGGCGTGGTGGTGCATACCTATAACCCCAGCTACCGAGGAGGCTGAGGCAGAAGAATCACTTGAACCTTGGAGGCAGAGGTTGTAGTGAGCCAAGATTGTGCCATTGCACTCCAGCCTGGGCAATAAGGGTGAAACTCTGTCTCAAAAAAACAAAACAAAACAAACAAACAAACAAAAACCCTAGGAATATACTTAACCAAGGAGATGGAAGGTCTCTACAAGGAGAACTACGAAAGCAAGTAGATGAAAGAAATCATAGATGACATAACCAAACGGAAAAACATTCCATGCTCATGAATTAGAAGAATCAATGTGAAAATGACCATACTGCCCAAAGCAATATGTAGATTCAATACAATTCCTGTCAAAATACCAAGGTAATTTTTTACAGAATTAGAAAAACCCTCAACGTAAAATTCACATGGAACCAAAAAAGAGCACGTATAGCTAAAGCAATCCTAAGCAAAAAGAACAAATCTGGAGGCATTACACTACCCAACTTCAAATTATATATTACAAGACTATAGTAGCTAAAACAGCATGGTACTGATACAGAAATAGACACATAAGACCAATGCAACAGAATAGAGGATCCAGAAATAAAGCCAAATACTTATATCCAACTAATCTTTAAAAAGCACACAAAAACACACACTAGGGAAAGGATATTCTATTCAATAAATGCTGCTGGGAAAATCGGATTGCTACGTGTAGAAGAATGAAACTGGATCCCCTTCTCTCACTGTATACAGAAATCAACCCAACATGGATGAAAGACTTAAATCTAAGACTTGCAACCATAAAAATTCTAGAAGAAAACCTAGGAAAAACTCTTCTGAACAGGCCTAGGCAAAGAATTTAGGACTAAGACCCCAAAAGCAAATGCAACAACAATAACAACAAAAATAAATGGGACCTAATTAAACTAAAAAGCTGCCCAACAAAATAAATTATCAACAGAGGAAACAGACAACCTACAGAATGGGAGAAAATATTTGCAAGCTATGCCTCTGATAAAGCACCAATATCCAGAATCTACGAGGAACTAAAACAAATCAGCAAGAAAAAAACCCAAATAATCACATTACAAAAGTAGGCAAATGGCATGAACAGACATTTTTCAAAAAAGATATGCAAATGACCAACAAATGTATGAAAAAATGTTCAATATCACTAATCATCAGGGAAATGCAAATTAAAACCACAGTGAAATACCACTTTACCCCAGCCAGAATAGCCATTACCAAAAAGTCAAAAAATGATAGATGTTGGCACGAATGTGGTAGAAAAAGAATGCCCACACCCTGCTGGTGGGAATGTAAATTAACACAACCTCTAAGGAAAGCAGTATAGAGATTTCTCGAAGAACTAAAAGTAGATCTACCATTCAATCAAGCAATTCCACTACTGAGTATCTACCCAAAGGAAACTCAGTCATTAAATACTAATTAAAAAAAGACATCTGCATGCATATGTTTATTGCAACACAATTTACAATTGTAGACATATGGATTCAACCGAAGTGCCCATCAGCCGATGAGTGGATAAAAAAAAAATGTGGTGTCTGGCCGGAAGTGATAGCTCAGCGGTGGTTCATACCTGTAATCCCAGCACTTTGGGAGGCCGAGGCGGGTGGATCACTTGTAGAGGCCTTGTAGAGGCCAGGAGTTCAAGACCAGCCTGGGCAACATGGTGAAACCCCGTCTCTACTAAAAATGCAAAAATTAGGTGGGCATGGTAGTGCTGGGCATGATGTGATAACAGCACTGTCCTCGGCTATGGGAGCTCCGCGACCCCAGGCCCTGGCACCTCAGGGCTGTCATTAAGCTCCTCGCAGAGTGAGTCGAGGGGGCACAGTTGTCCCACCTACAGAGGGCACTTTGCTGGCACTAATCTCAATGTGGCTGTGAGTCCAGGCAGGCTTGTGGCTGTTTTCAGCCCACACTGGGGGTTGTGGCCCACGACAGTGCTGTTATCACATCAAAGGCTGTGACAGTGGCTGCCAAACACCCATCACTCTTGCCCCATGGAGAAAATATCAGGGATCCCAAGTTGCAGCTGACCCAGCCACACAGCCACTGGGCCATGAGGCCACTGAACGGTTTCGTGGGTGCAGGACGGACACAGTCTCCAAATAGAGGGAGACAAAGAGCCCGGAGCCACTTGGAATCCTGGGGATCCTTGGTGACCCATCACTCAGCTTGCCCAGGACCATCCCAGTGTTAGCACTGAAAGTCCTGCATCCTGGGGGACCCGTCAGTCCCGGGCAAACTGGATGAGGGTCTCCCTGACTCCTCACAAGCCCATGGCCCCTGAAGGCAAATGGCTGGGCAGCTCTGAGCACTGGCTCTCACCCTCCTCTGCTCCAGTGTCTGCAGAGACAGGAACATCTGGAGGAGCAGGGAGGATGGTCTTTCTGTGAGCCTCGAAATAGAAATCATAAAAAGCCAGATGGCAGAGCTTTGGGCCTGGGATGAGGCAGCTGGCTGCACCAAGGTCCTGGGAAGAGTCCACAGCACAGGCCAGCCCTGCGCCCAGCCGCCACCGGCCTTCCCCAAACGTTATTGTCACCTCTGGGGAGTTGACTGTCACTGCTGAGTCTATCATCTCCCTGCTCTGGTCATGTCATGACCTTCAGAGGCAGGTAAGTTGTCAAGGGCTAAGTCACCGCCAGCCCAGGATAAGAGACTAATGTGGGACAATCACTTAGGGCCCTTGGTTGACCCCATTCTCTCTCCACCGTCCTCCTTCATGTCCTTGTCAAAACCTGCTCTCAATAAAGACAGTGTAGGAGGCGTGATCTGGGGGGAAGAAGACCTTTCTGGGGTCCACGCGCAGGAGTGAGGAGGCAGCTCTGTCTTCTCTGTCTCCATTTCCTGGGGCTAAGGTTGGAGCGCCTTGTGGGCTTCCCACCCTGCGGCATGGGACCTTCTCCCACGTCCCAGAGAACCCTCAGCAGCCCGTCATAATGACAACAAGAAGCTGGGCGCGGTGGCTCACGCCTGTAATCCCTGCACTTTGGGAGGCCGAGGTGTGTGGATCACCTGAGGTCAGGAGTTCGAGACCAGCCTGGCCAAAATAGTGAAACCTTGTTTCTACCAAAAAAAAAAAACAAAAAACAAAAAAAACAAAAAACAATAAACAGATACTTACCTGGCAGGGGAGATACCATGACCACGAAGGTGGTTTTCCCAGGGCGAGGCTTATCCATTGCACTCCGGATGTGCTGACCCCTGCGATTTCCCCAAATGTGGGAAACTCGACTGCATAATTTGTGGTAAGCAAAAGCCAAAATTGACAAATGGGATATGATTAAACTAAAGAGCTTCTGCACAGCAAAAGAAACTACCATCAGAGTGAACAGGCAACCTACAGAATGGGAGAAAATTTTTGCAATCTACTCATCTGACAAAGGGCTAATATCCAGAATCTACAAAGAACTCAAACAAATTTACAAGAAAAAAACAAACAACCCCATCAAAAAGTGGGCAAAGGATATGAACAGACATTTCTCAAAAGAAGACATTCACACAGCCAACAGACACATGAAAAAATGCTCATCATCACTGGCCATCAGAGAAATGCAAATCAAAACCACAATGAGATACCATCTCACACCAGTTAGAATGGCAATCATTAAAAAGTCAGGAAACAACAGGTGCTGGAGAGGATGTGGAGAAATAGGAACACTTTTACACTGTTGGTGGGATTGTAAACTAGTTCAACCATTATGGAAAACAGTATGGCAATTCCTCAAGGATCTAGAACTAGATGTACCATATGACCCAGCCATCCCACTACTGGGTATATACCCAAAGGATTATAAATTATTCTACTACAAAGACACATGCACACGTATGTTTATTGCAGCACTATTCACAATAGCAAAGACTTGGAATCAACCCAAATGTCCATCTGTGACAGACTGGATTAAGAAAATGTGGCACATATACACCATGGAATACTATGCAGCCATAAAAAAGGATGAGTTTGCGTCCTTTGTAGGGACATGGATGCAGCTGGAAACCATCATTCTTAGCAAACTATCATAAGAAGAGAAAACCAAACACCGCATGTTCTCACTCATAGGTGGGAACTGAACAATGAGATCACTTGGACTCGGGAAGGGGAACATCACCCACTGGGGCCTATCATGGGGAGGGGGGAGGGGGGAGGGATTGCATTGGGGAGTTATACATGATATATATGGTGAATTGATGGGTGCTGACGAGTTGATGGGTGCAGCACACCAACATGGTACAAATATACATATGTAACAAACCTGCACGTTATGCACATGTACCCTAGAACTTAAAGTATAATAAAAAAAAACAAAAAACAAAAAAAAAAAAAAACAAACTTAGCTGGGATGGTGGCAGCTGTAGTCTCAACTACTCAGGAGGCTGAGGCAGGAGGATCACTTGAACCTAAGAGCTGGAGGCTGCAGTGAACCGAGATTGCACCACTGCCCTCCAGCCTCGGTAACAGAGTGAGACTCTTGTCTCAAAACAAACAAAAAACAAACGAAAATCACACAAGAATACATGTCTTCCTTTTATTTTACACTGTATGTTACAAAAATCATATGCATTATTTCTTCTGCCAGATATTTCATCTGTCAGTTTTATCACACCTCACTTTCCATACTTACATCCTCTTAGTGGACAAATAGCATCATTTTATTCATTAATGGATCTACTTAATTTTTTCTTAAAAGTTTACAAAAACAGATGATTGAATGTTAATGGGAAAAATATGAAGTAAACACCCAAATCTTTTCCATTAATCCCCCATCTTAATCTAGCTTCACATCATGGCACTCATTCAGAGTGGCTTATAAAACTGAGAGGACACATCTTTTTTTTTTTTTAACATTATATTTGGCAAAAATGAGTTAAGAATGACTTTTTTTTTTTTTTTTTTTTTTTTTTTTGAGACGGAGTTTCGCTCTTGTTGCCCAGGCTGGAGTGCAATGGTGCAATCTCGGCTCACTACAACCTCTGCCTCCCAGGTTCAAGTGATTCTCCTGCCTCAGCCTCCTGAGTAGCTGGGATTACAGGCATGTGCCACCACGCCTGGCTAATTTTGTATTTTTAGTAGAGACGGGGTTTCTCCACGTTGGTCAGGCTGGTCTCAAATTCCTGACCTCAGGCGATCCACCCACCTTGGCCTCCCAAAGTGCTGGGATTACAGGCGTGAGTCACATTTTATATTTTTATTTTTTGTAGGAACAAGGTCTCACTATGTTGCCCAGGCTGGTCTCAAACTCCTGGCCTGAAGCCATCCTACCTCAGCTTCCCAAAGGGCTGGGATTACAGGCGTGAGCTACCACGCCCGGCCTATTGTTTACATCTTTATGTCTATGTATACCTACGCTTTCACTCCCACTTGTAAGTGCTTTTCTGTTTCTGTGATAATTTACTTAGGATAATGTTCTGCAGCTGCATCCACGTTGCTGCAAAGGGAAGCCCCATTTTCTTTATCCAGTCCTCCACTGATGGGCACCTAGGTGGATTCCACGGCTTTGCTGTTGTGGACAGTGCTGCAATCAACATGTGAGTGCAGATGTATTTTTGGTAGAATAATGTATTTTCCTTTGGGTACATACCCACGACTGGGATTGCTGGGGTGAATGGTAGTTGTAGTTTTAGTTCTTGGAAAAATCTCCAAACTGCTTCCCACTGGGGCTGAATAATTTACATTCCCACCAACAGTGTATGAGTGTTCTCTCTTCTCTGCAACATTGCCAACATCTTTTATTTTTTGACTTTTAAAGAGTAGCCAAGAATGACTGACTTGCTAGATGGTCACACAGTGTGCACACAAACAAACATTTATAAGATCGTAAATAAGGAACATTTCAGAAGCTTTGCTGAGTAAGGATAGTCATTGCAAAAAACAAGCTTCCAAAAATGGTTAACTAAAACTAGGAGGGAAAGATATTGTAATACAGACAACTTACATTTGTGTGGCATGTTGGCATTCATCAAGCCAATTTCCATGTACTGTATTATGTACTTTTCATGTTAATGGTGAAAGTACCATTAATATGCTGTGAGGTAGGTTTTAAGTCCCATTTTATGGATAAACTGAGGCTCATGGGGTGACTTGTCTGAGTCCTTCAGCTGATGGGTATTGGGTTCCAACTGTGAAGGACAGGGACCAATCCAGGGATCTCTCCAGTATACCTGTGGGCAGTGTTGGGACAGGGCTTCTTTGCTACCTGCTGCTTTGTGGCTAAGTAAGGCTGCCTTGGCCTCAGGCAGCCTAGCTGCTGATCTCAGCTCTACCTCCTACCATCTGCTGTGAGTCCTTAGGAAAGTATCTTAGCTTCTCTGAACCTCAATTTTTTCATTAGTAAAAAGGGTGCAAAGAGTATCTGGCATATTGGATCATCAAGAACACTAAATGAGCTACTGTAAATAGAGCCCCAAGTGCAGTGCTTGACAGCTTACAGCACAAAATGCTGGCAATTATCATTACATTGTTATCCAAGTAAATCATAAAACTAATTGAAGGAAGTGACTAGGGGATGCTCTGTAGCCTCTGTGACAAAAATGTTGCTCCATGAAGATATAGATTTTCAGTAATTTATTTTAATGTTTATTATTTTATTATTTATTTTGTTTTATTTTACTTTGAGACAGAGTCTCACTCTGTCACCCAGGCTAGAGTGCAGTGGCGTCATCTTGGCTCACTGCAACCTCCATCTTCCAGGTTCAAGTGATTATCCTGTCTCAGCCTCCCGAGTATCTGGGATTACAAGCATGTGCCACCACGCCTGGTTAATTTTTGTATTTTTAGTAGAGACGAGGTTTTGCCATGTTGTCCAGGCTGGTTTTGAACTCCTGACTTCAGGTGATCCTCCCACCTCGGCCTCCCAAAGTGCTGGGATTACAAATTTGAGTCACTGTGCCTGGCCTGATTTTCAGTAATTCTGAAGCACAAAGTACTCAGGCTGTTGATGATTTCACCATCAATACAAGTAAGCAGTCAGCTTCGTTAGTGGTCTGTTGTTGTGCAGATGTAGAGAATTGATAAACAGCATGGAAGGAGAAAGGTACTCTTCATCGCATGATGTGGGAACACATGTGTGTAGTGCTAGAAATACTAGTATTTAGTATTTTAGTATATTTAGTAAAATTTAGTAATTTTAGTATATAGTATTATTGAGTCAATTTTGTTCTTAGTTTCACACTTACATTCTTGGACATTTCGACATTCAAATGCCTTGTGGGGAATTTGTAACATGTCTCTAAGGTCTTGTCCAGCACTAACATTCCATGATTTCTAAAAACCACCCCAACACATTTACATAGCATCGCTGACCAACTTGCTTTGAAACGGAAAAAGTATGTTCCCATTTCATGCGGTTTTTTCCTATCCTACTACAGAAATAGTTCTCCCCCTCAAATCTCAATTCAAATGTGGGTTTGAGGCACATTTTTTTTTATTATACTTTAAGTTCTAGGGTACATGTGCATAACGTGCAGGTTTGTTACATATGTATACTTGTGCCATGTTGGTGTGCTGCACCCATCAACTCGTCAGCACCCATCAATTCGTCATTTATATCAGGTATAACTCCCAATGCAATCCCTCCCCCCTCCCCGCTCCCCATGATAGGCCCCAGTGTGTGATGTTCCCCTTCCCGAGTCCAAGTGATCTCATTGTTCAGTTCCCACCTATGAGTGAGAACATGCGGTGTTTGGTTTTCTCTTCTTGTGATAGTTTGCTAAGAATGATGGTTTCCAGCTGCATCCATGTCCCTACAAAGGATGCAAACTCATTCTTTTTTATGGCTGCATAGTATTCCATGGTGTATATGTGCCACATTTTCTTAATCCAGTCTGTCACAGATGGACATTTGGGTTGATTCCAAGTCTTTGCTATTGTGAATAGTGGCGCAATAAACATACATGTGCATGTGTCTTTATAGCAGCATGATTTATAATCCTTTGGGTATATACCCAGTAGTGGGATGGCTGGGTCATATGGTACATCTAGTTCTAGATCCTTGAGGAATTGCCATACTGTTTTCCATAATGGTTGAACTAGTTTACAATCCCACCAACAGTGTAAAAGTGTTCCTATTTCTCCACATCCTCTCCAGCACCTGTTGTTTCCTGACTTTTTAATGATTGCCATTCTAACTGGTGTGAGATGGTATCTCATTGTGGTTTTGATTTGCATTTCTCTGATGGCCAGTGATGATGAGCATTTTTTCATGTGTCTGTTGGCTGTATGAATGTCTTCTTTTGAGAAATGTCTGTTCATATCCTTTGCCCACTTTTTGATGGGGTTGTTTTTTTCTTGTAAATTTGTTTGAGTTCTTTGTAGATTCTGGATATTAGCCCTTTGTCAGATGAGTAGATTGCAAAAATTTTCTCCCATTCTGTAGGTTGCCTGTTCACTCTGATGGTAGTTTCTTTTGCTGTGCAGAAGCTCTTTAGTTTAATCACATCCCATTTGTCAATTTTGGCTTTTGCTGCCGTTGCTTTTGGTGTTTTAGACATGAAGTCCTTGCCCATGCCTATGTCCTGAATGGTACTACCTAGGTTTCTTCTAGGGTTTTTATGGTATTAGGTCTAACATTTAAGTCTCTAATCCATCTTGAATTAATTTTCGTATAAGGAGTAAGGAAAGGATCCAGTTTCAGCTTTCTACTTATGGCTAGCCAATTTTCCCAGCACCATTTATTAAATAGGGAATCCTTTCCCCATTTCTTGTTTCTCTCAGGTTTGTCAAAGATCAGATGGCTGTAGATGTGTGGTATTATTTCTGAGGACTCTGTTCTGTTCCATTGGTCTATATTTCTGTTTTGGTACCAGTACCATGCTGTTTTGGTTACTGTAGCCTTGTAGTATAGTTTGAAGTCAGGTAGCGTGATGCCTCCAGCTTTGTTCTTTTGACTTAGGATTGTCTTGGCAATGTGGGCTCTTTTTTGGTTCCATATGAACTTTAAAGCCGTTTTTTCCAGTTCTGTGAAGAAACTCATTGGTAGCTTGATGGGGATAGCATTGAATCTATAAATAACCTTGGGCAGTATGGCCATTTTCACGATATTGATTCTTCCTATCCATGAGCATGGTATGTTCTTCCATTTGTTAGTGTCCTCTTTTATTTCACTGAGCAGTGGTTTGTAGTTCTCCTTGAAGAGGTCCTTGACATCCCTTGTAAGCTGGATTCCTAGGTATTTTATTCTCTTTGAAGCAATTGTGAAAGTCTCAGGATACAAAATCAATGTGCAAAAATCACAAGCATTCTTATACACCAGTAACAGACAAACAGAGAGTCAAATCATGAATGAGGCATGATTTTTAAAGAGCTTCAAACATTGCCGTGGTGTTGGCAAGGATGCCGGGAGGGAGCCCTCCAGAACATAGGACTCCACTCCTTTAACCTCTGCAAGGCGGGAGGAAAAGCACAATCGAAATTCTCTGGAGGGGAAGGCATTGGTCTGCTTCAGCTAACTGAGAAAGGAGCTGAGCAACTGTAATCTGCTTCGGTCCTGAATCCTTTTTTCTCTTTACACAGAGTGGCTAGAAACAGACTACCCAATACAACTAACTGGTGGTGTCCCTTCAGACCCGGGGACGCATGTCAGAACCAGAACCGACCAGTAGGTGGCGCCGTTGTAACACAACAAACATTGACCTGGCTTGGCGACTATTCTGAACCCGCTCGCGGTGGAACTGCCACTGGTTCTCTCCCGTGTCATGGGGTTCCCACAGGCCTAGCAGCTCGGAGCCCCAGGTCAGCAGCCAGTGAACAGCTGAGGATGATGATGATAAAATACAGGAAAAAACACTGGCACTTGCACCCTGGCAGTTACAGCTCTTTGTGATGGAAGATGTAACAGCTAAGGCAAATTAAATATATTTTCATTTAAAATTCATAATAAACTATTTTGAACATACATAAAATTATGTGTATGTATGACTATTGTAACAAATGCCTGATTTTTTTTTTTTGAGACAGAGTCTTACTGTGTTGCCCAGGCTGGAGTGCTGTGGCGTGATCTTGGCTCACTGCAGCCTCCGTCTGCCAGGTTCAAGTGATTCTCCTGCTCAGCCTCCCGAGTAGCTGGGGCCACAGGTGTGCACCACCACACCTGGCTGATTTTTTTGTATTTTTGGCCATGTTGCCCAGGCCTGTCTCAAACTCCTGAGCTCAAGTGGTCCTCTTGCCTCAGCCTCCCAAAGTGGCTGCCTGACTTGAATTTTAACACCTTGCCATGTTTGCATTAATGTTTTATTTCTTTTAATAATGATTTGTAATTTTCTTTACAAATGTACGAGTGTATACTTTATTAAAATTATTTCTGAGTACCACGTAGATTTCTACCACTATTGTTATTATGAATGGGTTCTTTTTTCTTCACAGTCTGTTATTGGTGTATTTTTTGTGTGTGTGAATAAACTTTGAATTCCCTGAATGCTTTATCTAAATCTATTGAGATCGTTACATTTTTCTCTTCCATCTTTGCATATGGGATAAGCCAGTTAATTTTCTCCTTTAGCACTGATCAAAAAAATTCTGTTTTAAAAAATAATATTATGGCCGGGCATGTGGCTAACAGCTGTAATCCAGCACTTTGGGAGGCCGAGGCGGGTGGATCACTTGTGGTCAGGAGTTCAAGACCAGTCTGGGCAACATGGCGAAACCCCGTCTCTACTAAAAATACAAAAATTAGTCAGGCATAGTGGCGGGCGCCTATAATCCCAGCTACTTGGGAGGCTAAGGCAGGAGAATCGCTTGAACCCGGTAGGGGATGGAGGTTACAGTGAGCCGAGATCGCACCACTTCACTCCAGCCTGGGCGAAAAAAGTGAAACTCTGTCTCTTTACATAACATGAGCATTTCCTCATCTTATTATAAACTCTGTAAGGCTGATCTGTGGAACTACATTTTCCGCAGTGGAGAGACTAAACTTATTGCACATTATCTCTTTTTTTGCTATTATAAATAAAAATACCTTTGGCATAAATTGACCCAATTAGATGCAAGCAAAGTATGTGATATTTTAAGGCCTCTGACACCTGTTCTCAAGCTGCTTTTGTGAAAGCCGTGCAATTGCATACCATCACCATCACCAGCAATGCACGTCATCACTTCTTCACCAGCAAGACTTCATTAAAAACAATCCCCCAAACTACTGTCATCAGCACCACACCAACAACGTGATAGGTGAAAAGCTTCAGGTTCATTTCTTTAACTTTTTTCCCCATTGGATAGTTAACACGTTTAATTCCTCTTTGGTGAATCATCTATTCAAGTATTTTACCTGCTTGGTGATCAGAATCTTGGTGTTTTTAATTTATTCATGGTAAGAACACTATTCAGAATAGCAATCTTTTGTCTGTTTTATTTGTTGTGAACCTTTTCCTCTGCTTTTTAAAATTCGGCTGTTTTGACGTAGCGATGCTTCCAGTTCTCCTGTTTCCAGCACTTTCTCCTGCTCTGCCTGGCTGTGAGTGCCGGCGCGGCTCTTTTTGTCTGGCCCCCTCCCATTGGCCATTTTACTCTGTGCTTGAACCATCATTGACAGGTGGCTGCCTCTCTCTGGGAACACACCTCAGGGGCCTGCTGTCTCTGATGGCTCTATTGGATGTCCCCCTGGCATTGCGCTGCTCCTATGTACCCACTGCTCTCTGTGTTCCCTAAATCCACCAATGCCACAGCCATCCACCTGGCCACCCCCACCAGTCGTGGGCGACACTCCCGATCCCCCCCCCCGTCCACTTTCTCACCAAACCTCCAGGTCGTTCTGCCCTCACCTGCCCATGGCTTCGTCCCCACCGTGAGTTCTCCTGTGAAATTCCCTCTGGATTATGTAAATTGTCTTTTTGCCCCCCATAAAAAATACAAAAATCTAGCCGGGCGAGGTGGCGGGCGCCTGTAGTCCCAGCTACTCGGGAGGCTGAGGCAGGAGAATGGCGCAAACCCGGGAGGCGGAGCTTGCAGTGAGCTGAGATCCGGCCACTGCACTCCAGCCTGGGCGACAGAGCGAGACTCCGTCTCAAAAAAAAAAAAAAAGAAAAAAAAAAGTTTTTAAACATATAGAAGTGCAGAAAATGTCATAACATATACCTATGTGTCTACTACTCAGATTTTATAAATGCTACCATTAGCCATTACGTGCTTTGAATTTTTAAAAGAATGAGACTCCTATAGATGTCACTGAAGCCCTCTTTACAGCTTTCTGGATCCTGACAAGAAGAGTGAGGATGATGGTAACTCAGAAAGAGGGTTTCTTAGCAGACTCGTGATATGGTAATGAGCAATGAGTCTGGGCTTGTTTGCATTAGGGAGGATGGGGAAGGAGGAGGAGCCCGGAGCCAACTTCCCCCTGCTGCTGTTTGAGTGCTCCCCCATCACAGGTATTGTGACCAGTGACTTCCATACATTACCATTTCATCCTTGCAGCCAATCAGAAAGTAGGATTTAAGATGAGAACACGAAGGCAGGCAGGGGTAAATGACTTGCCCAAAAATCTCTTCTTTTCAGACATCACGGCTACTTTTACAGCTTTCTCTGGATCCAGAGCATTGGTAGGAATAACCATCCAGCCAGTGCTATCCTGTGCCCTTATGAAGCCCTTTCTTCCTACTGCCCAGGCAGAATACAGTTTAGGCCATGATCAGGCTATGGAGATATTTGAAATACATGGGGGGGCACAGCGGCTGCAGGGAGAGTGGAGTTGCTGTGACTGCTGAGCTGTATTGAGCTCCTGGGAAGGATAATAGAGCAAATGAGCAGTTTGAGGCTGGGTGTGAGAGCCAGTGGTCTCTCTGTAGCTTCCGAGGAGGCTTTTGTCTCCTGTGGCGAAAGAGCTGACACAGCTGACCAGTGGATTGAGGATCTGATAGTCCCAGGACTTTGGGGATGTTTAAATACTCAGTCAAGGCAGCTGTGTTGTGCTGAGGTCATTCATCTGGCTGGGAAAACACAGCCTACAAGCATGGGATGGGAGCATATACATAGATGCCTCCCAGGACATGGGCTCTGCAGACCCCTAGAGCCCTCGGAGCTTGCAGATTTGGCCCACCCTTCCCTAGTGAGAGGTGCCCTGTGCTGGGAGACACTGCAGAGGCCTCTGCCCAGCCACAGGTGCCTCCTTAGGAGCTGCAGTCCACCTCCTCTCCTGGCTGCCAAACTGCAGACAGGCTTCAATCCCAGCACACACCTGCAGCTGCCCAGGGAGGACAGCAATTGTCCTCTAAAGGATCTGAGGGGTTGGCCAGCATGTGCCTGCAGGAGTCAGGAGAGCACCTCTGAGATTGCATTTTGAGGGGGCTTGATCAAGGAGGCCAGAATATAAGATTGGATAAGCAAGAATCCATCAGTTTGGGGGTGTATTTGGGGGACACAGGATTTAACACCCTGGCAAGGACTCCAGAGGACGGGGAAAACTCCTGCTATGTGCTGTTGGGAGCCTGGAAGTGTGACAGCCAACACAGAGAGAAGTGACAATGCCCACGTGGCTCTAACAGATAGATAGGAAGGAATAAAGAGCCTGCGGGGGCTCACACCTGTAATCCCAGCACTTAGGGAGGCTGAGGAGGGAGGATTGCTTGAGTCTGGGAATTTGAGGCTGCAGTGAGCTATGACTGTGCCACAGCACTACAGCCTTGGCGATAGAGTGAGGCAGAATTAAAATAAAAAAGAATCTTAGGGGAGTGGTCATGCTGTAAATCATCTTACTGAGGCCAGAAGACCCCTAGTTGTGTTCCACAGAGGGCCCTGGGGCACACTGAGGGCGTCAGGAATGCCCTGATGAGAGGGACACTGATGTCACTCAGGTGATCTGTGGTGGCTTCCTCTGCAGCCCAGGGTTGGTGGTGGAAGGGGTGGTTGCAGAGCTGTGCTCATTCATGGTCATGCCCCACCCCATGGTGTAAAGGAGCTGTGGCAGCCTGACATCAGGCTGCAGTGACCCTGGAGAGCAGCAAGATGGGAGTGGTGGAGGTGGTTATCACAGCATGGTGACCCTAGAAGCCACATGGACGGGTGGCCAGTGGGATGCTGCTTAACACCTACAACTAGAAAAAGACAAAAGTGGAAGAGCAGAAAGCTCAGGGCAGCTGTAGCTGCCCAAATAAAGTAATGAGCCTTTCCTCGGTCATGGACCAGTGTCTATTTTCAGATCTGGGACCAATTAACTGAGGAGGTGGCCACATTTCTAGGAAGGAGGATCTCATAACACTGTGTCACATGCATCCCATACTGAGCCCCCGAATTCTCCCCCAAAGGGAACTGTGGCCATTGACTCAGGTGGCTGGATGCTGGGAAGGGGCAATGCTCAGACATTTTGAGGACTGGTGGACACAGGGTCTGCACTGACACTGACACGCATGGCCCTGAGTAACTCTGGGACCCTGTTGTTGGAGAGGTGACTTACTGGGGTTGGGGTAATAGATGGAATCTCGGCTACGATTTGGCTCTCAGTAGTCCGCTGAGTCCACAGTCCCACCTGTGACCATTTCTGCAGTCCGTGAGTGCGCAATTGGAATTGATGTATTTGGCAGTTGGTGTCACCACTATCTGGGGTCCTTGACCCGTGGGATTCTCTATTCCCACTCCCCCCAACCCCCATCCCCTGCCGAAAACATACATCAAAAACACCATTGCACCCCAGGTGCAATTAATGGTGGAGATTAATAACCCCAGGAAAGATGCAAAGAGTAAAGAGGTGGTGGTCTCATCATATCTCCCTCCATTTCACTGACTGGCCTGGCCCCTGTGGAAACTGGATAGATCTTGGAGAGACAGCATGGACTACTGCAGGCTCATCTCCATAAAAGCTCTGATGTCAACTGTAGCTTTGGGTACGGTATTGTTAAAGCACAATGAGAAGGCCTGAGGGACAAAGAAGGCCTTTGAGTTGGCAAATGTATCCTTTCCTATTCTAATTGGAAGAGAGGATCAGAAAGTTTGCATTCACGTGGATGGACAACAATATTCATTCACAGTTTACCTCAGGGCTATGTTAATTCTCCTGCCCTCCCTCATAATCTAAGCCAGCGCGGTCTGAACTGCGTGGCCTTCCCATAGAACAGCACAGGGCCCAGTGCACTGATGACTTCACGCATGCCCATTGGGTAGGACGAGCTAAAGGTGGCGAGTGAGCAAAGCCTAGGTAAGACGCAGGCCCACTAGTAGGTGGGAGGCAAACCCCATTAAGATTCAAGGACCTGCCACTTCAGTGAGCTGTTCAGAGGCCCAGCAGTCAGGGGCATGCCGGCATATCTGCTCCCCAAAATTAAAGACAAATTGCTGCATCCTACATCAACGATCACACAGAAGAAAACAAAGTGCCTGGTAGGCCTCTTTGGGTTCTGGAGGCAACACATTCCACACCTAGGAACACTTCTGCAGCGCACATACCAGGTGACATGAAAAACTGTCAGCTTCACGTGGGCTCAGAAGCAGAAAGGGCTCCCTTGCAGGTCCAGGCTCCCGCTAAGCAGCCCTGCTGCTTGGACTGTAAGGCCCAGCCCACCTCGTGGTGCTGAAGGTGCAGGTGGTAGAAAGAGATGCTGGGTAGAGCTTACAGCAAGCTCAGTGGGAGAATCCCAGCGCAGAGCTCGGAACTTTGGAGAAGGCGGTGCTATCCATAGCCAAGAATTAGCCTGCTTTTGAAAAGTAGCTCCTGGCATGTTACGGGCCCTTGATCACAGGGTACCAAGTGGCCAGGCATCCAGAAGTGTCTACTATGAGCTGGGTTCTGCCAGATTCACAAGTTGTAAAGTTGAATGGCCCCACCATCAGTCCTTCACGGGGGCATGGTACAGGTAGGGTCAGGCCCAGCAGAATCAGATGGCACAAGGTTGCATGAGCCCGGGAGGGGGTCCTGACCTCCTGTCACTCCCTTCCTCAGCTCACACCTATGGCTACCAGGGAGGGTCCTATACAACCAGTTAAGGAGGGGGACAGAGCCCAAACTTGGTTTAAGCGTAGGTCAGCTCAGCATGTGGGTGCAAGCTGAAAATGCATGGTGACTACATACCAGTGACGTGGGGTGGCTGTGAGTGTCAGTGGAGGGAAAACTTTCTCTCTGGGTGGAACAACTGAGCAGCGCCCCTGGCCATCCACTTTGAGTAGAAAGAGAAATGGCTCAAGGCGAGACCCTGCTCACCAAGGCCAACCGAGCCGCTCCTGCCTCTGACTTCCCAGCCTGCCAGCACCAATGCCAAGCCTCTTGGTGGGACGGCTCTGCGAGGACAGCCACCCGCGACTCCATTTGGTCCAATCTGCTCATACACCACCCCCTGCGACTGCTAAGCTGGGCAAACTGTGCCTGTAGAAACTCCTTCTGCACTCGGTCTCCGCTGCTGGGCAGGGCAGTGTGGAACGGGACCTGTGAAGTCACTATGAAGGGGATGCCGTCCCCTGCTGGGCAATGAGGGTGTCCGTGCCTGTGGGTAGGGCACACAGTGCCATGTCTGTGCCCAGAATTCCTGCAGGCTGTTTCTAGCCATGGACCGGCACAGTGGGTGCTGATGCAGGTCACCTATAAAGATGCTGGCCTCTTCTGATAGACACCTGCAGCTCGAGGGCTCCCACAGTCCTTTCTCAGCCTGGCACAGCAGCCCAGGAGCCTGTCCATCTGGTCTTTCCTTCTCCCATTCCCCATGTACCCCTTCTCTCTGTGCCTCTAGCCAGGCCTCGGTGGCTGCTGCAGCTGAGCTGTTTTTCGGATGTAAAAGATCCATTGCCGGCCCATTTCTCAAGGGGTGTGGGTCTGTAACGAAATTTGAAAATGTTCAAATAAAAGACAGCCTTAAAAAATCAGTTAAGCTGGCCGGGTGCAATGGCTTATGCCTGGAATCCCGGTACTTTGGGAGGCTGAGGTGGGTGGATTACCTGAGATCAGGAGTTGGAGCCTGGTCAACATGGCAAAACCCTGTCTCTACTAAAAATCCAAAAAAAAAAAAAAAAAAAAAAAAAAAAAAAAAAAAAAAATTAGCCTGGTGTGGTGGCGTGTGCCTGTAATCCCAGCTACTCAGGAGGCTGAGGCAGGAGAATCACTTGAACCCAGGAGGCAGAGTTTGCAGTGAGCCGAGATTGTGCCACTGCACTCCAGCCTGGGTGACAAAAGCGAAACTCCACCTCAGAAAAAAAAAAAAAATCAATTTAGCTCTGTAAGAATTCAGTATTTTTTTTTTTTTTTTTAATTTTGCTACAAATCACTGAAAAAAAAATTCAGTTCTGGATTGGGGATGATGTGAAGTCTGGCCTCTGAGAACCACAGGTATAAAACGCACTGGGCACTCCTGGTTTCCCCAGCACAGGTGGAAGTTTGCACTTATATGGTGGTAATTGATGCGTATTTTTCTCATGTCTGCTTTGTAGATGGGCACATGTAAGTGTAAATGCCCTAACACAGCAAATGGAGGTGGTGGGGAAGAGCCCATTTTAGGCAGAACTTCATTCTCATGCAGCAAAGGTGATGGCTTCACTCTGGTTTTCAAACAGCCTCTTCCGAGACAGAGTTGGGAGAGGATGGCAGGAGGGCTTGGACCCCGACTGCTCCCTGCAGCCCAGAAGCCCTGCAGTGAAGCCGTTGCTTCCTCTGCTTGGCACTCATGTCCTATGATCAATATTCAGGCGCTTTGAAGTTGGCTGGACCTCATTTGTGCTGTCTTCTGGAATTAATTGAAACCTTAATACTCTGCTCTAATAGTTTCTTTTGAACTATGGAAATAGCAGCCCTGTAAGAAAATATTTCTGAAGGGAATGCTGAAAGTAGCTTAAACTTTTCTCTGTAAAGTTTTTCCCAGTGAGCAATGTTTTTAACTGAAAATGTTCCCTTGTAATTATGCCTCTGTCTGTATTTGTGCTTTTCTTTTGCTTGACTTCCATTCTGTTTATTCAGCAGTTAAGGGCCATGCCACAGTGATCAGCTGACCGAAAGAGAGCCTCGTGATGTGCTTAGAAAGCAAGAAAGTGGAGCCCAAATAAAGAAACCAGACGCACGGCTTCCCTCCCCAACACAGCAGTTAACGTGGAGAGGAATGATCTTTTTGAGATGCCCTCCACTCTCCCTTTCCTATTAAAGATGGGAGAGAGACAGAGAGAGAGAGCGTGAGCGCGAGCGAGAGAGAGCAAGAGATCAGATGATCAGATTTAGGAATCCATCCAACCTAAAACAAAGAAAAAAGAAATCATCAGATGCGGCTGAGGTACCACAACTGCAAGACGCTGCTAGTGCAGTATCTGGAGCAGAAGCCGCCAGCCTTCAGGGATTTGTGGCCCAAAGCTGTTACTTCCCATTTCTCTTTCCACCCCACCTCAACAATAGCAGCAACATCACAGGCAAAATCAGTACCAAGTGCTTAAAAGCTAATTTTTCTTTCTTTCTTTTTTTTTTAATTTTTAGCATTTAGCAACACCCCTTGACTAATGAGTTTCTTTATTATATCACAAAAAGCAGAAGCCAGGAAAAGCATTAAGGTTTTAGGTTTATAGTTTTTTTTAGTAACGTTCCCTTGCATCTATTTTTTATTTGTTTATTATTAAGACAGGGTGGAGTGCAGTGGCATGATCATGGCTCACTGCAGCCTCAAACTCCCAGGCTCAAGGGATTGTCCCACATTCAACCTCCCGAGCAGCTGGGATGACAGGTGCACCACCACACCTGGTTAATTAAATTTTTTTGTTGTTGTTTGTAGAGACGGGGTGCTGCCCACGCTGGTCTCAAACTCCTGGCCTCAAGCAATCCTCCCTCCTTGGCCTCTCAGTGTTGTGGTTATAGGCATGAGCCACCGCACCTGCCTCCCTCTCATTTCAGAATTTTATTTATTCTTCTGGATTTGAACATATGCTACTAAAGAGGGAATCGACAATGAAAATAAAGCAAGACCATTCTCAAAGCACATGGCAGCATATGGAGCAGGGTCTTCAGCGTGCACAGGGCCTGACAGCCAGTCCAGGCCCGGGGGAGCCAGGACAGCAGGTGAACACAGGGGTCTTTGTGTCTTGTTCACTGTGGTATCCCCAGAACCCAGGCCAGGCTTGGCACATGGGATGGCACTCTGAGTGAAGCAAATAAAAGTAAGATTTCTAAATCAAGGCTTAACTCTGGGAAGCAGAGGTGTCTGATAGTTGTCTGGGATTTGTTAGGCAGCATAAGATGCTACATAGTGAATGTGACCAGAGTTAGTTTTATATAAAAGAGAATCACTGGATATACAGTCAGTCAGCCCTCTGAATCTGCGGGTTCTGCATCTGTGGATCAAACATATTAGGAAGACAAACATATTAGGAAAAAAATACCATAATAGAATATAAGCTGGGTGTGGTGACTCATGTCTGTAATCCCAGCACTTTGGGGGAGGCTGAGGTGGGAGGATTGCTTGAGGCCACGGGTTCGAGACCAGCCAGGGCAGCACAGGGAGACTGCACCACTGCAAAAAATAAAAAAAGTAACTGGTGTGGTAGTGTGCACCTGTGGTCCCAGCTACTTGGGAGACTAAGATGGGAGGATCACTTGAGCTGGGGAAGTCGAAGCTACAGGGAGCCATGATCATGCTACTGCACTGCAGCCCGGGTGACAGAGCAAGACCCCATCTCAAACAAAACAAAACAAACAAACAAAAATAAAGACCAATACAGTATAACAACGATTTACAGAGCATTTCCATTGTATTAGGTATTATAGGTAGTCTACAACTGATTTAAAGCGCAGGGGAGGATGGGCATAGGTTATATGCAAATACAACGCCATTTTATATCAGGAACTTGAGCATCTGAGGGTTTGGTATCCATGGAGGTCCTCGAGTAAAACCTCTGTGGATTCCGAGGGATGACTGAATATTTTAATGGAAAAGACACTCGAAAACAGAACTAGAGGTAGGCAGCTCCCTGGAGAACAGCTCTTTAACCCAAGCTGTGAGGAGGCCAGAGGCCATGCCTGCAGGACGTCCATCCCTGACGTTGGTATCCCTTTATCGACCATCAAATAGTGGTTGCATGGGAGAGTGGGCACCACTAGGACAAGGCAGCTCTTTCCTCCCTCAAAAGAGTGATCCTCAGCAAGGACCGGAAGACCAAAGTACCAGGATGGCACGGATCTTGGTGTACATATGGCAACATTCACTTGCACAGTCAGTGGGTCACACTGAGCTCCCTGGAAGAAAATGATGACAATACAATGCTCCTAACACAGGGTGACCACAAGCAGTTATCTTTCTTAGCATTAATTCAGTAGTGTTATGGTTGGAGAAGAAAACCATGCAGATATGTGGTGATATATTATAGAGGAACTGGCATATATATTACTAGTAAAAAGTGAGTTTTAAATAAAACCGAAGTTAGCAACAGCATGGGTAATGGACTATCACACAGGAGGGTGTCCCGTAGCTTTGGCTTTAGATACGATGAGGTTCTGTTTCACATCTGATCATTACTAAGGCAGTACCTCGTGGGTAGCTTGTTTTGTGTTCTCCTTTTCCCCTCGTTGGTCTTTCTCATGGATGTAAACACAGTAAATGTTTCGCCTCCTAAAGATTTTTAAAAACATTATTTTTATTAATTTTTTTGAGACAGGGTCTCACTCTGTCACCTAGGCTGGAGTGCAGTGGTGCAATCTCAGCTCACTGCAGCCTTGACCTCCCCGTTCTTAAGCAATCCTCCTGCCTAAGCCTCCAGAATAGCTGGGACTACAGGTGTACAGGTACCCCATGCTTGGCTAATTTTTTTTTTCTTTTTCTTCTTTTTTTTGTAGAGATGAGGTCCCACTATGTGACCCAGGCTGGTGTTTGTTCCTTTTTACTGCTGAGTAGCATTCCAATATGTAGACACACCAGCATCTGTTTACCATCCACTGTTGATGAACATTTGGGTGGTTTCCAGTTTTTGGCCACTATGAATAAAGCTGCTCTCAACATTTAAGTCTTTATATGGACTGATTTCTGCATTCCTCTTGGGGAAATCATCCCCAAGCTTTTCATGGCTAATTTTTGCCCATTTCATTAAGTACACTCTTACTTGTCCTCCACAGAATGTACGTTTTCCATCTTATCTTCCCCAGCTTTTAGCCAAATAAGGTTACCTGCAGATTCCTATACCACCCCTAGAGTTTCTAAACTCCACCATGGCTCACACTGTTTCCTGTGTCTGGAATGTTTCCCCCTCTGTCAGAGTCTCACCCACCATTTGAGTCTCATCTCAAATGCCTCCTTTTCATTAACTGTCCCTGACTCAACCACGAGAAATTGTCTCTCTTCACTGAACTTTGCAGCTCTTTGTACAGCACCTGCCCACAGTTAATCTCATTATTCATAAGTGGTAGTTATGTTCTATAAAGTCTCCACAAACACTGATTTAGCAAAGAGCGAACAGTGACTTGCTCCTAGGGGAAATGCAGGGTTAGGTTCCCATGAGCCTCTGCCCATGATATTTTCACCAGCCCATGAATACATGACCTTGTTTTATGTGTTTCTGTTTAAAGACACTTTATTCATGAACATTGAACTCATAACCAACGGGGCTATAACTTGCACATGAACAGTTTTCTAACACATGTATTTTCTCGCTAAGGCCCATCCTGGCATTCTTGGGCTTACACTAGACAGCATTGCAGCAATGTTGAGGGCGTTTTAAACACCAAAATCACCAATAAAAATGCAAAAAACGTATCCCTAAATAGACCGCAGAAAGGACACTTGGTTCACAGTACAGGAGCTGACACAAGAGGCAGACCATTGTGTGGTTTGACCTGAGATGGGAATACGAGCATTGGGTGACTGAAGTTTGTCACTGTTCTACACATATCTGCAAAGGACTATGAAAGTGCCATGAAAATTTGTAGTGAATAGGCAAATTCACAAATGAATCCACAGATAATGATTGACTGTACTTGCATGCTTACTTCTCCTTTATAAGCTCTAAGATGGTGACTGTCTCTCATGTCATCAAACACACTGCCTGACTTATGACAGGAATGTGATATTGAAAAGCATTTGGAGAAAATCATAAAAAGATAAAGATAGACCTGTCATCAAATTTATAACATAAAATTTGTTGCTCACGTACTATGTGCCAGGCCTAAGCTGGGAGCACGGTACAAAGCAGTGAAGGAAATGAGAGAATGTGGCTAAGATTAGGAAGACTAGCAAAAGGAGGAAGTAGCAAAGTTGAAATGTGAAATTTTTGAAATATAAAGATGATTCTGCAGATTGAGAGCTGATAAATTACTATCGCTACCTTAGAACAAACTGGAATCAAAGGGACAAGATGACAGCTCACCTAAGGTTTTCAGTGAGTACTACTTATTTTTTACTTGTTTCCAAATTTGGGAGCCCCTTGTTTCTTGTAATGTGAAGCCAGTAGTTACCTGTTAACTGTTAGCATATTAATAATAAACAGTAGATGCTGGGCGCAGTGGCTCACACCTGTAATCCCAGCACTTTGGGAGACTGAGGCGGGCAGATCACCTAAGGTCAGGAGTTCAAGACCAGCCTGGCCAACATGGTGAAACCCTGTCTCTACTAAAATACAAAAATTAGCTGGGCATGCTGGCAGGTGCCTGTAATCCCAGCTACTCGGGAGGCTGAGACGGGAGAATCACTTGACCCCAGGAGACAGTGGTTGCAGTGAGCCAAGATTGCGCCACTGCACTCCAGCCTGGGTGGCTGAGCTAGACTTTGTCTCAAAACAAAACAAAACATAATAAGCAGTAGAAAAGAAAGAGATTGTGGTTAATAGAGTAATACAGGTGGAAGTTTAAAAATCTTTGCTGCATGTTTTTGTCATTTTATATTGAATATAATCATGTTTTGAGATACTTCATAACAAAAATCACCTATTGTCATTCATTGGAATGGAAATTGCATATATTGCTTCTCATTCATTACCTTAGCAGAAGTTGGTTGTCTGGGTTAGCAAATTGGTGTTCTAAGATGTGTATGCTGTTTTATTACAAAAATTATTTGGCAGTTCAGCAAAAGGGCATGTGATAGACTTCTGTTAAAAACTAAAAAGTAGTAGTTAAGACTTCAGGTCAGATAATAAAATGTAGGCTTGTTTCATGTCACTCACCATCAGGCAATGTTTTGGTTATCAGACCCAATGGAGTATAACCAGTGAGTCTCTGCTCTCCACTGCTAATCCTTTAGTCAGAAGCCTGTCTTGTCACCTTTCTTGGGAAAGAAGACAGGATTATTACATACTTTGCATTTAATTTTCTTCTTTCTTTCCTTTTCTCTTGACCAGTGTTCTCCAGAAAAATATTCTCCCATGTCCCTGTGCTTCAATTTTGAGGAAAAAAAAAAGGACATTCATTATGTCTAAGAAGAAGCCACTCAAACACTTAGGTCCATGAAAAAGCAAACTTTAAACTTTGAAGTAAAGTTAGATGCAACAGAGGCCTCAGGTTGAAATGCCAATTTCTGAATTTTCCAGAATATCCACAAAGATCTCTACTTCTTCATCCCCCTCCGGCACCACACGGAAGATACCAGAAACATTATTTCTTGGTTTCATTGTTACATTGATCTATCCCAATAGTATGCCTGTGCTTATTTCAGTTTTTCAAATGCAAAGCATTCCAGCTAATTAGTGGGCTGGCCTGGGAACCTACTGCTTGTAATACTAGTTCTAGGGGAAAATACACACTACATTCAAAATGGCTGTACACATTGGTTAACTTGAATAAATGTTAGAAATTACTTGGACTTCACGTTAAGTAAGAGTCGTTATCATCAAGTCTGGGTGCAGTGGGGCGCGTTTGTAGTCCTAGCTACTTGGGAGGTTGAGGTGGGAGGATAGTTTGGGCCTAGGAGTTCAAGTCCTGGCTGGGCAACATAGTGATAACCTATCTTAAATAAAAAAAGAATCATCATCAACTACTGACCTTTTGCCATGTATGAAGATATTTGCTGTAGGGACACAAAGACACAACTGCCCTGACAGTCATACCTTGGAGATATTGCAGGTTTGGTTCCAGACCACCATAATAAGGTGAGTATCACAATACAGTCACAAGAATTTTTTGGTTTCCCAGTGCACATACAATTATGTTTAGACTGTACTGCAGCCGATTAAGTGTGCAACAGCATTATGTCTAAAAACAAAATACACATTCCTTAATTAAAAATACTTTATTGCTAAGAAATGTTAACAATCATCTGAGCCTTCAGCAAGTCATAATCTTCTTGCTGGTGGAGGGTCTTGATGGTCACTGAGCGATCAGGGAGGTGGCTGCTGAAGGATGGGGTGACTGGGGCAATTTCTTAAAATAAGACAACAATGAGGCTTGCTGCAGTGACTCTTTCTTTCATGAAAGATTTCTCTGTAGAATGTGTTGCTGTTTGGTAGCATTTTACCCACAGTAAATTGGAGTCAATCCTCTCAAACCCTGTGGCTGCTTATTAACTAAGTTTATGTAATATCCTAAATCCTTTGTTGTCATTTCAATAATGTTCACAGCATCTTCACCAGGAGGAGATTCCATCTCAAGATACCACTTTCTTTGCTCACCCATAAACAGCAACTCCTTATTTGTTCAAGTTTGATCATGACAGTGCAGCAATTCAGTCCCATCTTCATGCTCCACTGTTAATTCTAGTTCTCTTGCTATTTCCACGTCTGCGGTGACTTCCTCCACTGAAGTCTTGAACCCCTCAAAGTCATCCATGAGGGTTGAAATCAACTTCTTTCAAACTCCTATTAGTGTTGATATTTTGACCTCCTCCCATGAATCACGAATGTTCTTAATGTCATCTAAAATGGGGAATTCTTTCCAGGTTTTCAGTTTACTCTGTCCAGATCCATTAGAGGAATCACTATCAATGGCAGCTATAGCCTTATGAAATGTATTTCTTAAGTGATAAGACTTCAAAGTCTAAATTATTCCTTCATCCACAGGCTGCAAAATGGATACATTAGCAGGCATGAAAACAGTAATCTCCTTGTACATCTCCATCAGAGCTCTTGGGTGACCAAGTGCATTGTCGTGATTTTGAAAGAAATCTTTTTTTTTTTTTTTTTTCCTGAGCAGTAAGTCTCAACAGTGGGCTTAAAATAATTCAGTAAACCATGTTATAAACAGATGTGCTGCCATCCAGGCTCTGTTGTTCCATTTCTGGAGCACAGAGAGTGTATATTTAGCATAACTCTTAAGAGCCCTAGGATTTTTGGAATGGTCAATGTGCATTGACTTCAACTTCAAGTCACCAGCTGCATTAGCCCCTAACAAGAGAGTCAGCCTGTCCTTTGAAGCCAGGCATTGATCTCTCTTCTCTAGCTATGAAAGTCCTGGATGGCATCTCGACACCTTCTTCCACTTTAAGGCTGTTTCATCTACATGGAAAATCTGTTGTTTCATGTAGCCACATTATCTTAGTTTGATCTTCTGGATAACTTGATGTGGCATCTATATTGGCACTTACTGCTTCACCTGGCACTTTTATGTTATGAAGATGGCTTCTTTCTGTAAATCTCACGAACCAACTTCTGTTATTGTCAAACTTTTCTTCTACAGCTTCCTCACTTCTCTCATAGAATTGAAGAGTTAGGGCCTTTCTCTGGATTAAGCCTTGGCCTAAGGGAATGTTGTGGCTGGTCTGACTTTCTATCCAGACGATTAAAACTCTCCATATCAGCAATAGGCTGCTTCACTTTCTTATCACTTGTGTTCACTGAAGTAGCACGACTAATTTCCTTTGAGAACTTTTCCTTTGCATTCACAACATGGCTGTTCGGTGCAAGAGGCCTAGCTTTCAGGCTATCTTGGCTTTCAACATGCCTTCCTCACTAAGCTTAATTAACCATTTCTAGTTTTTGATTTAATGTGAAAGATGTGTGACTTTTCCTTTCACTTAAAGTTAGAAGCCACTGTCGGGTTATTAATTGGCCTAATTTCAATACTGTTGTGTCTCAGGGAATAGGAGGCCCAAGGAGAGGGAGAAAGAGAGGGGAATGACTGGTTGGTGAACAGTCAGAACACACATATTGGCTGGGTATCGTGGCTCACGCCTGTAATCCCAGCACTTTGGGAGGCTGAGGCAGGCAGATCATGAGGTCAGGAGATCGAGACCATGTTGGCTAACACGGTGAAACTCTGTCTCTACTAAAAATACAAAAACTTAGCTGGGCATGGTGGCAAACACCTGTAGTCCCAGCTACTTGGGAGGCCAAGGCAGGAGAATCACTTGAACCAAGGAGGCGGAGGTTGCAGTGCACCGAGATTGCGCCACTGCACTCCAGCCTGGTAACAGAGTGAGACTCCATCCCAAAAACAAACAAACAAAAAAACACATATCATCAAGTATTGGTTAAGTCTCACACAGACATGGTTCAAATATCAATTAAGCCTTAATGTGGATATGCTTCGTGGTGCCCCAGAACAATTACAATTATAACATCAAAGATCACGGATCACAAATCATAACGAATATAACAGTAATGAGAGTTTAAAATATTGTGAGACTCACCAAAACGTAATACAAAAGACACAGAGGTACATGCTGCTGAAAAAAATGGCACCAATAAATTTGCTCAATGCAGGGTTACCTCAATTTGTAAAACCTTCAATTTGTAAAAAACACTTCTGTGAGGTGCAATAAAGTGACACACAATAAAACAATGTATGTCTGTATCTAAGTGGAGAGGTCAAAGTAGCAATGAGTGCCCAGTAGGCAGAAAATATAGCAAGTGCTACAAGAAAAGGTGCAGTTTGGAAAGGTCTCACGATGGTGATCCTTGATCTGATCATTGGAAGTTCAATTTAATACAAAGACGAGGCAAATGGCATGGACAAAAGTACACTGGTGGGGAGGTGCAAGGCCTATTAAGGGAAGTGATTAGACCAATTTAGTTTTAAGAGGGCTCTGTTGGAAAGTAATGATCCTGAAGAGATGGGTAAGGAACAAACAAGTCTTACAAGTAAGCCCAGTGAACAATGTGGAAATAATAAAGATTTCTGAACAGGAGCGTGGGCATAGTGTTATTTCTGTAACATACTGTGATCTAGCTGCAGTGTGCAAGGAAAGAGTAAGAACTTGGAATCAATTAGTCACAGTGTGAAAGGGACAAAGCCTACCAACAATCTATGGATGAGTTCAAAGGTGAAAATTAAAAAAAAAAAAAAAATCTGTAGCCAGGTGCAGTGGCATGCATCTGTAGTCCCAGCTACTTGGAAGGCCAAGGTGGGAGGACAGCTTGAACCCAGCAAGAGGCCAGCCCAGGTAACACAGCAAGACTTTGTCTCCAAAGAACAAAACCAAAAACCACTGGAAAGCATTTCCATGGTGAAGATATGGCAGTCTTTGTTCATGGCTATGAGGATCAATAAACACTTCTGGAATAAGATCAGTAAGCTGTATTGGTTCCACAACATGTCAGAGGAAGGCTGCCCTCAGAAGAGGAAGAAGGGAGTAAACAAGGGAATCCGTAAAGAGCGAGGCACTAGAGAGAAGTGTGCTTTGGGTTCATTTTAGGCTTAAAACAAATATGCAGACATGCAAACACTACAGTAAGTTATTTGTTTATCGTGGAGAAATAATTTGTTATACTCCATCATAAAATGTACATTCTTTAGACAGCTGAACATATAATAGAAATATAAACATACCTGATCTTCAGGTCAGCCTTCCAAAGTTTAATCTTTTCAAATCTACCAACCTTTGACATTAAGAGGGAAAAATTCAATCTCAGTGATTGAAACATCAAATTCTGATCCATTGAGATGTGCCTAGACCAATTCAGATAAATAGCAAACTTACCTGTTAATACTGTTGAGAGAAAAATACTTCAAAACCCATTCATGTAAAAACACGACCCACTTTTAGGACAACGCAGTTCCTAGTCAGAGAGAAAGGGTTGGCTCAGATGATAGTTTCACATTAATCCTTCCAACACCCCCCTGAGGTGGGTTTAGCATTAATTACCTTCGTTCGACAAGGAAAGGCAATGCAAGCAAGGAACTGTGCCAGGATTACAGAGTAAATCCATGAAGACATCTGAAATCACAGCATTTTGGGCCATGAGGATCACTTGAGGTCGGGAGTTGAGGCCAGCCTGGCCAACATGGTGAAACCCTTTCTCTACTAAAAATATTTAAAAAATTAGCCAGGCGTGATGGCGTGCGCCTATAATCTCAGCTACTGGGGAGGCTGAGTCAGGATAATTGCTTGAACCCGAGAGGTGGAGGTTGCAGTGAGCCGAGAATGCTCCACTGCACTACAGCCTGGGTGATAGCGTGAGGCTCTGTTTCGTAAAAAAAAAAAAAAAAAAAAAGAAAAGAAAAATTGGTTTTCTTCGGCCTTTTCTCTCAGTTGTCTAATTGTATTTTCAGATGGAAACAATATAAATTAAAATGCAGCTGAGCCATTTCAAGTAAAATGGATATAAAATTGAAGCACCAAAAAAGCTGAAGCCAAAAATATATTCATCTGCCATACAGGAATAGAAGTACTTTGTGATATTATATGGGAAGCTATGCTGATATCCAGCATATAGTTATTAAATCTGGAGCAGTCCCTGGTGCCACTACGTTATTTTCTAGGGCAATATGGCCAACTTACATTACTCATGGGCTGAATATTTTATCTTTCTTTTTTTGTTTTGAGACACAGCTGTGCTCTGTTGCCCAGGCTGGAGTGCAGTGGTGCACTCTCAGCTAACTGCAACCTCTACCTCCTGGGTTCAAGCGACTCTTGTGGCTTAGCCTCCAGAGGATCTGGGACTACGCCTCCAGAGGATCTGGGACTACAGGCGTGTGCTGCCATGCCTGGCTAATTTTTGTATTTTTAGTAGATGGGGTTTCCCCATGTTGGCCAGGCTGGTATCAAACTCCTGGCCTCAAGCGATCCACCCACCTTGGCCTCCCAAAGTGCTGGGATTACAGGTGTGAGCCACTTGTGCCCAGTCTGAATATTTTCTGTCATACTGTTAACCTCTTAAACCTATCCGTGCTCACTAGAATTGCTTGTCAACATTACACTGGGATAGAGAATACTGGTGACATGTCAGCTAGTTTTGCTATTTATAGCTGCTTTAATTAAATAGGTTTAAAGCTAACAATGAGTTTTGGACTACCCGTGGAGATGATTTTCTGCATGATTTCCCCAATATAAAGTTAATTAATATTAGATCAAAGGCGACACAGGTTGGTCATTTAAACAAAAATTTTAAAACTAAAATTTCAAAATTTTTTTCCCATAAATATCCGCAATGTAACACACATCTTTGTCTAAAGTATTAGTTGTCACAGGAGGCATTTGGCTGACATTTTGTTAATATAAAAATTTTCCTGAGAAGTCTAGTTTACATGAACTGCCAATTTCTCTACCCCCGAACCCCAAATGACCAACATGTCCAGTCCTCATATTCATTGACAAAGAGTACTTCCTTCCTATTAAGTTTAAAAGATCACTTAAGGAAGACCTTTCTACAACTGCATCATGGCGAGATCAGCAAATGCTAGTTTATTCTTTTCAGCCTGAGAAAAACACCTGAGTTTTTGTAATTTTTTGAAAACTGTAAATATAAAAGGTCTCTTCAAGAGAAGCACCACCATCCTCATGACCTGCATTATACATCAAGGGACAGAACTAATATCAACTAAGTGTTAACTTCAGGTTAAATGGTCCAATAAATCACATTTGTCTTTAACAATGGAGTAAGTTTTGAAAAATCCAAAGGAAATTAAAGGGAAAGCTATCACAAACTATGAAAAAAGAAGTCTAGGGAAACTGATAAAATACTCCAAGAAATGCAGCTGAATGTCATAATGTCACAAGGAGACTCTAGAGAAGAAGTTTTCTCTGATTTCCATTAATGTTTAAATGATCTGATGTATAAATTATCTCCTGTCCCAAAAACTGAAAACAAGTCACAAAATCCACATTAGAATATAAGTTTTTTAATTTTTATAAATAACTTATCTGTTACAAAGATAGTTTACCCAGCTAAATCACAAAACCATCAACTCAAGATATCCAAATTACGTTTTATTAATAAAACAAGTAAAAACTGATTTATCAATCTTCACATAGAACTGCAGATGAAGCTGAAAAACAAGGCCTATTTTTAAAATAAAATGCATCAAACCTAAGGGCTTTGGGTCTACGGTTTAATTACCTAGGATTGTCTTATTTCTTCCCATATACAAAATGCAAAGCCTGAAAGTTAAGGCTCTGACATTCATAGAGATCAACTTTAATAATCCCATTTAAAACACAGCCACTTGCAAACATTTACAGTGGGTGATAGTCTATATTATCTTCCATCCTTTGCTCTATTTCAGCACTTCCCTTATAGCCCCATTCTAAGCACTCATATAATTTCATAATTCTGTCTTTTTAAATGCATACTGTTATTTTTTTCTTGATTTTTTAGTTATATACATTCCTGATCATCTGAATATTTATTTTCCTTACAAAAATACATCATCAAAATAAAGAGATGCTTGAGGTTGCTTCAGTGTTCAAGTTTGCTTGTTTTTCTTTTTTTCCAGCTTTTCTTCAGTTGTCCTAAATATGGCTAGCCTTGTTTTATAAATACACATGATACTGTCACCAAGTCAGGATTAGAAATGGACTGCCCCAACAGTAAAGCATTTAAACTTCTCTCCAAAAAAAGGGCTGTAGGTACTGCTGCTGTTGCTGGTTTTGAGACTGTACTTTCCCAATAACAATCGCTTGTGCAAGTTCTGTGGGACACCAAGCAGATGAAGTTTAACCTTGTTGTTCTGTCAGTGGGTTAAAAATCTCTTTTGTTTTAAGCTTCCCTGTGGAAGAAAAAACACTGTGTTGTGTCACCCACTGCTCAAGTCAGTATTTAATGTGACCTACAGACATCACTTCTGTAATATCATCTGCAATTCACTGTGCAGCATCTCCCTGTCTTCATACAACATTGGAACTTATGAGGGCAAAGTACAGAATAAGTAGAGGAAAGTTATTCTGTGCATAGTTTCATCTCATTAATGCTTTTTTATTTTAAGGCATTGTTCCTCTCAGGTAAGGCGTAAAAAGGGACATGATCGTGCTTAATTACTAAAAGGAAAAAAGAAAATTAGTTAACAAAAGGCTATTACACTATACATATAGAAATATAAGAAAATAATCAAGAAGAAAAGAAATCACTTAAAGCAGACTCGAGAGATCTGTACAGTAGGAAAAGCTTTGGGGGTATTTCACTGCACATTTGTACAGACAATGCATGCTGCTTTCCTTTGCATCTTTAGCCCCTAGATGCTGGCTTCACAGAGTGGAGACGTGTTCAGGGAAGACAAAGACAAGGCCAAAGAGTACCACAGATTTCTGAAGTTCTTCCCCTATCCAATGGCACTATGCGGCAGCAAACAGTTCTTAAATAGTTAAACCTTGTTCCTTTTCTTCATGTATGTAGTGTTTCACTGAAAGCTTTACAAATAAAACAAGCTATCATTCTATTCCTTCCTCCTGTCAAAATTCAGTAGTGACATGAGGGGAAAAAAGCATTGGGAACACCTAGGCGTTAACATATTGAGAATTATCCATAATGGGATACTGGTAACACTGTACACAGTTAGGCAGTGGGCAACCAAGTCTTTCAGCAGATTACTTTTCATGTGATGAATTTCAACTGCTTATGACATTATACTGAGGTATTATTAGCTCTGTGGACTGACATTTAACATTAGCACAACACCATCTTGTCACACCTTCAATTTGACAAAATCCTATGTAGCAGTGAAACTTTTTCCCGATGACAGACAAGTTTCTTGAAATTTAGATGTGGTTTTAGAGAAGATACAGGGCCATTTGGCTCAGAAATGCCTGGGCATCTCACACTGTTCACAGCGAATTAAGGCTGGATGGTTCAAAAAAGTACAGGCAGTACAATTCCACTGAGCTCCCTCATCATCTTCTGTGTCTTGAGTCTTTGGTGTTTTGATGATGGACCTTTGATCTGTAAGAAAGAAATTATTTTATAAGTAAGAAATCACAAAGTCTAAAAAATTAGACAACTTTAAACACCATTTGTAGTGCACAGCCTGAGGCAGCTTGCTCCCTAAATGAGGCATCTAGCTGAAACTGACACACATGCTTGATCACTACCAACCTCTATCGAGTTGGCACTTCTCCCTCTGGGAAATACAACATGAACATGATGTAATCACCTCCATGTCTCTTAAAGGAGAAAACAGCATCATTATCTCTAATTTATAGTCAAAGAAAGGGTGTCTAATTGCAAAGATTCCCATAACACTACTCAAAATTGTAAAAAGGTGTCCTGCTGCAAAACAATACTGTCAGTGCACATAAGTCTCATTAAAGTTAGAGTTTCGTTTCCCACTGCAGTAGTATTTATATTTGTTTTCTACCAGAAAGGGAAGTTTTTTGTTAATTCATGTTCTCTATCTGCTAAAAATGTAAGCCTTGGATGACGCAAATAAATATAAACTAGTATCTAACGTCTTATCCACAGACTCTGGAGAAGTAAATCTATATAAAAATTTTACCATACTTTATGTTTAAAAATCACATTTGGTATGGTAGAGTAGAAAGAACACTAGAATTGACAGTTGTGAGAATGGAGTTCTGTTCCAGGCTCTGCTACTAATTCCTGAATATTTTGCTCCGTGATCTCAGATAAATCATATACATTCTAGGTCTCTTTGTTTCTTACTTATAAAATAAAGGTCACTGGAACTCTAAGAGACCAATGTTCTAGAATGTTTATATGGATAGTGGTATCTTAAACACAGAAAATAATTATATTCCTCAAAGATTGTCTCTAACAAGCGATCACATTTATAAAACTACTTTTAAAAATTTGGGTCCCACAATGAAATTAGAACAGTATTCCTACAAATTAATTTTGGGAGGTTTAAAGTAAAAGGAGTATGCATTGTTGAATTTTTCTTGTCAAGGTTATTAATTCGAAGCATCAAACCTATGTTAAAACAATGTATATTAATATGCAAATTCTACTTACCCTACTGATATCTTTTCTATTTTAAAAGAGAGACATTGTAACAAGTAGATAAAAATATAGAAGTCAAATTTTATGACAAATTTTAAATAATTAAATGATACTTGGTACTCTGTATCCCTTTAGCATCACCTTTCTTACTCATTATATAGAAATTTTCTTGCTAAGTCCTCAACTTTAGGTGTTGGCTTTCCATTGTCACAATTTTTGCCACATGCATAACCAACTTGAATAGTATTTATACAGTATTTTCCACAAACTGAATAATTTTAAAACAAACATCGAATTAAGTCTTATCGTAAGTAAAAATATCTAAAAAAATCAAGGATCTGACAATACCAGTTACTATGCCCTGAAACACATGAAAAGAAACACTTTTTTAAAAACTTTGACTTTTTACCATGTAAAATCATTTCACATTCCACATCTGGGAAACATTTTACAGAATAATTGTTTTAATCTGGGGATCCATCCTACTTATTAGAATTTTGGTCTCAGGCATTAGAAAACATTTTCACCTAGCACATTTTTAGTAAAACCTTGTTGATTCTGTTTAACCACAAAGGTTAAAATTTCAGGAAGAGTGACCATAAAGAAGTACCTTTTTACACTTCAATGTATTATTAAATGCCAGCATATTTTTCATTATTTAAGTAATATCTAAGGCAATCAATAAGGGATCTATAAATTTTTTTAAAATGAAAAATCTCCAATGGTTTTCTTATAAACTCACTTGGTACTTAGAATTATGAATTTTTTTTAAAATTAGAGGTGTTTGGAAACTAAATCACCAAAAAATTGGAAAAAAGAGGAAATTAGATCACAAATAATGGTCTAAACACATTTAATTTTAGCTGTTAAAAAAATCTCTATATTGTGAAGCAGAACTGACTTCAAGGACTAAATAAATTTCTGTTCATGAAGTTAATGTGTATTTTAGCCTTACTGCAAAAAATTACTGATTCCTTATTTCTCCCAAAACAGCCGGCATACAAACTTCTATCTTTCATGTAAAAACTTTTAAGTAATGGATGTTTTTATTGGACCTTTCGTATTTATTATGGAAAATTTCAAACATATATAAAAGTAGAGAGGATAGCAAAATGAACATGTACATGTACTCATCCTACTTCAACAACTGTCAAGACCAATTTTATTTCACTTATGTGAAATAACAGATTATTATTAATCTGAAGTAACAGATTATGTTGAAGCAAAACAGGAAACTTTTCGTAAGAAAAAATTCTTATTTTTCAAAAAGAGTAGGAAGATTGTATTAAGGAAACTCACTCAGTGTCTGAAATACACATCTTGCATATTTTTTAAAGAGTTAGTGCTTCTACCGCTGTCATCTCTATTGCTTTATTCAATTAACATCCAAATAGCATCTAGTCTCTGAACATTTGCTTACTGTGTCAAATGCCCTAATTTCACTCTGATCCTCTGTAATAACTGTTCATTGTATTCTAGCTAGATTTAAAAACATTTAAATAAAATACGAGGACAGAGCTATGCCTAATTATACATAAAAATGCAGGCGGCTGGGTGCGGTGGCTCAAGCCTGTGATCCCAGCACTTTGGGAGGCAGAGGTGGGTGGATCACCTGAGGTCAGGAGTTCGAGACCAGCTTGACCAACACGGAGAAACCCTGTCTCTACGAAAAATACAAAATTAGCTGGGCACGGTGGTGCATGCCTGTAGTCCCAGCTACTCAGGTGGCTGAGGCAGGAGAATGGCTTGAACCTGGGAGGCAGAGGTTGCAGTGAGCCGAGATCGTGCCATTGAACTCCAGCCTGGGCAACAAGAGCTGAAACTTTGTCTCAAAAAAAAATAAAAAATAAAACCAACAACAAAAAAATGAAGGAGTAGAGAGAGCACAATAAATGAGAATGTGAAAGGAGAATGTGAAAATTCTTGTAACAAACTGAAGACCAGTAATATACTAGTTCTTCCTTGTTCCCATTTCTTTTTCTTTTCCTGCAATAAAACTTTATTGACAAAAACAGATGGCAGGCTGGATTTGGTCCATGGGTCACTGTTTGCCAGCCGCTCGTCTAAAACCCAATTTAACATGGTACTCCTACCAGTATGTAAGCATGTGAACAACTGCTTGATTCGTAAAATGTTTTAATTTTGTTTTTCTCAACCTCTCCTTTTCCTCCCCTATGTAAGGCACTGAATTTCTCAATGACAGTAATCATACATTTTTTTTAGGGTGTCCTGTTCAGTTTCACAGGAAAAATGTACATTTTCCTATCCACAATTCATACTTTCCTATTCCTACAAACCATAATGTTTCTTATGAAGGAAGAAGTAACACAAATAATTTTTATCTCTGAAGACATTTGAAAATACAAACATATGTGGAACAAATTGTAAGTCTGGAGTATTTGTTGCAGCACACTAGTGAGGATGATGTAACCCTATATGAGTGCTGACCTGATTCACCACATGTCTGCTGACTTTCAGAATTTGTGAGAATGAAAACTGTTGTTTTGCTGTCTTTGTTTTGTCTCCCCCACAACTTTATTGATGTATAGTTGACAGTTAAAAACTGTAAGCTGTACAACTTGATGATTTATGTATATACTGTGAAATACTTATTACAGTCAAGTAACATATTCAGCATCTCATATAGCTTATCTCCCTCCCACCCCACTGTGGTGAGAACACTTAAGATCTCCTTTAGCAAACTTCAGTTATATAATAAACTACTGTTAACTAGTCACACTGTTGTACATTAGATCTTCAGAGTTTATTTATCTTACATAGTTGAAACTCTGTACCCCTTCGAACACAATCTTTCCATACCCTCTTCTCCCAGGCCTTGGTAACCACCGTTCTGTTCTCTGTTTCTAGGAGTTCGACATTTTTGAATTCTACATACAGGTGAGATCATGCAGCACGTGTCTCTCTCTGGCTTATGTCACTTAGCATGACATCCTCCAGGTTTACCCATGTTATCACAAATGAAAGGATTTCCTTCTTTCTTAAGGCTGAATAAATATTCTACTGTGTGTGTGTTACGTGTATACTGCTCACGTTTTCTTTATCCCTATATAGACATTTATGTTGTTTTCATATTTTGGCTACTGTGAATAATGCTGAAAGGAACATGAGTGCAGATATCTCTTTGAGATACTTACTGAATTTCCTTTGGATATATGCTCAGAAGTGGGACTGCTAGATTATAAAATTTTAAAGTTTTTGAACCTCCGTACTGTTTTCCATAATAGCTGTACCAACTTACATTCCCATGGAAGTGTACAAGGGTTCTCTTTTCTCTATGTCCTCATCAATGCTTGTAATCTTTCACCTTTCTCATAGTAACCATTCTGATAGGTTTGTAAGGTGGTATCCCATTGGCTTTTAATTTGCATTTCCCTGATGATTAGTGAGGTTGAGTACCTTTCAATATACCTGTTGGCTATCTGTATACTTTCTTTTGAGAAATGTCTATTCTGGTCCTTTGCCCATTTTAAAATCTGGTTATTGGTTTCTATTACTATTGATTTGCATGAGTTCCTGATACATTTTGAATATAAACCCTTTAGGAGTTACATAGTTTGTGAATATTTTCTCCCTTTCTGAAGGCTGTCTTTTCACTGCTGATTATTTCCTTTGCTGTGTAGATGCATTTTAGTTTAATGTAATCCCACTTGCCTATTTTTGCTTTTGTTGCCTGTGCTTTTCGTGTCATATCCAAAATATCACTGCCTAGACCAGGTCAAGAAGCTTTTCACCTATGTTTTCTTCTAGGAGTTTTATGGTTTCAGTTCTTATGTTTACATTTTTAATCCATTTTGAGTTTATTTTTGTATATGGTGTGAGGTAATGATTCAATTTCATTCATCTGCATGTGAATATCCATTTACTGACGAGACTATCCTTTTCCCATTGTGTGTTCTTGGCACCGTTGTCAAAGGTAAGTTGACCATAGATACATCAATTTATTTCTGGGCTCTCTATTCTGTTTCACTGGTCAATATGTCTGTTTTTATGTCAGTACCATATTGTTTTACTATAACTTTGTAATATTTTTAAAAATCAGGGAATGTGATGTCTCCAGCTCTGTTGTTCTTACTCAAGATTGCTTTGGCTATTCAGGGTTTTTTCTGGTTGTATATAATTTTAGGATTTTTTTCTGTTTCTGTAAAGACTGCCACTGGTATTTTGATAGGGATTACATTGAATCTGTAGACTACTTTGGGTAGTAAGGATGTTTTAAGAATATTAATTCTTCCAATCCATGAACACAGGCTATGTTTCTATTTATCTGTGTCTTTAATTTCCTTCATCAATGTTTTACAATTTTCAGTGTATTCCTAAGTACTCTTCTTCTTGCTATTGTGAATGGGATTATTTTCTTGATCTCCTTTTTTTGATAGTTCCTTGTGTACAGAAACACAATTGACTTTTGTACACTGTTTTCGTGTCTTGCAATTTTACTAAATTCATTTATTACTTTTAAAAGTTTTTGGTTGAATCTTTAGGGTTTTCAACATATATGATCATGTCACCTGCAAACAGATAATTTTACTTCCTCCTTTCTGATTTGGATACCTTTATTTTTCTTGTCTAATTGCTCTGGCTAGGTGATATGGTTTGGATGTTTGTCCTCTCCAAATCTCATATTGAAATGTAATCCCCAGTGTTAGAGGTAGGGTTTGGTGGAAGGTGTTTGGACTGTGGGGGTAGATCATTCACGAATACCTTGGTGCAGGTTTCTCAATAATGAGATACTGCTCTGAGTTCAAGCAATATCTGGCTGTTTAAACGGTGTGGCACCTCCCCCCATCTTGCTCACCATGTGACATGCCTCTGCTTGCTTGCTTCACCTTCTGCCATGAGTAAAAGTTCCCTGAGGCTTCTCCAGAAGCTGAGCAGATGTCGGTGACATGCTTCCTGTACAGAAAGCATGTGGATGTCCGTGACATGCTTCTTGCAGAACTGTGAGCCAATTAAACCTTTGTTCTTTATAAATTACCAAGCCTCAGGTATTCCTTTACAGCAACACAAAAATGGATACTACATTAGAACTCCCTGTACTACACTGAAAATAAGCGGTAAGAATGGCACCCTTGCTTGTGCTAGATCTCAGGGGGAAAGCTTTTGGTTTTCTCCATTGTTATATTACCTATGGGGTTTTTATACATGGCCTTTATTCTGTTAAGTTCCTTCCACATATATATGTTTTTTTTAGACAAGAGTTTCACTCCTGCTGCCCAGGCTGGAGTGCAATAGCGTGATTTTGGCTCACCGCAACCTCTGCCTCCCAGATTCAAGCGATTCTCCCGCCTCAGCCTCCTGAGTAGCTGGGATTACAGGCATTGGCCGCCATGCCAGGCTAATTTTGTATTTTTAGTAAAGATGGGGTTTCTCCATGTTGGTCAGGCTGGTCCCAAACTCCTGACTTCAGGTGATCCACCCGCCTCGGCCTCCAAGGTGCTGGGATTACAGGCGTGAGCCACTGTGCCCGGCCTGAGAGTTTTAATTATGAACAATTGCTGAACCTTTTCAAATGCTTTTTATACATCTATTAAGATGACTACATGGTTATTCCTTTCATTTTACTTCAATGTGTGTGCTGTATCACATTAATTCATTTGTGTATGCCGAACCATCCTTAAGCCCCAGGGATAAACCCTCCACTTGGTCATGGTGTATGGTCCTTTTAATGTGCTGAGTTTGGTTTGCCAGTATTTTACTGAGGATTTTTTGTGTCTATGTTCACCAGGAATATTGGTCTGTAGTTTTCTTTAGTTGCAGTGTCTTTGTCTGGTTTTGGTACCAGGGTGAGGCTGGTCTCAGAATGAGTTTGGAAGTGGTCCATCTTCTCATTTTTGGGAGAGCTTAAGAAGGGTTAGTATTAATTCTTGTATGAGTGTTGAGAGAATTCACTCATAAAGCCATCTGGTTCTGGACGTCTGTTTTTTTTTTTTTTTTTTTAATTTCTAAATCCATGCTGGGTGTTTGTTGGGAGATTTTTGATTACTGATTCAATCTCATTTGTTATTGGCCTATTCAGGCTTTCTCATTCTTCTTGATTCAGCTTTAATAGGTGGTATGTTTCTAGGAATGTATCTTTTTTCTAGGTTATCTAGTCTGTTGGCATAAAATTGTTCCTAATATTCCCTTATGATCCTTTTATTCCTGAGGCATCTGTTGTCTCCATTTTCAGTTCTGATTTTGTCTTCTTCTCTCAATTTATCTAGCTAAGGGTTTGTCAATCTTGTTGATTTAAAAAATCACCTCTTAGTTTTACTGACTTTTTTCTGTGTTTTTAAATCCTCTATTTTTTGCTGTAATTCTTATTATTTTCTTCATTATGCTAACATTAGGCTTAGCTTGCTGTTCTACTAGTCCCTGGGGTATAAGTGAGATCTTTTTCTTTTCAACATATGTATTGTCTCTATAAACGTATCTCTTAGTACCGCTTTTGTTGCGTCCCATAGGTTCTGGTATGCTGTGTTTTCATTTTTGTCCGAAGATACTGTTAAGATTCCCTTTTGATTTCCTTCTTGACTCAATGATTATTCAAGAGTGTGTTTAAGTTTCCACAAATTTTCTGGTTTTCTTGCTGTTACTAATTTCTAGTTTCATTCCACTGTGGTTAGAAAAAAATACCTGGAATGATTTGTATCTTCTTAGGTTTGTTTAGACTCGTTTTGTGAACTAACATATGATCTATCCTACACAATGTTCCGTGTGTGCCTGGGAAGAATGTATATTTTTTTGCTGTTGGCAGAGTTCTGTGTTTGCTATATCCACTTGGTTTAGCATTTTGCTCAAACCAGCTGTTTATTTGGTTTCTGTCTGGATATTCTATAATATTGTAAGGGGGGTACTGAAGTCTCCTACTATTGCTGTCAATTTCTGTCTTCAGATCTGTCAATATCTGTTTTACATATTAATGTAGTCTGATGTGGGGTGTGTATGTCTTTATAATTTTTGTATTTTCCTGTTAAATTGATCCTTTTACCATTATATAATAATCCTTGTCTCAACAGTTTGGCTTAAAAATCTATTGTTTCTGATATAATTATAGCCACTTTTGATTTCTTTGAGCTACCGTTTATATATGAAACATTTTTCCATCCCTTCACTTTCTGCCTGTGTGTGTCTTTAAATATAAAATGAGTCTCTTGTAGATAGTGTATTATTGGATCCTGTTTTTATTTTTCTTATTTCATTTTAAACAAAAAGTTTATTTAAACAAGAAGCTTCACTTGAAGGGAAAACTTTCTAGGATTCTTTCTTTTTTTCAGAGTAATTTATCCCTACTTAAAGACAGACTGCCTTACATGTAACAGCTACATACACAAAAGTTATAAAACTGTCCTTGGTTTTACAATGATAAATGAAAACCATTAAAATCCTCCAATTGAACAACGTATATGAGAATTTTTTTTTTTTTTTTTTGTTAAAACAGTAAGAGCAAAATAACTTACTGGAATATAAAGATAGGAGCTGAATGAACATGCCACTAATGGAGAAAGGGGGTATTTTCACAGAATCACTATTTTTTTCCCATCCTGTCTCCACTTGATGTCAATCAAAACATACCACTGGCTGTTTGGTTTGAAGAAAAAAGCAATATGCTTGTGCACATATATCAGTTATGTCATGGATAACAAAGGAATGTGGAAGGGGGAAAAAAAGAATAGAGTAAACTATACTCTAGCAGTCAGAATGTGGTGGAACCAAACTGCAGTTTTCTAATTCAGAATGTAATAATCTTGGTCTTTAAAGAACAGCGTTCTAGAGTAAAGAAGTAGGTTCCCTTTTCAGTAGACACCTCCCGTCTGCTGTTGAAACACATCAATTGTGTCTTCACCTTCCATTTCCAGCTGTGCAGGTGTGTCTGTTCCACTGATTGGTTGGCTATCAAATTGGAATCTGATCTGCTTCACTGACAATCCCTGTCGTTCACAATAGGCTTTCATTAGTTTACTAATTGGTGTATGCCTCTTAATCTTAAACAGCACCACAGAATCATCCTGTCCCGCCACCTTCAAATTAATATGGTCCTTGTTCTCAGTCTTGATTCCTTCTGTGGGCTTTTCGTCAGCCATGGCGAGCACCGGAGTCTCCTCATCTGCTGCTTCACAAAAGAGATGGCAAGTCCACAACTAATGAGCACACAAGCAGCAGCAGCAGCAGCAGGAGGTGACAGTGGTGGATGAGGGAGAGGGTGCGTGCACGTCATGGGCTCCCTCCCCTCCCACTGCGTGCACTAGCAGGAGCTCTTGGGGCCTCCCGTTGGCTGCTGCCAGATCCTGTTTTTAAAATCCATTCATACAAACTCCTTGTGAGTGGTGAGTTTAATCCATTTACAGTTAAGGTAATTACTGATAAGTGAGGACTTACTATTGCCAGTTTGTTGCTTCCTATTTGACAACTGTTTTGTTCCTCTTTTCCTCTTATTGTCTTCCTTTGTTATTTGATGACATTTAATCGTCATTTACTTTGATTACATTTGGTTATACTCTTCTATTTTAAGTTGATAACAACTTCAATTGCATACAAAAATACTATTGTATCTTTACAACCTCCACCCTCCCACACTTATGTGCTCTTGCAGTTTGCTTCTTTTAATATTATATATCCATTAACAAATTTTTACTTTTTAATTAGAGTTGAAAGTAAATTATATACTACAGTTAAGTGTTAATCTATATATATGTCTATATCTTTACCTTCAGCAGTGATATTTATGTACCTGTTTCCATTTCTATGCACATTTTAATGCCTGGATCAAAACACACAGATATACTTTGACATGTCTTAGTTTGGTGTGCATGTATTCTGAGAATATCAATGATGTAAAATGATAGAAGGTAAAAAATTATTCATCTGGAATTTAGGGTATTTTGATTACTTAAAGTTATATATAAATTAAACTGAATATTCATGGGGGGAAAAAAAACTTCCCTAAGGTATCTTCCTTATCATTTGTCTAAAGTTTTAAATGATACAAATTTTTGTACTTAGTAATTTTTTTTAACCAAGACTTGCTATTATTGGTTGGGAGTGTATAGTGCTTCCTAAGCTCGTGCATATTACTCTTAAAAAGCTAAGAAGATTACATCTTTGCATCCTCCCCAACCCCAAGCATGTAAATGAAAATAAACAAACATCTTCTTAATGAATTCATTTAAGAATGCCAGAGTTTGAAGCAATTTTAGAGAGGAAGGTTGCTGAACAGGAAAATTTTTCTAAAAGTTTGCTTTTCAAAAGTAACAGTTTTCACATTTAATGGATACACTAACCTTTGGGTTTTGGTGGCACAGGACCTACAAATCCAATATTGTCATAAAAGTTATGAATAGCACTGGGATTAAAATGTGGTCCTGAAATATATAAAAAGTAAATATATCAATGCTTATAGTTCAAAAACAACTTTACCTTTTAAAACAAGTATTTCTTTCTAAGAAAAAAATCACGCTATAAGAAATGCTTTTCATTTATTTTGCTCCTCTAATCTCCAATTATATGTAAGATTTCAAAACATATTTCAAATATATTATCTTAGGTATAACGTAGTACTCATAAACATGGGTAAGTGGTAAATTGTGAAAGAAGTCAAAGTAATGCTGGTAAGACATTAACAGAAGTAGAAGTAGACCCCTGTTCTATGTGGCAAGTTAAAATAACTTAAAATTTCACAATTTAAAATGTAATTTTAAATGATCAAATACGGACTAAACAGCTTTACCTCAAGTAAATATAAAAACCTTACACTCATGTAATAGAATGGTTAAAATTTTACACAAAAAGAGTAAGTTCAAGGATTGTAGTTTCTAGAACAGCATGAACTTTTTCTCTCCAGAGTTAAATTATGGTATTTTTCTATGAATGTTTAAAGATAAACAGCTTAATCAACATTTAAAAATAATAAAAATAAAAATAATTATCTTCCAGTTTTATAGATTCTGGAACACAGTCCCAAATGTATTAAAGACTTCTCTTTCGGTTAGATTCCTTCCCCTTCCTGTCTTTTCCATTTTATATCTTTTTATTATTTATCCAACTTCAGAATTAGGTTTAAGTGATAACATTTCCTTTTAGTTCTCTATGGAACTGAATTAAATTATAAACATTACTTACTATAAATCATTGCTTGTCATTAACAGCTCAAGTATAAAAAACTATCATTGTCTAAAGAGTGTATAAACCTTATTTTTATTATCTTCTCTATTTTATCAGTTAAGATAGTGCCATTGAGATGGAGGTGACTTTTTAAATATATTCTTAAAACTGTATCTGGTTCTAAAGCCACATGTTCTGAGGCAGTGAGATTATGATTGATAAATCTGTTTTTAGCCACAGGAAAACTGCTGGTGAATTAATATGATGAATTTCAGCTACGTATACACTGAACTTTACCTCGGGCTTGAAAAAGATCAATTTCTTTGGTTAGGCAGTCAATGTCAATCTGGAGTTGTCTATTACAACTTCTCAACTGCTGCATTTCTTCGAGCTGAAAAATAATTCTATGTAAGTAAGATTTGCACTGAATTCTTAGTCATTAGTTAATAAAGAATGGAGTTTGGCAGGGGAAAGTCAGGACAGAAAAACAAGTAAGAGTTAAGAACATCTGAAGAAAACTAGATCGAGATATTACACTTATGTTAGATGGCCTACTCTCACGTTCAAGCAGAGAGATCACAACAGTTAACATAAAGACTTACGGAAGGTATTTGGGATATAGAATTTGATCTTTTCAGGCGCCTTCGAGTTAGATTATTTTCCATTTCATTAACCTCAGATTTTAATTTATCCAGCTTTTTCTTTTGAATCTCAAGTTCTCTTTGAAGTCGTTCCATTCTGGCCTTCTGGTGTACCAACAGAGCTGCAATACATATCAGTAAACATGAGGACCTACCCACTTTAATCAATTAACCTTTAAGCAGACTTGGAAAAACAAAATAAACAAGAATTTGTCAAAAATCCCAAAGCTACATTAAAACAAAATATTGTACGTTTAGGCATTTAAAATTTCAGGTTTTTTTTTTTTTTTTTTTTTGACACGGAGTTTCACTCTTGTTGCCCAGGCTGGAGTGCAATGGCGCAATCTTGGTTCATTGCAACCTCTGCCTCACGGGTTCAAGCAATTCTCCTGCCTCAGCCTTCCAAGTATCTGGGATTATGGGCAACTGCCACCACACTGCACTAATTTTGTATTTTTAATAGAGATGAGGTTTCACCATGTTGGTCAGGCTGGTCTCGAACTCCTGACCCCAGGTGATCCGCCGGCCTTGACCTCCCAAAGTGCTGGGATTACAGGCTTGTGCCACGGTGCCTGGCCAAATTCCAAAAATTTTTACTTAAAAACTGTTTATTTAAATAAATGCTACTTTAAAAATGTTTTTTAGGATTTGGAGAAATTCACTTTATGAATGAAGACAGCATTTTTAGGCTACAACTTCTCTAAAGGTTTTAGTATTTTTAATTAACCTACTTACTGTATCTAATTCACATCTACCCTCGGAAAGGACAAGCTCTCTTACTTCAGAGTGTCATGTTTGGTCTATGAATGAAGCATTCTAATATGAACATGTTATAGATATTTTAGAAGGGAATGTAGAATAGGTTGAATCCATTTTGATGTATGCAACAAATAAAACAGGAAGATTGATTTTACTCCACATGAATGTTAACATTAAATTATCCCAATTGCCACTTATATTTTTGTATATTCAGATTATATTCTGTGAAAATATTTTCCAAGATCTTTAAAGAAACAAAATAAGCAATCAATCCCGCAGCATGAATGAACTACTTGGGAAACCATAATAAACTACAAATACTGGTATATGTTTTTGTGATCTATCCCTGGACATGAATCTCATCCTTTAGGATACTGGACTGGAAGTGAAGATACTGGAATCTACTTTTTATAAAGAAACAACATGGGATGATTCTATCTTGAGAAAAAAAAAAAAAGGCAGGTTTGGAAAAGCACTTTAAACAATCTCTAGAAATAAAAGTCATTGAAATGAAAAAGCCAGACAGATTACATACAAAGACAGATGGTGACCTGCCAGAGAGACGTAAGAATATTACCCAGAATGCACAGATAATGTGACAGAAAACATGAGAGAAGAGTTGAAAGGTCTCACATACATCTAAGAAAAAAATTCCAGGCTGGGCGTGGTGGCTCACACCTGTAATCCCAGCACTTTGGGGAGGCTGAGGAGGGTGGATCACTTGAGTCAGGAGTTCGAGACCAGACTGGCCAACATGGTGACACCTCATCTCTACTAAAAATACAAAAAGTAGCTGGGCGTGGTGGTGGATGCCTGTAATCCCAGCTAGCTGGGAGTCTGAGGCAGGAGAATTGCTTGAACCCAGGAGGCGGAAGTTGCGGTAAGCCAAGATCATGCCACTGCATTCCAGCCTGGATGACAGAGTGAGACTCTGTCTCCGCTGGGGGTGGGGGTGGGGGTGTGGGGGGGGAGGTGTGGGGAAAGACAGGGAGAAAAGAATTCCAGAAGGAGACAATAGAGAGGATAGACAAGAGGCAAGATGTGAAGAGATACAGGCTGAAAATGTTCCAAAATTGAAGGGAAAAAAGGAAGTAACAAATTTTAGAAGATAAAATAATTTGTTCACCTAATTAAATTATCCAAGAATACAAATGAATAAAGGTATTTCCAGACAAAGTCTGGGGAAATTCAACAATCACAGATAGCTGCTGAAATAACTACTAAATAAATGTTTTGATAAGAAGGAAATTAAATACAAAAGAATGGAATAAGATGAGTAAATCTGAAAAAAAAAAAGCTCTGACAATAAAACAAAGGAAAAGACTATGGCAGGGCAGGGGAGCAGCAGACATTGTCTAAAACAAAGTGAAAATAAAATACTGGAAAAGAATAACAAGACACTGAAGTGCAAAGATCAGAGGTGAAGTATTCTAAGGTCTTGAAGGTATTTAAGAAGAATACACTTAAATGTTACTAAGCCAAATATACATGCTCAGTATTTAGGGATGTGCAGTTTCTAAATTAAAAGAACCTAAGGAGAAATGAGGGAAATTTAATTAAACTCAGATAGTAGGAAAGGAGGGGATAAAGGAAAGAAACGCAAAACAAAAACCCGACTGGGATAATTCCAAATATACTAGAAATAACAATGAATGCAACCTAATGAAACATATCTGTTGAGATGAGATCAGTAGACTGAATTGTAAAAACTCAGCTATATGCGGCTTATGAAAAACACTCAAAACATAATTCACTTATCTATTCTTGTAATAAGTTGAGGGTCAAGGTTTCAGGTGTTGTTGTAGGCATTTTGGAAGTCCACTGAACAAAACAGGAAAAAATCATTGCCCTTGCGGAGCTCACATTACAATGGAGCAGAGATGGGGCCAGGGAGTAGGGCAAGAGAAAGACTCTAAACAAAGGGCAAACAGGTAGGCAAACGATGGCGCAGGGGCCAAATCTAGCCCACTGCCTGTTTTGTCATTACAGTTTTACTCGAAAATATAGCCTTGCTCATTTGTTTACTTGTTATCTATGGCTGTTTTCATTTTACAACAGCAGAATTAAATAGTTGTGACAGATTATGTGGCCTACAAAATCCTAAATGATATACTATCTGGCCGTTTACCAGATCATGTAGAGCCCTGCTGACCATATTAAGGACTCTGAATAGAATGGGGATCTATCATATAGCACAGAAGGGTTCAAAATAAAAGGACTCAAGTAAAATAAATATCTTGCACTTCAGGCACTATTCTAAGAAGCACAAAGTAATAGCAGTCAATTGCTGGAAGCATCTGAAGACTGTGGTGCACTGAAGGCAACAACAAAACCCAAACCCAGCTCCACTCCTGACTAAATTGATGCAATGACTCATAATAATAACCTGAAAGAAAAAGAGATGTCCTCATTTCTGGGTGTAAAATCCCATTTACTTTAGTCTCCTCTGTTCCTTTACATACAATGTGTGGCATTCAATAAAAAATGAGACATACAGAAAAGCAGGAGAAAAATGGAATTTATCATCAAGAGATAAAGTGATCAACAAAACTATAGTCAAAGATGATGCAGCTGGAATTACCTGACAGAAAACTTAAAGATTTAACTATGATTAGTATGTTAAAGGATCTAGTTTAAAAGGTGGACAGCATGCAAAAAAAGATTCACAATTTGAGGAGACCGGTGGAAATCATGAAAGGGTCAAATGCTAGAAATAAAAAATTTTTTATCAGAGAGAAAGAGTTCTTTGGACAGACTGAGCACACTGGACACAGAAGAATCAGTGAACTTGAAGACAGAAATTACCCAAACTGAACACGCCAAGAAATAAGTGAAAAAAAGAACAAAAAAAAAAAAACCCTTAAGAGTTGCAGAACCAATATAAACAGTCTATGTGTAACTGGCAAAAGAGGAGGAAAAAAGGCAGGAGAAATATCTGATGTGATAAAGACCAAAAATTTTCCAATATTAATGAAATACAACAAATCACAGATCTAGGAAGCCTACAGATCACCAAAAAAATGCTAAAACAAAACCCCTAGACACATCACAAAGTGCTGAAAACCAAGATTTTCATATATTTCAGAAAAAAATCTGACTTTAGGACAAAACATATGAGATAAAGATGTTCTTTATGTAATGATAAAAGGAAAAAATGCTAGTATACAACTCTGCATGGAAAATCATAAAAATAATCTAATTTATTTTCCAACAAATACATTATAGAGTATACATTCCAGGATAAGGTTGAGCATTCTCCCAGTCACAGATCCATCAGCAATCCCCAATCCCATATCCCTAATGTTTTCTATCAAAATAAGTAAGTAAATCATAGAGTTTGAGAGAGACACAGAAGGCCAATATTAGTAGGAGACAGACTTGAACAGCAGGCAGAAATCTGATTCAAAGATGATTTAGGAGACTTGAAAGAGCCACAGTTGCTACACATATGGTTGTGAGGTGTTTTGAGGTTCAAAAGTAAATTTTTCAGAATATATCTGAAATAAGTATTGCATCCTTAGATATTCAAAGGGGTTTCTGCAATGGCTGAAGATGTGGTTTACCTTTGGGAGTAAAGGCAAAGTATCTCTTATGATTAGTCTGAAGCTCTAAGTAAAATATTGCAAATCTATTTACAATTACTTACAACTTATTTAGGAGGCATTTCTTTCCACTTTAAACAAAATTATAGAGTTATAATGACTATATTATTTAGAAATGACATACCTAGTTGGTTGACTTGTCTAGGTATGGCTGTTATAAACAAGCTAAAAATGCTATGAATATACTAGGAAAGCAGTTCTCTATTTTTTTAGCAATTTTTTCTTCTAAGTGGCTGAATTTTTATGTGTCTAGTTCACTTTTCATTTGTGGTTTGAGATCTTTAGATAGGAATCTGAGAAAGATGAATTACAGAGAAAAAAGGGATCAAAGTGAATTTCTAAAAATCACTGTAAAAATTCGGCTAAAGTCGAAACTCTAGCTGTGAGTTTTGTCTGCAAATTTAACCTTGACTATACAAAATAATACCTAATATTTGTCCATTATGAAACAATGTGATTAGATTCAATATGAAACAATGCTGGTAGATAAACAGCGAAGACACTTTTGCTCTAATTAGCCTCCACTAAATGAAAAAATCTTCTGTCTCCTGAAACACCCCATAAAAATGAGGTATGAATGAAAAAGGTACAATCTACCAACAAATAAGAAAAAGAAGGCAATTAATTGACAACAGATGTCAACAAATTTCTACAAGGCTAGAAGCAGATGAAATGACAGCTGAATGAAGGAGTGGAGAAAACTGAAGTCTCATGGACAAGGAGGGTGCTGTAGACAAAATGGCAGCTCATCTGCGGCAGAAACCTAAAAATGCTCTTGACTTTGGAAAAAGGAGGTAACAACAGAAGGCAGGAGTTAGGAAAGGGCCAGAACACAGAGACTTAATTAGCTATCTGTATATGGAACAGTCAACCTCTCCCCATCCTAAAGGGAAGCATCACCTCATAGTTGAAGAAAATCTGATACGAAGGCAGGTGGATCATTTGAGGTCAGGAGTTCAAGACCAGCCTGGCCGACACGGTGAAACCCCATCTCTACTAAAAATACAAAAATTAGCCAGGTGGTAGTGGCTCGTGCCTGTAATCTCAGCTACTCAGGAGGTTGAGGCAGGAGAATTGTTCGAACCTGGGAGGCGGAGGCTGCAGTGAGCCAAGATTGTGCCACTGCACTCCAGTCTGGGCGACAAAGTGAGACCCTGTCCGCTCCCCCCACCCCACCAAAAGAAAAAAAAATCTGGTATCAACGTGAAAGATCTGCATAAACAGAGAAAAAAACTAAATCCAGATGAAGCGAAGACAACATAGTAGAGAGACGAGAACTTAAATTCTGATTAATATCATTAAGAGATTTAAGACACTACTGTACCAATAAAACAACAATCTTCTTCGAAAAGCAATCAGAGAACTAGCTCTTGGAAATTAAAAACATAACTGCCAAAATGAAAATTTCATGAGAGTTGGAAAAAAACTTAAGGAAATCTCCTACAATGTAGAATGGAAAGATAAGGAGGGGCCGGGTATGGTGGCTCATGCCTGTAATCTCAGTACTTTGGGAGGCCTAGGAGGGAGAGTCATTTGAGCCCAGGAGTTTCACCAGCCTGGGCAACAAAGGGGGATGCTGCCTCTACAAAAAAATTCAAAAACTAGCCAGGCGTGGTGGTGCGCACCTGTAGTCTCAGCTACTTGAGAGGCTGAGGTGGGAGGATCACTTGAGCCTGGGAGGTCGAGGCTACAGTGAGCTGACAGCACCACTGTACTCCAGCCTGGGCAACAGTGACACCCTGCCCCTGCCCAACACCTCCAAGAAAGACAAAGACGTGAAATATACTGAAGATGTAACGAAAAATAGAAAGCTCATTCAGGACATTATACAGCTAAACAAGAGGAGGTCTAGAAACAGACAATAGAGAAACCATAGTGGGGATCAGAAAAGAATTTCCCAGGGCTGAAGGGAGACACTAGCCTGTAAAATGGACGAGTCCACTAAATGTGGGACAGGATGATTAAAAAAAAAACAAAAAACAAACCCTATACCATTGTAAAATTTCAGACTACTAAAGACAAAGATCTTAAAAATTTCCAGAAAGAAAAAAAGTAGATCACATACAAAGATACAAGAATCATATTGACATCATATTTCCTCAGTGATAAGGAAATCACTACATTTTTCTGTGGAGAAATGATATTCAACCAATAATTCTATATCCAGCTAAAAGTATGAGGGGATTTCCAGATATTTAAGGACTTAGAGAATTTACCTCCCAAGTCTCATTAGGAAAATACTTAAAGACATGTTTTAGCAAATTGAAGGCATAAACCAAGAAAGAAGACAATATAAGATCCAAGAATGGTGACTTTAATTTATAACAGGGAAGAGAGAACTCCAGGAAAAACGAACAGATGGTATCTTGGAGGTGCCGAAAAGATATGATAAAGGCAGAGAACAACAACAAAAATTAACAATTTCAAGGAAAACGGATAAATACCTGGGCTTTGCAGTGAACAGATGATGAAGAAGGAATTACAGGTAAAGAAAACAATATTCAGTATCCTTTAAATCCTCTTTCAAAGTTAAATTTTAATGGATAAAAGTAATTTAAGCATGCAACTCTCTCTTGTGGTTGTTGTTAAAAATAAGTGAGTACTAAGTGAATTCAAGCACCAGGGCTCTTAAACCACTGCTACAAGCATTCTAAATGGTTTATACAGAAAGCTCAGTACTTACCCAACTTCTGCCAGCTCATGAACAATGGAGAAAATTTCTTCATTACTCAATTTTATTTGAAATTTAAAAAACACACTTGAAGTTCCAGATGGTGTTTTATTAATTTTAGTTATTCTTTACTGTAAATAATGTCAAATTTCTCCAGAAGTTTAAAAACAAAAACACGAGAATTTGCTTACTGAAAAAAGACATATGTCATTGGAAAATATACTAGGGACTTGTAGATACAAAGATTTTAGGCTTGTTTAAATGAAAAAAGAAAAATTTTGCTATTGAACAACCTAATAGGTACTTACTCCTGGTATCTTTTTGTTTTTTGTCTGTAATGACAATTTTACATGTCTAAGTCAGGTACATGCCTAAGCCATGCCTAAGTCATTGTACCTAGGAAAGTACAATGTCAGCTTCTAAAATAAATCAAGACTTTTCTACGCTGTAACTTTGTTGACAATAGGAATCATATCTGTTTTATGTATCACTGTATTACCATAGTCACTTATTTGGTGATTGAGTCATAAAAGATTTAAAGATGGCAATTATAACTTTAAAGCAATCTGTTTTAATCTATTTTGTCATTTTTAAAGGCAATTTGAAATCAGATCAGTGCTGCAACTGGGCCCACAATTTGGGCAACAGATGTAAAACAAAAGTATGAGGAATGATGCTTAATCTCTGTAACTATTTTTAATAACTTAATAAGAGATGAATTTTAGTCATTTTAGCGTAACTGGTGAGACCTCTTGCTAGATCATTTGCTGGCCTTTATTTTACACAATTAAGATTCTGTATGTAATCTTACAGCATTAAGATATAGATATTATCTAAAACTTTTATTTTAGACAGAAGGAAAACAGGCCTAGAGGCACCAAAAGAGCCTCAAAACAATAAAACTGGATGAATCATTACGTGACGTGGGCGTGTTTATGGTTTAGAAAGGTTTGTACTTTTTTTTTTTCTTTGACGCAGAGATTCGCTCTCTTGTTGCCCAGGCTGGAGTGCAATGGCGCGATCTCGGCTCATGGCAACCCCCGCCTCCCAGGTTCAAGTGATTCTCCTGCCTCAGCCTCCCCAGTAGCTGGGATTACGGGTATGTGCCACTACGCCCGGCTAATTTTTTTTTTTTTTGAGACGGAGTCTCGTTCTGTAGCCCAGGCTGGAGTGCAGTGGCCGGATCTCAGTTCACTGCAAGCTCCGCCTCTGGGGTTTACGCCATTCTCCTACCTCAGCCTCCCGAGTAGCTGGGACTACAGGCGCCCGCCACCTCGCCCGGCTAATTTTTTTTGTATTTTTTTAGTAGAGACGGGGTTTCACGGTGTTCGCCAGGATGGTCTCGATCTCCTGACCTCGTGATCCGCCCGTCTCGGCCTCCCAAAGAATTTTGTATTTTTAGTAAAGACGGGGTTTCTCCAGTTGGTCAGGCTGGTCTCGAATTCCCGACCTCTGGTAACCCCACCCGCCTCGGGCTCTCAAAGTGCTGGGATTACAGGCATTAGCCACCATGCCCGGCCAGGTTTATACTTTAAAAGAGGATATGGTAGCTGTTTTCAAGTTTTTGAAGGGATGCCGTGAGACCTGTTCGATATGGTTTCAAGGCAATACTAAAGAGAAAATATACCGTTAAGATTTCTGGGGCGAGGTGCAGGGGCTCACACCTGTAATTCCAGCACTTTGGTGGGAGGCTGAGGCTGGTGGATAATTATGAGGTCAAGAGATTGAGACCATCCTGGGCAACATGGTGAAACCACGTCTCTATTAAAAATAAAAAATTAGCTGGGCGTGGTGGTGCGTGCCTGTAGTCCCAGCTACTTGGGAGGCTGAGGCAGTGGAATCGCTTGAATCTGGGAGTCAGAGGTTGCCGTGAGCCGAAATTGCACCACTGAACTCCAGCCTGGGTGACACAGCAAGACTCGATCTCAAAAAAAAAAAAAAAAAAAAAAAAAAAAAAAAAAAAAAAAAAAAGATTTGTTTTTGTTTTCAAAATCTTGGAATATGGAAAGGCTTTCTAAATAAGACACAAAACCCAGAAGCCATAAGAGTAAATTCTGAGAAGTCTGAATATGTAAAAGTAAAAAATTTATAAGGCAGAAAAAATTTTATTGACTAAATAAAAGGTAGTAACAAAGTAGAAAGAACAGACTAGGCATTTTACAGAAATAGGTAAGTTCACAAGATGAGAAATACAGGCCGGGCGCGGTGGCTCAAGCCTGTAATCCCAGCACTTTGGGAGGCCGAGACGGGCGGATCATGAGGTCAGGAGATCGAGACCATCCTGGCTGATACGGTGAAACCCCGTCTCTACTAAAAAATACAAAAAACTAGCCGGGCGACGAGGCGGGCGCCTGTAGTCCCAGCTACTCGGGAGGCTGAGACAGGAGAATGGCGTGAACCCGGGAGGCGGAGCTTGCAGTGAGCTGAGAGCCGGCCACTGCACTCCAGCCTGGGCGGCAGAGCAAGACTCCGTCTCAAAAAAAAAAAAAAAAAAAAAGATGAGAAATACAAATGGCTGGAAAAAGAACACATGAAAAGATGTTCAACCTCAATCATATTTAAATATGCAAATTTAAGCTCCCAAGAAAAAGATGAAAATTTAAAAAACCCAAAGCAACAATATAGTTTTACCTATTAAACTGACAGATACTACTTTTTTCAACCACCTTTACAAAATATGATGAGTGGAGAAGGGGAGGAGGAAAGAATATTCTTATAAATGTTACCAAAAATGTTCCCCATTTATAAGTACGGGAGTATAAACTGGTAAAATCTCTTTAGAAAGCCTCAAAATTGAAACTGGCAACATTTACTGGCCGTCATCAGTGTCCTTCCCCACATTCTTCTGGCTGTCTGTCTCCCAGGTATGTGGTAGAACTGTGCCTCCCTGTTGCTGCTGAATTAGGTGTGGCTGTGTGCTTTGCTTTAGCTACAGAGCAACATGCATTGAGGCAGAGGCTTAAGGAGCCACTGCTCACCCTCTATGTTTCCTTGGTCATGGAAGCACAGAAATGGAGCTTCCCTTAACCTGGGTTGCTGGGTGAGGGTGATGCAGAACAGAGGCCACCAGCTAACCTTATGGGATAAGAAATGTGAGATAAAAATAAATCTTTGTTGTTTTTAAGACATGGTTTGTTACTGCAACATAACCAAGCCTAAATGATACATCTATCAAAATTAAAAACACATAAATCCTTGGACACAGCAGTTTCACTCCTAGTAATCTCACAGTCTGCCAAGATACTTGGACATGGGTACAACTATGTATACACAAGGATTTTTATTGTAGCACTGTTTGTAAAAACAAGATTAGCAACTACTTACGGTCTATCAAGAATGGACTGGTTAGATATTACGGTACACAACACTATGCAGCCATTTCTTAAAAAGCAGATCCTGCTGACATGGAATTTTCTCAAAGAGATAAAGACAAAAAAAAGGAGACATAATCCTAGAATACAAAATGAACTATTTGAGAAACTAGTTATCTCTAGTGAGGGGAATTTTTCATTATATACCCTTTAGTTCTGTTTTCAGTTTTTTTAAAAACCAAGTATGTAGAAAAATATTTTAACGCAACTCCTATTAGAATTCCAGTTGACTTCTATGTAGAAATTGACAAACTGATTCTAAAATTTACTTACAATTTCAAGAGACTCTAAATAACCAAGCCTACCTTGAAAAAGAACCAAGCAGGAGAACTCACATATCCCAATTTAATAATAAAATAATTATAGTAATTAAGGCCATATGGTATTGGCATAAAGAACATATAGAACAATGGAAAAGAATTGAGAGTCCAGAAATGAACCCACACATTTACGGTCAACTGGTGTTTTACAGGGGTGCCAAAATCACTCAATGAGGGGAAAGTCTTTTCAACAAATGGTGCTGGAATACTTGGATAGCCACATGCAAAAGAATGAAGTTGGATCCTTACCTCATGCCATGATACATCAGAATGGATGAAAGATCAAAGGTTAGAATATAAGAACCAAAATTATATAACTCTTAGGAGAAAAAATAGGGATAAATCTTCATGACCTCACCTCACAGTTAGAAACTGATTCTTAGGACACCAAAAGCAAGAGCAAGAAAAATACATAGAGTTTGGACTTCAGCCAAATAAAAAACTTGTGCTTAAAAGACACCATCAAGAAAGTGAAAAGACAATACACAGAATGGGAGAAAACTGCAAATCATGTAAGGGACTTATTTCTAGAATATATAGAGAACTCACACAACTTAACAATAAAGATGAATAACCTAATTTAAAAGTAGGCAAAGGATATGAATAGGCATTTCTCCAAAGAAAATATGCAAATGGCCAGTAAGCACACGAAATGATGCTTGACATCATTAGCCAATAGGGAAATGCAAATCAAAATCACAATGAGATACTTTGCAGCCACTAGGATGGCAAGTAACACAAAGTCAGATAAAAGTGTTGGTGAAAATGTGGAGAAATCAAAACCCTCATACACAGCTGGAGAGAATGTAAAATGGTGCAGTGACTTTGGAAAACCGTATGGCAAAAATTCCACTGCTGAAAAGGTGGAAAAAACCAAAACGTCTATCAACTGATGAATGAATAAATGAAACGCAGTATATTTATATAACGGCATATTTGGCCATAACAAGGAAAGAACATCTTGCTACACCACAGATGAGTCATGAAAGATCAGATTCCATTTTATATCAGGTGTCCAGAATATGTAAATTTTTAGAGACAGAAAGTAGATTAGTGGTTCCCTAGTGCTGAGGGTGGGGGGTAATGGGATAGGGAGGTGATAGCTTACAGGATATGGGGTTTCCTTTAGAGGAGATGAAAGTGTTCTACTGGCTGGGTGATGGTTGCACATATCAGTGAATAAACTAAAAACTGACATTTACTATAAGTCAATTGCACTGTATATTAACTATATCTCAATAAAGATGTTAAAATAATGCCTGAACATTTAAAAAATTTAAAGGATTTACAAAACTTAGTGTACTGTTCTCACATTTAGTGAATGTCTGTCAGACATACTGTAGAATACGTATATATTATATAAACCCACGTGTTCACAGACCCATGTGTATAGTGTGTTCCTGCTTTAAGAAGTGTGTGTATACACATATATACACACATGTATGTGTACGTGAATATAATGTGAATGAATGTAATGGGAAGGGGAATATAATGGGAAGGGGATAAGTAACTGCTAATGGAGAATATCCCTCATAGTTAAATAATGGAAAAGCTAGAAGAAGTGACAGCTCAAAGGTTGAAAGGAGACACATTTTTATTGCATTTCTGTTTTTTATAATTTCTTTTACTGACTGGTATTTTCATAATACTTTTTAAAGGTATTGATTTAATGTAAGAAATAACCAGCTAGTAGGTAGAGCTCTCCAAAACCAGAATATGCTACCTTAGGAGGCAGTTTGTGTCTCATAGGAATTTAAAGTACAGAATGGATTTACACTTGATAGGCTGGATGGGTACGTGGACTGGATAACCTCTGGAGTAGAATTCTTCATGTCCTTTAAAGTCTCTTCCAACTCTGACGTTTACCCCAAATTAAAAAGGTATTTAGTCTTAAGACTGAGAAGAACCTACAAGTAGTAGGGCTAATTTGAAAAAAATATTCTGTAAGTGGTCCAATGTCAACTAATCTTAATTACTGAGTTTATTATTTTAGAGACAAAGTCTTGCTACATTGCCCTGGCTGGTCTTGAACTCCTGCACTCAAGCAGTCTTCCTGCCTCAGACTCCCGAGTAGCTGGAACTACAGGTACATGCTACTGCACTAGGCTTTTATTTAATAATGTGATTTCAATGTCAACAAAGAACAACAAAAACGCATTTCCAATCAAAAGATACATAAAGTTAAACAAAGTACATGTTTTAGAATCTGAACTAAGTAAAATTATATTTCCTGTTGAAAAGAGTATCTTACTGAATTTGTGCCACAATAAACATTTTTTATTAAATCTCATTAAAAAGAAACGTGTTGTGATTTGGATAGATGTACTAGTGAAAAATGGTAAGGAATGAGAAATACAAAGTCCAAGAAGCTAATTTTCAACTCATAATTTTTCTTCCTTGTATTTGTATTTTAGGTTCAAAGTCAAGGCTACTGCTTAACACTATGGTAGGACTTTAAACATAACTGAGGAAAAACCGTATTAAAGTATCATTAAAAATATTTATGATTTTATAGATGTAATTTTTTTCTTTAAATAATAAAAACAGTTTACCAGCTAAGTCAATACCACAGATGGAGTTCTGTGGAAATCGTATTTGGCAGCAATCTTAGTTTTTTAAGAGTTCCTGGCTCCTGTAACAAAGTAAGAAAGTAGGCCCTTTTCTCTCCACCACGAAAATTTGTTGGAATGCGTAATGCACTTTGTCCTCCATACCTATAAAAGTTGCCAGTGTTATAACAGGCATACCACTATGAAGACACTAGAATGTCTCAGAATATGCTGAATGATAGTTTTCAATATTTTTTGGAAGCTAGAGTTGGGTGGTATAACTTAAGGGGGAAAAAATGTAGCTATATGTGACCACTGACTATCAGCAAGAAAATTTCACTTCTATACTTGTTCTTAATGGGTAACATAAGAATTTCCTTCATACCTTTAAACTGAAAATTTCTCTCCAACCTTAATTTGTTCTTTTCACTTTTGTCTCTGATTCCTGTAGTACTTTAAGGAATCAAGTTTCATTTATTTCCTTTAGGAAGGATGATGGTGCTGATAGACTTAGTGCTGAGATGAGTGGGGTCTTGATGTTTCATTAATTTACTTCTTTTGCTTCTGATCATTCTATAGTAGAGGCTGTATCAAACAATGTATCTTTCATAAACAGAAATTCTCACTTTTGATAGTTTTTATCACAGTATTTTTAGATTTCAAATGGTAGATTAAAAGAAAAAAGAAAAAAATGCATTTTGGTTACCAAATTTATGTATGTATGTATGTTCCCTTCTCAATTTGGAAAAAATATTTTCCTATGATTCTAGTGCCTGGCTCAACTTATTTTTCTACTCTAAAACGGTATTTCCAGGAGCATTAGAAAAATCAGTTTCACTGCAGGAGACAGAGATATTTCTTTCCTTTTTCTTACCATACCACACAGAGTTTAGAAAAGATACTTGCTTAAAGATCGGGATTACTGAGGCCACCCCATTTAGTAACTGCAGAGAGTGTCTGTGAACTATGTAGGGTAAAAGCAGAAAAGATGCATTTTCCAGCAAAGGCCTCCTTTGTCTTGAATTAAGTGAATGAAACACTCGATCAAGATTGTGTCACTGAGCCAGGCGTGGTGGCTCATGCCTGTAATCCCAGCACTTTGGGAGGCTGAGGCAGGTGGATCGCCTGAAGTCAGGAGTTCGAGACCAGGCTGGCCAACATGGTGAAACTGCGCCTCTACTAAAAATACAAAAACTAGCTGGGCGTGGTGTCATGTGCCTGTAATCCTAGCTACTCAGGAGGCTGGGGCAGGAGAATTGCTTGAATCCAGGAGGTGAAGGTTGCAGTGAGCCGAGATTGCACCACTGCACTCCAGCCTGAATGACAGTGAGACTCCATCTCAGAAAAAAAAGACTGTGTCACTGGGTGATAGGTCCATCTGGATCAATACCAGTTCCATAGTAAACAGAAACAAGGAGAAAAGTTGGAGAACACTACCAACCCCATAACTGTGCACACACACACAGATAATGCAAGACTATGTAATCATACAAATGTTATAAAATTCTGTATGTATGTAGGTATGTTTAAAGGAGGTGATTATCAAGGTTGTTAGAGCTGTCCGAAGGCTGTTAAGCAATTTGAGTGGCAGATTCTGGAGAAATCTGCTTTCTTGGTAGGCTTAAACTCTCAAACCGGATACTTCTCTCATCAGAAAGTTTTTTTATTTTTACTTTCAGGTACCCTCCAAAGGTGCTCTCTACCTCTATCCAGGGTGTTACTTTATTGTTTAGAGTCCTTTCTCTCTTTTCTTTTTTTTGAAACAGAGTCTCACTGTGTTGCCAGGCTGGAGTGCAGTGGTGTGATCTCGGCTCACTGCAACCTCCACCTCCGAGGTTCAAGCAATTCTCCTGCCTCAGCCTCCTGAGTAGCTAGGACTACAGGTGCATGCTACCACATCCAGCCAATTTTTGTACTTTTAGTAGAGACCATGTTGTTTCACTATGTTGGCCAGGCTGGTCTTGAACTCCTGACCTTGTGATCCACCCACCTTGGCCTCCCAAAAGCTGGGACTACAGGTGTGAGCCATTGTGCCCGGCCCCTAGTTAGAATTTTGACTTTGCCACTTGTCCTTTGACAAGTTCCTTAACCTATCTGTTCTTCAATGTTTTAATCTAAAAAATAATACTAGTGCAAGTAAAAGGGCCCTAAGGTTTGCCTTCTATGTTTAAGGAAGAGAGTAAAGCCAGGAGGGCTGGAACACAGTGAGCAGGTTGTGAGCAAAAGGAAAAGAGCTGGGGGGAGAAGCTGCTGATCATGGAAGGCTTCATAGCTATTATGCTGAGTGCAATAGATAGTGATCATGTGCAGAGAAGTGATATGATCTGATGCATGTTTTTAACAGTATCTCCCTGGATGCTGAGTTGAAAGAAGACTGCAAGGAGGCAAGGACGAGAACAGGTAGGTCACTGCAATAATCCATTTGAAAGGTGATGATTGCTCAGACCACAGTAGTGATGATAGGGGAAGTAAGAAGTCACAGGCCACGTGTGGAGATAATGCCTGTAATCCTAGCACTTTGGGAGACTGAGGCAGGCAGATCACTTGAGCCCAGGAGTTCAAGACAGCCTGGGCAACATAGGGAGACCTTGTCTGCAAAAAAGTACAAAAAGTTAGCTGGACGTGGTGGTGTGTACCTGTAGTCCAGCTACCTCGGAGGCTAAGGTGGGAGCATCACTTGAGCCCAGGAGGCTGAGGCTGAAGTGAGCCGTGAACATGCCACTGCACCCCAGTTTGGATGAAAGAGCAAAACCCTGTCTCAAAAAAAAAAAAAAAAAAAAAAAAAATAGGAGGAGGGGAATTGGAGATAGCAAGTTTATGAAACACTTTATTTTCACATTCTAATGAACATGAATATAATATCTTTTTAATATCATTAAATGTGAATGCCTACTTTACTTGAAAATTTCCCTTATCAAATTATCTTCATAAAAAATTTGCTACTTAAGAATCAGCAACTATCCAACCATAGGACACCTAATGTTTTGATGGACGGAGAGGAAGAGAAGACGATTTTGGGAGAAGAGGAGAAGTAAGTTATCAGTGGAAAAAATAATAGTATATAACATTTATAAACTGCGGAAACTAAACAAAAATGTTTGTAGTTAATCACAGATATATGGAAAATAAAAGTTTTAACATAATTTCTAGGGCAACTGAAATCACTCATGTACTCCTAAAATGCACACACACATATACATGCACACGCATACCTAGGATTCACTTTAAGTTTGGGTAGAGCCCTGGGTACTTTATTTTTGAGATAGGGGTCTCGATATGTTGCCCAGGCTGGAGTGCAGTGGTGTCCTGCAACATCAATCTTCTGGGCTCAAGCAGTCCTCCCACTTCAGCTTCTGAGAAGCTGGGACTACAGGTGGGTGCCACTGCGCCCAGTTAATTTTTTAAAGCTCCATGAATGATAATGGAATTCGAAAGGACCACAACCCAGCTTGGATTAAGAATCACTAGTGTAGCTGTTTAAAACATAAAATAAGGCAAAACAATTAGGACTCCCTAAGAGACTCAGCAGTGAAATCACTTGATCAGAAATGTAAAAAAGGATGAGGGTATCAGTGATAGTAGGGGCTGCATGCTGCCTAAGGGTGATGTTGTAGTATTTTCCAACCTACAACTGATACATGAAACAATTCACTGCAGATACATATATGACTAAGATATGCCTTTACTCTAAAAGATTCAGTTCATCTACAAACCGGCATAAATATTCAAAAAAACGAATAACCTCCACCTTCTTATCTAAATGAATTTATTTAACAGTCCTACTGAAAATTATGTAACTTAAGAGGTTAGATAAAACAAATGACAGAAATTTCCCTATTTGAATTAGTATAGACATAATGTAGTATTATGCCAATACCAAACAGTCTATTTCACAAAAGGATAATCAATTGAAATAGATTTGAAAGTAATGTCCTTACAATTCCATATAGAAAGAAATACATTCACCAACATTTAAGGGAGGATGAAAGGGACAAATATCAGGAACAAGATTCAAACTTCTTTGATGTAAATTATTCTAATACTTATGCAATAGATTTAATAAAATAAGTCTAAAATGTTGTATTAGAAAAATGAAGAATTTCCCCCGATCCCAGAGAAGGGTCTCACTCTGTTGCCCAGGCTGGGCAGAGTGGTATGGTCATAGCTCACTGTAACCTTTGAACTCCCGGGCTCAAGCAATCCTCCTACCTCAGTCTACTGAGTAACTGGGACTACAGGTGTGTGCCACCATGCTTGCATAATTTCTAAACTTTTTGTAGAGACAGAGTCTCCCTATGTTGCCCCAGCTGGTCTCAAACTCCTGGGCTCAAATGATTCTCCCACCTTGGCCTCCCAAAGCACTGGAATTATAGGTGTGAGCCACCGTGCCCGGCCATGAATTACTTATTCTTCAAATATCTGGTCAAAGAAGGCGAAATTATCATATTAGTCAAGAGAGTCAACTAGTTGCTTATTAAAATGTGTTTCTAGGAATTTTTATTTACAGAAAATTTAAAGAGAAAGTCAGCATCACCACAGGTATAAGAAAAGAAAGTGTTATAAACATCAACCAACCAACCAACCAACCAGAGTTGGGCTGATAACCCAATTACTCAAACTTCCAGTTTTATAATAATAAAATAAAATTAAAATTAAAGTGTATGTATATAATACTCTCAAATGTTACAATAACATCATTTGGGGCAATATTTAAACAATGAAATAATAATGCTAACACTCATTTCTGTTGTGAAATCAAACGTACACCAACAAGCCCAGCATGGAAAACTATCCCACCTTTAGTATTCATATTACCTTGTGTGTAGGCAGCATCGTCAGATCCCATACTCAGTTTCCGTGTTTCACTTATTCTATCCACATGTGCTAACGTAGGGTCCGTGAGGTGCTGAATATTCTCGGTTTCTACATAATGATCAGGATGATTTAGAAGATTTGTAAGTTCAAAGGTAGGGGACACTACCCCTGGTGAAACTGCAGGGGGTTTATTGGGAGAAACTGTAATTTTGAAAGTGTATTTCGTATTGGGCTGAGTGACTACCACTCGAGGAGAAGTTGCAGAGTTATTGCCTATTGCTCGACTTTTGGGTGGATGGTGATGAATAAAGGCAGGACCCATGCTCACTTGCCCAGACATGTTCCTGGAGGCAGCAGATGCTCCAGAGTTTGTGGATATGAAGAGTGTGGGCTGATTCCGCATGACCTGTTCATCTCCTGTGGTGGCATTAGCTGAAATATAGACCTTAGGTTGACTACGGGACATCAGCTCATCCGTATTTGGGGGGCTGGCAGCTATGTAAACAGTGGGCTGATTTCTGTTTAAAGTTTGGCTGTTGACTGAAGAGGAAGTGCTGGAGGTTCGAGGTCCAGAAGAACGCAGTTTTGAAGAATTATTTCTTTGTGGGGGTTCAAGTTTGATTTCAATCTGGTTTTTTCGAGGTCCTGTTGAAATATTCTGAATGTTATATTGGCTATGGGCAGAAGACTGTGAGCTACCAGATGAATGAATGGTGGGTGGTTGTGAAGTAGTAGGTGAACTGATTGGCATGTAGACATGAGAGGTCTGGTGGCCCTGCTGATTTGGCTGTTGAGATGAGGTATGTGACAGAGGATTAGATGCAGGACAAGTAGTCCAGGGACCAGGCTGTGAAGGTTGATAAACTTGCTGAGGGTTCATGGGATTAAACTGAGATACCCAGCCAGAATGCTGTTGTGTCTGTCGAGTTGTACCACCAGGAGTTGTAATGTAAGGCCTAATATAGATAGAATTTCCCTGTGGACTGTTAAGTACAGGTGGAGGTACACCATGTATGTGCAAAGATGTAGGAGTATTACGACCAGTCTGGATATTTGGGGCTAAAGTTACCATAATGGGATTAAATCTGGGAGTTTGTTGAGAAAGGCTAGATGTTCCTTTGCTGCCTAAGTGAAATCCAAGATGTGGTGCTGAATTTGAAGCACCAGAAGAACTGGACATTCCAAAAACATTAAAGCCTTGAGGAACTTGAGCTGGTGCTGTCTGTGGCTCCTGCTGAAATAGTTCACTATTGGACTGGCCACCTTGAAGTTGTCCATCACTAATGCTGTGCGTTAGAGTCCTACTTCCATTCATCCTACTTCCTTCTCTTCCATGGTGGTAAATGTTCTGTGACTGCAAGTCCAAGTTGAGAGAAGTCATGTGATTGCGTAGACCAGAAATTCCAGAATCATCTGAAAAATTCAAGTCTCCTTCACCATAAAGATATCTTGTACTCTCCTGAGAGAGAACAGCACAGCAGGCATCCAGGTTATTATTATTCTATGGAAACAAAATAAATTGATTGCTGTTAACAATCAATGCTTGTATTTGCATCTCCACAAATACATGATTAACAAGTGACTGGCTAATACAATTATAACACATATTTGGATATTTAAATTTGAGAAGTATTTTTATGCAAATTATTGAATTGAAAATCCTTACTACTAACGTAATGGAAAAGCTCTAACAAAGTGAATCAAATCATTGTTCCACTTTAGCAGCTACAACGGATAAAAGGAATAAAATGGATTCAGACAGATATAGTAAAATTATAATCTAACTTTAAAAGGCAATTTTAATGTTGAACAAAATATAATCATTCAACTTACATATATAATACTGTATAATTAAACATTTTTAAAAAGGCTAAATGGAAAAAATATCAATGTTTGATATATAGCACAATGTATCAAGTGCTATACACATTTGTTTAAACTAATAAATGTTTAAAAAGTTACGTTTGCAGCATTTAAAGTTCTGAAATTCACACCAAAGTCATCTCAATTTTTCCCATGCTTCCTCTTAACTTGTAATCTCTCTCTCTCTCTCTCCCTCTCTCTGGAGGCTCAAGGTAGCCTCCAGAAGAACTAGTTCCTATCTCTGCCTTTAGAAAACATCATAAAAATCTACTTCGGGGCGGGGCGCGGGGGATCCTCAGATTGTTTTTAAAGAATTCTCAAAAGACACTGACTAACCAGTAGTCATAAATCATCCACGAAAATGTTTGCCAAACACCTCCTATATGCATAGCACTGTGAGCCTGTGGAAGAATCAAAGACATATAAAATCAAACTTTTCCCCTAGAAAGGGAGACAAACCACAGATTTCTGAAAAGATAACATGAGTACATGCCAAATATTAAGTGATGATGAAGTTCAACAGAGAATTAATATTGCAGGCTACTGAAGAAAGGAATGGGTTAATGAGGAAGATATGGCCTGATGTTTTTCATAGAATATGCAGAACTTCAACAAAACAACAACAACAACAACAACAACAACAACAACAACAACAACAATTCTTAGTGAAGAGAATGGCACGAGTAAAGAAGAACATAAATGTGAGAGTTAAGTAAAAGCATGTTCCAAACAAGGTGGCTGGAACAGATCTGGCTGGAGCTAAAGATTCGTATTGAAAATGTTGTTGAACAAATTGTTGCAAAAGCAGATTGGATTTAAATAACGAAGGAGTTTTGAAAAATGAGTCACACTAGAGTTTGACTGTATTATAAGCAATAAGGAGAGCTACTGAAAGTGGATGAACAGAGAAGTAAAAACACAAAGGGTATTCAGGGAAGAGAAGTCTACTGATACTTAAGATGAATAAAAAGATGAAAAACCTTTGGCAAGATGACCAGTTAGAAGACATAAAGTAATGAGAGTTTGATAATGGAAATAAATTTTAAAAGAATATAAATTGTCAACACTATTTGGCCACAAGGGAGAAAGAATTCAAATAAGCCTGGAAGATTAAGAACCTGACAGAAAGGAGAGTTTTAGACTTAAGAAATATGAATAACCAAGTTAAAATGTCCACAGGCAGTTTGATATGAGATAAAATAATATTAAGAAAGAAGTGGACTAAAAAGGCATCCTGATGCCTTGTTAAGGAAATGACAGTTCACATTGTTTCAACCGGTAATTTAAAAGGATAGTGAGCAAGGTTTGACCTCCCCCTTCTAAAACCAACAACTTAAATCTCTCATGCTGTAAAAATCCTTTTATCCTACTAATAACTCTGAATTGATACATACTAATTTTTCAAATAAAGTTGAAAAACTGATCACAATCTTTATCAACGATTCCTTATTAAAATTAGATCTTATCTTTTGCCAAACCTGACTGGCGCTTTTTGCTTTAAGTTAAATTTATTGCCATTCGAAGTAAATTCTTCTTCCTTCTTAGCCAAAGCTCAAAGACTTGATCTTCTTCTCACCTCCTCTCTGTCATCATTCTCAAATTAAAATTTACATTCCCTACCAAATCCAATTCCACACCTCCTTTGTAAAAGCTTGATATTCATATTTAGTCTTCCTCTTTAATTCTCCTGAGCACTCAAAAATCCCTTTAATCCTTTGTAATCTCTGTAATTATTCAATATGTTCATATTAAAAAGCAATATTCTAGCTCAGCTATGCCATAATTTATGTGCACTCAAATTATTTTCACTCTACAGACATTACTTTCTTATCAGCAAAACATAAAAGAACTTACAAGGGTTTTATAAGGTTACAAGAGGAGAAAAGGAAATGTACTTTTTCTTAAAATTTTTATTTTAGAAAATTTTAAACATATATAAAAGTAGAGAGGAAATATGATAAACTCCCACATACTTATCACCCATAATTTTTCATTTGATATATATGCCTTAGCTACTCCCCCTACCACAACTAGATCAAGTCTCAGACATCATCTTGTTTTCATCTGTAAATACTTCAATATGTACTGTAAGAGACAGGGACTTTAAAACATAATCACAATGCCACGATCATACCTTAAAATAATCAATAATTCTTAGTATCACCTAATATTCAAATAGCATTAAATTAAAGCATAAAAATGTCTTTGTACAGTTAGTTTAAATCGGGATCTAAATAAGGCCCACGTATTTCATTTGGCTGATAACCCTTTTAGGTTTCTTTTAATAACCAGCCCATCTCCTCTTTTAAAATGTTTTCCAGTCATTTGTTTGTGAGAAAACTTGGTATTTGTGTAGCAGAATTTCCCCTATTCTGGACTGCACCCCGTGGTCAATCAATTTCCCCTGCATTTCATTGTAAACTAGTAGTTGTATCTACAGATGTGATCAAGTCCATGTTTGAATTTTTGGTGACCATCATAGACGTCCCCTATCAAATCACACAAGGAGACACAGGAATGTTTGCCTGTCTTTTTGTGATTTTAAACCTGACTGGTAGATTCAGATGTTGTCAGCTGGATCCAACTAATGATTTTTAGCTGTTATTGATGATTATTGCTTAGAAACACGATTTCATTAGGGGTGCTAAAGAGTAATACTGCAATGTCCCAATTGTAAGATTTTGGCCAGGCACAGAGGCTCACACCTGTAATCCCAGCATTTTGGGAGGCCAAGGAGGGATGATCGCTGGGCCCAGGAGTTTGACACTAGTCTGGGCAACACAGTAAGACCCTGTTTCTAAAAAAAATTTTGTTTTTAATTAGCCAGGTATGGTAGTACACCTGCAGTCACAGCTACTCAGAAGGCTGAAGTAGCAGGATCACTTGAACCCAGGAGGTTGAGGCTGCAGTGAGCCACAATCATCCTACTGCTGCATTCCAGCCTGGGTGAGAGCGAGACCCAGTCTCCAAAAAAACATAAAAAGGATTTAATCTTCATTCTTAGCAGCAATTCTTCCTTGAACACTTGCTCTCTTCAACTATTTGGTTATGTTCTGCAAAGAGGCAGGATAAAAAAATTCTTTTCACCAGTTACCAGAATAGTAGATTTGGTCCCTAGGAACCTCCAAAGGTGACTATGATTTATTTTTAGTATCATTATAAACTCGTGTATCTTTAATATTTTGATGTGTTTCAATCACTTTTGGTCATTATGTCCCCTCTTCAGGTTACTGTGAACAGCTTCAAGTTGGCTCCTGGATATATGACATGAATCCAGTAGTTTTTCAAAGTTTCTCTGCTTTCTGATATGACAAGATGTTCCAGCTCATCATATGCATCTACTCCAGACTTGGAATCAGCCATTTCTCAAAGCAGCCCTGGTTACTTTTAGTGAGAAAGGGTAGAGGACTCTCTTGGAGTGTATCAAAAGGGGTGGGATATGAGTTTTTAAAAGGTGGAAATTCACTGCTTTTTGGTATACAGCCACAAATCTGCATTCTCTTTAAAGCTGTAAAAAGGTCCGAATCATTAATTCCAGTTCCTCTTTCATTTTTCCCCAAACTCCTGCACAGACACAGAAATTACAGATAGTATCAAAGTATATATACCCTACAGCATTCATTCACTCCTTTAACCAACATTTACTGAGCAAGGAGCAAGGAATATGATCACTGATCGCAAGAATCTCACAGTCTAGTGGAGGAGATTAACGTGAACACAAACGAAATGCAGCATGGTAGGTGTTATAGAAATATGGGTAAGGACGATGGGTGAAGGTCATTTGAGAAGGTTCCACTAAGTACATGGCACTTAAATATTAAGCGTTGCATATACTGAATGAACAATACTTATTAATGCAGTACTTTGAAAAGAAATACCAATTTTAAACTTACAGATTCAATCGTCCTGTTAAGAGAATTTAAAAACAGTAAAAAATTCAGTTAAAAAATCAAAGTGAAAACTATGCAATATTTTCATATTCTTCTAAGTTTTAAGATTTAGTTATCAAATATAAAAATCAACTTTAAAGATACAAATTACACCTGCTGGTTATAAGCTATCTTAGAGAATTCACAGCAGAAGGAAAAGATATGAGTAGTTTCAAAAAGAGGGAACTGTGCAACAGATAAACTTAAGAGAACAACAGAGGATAGATACTTTTGTTCTCTTCCTGACAAGCAAGGTGTCTATAAAGAACGTGTACACAGAATTGGTAGCATGGCATGATCCCTCACTAATTTTAAAAAGTTCTGAACTAGTCTACTGTAGGAAGGGTCTGTCAGAAGAACAGAAACCCACCCAACTGAGAAAGGAAGAGCAGCCCCAAAAGAGACGCTGTCATTTAGAGGTAGCTTAATTTGCCTTTTCAGTTTAAAAATATTGCTCTAAATTTGGGAAAACTTGCACCCTAGTTGTAACCACAGAAGAAGGAGCTCTTCCTATGCCTTTCTTGTCAGATTTCTTGTTATATCAGCTAAAAAGTACATTACCTGGATTCCCTAAATTATTATCAACTTACTTTTAAAAAGTGTGGTCTGTTTCAGGCAAGCAAAATATTTCATTTTAGTTAACACGAGGTGTTGGGAAGCATGCTAAGTAGAGGAGTTTGCTTCTGTAAAGCCAGATTAACATTGCGAAGGTGATATTACTAGATGCCCAAAGGAAATGGAAAACCATTCATTTCTTATTTTTGGGTTAAGGCTGAAAACATGCTTAATTATTTTACTTTAAAATAGGTAATTCATTGACACAGGTTAAAACATAAAAAAAAGATACCTGTTGAGAAGTCTGAGTCCTAACTCTGTCCCATCTGGCCTGTTCCCTCTGGCCTACTATGGATGACCATCTTTTATTAATTTTGTTTTTAATTCTTCCAGTATTTCTTTACGCAAACAGGGACAAATACATGGGTGTGTAGATATTTATTTGCCTCATTCTGTCTATATACTCTGCTCTGCATCTTGTCATACTGGAGATTATATTGTAAGAGTGCATTAGAGCTTTTTTTTTTTGAAAATATTTTCAAGTAATTCTACAAAAGGCTCTATGTTTTACTCCCAGTTAGGGTATTTCAAAATCTCTATATCTGTACTATATGTAGGGAAATGTTCTGGACAGTTCTTTCAAAACGAAGTCTACAGAAATTTATCAAAGAACTTATAGTATCTTCCTGTTAGTTTTTTAATAACCTACTGAATAGCATAGCTTTTACCACAAAATTCTCTTTTATTTGAAAAGTTAGGGAGAAGTTACTTGGGTTCTAGGGGGCGACTATTTTTCCCCACTATCTCTGCTCACTTTCTTTTAACTTCTGACTCCATCCTTATTACATGTTTTTATTCTCTCATTTTTTTTCACATTCTATATTAACAAATGTAAACTACTGATTCATTTACGAAGTATATATTATGGGCTTTCTGCTGTTGTTATTCCTTTTAGTACTGGCTGCTAACATTTATTGAATACTCATTATGAATTAATTACCCTATTGGTTGTTTTACCTACATTGTCAAATTTAACTCTCTGTTAAGTTTTTTTATTCCCACTGTTCAGTTGAGGAAATGAAAGTCAGAAAATGAGGGTCAGAGAAGTTAATTACGTTACTACTAGTAACTGGCAAAACTTGAACTCAGTCTGGTTTATCGCCAAAAGATATGCTCTTAACCATTATACTATAAGAAAAGGCATTGCTGGTGGGAGAATTCCATGCAGCTCAGGATAAGTAGAGCATACAGTATGAAGAGGAAGGACTGGACAAAGATTAGGGTGTAGAAACAGCCAGGATTCCAGATCACAGACCTTGTATGCCCTAGTCAAGCTATATGAGCATCATTCAGAAAGGCACAGGGAACAATCAACAGGTTTTAAGTGTGTGAACAGCTCTGCACTCTGGCAGAAGAGGACAGATTGGAGAGACCAAAACTGGGTTAGGTAAAGCAGGTAGACCAATTAAAAGGTGATAACGGTGATAAGGGTGTGAACAAAATGTAGTCATTTAATATAAAGTATAGATTCAATAAAAATTTCATATAATTTCAAACTTTAAAAATCACTTCAAGAGTAAATATGCTTGACTGAGTCCCAGATGCTTTTTTTTTTTTTTTTTTTTGAGATAGGGTCTCTTTCTGTTTCCCAGGCTGGAGTGCAGTGGTGCGATCCCAGCTCACTGCAACCTCTGCCTCCTGGGTTTAAGCAATTCTTGTGCTTCAGTCTCCTGAGTAGTGGGACCACAGGTGTGGGCCGCCATGCCCAGCTAATTTTGGTATTTTTAGTAGAGACAGGGTTTTGCCATGTTGGCAGGCTGCTCTTGAACTCCTGGCCTTAAGCAATCCACCCACCTCAACCTCCCACAGTGCTGGGATTATAGGAGTGAGTCACAGCACATGGCCCCAAATACATTTCTGATACAAACATTTTCAGTTTAATAAAACAGAAAGGCACAACTATCATTCAATATTTGGAATTGTGAATTTCTAAAATTGGGTATACTAAGAACAATGTACAAATTAGAGGGTTAGTGATATTAATTGGAAAACTTACAAATTAAATTTAAAAATATAAAAACAGACTTTTTACCCCCCTTTGGAATTGGGACCTTAGGCATTGCCTAGTCAAACTCTTTTATTTTACAGATTAAAAAAACCTAAAGCACAGAGGGCATATTCTTTATCAGATATGCTTGGGGTGCCCATTTAGGATTATAACCCAAGTTTCCTGACTCCTTAATCATTTTTCTCACTTTCATACTAAGATCTGAAATTAGCTCTCCTGGCAGAACAGGTGGGAGAAAAGTTAAGACAGCTCGTATCTAGTAAATACAGAGATTATCAATGCTTTACATTCAGATCTCATTTAACTCTCACATCTACTCTGCAAGTCAAGTATTATCTATACCACAGATGGTACAGAAAGCTCTATCTTGCTAAAGGCGACATGACTATCAGACACCAAAGCTTATCTCTTTTCATCATAGTACACTAATACCAAAAAGAAGATAACCTAAAAGAGTTTTTCTTCCAATGTTTAAAAAAAAACAGGTTTGTATTAACAAATTCAGAAATCATTGAACACTGACCTGTAACATGCACCTGGATACAACAACTTCAGGTACTTCAGGGAATTTTTGTCGCAGGTCATGTAAAACCTGAAAATCAATTTGGTGGCTTCCTTGGGCCATTCGTATATTGCCTGATCAGGACTATTTGTACAGTAGGCAATTCTAGGCCTTAGTGGAAATAGTACTCATCTCTTCTGTCCAAGCATTTTCTGTGAAAGAAAGAAAAAAAAATTTTAATGAGAACTGATTATAGAAGGAATATTGTGGATTTAAAATTTCAATACAAAAGAATATGTGCTTTAGCACTTAACATTATAAACTATAAAAATATTTAGACCTAAAGTGCTTTCCACAGAGTTATACTATCTTTTTAGTATCAACTCTGATGGTAAACTTTTATGTTGTCTAACTCCTGTATATTTATATGCTCTAAAATGGCTAAGCCAAAAAGCATTCAAATAAGAAATTACTGTCAAGGTTGTCTTCCCAGATTCTTTTAAAAAGGGAGAAGGAATAGCATCACTGATATTTTTCTTAATGATTACCTCGAGGTGAGTAATCTAAATTCTTAAAGTTGGGATACTGAAAAAATATGTTACGATAAATGACTCTGTTTTGTCTAAAACTTAATGATTCAAAACCCAATCCATTCAATATTTTGCTTTATCTTTCAAATATACTTAATCCTTAAATGCACAATCAATTCATTCTCAGGAGCTTAGTAGCATTTTATTCCCTCTGCTTCTATTAAATCAGTATTTTAAAAATACTAATATTTCCCAAGGGGTTTGACTTAATTGGCTGAGGAGTGAGCAGCCTGGGCATATGGAGTTTTATAAGATCCCAAGGTGATTCTAATGTGTGGTCGAAGTTAAAAACTACCTAACTTATTTTTATTCCTATTGTTTGTAATGTAAACCATGTTTAATGTTGAAAAATCTTTTGGGGATATAAATAGAAGATAAGTACATTAACTTAAATAAAATATTAAGACATTTAAAATCATGCTATTTGAAAATATCTTTCATTAGGACAAATTTCATAAGAAGACAATCTCTTTAAAACTAATTTCTTATTTGTGGTATTTCTCTTTTAACTTCATTAACATAAGCCTAAAAATACAGGTCTATACATTCCATTAATGTAGGAATTGGGTCTCTTTTATTATTGTGTATCTAGCACTTCATAAACAGTCTTCAGCATAATAGTAGATATTTAAAATAGTTTTGAGTAGATTTAGTTATAGAACTCCTCAGTGCTCAATAAAATAAATGCTCACTTAGATATCATGCATAGTAATAAGCCTTTTAGTTTTTTATCATTACTTGATTAAATTATACTTAATTATTGTGTCTGTGTGGCTTTAGCTTAGTTTCATCTCACGTATAAAATCACTGCCACATCAAATTATTTGCATTATAGATTTTCCAAACGTATTTCTATGTAAACATACACACACAATTTTCGCATTCAAAAGTAGTTTTTCTATAATGGGTTGCAGGAGAGAAAGTACTAGAAATTAGTAAGTGACATTTTAAAATAATTTAAGTGGTGATAATCAATTTATAGAACTGCTCATTTTAAGGAAGCCTTCCTTGACTCCTATCAGCTCATTTCTCCCACTTCCCCCAATTTTGGGCTAAAACTCCTGGAAAGGGTTGTTCATATGTTAAGTGTCTTCACTTCCTCCCTCCCTCCTAATCTCTTTTAAACCTACCCCAGTCAGGCTTTCATAGTTTTTCTCCACTGAAACTACACTTATCAAAGCCACCATACACTTTCAGTTTATGAAACCCAATGGTGAGTTCTCAGTCCTCAACTTACTAGATCTGTCTGTAGCTCAGGACCCATTCAACCACTACTGCCTCATTCTTTAAACAATTTCTTCATGTGGCTTCTGAGGTTTATACTCTTCTGGCTTTCCTTCTACTTACTGGCAGATTCTTCTAAGTTTACTTTGCTGGATCCTTTTCCTTTTCTGGACATCTGAATGTTGGTGGCTGGTAGAGTCCAGATCTATGGTTTCCTTTCAACTATATCTACATTCCTCTTCAAGATAATTTCATTCAAATATATTGCTTTAAACAATATCTATATATGGGTGCTTGGCAAATTATTATCTCCAACTCCAATTTCTTCCTTGAGACTAACATATCTAACTGGCTAACAGACATCTCCTTTTGTGTATCAACTTAGTTCAAACTTGGTTATGTCCAAAATCGAACTCTTAATTCCTCCCCCATCCAAATAAATCCTTTCCCAGTCTTTTCCATGTCAGTAAATGGTACCATCATTCATCCAGTTGGTCTTTCTCTCATCCCACATCTAATCTACCATCAAGACTTCTTCGCTTATATACAAAAAGTGTTCTGAATCTAACCAATTTTTCCCAGTTCTTACTGCTCTTGTCCAAGCCACCATGATAATTCATCTAGACTACTACTGCAAAGGCCTCAATAGGTCTCCTTGCACCTTCATTCTTTTTGCCAACATACCACCTCTTCCCCTGCCCCCAGTATTTTCTTTACTGAGCAGAGTGATCTTTGTGAAAAGTAAATCAGAGTCATCATTTTCCCTGCTCAAAATAACAAGGCTATCTATCTGGCTATCTACCACTCCTCTAACTTCATCTTCTATCCTCTCCTTGTTCCCTCAATTAAAATGGAAGTCTGGTGATTTCTCAAAGAAGCCACTCTTGTTCTTTCCTTAGGGCTACTGGATTTGCTGCTCCTTTACTACTGGAACAATTTTCCCTTAGATCCACCTGCATGGCTCCCTTCTCTTATGTCATTAAGAATGTCGATCAAACATCACTTCTTCAGAGACAGTTTCCTTGACCAGCCCCTCTATCTAAAATAATGCCATAACTCTTCCTATCTCCCACCATTGCACCCTCATACTGCTTTTTCTTCACAGCCTGTATCAATACTTGTGATATATTTTATTATTTCTCCATCCCCAAAACTTTAGCCCAACGGGATCAAGAACTCTGAAGTTCATTGACCTATCTCCAGGATCTAGATCATTCCTGGTTCACAGAAGATGCAACACATTTATTGAATAAAATGAATATTTTATTATAAGGTTTCTTTATAGTTTCTTTCTACAAGGCTTCCAAAACATATTTCAAATGATCTAGATTTGAAAAAAAAAAATTATAAACAATTTGAGGGAGAGGCAAATAGTCTGAGACACATTTTTATTATTTAAAGGAGGATGAACCCTGAAAACAAATTTCAACATATTTCATTATTAAAACATATATCGAAATCTCTCACCATACTTGCCTGCTTTTCTAATGAAGACTATTACTTACACAAATGATAACATTCTTCAATTGTACAATTTTATTTTATGGGTTCTACTTCCTGTAATGGCTGAATAACGCCTACCAGACCAAATCTCTCATGAATAACAACTATAAACAGCAGAAATGCATAAAAAACTACCTGAAGGCAGAAACAAATTGGGGGAGGGAAGAAGAAGGGGTCAGCACTTGGAAGAAGGAAACAGCAAGGGTAACTTTCTATTTTTAATGGCTTTTACTCAGAGAGTAGGTCCCAATTAGTTTGGGGAGCGAAAACTCAGATAAAAAACCTGCAGTCTTACTTGCTTGATGAACCAAAAAGGACAGATGATGGCACAATCACAACAGCTGAAAGCTTAGTGAGTAGATCACAGGAAGGAGAGAACCACAGAGAGGAAGCCCTAAATTCTGTGCATAAACTCTGTATATATCTTTGATCTCCAAACTATACATACGTATGACAGATTCCATTCAAGCAGCAAGGATAAGGTTAAAATAACTGAACTGAGATTTCAGAGCTTATACTTTAAGTGTAGTCAAGTTATCTGGCTTGAAACAAGTAACAAACCAAACACCAATACTCACTGGAGGAATATAGAATCCAGAGTCTCTACATGGCATTCATAATGTCTTAATAAAACCCAAAATTGTTACACATAAACAGAAAAAAAATGCTCAAGAGAAAAGGCAACCAATGGAGACCAAGCCCAAGATGAGCCAGCTGCTAGAATTAGCACATAAGTATTTTAAAGTAGCTATTTTAACGATGCTGAAGGATTTAAGTGCAAATGCTTGGAACTCTCAGCAAAGAAATGGAAATTATACATATATAAAGCAAATAAAAATTTAAGAACTAAAAAATAAAATATCTGAAAAACTTCACTGGGTAGACTTAACCGTGGATGGGAAATGACAGTCAGTGAACTCGAAGACAAAGCAATAGAGATTATCCAATCTGAAGGATGAATAGAAAAGTGACTATGGGTGGTGGAGAGGAGAGAAACAGAACCTTAGGGATCCATGATAAGGTATCACAAGCTTTAATATACCTGTAATTGGAGATTCAGAAGGAAAGGGGAAAAAGAATGAAGTAGAAAAAAAATCTGAAGACATTAGGGCTAAAAATTTTGTTAGTAAAATATATAAATTTACAGATTTAAAATATCAGCAAATCCCAAATAGAAAAAAACAAAGACTACACACAGGCACAAGACAGTCAAACTGCTAAAAACCAAAAAGAAAATCTTGAAAACAGCCAAAGAAACAGAATGACAATAATTCAAGTGAACGACGACTTCTCACCAGAAACAATAGAGGCATCAGAAGATAGTGAAATGACGTAATATAAGTGCTGAAAGAGGAAAAAACCAAACTGTCTATCAACCCACATACTATATCCAGCAAAAGTAAACTTTAAGAGTGAAAGCAATATAACTATTTGAAAATGTAGCCTTTGTGGAGCAATAAGTCATTTGTAAGGACAGCCCAAACACATTACTGAAACAACCGGTATTTACTGAATTTCAAAATAAAAACCAAGAAATACCTTATAAACTTACTCTGTAAAATTATTTCTCATAATAAACAGACTCACATTTCCCAGGTTAAGATGCAAAATAACCCCTCTCCTGAGAAAAAGAATAAAGAAATCATACTTTATAAAATGTTTGCAGCAATAGGTATAAAGTTTTTGGCATCTAAACTTCCACTAGCTAAAATGATCTAGGAGGGTTAATTCCTTAAGGATTCTAAATAGCAGAGTACATACAGTACTACAAAACATAAGTAAACATATTGGAAAGGTTTATAAAATGTGCCATATTCTTTCCTTTCTTAAACAATTTTTGATTTCTCAGTAACTACAACAGTGAAGAGTACTAGGCACTGGTTAATGGCTCACTCAGACTACAAGTTATGCTTCATATTCAGTGCAGTTTATCATGGTGGATGTTTCCAGGACCATAAGAGTATACAAAAGCTAACTGTTTAACACGAGACCATGTCTCCAGATTAAAAAAACAAACAAAAACAAAGAATGCAACTGGTTATATAGGTCTTATGAAAATTCTGGGCATTTATGCGACAACTAGATAAAAGTATTTAAAACTGGGACTATCATCATCTATTTAATCTACCAAGCATACATTTAATGAGTGCCTAGTATGCAGGAGATACCACGCTGGAGATAGTACAAGTATTAGAGTCAACGTCCTTGCCCTGCAGATCACAGACATTGCTAGGTTAAAGGCACACAAATACAAGCTTATAAGTTAGATAACTATTTTAACTTGCCCATTATTTTATCTTCTGTCTACGTTCTTCTGCACTGGGTCTGCTGCCTGCCATCTCTCTTGTGGCTATCACAGCCACCGTTTTTGTCTCTTTCACATCATGGCAAAGCAGAGCATGGGAACATGGTACATTAGAAAAAACTGTAGAGAGCAAAGATCAAGAAAAATAGGTAGGGCCCACATCATGAAGTGCCTTATAGGCCATTAAAATTTGGGGATTTTATCTTAAGAACAATGGGAAGCCATTGAAGGATTTAAAGCTCAGAGGTAGGAAAGGTGACATGATCAAGAAATCACGTGTGTATAAAAAATGGCTATTGTACGGAAAAAGGGTAAAAGAATATATGAGAAGACCAGTTAGAAAACTACTGCTGTAGTCCAGCCAGGAAATGGTAATAGCTTGTACTGTGGATAGCAATGGAGACTAAGTAGAGAGAAGTGGAAAACCTTAAAGGATATTTAGGAAGTAAAAACATATAGAAATTTGGTGATGGATTAGAAATTGGGGTAAAAGCGAAGGAGGTGTCAAGGCTGATTTCTGATTTGATCAACTGGACAGTGGTTTCATCTCTGAATTAGGAAACAAGGGGAAAAATCAAAGAGTACAAACAAAGGGAAGATTACAGGCTTGTTTCTGAACCTGTGGAATCTCGGGTACCTTTAAAACATCCAAACAGAGATATCATACAGGGAGTTGTGGTATACGGGTCTAGCGCTCAAAGGACAGATCTGACCTGCAGAGAAAAATGTGAGAGGCATCTTTGATACTGGTGTTAATTAAAACCTGAGTGTGAATGAGATAATCCTACCATACAATTTAAACATATCACTAGTTATATTATAGATAAAACATTATATAATAATTATTAATTTTTTCACAATGGTCAACATTCTATCCTCAAAAAACTGAAGAGCAAGTTTAAAGATGGATTTTCAAATATCTTAATGAATTTTTTGTTCAGAAAACATTTTAATGTGGCATTATCCTGTAATGAAACTTTAAAAAATGTTTAAGAAAGAAAACATGTAAACCGTTTAAAAAGCCAGCAAGTGCTACAAAGCTCATCAGGGAAACTTTCCCTGCGTCATGTCTCTACACCTTTGATTCCTACTCTGTTTCTCCACATTCCTACCTATTATTGGAGGTGGGGCTTGGTGGTGAATGAATCATGGGGGCGAATTTCTCATAAATGGTTTAGTGCCATTTATGAGAAAATAAAGATTTACCTTTATTTTATATACCATACCTCTCCACTGCTATACTCCTCTGCCCAGTTGCTTATTTTACAATTTTTGTTTAATCAATATTATAATACATTTTTCCCCCTATAAATACTGTTACCCTAGATACTTAGTCAATAATGAGGGATGGACTAAATCTCCATGGTCCCTTCCTGTAGTGGTACTTAGGGAAGAAAAGTATAATTTTAATTTAAAAAACTATAGAATATTAATCATATGTGACCAAAGCTGGTACTCAACCAAGTCTGATAAAATAACAAAGCTTTTGTAATTCTAACACTAGGGAAAATGGGGAGAAATGGGAGGGAGGGGACAAGGGAGAAACATGACTATTGTACTTAAGTTATAGATTTAGATTAGACGTATTATTTTCTAGAAAACAAGCTGCCTTGATATTAAAAACAAAACAAAACACCAAAACAATGACTATAAAAACATGGCAATGTCTGTGAAAAACTGAAGCTAACTGCTCTTGACTAGTCTCCTCTTCCCCAGTACACCAAGCCAGATGGGATAGTTTTCTAAAACTTTCCCAAAAAAGGTAATTTTTGTGTAGTTTAAATTGTTGCAAGTCTAGACAAATTTCAGCTTTCAATTTACTTTAAAAGGTTATAATATAGTTTGGGTATTATCCCCCTCTAAATCTCATGCTGAACTGTGATTCCCCGATGTTGGAGGTGGGGCCTGATGGTGAATGAATCATGAAGGTGGACTTCTCATAAGTGGCTTCGCGCCATCCCCTTAGCGCTGTCCTCGCGATAGTAAGTTCTTGTGAGATATGGCTGTTCAAAAGTGTGTGGCACCTCCTGTCTCTTGCACCTGCTCTATGTGATATCCAGGTTCCCCCTTTGCCTTCTGCCACGGCTGTAAGCTTCCTGAGGTCCCACCAGAAGTGGAGCAGATGCCCAGCACCATGCTTCTTGTACAGCCTGCAGAACCATGAGCCGATTAAACCCCTTTTCTTTCTGAATTACCTAATCTTGGGTATGTCTTTACAGCAATGCAAGAATGGTCTAACACAGAAAACTGGTACTGGGAATAGGGCACTACTATAAAGACACTTGAAAATGTGAAAGCAACTTGGGAACTGGATAACAGGCAGAGGTTATAAGAGTTTGCAGGACTCAGAAGAAGACAGGAAGATGAGGGAAAATCTGAAAATTCTTAGAGACTGGTTAAATGGTTATAATCAAAATCTTGACAGTGATACGGACAGGGAAGGCCAGGGTGATAAAAACTAAGATGGAAATGAGGAACTTATTAGGAACCAGAGCAAAGTCATCCCTGTTATGTCTTAGCAAAGAGCTTGGCTGTATTGTGTTCATGCCCTAGGGATCTGTGGAAGTTTCAACTTAAGAGTGATGATTTAGGGCATCTGACAGAAGAAATTTCTGATGTGGCCTGGATGTTTCTAATAACCTATACTCAGATGTTGGAGCAAAGAAATGACTTAAAGTTGGAAGTTATATTTAAAGGTGAAGTAGACCTATAAAAGTTTGGAAAACATGCAGTCTGGCCATGTGGCAGAGAAAGAAAAGGCTTTTTAGGGAGAGGAATTCAAGCAGGCTGTGGAGTAACCACTTGCTATACATTGGCCTGACTAAAAAGGAGCCAAGTGCTAACAGCCAAGACAATGGGAAAAAGGCCTTGAAGGCGTTTCAGAGATCTTGCAGCAGCCCCTCCCATCACAGGATCAGAGACCAGGAGGAAATAATGGTTCAGGTGGCCAGGCCCAGCCCTGCACAGCTCAGGACACTGCTCCCTGAATCCAGGCCGCTCCAGCTCTAGCTGTGGCTCAAAGGGCCCCAAGAACAACTTGGGATGCTGCTGCTTTGGAGAATGTAAGCCACCATAAACCCTGGCAGCATCTATGGTGTTAAGCCTGCAGGTGTGCACAGTGCCAGAGTGAAGGCGGCTTGGCAGCCTTCACCTAGATTTCAGAGGATGTGTGAGAAAGTTTGGGGGGCCAGGCAGAAGCCTGCTGCAGGGGCAGAGCCCTCACAAAAAAACCTCTACTAGGGCTGTATGAAAGGAAAATGTGTAGTTGGAGGCCCCACAGTCTCCACGGGGGCACTGCCTAGTGGGGCTGGGGAAAGGGACCCCTGTCCTCCAGACCCTAGAATGTTAGGTCCACCAGCAGCTTACACCTTGTGCTAGAAATAGCTGCAGACACTCAACTCCAACCCATGAGAACACTTGTGGTGGTTGAACCCTGCAGACACAGGCAGGGCTGCTCAAAGGCCTGGAGGTGGGACATGGAGTCAAAGGAGATTATTTTGGAGATTTAAGATTTAATGACTGCCCTACTGGGTTTTAAACCTGTATGAAGCCTGTACCCTCTTTCTTTTGGCCAATTTCTCCCTTTTGGAATGGGAATGTTTACCCCATGCCTGTATCCGCATTGTATCTTGAAAGTGAATAATTTGTTTTGATTTTATAGGCTCATAGGTGAAAGGGACTTGGCTTATCTCAGATGATACTTTGGACTTTTGAGCTAGGCTGAAATGAGCTGAAACTTTTGGAGGACTATTAGGAAGAAATGATTATATTTTGAAATGTGAGAAGAACATAGATTTGGAGAGGCAGGGGCAGAATAATATAGTTTGGATGCCGTCCTCTCTAAATCTCATGTTGAATTATGATCCCCAATGTTGGAGATGGGACCTGGTGGGAAGTGAATGGACCATGAGGGTGGATTTCTTATGAATGGTTTAGTGCCACCTGCCTTGGCACTGTTCTCATGATTGAGTTGTCATGAGGTCTGGCTGTTAAAAACTTTCTCCTCCCTTGCTTCCGCTCTTGCCATGTGACACAATGGCTTCCCCTGTGCCTTCGGCCATGATTGTAAGCTTCCTGAAGTCTCACCAAAAGGTGAGCAGATGCTTAGCAACATGCTTCCTGTACAGCCTGCAGAACCAGGAGCCAATTAAACCCTTATTCTTTCTAAATTACCCAGTCTTGGGTATTTCTTTATAGCAATGCAAGAACAAACTAACACAGGCTAACATAAAAAAAAAAATTCAGAAAAAAAAGGCTATCATCTTCTGATGTAAAAATCTAACATGCAAATAAAGTAAACAAAATACCTATATATCAAGAGCATTTACTTTAAAAAAAAATGGCACAAAAATTTTGAATAAAAGATTAGGGAACAGTATACAAACTATAGAGCTGGATTTATTACAGGTATCTCAGTTTAAAGTAAACTTATTAATGTACTTCCATTATATTAATAGTTAATGGAGACTACTTATACTATTATCTCAATAGATACTAAAAGCACATTTAGGAAAATTTAAGTCTTACTTTTGGGAGAAAAAAACTTGGCTTCAGTTCCAGAATGATAGTGTACTGAGCTAGTTCAGAACTTCCTCTGTTATGAAAAACCAAAAATAACGAAAAAATGATTGACTTTGTTTTGTAACAGCAGAGCTTGCAAGAAAAGAATTCCCTAGTGCCAGAAACAAAGACAGAATTAAAAGCCACTATAACAAGTGTTTAAGTTAAAATACTGTGGTGATGTGTGGGGGAGAAGAGTTTCGAAGGAGAGAGAGATAGTTATTAGAACTAGATATACTGGAGCTGGAGTTTTAATGCTATGTGGAAAGAAGACACACTATTGGACCACATCAGGAAGACATTTTATTTAAATGAAATAGTTGCATAAATAAAGCCTAGATTCTGGAAGGTCCTTCCTTACTAGGAAAAAGCAGCTAAACCTCTATCCATTGCCACATAGGAGCCACAAGAACTGAAATTCACTAGAGCCATGAGTGGGAAGGAAACATCTCTCTCACAAAATTAAAGACATGCGCCTGCACCATGCACAGGTGTGGAATCCAAATTTACACTACAGGTGTAAAAAAGAAACTTGAAATTAACAAAAAAATTGGTCTGAGGCTGGTAATACCATAGGATTCCTGGCAGAAACAAAAGCAAAACTGCTATGGACTTACTTCTGTAACCCAGGAAGCAAAGGATTTCTAGAGGTAAAACATGAAAAACAAATAACATCATATTGAAAATGAGCTCATGTTAAATAAAAGTCAAAAGCACAAAGAAATAATCCACCATGAGTAAAGATCAGGAACACTAATTAGATGATTAATATCTAAGAATGTAAAAGAATAGAACCTGAAAGAACCTATAAAATAAAAATATTTAAAATGACTGTGGAGATAAAAGGAAATCATAATAATAAGATATAAAGTGAAAAGGCAAGATTTGAAAAAGAATCAATGAAGACTTCTAGCAATCGTATCATCATAAAATGTAACAATCAATGAATAGGTTAAATAGCAGAAGGTACTTGAGACCACAGAGAAAGGTGAACTGGAAGATGGATAAGAGAATAGCAACCAGGAAGCAGCAGAGCTTATAAAGCAATGGAATATATGGAAGAGAAAATGAGAAACAGAATGAAAATACGTACTGCATCTAATAGAGGACTTGTACAAAGAAAGATGTGAAAGAATAAGGGAAAGGCGAAATTCAGAGATAATGGTTGAGACACTGACAGTATGTTTCTTTATAATATACTGAAAACCCGCATGCGCGCGCACACACACACACACCAAGTTCTGAAGAGAAAAATAAAAAGAAATCAGCAGCTAGATATATTGTAGTGAAACTGCAGAGTACCAAAGACAAAGATTTTATCTTTAAAACAATGAGAGAGAAAAGAGCCATAATCTACAAAGGAATAACTAGACTGACGAGCTTCTAATTAGTCATAGTCGATGCCAGAAGACAGAATAATACAAGTTGAGCATCCCTAAACTGAAGATACGAAATACTCCAAAAGTGAAAACTTTCTGAGTCCAACAGGATGCCATGAGTGGAAAATTTCACGTAAGTACTTAAGACAAACTTTGCTTCATGTACAGAATAACTTAAAACATTGTATAGAATTACCTTCAGGCTATGCGTATAAGGTGGATATGAAATATAAATCAGTATCGTGTTTAGACTTGGATCCCATCCTGAAGATACTATATATATACAAATATCCCCAAATCTGAAAAAATCCAAAATCCAAAACACTTTTGGTCCCAAGCATTTCTAATAAGGGATATTCAACTTATATATACACATTTCTGAGAGAACATAACTGCAGATCTAATTTAATTTGCAGACCCTATGATTCAGCAATTTCACTTCTAGGAACTTACTTGAGAAAACAGACAATCATGTAAAGATATATATATGAAAAGGCCTGGCATCGTGGCTCATGCCTGTAATCCTAGCACTTTGGGAGGCTAAGGCAGGTGGATCACTTGAGGTCGGGAGTTCGAAACCAGCCTGGCCAACATGGTGAAACCTCGTCTCTACTAAAAATACAAAAAATTAGCCGGGCTTGGGGGTGGACGCCTGTAATCCTAGCTACTTGGGAGGCTGAGATAGCAGAATCACTTGAACCCGGGAGATGGAGGTTGCAGTGAGCCAAGATCGCACCATTGCACTCCAGCCTGCGTGACAGAGCATGACTCTGTCTCAAAAAAAAAAAAAAAAAAAAGATATATATGAAAACATGTTTATTAGAGTATAATTTATAACATGATAAATACAGAAACAAGCTAAATGTTGTAAAGTATTAAGTTCATCTAAATGTACTGACATGGGCAGATGTTCATTACAACCGTTCAAGGGGGCAGAAGTATATGACTAAACAACGTATAATGTAATCCATTTACATATCGATAAAGACTCTCTACTATTACTTTATACCCATCAAGGCTAAAATGTGTTTCTTTTATTTATTTTTTTCTTGAGATGGAGTCTCCCTCTATTGCCCAGGCTGGAGTGCAGTGGCACAATCTTGGCTTACTGCAACCTCCACCTCCTGGGTTCAAGCGATTCTCCAGGCTCAGCCTCCCAAGTAGCTGGGACTACAGGTGCGCGCCACCACGTCCAGTTAGTTTGTGTATTTTTAGTAGAGATGGGGCTTCACCATATTGGCCAGGCTGCTCTCAAACTCCTGACTTTGTGATCCACCCACCTTGGCCTCCCAAAGTGCTAGGATTACAGGCGTGAGCCACTGCATGCGGCTAAAATGCTTTACACTGAAAACACACTACTTTTAAAAAGTAAAAATGAATTAAAAGTAAATAATAAAGACATGATTATTTCAGTTTTCAGCCATTAGAATGTTACAAATGTCATAATACTGGTGAATGAAATAATTTGAATAGTCAAGGTATCTGTAAAAAGTAATGTATGCTCTTTTGAACTGACAGGTGCATTTTTATAAATTACTGTAAAAAAAATCTATGGAAAGGTGAAAGTCTGTTTGTAGCAAATTAATCATATAAGAGATTTTGTTTTAATGCTGGAATTCATTTCAAACCAAACAAAAACAAACTCCTAAATTCTACACTACAAGAGTGAATACTCAACATCTGATGTCAAGATCTACAGATTAAGTCTGGAAAAATTTATTTGCTTTAGATCCATCCTCGCCTGCTATGGTCTGAATGGTCATGTCCCCTCAAAATTCATATGTGACATCCTATCCCCCAAGATGACAGTATTGGGAGGTGATCAGGTTTGAAGGAACCTACATGAATGGGATTAGTGGCCTTATAAAAGAGGCCCGAGGAAGCTCAGTTGCCCCTTCTACCATGCGAGGACATAGCTAAAAGGTGTCACCTACGAACCAGGGAGTGGGAACTCACCAGACATTCAATCTGCTGGTGCCTTGATCTTGGACTTCCTGGAATCCAGAACTATACGAAATAAACTTCTGTTGTTTATAAGCTACCTAGCTTATGGTATTTTGTTACAGCAGCCTGAATAAGATTATCATCTTATTTCTGTAACCTTGTTTAATGGTTGCTTATTTTGACAATCCACATCTATGTGTATAAAATGAAGCTGAGTCTCACTTTCAGTTAACCCCCAATTTTAGTCACAGAAGCACTGTGAAATCTTGCCTTTAATAAGGCCATACTAAGTTTTCTACAAACACCTGTTGAATGGCAGTTTCCTACATTTCTATGTGCTAAAGTAGAACTACCATTACCGTTACTTAGAAGGAAATAAGCATTTGGAATTCTCTAGGACATTAGGAAATATGATTAAATTAGGAGGTATCAGAACAGATTCAGTAATTCCAATTTTACAAAATCTATTTGAAAACCCAATATATTACTTTGTCATTTATCACTTCTCAAAGTGCCCTTCAATGGCTTTTGTTAAGTGTTACATGGAAAAATAAGTTTTTTTTTTTTTTTTGGCAATACGTTTGAAAACGCTATTACTTAAAGTTAAGGAAGTTTCTTTATTTCTGGACTTTAACCTCCACTGTGAATCTTTGGGTAGCCGCAACAGATGCAATATTTCCCAAATTTAGTTGGGCATGATCCTATTTACCCAAAAACATCTTGAGGTAGGAAGCACATAGGTAAACAGTGTCATGTAAGTAAGGTAATCAAAAGACAGCAGTACCCTTCTCTCTTAGGAATTTATGCTAAGGAAGTGATTCAACATAAGTTTAACATAGTTTTTTTTTTTTTTTTTGAGATAAGAGTTTCGCTCGTCACCCAGGATGGAGTGCAATGGTGTGATCTCGACTCATTGCAACCTCCACCTCCTGGGTTCAAGCGATTCTCCTGCCTGAGCCTCCTGTGAAGCTGGGTTTACATGTCTCTGTCACCACGCCCGGCTAATTTTTGCATTTTTAGTAGACACGGGGGTTTCTCCACGTTGGCCAGGCTGTTCTCGAACTCTTGACCTCAGGTGATCTACCCACCTCCGCCTTCCAAAGTGTTGGGATTACAGGTGTTAAACCACGTCTGGCCTAAGTTTAAAATAGTTTTCTAACAGTAAAAACCAAAAAAGAACCAAACAGCTTAACTTTTGGAAAGCAGCTTTTTGAACTGTAATTTATTAATACTTGACTATTATGCAGACATTAAAACTTATTAAAACCTCAGAAAACGCAAGGAAATAGTCATGTAATATTTGGTAAAAACAGAAAGACATTATCATGTAAAAAATTTTCACTGGGGAAAATTTTAAATTGGAGATAAAACAAAAAAGTATAGGGGTGGCGGATCATGGGAGCTTTGATTTATTAAAAAATAATGATCTTTAATTAACATCCAAATGTCTGTTAACACATCACTTGGTGAGGGGAATCCTCACCTCAGAGTGCAGTCTCTATAGATGTCAATTTGGCAATCTCTATCAAAATTAAAACTGCATTTATCTTTTCACTTCACAATTCTACTTTTATGAACCTGTTTGCAGATACAGTCACACAGAAAACTATATATATTTACCAAAGCATGTCTGTAATGATAAACAACCAAAAATTACTTAAGTATCTGTTAATAGTGATGTGTAAACTATGGTCATTCACAAGAGTATAATGTACTACACAGCCATTAAAAAGAATGAAGTGCTAATATGGAATAATCCCCAAGATACAATACTCAGTTAAAAACTACCACCACTAAGTGCAGAATAGTGTTCTGCATTCTCTTACATACAAGAACACACACACTTTTATGTGCACAGAATATCTTTGGAAGGATACACAAGAACTGGTAACACTGGCTGCCTTTAGGGAACACAATTAAGGGAGATTTACTCTTCGTTATACATCTTCTCTAATAAAAAACACATAAATAATTTAAATTAGAAAAACCTATTTTATTTAATACATTGTTTCTGTAATAAAAAATATTCAATAGAAAGTAAAAATAATGTGTTTTATATTTCATCTTACAATTTAGACTTGGGGAAATGAAGATGCTTCAAAGTGTTATGTAGTCTGAGATTACCTGAAGTTCTAAAATTGAGATGACATTTTATGACATGATTTTGTGACACGATCTACCGTCTAACATATTAAGTACTTATTTAATCAAAAGTTTTGAGATTTGCACAATCCAAAATGAGGCTTTAGAGAGTGCTTGTTTACCTACTTCTCTTTCGATTTCAGGATCAAATAAACAAACTGATGTGATAACATAAGAAGGCATACAGATACACTAATTAAGGTAAGTAGGTGTTTGTGTTCAAAGGGCATGATTGCATTTTAGATAGCAGAAGCTGAGACCAATTAGATGCACATAATTGAGGTTTTGATGAATGTTATAAAGAAACTAATATCCAGTAAAGGATACTGTAGAGAAATTTAAATTTTATCTAGACATCTGTCAACACTGGGAAGCAAGCAAATGGAGAAGCAGGATTTAACTTTTATGCATAAATGTAATTTGAACTCCAAAGTTTCAATGGGTTAAAATTTTGGGGTTAAAAAACATATACGTGTATGTATGGCTCTTTACGTATGTATACACACACAAATATATAAATATATATATATTTAATCTCTCACTCTGTATATATAGAGAAACAAAATATACACCTGAAGAAAAGTTAGAAAATAAGCATTGTTTTAAGTGACTGCATAACAGTCCATCAGGTCAATATATTACTATTTAGCCAGTCTCGTAAACAAATAATTAGGTTGTTTCCAATTTTTCTCTAGAAAGCTATGCAAAAAGTTTTTTGTACATGGACAATTTCCGTATTTAAATTATTTCCTCAGAACATGACTTCATATTCACAACGTCAAGGCAACAATATGAAGGTCAACCTTTAGATTTTATCTTTATTTTATAAAGACTTAAAGGGGTCATTCCCCACTTAATTTTTTCCTAATGCCTATGTAATATCCTGCTTGCTAGCACTAAGTTAGTGTTTCTCCATTCTGGATGCACATCTGAATCACTTGGGGAAGAAACTGGTAACAATGATATGATTATCTGAGGAAGAAGAGGGAATCTGGGAGAATAGGGGCTGGGCAGGAAGGCTTAAGAGACTTTCTCTTCACTGCACACTTTTTTGTGCTTGTTGAATTATGTATTATATTTCTGTGTTACCTAGTAAAAGAGGGAAGTAAGGGGAAGGAGTAAGGTGGAGAAAGCATCAGCAGCAGCAGCAACAACCCAGCAGCAGCAGCACCTACAGAACTTTGAAACGCACAGTCCAAAGTTGGGGAGGTAACTCAAACCTAATAATGAGTATTAGAATTTCTGGACGTAGGACCTACATACTCATCTCTGTTACTCAAAGTAAAAACAAGATACTCCACCAGTAACTGTGATGGGAAGTTAAGGTAGAGAACCATGGAATCAATAATTCCACTTTACAAGTCTGATGATGTTCAAAACAGGTAAATCTTAGAGCAAACAAAGTTGAGTGTGCAAGCAGGAGCCAAAACCTTAAAAGCTCCTTAAGATTTAAGATATGGTACAAAAACGACAACTCTCTCCTCATCAAGAAAAGGGTGTGTTTCCTAGACCAGCATTTTTTAGTTTGGTCTGTAGACCATCTGAAACAAAATCACTGGGCTTCATCCTGGACCTACTGAATCAAAGTCCCTAAGTATAAAGTCCAAGTATGTTCACTGATTCATCTCTGAATCCACTGTGATGAGCCCTCTCATGACAACTGCTCATCTGAATGTTTCTTCAGGTAAAGTTTACTCCAGTTCTCATAAGACTTCTAGTTGATAACACAGTAAATGAAAGGCAGGGAAGGGACTAATCAAAAACCAAGATGACTATGGTCAAAGGATCACATATAAGAGGTGCTTATAGTAAAGTATTGATTTAAGGAAGGAAAACAGAGATGGAAAGGAGTGTGGAATTTCATGAGTTTAAAAAACTAGGTGAAAGGCAATGAAATAAAAAGAATTACTAAAATGAAGTCAGTTACCAACAAGCCTACAACAGGAATGGTTAGAAACTTTTATGTAACTTGATTCAACGGGAAAGAAGTAACTAGGGGAAGAAAAAATTACCTCTATTAAGTATACACAAACAGGTTCTGCAGCTACTATATATTTAAGAATGTAGGAAAATGTAGTTGTACAATAAACACATGTGGATCACCATAGGTCAGCTAAAAATGAAGCTTATTATAAAATAAAAGCTGTTTTTGGGCAGGTAAATTTATGAAAAATCTTTTACTATCAAGAAGGTGCCATACAAAGTAAATGGTGGAGCAAAGCTAAATTCCCAGAGATCTAACCTTTAAAAATAAAAGGAATAACTAGTAACGTATCTCACATAAACTCCTCAATTTACATAATTTAAACTTGACAAAGTATTGGCCTTTACTATTAAAATCTTAACAAAGAAAAGGAACCAATGAATAAATAAAATGTTACTCTGAGACAGGCATAAACTTTCCTGAAGAGTAGAGTTTCCTAAGAGTAGGATTAAAAGAAACAGCATTTTACCTTAGCCATGCATGCTTCTAAAATTTTCTGGTGAAAGAACATGTTAATAGTTTAAAACAGAGATAACCTAATGTTGCTAAATATTTCCACCTCAGTTCCATAAGTGCACACTGTCTTATCTAACTAGATGAGACAATTATGATATAATGTATATAAAAAAGTATTTGATACATAGTGATAGCTGGTTAAGTGTAAATTCTAGGATTCCATGGGTTCATTTACGAAGTTTAATATGCTACTTACTTGCAGTAACTTCTTGGGCAAATCATTTAATTTCTCTGTGCCTCAGTTTCCTCATCTATAAAATGGTGATGACAGAGTAGCTACTTCATAGGATTGTTATGAGAATTAAATGAGTAATCCATGTAAGATAATAAAAAAGAGTACATAGTAAGTACACATGTAAATAAAATATCAATGCTATCATTTCATTCTTCGTAAAATGGAGAAAACAACTCGAAGAGCTTCAAGGATTAGTGACAACATAATTAAACTCAATTGCATTATATCTGTCCTGCCTACAGCAAAAAGTACAAACTGCTAGTAGTAGTAATTATTTATTCTAAATATCATGGACTTCCACAAAGTACAAAGGAACAAAACCTTACAGGGCTGCACATTACCCTGGTTGCAGAACACTGTAGGGCTGGATTGAGCCTTTAGGGCCTTCCTTTTCAATGTATATGGGACAAAAAACTTGCAGTTGGGGAAATCTGACAAAGCTACATGACAAACTCAACAGTACTACGTTGTGCAAAGTACTAGATAAGTGGCATAAACTGTGTTATAATAGGTGTTTAAAGGGATCTCGCTGGGCTGAGGAGGAAGTGGGAAAGTATTGAAGCATAGGAACTTAAAGTATAAAAGAAGACAAGTAAGGCAGATTCTGAGGATCGTGTCACCTGTCTTGCAGGAGGGACAAAGAAGAAAGAAGGGGATTATGAAGAAGGTACTCAGGATGGGGAGTAGTTACAGGAGAAGATGAGAAGATGAATGAAGGTTTCAAGGTATAGTGGTCTTTATCCAAGAAGACCTTGAGATATGCTAATGCTAAGGTTTTAACATATGTCAAACTATATATACATCATTTTATCTTTGCCCCATTCTTATATGAGTTTTGTTGGAACAAATTTAATTACGCTAACAAAGTAAGCTGGGCATGGTGGCACACGCCTGTAGTCCCAGCTACTCGGGAGGCTAAGGAAGGAGGATCCATTGAGCCCAGGAGTTCAAGGATGCAGTGAGCTATGATTGCGCCACTGCACTCCAGCCTGGGTGACTGAGATCTTAGAAAAAAAAAAAAAAAAAGACATAAAATATGGTTCACACCGAATATCAAACAATAGTAGGAAGAAATACATAAAATTCACTTCTCAACCACATTAGGATTCTTCCTTAGCTTGTGTACAAGAATGTAAGGAGATTTTTCCATTTCAACATACGCTAAAAGCAAATTCCGGTTTCTAAAGTAACCATTAGAGGTAAAATTTTTTTCTGTAAATCATAAAATCCTGAATTGGACAGAATTCTAGGAAGTTACCTTGTAAAAGTATAATTCAAGATATCTGAAAAATGCCTTGGTCAGCCCAGTCGTCTCCTTGTTAGACTTCCTCTTCTCCCAGTCAATCCAATTTACCTCTTAAAACCAAGCCCTGGTCACAAAGAAAATTCTTTACATGAAAAATATTAGTTCCCAGCCGGGCGCGGTGGCTCACACCTGTAATCCTAGCACTTTGGGAGGCCGAGACGGGTGGATCATCTGAGGTCAGGGGTTTGAGACCAGCCTAGTCAACATGGTGAAACCCTTTCTCAACTAAAAATACAAGAAGTAGCTAGGCATGGCAGGCGCCTGTAATCCCAGCTACTCTGGAGGCTGAGGCAAGAGAGTTGCTTGAAACCAGGAGGCGGAGGTTGTAGTGAGCTGAGATGGCGCCACTGCCCTCTTGCCTGGGCGACAGAGTGAGACTCCATCTCTGAATGAATGAATGAATGAATGAATGAATGTATGTTAGTTCCCAAGCAGAGAGACTATTTTTCACTGGTGTATCCTAACTACTTAGTATATGTCAAGTGGATGCTCAGTAAATATTTGTTGCAATAAGTCTCTAAATAAAGATCAGAATACATATAGCTTTTAGACTACTGTAAAAAGTGTTTATCTATCACCCCAAACTCAAGAGTTTTCCTTAACCTCAGCTATAAGTCAGTGCTGCTATATCTGTTTTGAAAATGTAAATATGCTCCATCACGATTGATATGAAAGAACAATTTGAACATTAAGTGAATTTTGCTGTAATTTCATTTGTAAGAAACACTAGGTGAACACAAAAAGCCATATCGAGCTAAAACGAATATACCAAATGTATATTCATATGAATATACCAAATGTATATTCATATGAATATACCCAAAGTAAACATGAACACATCTGAAACATTTACCACCTACCTTAGCTTAACAGATCTGCAAGTTATTAATCACACCCAGCCACATTACTGATTTCAAAAAACTCTTTCTTGACTACTTTTTTTTTTTTTTTGAGATGGAGTGTCGCTCTGTCGCCTAGACTAGAGTGCAGTGGTGCGATCTTGGCTCGTTGCAACCTCTGCCTCCTGGGTTCAAACAATTCTGCCTCAGCCTCCCGAGTAGCTAGGATTACAGGTGCATACCACCATGCCTGGCTAAGTTTTTGCATTTTTAGTAGAGATGGGGTTTCACTGTGTTAGCCAGGATCATCTCAATCTCCTGGCCTTGTGATCCACCCACCTCTGCCTCCCAAAGCACTGGGATTACAGGCATGAGACACGGCGCCCAGCCATGACTACTTTACAATAACTCACAACCTGCAACTCTTCCTGTGTTCCCTTCCATAAGCAAACTTTAGGTCTTATTCAGGGAAAAGTACAATATTCATTGTAGTGTTTACATATTTCTTAATTTATTTTACATATTTCTTAATGTATTTATTTCTTAATTTATTTAACATGAATAAAATTGTTATCTGTAAGCTTTTTTTATTTTTTTTGAGATGGAGTTTTGCTCTTGTTGCCCAGACTGGAGTGCAATAGCGTGATCTTGGCTCACTGCAACCTCCACCTCCCGGATTGAAGCAATTCTCCTGCCTCAGCCTCCCGAGTAGCTGGGATTACAGGTGCCTGCCACCACACCCGGCTAATTATTCTGTAGTTTTAGTAGAGACGGGGTTTCATCATGTAGGCTAGGCTGGTCTCGAACTCCTGACCTCAGGTGATCCACTCGCCTTGTCCTCCCAAAGTGCTGGGATTACAAGCCTGAGCCACCTCGTCTTGCCTTATCTTTTTTTTAATGTTCACAGGTGACGTTTCCAGGTGTTATACCCATAATTCCATTTTTTCCCCATAAGCCCTGTGTGTTTTTTTGCGTGACTTTGCATAGCATGGTGATATTTAGGAACATGCCTCTGGCTCAACAACTGACTATTAACATTAACCTCTCCAGGATGCCAAATGGGATGGCAGAATGTTTCAGTCTATCTATTTAGTTGTCAATATGATGCTAACAGTTTCTTTTTCTTTCTTTCCTTCTTTATCTTTCTCTTTCCTTCTCTCTCTTTCTGAAACAGGGTCTTGTTCTGTCACCCAGGCTGGAGTACAATGACACAATCATGAATCATTGCAGCCTCAACCTCCTGGGTTCAAAGGATCTTCCCTCCTTAGCTTCCTGAGTAGCAGGGACTACTGGTGCACACTACCACAACTGGTTAATTATTACATTTTTTTGGTAGGAGCTCCCTGTATTGCCAAGGCTGGTCTTGAACTCCTGGATTCAAGTCATCCTCCCACCTTGGCCTCCCAAAGTACTGGGATTACAAGTGTGAGCCACTGTGCCTGGCCCAGCTTCTTCTTATTAATTACAATTTCTCTCTTCTGTGAAATGGCTGACATTATCACACTGCCATGAATTACTCTTAAATAATATCTTTACCACAGAAAGAAGTGTTGATAATGTAGTCAGAATAGCTGGATGATGCTATAATAGTTTTGAATTAAAGCAAATTTTAAAACCTTTTGACTTCAAAGAACATTTCAAAATTACACATAAAATAAGAATCATATTACCTAAGTACATATACTATTTAAATACCTTTTACATTATTGACATATTATACAAGTATCATATCATATACCAGTTAGGTAATACTTGATGCACTTCAGATTTAATTAACTTTAAAAGAATTTATAAATGTTAATTTAACAAAGTTTTTAAACTTACTTTTTACAGTAAATTATTGGAATTATATTTCTTGGAGCATGATGTTACAATTCTATCAAGGCAAAGCAAACTTTACTTAATCTCCATTTAAGATAAAAATGAGATAACTATAATTAATCTTTACCATAAACTTTATCACAAAAGTTATAATACTAAATCATTTCACACAGATAATCAGTTATCTGCAAAAATAATATAATCCAAATGCTACTTATTTTAAGTTAGCTATTATGTTCAGATTTAGAGTGATTTAAAACTTAAAGGGAGCAAATGATTATGTTACTAAAAACTAGATTTCTTAATTTTATAAGCCTACAATAATTTACTTTCTAAAGAATAACAATAAACATTAATAAATAAAGTAGCATAATAATCCACACTACTTCCTCTTAAAGAGAAAATTTCCCATTTTCTCATTTAACGCACTGCCTTAAGGCCATGAATGCTGACAATTTCTGATGGTTAACAGGCTTACCAGTTATAAGTTCTTCTAAAAGGAATGTGCAAGTCGGCCACACTTGGCAATTTATGTATTGTGGTTTTGTGGTAGGTACTACATTTTCTAAGGATCAAGAAAAGTGCAATAAATCTAAGACGGAATGGTTATACTTCATCAAAACATATTATATAACTGACTACCTTTTGTGTATTTTATAATTCATATCTCATTATTGTTTTGCAATACATTATTGTTCACTGCCCTCTTTCACTCTAATTTTTGGATAATCTATCCTGTGCATAAATATCACCTATAAAAGAAAACAGGAGCTAAGTATGATAATAAGTTCCTATTTATGGGTAAAAGGGAAAGGGCACCCGAAGGAACCAATTTTCATCTTACATCAACCATAAACATTTATAACAAACCAATTAATGCAACGATGTGGAGAAATTTTAATAATTTGGTTAAATATTAATTTAAAATGGCACCTTAACATTCAGAGAAAGTTATAAGTATCACCAGCTGGGCACGGTGGCTCACGCCTGTAATTCCAGCACTTTGGGAGACCGAGGCGGGCTAACCACCTGAGGTCAGGAGTTCAAGACCAGCCTGGCTAACATAGTGAAACCCTCTCTCTACTAAAAACACAAAAATTAGCTGGGTGTGGTGGCAGGCGCCTGTAATCCCAGCTATTTGGGTGGGTGAGGCAGGAGAATCGCTTGAACTCGGGAGGCGGAGGTTGTAGTGAGCCGAGATTGCGCCATTGCACTCCAGCCTGGGTGACAAGAGCGAAACTGTCTCAAAAAACAACAAAGAAGTATCACCCAACTGATCCCCATGCAGTTTCAGTTCCTTACTTGATCCCATGTTTTTTCCTGTTCATCTCATATAATTCTGCTCATTTTCTTTCTAATGTCATGGCCCTCAGCTGCCTTTTCCCATAGTCCCATAGTGGACTACTGACCAGCTGCTAAGGGAGAGGGGTGTGTGTGTGTATGCACGCGCACGCGCGTGTGCGAGCATGTGCACAACAGCACTAGGAGTATGATAATTAGTCCACAAGTTAGACAAAGTGTACATGGATATTTGCTACTACTAATAAGGTACCAGAGTTCTGGCTTTCTATCCATCTATCCATCCACCCATCCACCCCTTCCTCCCTCTCATGATCTATCCAGCTATATGAATTAAAGCATCTAATCTAGAAAAAACACACATGTGTTCAAAGTGGCGTAAACAAGAACGGTCATCCCAGTGTGTGTTTCTAAAAACAACCTCAATGGCCATCTAGGAGGAATAAATAAGTACACTATTACATAGTCACACTAAGGAACACCATGCAGCTTTTTTGTTGTTGTTATTGTTATTTAGTGGAATATGATATCCAAATAATTATATGGACCTATAAGCTATTATTGATTGAAAAACAATCAAGATGCAGATTCCATGTATAACACCTTTTGTGTAAAAATAAAGATACACAAAAGATGTATTACATTAAAAAGCTTTTAAAAAATGTTTTGTCCTTTCCTATGATGCCGAAAATAGATGTATTTTAAACAGATATTTTTATATGATTGTATAGGAAGTATTCTGAAAGTATACACACACTAATTATTCTGGAGAAGCGGCTGAGTAGAATGATACATGGATGAAAGGTATTCCAAGGAGGTTTAGTCATCTGTTCCAATTTTTATAATAATACATTGCATTACTATCAAGTTATTCCTTACGTACTTCTCCACAACATTACTTGTATTCTGATATGCAGATAGAGTAAGAATAGAACAGAATGAGTTATTTGAAAGTAACCGTATTAGCCAACCACAGGTACTTTCAAATAACTCAAAGCCTGTGTTGTCCATGCTAAAACTGTTATGGATATGCAGTTTACAGCTGCAGCACTGACCAATCATCAGGATGCTTGATAGATGAGATTTACAGTTACTTTCTAACTTAAATGTTACTTATGAATTTATATATGTAGGTCCATCCATGATTAACCATGTCTAAGCTTAGTGTCATAATTTGTAATCCTTGTTTAAAACAAAGAAGCCAGGTGACTTTTTTTTTTTTTTACCTAAAGGCTAACTCAGGGTAAACTATTTATTACTCAAGCACTTAAACTGACTAAGTATTACACATCTACCAATGAGATAGTTTAATTAATTAAAGGAAAGAGGTATGGGGTGGTAGAAAGAGAAGTAGGCTTATTGTTGCTATTAAATGTAAGAGTCCCCCAATAAACACAATATCTTTATGGAAAGTTGTTGTACTATCATACACAAAGGTGGACAAGACACACTGCTTTCTCTGAGCCTAGAGTATAATCACTTTGGTTCTACACTTACTATGAGCCAAGTCCTGTGCTAAATGCCTTAAATATGTATTATTTCAGTTACTTTTTACAATATTCCTGTAGTGAGGATCAAGTGAGAAGCTGAAGGTAAAACTCTTTACACAATGCCTGACAGAGTAAATGTCCCTTATTAGGCATTACTACTGCCTAACCTCTAACTTCATCAATTCAACCTTCACTCTACGGTAGTCAGCTTTTCAAAAGATTCACTGATTTAACATGTACCAGTTCTGAGAAATCTTCAACGGATTCCCACTGCCTACTAAAGTCCAAACTTCTTCATCTGACATTCAAAAACATGTCATAGCTCCATCTCCCATCACACCCCTCTATCCAACTATTCTCTATGCGTACTGGACTGCTCACAATTTCTATAATATATTAAATGCTTTCATCTTCATAACTTAGAAATACTCTTGCCACTTTCTCTAAAGAATTTTATCTATCCTTCATGGTTCAGTAAAAACATTACCTTCTCCACAAAGCTGATTCTCTCCAGTACTCTTAAGTATGCTGTACGCATCTCTACTATGACACTTTCATACTACTTGTCTGTAAGCTCACTAAAACAAGGTTTCTTCATTTCTACATCCCTGCTGTGTCTAGCATACTGTTGTACACACAATTTACATTGAATAATGGAGAAAAATTTCACCATTAATAGCACCACTGAAAATAACTAAGACTTGATATTTATATGTAATTCCTTCTTTAATTTCTACTTCAATTCACACAACAGTGGTAATGACCCTAACTAGTAGCTCCCTTTCCAGCTCTAATTAAACACTCAGTGACACATAATTCTTTCAACACCAAACAAATAATGTGGCACACAATCAGTGAACTAACACTGACTAAATTGCCAGATATTAAATTCATTATGCATTAATACTGCAGAAAGGGATATAAGGAAGGAGTTAAGCACATGCTAGAATATTAGGATTGCCTTTTAAATTCACAATTGGGATACAAAATTCCTCTTCAATTTTGGGTAATCTCTAACCTAGATGAACTGAACTTTAAAATCAAAAGACATGTATGATTATCCATCCATTTAGTAAATAAATTCACCTTAATCAGGGATTTTGTTTCCGCATCTATATAAATTGGTAAAAGGAATATCCTTAAAAGCTAATTGATCTTGGCCCTCTAGCCATTCATGAGTAGCTTTCTCTTGGTTAAAATCTAAGGCATTAGGAAACCTCAGTTTTTGGTTTTGCTGTTACACTTCAGGATGATTCCGACCATTTATAATTTCCTTTGCTAGGTTCTTTTGGGTAATCAAGTAAAAAAATTAGCAAATATTAGTTATACACTTAGTTTAAAAATATAGGTAAATTCTTCAGGTAAAGTACTATAAAACATTGCTTGATTCTATCCAGAAATAATATGCATAATTTCCAATTACTGAAGAATATATTAACCTCTTTTTTTTTTTTTTTTTTTTTTTTTGAGACGAAGTCTCACTCTGTTGCCCAGGCTGGAGTGCAGTGGCGCAATCTCAGCTCACTGCAACCTCCAACTCCCTGAGTTCAAGTGATTCTCATGCCTCAGGCTCCCAAGCAGCTGGGACTACAGGCTCAGGCCACCGTGCCTGCCTGATTTTTTTGCATTTTTAGTGGAGGCAGGGTTTCACCATGTACAAATATATTAACTTTTTAGGTAAAGGCATTAGTAGTGTAGAATAGTTGAGGATCTCAGGAAGAGGGAAGTAGTTTCATTAATCGAATTCCCTATACTGCTTGTACTCAATGTAAACCTTTTAAAGAAAGGCAGTTTTGTTGTTGTTGTTTTTCAATTTTTTTTTTTGTACGTTTATAGGGCTTCACTCAGTAGCATTTCAAATTTATTTTTCTTATGTTTTTGCATTAGTTTGCTAATACTAGCAAACAAGTTAAATTAGAAATATTCAGGCAAAGGTATGTTAAACTCAATACTAGCTGCATGTTACCTAGATGTTAGTGTTACTATACTTTAAAGCAAGATGACTATACATTTTGAAAGTCAAGTTTTAGTTACTATAGATTTAATAATAAGGCAGTTACACAGGCTAAGCTTGACTGGTGCCATGGACTTTAGCATACCTGGAAATAGAAAAATTCAAATTGTAGCTGTTCTTGGTTGGCCCATTGCCATTTTTGCAGCTTACAAATTGTTAATTAAGTAACTGCAGTGAGCTCATCTCTACGGGATACTTCTTTTCCAGGGCAGGTCCAGGAACTGGGTCTGGAGCCTTGAAAGCAGAAGAGAAACTAGAGTAAACTAGAGGTAGGCAGAACAAGAAATGTGACCAGATAACATTATGAGATGTAATAGCAGTAAGGTAGTCCCCAAAGTCTCTCACATAAAATATTCTGAAGGGAAAGTGGGTCTCTTAAATTGCAAGTTACCAAAGGATGCGGTTTACTTAAGTCATTCTTTTAACCTACCCAACGCTATTCTGGACTCTCAGTTCCAGTAACTCAAAAGAGTAGTTTTTATGAAATCTCTAATGGCTTTTAGCAACAGACTGTCCAACGGGAGACCACAGAGTAACTCTAACAGAAAGATAAAAACAACAACAAAATCCAAAATTGGAAATGTAAAGTCCTCATTTTCAGGTCATTTTGCTCTTCCCTTTCACTATCGTATTTCCAATCATCTTCTAAATGCTCCCCTAATTTCCTACGATCAATTCCCAGGGGTTTCTAAAGAAATGCTTTAGATATATCCAAGGAATGAACTAAATGTTAAGTTCCAATTTTTAAAAATACTTGGTAATTCTTAAAGAGGGAGGCAAAGAACAGCTCATAAGATGTGGTTCTTAACCGCACTGGAAAATCTTTTTTTTCCATTACCAAAATAGATTCAATGGATTTTTTTTTAAAAAAATTTTTGTTAGGGCCATATAAAACAAAAACCAAAAACACACTTGCAACTACGAAGGTTACAGAAATGATAGGATATTACAAATGGTAGAATGTTGTACTATTTGATTACTAAACCTGGAAATGATGCCCTTATGCTTGGTAGGCTGGTACCCTTAGGAATTTCTCTAAGAAACTAATCCCACGGGAGTCAAAATAAATAGAATTTTCTGCTACTCTCAAATGATCATAGATACTGTGAAAATTATAATAGGACAAAAAAAAGTAGTGAAGACAAAGATCCAAAAACTGAACTCCCTGCATTTCCAGTAACCAGCAATATAAACAGCAAAACAGAGTAAAAGTAGTTTTTGTGAAAAATGTAAATTTCCCATCTATTGTGATGGCACATTATAGGACAAAGAATTCTGCGAGAGAGAAGTCTAAGTTCAGATCTGACTTCAGTATGGCCTTGAATTTAAACTGCAGAAATCTCCCTTCTATTAAATGGAATATCACTACCCACCCTGCTGTACTGTCCATGAGATTTAGCTAAAGTGTATGTAAAACACCTAACAGTGTGGCACATATAGGCATTCAATATATTTTTCTGCATTATTAAAGAATGTAACATACTTTCCTGTTCTAAACATGTGGGTATACTTAAGTTTTCATTTTCAAAAACGCTAAAGCAACAACCAGGTAGCAGGTTTTCGGTTTAAATAATTCAACTATAATCACATTCTAAGACATATAACTGATTATCTTCCAGAATAGCCACAAAGTGAGTATACGAAAGAGGTCAATTTTGAGAGCTGATGATAAATAAAAATATAACAATTTATATTTAGGATATAAAAAGAGTTAGTAGTAAACAAGATGACATGGAATTCTTCTCCTTCCAAGTAAAGTATAAAATACTTCTGTCAATACACCTCTTGTTAAAAAGTTATATATAGATCTGGTATAATGCTCTTTAAAAAAACATAAAAGCAATCAATGCATGATAAAATTTGGTCTTTATAAAGTCAGGGAATGTTTTAAGGGCAAAGAAAAGCCTTATATATGGGCAATAATTTTCCTCTTACTGATAGAACAGTAGGTTCCACACAAAATTATTATTTACCAAATATGGCTCAAAGATCAGATTACACCCTCTCTAACATTACCAAGTAACAGATCAAGTATCACAAGCCACAAGGAATTTTTAAAAATGATTTCCTTATAGTCGTTTTAAGTGTATTCTCTGCCACAACTTTATTTTAAAATAGTTTTAAAAAGTTAACATGGAAGTGTCTTATTCAAAATATACTAAAACTTAGATAAGACTGAATTACTGTATTCCTCAGAAAGAAGGGGAAAGCGTATTTAAGTTTGAAGATTTCCATTCAGTAACCCATACGGATAGGCTTTCAGTTTAAAGACCATCAAGTAAAAAAACCACGTCAGATAAACCATTACCTTTTAAGTTTTTTAACTAGTCATCATGCTGAAATCTCATTACTTACAGCAATATTTCAGTTGATTCTCTTGGCTTTTCTAAGCATACAATGTTATTTACAAATTATAATGAATTTGCTTTTATTCTTTTTTTTTTTTTTTTTTTTTTTTTTTTTTTTTTTTTTTTTGAGACGGAGTCTTGCTCTGTCACCTGGGCTGGAGTGCAGTGGCCGGATCTCAGCTCACTGCAAGCACCACCTCCCGGGTTTATGCCATTCTCCTGCCTCAGCCTCCGGAGTAGCTGGGACTACAGGCGCCCACCACCTAGCCCGGCTAGTTTTTTGTATTTTTAGTAGAGACAAGGTTTCACCGTGTTAGCCAGGATGGTCTCGATCTCCTGACCTCGTGATCCGCCCATCTCGGCCTCCCAAAGTGCTGGGATTACAGGCTTGAGCCACCGCGCCCGGCCCTGCTTTTATTCTTTTAAAAAAACATATTGAGTAATTTTTACCCATTATCAAAACTCCAATAAGCAGCAGAGTTAAAACCAGAAATGTATCTGTAGCTTTCTAACCTCATGTCTAAGGTTCCTTCTTTATTGCACTAGCTCGACATTACTAATACTTTTCTTTCTGAAAACTTCTTTTCCGGTCAACACTCTGCATTTTAGTTTCTTAGAATTCTTATTTCTATGCCTCTTATTAAAGTTTGCCAAAAGGATGTAGGTGTAAAGTTGTGACATTCATTCTCTCACTTGTTCCTCTGGCATCTTATTTACACTCACAGCATAACCTAAGGAGAATCTCCTTTAAATTGTAGTTTAAGCTTTTTATTCTACTTGATGAAACTTAAAAGATTCCGAATCATAGATCTGATGTTGAAAGGAGCCTTATAGATTATCTAGTCCAACACCCTTATTTAATAGAAGAAAAACATAAAGTTCAAATAATATGTCAGTAGAATCTGAATAAAAGTTTAACACAGAAAAAAATTAGCCTTATTACTTATGAATTGTAATGTAAATGCCTACAGTTATATAAAATATAAACAAAGCAATTAAACAAATTTCAAGAGTAATTATTGAGGGCAGGCATGGTGGCTCATGCCTGTAATCCCAGCACTTTGGGAGGCCGAGGCGTGTGGATCACCTGACTCAGGAGTTTTAAGACCAGCTTGGCCAACATGGCAAAATCCCGTCTCTACTAAAAGTACAAAAATTAGCTGGGCGTGGTGGTGCACACCTGTAGTCCCAGCTACTAGGGAGGCTGAGGCAGGAGAATCACTTGAACCTGGGAGGTGGAGGTTGCAGTGGGCCGATACTGCTCTTCGGCTACAACCCCCTCAGTGTGGTTTTCATTGCCTTCTCCAGTTTGGTTCCACTAGATCAGGGGTCATGAATCCCTTTAGCAGTCTGAAGAAAGCTACAGAGTCCCCCTCAGAGTGGTTTTAAATACATAAAATACAATACCTAGGATTATAAAGAAAACCAGTTTTACTAAAATATAGTTGTTTTTGAAAGTATAGTTTTAAATGCATAAAATAAAATATATATTACCAAGAAAACCAATTATACTGAAACAGTTATCAAGTGTTTTTAAAAACCTTGTATGTGATATATTTATACATATGCTTCTTTAGTAATACTTAATACAATAAAATCTAGCGGGAGTCTAATAAAAACCGTAATTCTGAAGTAGTAATATGCATAAAATATATTTAGAGATATCAACTGTAATCTGAAAATATCTGTGCTTTTTCTATTAGTAATAAAAAGATACAGGTACTGCTAATACTACTGTAGTCTGCCGCTTAAACTCTCATTAAAAGGAAATGCTAAAATTTCAGTTCAAAGTTAATGAAAATATAAAGATGTCATTTTTTCCCCTCATCTAAATGCATGCAGCCCTCTAAATTCTATTCCTGGATCCCTTCAGGGTCGTGCAGATTAAAACTACTCTATTAAACTCACCTGCTTCTATTTCCCAGCAGTCCCCACACCCTTAGGAATCTGGGCAGGCTTGTCTGAACATGTTCAACCCACACTTTCCTTTCTTTGCTTACTATGCTACTGGCCTTGCTTCGAATGTTATGTCTTCATCTAGAGGCTTATCAAAATCTTAACTACCTCTTCAAAACCAATTCCAATTTCACCTTCTACTTGAATTATTTTTATCCTGCTTCAGCCCACATGGATCTTTTCCTACTACTAATGTAGCTGCAGGTCAATGCTTTATGATTCAACATTTAATTATTTTCTTACATAGTTCTACTTCTGTGTCTCTACATGTAAGTTATAAGATCCCTGGAGACATGTGCTATGTGCTTATGTTTACAACACTGCCTATACACAATGTAGGCACATATAAAGTACTCAGCAAGTGCCCCCAATAAATCAAGCACAGAAGATCATCTGTTTGGCAACTTTCAGTACCAGAAAATACATCAAGATAAGCCAAAAGTTCCACTAAGGAGTTAAAACAGACATAAATTATGCTTATAGTTCACCTCTATCAGAACCTAGATACTCCTATTTAATTAAGAACCCAGAAGCTTATTTACTAGGCAGCAATGAATTCCAAGTAATAAATCAAGGAAGGAGCACTAAAGTCAGCACAAGACAATGATTCATTCCAAACATACTGGTTAAGCACTACTACATGCCAGGCACTGTTCTAGAGTCTATGATTCAGTTCTCATATAGCAACTTAGTGCCAGGCCTTGGACTAGAACCTGGGGTTCCTGACTCATTCTGAAGCTGTGAAACAAAAAATTATTTCTATCTTCCAGAAAAGGTTTATTATGCAGGGTAAAAGGGTGGGGAGGGGAGGAGGTGTTACTATCTCAGAAAGCAGCAAAGTATGTGAAACATTATAAAGAAATAGATTTGGAGCTATGAATATCTATATTTACCTACACACAATATATATAATATATTGTAAAATCTCTATAAAATCTCTAAAATAGATTTGGGGTAAGTTTCAATCATTTTATATACTTACTACCTAACTATACTAGATGAATGAGGTGTTACTCTGCTTATTAATAGTTGAACCACAAACACTTCATAAAATTGCATTTTTCTTCACAGAGCCCTGCCAAGTTGCTTCATTTATTTGATATAAAAATAAAACACTAGGCCAGGTATAGTGGCTCATAACTGTAATCCCAGCACTTTGGGAGGCCAAAGCAAGAGGATCACTTGAGCCAAGAAGTTCGAGACTAGCCTGTGCAACACAGCAAAACCTTGCCTCTACAAAAAAGTTAGAAAAAATAATATTAGCCAGGCATGGTGGCTGGTGCCTGTAGTCCCAGCTACTTGAGAGGCTAAAGTGGGAGGTTAAGGCTGAGCCCAGGAAGTTAAGGCTGCAGTGAGCTATGACTGTATCACTGCCCTCCAGCCTGGGTGACAGAGTAATACACTGTTTCAAATATATGTATGTATGTGTGTGTGTGTGTATATATATATACATAGACAAACTTTTCTACCAATTTCCTGGAGGGTGGGGTGGTAGTAATGATAGTAGTAGGTATTATTCTAAATAATCTTAATCTTTTTTCCCTGGGGAAACAGACCAAAAGAGGATAATGAGACTGTGGGTAGGAAATGAGGAATTGGTCTCCACACATTTCAAGCTCTACTGCTGACTGTGACTAAAAAAAATTACTTTTCCTAAAGGGAAGTTCTTAGACTAATAGCAATGGAATTCAGTGAGTGAGTGAGGGAGGGAGGCGGAAGGGAGGGGTGGGACTGCAGCAAGTAAACTAATAGCCTGACAATACCATGCTGGCAACCTAAAGTCATCTTGTCCAAAACTCAACTCACTGCCTCCTACTCACTAATGTATTTCTCTGTTAATTATAAATGACATGCTTCTAAAGCTAGAAACCTCAGAGTTCTCAATTCTTTTCCTCTCCACATATAATCAATGGCAAAGTGTCACTGATTACTCTCACAAAAATTTCTCTATTCCACCACAATGTCCTTGTTCAAGTATCTGTTACCTGGGCAATCACCTAACACCATAACCTCTTGTCTGACTGCTTGTTCTACTCTTAAAAAGTTTTTTTTTTTTTTTTTTTTAAGCGACAAGGTCTTGCTCTGTTTTCCAGGCTGGAGTGCTGTCGTGTAATCACAGATATGCAGCCTCAAACTCCTGGGCTCAAGCGATCCTCTCAACTCAGCCTCTTGAGTAGGTAGGACTACAGGTGCACCTTACCCGCACAGCTAGTTTTTTTATTTTTAGTAGAGATGGGGTTTTGCTATGTTGCCCAGGCTGGTCTCAAACTCCTGGCTTCAGTAATCCTCTTGCCTCGGCCTCTCAAGCCACTGGTATTACAGGCCTCATGCCTGGCTAAGCCTTTCTAAACTGTATTTCACAGTGATAACAAACTTGGCTAGCTTCCTAAAATACTGGCTGAATCATGTCACTTTCCTCCCTAAGAAAGGCAAGAGATTTTGTAGAGATAGGCTGTAGTGAGTTTCAGCAGAAGGTGTTGACACTGACGTAGGAAACAACGAAAAAAAGGCAAGAGAGAGGAGACCTGAGGATGAAGAATTTAGAATAAATCAGAAAAATTAGGCAGAGAAAATGCTGGGAAGAATGGTATCAAGAAAGCCAAATGAAGAGTTATAACAAAAATGATTATAAAGTTTAAAGTTTATTATTTTTATAATTTTATAGCAATAAATTTTCTATTAATAGCTTACATTTACTAAGTGCTAAGCACTAGGTCAAATGACTTACAATGCATTCATTCATTCTAATGCTCTCAATAATCATGTGAGGCAGGTACCTCTATATGAGACTCAGTTAACCACACAGTTCTGTCCTACTAGAAAAAGAATTATTTTATACAGTTCCCCTTCCTTAGTCTCTGAAATGCTTAATGCAAAGCACTTAAACATTCTTACTATGTTGGTGTCAACAATACCAGAGAAAGACATTCTTCTTACAAACTTCATTAATTTGCCATGGACTAACACAACATATGTATCTGTACACACATATAGACATATAGACACACACACACACACACACACACACACACACACACACACAATGGATCTGGAAATAAAAGAATATGTGGTTTTAAAAATACCGAATCTCCTAATATTTAAATCTGCATTGGAATAGTAAGGGCTAAGGGTATTTTTGTCTTGTAAAGCTCAAAAGTGAAGAGGTATATAAAAACACTGAAGAGAAACTTGGCCTATACATCTACCACCTACCTGAAAATGGGCAGAAGGACTGGGTAGAAGATAGTCGGATGAACATTCCTTTCTTTTAAAATGTGCACAAGAAATTTCCTAGGAGACATGCTATTATGGACTCAACTCTAAACCTAGCCAACTATTTGCAATGTGCACTCCATTCAACACAAGAAGTCTGGGCCAAAGTTCAGATGAATTTGCAGAAATCCATTACCACTAGGGAAAAGAGAAAAAAGAGAGGCAAAAATGTACGCCTCAGTAATCCTGGGTTGGGGATGCTGCTATGTATGGGTGCAATCTCTAGGGGTAGAATGCTTGTTTGGAAGCATCAGAAAGACATTCAGCCACAACCTGTACTCCAGAATCCCAAAAGCTCATTTACTTTCGAAAACGATCAGGTTTACTAGCTTTAAACTCTAGTAGTCTGTGTCCACTCATTCACAAATATTTACTGAGCACTCAAGTGCCAAGGTATCATACTCATGCTACAAAAACTGACATTTAGTGGGAGAAACTGAAAGGTAAACAGATAATTAGAATACAACATGGTAATCTTGCAATGGGGGTAAATAAAACAAAGTGCTAGAAAGATATAAATTATCAATAAGGAAATATTATTGGAGTTAATAATCAGTTACAACAGAAAAAACTTGTGGCATTTTAAAAATTTTCCAAATTACATTAATTTAAAGTAAACATGGTCAGAGCAGGACTCAGAAGACATATCTTTCTACAAATTCTCTGTGACTAAGACTGACCTGCTCCCTTTACTGATGTATTTCTGGCCTAAACCTCTCCTTGCTAGCTATTTTACATTCTTGTTTTTCATCTTTATTTTTCATGTATCTCTCTGGCTGTTTTTATCTATAAGATAAATGTTGCCACAGAAAGTCATTCGGGCACTTAATAACAGTGTCAAACCCTTTCTTTCCACAACATGTAGTTACTTCATTTTATAAAGATTTAGGGCAAAGCTCTAAAAATTAGGAAGATACCATTAGATGACCACTATTACAGCCATTTACCTATCAAATAAGTATGATTAAGAACATATTAAATATACATCCCCAAATCACCTCCCAATCCCATAATTTCTGTTGCATTTCATGTCACATACACAGCAGAACTAATCCAAATTTTCACAAAGCTCTTTCACATGTTAGAAGAGTCTGGCTTTTTGCTAATAAATCCGAAATTACAGTAACTAGAAAGCAGTCACAGGTATAGTTTTAAACAAATACCACTGTAACTTCTTTCACATCAACTCCACTGATACTCCCAAATTCATATTTTTAGTCGGAATCTCTTGCCTGAATTCCATTATATTGAATGAATTGCCTAGTTGATATCACCGGTTATATGTCTAAAAGGCATTTCAAAGTTAACACGTCCAAAAAAAAGGCTCCTGATTGCTCAATCTAAACTTGCTACTTTACCACGCTCCCAAACTGAGTCAATGGCAACTCCATACTTCCAACTGCTTGCGCCAAAAATCTCGTCATCCTTGAATTCTCTCTTATGCCTCAGATCCAATTCATCAGCAATTCTTTCCCACACAGAGTTTGAAACATATCCAAAATTTGATCTGTTCTCACCCTTTCCTATTACTGTCCTGGTCCCAGCCACCATCCTCTCTTATCTAGAGTATGACAATAATTTCTAATATATTTTCCCTGTTTAAATCTTTGCTCTATCTCCAAAGTCTACTCCACACACAACAGAGTGAATATTTAAAAAGGTAAGTTACCACTAGTTACCAGCTTAAAGAAGAAAAGCCATATGACCATATCAATTGATGTAGAAAAAAAAGCATTTGACAAAATTGAAGACCTACTCATGATAAAAACACTTAACAAACTAGGAATAAAAAGGGAATTTTCTCAACTTGAAAAACAGCATCTACAAAAAACCTACAGCTAACATATACTTAATGGTGAAAGACTGAATGTTTTTCCACTAAGATCAGAAACAAGCTTGTCAGCTCCCACCACTATTATGAAACAGCATTGCAAGTAGCAGAGCAAGAAAAGGAAATAAAAGGCATACAGATTGGGAAGAAAAAAATGTAAATAACTGTCTCTATGCACAGGCACATCACAAAACCCAAGGAATCTACAAAATAAACCTCCTAAAACCGCTAATTTAGTAAAGTCTCAGAATATAAGGTCCACTCACAGAAATCAACCAACCATACTGCCACATATCAGACATGAACAATTGGAAATCAGAATTGAAAACACAGTATCACTTACAATTGTTCTAAAAAATATACATCTAGGTATAAATCTAACAAAATATGCATGGGATTTTTATGCTAGAAATGAAAAAATGCTGACAAAAGAAATAAAAGAATTAAATAAGAGACATACCATGTTCATGGATTGAAGATTCAACAAAATAAACATATCAATTTCCCCGAAACTGACATTGTTATAGATTCTAAATTTCACATGGATAGGAACTAGAATAGCTAAAGCAATTCTGAAAAGGGAGAATGAAGTTAGAGGAATTTCACTATCTAATTTTAAGACTTACTATATAGTTATAGTAATCAAACAGTGTGGTATTGGTGGAGGGACAGGCACAAAGATCAATGGAACAGAACAGAGAATCCAGAAATAGATCCTCACAATTATGACCATCTGATTTTTGACAACGGTACAAAAGCAATTCAATAAAGGAAGGATAGTCTTTTTTCTTTGGGACCTAAGGTTAGCCAGTGTTCTCAGACTTGACAAGAAAGGCACAATCCATGAAAGAAAAAATGAATAAAATGAACTTCATCAAAGCTAATTTTTTTTCCTGCTCTGCAAAAGACCCTGTTAAGAGAATATAAAGACATGCCACATACTAGGAGAGAGTATTTGTAAATCACACATTCAACAAAGGACTTGGATCTAGAATGTGTAAAGAACTCTCTAAACTCAACAAGAAAACTAAACAATTCAATTAGAGTATGAGCAAAAAGGTTTGAACACATTTCACCACAGAGGATACGTAGACAGCAAAGCAGCACATGAAAATAAGTTCAACATCATTAGCCATTAGGGATATGCAAATTAATGGTCACTACATACTATTAGACCGGGTGAAATAAGAAATACTGACAATACTAATGCTGGGGAAGATGCAGAGAAACTGTAGGTTTCTCACCTACTGGGGGTGTGAATGTAAAATGGTACAGCTACTCTGGAAAAGTCTGGCAGTTTCTTATTTAAACATACATTTATCACACAACCCAACAACTGCACTCTTGGGAATTTACCCTACAGAGATGAAAACGTATTTTCACATAAAATCCTGTAAAAGCTGTTCACAGCAGTTTTATTTTTACAACCCAAAGTTGGAAATTCCAAAGTCAAATTGTGGTACATCCATACAATGGTAAACTCTGTAGCATTAAAAAGGAATGAACTATTGATACATGCAACAATTTGGAAGGATCTCAAGGGGATTATATTGAGTGAAAAAAAGCCCATCTCCAAAGGTAACATCATGTACGATTTCATTTATGTAACATTCTTTAAGTGACAATTACAGTGATAGAGAACAGAAGCAGGTAAGTGGTTGCCAGGAGTTAAGGCTGGAAGGAAAGGTGAAACTTAAGGGGTAAAACAAAGGAATATCTTTATGATGAAACAGTTTTAAAACCTAATTGTGAAGGTCACATGAATTTATACATATACATAATAATGTTACAAAACCACACACATACAAATGCCAAGAAATAATGTTCTAAAAAGTGAGGCGGGAAAATATAAATTAGATTTTATCTTAAAGCCCTTTGGTGACTTCTTACCCCATCCTGAGTAAAATCTAAAGTCCTTATCACAATCCAAACACCTTACATGAACAGCATACAAAGTTGGGTATCATCTACCCTACTTCCTCCCTACAACCCCGCTCAGCTCCAATTATATTTGCCTTCCTGCTCTTAGAAGATGGCAAGCACATCCCACTTAAAGGCCACTGCATTTGCTACTGCCTCTATTTTCATTCATGTACCTGCTCAAATGTTATCTAGTCAGAGAAGCTTTCTCTAATCTCCTCCATATAAAGTGAAGTCTTCTTCTTTCACCCTCCATAGAACCTTAAAATCAACAAACAGAACTCAAACGTCTTCCTCACCTGTTGCAACCCTGGTCTGTTACGTATTGGTGAATATCACCATCACAACTATGCACCCAGGAACTCAAGCCAGGGCATGTGCGATCTTCACTGCTTTACTTCACATTCAGTATTTCCTTCTCAAACACGTTACCTATACTTCTTAATTACCCCATTATCAGTGCCTTAGTTCGAGTCCTAATCAACTCTCAAATAGATACTTATAGGCCTGCCTCTTCCTCCCAAGCCTGGCTCTTTTCTAAAGTATTTTGTGCACTACAGCCAGAGAATCTTTTTAGAATGTTAATTTAAGAACTTGTCTTCCATCATTTGAAGGATGAAGTCAAATCTCCTTTATGGAGTATACAGACATCTTAATGTTCTTTTTTCTAATTTTCCACCTCACTTTCAGCTAACCCACCACTGGTACCTAATGCACTGTAGAACTACTCACAGTTACAGTGTACATGTGGACCTTCCTACCTCCATCCTTCATGCATGGTGTTTCTCCGTCTAAAAAGACCTCTCTATCTGCAACCTGTAACTCTCTTCCTTGCCTATCTGATACACACTCAGATTAAGTATCACCTTTCCTAGGAAGATTTCCCTGTCATATCCTTTCATCCTTTACTGAACAGGAGATACTGCCTAATCCTTATCCATAGGAGATACTACCTCCTATGGATTCCTAAAGTATTTTATGTTTAACCCTGTCACAGCATTTGTCACAGTATATCACATGCGTTTGTATATATGTCTCTTAAGGACAAGAACTGTATCTTACACATCTGTCCACCCCTTTGACCTAGCAAAGTACAGGCACACAGTAGGAACTCAAAACTATTGGATAAGTAAGGTAGTTTGAATAATAAGGAATGTAGAGGCCGGGTGCAGTGGCTCACGCCTGTAATCCCAGCACTCTGGGAGGCCGAGGCGGGCAGATCACGAGGTCAGGAGAGAGAGACCATCCTGGCTAACACAGTTTTGAAACCCCGTCTCTATTAAACATACAAAAAATTAGCTGGGTGTGGTGGCATGCGTCCATAGTCCCAGCTACTTGGGAGGCTGAGGCAGGAGAATGGCTTGAACCTGGGAGGCGGAGGTTGCAGTGAGCTGAGATTGCACCACCGCACTCCAGCCTAGGGGACAGAGCAGACTCCATCTCAAACAAACAAACAGAATGTAGAGATGAGACATAATGGAAGAATGAGTAAGGCAAGATTTCTTGGGTTAGACAGCTATTCTGCATAAGCATGTCATAGAGAACATATGAAATATGCTCTATGGAGTTTCTGTTCTTTTGATAATGTTATATTCTATAAAAGTTGATGTACTGATAAATAGTTTGGTTTGGTTAAGATCACCACTTCAATCTTCCCATGAACTAATTACCTTCAATAAGAGTACTTAACTTCTTGCTCCACTTGTAAAATTACAGCAATGGCTCTATCATCCTTTAAATGTATGGCATTGTTCATGAGGGGAAATATCTCATGAGGAGAATGAGTATGTCTCATGCAGGCCAAACAATTACCTTAGCTAGACAAATCTCAAAGGGCATTCAACATGTGTCAATGTACTTTTATATGCAAAAAAGCAGAATCGTCATATGTGGAAGTGGGAATTTTCTTCTGAAATCCCCATTTCCATGTGCTTATATTTCCATTTCCTATAAAATCATCCTAAGAGTAGCAAACAGTACTTCAGGTACATGCTAAGCATAGGGTAAACAGTAACAGTTCCTCTCAACGCAAATTATAAAATATCTGTATTTCTAGCAACTTTTACTTGACATGGATCCCTTGGATGGTTCCTTGAGCACATTTTCTCACAATTCTAAACTACCTAACTGTGACACCTACATATATCTGCAACATACAGCTGCTTAACTTCTGAAGAGCAGACGCTCATGTTTGTCAGGTCACTAATTGCCTTTTAAAAATTAACCAAGTTGCCAGGTTCAGTGGCATGCCATACATAGTCCTAACTACTCGGGAAGCTGAGGCAAGAGGATGGTTTGGGCCTAGGAACTGAGACCAGCCTGGGCAACATAACGAAATCCCTATTTCTAAATAAATAAATAATAAATCAATAAAATTAACCAAGCAACTATGCCATAATTTGTGCTCAATGAATTAAAAGGAACTATGTCCTAAATTTAATCTGTCCTAAATTTTTAAAAAACAACCATCTTGCCTATTTTTTATAATGATGACAACACTAACAGAAACCTACAACCAGGAAATGCTAGTATAACAGAAAAGTGTAAAAGACAAAATAGTCCACAGGATATCAAGAATGTGGAAGCAAATATCTATATAATAGGCTTTATACCACAGATCTGAATATTAATATTTAAAGGGCAGTTTCTCCCAGTTAAATTTTTATACAAGTATTAGCTCTGCTGAACATAAGATAAACTCTTGCAAACTACAAAAAAGCAAAATTAATTTGCTGACCTAATTATTACTGATATTAAGTGACCTATCCAAAAGGATTTGAAAATGTTAGGTTTTCTAAATAATGGCATTTCATCAAAACAAAAATAAAACTTCTGTGCATAATACTTCACTCTGCATGTCGACTTTTCCAACAGCAAAAGCTAAAAACCACTTAAAAAAACATGGCTGAGGCTGGGCGCGGTGGCTCACACCTGTAATCCCAGCACTTTGGGAGGCTGAGGCGGGCAGATCACCTGAGGTCAGGAGTTCGAGACCAGCCTGGCCAACATGGTGAAACCCCATCTTTACTAAAAATACAAAAATTAGCCAGGCATGGTAGTGGGTGCCTGTAATACCAGCTACTCAGAAGGCTGAGGCAGGAGAATGGCTTGAACCCAGGAGGCAGAGGTTGCAGTGAGCTGAGATTGTGCCACTGCACTCCAGCCTGGGCAACAGAGCAAGATTCCATCTCAAAACAAAACAAAACAAAACAAAACAACAACAACAACAACAACAACACACACACACAAGGCTGAAAAGACCAACATGTACCTTACAATTCTTTCTGCCATGATAACACGTCATTTATCCAATGATTAACGGTTCAATCTCCTGTTTGTGCTTCTGGTTTTATTTTACAGATTGCACAAAAACTGCACATGTGTAAGATTAAAGAGTATTACCTCTAGGCTAAGAGATTTCATGTATATACGTTACAGAATGTTCTAAGCCTATGAACTTAATAAAACGCAATGAGTTTTTTTGTTTTTTTTTTTTGAGATGGGGTCTTGCTTTGTCACCCAGGCTAAAAATTTTTGTCTCAATCTACTGAGTAAACCAGTGTACCTGCTGTAGACTATTTTGCTGTAATAATCAGTATTGAATGCTATTTGTGTAACTAACATTTTAACATAATAATACCATTTGTTTACTCTTCCTGGTACTATAGTAATACAGATAACTTATTACCAAAATATAAATCCATTGCTATAATGTTAAAACAGACTGGGTGTGATAGCTCACACCTGTAATCCCAATATTTAGGTAGGAGGCCAAGGCAAGATGATTGCTTGAACCTAGGAGCTCCAAACCAGCCTAAGCAAAATAGGAAGAACTCTCCTTAACAAAAAATACAAAGTAAGCTAAGCATTGTGGTGCGCATCTGTAATCCCAGCTACTCGGAAAGCTGAGGTGGGAGGATCGCTTGAGCCTGGGAGGTCAAGGCCTCAGTGAGCTGTGGTTGTGCCCCTGTAGTCCAGCCTAGGCAACATAGCGAGACATTCTCTTAAAACATAAATATAATAGGAAAGTACACAGATCAAGTGGCACAAGTTTTGTAGTATCATATTAAACCTCGTATTTGAGGTGTTTTCAAAATCTTATCCATGCCAATTTTCTAATGCTTTTCCTACAAAGAACTATATTATAGATTTGTGGACTAATTTCAAATCGAAAATGCAGCTTTTCCCACAGGAATAGGCAAGAAAAATACAAATAATTAATAATCCGCATGTTTACTTTGTAGTTAAAAAAATAATGGTGATGTTCTGTTTGTTTCATCTTTGGTCTAAGGAGTTACAGTAAATTAAAAAGTATAGAAATTCTTTTTCATTATATATGTTGAGGAAAAATGAAGTGGACAGATACCTTAAAGAAAAAACCTAACAAAGCAAAATTCCAAATGTAAAATTACTTCCCACTATTTAAGCTACATATCCTAATGTAACTAGAACAAGAATTCACCTGTTCTATGAAAGGCAGGTAATACTATATCCATTTTTCTGAAGAAAACTCCTTGGCTCAGAGACTGTGAATGATGCCTAAAACCACATAGCTACAGTCAGCAACAGAACTCAGATTTGAACTTGGGCTCATATGATTTTAAAGCCCAGAGCTTTTCTTATTATACTTCACTGACTCCCAACATGGTAAAATTAAGATATTTAGTTAAAGCGGTGGGGGCTGAGAAGCTGACAAATTAACAAAGAGATCAACTCAAAATCAAAAGCAGTATTTTCCTAGCCTGGGCAACAAAGGGAGATCCTGTCTCTACAAAAAATTTTTAGAAATCAGCTGGGTGTAGTGGCGCACACTTGTTGTCCCTGCTACTCAGGAGGCTGAGGTGGGAGGAAGGCTTGTGCCCAGGAGTTTGAGACTGCAGTGAGCTATGATTGTGTAACTGCACTCCAAAGGAATATTTTACACAGTTTAAAACCAGGTAAAGTCTCTTCTACCCCATGGCCCCAGTTCGTATCAGAATTACTGCTTTTGTTGATTTCTCTGACTAAACAAAACTTGCCTGGCCTGAGGACAATGTTCTGTAAGGTCAAGTTGCCGAGTTCAAGTTTTCATTTGCATTAGCAAGTATTTTCTCTCATTGATGAGGAATGGAAAGTCACTCCCCTGAACTGCCACTGGCTCTATACTGATGAGCCAAGCAGTATCTTTGGCCACTGGCAAACCGACAGGAAGCAAACTTGTGATGTGCTCAATTTTGCTAACATTAAAAAGGTAAACATTAAGATATTAAATGTCAAAAATAATTTTCCTTAATATCAATGTGAGAGTAAAACTTTAAGCTAAAATTCAAAATATGAATAATATTATTTAATGATTCAGATGATGGTTAATAAACTGGGGAATACAAATTTACAGAGCAAAAATTACTCTTTCACACACACTTAAATACATTATTTTAGACAAGTCTACTATTAACAATCGGCATTCACATATTTCTACCAAAATCTCTGCTAAAATCCCCATTCCTATACTCTTGCTGCTTCCTTCTCTCTCTCTCTCTCTCTCTCTCTCTCTCTCTCTCTCTGTCTCTCTCTCTCTCTCTGTCTCTCTCTCTGCAGGACCTTTCCAACCTCTACTTTATTATCTGGCTTCTGTGACTTGTACTAGGAGCACCGGTACTAGGCCGGTTTTTGTTTTTCTTGTTAAGTGAAACAAGAATTCCATTTTCTTTTAACAAGGCAATTAAAATACTACAAATTCTTATACTGCTCTTGTCTCTTGTACTTGTTGGAGGCAAATCAGACTTCCTTTCTGAAGCCACTCAAACTGACACCTTGTAGGAATTATTTCTGTCCTGTAGTATTGTTCAAAACAAGCAAAGAAAGAAAAAAATTACAAGAGTATAAAATGTTCAGTTGTATGTATTTCTATCTGATTTCTAAAATAGTAATGTGGCACACCAAATACTAAAATGAAATACTTTTCACCCTATTTGTTCATATTCAAATATAAAGCACATGATACATGCTTTGTCGGGAACTTTTTAAAAATCCAAGAAATATTTTGGGTAAAAGACTAAAAGCCTCAGAACTTGACAGAAGACTTAAGTTTGGGGAAAGCTAAAATTATTATTCTTTAGGTGGAGGATAACTTACAACAGAACAGGAAAGAACTGACTGGTACTAAGATTTAAGCATCTTAAGAATGGTTACTGTGAAGATGGGAGGTGGGATGCTGGTGGACGTTTTCACTTTTCAGTGAAAACACCAGTATTTCCTGCATCACAGGAAATATTGTAAGTAAATGACCAAGCTATTTAATCCATAAAGCCAGGACAAATCTACACTTTCATGAAATTATCTTAAAAAGATAAGGTAAACTTGTTCTTTAACAGTTAAGAGCAAATAATTATTCATGAATTTTCTTCCACTGTTTTAAAAACTTCTGTATTACTTTTTCACTTTGCTGCCAACAACATCATAGAAATAGGTTAATGAAGACTAATCTAGCTACAAATAATTGATTTCTTCCCCTCAATTTCTAGAATATTTTTTGAACTTTTGGCTAGATTCAAATAATAGCATTTAAAAGACTTTGCATAATAATATCTTGTCAGTGCTTAAAATTAAAAGTAGAGATTCCAGTGCAGCCACTTTTCAGACTCAGGAGTTTACTACAAAAAGAGCTGTAATCTACGAAAAATGATCACTAAGAACCATTCAACATTTAACACACAGTATTTCTTGAGCTCTTAACTACAGGACAAGCACTGAAACTAATGTGAAGTAAAGACTGAAAGGAAGACATGTTTTGCCCTTGAGGTGCTGTTTCGTGATCTTCCAGTCTAAACACGAAAATAAGTATTGCAACTTGCATGGTTATTCCACTTTTCCTCAAAAATCCCATTCACAATTTGAGTTATTTTATCTTTGCAAAAACGTTCCTTAATAATTTATATAACAGATTCTTCGAATTAACAAGTAAAATAATGACAAAAAGCAAACATTTACTCTATACTTACTATGTGCCAGGCACTGTACTAAATATTTTTAAAGTATTTACATGAATTGGAACTTTATACAATATTTGTTGTTTACTTGTTAAAATGCTGAGATACAGCTCATCAACATATTCAACAAGATATGACACAATGTTCCTTCACCAGAAAAAAAAAGATATCATATCCATTTTACACAGAGGAAAACAAGCTCAGAGAAGCTAATGAATTGTAACTGGTCCCAAACCTAGTGGCAAAGCTAGTAAGTGGCAAAATCAGGATTCAAAATTCCAATTTTCTATCCAGCCATAAAATAGTTTTCTGAAGTACTAACAATAGGAATCATGGTTGAAACTCTAACTTTGAAGTACAAATATAATTGTGTTCTGAAATTTGAAGTGTATTCTTAAAGCAAAAAAAATTTTATGTATGGGATAGGTTTTGCTTTTTGAAATCAAGGATAATACCCATTACATAGCTTTTAAAAAGATCAGTAAGTAATGTTCATTCCCTAACTCCCTTTTCTGTTTTATTTTTCCGCACAGTACTGTTTTCTCCCAGGCATATCACACTGTACTCATTTATTAAGTCTTTTACCACTAAATGTAAACTATATGAAAACAGCTATTTTTATCTGTTCTTCAATACAGCACCTCCAGCATCTGGAAGAGTCCCTAGCACGTAATAAGTGCTCAATAAATATTTTTGAAATGAAGAAAAGCTTGGCACACAGTAGGCATTCAATAAATATTAGTTCCTTTCCCTTTATTATGCAGGATATCAATCCCTGGGTATCATATTCTTAACTGGTATATGTGATTAGAAATTAAATAAAATTTCTTACTAAAGTTTTACATTAAACATGAATAAGGCAAATCAAAAAGTCACATTCAGCAAAGCCTCATTTATGAAGCATAAAGGTAAGGGGGTGTATGTAAATTAAATTTTGAACAAATGCACTTTTAAGTGCCAAAACTTTAATCAATTTTCATAGACATCTTTTATTCATATAAACATACACAATTTTACTTTGTGATAATTCTGACTTGGATGTCCTGAAACATCACTCATCAGCTGACACTTCTCACTGTGCTCATTCCTTCAGGAATAGGAATAAACATATTCTGTAAAATGAGCCAATAAAAATCCAAGTAAAATGCATAACCTCAATGTAGGAGCTGTGTGATCATTATTCTGGCATCTTTTTCTTTTCTTAGGAGGCTGAATGAATGTAGGTAAAGTACCACTTGCTAGTAAACAGGCTGTTTTGAGAGACGGGATACTTAGAAAAAGATAGCACCCTCTTAGCAATCTCTAATTCCTTAGTTTTATCAAGATCAGTCAAGTTTAGTGATTAACTAAAGAAAACATAAAAAGTATAACTCCTAAGAGTACTTACTCAGGTTTTTTAGCTTTCTGAGTAAGCAGCCTCCTTGATTTTTTAGGACCAGAATAATAAGAAACAAAATGTTAAAATACTTTAAGTATACTGGAAATATGAGCCAGAGGCAAAAACACATGAATATGCATACATTTAAATTTCATATAATTTCAATGTTTCCAAATTCTTATCATTTTAATACAGAGGGTTTTAAATAAGATGACATATAGAGAGTGCCAGAACCTATGAAACGGTTCAGAGACAATCTCCTTCGTACAGTTCAGCATGATCATTTTCCTGTGCTTGGCAGCCACCGCTGCCCATATCTCCACATTCCTAGCTGCCTAAAACTTTTCATCTAATTCTCTGCTGGCATCTTATCCTCTGTTTCTCTTCCTTATTACTGTTTTGCCCAATCTTCACATGTACCTCTGTTACTACCTCATAATCCTTCTATTCTAGAGAGACCCAATATTAGATCAAATAAAGATGACATAAGTGAAACAAAGGAAAAGTGCTACTAGTGTTCTGGGTCATGGGAACCTGGCCAGAGAGAGATATAATGGAATTACAATTTTGATTTTTCAATTACAGTTTAATTTATGAACTTTATATATTGAAAAGATTATCAGGAACTTCCCCCAAAATATCTATAACAAGGCAAAAATTCTAAAATATGATAAAAAATAAACTTTTAGTCTTGATCTGCTTATATAACTAAAAAAAATGCTGTTTTAGAAAATAGACATTCCTCAAGGACTTTTTTTGCAAGTAACTCATAAAGTAAAATAGCCTACATTATACTTACTTTTCAAAATGCAGTATGTTCACAGATACATATATGTACATTTCATTTTAAACAGTATTTTATGAAAACAAATTTTCCTTACTGGGAAAACTATGGATGTAGAATAAACTATTTCTGTCAAGACACAAATGTAATAAGACATTTACCCAAGTGTAAGATGTTGTTAATATTAAAGAAGCAATTCTCAATACTGACCTAAGTGGGGATCTGCTTACGTAACTGCGGAGTTTAAAAACCTCACTTCATTAGGTGTCTGGGAGGCCGAGGCAGGTGGATCAGCTGAGGTCAGGAGTTCGAGGCCAGCTGGGCCATCACGGTGAAACCTCGTCTTTACTAAAAATACAAAAATTAGCCGGACGTGGTGGCGGGCGCCTGTAATCCCTGCTACTAGGGAGGCTGAGGTGGGAGAATCGCTTGACCGGAGGCGGAGGTTGCAATGAGTCAAGATCGCACCACTGCACTCACTCCAGCCTGGGCGACAGAGCGAGACTGTCTCAAAAAAAAAAAAAAAAAAAAAAAAAGAAAACAAAACAAAAAAAATTGTTTCCCAGTCTTAGCAATACCCTCAGCTGAAGGCAAGTGCTTTTTTTCCATTAAATAGAGGACCAAGTGTAAGTGTGATTTCAATCAAATGTGATTAAGTTAAAATTTATTTTTCAGAAAACACGTATTTGATGAGGTTCTCATTATTTTACCCAATTCTTAATGAGTCACTAAAGCACACGTTCTACTATGGAACAGTTAACTGAAGGGGATTCAATAGTAGCATTTCATTGGTGTCCTTAAGAGAATACTTTTAAACTCAGGAAAAGTTATTTGATGCACACAAGAGAAAAAAGAAATAATGGAGTATATGCAAGGGATAACTTATTCATCTATAATTGATATATTCAACTTTTAGTTTGATTCTTGAAAGATTTAAAACTTACGCACCCTCTATTAGAAACTGATTAGACTTATGAGGGAAAAACCCAAACAGAAGTTCTGAATCACTGGAATTTTTGTTCTATTTCCTGTTAACACATTGATAGTACCATCGTTCAACATATTCGTTCCATACATGTTTTTTAAAAGCAGTAGAATCCTTAAACTGTACCCTAATTTAGCCTATAGCTCACGTATCTAACAATTCTTCCCATTGTTTCTAATTAAAATGCTCAGCCAAAGCATACAATAAAAGAAAAACAAGTCTTCCTTTATTACAAACTGCCATGGTTTCAAAATTTAAAGTTTCAAACCGTCAAAGTTTAAAATCGTGATTTCATTGTTACAAAGAATGCAAAGATATTTTTGAAAAGGTGTCAATACTCTGCTACTGTATGAAGAGTGTAGTAAGCAGAAGTGGAAAAAAATGAAAGCAATTCATTTTTTTCTATTCCATGCCCACCAAATTTCCCGGCCCAATCTGGAATTGCATAATGATCATCATCATCTTTAGAGTATGCTAAAGCGGAAACGAAATTCCTTTTCTAAAATGGGAATCAATCTGATCCCCAAATTAAGACACTTTACAAACTTACCTAAAACAGACAAAATGGATGCAAAATTATATTGCCGTACAGTTGCTCTGAATACGATCTTAGCGTTCAAGAACTTTCCAATGAATAAGGGCACTCAACAGCCTACACTGGGGGCCTGAATTTCATGAACTACGGAGAAACCCCTGTGAAGCTGCGAACTCCCTCCACTCTCCTGGAAACCCCTCTTATCAGAAACATTTGAAGAATTTATCCACAACAATTAACCTGACTTGAAGAATGGAAACCTAACATCTCAAATATACTATATATGGAATGAAACATGGCCAAACACATAAATACAAACTCACACACACGGTCTCTGACACTTTGGTGTACAACTCTGCCCGAACATCTCACAGCATCAGCAACAGAAAGATCCACCTGTCACCTGTTAGGCACCGCCAAGAGACCCTTGCAGCCTCCCTGCCTCAACCACAATCATAGGGTTTGAGGTTGATGGGACAGAAAACTAGAAACATCCAGTGAGATCTAAGGGGCCACATATTCACAGCAAGGCTTGCCCCCCACTTCAAAGAGCTGCAGAAAACCAAGATCGGCAAGGGAACGATGTTCTCCCCCTCGCCCGACCCCCACATAACTGCCCCGTGTCTCTCCCCCAAAACCCCCGCCCCTAAATTATCTTTAACTAGACCTCCGCTCCCCAAAAGGAGATTTTTCCTCCCCCGCCCCCACCTCACACATGCCTGGGGGCGGGTCGGGGGCGCCGACGCAGGGAGGTGCCCTCCCCAGCCCCTTGGGCCCTCCCCCACCCCGGGCTCTCCCCGGCGCACGATTCCAATGAAGCTCCCCCTCCCCCCTGCACGGACGCCCCGGAGCCCAGGCCCGGCCCGATGCTCCCCACCCCCACCGGACTGGGGGACTCAGGGGGCCTTCCTCTCCGTCTCGCCACTGGGGGAAGGAAAGAGGCGGAGGGAGGAAAAGTGTGAGTTAGAAGCGGACGCCCCGCACGGGCCTCGCGAGGCGGCAGAGCCCCTTCCACACGGAGGGGGGTGCGGGGCGATGAGGGGAGAGCCGGGCTGGGGATCCCGCCGAGGCCCGGCAGCGCTGTCCGCTTACCCTTCGCCGCCGCCGCTTCCCCCTCCTCCTCCTCGGCCGCCGCCGCCGCCTCTCCCACTAGGGCAGCCGTCTCCACCGTCGCCGCCGCCGCCTCCGCCACCACGGCCGCCGCCAGCGCCGCCGCCGCCTCCGGTTCCACCCGGCAGGGGGGACACCTCAGCCCTCCCTCCCTCCCCGCTCAGCCCCCTCCGCTCGCCCGCCGCCGCCAACTCCCTCCGGCCGCCGCCGCCGCCACCGCTCCTGGCTGAGGGGGAGGGGAGGGGGTCGGGCTGGGTCGCCCCGCCGGCGGCTGCAGCAGATCAAAAACGACGGCTGGGCGGCGTCGCCGCTCCCCGATCCTCGGCTCCGGCTCGCTCGGCCTCCCCACCTCCCTCTGCCCCCACCCCCCTCGCGCTCGCCTGCCCTCCCCCCACCCCCCCAGCTCTCGCTCGCTCTCGCCGCGGCTCTGCCAGCCCAGTCCAAATCAAAATACTGTCACACAATATGGCGGCGCGGCGGCCGGCAAACACCGCGAGATCTGCGGCCGCGGCTGAGGCGGCGGCTGTGACGAGGCCTCCCCTAGCCGAACGGCGGGGGAACGACCGGCGGCGGCGGCGGCCCGGGGATGCTCTTCCTCCGCCCCGTACCCCTCCTCTGACACTCGCAGTCTCTACGCCTGTCTTGCAAGGGCTGGATGGAGGACGCGGGCCGCCGCTGGGGACGTGCGAGGGGGGCGCCGGTGCGGGCAGCCGGCGGAGGGCCGGGACCCCCTTTCTCGGCCTGGGCCCCCCATCCTTGGGGGTAGGGTGCGGGTCCCACCTCCTGCCACGGGGGCCGCTAGCAGTTTGGGCTGAAGGAAGAAAAGAACTGAGCTCGCATCCCAGCTGCACCTCGCGGAGGGGCTGGCCTGGGTCCGGAAGCGGGTGGCGGGACTTGCGGGGCGGCCGGCGGCGCCGCGCGGGTGGGGTCCGGGAGTCCGGGCGGACCCCGGGGCGCAGCGGCGGTCGAGAGGAGCAGGTGGGCCTGCGGCGGAGGCGGGCGCCGGGTGGCAGCGGGCCGGGACACACCCCCTTGGAGCCCGACCGCACCGAGGCCGCCGGCTAACGGGAGGGAGCCGTGCGGAATGGTCCCTGGCGTGTGCAGGAGACGTCTTGGGATCCTCACAACTGACAACTTCGAAACTTGAAAAAAGTGTCGGCTTCTGACTTTTCTTGAGCAGTTGAGGGGGAGAAAAGAAATCTAAATGCTGCGAGGGTTTCGTTGTTTCGATTTTATTTTAATTGCACGTTCCTAGAAGTCCTAGAAGCAGAGCCAAAGACGCTTTAGCTTTGAGGGGAGAGCGGGGGGGGGGGGGGGGGGGCTTCAAGTTTCTATCTCTTTAAATAAATATTTGTTTAGTTTCCCCCTAGGGTAAAAAAAAGAGTGTTTAACACTCAGACATGTCTCACAATGTAAAATATTTATTTAAAAATTCTAGCGCTTTCATGGTGTCCAAAACACTAGGGCATTTTTCTGCCCCTGTCCAAAATGTCCATATCCCTGCCAGTTTCTTCCTTGAAACAATTCGTACTCCCGAGAAAAATCCTAAAGGACCATTTTTATTCTTTTATTTCCAGTGTGAGCACTGTAGCTACAGTGAGAATTTTTTTAAAGCATCTTTTAAGTAACAGCCTTCCCCACAGTTAAAGTTCTTTCTCCCCACTTCCTTTTTCCTCATTCATCCTTTAAAAATACCTGAAGTCTGGGCTATAGCACCAGTTCAAATACTTTGCCACTTCAAAAGCTGAACGTACTTATGATTTACAATATCGGAATTTAATTATTCTTCATTGGTGGTATCATTAAGAGAAGCAGAAGTAAAATTTGGGTTTGCAAAATTGGAAAGATTCTAGTTTTACTGGCAAGAAGAAATCATGAACTTTAATACTTTACAGCAGTTCTCTGAGGAATTATTTCCATACTCAATGATAAAATAATTGATTAAATAATTTTAGATAAATTGAATCCATTCAGTAAATTTAACTAGTCTTTGAAACCATTATAAAGTACAGAGCCAACAATTGCTTTTGAAATGGTAGGATAATGTATTTTATGCAAATTTTAAAAAATTTATGGAATGTATATGTACGTATTTTAATAGAAATATAATGCTTTATAGACTTACAGGTGTGAGTAGGTCAAGTCTAAAAACCAGTGGGGGGCAGAGAAGGTATGTATAAGAAATACATCCTTGCACCAGCAGTGAACTTAGATCTATCTAGTCATGGGGAAGCATCAGACAAACCAAAGTGGAGGAAAATAAAATATAAAATAACTAGCCTGTATTCTTAAATCATGGTCAATGTCATAAAAGACGAACACTGCAGACTAGAAGAAACTAAAGACATGGTAACGAAATGCAATACGTGACCCTAAACTGGATCCTTTACTGGAGGAGAAAAATGTTATATAGGACATTCTTGGGATAATTGGTGAAGTTGAAATATGGGCTGTAGATTAAAGAATTGTATCAATGTTAAGTTTCCTGAATATGTTTGCATGAGAATATCCTTGTTTATAAGAAAAAACACTGAAATATTAAGGGGTAAAAGAACATGATATATGTGATTTTCTCCCAAATGGTTCAGAAAAAATAAATACATGCATATACACACATACACACATCTCTGTTATACACATACACAGAAAGAAGAGATTGATACAATTTAAACCTTGGTGGTGAATCTTGGTTATTTTTAAAATAAAACAATTAAAAATTGGTGAATCTGGATGTTTCTGTACTGTTCTTGCAGTTTTTTGGTAAGCGTGAAATTATTGCTAAGTAAATAGTTTTTTAAAACCCAAAAGCTTTAAACTTCAGAGAGTTCCTTTATCTCACTAAGAGGAGGACTGTTGTAAAGAGATGATAGATCCTTTTACAATGGAACTATCCCTCTGTTCTAAGTAACTAACCGGAATTTTGGTCATTCAGCCTTTTCTTCTTCCTTATTTAATCTGTTTGAATTTGGGACAAAAATAGTTAGAGGAGTCTTTGTGTATTTGGGAAATGTGATTTCTGTATTTATTGATCAGTAAATATTCAGTGTCTTTTATCCTCAAGACTGGAGAAAATAAAAAGGAAAAAACAAGACTGTGGCTTTCAGGTGCTCTCTGTAGTCATTACAGGAAAAAAAAAAAAAAAAGATCCTGGACTATGTTCAAGAGCTTTTTAGTATAGTATGGTCCTGATACAGTAGCCACTTGCTACCTGGGGCTGTTTGAATTTAAATTAGCTAAAGCAAAATTAAAATTCAGACCTCCAGTTGCACTAGCCACATTTCAAGTGCTCAATAAAACGTGTTCCATCTGTTCTATCGAACAAGGCTTGTAGTAGAACAGATTGCACTATATAAATAGCATTGATGCAAGGTAGCTGGCAATAAATACCATTGAAACTTAGGGGAAAAGGGATTACTTTGCACAGGGTGGAAGTGGAAGAGATACCAAGGAAAGTTATATTGCACATAAACAGGTGAAAGTGAAGCAAGAAGCAAGAGTATTCCAGGCAGAGAAAACATGCACATAGCAGAAAAGGGAGGGATATCTGTGAGAGCCCTTCATTCTGTGTATCTATAACAGGAGGTAGGTAGAGGAGGGAAAGTAGGGCTGTACGAAACCACAAATGCTGAGCTGCTGAGCCTGGACTGTTCTCTAGGCAACAGGAAGTTTATAAAGGTCTTTGAACAAGACAAACAAAATGAACAAATGGTTCTTTAGGAAGGATAATCTAGCAGGTACATGAAATAGATTAGGTTCGAAGGCACAAAGACCAGATAGCACTGTAGTAGTCCAAATGAGAGAGAATGGAGAGTTGATATAGTGTGGTCTATTGCATATGTTTAAAGTTAAATCCCAATCTGTAATGGCTTAAGTAATAAAGAATTTCATATCTCACAAATTTGGAAATTTGGAAATTCCAAAGTAGCATAGACTTCAGGTCTGAAGGATTCAGAAACTCAATAACATCATCAAGGACCAGGTCCTTTCACTTCTGCTTTGCTGTCTTGGGTGCAGGCATCATTGTCTGAAGATGGTAGTGGTCATTCCAAGCATCCAAGTCCAGAAGAAGAGAGATCATCTTAAGAGAGGAAAAATGTTTCCTAGAACTGCTCCCCACACCTCCTGACTGAATTCCCTTCCCTTCCTCTCCCATCTCCTAGGCCATAGTTGGATCGCATGCTCATTCCTGAATCAGTCCCTGGTCTACATGGTAGAACAAGTGTCAAGGAGTCAAAGATGGAGAAGTAAGAGTTAAAGATGACTCTGAGGGTTTGGGCCAAATGACTAGGGAACAAGAGAAGAGAAGAAGTTGTGGGAGGAAAGAAGAAGATTTTTGTAATAGTCCTCACTTTGAGATGCTAAAGAGATGTCCAGCTGTATATAACCAGCAGGTGAAAACATGAGACTGGAGCTCAGAATGAAGATCAAAGTTGAGGATGTATATTGGAAGTCATCTGCAGAAAGAGAATAAGTAAAGCCATGAGATTGCCAAAGGAGAGGAAGGGTGAGGAGGGCCCACAAAGCAACCCTGGAGGGAGAGGTGCAAACAGGGAAGGCACGGTCAGCAAGCTAGGCAAACCTGGGCCATGTATAGCACAGAAATCAGGGGCAACAGATGGAGTTTCAGGAAGGCCAACAGTGTTAGGAGCTGTGGAGAGATAGGCTGAGGTGGGAGGATCTCTTGAGCGTGGGCGTTTAAGGCTGTAATGAGCCATGATTGCATCACTGCATTTCAGCCTGGGTGACTGAGTGAGACCCTGTCTCAAAACAATAAATAATAATAATAATAATATATCTGCATATATTTTAATATATTAGGTGGCAAAGAGAGAGGATGGTAATCTGGTGGAACTGTAAGGTTAAAAAACGTCTGTTTAGGCAAGAAATAAAATGCCACGGCCATGTTTTTAGGCTGAGAATAAAATTCAAAGGTGAAAGATTGAGAGTACGAAAAGATGAGATAATGGATACAAAATTTCAGACAAGAGGAATAAGTTCAAGAGATTTATTGTGCAACATGGTGGCTACAATATTGTAGTCTTGAAAATCAGAGAGTAGATTTTAAGTGTTCTCACCACGAAAAATAACTATGTAAGGTGATACGTTATCACAATTCAGCCATTCCACAAGGTATACACTTCAAGATCAATATACAGAATTTTTTGCCCAGCAGTAGAGAGGTTGTGGTGGCCTCCATCCTCTCAAATATGTGAAAAGCAAAGAATCTTAGGGGTTTCAAAATACATGGAGGCAGGGCACAGTGACTCATGCCTGTAATTCCAGCACTTTGGGAGGCTGAGGCAGGTGGATTACTTAAGGTCAGAAGTTCAAGGCCAGCCTGGCCAACATGGCGAAATGCCATCTCTACTTTAAAATACAAAAATTAGTCGGGTGTGGCGGCACACACCTGTAATCCCAGCTACTCAGGAGACTGAGTCGTGAGAATCACTTGAACCTGGGAGGCTGAGGTTGCAGTGAGCTGAGATGCTGCCATTGTACTCCAGCCTGGGTGACAAGTGAGACTCAGTCTCAATAAATAAATAAATACAAAAAAGTAAAAAAAAAAAAAAAAAACCATGGAAAGGAAATATCAACTGATGTGACATAAAAGAAGAGCATCATTCATTCATTTTTGTCTTATTTCTCTAACATAAATAAGGTAATTTATGTATGCATGCTCTTATGTGCACAAAATGTGGTATGTATGTGTTGTCTGATGCCACTGTAGGGAGAAGCACCTGAAGTTGTTATGAACGATTAGAAAATTTATTTCAGAGAATACTAACAGTGGGGTCCATGAGAAATCAGCAGTCCTGTTCACCTACTCAGTTACCCTTTGCATCAGGACTAGACTTGAAAACAGAAGGAATTAGAATGAGCTAATCTTCTCATCTCTCCCTTCCTTTCATGACATATTGTAGTCTCTTTCATAAAAATCAGAATGGTGTTGGTCAGCATAATTGGCAATTATTTACAATCTGTCATAACATCACCTATCTTTAAGCTGAACTTGGGTGCTCAATACATTTAAGGTTCTTCTTCACCTTTGGATAGCTATCAAACTGTTATTTAAAAATTATGTTATCTTCCCAACTGGCCAACATTGATGGTTTCCATTTTTGAGACTAGGTTCCAATATAAGATCTTAGAAAATATTGCTAAATGTAGGACATGGCATATCGATACAAGGTTGTAAAGCACAAATGTGATAGGAATTTAGGGCATACAAAATTTACTAATTATAAACCAGTTACTACGACTAGCATTGATAGTGGTATCATTACTACTACTACTAATTCACAACTAAAGATAGGGAGGTTTAAGAGGTTAAATGACTTACATAATCTAAAACAACTAGTAAATGAACAGCGGGGCTTTGAATAGATCCTCTGACCCCATACATTGGGTCCCCTCACCATACCATCATGCAAGACATATTCTCTGTGCTTTAACAATTTTCGAACAACTATTAATGACAATAATAAAATGGGTAGGCAGTTTAAGAGAAACTAAGTTACTCTGGGAGTTTCGAGAGGAGAAGATCACAGGAGAGGGTTATTGGAGGTGATATTCCAGATGAACTTTGAACAAGAGTTGAAATTTCAATTGACAGAAAAAACAGGAGGGCATTTCAGGTGACTGTGATAGCTGGAGAAAAGACAGAGAGTCAGAAAAGATAGAGCATATTTAGGGAACATGAAGTAGCTGATGTTGCAGAACTGTAGGAAAAATGTAGGATAGCGGTGGGAGACAAGACAAAGCAGGTAGCAGTGTGAACTAAATTTGGTAGGTGGAGGTATACCATTCAAGTTTAGTGAACGATGGAACATAATTAGATCATAATTAGATCTATGCTTGGTCTACCCTCAATTCAGGTGGAGAAGGAAGAGAGAGGAAGTAGGGAGACCACGGAGTCAGTCATCACTCAGCAAAGGTCTGGGGAACCCAAACACACTTGTGGCAATAAAAAAAAAGAGTGAGAAGCAAGATAAATTTCCATGGTAGATTTTTCTTTTTTATCACTTTAGACAAATGAAGGAAAATACAGGGTGAGGGAGAAAGGTATCAAAGAAGACTATGTGATTTTGAGACTGAATAATGGAGAACTGTTATTCTATTAACAAAAATAGTAAAGTAACGTAGAGATATTGCTTTTGATGGGAATAATGAGTTAGATTTTTTCATGTATTCAACAATGATTTTAGTTCTCCTGGGGACCTTCTTGAGCCTTCTATGTCATTCAGATATAAAAGGATGAGAGGCCAAACTTACAGAGAACGCAAATGGGCAATAAACGTACAAAAGACTTCAGCCTCATTGGTAATCATGTAAATGCAAGTTTTTTTTTAAAGAATATATTATTTTCCAGCCTATTACATAAAGGTTGAGAAAACAAACTAGACAAACTACTCAGCAATAAACTTAAGAAAAATATAGGATTTGTAAGAAGAAATCTAAAGGGTCTATTGAAAGACAAAGAAAGTTGGAGATAAATAGAAATAACATATACTTGAATAGAAAGTTTTAATATTTTAAAAACAAAAATTTGTTTTTGTTTTGTGATGGGGTTTCACTCTCACCCAAGCTGGAGTGCGGTGGCACGATCTTCCTTCACTGCAACCTCCGCCTCCCAGGCTCAAGCAATCCTCCCACCTTAGCCTCCTCTGTAGCTGGGACCACAGGTGCGTGCTATCATGACTAGCTAATTTTTTTTGTATCTGTGGTAGTAACGGTGTTTCACCAGGTTGCCCAGACTGTTCTCAAATTCCTGGGCTCAAGCAGTCAGCCCATCTCAGCCTCCTAAAGTGCTAGGATTTCAGGCATGAGGCACCGCGCCCTGCCCTGCAATTATAAACTTAACTCAGTCACAGTCAAAAGTTGACAAAATGAGTTTAAAAGCACCTGGATATTTTATTAAGTGAAATAAAATAACCAGGTTGCAGAACACTGTGTATAGCATGCTATAATTGCTGTAAAGAAAGGAAAAATCACACACACACACACACACACACACACACACACACACACACACACACACACACTGTCCTGGGAAGGGAAGGGAAATGGGTAACCAAAGTAGAGACAGATATCTCATTTCATCCCCTTTCTTATTTCTGAGTTTGAAAATGTAAATACATTATGTGTCAAAATTAATGAAATCAATGAAGAAGAATAGTTAGACCATTTTTTTTTTTTTAAAGAGGAATAATTGAGGCCGGGTGCGGTGGCACACGTCTGTAATCCCAGCACTTTGGGAGGCCCAGGCAGGTGGATCACAAGGTCAGGAGATCGAGACCATCTCTGCTCACTGCAAGCAGTTTCAAGGTGAAACCCCATCTCTACTAAAAATACAAAAAAATTAGCTGGGTGTGGTGGCACACCACTGTAGTCTCAGCTACTCGGGAGGCTGAGGCAGAAGAATGGCGTGAACCCGGGAGGCAGAGCTTGCAGTGAGCAGAGATCGTGCCACTGCACTCCAGCCAGGCAACAGAGCAAGACTCTGTCTCAAAAAAAAGAGAGGAATTATTGGTGTTGGGGTGGGGAGGCATTGGTATGACATACTTGACCACATAAAAGACTTGTTACAAGGATTAAATAAATGAACATATGTAAAGGGTTTGCAACACTATATGTAAAGCATATGTAAAGTATATGTAAAACAGCATATGTAAAGGCTTTGCACATGAAGTATCACATAAATATTTGTTGCTATTATTGTCATAATCTTGATATGTGAACTGTATGACTTAAATGCCATCTGTCACGAAGGAATATATCGATAGATTTTTACTATATGAAGTTTAAAAACTTTTGGAAGGGAAAAAATAAAAAAAATAAGATGAAACACAGCAAACGGGGAAAATAGACTTAGAACATATATGATGAGCAAGGTCAGTCATTCCACAAATGTTTTTTAATAGCTATCCTGGGTCAGGCGTTACACTAGAGGCTGGCTATATATATGGTGATTAAGAAGATGGTCTGGCCCTCATGGAACTTATAGTCTACAGAAAGTAAGAGTTAATATTCTTAATATGCAAAAGGTTATTAAAAATTGTAATTGAGAAAAACCCACAGGGTACAAAGAATTTTTTAAAAAGAAAATATCGGCTGGGTGCGGTGGCTCACCCCTGTAATCCTAGCACTTTGGGAGACTAAGGCGGGTGAATCATGAGGTCAGGAGTTCAAGACCATCCTGGTCAACATGGTGAAAACCCGTCTCTACTACAAATACAAAATTAGCCAGACGTGGTGGCACATGCCTGTAATCCCAGCTACTCGGGAGGCTGAGGCAGGAGAATCGCTTGAACCTGGGAGGCGGAGGTTACAGTAAGCTGAGATTGTGCCACTGCACTCCAGCCTGGGTGACAGAGTGAGACTCCATCTCAAAAATAAATAAATAAATAAATAAAAAGAAAATATCACTAATGGTTAAAAATGTAGGAAAATAAATTCAATCTCTGTAGTCAATTTCACTCGAAAAAACTAATAAGATACATTTCTTTCTATGTTTGTTTATTAATGGTAAAGATTTTTTTAAAAAGCCAAACTCTAGTGTTGGTATGGTGGAGACAGAGGCATTCTTGTATCCTGAGAGTGGGAGTATAATCAGCGTAAGCCTCCTGCAAGGCTGTTTGACGACATGTATTGGAATTTTAAATATGCAAACTGTTTGTACCCCTTCCACTCCTAGGGAGAAATAACTGGATGTATATTTGAAGATGTGTGTCAAAGGATGCTTACCTCAACATTGCTTAATAATAGTAAAAAAAAAAAAGAAGACAACCCTAATACGTCTTACTAGGTAATGAGTTAAATTATGGTGCATTGGTACAATAAAATATGATGTAGTGGTTAAAAAGAATGTAGATTTATACACATTGACATGAAAAGATGTCATAATATAATATTATATGAAGGAGGTAGATTTCATGATAGATTGTCAAAAATACTATGATCCAATTAAAAAAATGTGGGTGTATGTCTGAATGTGGGTATGTATAGAAAAAAGTCTGGAAAGATAGATTCTAAAACATAACAGAATGCTTTGGGGTGGTAAAATTAGGAGTGATCTTTGTTTTATTCTTTGTACCGTTTTGCTGGTATTGTCTGAATTTTTAGCAATGACTAGATTACTAAGATGTCAAAATAAAATTATTCAAAAGTTGTTCCTAAATATTTCTGAAAAACTCTTTGCGAATAACTTTGGAATAACTTTTGGAATAACCAAAGCCATGATAACTGAAATTTTTATGATTTGGACTCTCAGGTTTTGCACATTTATATTTTTTCCTGTCCTAAGTCAGTAGGGAAACCTTTGTAAATAATAAAATATTCTAAGAATTTGGAACAAAATGACAATCACAGAGTACTGACCTCATTTCCACAATGGTTAAAAGTATTGAAGAAAAAGAAATCTTGAGAGGGCAGCCGACAAAAAAGTCTGAGCAGCATTGACCTCTCTGAAATGGCTTCCTTGGCAGGGTTGGGGGTGTGGTGGAATGGAAGATAAATGAGGATTTCACGTCTTCCTTGGTTTGCTATTGGCCTTATTGTTCCCCAAACTTCATAAATTTCCCCAAATAGTAGTCTTTAGGAGAACTACTCACCTTGTCCGTGTCACTCTTCTCCCATTCTGGTTGAATTTCATCTTATTTGCCTTGTTATCTGGACATAGAGTTCTCTTGGCTTTGCAACTGTGCTAAGGTGGCAGAAAAATCCCCCAATTCAACCCAGTCTTTTGTGAGACTCCGGGGCCTAATGCTGATCATATTTGCAGCAGAATTGCTCTGTAACTCACAACACTACCCATCCATGAACAGACAACAAGGATGCCTCAGCCCCAGATCTTGGGGCTGGAGGAGGGGCAGCCTTTGGGGACTATGGGGTGATTGTAAGGAATCTGTGATTTCATATAGGTCCCAAGTTTAGAAAACGAAATAGACAAAAAGACAATTACTGTCATGTGGGGATCAACATTTTGAAACACAGATTAAAAAGGAGTTCCTGTTTTCAAAAGTATACAAACTACAAATTAAGAAAATAAACTCTGTATGGTCTTTCCTGTATTTGTATTTCTGTACATGCAGTTTCCCTCTCCCCATCCCCACCCGCAACTTTCCTGCCCTGCTGAACCCAGCGGGGGCAGGATGCCCAGCAAACAGCAAGTGTTTTTTTTGAGACAGAGTCTTGCTCTGTCGCCCAGGCTGGAGTGCAGAGGCGCGATCTCGGCTCACCGCAAGCTCCGCCTCCCGGGTTCACGCCATTCTCCCGCCTCGGCCTCCCAAGTAGCTGGGACTACAGGAGCCCACCCCCACGCCCTGCTAATTTTGTGTGTGTTTTTAAGAAAAGACAGAATTTCACCAGGATGGTCTCGATCTCCTGACCTCGTGATCCGCCCGCCTCGGCCTCCCAAAGTGCTGAGATTACAGGCGTGAACCACCGCGCCTGCTGCAAGTTTTGTTTTGTTTTTTTTTGAGACGGAGTCTCGCTCTGTCGTCCAGGCTGGAGGGCAGTGGCGCGATCTCGGCTCACTGCAAGCTCCGCCTCCTGGGTTCAAGCGATTCTCCTGCCTCAGCTTCCCAAGTAGCTGGGACTACAGGACTGCGCCACCACACCCAGCTAATTTTTGTATTTTTTGTAGAGATGGGGTTTTGCCCTGTTGGCCAGGCTGGTCTCGAGCTCCTGACCTCAAGTGATTCTCCCGCCTTGGCCTCCCAAAGTGCTGGGATTACAGGCGTGAGCTACCACGCCTGGCCACATAGCAAGTTTTCAACAAGACTGTTCAGTCCAAATTGTATAGCCCTGTAGAACAGCCCACCCACTTCTTTCCCTTCATCTTAGAACAAAATTCTAACATGAGTTACAAAAAAAGGGAAACAAACTGATTGTGGTGGTACTTAAAGGTGGATGAAGGAGACGCGTTGATCATCTTCATATTCCTAGGCCTCATTATTGCTTTACCGACTAGAAAAATTCGCAAAATTTTCTGAACATTTCTTTTCCAAAATAAATGTGGAAATGCTTGCTATCGTAAAATGGAAAACTTTATGCGTTCTGAAAAGCTTTATAATCATGAGTCTGTGTATCTGAATTGGAGGAAAAAATGACATGTGAAGGAAACATTTGTAGACTCCAGTTTCAGCTACTATAGCATTTCTTTAAATAAAAGTGAAAAGAATATTACCTCAGATTTATGAATAACTGCTTTGTCTATGTTACTCTCAAAGTCAGCATTTCACGAAAGAACTTTGTGTTCTATTGTTTTTTTTTATTCTTTGAACTACTTTTCTTTCCATGTGATAATGTCAGGATTTTTAGTTTCTAACAACTCATCTATTAACAGCAAAGAACAGGCAGGACATTTGAGATAAGGAAGTAATTAGAAGGTACTTTTATGTGTTTAATGGTTCCTGAGTCTGAACAGTCTTGTGAGATTTGGATAGGGCTCTTTGAAAAAGGAAATGTATTCAAAGTGACAAGCTAATGCAGGATTTCGATTTTAAGCTTACGGTGAGCCCAGTAACATAGACTCATGTAGCAGAATTTGACATTAGATTATGTTAATAAGGCACACTCCTACCCCGACTCTATCCCATTTATACTAATAATCAGTATGTCAGACAGGCATACGAACAGGAAGAAAGACATTCTATTCATGACAAAACAATTTAAAACATTTTCTGAGTGATGTTTCCAAACTTGGAAAGACTGCAGTACAGTCGGCCCTCTGTATCTGTGGGTGCCACATCCACAAATCCAACCAATTGTAGATGGAAAAAATATAATAACAATAACAAAACAACAACAAGTAACAATATAATAAAAACTAATACAAGTAAAAATACAATAGGTAGCATTTACGTTATATTTGGTATCATAAATCATAGATTGTAACTAATTTAGAGATGATTAAAGTATATGAGAGGATGTCTGTGATATGAAGATAGTATGTCATTTTATATAAGGGACTTGAGCATTTGAGGATTTTGGTATCCATGGGGACTAGAGGTGGAGGTATTCTTGGAACCAGTCCTCCCAGGATACTGTGGCAGGAGTGTACTAAGCCACTTTTAAACAAATGATTCTAGTCCTTTAGATAAAATGAAAGGCAATCCTGATAATGGTGTACCTATGCTGTTTTCCATAGAGAAATCAGATGTGTGTTGAATATTTGTAAAGCCAACTGCTTTGTGAAGTGAAGGCAGAGTGTCAGGACCTAGGCTTTTGCTGTTGTGTCTGCCATTTCTTCTGTTTTTACCCATCAGTATAGGACTTGCTCCATAACATGTCTTCTTCTGGTGAGCCCGGACATGTCCCACTTTTGAAGCTCCAGAAACAGAGCTGATTCAATTAAAGCAGGCACTTTCAGATGGAATTCGCAGTTTTGTTACTGAAGGAATAGGGAGAGCCAGCAGGAAACTGGGCTGCCTGGCAAAACCCACGGTGACCATCAGTAGAAAGGGAGATGTGATCACTATAAAAAAGAAAAGCATCTTTAAAAATAATGAGATTGCTTTTAAACCTAGAAAAGAATGTGAGGAAACCACATCAGGTGGCCATAAAATCAAGAGTACTGTAACCTTAGATAATGACTCCCTGGCTGAGGTTCAGGACTGGGATCACAAGGAGACCTCATTGGGAGAAAGTTCGTGGGTGAGAAGATGGGGGTGGAAAGTGCCGTGAGCAATATTACCTGTGCTCAGAAACAGGGGAGAGAATGAACAAATTCAGTCTCAAACTCCTAAGGACTCCTAAGCTGTGATCCAAACTGCAGAGGTTGTTTAAACAAAATTCCAAATTAAAAAGAAAGTTTCCTGTTCCTTCAGTGTCTAACTGAAATGCCACCTCTGCACTCACTCTTCCCAGTCCTCCAGACAGATACTCTCTTTTCATCTTTTAAACCTTTAGCACTGGCTTTGCGCCTCCCTAGAGGCATTCACCACTCATCGCCATTTAGATCCCCACTTTCCTGACTTCACTGATTCACCTTTACCTTTCCATCTGCCATTGCTCCTTGCACAGGACCTCGTCCATAGTAGGCATAGCAAATATTTCAGTGAAGAAGTAAATGAATATATTGATTAAATAGTCCGGTAAAATGCAAAGTTAGGTACAAATAAATCTGTTGTGGATTGAACAAAATCAATACATGTAAAAGTTTACTTTTTTATTGCACAATAATACATATTTATTGTAGAACTTTAAGAAAATACAGGCAAGTAAAAAATTACCTATAATTATTCTATCAAGAGAAAGCCACTCTTCTGTCTTTTCTTCTATTCGTAAACATACATAGATATATGTATGCTTATATTTATATGTATAAATAAATAATGTGAACACAAACACACACAGATACATTTTTTCCAATCAAAATATAATAATGGGGTATCCTGCTTTGTAGCCTGTGTTATTTCAGCTTCTCTGAGAAGCAGACATCAAGACATGATTAGATGCAATGGTCCTCAACACTTTTAGCACTAGGGATCGGTTTTGTGGAAGACAATTTTTCCATAGACTATGAAACAGTGGAAAGGATGGTTTTGGGATGATTCAAGAGCATTACATTTATTGTGCCAAGGCCACAAGAGCATTACATTTGTTTCTATTATTATTACATTGTAATATATAATGAAATAATTATACAACTCACCATAATGTAGGATCAGTGGCAGCCCTGATAGATAATCCTATCTGGGGTTGATGGCAGACAGTGACAGATCATAAGGCATTAGATTCCCGTAAGGAGTGCACAACCTAGATCCCTTGCATGTATAGTTCACAATAGGGTTTGTGCTCCTATGAGAATTTAATGCTACCACTGACCTGACAAGAAGCAGAGCTCAGGAGGTAATAGGAGCGATGGAGAGTGGCTGTAAATACAGATGAAGCTTCACTGGCTCACCTGCTGCTCATCTCTTGCTGTGTGGCCCAGTTCCTAACAGCCCCCAGACCACTACTGGCCTGTGACCTGGTAGTTGGGGACCCTGATAAGATAAGAATCTGTGAAAGAAAGTTGGGAGAGGCTGAGAGATAGATAGATAGATAGATAGATAGATAGATAGGGGAAATAAGTCTGACCCCAAGTGAAGCAAAGAAAGGTAGGAAGGTGAGTGGTAATATCCTAGACTGCCATGTAGTGCAGAAAAAGTTCAGCAAGACCTTGTGGAGTACTTTAGTAGAAGAGCTGGGAGATGTGGACTCCTCTGCCATCAGAAGAGTCTACATTTCCCAGGAAGGAGACTGCAATAGTAACTCTGTCAGGTTCAATCACTGTGGCCTTGGCACGAATTCAGAGACAGATTTTCGGAGAACAGCAGCAGAGGCCTTTGGGCAATTATACTCCCTGTAGTTGGAAGTGCACTACCAATTAACCACCTTTTATTAGGGCCATCTTTCCAAGCCATAAAATACTCATATATAGGGTTTCAGTAAATATTTATGCTTCAAAAATAATACATAGATATTTTAGAAAACCTGGAAAATGACTTGAAAGAAGATAAAATTTATAAGTAAGTCTAAGTCTAGAATTGCCCACTGTTAACATTTTGATATATGCCTTTTCAGATTAAAGTGTATATATGTAATGTTATATGCTTATATATTTGTATAAATACAAAATATAAATACATATATATGTTCATAATTTTCTAGCATTTGGGAAAATGACAGTATCTGCTCTTTAGTCTATCTTGGACATATTTTTGAATACCTATATGAAACAGAACAGGCTGTAAGTTCGTAGAAGCTGATTGAGAGATTTTTAACATATACAATGATAAGACATTATATCTGCTGAAGTGGTTTTCTGCTTGGATTTTGGAGATAGGCTTGATTTCATACCTCTTCACCAAAGTTATTTTATAAATTATATATATAGTTTTGTATTAAATGATATAAGAATGTAATGAGCAAATGTGCCATAATCTTTCAAAGTTTACTTGTGTTTTCCAAAGTAGTAGCTTAGTGACTAAGCCAATAGCTTTATAAAAGTGATTTATTTTGAAATTATAAAAATAAGATTTTAAAGGTTGTAACATGCTCGGTAAATAGTGTTTGTTGAAAAGTCGTGGTTAAATACATAGAGCTCTTCTCAGTCACAACATACGTGACTAAAGAAGAAATGTTATGTGGAAACATTCAGAGGAAGATATAGTTCTTGTGATATGTAACAACTTTTACGTGAATGAAACAAACAAATAGATTTGAAAATGTGAACTAGTATTCATTGAGTTAGCACCTACAAGGATGGGTTCTTATTTCTCCCCACCATGCTTTCTTGATGAATGTGTATGTGTAATGTACAGAAATGATCATTTCATTCTCTTATTAACTTCCTGCTGGCCTTCACTTTAAGAAATTCTTATAGTTGAAAATGTAATTTATATAGGCAGGCTTCAACAACCTCAATGTATAGATAAGATTATAATTCCCTTAATACTCCAATTTGTAATGGCCACAAGCACCCACCACTTGACTAGCAGGCTTTCCAGCTTTCTTCTAGCATTGTTGTAGTTCCCCTGTTACTGTCTGCTGGTGGAGAGAGAACTTAAACGTCCCTTGAGGCTAAATTCAGTAACTGCTGGCTTCTTGTTGTGCCTTCTGGTTTTGGTTGTCCTAAGTGCGAGGGATTTGTCCCTGGTAATGTTCAGTGGTTGCTGACTACCCTGCCAAGAACCTCTACTCTCCTGCAGAGATGTGATTCCAGCCATCCCAATGTGGACCTCTGCCTATTAGCCTCGTTCATGATAATTCCAAAGGTGAGAAGGAAGATGGCTTCTCATCATCATCCAAAATCTACCAGGGTTCTCCCACAGCAAAACTCCCCAAGCTCTGAATGGCATAGCACCTGATATAGCAATTTCAATTTGCATATAGGTTCGTTTTTGCCAAGTTGCATCCAATACGCTTGAGTAGCTGAGTCAGGATTCTCTTTTTCCAGGAAGCAGGATGCAGAGACTGGGATACTTTAATTCCATGATTTAGGTCTTGAAGCTAAGAACCAATGGTATGGACTCTTTTCACCCCGCAATGCTCTCCTGGCTTTCTGCCCACTCTTCCCTGCCACTGCCTCCTTAGGATGAATTTCCTCAGTCTGACACTGGGTCTTTCTTTTAACCACAGTAGAAAGTTTATGTTAGGGAAGAGGGTGAAGGTGAGGGTGGGGAAAAAGATGGTTCCTAACCGATGATTGACAAAAGGTTATGTTGCATAACACTAAGCTATGCTCAAGGATTAACACTGAATCAGGAAAAGGCTGAAGGAAAGAGAATGATCCCGAAGAGTCATCTTCAGTCCAATATTAAATTTTAAAATATCTCATGGAATTGTGTAATTTTACAACTGGAAGGGATTTTAAAACCTTTTTCATCCAACTCCCTTATTTTATCTGTGCAGAAACCAATGTGACTTGCTCAAGGTCAGAGTTATTGACAGAACCAGCTCTATAACCAAAATTATCTGACCATGTCAACCTCGCACCCACAATTCAGCAAACACATCTTATGGATCAAAACCACTCTGTTCTATTCTTACTTTTATTAGAATCAAACATACAAACAAGGGCTTTAACTTTATTTTTTCAATCAGAATAACTGTTAGCAATGTATAGATGTTTTAGGATGGATCCCTTACCTGGATTCACCAGGATTACAGCGATCTATTTTTAGTTTTCCATCTTCCTAGTCCTATGCAAGATACTGTTCCTATATTGTTAATACATTGAGACAAAAATTCTTCAAAAATAGTAAGAAAAAAGGTATATTTCTATCTTTATCCAGAAGCTTTTATCTAGCAAAATTTAAAAAAATTTTTCTTTTTTTTTTTTTTTTTTTTGAGGCAGAGTCTCACTCTGTCGCCGGGGCTGGAGTGCAGTGGCCGGATCTCAGCTCACTGCAAGCTCCGCCTCCCGGGTTTACGCCATTCTCCTGCCTCAGCCTCCGGAGTAGCTGGGACTACAGGCGCCCGCCACTTCGCCCGGCTAGTTTTTTTGTATTTTTAGTAGAGACGGGGTTTCACCGTGTCAGCCAGGATGGTCTCGATCTCCTGACCTCGTGATCCGCCCGTCTCGGCCTCCCAAAGTGCTGGGATTACAGGCTTGAGCCACCGCGCCTGGCCAAAATTTTTCTTTTTTAAAGACAGGTTCTAGTTCTGTTGCCCAGAGTGCAGTGGCACAATCATAGCTCATTGTAACCTCAAATTCCTGGGCTCAAGTGATCCTCCTGCTTCAGCCTTTAGAATAGCTGGGGCTACAGATACGAACTGCCATGCCAGCTAAGCTAAAAAAAAAAAAAAAAAAAAAAAAAAAAAATTGTAGTGCTGTGCTATGTTGCCCAGGCCAGTCTTGAACTCCTAGTCTCAAGTGATTCTCCTGTCCCCCAACTCCCAGTGTTGGGATTACAGGTGTGAGCCCTGCCCCTGGTGTATTGAAAATTTTATCTAGTTTATCTAGCTTTATTTAGCTTCATTTTAATCTAACAAATACCTGAGTACAGGATAGAATAGGTTTGCCCTAATTTATAGCACATTGTCAGGTGTATTCACTTTCCTTCTGATGTGAATTATTATTGTTATTATTTTTTGAGACAGAGTCTCTCTCTGTCACCCAGGCTGGAGTGCAGTGGAGCGATCTCAGCTCACTGCAACCTCCCCCTCCCGGGTTCAAGTGATTCTTTTGCCTCAGCCTCCTGAGTAGCTGGGACTACAGGCCCATGCCACCACGCCTGGCTCATTTTTGTGTATGTAGTAGAGACAGAGTTTCACCATGTTGGCCAGGCTGGTTTTGATCTCCTGGCCTCAAGTGATCTGCCCACCTCAGCCTCCCAAAGTGCTGGGATTACAGGCGTGAGCCATTGCACCTGGCCTCTGATGTGAATTATAATGGCTGCTGGTAAGACCAGCGGCCAATAGACACTAATGTAATTACTATAATTTCTTGAGCAGAATTAAACATTTCTTTTTTTTTTTTTTTTTTGAGACGGAGTCTCGCGATCACCCAGGCTGGAGTGCAGTGGCCGGATCTCAGCTCACCGCAAGCTCCGCCTCCCAGGTTCACGCCATTCTCCTGCCTTAGCCTCCGGAGTAGCTGGAACTACAGGCGCCCGCCACGTCGCCCGGCTATTTTTTTGTGTTTTTTAGTAGAGACGGGGTTTCACCGTGTTAGCCAGGATGGTCTCGATCTCCTGACCTCGTGATCCACCCGTCTCGGCCTCCCAAAGTGCTGGGATTACAGGCTTGAGCCACCGCGCCCGGCCTTAGAATTAAACATTTCAAGCCAATGCTATACCATGAAAATTTTCTACTAAAATCAGACAGATTCTTAACACAGTTTTTCTCTTCCACTGTAATACTTTCATTTTCTGCTATATATGAAGTACATAAAAAGGTTAATAGTTGTGCAGTCAAGGAAGAAAAATAACTCCCATATTCACTTAGCATGAAAAGATTCTTTAAGCAAATCCCCAGTCAAGAGTTATGATTGATAGTAATAATAGAGATAAGCATGTTTTTAATTCAAAATTAACATAAGCAGAAGGAATGTACTTTGCCAGTTATGGAATTAATCTCTCTAGCTGAGATTATCTTCAAAATTTTCAAACAGGTTCTGTCAAGCGGGAGAATATCATTTTACAGAATTAGTGTCTGAAATAAAAAAATTAACATTTCTTTGTGTGTGTGTCTTAGATTTTGTAAAACATCTTCCACATTCTAATTCTTCCTTAGAATAAACTTAAAGAGTAAATACTATAATCTCCCAATTTATAAATGAAAAAAATCCTGAAGTTCAACAAGGTGAAATGACTGTTTTAGGTTACAAGTGTAGTAAATAGTGGAGTCTTTTTTTGTTGTTGTTGAGACAGGGTCTCTGTCATTGTGGTGTGATCACTACAGCCTTGACCTCCCGGGTTCAAGCAAGTCTCCCACCTCAGCCTCTGGGATAGCTGGGGCTACAGGTGTGCACTACCACACCTGGTTAAGTTTTTGTATTTTTTGTAGAGATGGGGTCTCCCTATATTGGCCAGGCTGGTCTAAAACTGCAGTCTCAAGCCATTGCCTACCTTGGCCACCCCAAGTGCTGGAATCACACATGGCTGAGCCATGGGCTGGGCCAATAGTGGAGTCTTGATATGAAATAATGTTTTCTGATTTTATTTTTCCTTTTTTCTTTCTCCTTTTCTTCCAGTGATTTTAAAACTATATGCCTTTTCCCAAATAAGGCCTTTCTGAGGAATAGCATGCATATTTTCAGATACCTAGACTAGTGCCACTTTACTACAAAATGCTATTGTAGCTTTGAATATAATCTCCTGAAATCCTTTAAGATTGCTTATTTTTTTTTTCAATTAAATTGTGATTTAGTACCAATGGGTTCTTTGAGTATTTTAAGTTGGTGACTCTACTTTTTAGGCAAAACAGACTAAATTTATAATGGCATTGTCAAGTATAAAGTAATTGTTTTCAGAATTTTCCTAATCCAACATATTGTCCCAGAAAATCAAATATTTTTTAGCAAATAGGGAACCTGCAGTATAATAAGAAAAAAATCTAAGCAGAAATATCAATATTTCATGAACATCATAAATTATTTTAAAAAGCGGTCCTTCACTAAAACGTATATTGGTTTAAGGCCAGGCATGGTGGCTCACATTTATAATCCCAGCACTTTGGGAGGCTGAGGTGGGAGGACCACTTGAGGCAGGAGTTCAAGATCAGCCTGAGCAACATAGTGAGACCCTGTCTCTACAAAAAAATAAAAAATAAAAAAAAATTATCCAAGTGTAGCGGCATACCCCTATAGTCTTAGCTACTCAGCAGACTGAACTGGGAGGATCATTTGAGCCTAGGAGTTCAAGAATGCAGTGAGCTATGATCACGCCACTGCACTCCAGGTTGGACAATAGAGCAAAACCCAATCTCAAAAAGAGAAAAAAAAAAGTGTGCATATATATGTATTTTAAAATTACATAAATTGGACATGCTAGTTGAAAAAAATTAAAACAATGCAGCGGGGTATGAACTAAAATGTTTGCATTCCTCTTCTCACCCAAATCATTATTTGTGTGCATGTATCTTGTCAAATCTTTCTAATTCATTTTTAAAATGAGAAGTCATAGATATGACTAATAAATGAAATGCATGATCCTTGATTGGATCCTGAATTTAAAATTGATTCTATAGTGATAATGGCATTGTATCAATATTTACTTTCTTCAGAGTGATAATCATATTGTGGATGTAGAAGAACGGCCTTGTTTTTAGAAGATATGTGATAAAGTATTGGGTTGAACTGTCAAGGTGTCTGAGTCTAACTATCAAATGGAAGAGGAAGGTATGGAAAAAGGAAAAGAAGAAGAGAGGGAAGGAAGAAGGGAGGAGGAGAAGAAAGACAGATAGAGAGGATGAATGAAAGAAAAAGTAACTGTGGAAATTTTACCAACTGGTGAATCTAAGTAAAGAGTATCTGGATTTTATTGTATTATTCTTGAAGCTTCTCTGACAGTCTAAAATTTTTCGAAATGAAAAGCACAAGAGGGAAAAAATAGAAGATATCATAACAATGTGCTATAATGAAAATAGCTATTTGGTGCTAGAAATATCTGTGTTGAATTCCAGACTGCAAATTACTTAATAGCCAGGTGACCTTGGCGTAGCTAGTCAACCTCTGAAGAAGAATTCAGCTTTACCTCTTTAAAATAAAAGTACTATCTACCTTGAAGCATTCTTTTAATAATTGTATGAAAGAAGTCCTGACCTACAATATTCTCAATACATATCGGTTCTCCTTTCCTCTGAACTAACATCCATTTTCTTTAATAATAACTTATGTGAGAACTTTCTGTTTATAGTAATGTTGATCTAAATTATTCAAATCAATTTCCCCTCTCTATCCCCCAGCTGAAGACAACTAAAAAGGCTGGATATAACATTTTAAAACATTTCTTGAAATATTAAAGAGATAACAAGACAGTAAGACATTTTTAGGCCAACAATGGAAGGAAAATGAGAACCTAGAGAGAAACGCAAGAAAGAAGTCACTTTTGTGTTGACGTCATTTTATAATTCTTTAATATTAGAACCTTCATTTGACAGGCTTGAGGACCTGGAAGACAAAAATCAAAGTCCAGATCTTGCTTGGAGTGGGTGTTGAAGCAGTGATGCCTCTCACAAATAAGCTGAGCCTTCAAAGGGCTAAAGCCTGGGGGTCAACCACAAGCAAGACAACCAGCTCTGTTCAAATCCCCTAGTCAGTCTGAATTGCCTCTGACCCTCACGGGCAGGAGCAAGCACAGATCCTCTCTTGAGCAAAGTTCCTTCACTGTAAGCCTTAAATTATTCCTATAAATCCTTTTAAAAATGCATTTGTAATGCATCAAAGATAACCAGGGATGGCCTGGTGCAATGGCTTATGCAGGTAAGTCAGCACTTTGGGAGGCTGAGATGGGCAAATCACGAGGTCAGGAGTTCAAGACAAGCCTGGTCAACATGGTGAAACCCCGTCTCTACTAAAAATACAAAAATTAGCTGGATGTAGTAGCATGCACCTGTAGTCCCAGCTACTCGGGAGGCTGAGGCAGGAGAATTGGTTGAACTGGGAGACAGAGGTTGCAGTGAGCCGAGATCGTGCCACTGCACTCCAGCCTAAATGGCAGAGCAAGCCTCTGTCTCAAAAAAGAATAAAAAAAGATAACCAGGCACAAAGATAAGTGATAACTGAGAAGAATAAATACGACACATTGGAAATAATCAAATGTAACTACCAAAAGCAAATTAAAAGCATAACTAAAAGTTTTGAACTTAGCAGATAGTTTTAACGTTAGAGGCAACTAAAGATGAAGTCAGTGAACTATAAAGTATATCAGAAGAAATTATCCTGGAAACAACATATAGAAACAATATGAAAGAGGATTATAAACATAAAGGATACTGTGTGAAGATCTAACATAGGTTTAACTGGAGTTCCAGAACGAGGGGACAGAGGACAAGGGAAAAGGTAATATTTGAAGAGATAATGGCTGAGAATTTTCCAGCCATGAAAGGTAACAATTCACAGATTACAGATGACCAGTGAATCTCAAGCTGGGTAAATTACAAAAAAAAAAAAAAAAAAAAAAAAAAAAAAAAAAAAAAAAAAGAAATCCTTACTTAGAACCCACTGTAGTGAAACAGCAGAAAAAGTCTTAGTGCAGAAAAAAAGACAGATTATCTTCAAAGGAGAGATAATGGGGCCAAGTAAAAGCCTAGGTAGCTTCACTGGCAGCTCTACTAAACATTTATGAAAGAAATCAGGTCTCTCACAAATTCTTCCAGGGAATCTTGACCCTGTTTTAGGTGTTCACCATACCCTCCACTCAAGATGAAAACGCTATTCAACTTTGTATGGGAGGTTTTGGCAGTACAGTGAGGTGAGAAGAAAACATAAAAGTATAATTACTGGAAAGAAGAAACAAAACTGTAATTTACATGATATGACTGTATATTTTTCTTTACCTGTGTGTTATATTTCACACTAAAAATGTTTTAACAGCCTTATATTTTCATAACATTTTACGGTTTTTCAAGGCACTCTTACAATAATGATCTTATTTGATTGTCACAGTTCTGTGAGGAAAACTAAAGTTCAAAGAAGTTGAGTCACAAAGCTGGCCAGTGGGAGAATTTGCACCAGAACACAGGTCTACTGTGCTTTTCCAGTTTGTAGGTATCTTTCTATGGCATTCAATTTAATGCCAGTTGTTCATAAAGTAATCCATTTGTTTGGGAACATAATTTACATTATGTGATGTGCTATTGATTATAAAGTGATACAAAACTGTACATGACTGTGGAATTAGATAGGAGGAAGAAGCTATAACTTAACCAAAGCAGCTGTTTTACTTTGCTTATGAAAAGAGCAGTTGCTCAAAGTATATTAGAAGCCATTTATAGCGTTAGTGTTATAGGCTAAATTGTGTTCCTCCAAAATTCGTAGGTTGAAGTCCTAACCCTCAGTATCTCAGAATGGGACTCTATTTAAAGACAGGGTGTTTTCAAAGAGGTAAAGTTAAAATGAGGCCATTAGAATAGACTCTAATCCAATATAATTGGCGTCCTGAGAAGAAAAAATTTGAACACAAATGGGCACAGAGGGAAGACCATGTGACGACACAGGAAGAAGACGCCATCTACAAGCCAAGGAAGGAGGTCTGGAACACATCCTTTCCTTAAAGCCTTCAGTAGGAACCCACCCTACCAACACCTTGATCTCAGACTTCTAGCCTCCAGGACTGTGAGAAAATACATTTCTGTTGTTGAAGTGACCCCAGTCTGTGGTACTGTTATGGCAGCCCTAGCAAACTAACATAGCTACTGACTAAAATAAAATAAAGGCCATTACTCTCTAGCAAAGTCAGATATAATCAGATACTGGATTTATACAGCAATTCTTAGTTTTTTTTTTAGCTCTTCACTTATAACTTTAAAAACCTATTAATTTTTTTTCAGGGAAAATAACTTTGCTACTGAGTGTTTGATACTCTCTAGTCTCTATCTGCCTTTTCACCATTGAAACAAATTTTTTATAACATTATATATTGAATCAATTGAGGTTTCATAGTAATTAAATTATTATGTTATAGCAGAATAGCCGCTTCTATGATGGTTCTTTTCATATTATCAGATGATGTAAATGAGTTCGTATTATCTGTGAAGTGATCCAACAACATTTTGGAAGATATCATAAATTTCACTTTAACAGAACATGTTAAGCTTACATTTAGGGGGACATATTTTTGAAGAGTTAACATGAATGCTAATATATTAACTATCTGAAAAGGCACTGGGATCCTGTCATTTATGCCCTTCTCTACCCAGGCTGAATGTACCTGGAACATCTGGTCTTTCATTCATTAAATTCAACATTCCAGCAGAAAATGCTATTGGAATGTGCAAAGATTCAAACAACAAGCCAGGACAGCTGCATCTGAGACCAGTTCTATTTTGAAACCAGAAAACCCATGCAAATAAACAATAGCAACACACATAAGAAGTGAATTAATGACAGCTTACTGGAGATGACTTAAAAAGAGAAAAATTTCAATTGCACTTTCCAGCCTTCTCTCAAGGATTAAAAGAGGTAGATTGCTAATCATCCTGAATCAGATGGTAGATTTATGTAAAACAAGTTTATACCATATTACAAAGAAGAAAAAATTTCAGAACATTTTATACTCAATGATTTTTTCTAAATGAAATAATTCCATTTACACTTCCCCCCACATTTCTCTCCCAACAGTTCTAAAAAGAGGAAGAAATCAGAAGTTTTCTAATGCATTGCCATTATTGGACCCCTCTAACCGAAGGCCTGAGGTCACAAAGCCTGGCCTGAGAAGGCCATTTCTGGAGTTCTCATGGTTGTTTTCATGGGAAGCAAAACTCAATGGGAAACTCTCAACTTGCCAACATTTCAATCAGGAAGACTAGTGAAAATATGTACCTGGAGAAATTAATTTATTCATCTGGCCAAAGAATTTTAATTGAGTCCTCATATATTGAGTAACAATGAAAACTTTAAGTTATATGGTACTTTTATTAATGAAAAACAAAGGAATTTAATTCGGATTAAGAACATTCAAGAAATAGGTCATACGGTTAGCTATGAAAAAACTCCAGAGAAAGCTCATTGTTGCTTAACTAAGCTACAGTATATTGATTTTAGAAACTTCAGGGGTGCTTTTGTTCCAAATCAAAAATATGCTGTATTTCTTATATGTCATTTTTATGCTCCTTAATTTACCTATTTGAATACTGTCAACAACATAGTTCAGTGTTTTTTCAAAAATAAAATTTAATGACTGGTTCTTTTTCCATTTAAAACAATTTCTTTTAATCCCTTTTTCAAAGTTTATTTTATTCTCTTTTTCAAAGTAAGGGGAAATTCTAGAAATGCTTGCTGGCATAGTCTCATTGTTTAAACTTGCTACTTTATAGCCAATCTGTTGCTTACTAATAATTTTAATTGCATCAATCACTCATTCTAAAATTGTGCTTTTTATCTTGACTTGTTCAGTTCACATGCACTCCTGATTATGAAAGAGTTTTTTTCTGATGCTCCAACTCACTGGAAAATGAGGGGAATCAGTTTTTCTTGTAAAATATGTACTAAACCATTTACTCTTTACAGAGCATTGTACTAATCAGAGGCATTATGCCTCTGTCTAGTGAATCAATCTGGTTAACATTCTTATACTTACATTCTGCAAAACCCAGTCCCTGATCACATCTCTAGAAGTTTCTAAGATTACTCCTTTATAAAGTTTCTCATTTAGGTCTTAATTTGCAAAAATTTTAATGAATGTTCATTGGTATGTTGCTTTATAACTTTTCTAATTATTTAGTTCTTATGATCTGTCTTCATAGCTTGACTATAAACTTTCAAGGGTTGGCACCTTGTCTTCTATTTATATGACTAGCAACATCACTGTGATTAGTACTCATTCACCTAGAAATCTAAAATAACATATAGAGTTTTTTTTTTTTCTTTTTTCTTTTCTTTTTTTTTTTAGAGACAAGGTCACACTCTGTCACCCAGGCTGGAGTGCAGTGGTGCAATCTTGGCTCACTGCAACCTCCACCTCCACGGTGCAAGCGATTCTCCTGCCTCAGCCACTTGAGTAGCTGGGATTACAGGTGCCAACTATCTCGTCTGGCTAATTTTTGTATTTTTAGTAGAGATGGGGTTTTGCCATGTTGGCAAGGCTGATCTCCAACTCCTGACCTCAAGTGATCTCCCTGCCTCGGCTTCCCAAAGTGCTGGGATTACAGGCGTGAGCCACCGCACCCAGGCCAGTGTGAGAGTTTTGACCTCCTTCATTTCTAGCCTGGTCAGGTTCACCCCTCCTTAGGCAACCTGGTGGTTCTCTGCTCCAGGGAGGTCACTATATGGATGCCAAACTTAGTGCAGACACCTGATCGGCTTAGAGAACTATGGTCCAGATCTCTTGTGCTCAGGTGATCCTCTCACCTGAGCCTCTGGGTAGCTAGGACTACAGGCAGGCACCACTGTGCCTAGCTTAAAATAATATTTCTACCGATGACATCCAGTCACAGTAAAATTCTGAAGTGTTTTCTGAATAATTGAAGAAAATACGAACTGAGTTTCATGCTGTAGTCCAATATTTTGAATTTAAGCAATCTTGAATTATAAATGTATGTCCTCATTTTCAGATCCCAGATTATGTTCTCCCCAATCATTCCAAATAAACAAGAGTTCACTATGTGGTGTTCTGCATAAAGCGGGAACTCAGGGCTTGTGTTTGATTTTAACAAATTGGAACAAAACCCCAAATAGAAGAAAAACTTTTCAATTTAGATCCCATTAATTTGTACTTTGTGATTAAAAAAAAAAAAAAAACAGGGAGTAGGCTGAGGTATACCTTTGTTTTAGCTATGAAAATAGGGTTTACCCTGTAAATTTTTAATGTAAAGGTGAAGAAACTTAAATAATTCATTCATTCAACAGCCAGTTATTTAGCCCCTACTAAATACCATATGCTCTTCTTCTTTTTTATTTTTTATTTTTGAGACAAGGTTTCACTCCTGTTCCCCAGGTTGGAGTGCAGTGGCACGATCTTAGCTCACTGCAACCTCTGCCTCCCAGGCTCAAGTCATCCTTTCACCTGAGACTCCCGAGGACCTGGGACCACAGGTGTGCACTCCTCCACCCGGTTATTTTTTTGTACTTTTAGTAGAGACGGGATCTTGCCATGTTGTCCAGGCTGGTCTCAAATTCCTGAGCTCAAGCAATCCGCCCACCTTGGCCTCCCAAAGTGCTGGTATTACAGGCGTGAGCCACCACGCCCTGCCTAAATACCACACACTTTTCTAGACTCTTGGGACATATAGGAAAGCAGAAGGGACAAGGATTTCTGCCTTTGTGGAGTTTACATTCAAGTGAAATAGAGTGGGGCAGGAAATATAATTAAAAATTAGTAAATCTATAGGATGGTGATAATTGTTATTGGGAAAAACAAGGAAAATAGAGAATATGCGGGGTGAAGGGTGCAGAAGGTGGTTAGGTATGGATCCTCTGAAAAGACGATGTTTGAGCAAAGACCTGCAAGAGTGAGGGATGAGCCATGAGTTCCTGCAAAAGCACTGTTAAGCCCCTCCAACATCTGAATGGACTTCTCCTCTCAGACAAGGGAATTCCAAAGTTAACCTGAAAAACTAGTTCAGGCCATGGTGGGAAGTGGAAGTTGGACATGCCTCACAGCTGACCAGCATTAACATCAACACAGAGAACTTAAGACCGATAGCACAGACTCTTTTTAAGTCTAGTAAGAAACCTTTACAATCTTTTCTCTCTGAAGCCTGGAGGCTTCATCTGCATGATAAAATCTTGGTCTTCACAACCCCTTATCATAACCAGACATTCCTTTCTCTTGATTCCAGGTCTTTAGATAATAACCAACTGCCAACCACCTACGACCTGGAACTCCCCGCTACCACTGTGCCCCCCACCCCCACACCCCACATGCTTCCAGTTGTTCCTTCTTTCCGGACAGAACCAATGTCCATCTTACATGTATTGATTGATGTCTTATGTCTTCCTAAAATGTATAAAACCAAGTTGTAGCCTGACCAACTTGGGCACATGTTCTCGGGACCTCCTGAGAGTTGTGTCACAGACCATTGGTTACTCACATTTGGCTCAGAATAAATCTTTTCAAATATTTTACAGAGTTTAACTCTTTTCATCAATAGCAGCGAGGTGTGTAGTTTCCGGGCATAGGCCCAGCAAGGGGCCCAGTGAATGGAGTGGACTGGGTGAAGAGAGAGTTGGAAAATGAGGTCAGGTCAGGCAGGACTGTGATTCTCCACATGGCTGCACGTAGGAAACACCTGTGGAGCTTTTAAAGGACTCTAGCCCAGGCCCTGACTCACAGTCTCTGGCTTTAAAGGTCTCCCCAATGATCTACGAGGTACTTTAGGCCGTGGTAAGGACTTCGGCTTTTTTCTTTTCTTTTTTTTTTTTTTTAGAGACAGAGTCTTGCTGTGTCACTCAGGCTGGAGTGCAGTGGCATGAACATAGCTCACTATGACCTTGTTCCCCCTGGGCTCAAGCAGTCCTCCTGCCCTTGCCTCCCAGAATGCTGGGATTACAGGCATGAGCCACTGCACTCTGCCTGATTTTGCCTTTTATTTAGAGCTAGATGGAGGCCATTGGACGGTTTTGAGCAGATACACGGTCTATCTTTTAAAAATAATCACTTTGACCAGGCATGGTGGCTCACACCTGTAATCTCAGCACTTTGGGAGGCTCAGGCAGGTGGATCACTTGAGGCCAGGAGGTTGGGACCAGTCTGGCCAACATAGCGAAACCCCATCTCTACTAAAAATACAAAAAATTAGCTGGGCGTAGTAGCACACACTTGTAATCCCAGCTCTTCTGGAGGTGGAGGCATGAGAATTGCTTGAACCCAGGAGGCAGAGGTTGCAGTGAGCCGAGATTGCACCACTGCACTCCAGCCTGGGAGACAGAGCGAGACTCTGTCTCAAAAAAAAAAAAAAATCACACCAGTCCTTGTGTTGAGGGGCAAGAGCAGAAGCAGAGAACCCATTGCCTTAAAATAAAGCTATTTGTGTGCAGTCTTACAAACAACTAACATTAATTCAAGTGACTTATCAGAATATAAGACATCCTATAAGTCCTGCCATCAATTATTGCTTAGTACTTATAAAGTGTATTTCAAGCTCCTTCATGTATAGTACAATTGCATTATTTGAGAAGTGTTCTGGAATTAAGCTTTTCACTAATTGGACTTACTTTTTCTGCAGTAGCTGGGGTTGGTGAGGTTTTGGGGAACAAAGGGGAAAAGGCCCTTTTCCTGATGTTGTGGCAGTGCCACATCCCTCTGCCTTATCATTCACATCTCAGGGGGCTGGGAGATGGGCAGGACTAGAGAAAAATGAGCTGGTGACAGATGATGGGGCTGCAGAGGAGCCATGTCTGCTTGCTGCCGTTGCCTGGAGGAGTGCAGAGTCCACAAAGGGGCAGGAGGCCCATAGTCTCTGTGTACTTGTAACTCTGTTCTGTGCTATTTTGCATTGAGGTGAATGGAAAGGCAGAGGGAACCATGATAACATCTACTCTACTCTAAGCAGATTGTGGTGTGGGGACTGATTGACACAAGGACCATTTTGTTGGGATATTTGCACCTCAGGTTTGTCATCTGGAGACGATAAACCACTTTGTAAAGCGATTTGAGCATTTAGAAGATAGTCCGCATATGGTAGTTTGCATAGTACTAGGCCCATAGTAAAGGCTTAACAAAATTTACTATTATCATGCTATTTCTTTATTGTTTATGTGTTTAAAAATTTAACTAACAAATCATAAGCATAATTTAATTCTTCGCTTAACATAATTTTATGATTGATTTTAAACATTTAACGTTTTTAGGAATGCATCAAAGCTCCAAATACTATATACTGAGAAACGATTTAGTGAAGCTTTGCCATATCGAGATTAATGCTTAAGACCTCCTTATAAATAACATGCCTCACGAATAGGTGCTCAGGGCTTTTATTTATGAATCCATTTGAGCAAATGTGTAGTACTAACCTGCCTTTTCCTGAATTTCTCTCTACAGGGAATAGTGATACATGGCAGTTTAAACATTCACAATGTCTTTATTTTTAACACATACAAAAAATAAAACGAGGCACAGTACCACATTGAAAACAAGTTCAGTAACAAGCTGACTGAGAGTGGCCCTGTGTTTTGTCTGCTGGCTAGGAAGTTAATATATACATCAACAGTTTGGATTCAAAGAAATGCCTTACAACAACTTTAAAAAGCAGAATTCATCGACCATTTGAAAAAGTCACAATTTTCTAATATTTTCTTTAAAAAAAAAAAAAGAAAACAAAGTTTGCTTGTTATATTCCTTTGTAACTTTATGTGTAGGGGAAGTTTATTATTTCCACCTATTTAATATTTCTGGGAGCATTTCTAGCTTGGGCATAAATGTACACAGTTCAGGGTCTTCTCCAGCTTTATCTATTTGTTTTTAAAACAGTGCTTATTGTTTCCCTATTATAAAAGTAATACATGCTCAATGTAGAAAAATATAAAGAAGCAAACAAAACTCACCTATTATCCTTTCACCTGTTGACTCATGTCAATATTTTGTGTTTTGCTTTCAGGCTTTTTTCAGTATACACTTTTTATGGTTACAGAGTTGAAGTTAAACAACATCTAAATTTTTTTTGTTTTTGTTCTTGTTTTTGAGATGGAGTCTTGCTCTGTCACCCAGGCTGGAGTGCAGTGGCTCCATCTCGGCTCACTGCAAACTCTGCCTCTCCGGGTCAAGTGATTCTCCTGCCTGAGCCTCCCGAGTAGCTGGGATTACAGACGCCTACCACAACTGTTGGCTAATTTTTTTATTTTTTAGTAGAAACGGGGTTTTGCCATGTTGGCCGGGCTAGGCTTGAACTCCTGACCTCAGGTGATCCACCCTCCTCAGCCTCCCGAAGTGCTGGGATTACAGGTGTGAGCTACCGCGCCCAGCTAATATCTAAATTTTTTAAGTCTTTTTTTTCCCTTAATATTATAAGTATTTTCTCATGCTGCTAATAATTCTTCATTTTTAAGAGCTGCTAAATATGCCAATGTATGTTGGAATCATAGCTTACTCGATGAATTTCCTATTGTGATAACTGAGTCTATAGGTTTGCTATTATAGATAATGCAGTGATGAACATTTTTGTGCATAAACCTTCTGTCAGATTATTCCCTCCAGACTGGTTTCTGGAAGATGAATTAAGGAGTCAAAGCATCTGAAACCTTTTAGGGGTTGTGATACATATTGGTAAAATTCTCTCCAAAAAGGTTGAACCAGTTCGCGCCAGTGCTTCAAAAGATGATGGACTCTCTGGCTTTAATTTTAAAGGAATTTATAAAATGCTTTTCTCGGGCTGGGCGCGGTGGCTCAAGCCTGTAATCCCAGCACTTTGGGAGGCCGAGATGGGCGGATCACGAGGTCAGGAGATCGAGACCATCCTGGCGAACACGGTGAAACCCCGTCTCTACTAAAAAAAAATACAAAAAACTAGCTGGGCGAGTTGGCGGGCGCCTGTAGTCCCAGCTACTCGGGAGGCTGAGGCAGGAGAATGACGTAAACCCGGGAGGCGGAGCTTGCAGTAAGCTGAGATCCGGCCACTGCACTCCAGCCCAGGCGACAGAGCAAGACTCCGTCTCCAAAAAAAAAAAAAAAAAAAAAAAAGCTTTTCTCATCCTGTTTGAAGAAACAAAGTAGAATAATATCAAGTATTACTAGTAACCTAGAAAAATTAAATTACTGTAAAAAGAAAATAGTTGTCTTAGATCTACAGAAACAACTTGTATAGAGATGTGCAGTATATCAATAACATTTGAAAATAGTTTTTCATGTTCTGAGCATATACTGCATATGATATGGAGGTCCATTGATACCAACTGGAATTTCTTGTAACTCTCAAATCTTAAGACCATGACATTAATAACAATTAAATAGAAGTGTGTAATTAAGTTTGAAAAACTTGATTGGAACTACTTACTTGATAAAAAGATACTTTTTTTTGGTAGTATATACCTCGTTTTTAAAAAAGAATAAATTATTTTAAAGAAACACTAAAATAATTTATAGAATATATTTGTGGTGGCTTTCTTTCCCTGAAAATAAAGGTAAAATGTAGTTGTTTTGAACTTCACAGTGTATTCTTTAGAGCAGTGGTTCTCAACGTGCATTCTCAGTCCGGCAGTAGAAGTATCACCTGAGAAGTTGCTAGAAATGCAAATTCTCGGGCCCCATGACCTCATGAATCAGAAACTCCAGGAAGGTGCCAGCAATCCATGTTTTAACAAGTCCTCCAGGTGCTTCTGATGCATGCCTGAGTTTGAAAACCATTGCTTTAAGATGTATAAGCAGGTCAGTTTGTCCACCTACCCCAGCCACTTTTACCTGAAGCCATTGGCAACCAGGTTGAGGCACAGAAGGGGTTTTTCTGCCTTACGAGCCTTCCTTAACCACACATTTGGAGAAGTCACTCAGTGTACCTAGTACATGGCCATATGTGACAAAGAGGGTATGTAAGTATCACACAAGTTTCAGAACCATCTCCCTCTTTCACACCTTATGTGGTGGAAGGATTCTTTGTTGCTTCCTGATTTTGCAGAGTCAGCAGGGGCAATAAGTGGAAATGTAAAAAAACGCTGAGGAGAAGGTAGGTTGCTTTGTAGAAGATGGGCTTAGTCCTACCTCTGGATGATATGGGAGACCACTCCTCTGTAAGGAAAGGCTGAGTTAAATGTACAAGACTCCAGCCTCCAGGCACAATTGTGAAGTATTTGAGGGTTGTCTTTGGTGCCCTCTAACTTTCTTTCTTTACCCCCAGGGGTCCCATGCTTTTGGTCTGCCCATTAGAATACTGTTGGTAGTAACTAACATTTCCTTTGAGACTACCCCATACCCTGTTGAAGAGCTCAATGGAGATGACATCATTTAATCCTCCAACAAACCAGGAGAATGTAACCTCTTAAAAACATGACTTAGAGAGGTAAAATCACCTGCCCAGTATCACAGAGATATGAGTCAGTGGCTGAATAGAAACTAGACGGTGAGATCCCAAAGCATGTGTACGTAGCAGATACATCTTTCATTTCTATGTAACAGTGCCCCAGATTCCAAAACAGTGCTCTCCTGCTCCTTGCAGCACCTCTGAGGTTGTCATCCTAGAGGCTGTGGGCATTAGGAGGGTGTGGGGATGATGGACACGGGGAAATCACACCAAGGGGATAGTGGCAACAATTCATCTTAACCAATCTCAGGGCTACTTGTATTTAAAAGATAAAAGCTTAAAGAGGTAATTTTTTAGATGCTAATTTAGGGTAGCTTTTCTAGCAGTATAGCAGCTAGATGGATAAATAAGGTATGTTAGACTAAGAGGAACTTTCCAGTAACTTTTTAGGTTGTGCTCTTCAGGCAACTGCCCATGAGTTGGGATAGATTGTTTATAATCTTGGATGTGTGTGTGTGTGTGTGTGTGTGTGTGTGTGTGTGTGTGTAAAGAGATCATTCTGTGGTAGATATGAATTTAACTAGAGTGAAAATTAGATCTAATTTTTTATTAGATGTGACCTCCTCTTAGTCCTGAAAAGCATCCTCAAAACTAACTAAAAAAGCTCTTTTTGAGCACCTAATATGTGCTCGTAATAGGCACTGTGGATACGAAGATTGACTTCAAGAAACTCACCATTTAGTGGGGGTTCTAGAGACAGAACTCTCTGTAACATTGTTGGGACCGTGATGGAAATACTCACAGGGAATTATGAGAAAGACAGGAGAAGCACCCAGCCTACCTTGGGGGAAAGTCTGGAATCTGTTCCTGGTGGTAGAAGTCCACCTATTGGTTTAGTCTTGAAGAATGGATACAGGTCAGAGGGGAAAGGTTGGCAAGAGGCACTCAGGCTGGGTATGTGGTGGACAAAGCATTTTGGTGTTGCTGCAGCACAAAGCCGGTGGGGATGCAGAGTGGTAAGAAACTTCACCAGAGAGGTATGATGCTTTTAAATCTTATGTCTAAGAGCACTGGTTTTCTGCTTTGGGCCATAGGAGTCTACTAAATGCTCTAAAAAAAGAAGATATATAGGTCAATTTGCATTTTAGTTATATGCTCTGGTAAAGGAGTGTAAGTTCGAAGAAACCGAATGAGAGGGAAGGATGTCACAGTTAATCATTGGTGGTTAGAGCCTACTGTTAACACACCTACAAGATTGTCACAACTTGTGTCCTGAAATCTTGAACTACTCACCTCATTGATTTTAGTGATTTTTTTAATACTGTAAAAATGTTTTTTAAAAATTAAAGTAACACACACACAGAGTTATAAGCCAGAGTCCCCTACAGTCCTACTCAACTCTATATTGTTCCTAAAAGTCACCACTTCTCCTTATTTCTTCTTGTAGTACTTTTTTTTTTAAGGTAGAATTTCACTCTTGTTGCCTGGGCTGGAGTGCCATGGAATGATCTCGGCTCACTGCAACTTCCGCCTCCTGGGTTCAAGTGATTCTCCTGTCTCAGCCTCCTGAATAGCTGAGATTACAGGCATGCACCACCTTGCCTGGTTAATTTTTGTATTTTTAGTAGAGACGGGCTTTCACCATGTTGGCCAGGCTGGACTCCAACTCCTGATCTCAGGCGATCCACCCACCTCGGCCTCCCAAAGTGCTGGGATTAGAGGCATGAGCCACCATGCCTGGCCCTTCTTGTAGTTTCTTCTATGGCATCAAATGACATTCTCTGTCCCTACTTTGTGATTTATTAGTTATAGGTATTATCAATTGACTTCCTGTCATATCATATGAAGATACAACTTACTCCCTCCCATCCTCCCATATTTTCAATGTATTTGTGTTCCTTTCCAGTTCCTCTATCCATTTGCATGTATCATAACCTGAAATCCATGGCTTCTACTTTCTACACTCACTCAGCATTAAGCAAGAAATGCAGGCCAACCCTAGCGAGAGGGCAGAGGAGAGCTGGTGCACGGTGTCACCCAGGGAGCCTCCCGCACTACAACCCCTCAAACATACTAACTGGAGGAACATTTAATTTATTGAATAAATATTAAATCACTCTTTCTAGTTAGCCACTTGTGAATATTTTTTTAAATTAAGGAAATAAAATATTCATGAAAGGTTTAAATAATTAAAAAAAATTTATCCCCTAAGCTGTCCCAGTCAGTTTATATTTTGACCCAGCAGTTAAGAATGCTTTTTTGTGATGTATTATGGCCCTAGGTGGGTGGGAAGATTTTGTTTTTTGTCTGAAGATAATAAGAGCTGCTTTCCCCAAGAGTGATGACAACTAATGCTCCTTCAGTGTGTGACAAATTCGTGTGACTCAATCATAGCTTTAGGATTTGTTGTGGAAAGACAGTAAATTGCTGTTGAATTCATATTTGTTCTCACTGTTGCCCTAAAATATGATCTGAGAATCAGTGAATAATGCTTTTAATCACACATATGTTCCTTTAATTATTTCTCACCTCATTCTTTTAATTTCTAATCTAATTTCCTTATGGTCAGAGAATATAGAATATACTTGTATGAATTGAATCCTGCAAAATTTTTTGAGATTGCTTTATGGCTTAGATTATAATCTAACTTGTTAAGTGTTCCACTGTGCACTTCAAAAGAATGTCTATTTTGTTGTTGTTGGGGGAGAATGTTCTATAAATGTTAATTAGCTCATATTCCCAATATATTTATATACTATAAATATATGTGATAGCTTTGTTGGAGTCTTTTATATTCTTACTGACTTTCTATTTATTTATTCTGTTAATTATTGAGAGGGATTGTTAAATTATTCCATTATAATGATAGATTCTTATATTTCTCCTTACAGTTCTGTCAGGTTTTGCTTCATATATTTTGAAGCCTTGTTATAGATGCATAGACATTTAGGATTGTTATGTTTTTCTGATGAATTGACAACTTTGTCATATAAAATGACTTTTTTTTTTTTTGACATGGAGTCTTGCTCAGCTACCCAGGCCAGAATGCAGTGGCGCGATCTTGGCTCACTGCAACCACTGACTCCCAGGTTCAAGCGATTCTTCCATCTCAGCCTCCTGAGTAGCTGGGATTACAGGCATCCGCCATCATACCTGGCTAATTTTTTGTATTTTAGTAGAGATGGTGTCTCACCATGTTGGCCAGGCTGGTCTTGAACCAGCCTGGTAAAATTCTTTGAACCATCTTGGTAAAATTCTTTGCCCTAGGCCGGGCATGGTGGCTCACACCTGTAATCCCAGCACTTTGGGAGGCCAAGGCAGATCACTTGAGGTCAAGAGTTTGAAGCCAGTCTGGCCAACATAGTTAAACCCTGTCTTTACTAAAAATACAAAAATTAGCCAAGTGTGGTGGCGCATGCCTGTAGTCCCAGCTACTTGGGAGGCTGAGGCAGGAGAATCACTTGAACCCAGGAGGTAGAGGTTGCCGTGAGCCGAGATTGCACCACTGTACTCCAGCCTGGGTGACAGAGTGAGACTCTGTCTCAGAAAAAAAAAAAAAAAAGAAAATTTTACTCTAAAATCTTTTTGGTTAGATATTAATATAGCATCTCCAGCTTTCTTTCTTTTATTAAAATCTGTATGTATCTATATATATGCAGTTTAAAAATACATATAGATATATAATGTACATATATAAAAGAGATTGTGATTCAGCTGGTTTTATAAGAAATGCAAGTTTCTTTTAATGTTAGAAAATGCATTAATGCAATTGATCATATTTCTTTCAGCTTTCTTTGGATTAATGTTAGCATAGTATATTTTTCCCATCATTTTACTTTTAATCTTTTTATGTCTTTATATGTAAAGTGTATTTTTTTTGTAGGAAACGTATTGTTGGGTTTTGCCCTTTTATTCAATTTGACAATCTTTGTTTTTTCTTTTTGTTCTTCTTTTTTGTTAATCACCAATATTTCTCCTGGGAATCTTGGTCTTTTAATTGGGTTGTTTAGGTCCCATTTACATTTATATGATTACTGATAAGGTTAGGTTTCAATTGATCACCTTGCAGGTTGTTTTCTATTTGTGCCATCTGTTCTTTGTTCCCCCGCTTCTTTCTTTTTATATCTCTCTTTGAATTAATCAAGCTCTTTTTTTCTTGAGATTGTGTCTTGCTGTGTTGTTCAGGCTGGTCTTGAACTCCTGGGTTCAAGCGATCCTCCTGTCTCAGACTCTTCAGTAGCTAGGATTATACGCATGCACAACTGCACCCAGTGATGGAATTAATCAAGTATTTTTTATGGTTTCCTTTTATTTTATTGCTGGATTATTGGTTATAACTCTTCACTTTGTTATTATAGTTGTTGCTTTAGAGTTTATTGCTTATAGCTTTAACTCTGCTCAGTCTGCTTTCAAGGGAATCCTACCAGTTCGCATGGAATATAAGAACCTTACAATAATGTAGTTCCATTTCTACTTCTCCCTGTCTTTCTGTCATTATTGTTATATATTTTTCACATGACTCTTCAAATATTTTTATAATATTGCTATTATTTGTATTTAAACAGTCAATTTTCTTTTAAGGACATTTAAATAATATTTAATAAGAACGGGAAAAAATCCTATATATTTACCCGTGTATTCATTCCCTTTGTGAGTTCTGTATCCACTTCTTTGTGGAGTTCTGTATTTCCATTTGGTATTATTTTCCTCTGTCTTAAGGACTTAGTTTAGCATTTCTTGCAGTATGAGTCTTCTGGTCATGAATTCTTTCAACTTTTTTTTTTTTTTTTTTTTTTTTTGAGACAAGGTCTTGCTCTGTCACCTATGCTGGAGTGTAGTGGCACAATCATGGCTCACTGCAGCCTTAGTCTCCTGAGATCAAGCAATCCTCCTGCCTCAGCCTCTCAAGTAGCTGGGACTGCAGGTGCATGCCACCATGCCTGGCTAATTTTTTGTAGAGATGAGGTCTCATTTTGTTATCCAGGTGATCTCAAACTCCTGGGCTCAAGTGATTCTCCTGCCTTGGCCTCCCAAAGTGCTGGGATTACATGTATGAGCCACTGCACCTTATGTCTGAGTCTTGATTTTACTTTCATTTTTGAAAGGTATTTTAGCTGAGTATAGAATTCTAGGTTGACAATTTTATAGCTTTTATCAAATTTGGAAAACTTTTTGGCCTGTTTTCTCATCCTTGATATGTGGACAAGATTACTTTTAATGTATCCTCGAGCTCAGCATTATTCTATGTGAGAAGATCAATAGTAAGGGTGAAGGGGGGTAAGCACCATGCCGAGGAATTCGGACTTTATGCTTTGAAAAAAATGGGCTCCTAATCAGGAGTGACTGCATTGGAAAGATCACTCTGACAGTTTTAGTATGGATTGAAGATGTGACATGATAGTAAAGACTGTATTTATAAGCATTCCCTCACGCTGCATGAGTGTCCCATATATTAAATCATTTAATCTTCACAACGAACTCATGAAGTTAGTACTGATAACATTCAAGAAGAAAAACTGAAGTTTAGAGAGTATAAGCAACATGCCTAAGAAAGAAACAAGAAAGTTGTGGAAACCAAAGTTGGAATTCCAACTCAGATTGTCTGAATCTGGAGCCTGCACTCTGATTACTACAGGTACTGGAAGCAGATGTTAACTTAGGAAGTATAGCAATGGATTAGGTAAGATGTACAACAATAAAGAAGAGGAAGGAATAGATTTGAAAGCTCTTTAAGGGAAAGAATTACTGACTGGATGTGTGGCAATAAGCAAAGAAAGGCAGGCAGGAGGTCAAACTGATTTCTAGATCTCTGGCTTGAAACAACTTGGATGACTGGTGGTATCATTGAGATGAGGAGCACAGAAAGGGGAAATAGGTTTTGATAAGAAAAACAAGTTCAATTTCAGACATTTAGAGGTTAGAATGCTTGGGGGACATACAGGTGGAGCTGTTCGAAGGGCGATAGGATATGTAATAACAATGCACATCTAACTTTGATGGAAACTAAATAAAAGAACTTGAGATTCATTAGCAAGTAGCAGAAATTTCTCAATCTTGGGAAAATTGGCATTTCAGGCCAGATATTCTTTGTGGTGAGATATTTTGGGCCAGATATTCCTGTGCATTGTAGGATGTTTGGCAGCATCCGTGGTCTCCACCCTCTAGATGTCGGGAGCACCCCCTCCAAATCCCATTGTGACAAGCAAAACAATGTCAGACATTGCCATGTGTCCCCTGCAGGGTAAAAGTCACCCCCAGTCAGTTGAGAACCACTGGCATACAGGTAGCATTTAAAGTCATAGGAGAGGAAAAAATTACCCGGGGTAAGTATACAGAGGAAAAAGAGAGAGCAAGAACACAGCTCTGGATAATACCAACATTTAAGGGTTGGGAAGGAAGAAGTTGAGCGAGAGAAATGGAGATGCTGGAGAGGTAGGAGTGGAGAAAGATTGGTGGAGCTGAAACCACATGGAGCAAGTTGGAAGGAGTACGTGGAACACAGTCAAATGACACAGAATGGTCAGGCACGGTGAACACTGAAAACTCTCTAGTACATTTGGCAATGAAGTTGTAGGGGACCTTATGAAGAGAAGTTTAAGTGGAGTGATGTGGGCAGGAGCCAGATTTCAGTAGTTTGAAGAGTGAGCAAAAAATGAGAGATTGGAATCAAGGAATGGACTTAGTCTTGTTTTGAATTTAGCTTGGAATGGAATGAATGAGGTTCACAATAGCTAGAAAGGAAGGTAGGGTCCAGGGAAACTTTATTTCTTCTTTTCTCATTTGTTTCTTCTTTTATTCTTTATTTTTATTTTTTTGGGATGGAGTTTCATCATGTTGCCCAGACAAATCTTGGACTCCTGGGCTCAAGTGATCCTCCTGCCTCAGCCTCCCAAAGTGTTGGAATTATAGGCATGAGCCACTGTGCCTGGCCGAGCCCACCCAGAACCCATGCCACCCCGCAAGTGCTGTTCACAGCCCCAGCTCCCGCCTGCACCTCTCCCTCCACACCTGCCCGCAAGCAGAGGGAACCGGCTTCAGCCTCCGCCAGCCCCAGAGAGGGGCTCTCATAGCGCAGTGGCAGGCTGAAGGGCTCCTGAAGTGCAGCCATAGCAGACCCTGAGGCCAAGGAGGTGCTGAGAGCAAGCGAGGGCTGCTAGCACGTTGTCACCTTTCAATCCCCCTTCTAAACAGGATACCCTAACTGCTGTTGGGAATTTGGCCGATGACCGCTCTAGCTACTTCCTGCTGGATAGGGGCAAAGAAGGGGCCCTGCAGTTGTAGTGTCCTCCAGAGGGGAACTCTTTAGGCCAGTGGAAGGGCCAGTGGATCAGTCCAGGGGTCCTCCGTAGAAGTCGTTAGTTGAGCTTATTGGGGTTCCATTTGTAAGACCATCTATAGCTTGATGACCTCGATTCTAGAGGAAACAAATTTGACAAGAAGGTTAAAAATACAGGGTCCAAAGGCGAGTAACAGCAAGATGAATGCCATGGGACCTAGAAAGGGGAGAAGCCATGTTGCCCAACTCCAGAGGTTGGTGTAAGAGTTTGAAAGGCATTGTCTGATTTCAGAAGCTTTTTCCTTCTGTAAGTACTTTGAGATTTGGCTGAGTGCAAACAACTCCCATGTTTGAGCAGACCAATTATTAGGCAATTTTCCTAATTCTGCTTCTATAAGAGTTTCCTTATCACTTACTGAATACCCATTGTCTTTTTCCCTTAATCACCTGGGAGGAAACATCTATGGTCCTGTCCTGAAGGGAGTTCCTCCTTGGTCTGGTCGGACCTTTGTTTGGTAATTAATTAAGATTTAGATCCCCCGTTAGGAAACCTGCTGGGTTAAGGATTTTTGGTAGGAAGGCTATGGGTTGTCAGTGACCTTAGTGCTTTCGGTCTACAGCCTTGTTTACACTGACAACAAGGTGTTATGGGAGTGTTATATGGTTACAGAGAAGACCTTCAATTATCAATTATAGGTTTAAATTTACACTGTTTTTTCTTTACTACTTCCATCTCTCTTTCTCTTTCTCTTTGACTTCTTTGTCTCTTCCTCTCTCCCTTTCTTTCTGACTCCCTCTTTGTCTCTTCCTCTCTTTCTTTCTTTGACTTTCTGTCTGTCTCTTCCTCTATCTCTCTTTGACTCCTTCTCTTTGTCTCTCTGTTTCTTCCTCTCTCTCTCTCTCTCTCTCTCACTTTCTCCCTTTCCTTTCTGCTGGTCTTTCCCTGTCTCTGCCAGCTGCTTATGCTGTTGTTCTCCCCTCTCCTTTCCCCTTTGATGACTTCAGCAGTATAAAACTGCCACCTCCTTGGGTTTTTGCACTGCATGCAATAACTCCATAATTTCCTTGTGGCATTTAATGGGGGTTCCCCCAGAGGTTAGGAACTCCCTTTCTTTCCATATTGCAGCATGGGTATGTAGGATTAGATAAGCATACTTGCTATCTGTATACACATTTATTCTTTTTCCCTTTCCCAGTTCTAAGGCTCAGGTAAGTGCCACTAGTTCTGCTAACTAGGCACTGGTCCCTGGGAGAAGAGGCTTACTTTCAAGTATGGTTATATCACTACCTATGGCATAACCTGACCTTCGTATCCCATTCTCCACAAATGAACTTCCATCGGTATATAGGTTAAGGTCAGGATTAGATAAGGGGACTTCTTTTTTTTTTTTTTTTTTATTTTGAGACGGAGTCTTGCTCTGTCACCCAGGCTGGGGTGCAGTGGCCAGATCTCAGCTCACTGCAAGCTCCACCTCCTGGGTTTATGCCATTCTCCTGCCTCAGCCTCCCGAGTAGCTGGGACTACAGGTGCCTGCCACCTCGCCCAGCTAGTTTTTTGTATTTTTTAGTAGAGACGGGGTTTCACTGTGTTAGCCAGGATGGTCTCGATCTCCTGACCTCGTGATCCGCCCGTCTCGGCCTCTCAAAGTGCTGGGATTACAGGCTTGAGCCACTGCGCCCGGCCAGATAAGGGGACTTCTAAGAGATCATCTCGGGCGGCATAAGTCTGGACTATAATTTGTTGGCAGTCATGCTCGATTGGTTCCCCATCCTCTGGGAGAAAAGTGGTAGGGTTGAGGCCACGCACATACATATTTGCAGCACTGGTCACTCAAGGACTAGCACCTGGTATCTAAGTAGGCGGTTGTCTGACAGCCATAAACTTCCTTTGGCACCTAGTATGTCATTTACATCATGAGTAGTCCAGACAGTGAGATCCTTTCCTAGTATTATTTTGATAGCCTCTGACACTAATTCGGCCACCGCCGCTACTACCTGTAAACAGTGAGGCCAGCCTTTTGCTACTATATCAGTTTCCTTACTTAGGTATGCCATTGGTTGTGAGGTTGTCCCACGAGTCTGAGTAAGGACTCCAAGGGCTATCCCTGCTCTCTCTGTGACATAGAGAGAGAAGTTTTGTCCTGTGGGAAGGCTTAAAGCTGGAGCTTGTACCAGGGCCTGCTTTAAGGTTTTGAAGGCTGTTTCTTCCTCTACTAGATAAGTATTTGCCCTCTGGGTTTCCTTGATTAGAGTGTAGAGGGGCCTGGCTATCTCACTGTATCCGGGGATCCATAGTCGGCAAAAGTCGGTGATTCCAAGGAACCCCTGCAACTGTTTTAATGTCTTAGGGCAAGGATAAACCAGTATAGGCTGTATTCATTCCTTGCTGAGGGCCCTGGTCCCTCTGGCTAAGATTAGGCCTAGATATTTGACCTGCTGTAGGCAAAGCTGGGCCTTTGACCTAGACACCTTGTACCCTTGATTAGCTAGAAAGTTCAAGAGATCTAGAGTAGTCTGCTGGCACAAGACTTCGAACTGGTAGCCAAAAGTAAATCATCCACATACTGAAGGATCAGAGAGCCTAGACTTGAGAAGTGGCCTAGATCTTGGGCTAATGCCAGACCAAACAGGTGAGGGCTATCCCTAAACCCTTGGGGCGAGACTGTCTATGTAAGTTGGGACATGTGGTCTATGGGATCCTCAAAGACAAAGAGAAACTGGGAGTCAGAGTGCAGGGGAATACAGAAGAAGGCATCCTTGAGGTCCAGAACAGTGAACCATTCTGCTTCCTCTGGTATTTGAGAGAGCAAGGTATAGGGGTTGGGTACAACTGGATATAGAGGAATTACTGCCTCATCGATGAGCCTAAGATCTTGCACTAGTCTTCACTGACCATTCGGTTTTTGTACTCCTAGAATTGGGGTGTTGGAGGGACTGCTGCATTTCCTTACTAAGCCTTGAGCTTTTAAATGTTTAACAATATCTTGTAATCCTTTATGAGCGTCAGGCCTCAAGGGATATTGCCTTTGATAAGGAAAAGTGGTGGGGTCTTTTAGCCTGATTTGGACTGGGTGGGCATTTTTTGCCCTCCCAATTGTCCTTCCAATGCCCAGACTTCAGGGTTGATTCCCTCCTCCAGTAGGGGACAACAAATGGGTAACTTGTTCCCTATATTCACGTAGATAATAGCCCCAGCTTTGGGTAATATATCCCTCCCTAGTAAGGGTGTGGGACTTTCAGGCATAACAAGAAAGACATGTGAAAAGAGCAAAGTCTCCCAATTGCAACTGAGGAGGTGGGAGAAATACCTGGTTACATGCTGTCCCAGGATTCCTCGGATGGCAGCGGACCTTGAGGACAGCCGTCCAGGACAGGAGATTAATACTGAGAAGACCATGCCAGTGTACAGGAGGAAGTCAATTTCCTGGCCCTCAATGGTTAAGCATACCCAGGGTTCAGTGAGGTTGATGACATGAGCTGGTGCTTGCCCCAGGCACCCTCAGTCCTGTTGTTGGATCATCTGGTTGGGGGCTTCTGAACCAGAGAACCTTTCTCCTCTGGGGTAGTGCACCTTCCAGTGATTGCCTTGGCATAGCGGACATGGATGAGGGGGCGGTTTGTTTCTCGTTGGACAATCCTTTTAAAGTGTCTTTGTAAACCACACTGATAACAAGCCCTACCAGGTGATCGGCCTGCTCCATTTTCTGTCCTCTCTGAACCACCAAGGTTTGTTTGTCTGAGGGCCATGACTAAGTCTGTGGCCTTTCTCTGATCTTGCTTTTCCTTTTGGGCCTGTTCCTCTTGGTCCCTATTATAGAACACGGAAGTTGCCAAGTTTAATAATGCCTCCAAATTTTGTTCAGGGCCCAGGGCTTGCTTTTGGATTCTTCTCCTGATACCTGTAGCTGATTGAATAATAAACTTATCTTTTAGAATCAATTGACCCTTGAGTGATTCAGGTGACAAGGGGAGTATATTTTCTTAAGGCCTCCCATAGATGCTCGAGGAAGGCAGAAGGATTTTCTTCCTTTCCCTGAGTTATGGTGGACATCATTGAACAATTCATGGGCTTTTTCCTAATTCTCCTTAGTCCTTCTAGAACTCAGGTCAACAGATGTTTACGACTCCCGTCCCCATGATCTGAGTTAAGGTCCCAGTGGGGATCCATTATGGGGATGGCTTGCTGATGGGTAGGGAATTTGTCCCTTTCTTTGGCTGTCATTCTATCATTTACTTGATTAAGATACCAGGTAGCTCCAAACTCTTGGGCTGCAGCATTCTTTTCATTAAAGGCCAGGGTTTGATCTAACAGCAGCATGACATCTCTCCAAGTGAGGTCAAAGGTCTGCCCTAGACCCTGTAGGACATCTATGTACCTACCAGGATCATCTGACAACTTCCCCAGGTCTGACTTAATCTGCTTTAAATCAGAGAGGGAGAAGGGGACATGTACCTGGGTTGAGCCAAATTCTTCTCCAGCTTGAAGCGGACATAAGTGATAGCCTGGGGGTTTTTGTGGTCCTTTGGAGATCTCTTTGTTTATTTCCTTCTGGGCAGGGGAGATTAGAGGAGGATCACCATTAACAGGAAGGGGAGCTCTAGGGAGGCTAGTATATGGGGGTAAGCTGAGAGGTCCTCCTGCAAGATGTAAATTGCAAGCTTTGTATAGTTGTGTATTCTCCTTCAATGAAAAGAAAGCTTGGACATAAGGTATTTCACTCCATTTGCCTTCCCTCTACAGAAAAGGTCAAGCTGCAGGATAGTATTGTAATTCGTATTTCCCTCAGGTGGCCACTTTTCCTCATCAGAGAGAGAATATTGGGGCAAGGCTGTAGTGCAGAAAAAAATAGGTCACCTATTTTTCAGGGTTTGTGGGTCAAATTGGTCCCAATGGCTTAGGATGCATTTCAAGGGTGAGCCTGTTGATGCCTGAGTGTTTCCCATCTGAAAGACAAAACCACCCATGGTTTTGGTTTGTTTTGTTTCTCCCCCTGCCCAAGAACCCACAGCGGTCCCTGGACCCTGCTGATCATAATAGTTGTGCTCACTGATGCAGCAGCAGAAACACTAGTTTTCCTCCCAGACCACAAGGAGGACTGAGGAAAGTCAGATTTAATGGCCCTTACCAATGCATTCTCAAAAACCTGCACCCTTGCCTGTCCTCCTAGATCACAAAGAGGACCGAGAAAAATCGGATTTAGTGGCCCTTACTGATGCATTCTCTAAAACCTGTTAGAGTCCTAAAGATTCTTCTGTTAGTATTGGGACCTTACCCACGTCCTATAAAGATGTTATGCCCCAAAAATGAAGTGGAGGGCCATACCCTGAGGGAGGGAAGGGATCTCCAGGGTTGGAAGAGTGATACCTTTTGTCCTCACTTATGTGAATAGGAAGGATACAATTTCTGAGGCTCCCCATACCCTAGCTTCAGGAATAGCTTTTGTTAGGCCTGCTTGTCTGAGGAGGGATCCTAAAATTCCAGATAGTCCCCCCTACAATGGGGCTTTGGGCAAACATTGTGTCTTTCCGATTGGTGAGCCCAGGTGCCTAAGGAAGGTGACAGAGTCCTAGAGTTTATACTAGAAATAATTCTTACAGGAGAAACTAGAAAAGCACCAGAGATAGGGAGTGGTTTTTAGAAGCAGGGCTACCCTCAGAGAAGAGAGGCAAGAGGAAGTTTGTCTGGCAGGTATTAGGACCCAGGAGGCAAAGGTCAGGATAGATAGGATAGATGGGCGAGTCTTGCTTGGGCGATATGCCTTTGAGAGTTCCACTCATGGCCGCAGGGTCAACCAACTTGTTGTTGGGACCCCAGAGCTGAATGGTTTTCCTCTCTGTCGACCCTCAGCTCAGCCCAGAAGTACAGGAAAAGCGGAAGCTGGTTCCAGGCAAACCAACGTTCCCAAATTTGAAAAGTCGGGGGTTGTTAGAGAGCCCTTTCCCAGAAAGCCTGACACCGGTGTCTTTAGTCCGGCGGCTGCGCTAGTCAATTTAACTGGCCGACAGGTGCCCAGTATTTAGCCCCCAAATTCTAAGGAAAAATAGGACAGAACAGCAAGTGAAAGGGGTCCGATGGTACTCACCACTTGGCGATAGGCGATAGTCTTACTGCTTGGTGGTAAGCAATGGTCTCAATATTATGTATTGTGTTAGAGTTACATACACAGTTGTTTTATTCTCTAAATAGTCATATGTTTTGGGGTACAGGGACAGTATACTGTTTGTTTTATATTTACAGCCTAAAACTCGTAGCTATGGTAATGACTCAAAAATTTCTTTACAAATTTGAATTATGTCCCTTTGCACGCCAATATTTGGAAAACCTTCATGGAAGAAGAGTTCTTATTTTTTCTTTTATGCATTGTGTATATTTATTACAACAGGTACAAATAATATGTTGCTTAGAATGATAATTATAGTAACATAGTTGTATTGTAAACATGAGATTTTATACATTAGTAAGAGAAAATACAATGATTAAACAAAGAGACTCAGAGTTAGGACTCAAAATTTTCTTCTTGGCATGTCCTGCAGGAGATAAATTAGCTTTGCTGGGGAGAAATAATGGCTTTCAAGCTTCAAGTTCTGTTATTGAATTAATTTATGTCATTAAGATGTTTTTGAAAAGTGCTGTATGTAATTAGGACTAAATGTGTCACAAATCTTGTCTCTAAAACTACCTCCAGGTTATTTCCAAGTAAAAACTATATCAAAATACTAAAATGAATATGATGCCTTTAAGTCTGATGTTTCTGTTTTGACTCAATTAAAGGAAACAGACAATGTAATAACTAATAGATACTATATGGTAGTACATTTATGCTTTTTATCTGAATAAGAATTCTGCAGCACAGTTAATGGCCTTCCACTTCTCACAAGGTAGAGTTTAAAAATATATTTGATTTTTTGAATAGGTATTATAGTACCTATTTATGTAGTTCTAACATCAAAAGGTATAAAATAGTATTCAGTGAAAATAGATTCTTGTCTTTCATTTGCCCAGTTCCTACTCCTCACCCCATCTTTCATCCCCAATTAGTAGTCACTGGTGTTAATATTTGGTTTGTCTTTCCAAGGACTTTAGCATACATTTATGGACTGATTCCTATCTCTCTTTTATATAAATGATATGTCTACTACTTTGCATCTTGCTTTTTATCTTAACAATATATTTTGAGGATTTTCTATATCAGTATATAAAGAGCTTATTTTTTTCTTTTTTTGAAAAAATAGCCACATGGTAATTCATTGTAGGAATGCATCTTATTTTATTTATCATACTTTTAATTTATAGACATTTTCAATCTTTTGCTATTACACACAAAACTGCAATGAAGAAACTTATACTAATGTTATTTGCATGTGTATTAGTCTGTTTTCACACTGTTGATAAAGACATACCTAAAACTGGGTAATTTATAAAGGAAAGAGGTTTAATTTACTCACAGTCCCACATGGGTGGGGAGGCCTGACAATCATGGTAGAAGGCAAGGAGGAGCAAAGTCACATCTTACATGGATGATGCTAATCAAGAGAGAATGAGAGCCAATTGAAAGGGGCAACCCTTTATAAAATCATCAGATCTTGTGACACATATTCACTATGAAGAGAACCGTATGGGGGAAGCCACCACGATGATTCAATTATCTCCCACTGGGTCCCTCCCACAACACTTGGGAATTATGGGAGCTACAATTCAAGATGAGATTTGGGTGGGGACACAGCCAAACCATATTAGCATATATGTGAGTAACTCTGTAGGATAAATTCCTAGAAATGGAATTGTTGAATAAAAGATATAATCATTTATAATTTTGATTTTGCCAAGTCACCTCCAATGGGGTTTTACCAATTTACATTCTCACTAACAATGTATGAAGGTGCCTATTTTTCTACAGCTATGCCAATATCACTTTTGGGTTTTTATGAATGTAATAGAAATACTATTCCACTTTATATAATTCCTAATATGAATGAGGTTGGACAGCTTTTCAAGTGTTTAAAAGCTGAAGATAGGATTTTAAAAAATATATAATTGATTTATTGCACCCTAAGAAATTTGGAGTTTATAGGGAAGTTACAGAAGGAAATTTTCAAATCATTTAAACATTTTTAGCCGTCAAATTCTCGTTAAATAGATGTTTCTTAGAATCACTGAGTACAATATCTTCTAACTAGGATATTAATATCTCATGGATAACATTTTGGGCTCCCAATAGGATACAAACAAATGTATAGAGGTATAAACCAATTAACATATTAATATTCTTTCCAGACATTATTACCACTAAGCTATACCTGTCTTTGTGATAAATTGTCCAATTTTTAGTTCATTATATTCACTTCTTTGAGGCTTAAAATAAACCCAAGAGCCTTCTATATTTTACATAAAGTTTATTTTTAGAACAGTTTCAAATTTACAGAAAAGTTGTGAAGATAGTAGAGTTCTCATATACCCACACGCAGTTTTCCCTATTATTAACCTCTTACACAGGTGGGGCTTATTTGTTACTATATGAACAAATATTAATACATTATTGTTAACTAAGTCCATACTTTATTCACATTTCTTCAGTTATGCCTAATGTTCTCTTTCTGTTTCAGGATCCTACCCAGGATACCACATTACATTTAGTCATCATATCTTCATAATCTCCTCTTGGCTAGTACAGTTTCTCAGATAACCTTGACAGTTGTGAGGAGTACTGATCAGGTTATTTTGGAAATGTCCCACTGTTGGAATTTGTTTGATGTTTTTCTCCTGATTAGGCTGGGGTTATGGGTTTTGGGAAAAAAACCACATAGTCAACGTGATAGTCTCATCATGTCACATCAAGAGCACATACCATCAACATGACTTGTCACTGACAAGTGACTTGATGCTGAGTTTGAATACCCAGATGAGGTAGTGTTTGTAGGTTTCTCTACTGAAAAGTTACTTTTTCTCCTCCCTTCTGTAGTATAGTGTTGAAAGAACTCCTGCACAGCTCACACTTAGTGAGTGAGAAGTTACGCTCTACCTTCTTGGGGAAGAAGCTACATAAATTATTTGGAATTATTCTGCATGAGAAATTTGTCTCTTCTTCCCCATTAATTTATTTATTCAATAAGGTATATACATCAGTATGGTCTCATGGATATTGAGTTATCATTCAACTACTTTATTTATTTTGTTGCTCAAGTTGTTCCTGCCTTGACATTGGAGCTTTTTTCATTGGCAAGTGCCTGTGTCCCTTTGAAATACCCCATCCCGCATAATTGTGCCCGCCCTTCCTTCCTTCTTCCTTTCTTTCTCTCTCTTTCTTTCTCTTTCTTTCTTTCTTTCTTTCTTTCTTTCTTTCTTTCTTTCTTTCTTTCTTTCTTTCTTTCTTTCTTTCTTTCTTTCTTTCTTTCCTTCCTTCCTTCCTTCCTTCCTTTCTTTTCTTTCTTCTTTCTTTTTCTCTTTCCTTCCTTCCTTTCCTTCTTTCCTTCTTTCTCTCTCTCTCTCTCTCTCTCTCTCTCTCTCTCTCTCTGTCTCTCTCTCTCTCTTTCTTTCTTTCTTTCCTTCTTTCTCCTCCTTTCTGGTATTAATATACCTTAGACTCATTTGTGTATTTCCTGCCCTAAGCCTAGACTTAATCATTTTCCTAGGGACCCTGGTTCCTCTTCTTGGAGGATGGTGTTAGAAACCAAGATCTAGGTGCTAGGTATGTTCCTTGCCACTGGATGCTGTTGCTTTTAGGTCCTCTCAGCTGACGGAGTGAGGAAATACATATTGGTATACTAACCCGAGTACACACATGTATCTATAAATGTTTCTATATGTAACCATCTGTATCTAGATTCTTAGAACTACTGACATCTCCAACTCCAATCCATTCCCACATGGATCATTCTAGCCTCCTCAAAAGCAGGATTTCTAAAATAAAAAATAATCATTTTAGTTATGTAACTTTAGAATACAGGCTTCTGTTGAAAACTGGGGAGATGAGCCAGGTGCAGTGGCTTATCCTGTAATCCCAGCATGTTCAGAGGCCAAGAGAGGAGGGTTGCTTGAGGCCAGGAGTTCAAGACCACCCTGAGCAACATAGCAAGTCCCAATCTCTTAAAAAAAAAGAAAAAAAGTTAAAATACTAGACAGTGTGGTGTTGTGTGCCTGTAGTCCCAGCTGCTTCTGGGCTGAGGCAGGAGACTCACTTGCACCCAAGGGAGTTCAAGGCTCAGTAAGCACCATTGCACTCTAGTCTGGGTAATAGAGCAAGACTCCAACTCAAAATAAAAAAAATAAAAAAGAGAAGAAAAGAAAAAAATTGGGGAAATGTATGGGATATTGTTACAATTTCAGTCCACACCTCCAGTTCTTTGTTTCCTTCATCTAACTCTAAGCCCTTGTCCTGCAGTGGGGTGGAGAGAGAAGCAAGACATTCTGTTTTGAACATACTTGGGGCCCTATGCTCAGGGCTACACCAGGGTCCAGAGGTCTTGCGGAGCCCCAAGGCACTGGAGCTGGTTCTCTCTCTGGCCTGGGTAACGCAGAGATACCTGTAGTCATAGCCCATGTGGTCTTCGATTCTAATGCTCTATGACCTTGTGCCACACTTGGGGTGAGGAGAGGGTCCAGCTCTGGGTATAGGTACAGCCCCCACTCTGGCATCAGGCACTACCTAGGGCCTTCCAGAAGCATTGCCTTGGTCCTCACTTTGTCTGGAACCCTGATCTTCCTTTTTTCAACGAAGGCCCAAATCACTACTCTTTTTTTACTCTTTCTCAAAGGACCTTTTCTTCCAGGATAACGAGTGTAGCCTCTTTAAAGAACTTAGCCTTTTTCAAAAGAAAGGGAATTATCTTGCAGGAAGCTTCTTCTGTAACTTCTCAGGCATCCCATTATCACGGGGCATACAAATGCCTGGCTACTTGCTTGGAAGGGTAGAAAGGGAAAAATACAGGGAGGACAAAGCCATGATTATATTTCAGTATGGCTCCTCCCATAAACAAATATATGTGTATGGAAAGCTAAGGTAATAAGCTGCTTTCAATTAGAGTTATGGAACAAGAGAAACATTTTCTATGCGGTTGCAGAGTCTATGACTCCATTACTGGGAGCGAGTGCTCAGGTCATGTGACACACTTTAGCAACAGGATCCCTTAACTGGGTCAGTTGCTCCTGTGAGGCCTTTGGGTGACTGAGGGCAAGACCACCCAGCCATAGCAATTCTAATGCACTATTATTTATGTCACATGGAAAATTGATGGTTCTGGGCCCTGGGGCAAGATTCCACCACACTTTTGAGTTATGGATTGAGGTCATTTCATGATCCCACCAATGATGTTGGTCAATAGAAATATTACACTTTGAAGACAACTTGGTGAGGTAGAAGAACAAAATTAATTTTTCTCTAATCACTGCTTTCCATTACTGTTGGTCTAATCTTCTTGCTTTATTAAGCAGCAGCAGATTTTTAAGACCTCTTGGGCTGACCCTTTCTAGTCACTTCCAATTTATTGAAATTAGTTCAGTTTAAATTCAAATCTCACATCTCATGTAAAACCTTCTCTCTGTCCCATCACAGGTCAGACTTCTGGTGGAAAGGACATTGAATGTGGAGGGTGTGTGTTCTGCGGAAAGGACATTGAACATGGAAGATGTGTGTTCTGCGGAAAGGACATTGAATATGGAAGGTGTGTGTTCTGCAGAAAGGACATTGAACGCGGAAGGTGTGTGTTCTGCCTTTATGTTTTCTTTCATCATTTCATTCTCAGGGACCAGAGACAAAGTGGGGGCACAATTCTAATCTCCTCATGTTGGTTGTTACAGCTTCTTTTGCTGCAATGACCTGATGGGATGCGGATGCTGTCTTTGTGGCACGCATCCGGAGGCTGATTTGCCCACAGACTTTTCAAATAAGTTCTTAGGAGGCTACACAATGTTTCTCCCACTACACAGTTCCTTTGTGGAAGGTCTTGCCCTGGCCCACCCTGGTCCAGACTCCACAGTGCCTGGCCCTGGCAGTTTGCACTTGCTGCCAGAGTTCACTCGCTCGGTGGACAGATCTTCAGAGCATGGCACTGACTGGGCAGCTTCCTCCCAGCCCACTTCCACGAGAGCCACTCAACCCACAGGAAACTGAAATGTTTGTTCCATGCCAGGAATAGAAACGCATGCCTCTCACTCCTGCCCTTGTCTAAGACCTGCCATTTTCCTCCATCATTTTTCCCCCACCTCAGCTCGGCAGAGAGGAAATCATCAATTTCACCATCTAAGGATGTCATTCTTGACTTTTCTAGGTACCCCTAATCTTGAGTTTAGCCTTGGCATTTTGGGCTGGATAATTCTTTGTTGCGAAGGGCTGTCCAGTATATTGTAGGATGTTTAGCAGCATCCCTGGCCTCTACCCACTAGATCAGTGGTCCTCAATGTTTTTGTCGCCAGGGACCAGTTTCATGAAAGGCAATTTTTCCACGGACATGGGGAGAAGGGTGCGGAGAGGTAAGGGGGTGGGGGTGATGGTTTCTGGATGAAACTCTTTCACCTCAGATGATAAGGCATTAGATTCTCATAAAGAGTGCACAACCTAGATCCCTCATGTGCAGTTCACAATAGGATTCATGCTCCAGTGGCCCCAGGGTTGGGGACCCCTGCACTAGATGACAATTGTGACAATCTAAAATGTTTTCCGATATTGCCAAAGATCTTGTGGCAATAGGGTGACCGACTTTCCTGATGTCAAGTCTAAATATTGCATGAACCAGTAAGGGATGCAGAATAATGTCTCCCTAAAGCTGACCACAGGCAAATCCCCCAAGTCTGTGAATATGCTACCTTATATGACAAAAGGGACATTGTGGGTGTGATTAAGTTAGATATTTTGAGATGAGAAGATTATCCTGGATGATTTGGGTGGCCACATGGTAATCACAAGGGTCCTTGTAAGAAGGAGGCAGCAGTGTCAGAGTCAGAGAAGGAAATGTGACAACAGGAGCAGAGGTCGGAGTGATGCAATTGTTGGCTTTGAAGATGGAAGGGGCCATGAGCCAAGGAATGCAGGCAGCCTCTAGAAGTTGCAAAAGGCAAGAAGTGGATTCTCTCCTAGAGCCTCCAGAAGGAATATGACTCTATCAACACCTTGATTTTAATCTAGTGAAACTTCTGACCTCTAGAACTGCGAGATAATATGTCTGCATTGTTTAAGCCCCTATGTTTGTGCTAATTTGTTAGAGCCAAAGTAGGAAATGAAATCATCTGGGAAACCCTTCAGTCCCAACCCAGACTGGAATTGTTGGTCATCCCATCTGGGGAGCCAAATTGCTCCTGCATGAGAAACACTCCTTTAATTTTTTAAAGTGGTTTTCTTGAGCCTTATTCATTTAGCTTTGAGAAGGGATATAATCTGTTTTTTTTTTCCCCCTTTCTCCTAGGGTGGGGAGGGAATGACCTCTTACAACAGAAAATTACATTCCTCAGAAGGGCAATTACTCAATGACTTCCTCTTACTTCACTAACTCAGTCTTTGGGGGGTTGGGGGTGGGGCTAGGGACTGTGTGGTGTGGGTTTTGTGGGGGCGTCTGACACTATTGATGCTCAGCTCCCTTCAGAATGTGAGGCCACTTAACCCCTTTCTGTCTTCAGCTTGAAGTGAGCAAAAGGAACATCTTATTCAACTTTCCATTAACCTCAAAAGTAACTTTGAGTTTGCAAAAGGCAGTTTCTGCTTTCTGGTTGTCCATGAGTATGAGTAAGAAGATCTAATTTTAGTTACCATACCTCCATTTCCTCTCTATGCTGGACTGCTACGTGATCCCCTACATAGACTCTTCCATAGAGTAGAGTTTTAAGCAGAGCACATGATTGTCCAGCTAAAGAGTTCATTTTCAAGCTTTCTGAACAGCTAGCTGTAGATAGGTGACTAAGATGTGGCCAAAAGGAAGTTAGTAACTTCTGGGTCATGTCCTAAAAAGGAAGTGGCTTGTGCTCTGCCTTCTCTTTTCACTCAGGTAGAAATGCAGATAAAGTGAGAGTGAATTAGCTTTAACTAAGCAGATGAGAACAATTTGCCCAAGGGTAATAGAGCCACAGGACTGAAAGAACCTGGGTCTCTGGATGACCTCATGGAGCAGAGCTTCTTTCTCACCCTTAAGTAAGATTAAGATATGTACTAGCACACTAGTGAAATTATTTACATCACTACAACAGGAACCCTGTCCATTATTTTTATGTGTGTTTCACAGAGCAGGAGTTCCCAAACACTGTCATGTTGATAATATTCTTTTTTTAAAAAATATATATTTTTTAGAGACAAGGTCTCACTCTGTCACTCACGCTGGAGTGCGGTGATGCAATCATAGCTTGCTGCAGCCTCTAACTCCTGGGCTCAAGCAATCCTCTTACCTAAGCCTCCCAAGTAGCTAACAGTAATATTTTTGACAGTATTTTCAACTGAGTCAAAATGAAAAAATAAAAATAAGGTGCAGAGAGATAGAGCGACAGGGCAGCAGATTCATTCCAACTTCAGGGCTTTCATTATTATACTACCCCGTAACCCTCTGACTACTCAGTTTTTTGCAACAGCAGTGGATCAGTAATACGTCTCACTCTTCAAGACCAGAATCCTTCAAGACAGTACCTCCTCTATGTCATCTTCACCACTCTTTTATGTGATACACTTCCTCTAGATCCAAAAAGGAGAAGAAACTGAAAGACAAAGCTGGATGAGTTGACCATGTGTATGTGGGAGAGGCTTGCCCCAAGCTCTGTAGTAAGCATGGATAATACATCACTGGTGCCATGTGCATCTGTGATGAAAATGTGCAAGGTCTGGATTCTAAATGCTGTTTTAAAAATGTATTAATTTTTACTTTTTAAATTGACAAGTAAAAATTGTATATACTTATGGTATAAAACATGATGTTTTGATAGGTGTATAGATTGTAGAATGGTTAAATCAAGCTAATTAACATGTTCATGATCTCGTATACTTATAATTATGTTTGTGGTGAGAATACTTAAAATCTACTCTTTTACTGATTTTGAAGTATGCAATACATTGTTATTAACTATAGTCATCATGCTATACAATAGATCCCTTGAACTAAAGAAAAAAAAGAATAATGCAGTGATAAAGAAAACAAAAAGCCACAGACTGGTAAGAAGTATTTGCAAAACATATATCTGATAAAGAACTAGTATAAAGAACTCTCAAAACTCAATAATAGGAAAACCATAGAGTCCAGTTAAATAATGAGCAGATGAATTAAACTAACATTTGATCAAAGAAGTTACATGGATTGCAAATAAGTACATAAAAAGATGTTTTACATCGCTAATAACTAGGGAAATGCAAATCAAGACCACAAATACCATCAAACACTGAATTAGAATAGCTAAAATAAACAAAAATCAACATTATCAAACATTAGCAAGAATTTGGAGCAGTTGGAACTCTCATCTATTGCTGATGTGGCTACAAAATGGCACAGCCCTTTGGAAAACAGTTTGGCAGCTTTTTGTTAAGTTAACTGTATGCTTGCTGTATGACCCAGCAACTTCTCTCCTAGGTATTTACCCATGTGAAATGAAAACCTATGTCCACACAAAAATCTGTATGTGAATATTTATAGTGACTTCGTTCGTAATCACCAAAAACTTGAAACAACCAAATGTCACTCAACTGGGTAATGGATAAACAAAATATGATACATTCACGTAGTAGAATGCTACTTAGCAATAAAAGAAATGAATTACAGATATATGCAACAACATGGCTAAATCTCAAATATATTATACCAAGTGAAAGAAGGCAAATACCTTATCCTGTATGATTTCACCTTATGAAACTGATGATACATGATAATCTTGCAAAGGTAAAACTACAAGGACGGATAACCAATCAATGGTTGCCAGGGGCTGGGGTAGGGGGAGGAGTGGATTGCAAAGGGGTGAAAAGGAATTTTTTAGGGTGATGTAACTGTTTTACTTGACTATTCATTCCTCGTGGTGGTTACACAACTCTATACACTTTTCAAAACTTGAAGAACTGCACAATAAAAAGGGTAAAAATCTACTTTAATCTTCTGTAAATTGTACCTTAATATAAAGAAGGAAAAAAGAATAATACAGTGGATTTTTAATAAAAGTATTCAACTTAAAAACGGTGTATATCACATATACATAATTTATACACTAGGTTGTTGATTACGTAGTGTGACTTCTTTCACCTCGTTCAATAGGAGAAAGTAGGTCCTGGGCTGTGAGGCTTCGGCTTGTCGAAACTCTGCCATTTAGAATTTACTCAAAGGATGTATCATTTTATTCAAAGCACAAAGGCTAATGCAACAGGTTTTGTTTAGATATTATGCCTCAGACTCAATTTTCAACAACCTTGAATAAAAACAAAGTTATGTCTTTATAGTCCCAGAGAATGCTAATCAATTCAACTCAATATCCCTGAGTATACTTACGTATTTCACAAGGAACCTAAGATTCAGAGAGGATAAAGGAATAGCAAAGGCTCCACAGCAGGAGCCTCTTGTACTTTGATAAAGATTTGGAGGGTTTCTAGCTCTCAGACTCATGCTTAGTCTACTAGATCACTTTGAAAAGTAATTTGGTATGAAAAAGATCGACTCATTCTGTAGCTAAGAGAGTTGGAAACAACTACTGTACTGTATGTTTTTTAAAAAAGTTTTTATTACATAAGCAGTACCTGTTCACACGTTTGTTGTAGAGAAATTAGAAAATATAGTCAGATACAAGAAACTGCAGACACAATGAATGCATACTCTACCACAGTGAGCGTTGAGAAATTCTCTTCTTTGTTACATATATGAAAGGAAGAAAATAAATATGATTTGCTAGGCAGTGGTTCTCCATGTATGCAAAGACACCTCATGTTATTATTTTAAGGTGTTACACTGATGTTACACTAAGTCCAATTGCTCCGAGAGTTTATCCAATGCAAGGATCTCACAGTCATCATAAATGTCAACCTCTTCCTTCCACATTCAGCTGTTCTTTGAGTCTCTGTCTTGCTCTCCCTCTATAAATGTGGTTCATGAAAATAATGAGAATTAGAACATTCATTCTCACCTCTTCTGTAGTCTACCCAGGACATGAGATTTAGGTGGGCTCATGGCCACTCACAATGTTATTTTTTTCCCAGCTAGATGTGGGGCACATGACTAACTTCTGGGATGTGCTTTCTCTCTTTTTTCTTGCTGGAATGCTAATGGGATGGCTGGGATGGAGCAGCCACAGTGGACCATGATGTGGAACTAAGACTAGCAGAACAACTGAGAAGGAGCCTGGGTCCTTAGCACTATGGATGGAGGGCCATATCAGCCCTTGAACTGATGACGTCTGGGTTCTTTTTGGTGAGTAAGTGACTTCCTGGTTAAGCCACTACCTTTTTGACTTTTCTGGTACTGAAAGCCAAACCTAACCCTAACTAGTACATTGGCTAAGAGGTATTAATATTTTGGAGAGTATATTTTGCTATAGCTTTTGATTTTCATATTTTGTTTTGGGTGATGGTACTAATTCATTCATTTGACATTTACCTGTAGTTGTGCCATATAATGATATTTTGGTCAACAACAGACTGCGTATATGACAGTGGTCCTGTAAGGTTATCATACCATATTTTTACTGTACCTTTTCTATGTTTATATACGCTTAAGTAGATAAATATTTACCATTATGTTACAGTTGCCTACAGTAGTCAGTACAGTAACATCCTGTATGGGCTTGTCACCTAGGAGCAATAGGCTATACAATATAGCCTGGGTGTGTAGTAGGCTATATCATCTAGGTTTGTGTAAGCACACTTTATGATGTCCACACAATGATGAAATCACCTAACAATGCATTTCTCAGAGCATATCTCCATTGTTAGTGACACCTGACTGCATTGAAGTCTTGCTGTTTGTTAGAGACTGTTTTGACATAGGTGATACTGCAGTGAACAAAACAAAAATCCCTACCCTCTTAGAGTTAACTCTCAAGTGGAAGAGAGAGGCAATGAACAACAAATATCTAAATATGTAGGAATCATGCCAGTTACCAAGCTATTGTCAAACTATTTCCTCAGCTCCAAATCACCCTCTTCCTCTGCTTCATGACACTGCTGCAGGGACCCTGCAAAACACTTTTGTGCTTTGGTCCCTGGATCCTTGTTGGGTTCTGACAATAGGAGACACCGGAGGGATCCTGGACAGCAGGAAGAGGAAGAAGGGATCTGGATGTTGTTTCCTGTTTGCCTTGAGGACCCAGTACCAGCCTTATCACATTCCTTTGGAAACACCAGCATCAGCTACAAGTGCCTCCTTCTTAGTTGTCTGAGACTAACCCCCCAGTCTCTCTCAAATCTCCTCTGTCCTCTCCATTCCCACAGGCACGCATTTCATTCAGGCATTCACTGGTCCTTCTGCCTTCATTCATTTTTATTCTCCTCCAATATATCCTCTGCTTCCAGCTTTGCAGGAAGCCTCATCTCCCTATTCTAATCTAAATTGCCATAATTTCCAACCTCTTTCTATTGCTCCCCCAGCCATAGGGGTGAGAGCTACTTTCTGCTGTTGTTACATCCATGAAACTGGGGTGTTTCCCTTTTGCGTTTTCGGTTCTGCAATTCTTTATGTTCATTTCTCCCTGTAAGATGGCTGGTGTGGGTTTTCACTCAACCAGACCCTGACTGGTACAAGATGAGATTGTGTCACAATGATAGAGACAGGAGATGATGTCTCCAGGGGTTCATTATGCCCTCCCAGACAGGGCTTTCAGGAAGCATTACTTCCAAGAGCCACCACATTTGCACTCTGGCTCTTGGCTTGTTAGGTTCATGACCCAATTTGGTCAGCATGCCTGGAGTTGGCCAGGTTCTTAGCTATAGGCCTGGGCAAAACAAACTTACAGGGGTTCAAACTGTGGTGTATACACCGATCACTGTTTTGTTAGATGATGTGGATTTGGGCCATCCAGTCTGTCCGTTAGCCTTCCTCTCTTTTTACATAAGCCTACACAGGGATCCAAATATGGCTCCTCAGTGAGCATGAAACCCCAGCAAAGGGAAGGAGTGGGGTGGTCTCAGCAGTGAGGTGACTAGGTTATGACACTTGAGCATATTCACCTCTACTAAGGGACAGTCTGCCAAGAATGCTTCTGTTCACTGGCGAGAACAACTTCTCTCCTGGACAAAGACACAGACACACAAAGACACAGACACAGGGACAACCTGTGGCTGCTTGGGCTCCCTTGGGCTCCTTTTTGCTAGATTTCACACAGGTCAGTCCTTGTACTGTTCACACATTCTTTCTGCACATGAATTTGACTCCTGCTTGCTTTTACATCCAATGAATACCAGATGATAGTTTCTGTTCCTTTAATTGTTTTGACTTATCTTCTAAGGTGACTTATACTGAAAGCTAGTATCACTTAATTTAAGTGAGGGCATAACCTTATTTCCAATTCTGAGGGTGGTAACATTTGGTAACACCCAGGAACGGGCTTCAGGTCCTCAGGACCTCTGAGGGTAAAGGCATGGGCAGGCATTGTAGTCAAGTGGAACGCTGACAAAAGCCGAGAGCAGGGATGAACATTCCTCGCTCAGGGGCAACCTCCCAGTTGGCTGGAGGAGAGAATTTATGTGGGACCTGCGGTGGGTGACTGACGCGGGTCAGTGTCAGATTGTGGAAAACTTTTAATTCCAGGCTAAAGAGTTTGTACTTTATATAGGCAATGAGAACCGAGGCAGGCTCATGTGTGGGGCTTGGGGTGTTGGCGTTGAACCCCAGCCTTACAACTCCAAGTTCAGTGCTCCACAGAAAGCCTCTAGGCATGAGCCCTTGTTATATTCCCTTTATTCTATTTTTCATAAAACTTTACTTTCAGTACAGATGCTGGGTGGAGCAGTGCTTGAAGGGGTGAGTGGTTGCGGAGGAGGTGGGGGCCAAGGAAGCTTAAGGAAGCAGGGGCAAAAACACAAACAGAAACCACAGAAGAGGAAAGTGAGCTATTGGTTATGATTTCCATTCCTGTGGATATGAAATACTATCCCAATTGTGGGAAGCTGAGAAAGGCCACAGCAAAATAAAAGAGAAGCAGTCTCATTAACAGTGATGTTCAGATGTTGGAAAACAGCTAAGGTGTAGACTTACGTTATGGAAATATCCTTAACCTCAAATAAATTCCAAGAACATTCTAAAAAAGAATGATGGCAAAGCTGGATTTTCTTTGTAGGGTCTTCGCCATTAGAGACCCACAAAATTGTAAACCTTGGAAACTGCTGTGCTTTAAAAAAAAAAAAGGGTTCTGAACCCTTGTCATTTAAAATGCATTTTTTCCAGCATCATTTCAAATGAGTCAAAACTCTCCCTCCCTCTTTCCCTCTTTTTTTTTTCATTTTCATAGACTAAACTTATCTAAATCAGATTTAGAAATGATACAATTCTAAAGATGAGTATATCCTAAATTCCCAAGCCACTGCAGTTTGCAAAGGTGCAAAAGGTTTGTGTAAAAACAACAGAATATAACCAAATGGTTTACGCTTCTTCTACCAGCCCATCCCTGGAAAAGTGGCCACATGGTGTCTTTCCTGCCATGGCTCACACGTTCTCATTAGTCACTACCGTTCTCTGAAGCCAGTGCTGCCAGTACTTCATCTGCTCCCTTTGATCTCTCCTGTTTTCTGCTGTGGCTTGCCTTGCTGTGTCATGGGGCAGGTGGCTGCCATGCAAACATTGTTCTTGTCACCATCCCTGCAGGGTCACTGATGTTGATGTAATTCCTTACTCTCCTACTGTGCTTCCTGATTTGCTTCAGCCATTCCTGCACTGGGATGGAATAAAAACTCCTGCCCCAGAAATACATTCAATGTTTGATAGCAGAGTAGGATGTCTGTTTTAAAACATACTGTACGCAGGTGGTGGACACCCTAAATACCCTGACTTGATCACTACACAGTATTATATATGAAGCAAAATTTTACAGGTGCCCCATCAGTTTTTACCAAGAAAAAGTAAAAAAATAAAATAAAATAAATAAAAAGAAAAACAAAGCAAAACTAGAACTCCTTCCCCAACCAGTGATACAGTTCTTTATTAGGCCCCCGAGGAAGGAGGTCTTGCTATTAGTCACAAATATTAGTCACTAATTATTAGCCATTAATATCAGAACTCTCCTTTGACTTGGTCTTGGGGCCTTTTATTACATCCCTCTGTTGGGGACCCTGGCACACATTCCTCAGGGAATGGGAAGACATTGCCCCTTTACAGTGGAGTCTCTGCTCCAAGCAAGGGCGCCATGAGGCCAGGGAACTTCCAGGTCCCCAGTACTTGGCAAGGAGGCCAAAATGTGACTCTTCCATGTTCAGGAGACTCAGAGCAGCACTACCTGCCCATTCTGTTGGGTCCTTGGGCCAACACAACCCACAGCGGCCTGCCTGTGCGTCTCTGAATTCCCGTGATGGGAATGTAGAATAGGCATTGCCTTCAGCATAAACTGAGACACATTGACTTGATCCTCGCTGGGAGCTGGCAGGAGGCAGGCTGGGAATATGCCATGGAAAGAAGAAAATGACCCTGCCAGCCTCTCCATTTTCCAAAATCAAGAAGAGATCTGGTGCCCCAGAACTGCCTGCCTACTAGGCAGCCCACAGAGATGGCTCCCTGTGAGAGGCATGTCTGCTACGGAATGCTTGGGAGACCTCCTGGGCGCCAATGCCACTGGCCTGTCCCGTAATAGTCTTTAGCAATTCCTTTTAGGGAAATTGTGTGCCTGGCTTGTAGAAGTGAAGGAAACTATTAAGTTACTCTGCATTTTCAGGGCGGAGGAGGGACTCTTTTTCACCATTTGGGGGAAACTTTGTTCATGCCATTCATTTGGAATATTCTGTTCATCTCCATATGTTGACATCCTACCAACCCTGTATGGTTTGCTTAACATGGCACTTCTTCCTTGAAGCCTTTGCCAGTTCCTGCCCAACTCACCTCCTGTACACATTTTTCATATCATAAATTACTGCAGGGTGGTGACGGGTAAATCTTGGCTTTCAAACAGCATCAACATAGTGTTTTGCGCATAGCAGGCTGCCAAATGAAATTGAGGTTTCTGTGTCTGAATAGTAATAAAAATTTGTTAAATTTAGGTAAAAAGAATTTGTTTTGATATTGATAACTACCAATTTATTTCTAATTTAAAAGATTTGTTTTTCTGTAACAACTATAAAACTGTTTTTTTCCCTAATAAGTAACAATATTTTAACAGCTCTGAAAATTAAACATGATTATCAAAATTTCTCAGCATCTTTGCTTTGCCTAAATCCTGGAGAAAAAATACACTATTGAAATTTGATCAGTTGCATGCTCTTTCCCCAAAGAATATTTAACTCTTAGAAAGAGTGAAGAGAGGCCAGGTGTGGTGGCTCATGCCTGTAATCCCAGAACTTTGAAAGGCCAAGGCAGGAGGATCGCTTGAAGCCAGGAGTTCGAGACTGGCCTGGGTAACAGCGTGAGAACCCATCTCTACAAAAAATTTTAAAAAATTAGCTGGGCACAACGGTGTGTGCCTATAGTCTCAGCTATTTGGGGGGCTGAGGTGGGAGGATTGCTTGAGCCCAGGAGTTTGAGGTCACAGTAAGTTACCATCGTGCCACGGCACTCTAGTCTGGGTGACAGAGTGAGACCATGAAAATAAAAAAATAAGGACGAAAAAGGAAAAGGAAAAAAAAAAAGGAGTTAAGAGAATATCAACTCCTAAGTATTAAGTTTCTCTTGGATTTAATTTTTACATATGGGACAGGCTCACGGTGGGAGCTGAAGATGATGGATGTGATGTGGATTTGCTGCTTCTTGATGTCCTGCTGTTTTCACTAAATGGCAAGGATTTGCATTCAGCCAAGGAAAAAAAGTCCTCTCAAGGTCCTTGCTATTAGCTCCAAATTGATTTTGCCAGGTGACAACTCTAGCATATGAGTTTTTTTTTGTTTTGTTTTTGAGACTGAGTCTCGTTCTATTGCTCAGACTGGAGTGCAGTGGCACGATCTTGTCTCGCTGCAACCTCCGCCTCCCGAGTTCAAGTGATTCTCCTGCCTCAGCCTCCCGAGTAGCTGGGATTACAGGCGCCCACCACTATACCCTGCTAACTTTTGTATTTTTAGTGGAGAGGGGTTTCACCATGTTGGCCAGGCTGGTCTGAAACTCCTGATCTCAAGTGATCCTCCCGCCAGGGCCTCCCATAGTGCTGGGATTACAGGCGTAAGCCATCGCGCCCAGCAGCATTTGAGATTTGTATGTAGAAAAGCAGATCTTGAAATTACTGACTTTGATGCTTGATATAGGAGTGCGGCTATCATTGAGAGCCTCATCATCTTCTTTGCTTATACTATGTAAAACTTCTCTGCTAAAAGTTCAGGCACCCTAAACTTCCACACATTTCCACTACATCTATTTCCCTTAACTCACAAATCCCTGGTAAATATGTCATTTCTTCAAGAAGTAGGGATTTTGCTGAGCTTCAGCTACTACTCAAGATCACAATCAAAGTCCCACCCGTGTTAGAGACAAGAGTCCTGACCTGAACTGGGATCTTTAGAATTTGGATTCAGAGCTACTGTTGGGTGCTAAATTTATTCCCAAAGAGAATAAATTAGCCTGGGTTCCATATGGAAGACAGGGCCAAGCTTGATTCACGTAGTTGATTAGAAGTTATTTTACTCTGGAAACTACTGTGTCTCAGCTGGACCAGCTTAACTTAGTTGTTCTCTAGAGGAGACATGATCCCTCGTTTCTCTTTTTCCTTTTTTCATCAACAGTCAGACATCCATGGGTTCTTGTAGTCTTAGACATCGGTTAGCTATCATTAAATATAATTTGGAGCTTTAACAATGCTGTCAGTACACCGTGGGATTTTGTCATCACTTTACTATTGGTTAAGATCTCTTTCACTTATGTAGACTTTGCCCCCTTTCATCTTTGTGGTTGCCAGACTTGTAATTTGTTTTTCTGTTTAATAGAAACCTTAGAATCATTGGTATAAAGTGAAGTACGCTATGAAAAACACATGCTTTTTGAAATAGTTCTTTTAGTCTTTAAAGATGAAAATACTGTGCTTTCATCTGTTCCAAGTACCAGTAAATGCATATTTTATAGCATCTCCTTTAAACTCTTCAACCTGATAATTAAAAAAATTTTTTGTATACCACAGTCAACTTTCTGAAACTGCTTTTACATGCCTCTTCATTTTCCTTTATATAGAAGAGATGTCGGACATCAAATTTCTGTAGCAGCTAAGAGAACTCTGAAAAATTTCAAATGCTAACAAAAAATCTTAAACTTCTATAGATAGAAATGTGGAAGAATCAAAATGTGTTAACTCTTTTGAAATGTATATTTCTTGACTTGCCTTTCCTTGAACTCCAAAAGGCCCATTTGGAGAAATGGGTGAATTGGATGAAATTGGATGAAAAAGGACCTCTCCATTGATCTTTCTAATTAGAAAGAAAATTCAAATTCAGAACTGTAATTAAACATGACTTAAATGCATGTTTAATCCAGAGGAAATATAGCTTCAAAATTTTTAATTTTAAGTATTTCAGGCCCTAAAAATAAAAATACATTGTCATTTACAGAATGATTTGGAAATTGTGCATTTCATGTGGGAAACGGAGGTTTTGTTTTAGAGGCCAAATAGCATACATAAAGTTCATAACTCAACTACAGGTCAGTACGTGTCTTTCATGCATACACACCTGTGTCATTGCCACTCAGATTGAGACAGAGCACACTTTCAGCACCCAGCAGGCTCCCTTCTCAGTGCTTCTCAGTCAATACCATGCCACCCTCCAGCCCCTGTCCCATAGATTTCATTTTGCCTGTTCTTGACTTTCACAGACGTTGAAACATACCTACTGTGCTCTTTAGTGACTTCTTTCAGTCCACACGATGTTTGTAGGATGATTTGTCCATGAATATGTGTAGCAACAGTTTATCCTTTTTTCCTCCATGGTCTTCCTAAAGATGGGCTTCTGCAACAGCTCTCCTCTGGAGACATGCAGGGAGCAATACGTATAAGGAGTGATAGCAAACAGAAGCCAGTTTTGCTTTATTTTTATCTGAGCAAACGCCCGGTAAGGCCTTGTACCACACTCCCCACTCCAAAGCAGAACCCTGAGAAGGCTGCGCTGGAGCATGTGGTGCATCAGGCTTCCAGCTCAACCTCTCTCCTCCTGTTCCAAACCCACTTCTTGAATGTTATGGTCACCTGGCCAGCTACCTGGCACATGACTGGAATGGTCAGGCAAAGGAGAGTGATGCCAGGGGCTGTCCTGACGAGGTGGCGCCTGAGCCGGTTTACCTCTCCCTTTACATGGAAATGAAAGATAGTGAACAGTGGTCATGTGTGACATTTTAAAATCCAATGATCCCTTCCCAGAACAAATGTGGCCTGGCCAATGCTCACATTTGAAAGCCATCTTGGTACTTCCTCTTGGGGAGGACTGAGAAAGAGAGCAGATAATGAGGCAAAAGGGGGATGGGAATCCTTCCTATCTTGTATAATCCTTATAATCCTATATTACTCACATGTGTTTTTTTAAACGGTCAGTATCTATTTGACTCTTGACTATAGAATGAAGTCTTACCTCTTCTTCTTTCACAGATTCCCCGTTATGGGCTACAGTGGAGGAACCAAGGGGAGGGGCCAGGTTGAGTCCCCGCTCTGACGCCAATGAGCGGAAGGGTGGCTTTGGGCCACTTGTATCATGTCTCTTATTTCTCATCTGTAAAATGTGGAAGTTTGACTGATGGGCCTCTTAGCACCATGGAGAAGTTTTAAAGGTGGCAAATTACACAGTTTACACCTCCAGGCTCTCCCTACCCTTTTATGAATAAGCATCTGTAAGACAGGCTGTCTGATTCTTCTGGAGATTCCTGAATATCCTGCCTTTCTCCAGGTTGGGCAATGCTAAATGCCAGTTCTGACCAATTGTACAGGTATTAATTTCACAGTGAGGATCTTGTTTCAATGTATTCAAATTAAGTGATATGGAGATGGAATATTCTGAGAGAAGAGTTGAGAGAAAGTGACAGGTATAAACCCCCTAACATCTATATGTTTCTCAGAGAGACTCAAACTGCTTCCCTAGGCTTTGCAGAGCCCTCATCCAGCTTGTGTGTGTGTGTGTGTGTGTGTGTGTAGAGGGAGTGTGCTATGGGCAGCCTTTCTATGTCTGCACTGTGAACAGATGTGGTCAGCATTTCTAGGGCCATTTATGGCTTTCTAGTTATATATTTTTCTTGCTTTCTTTTGCCACTTCCCTGAAAAACATCCTGCATTAGTTTCCTATTGTTACTGTTGAAAATGACCACAAACTTAGTGTCTTAGAACAACGTAAGTTTATTATGCCACAGTTCTGGAAGTCAGAAATCTAAAGTGGCTCTCACTGAGCTAAAATCAAGGGGCTGACAGCATTGTGGTCCTTTCTGGAGGCCCTGGGAGAGTGTGTTTTCTTGCCCTTTCTAGCTTCTAGAGGTGGCCCTCATTCTTTGATTTGTGGCCCTTTCCTCCATTTTCAAAGCCAGCAGTGGGTTGTAGAGTCTTATTCTCATCCCGTAACTCTGACACCAACCCTGCTGAACTTTTGTGCTAAAACTGGTCCAGACGTACCCAGAATAATCTCCCTACTTTAAAGTCAGCTGATCAGTAGCTTACTTCTACTTCAACTTAATTTCCCTTTGTCATGTCACATGACGTATTCACATGTTCTGGTGATTAGGATGTGAATGTCTTTTGGGAAGGGAGTGAGATTAATCTGCTCATATACGATACAGGCATGTGTTAATTTCTTTATCAGACTGAAAAGAGATAGGTTAACAGTGATTAACATTTTCTCAATGCAAAACTTTTTACTTAACTCAGGGAAAAATGATCTTTTGTATAAAAATGGATGCTTCTGAGCAAATGCATGATTAGCAAAGAATAGTTGTATGTTCAGTTATTGGACAGGAGAAACAGTCTCCTACCCTTAGGTATAAGAGTGTGAGAATGACAAAATAATACAAAACTAAAAGTGTATTTATGTGAGAAATGTGGTGTGTGTAGGCAGTCATGCACTGGAGGGGGCTCACTCTGGCATGTGAGAGCCATTGTGTGCCTATATTTTCCTAAGTTCATGTTCAGTGACATCACTGAATGGCTTGAAATTAGCCATGGTGGAAGTATTTACACCATAGAAAGTGGCAAATGCTGTAAGTCAGAGTTTTATTTTTCCCTGGAGAGCCTATTGTTAAACACTAAAGGGCACACCAATAAGAGTAGAGACTCACTGCCTTCGGTTCATGTGCACAACACCGCTGTGTGGCCTTACTGCTCCTGTGGGATCCCCAGACTGTCTAGCTGTAGAAGGGGCAAATCCCAGCCTGCATCATGACCTGTGGGCCTAGCCACAAACACAGCTGCTGCAGGTCTTCCTCTGCTATCTCGACCTCCCTAGTTGCTATAATAGCATGGACTGGATGGGGAGCTACACTTTCTCTCACGTGGGCAAAAGTTTGCTTCTTTGCCACTCCCCACTGTTTGAACTTCTCTCTGTCTAGCATTTTTTCCTGACCAATCTGTGTATCCGTCATCGCTCCATCCGCTTTGATGGAGCCAGAGCTCTTTTTTTAGAGTTGCATTCACCTGTCCTCTCTTGTGCTTATCTAGCTCCCCCAGGAGCTATGAGATCAGTGCTGCCCAAACTTTAGGGGAGTTAACAGGGGAGCTTGTTAAAATGCAGATTCCAAGGCTATGCCCCCAGAGATTCTGATTGGGAAGGTCTGAGATGAGCCCCAAGGATCTGTATTATTGATAAGCATTATTCTTATTAGCATTACTGACATTATTGTCATAATTCTAATTATTGGCATCATTGACAAGATTCTGAGGCCAGAGGTTCATGGTCCACCCTGACTGGCTCAGCCTGAAAGCTCCCTGAAAGCCTGGCAGGCCAGCCTCCTTCAGCTGCATTCAGTCCATACACGGAGGATCTCAGTGAGATCTCAGTGGAGAAAAAGCAGAGTCATTTTAAAGAAGCATGGATCCTAGTTTCTAGAAGGTTTTTCCCCATCTGGCAGACAAAGTTTATGCCTATTCCACACACAGGTAGGTGCAGAATACCATGTTCCCAGGTTCCCAGAGAAGAGGAAACTTTTTCTCAAGAGCTTTATCGGGTGGACATGTGAAAAATTCACACAGCTGCCAAGACAGTGGGTCTTCCTGAGTCCATGTATTCTGAGTATTTGAAAACAGCTGAATGATTTATTGAACTTTTTACTTTCCATGGACATGCTTACTGGGTGTTGTAAGATGTGAACTTCACAGCCAGAGACAATATCTGTTGGAAGGAAGAGTCAATCTTCACTAAACCCAACCCAGCTTGTTTTTCAGCAGCAAACCAATCACTCTGACTGTGGCAATTTTCTTAGCAGGAAAAATTTTAGATGGTTGTGTGGTTTCTAGCTTTACTCTTTTTCATTTTACACGTGAAATGTTCGGGATCAGATTGGTTTTCTTTAAAACTATGGTCCAAATTAATTTATACTGACTTGATTATAAAGAAAGAGATAAATTGCTACCTTTAGGAGGTTTTGACCTCAAGTCCTCTGATATTTGAGACAAAGTTTTTCATCCCCTGGGATGCAATCCTTCAGCAGCATGTAGGCGAGTTTTGAGCAAAGCAAAGAGTAAGGAAAACTCTAATATAAAGCCTGTAATTTTCTAAAGAAGTCTGTTCCTTATTAAGATCAAGTACATGTCAGTCATCTTATATTTTGGGAACATCCACCAAATGCAGGAACTGTACTGGGTGCTTTTCCATGTGTGGAAAATTTTATCCAGCGTAATCAATTTTTCTAGTTCAATAAACATATTAAAAAGAAGGCAAATGAGGTATTTCTGTATCTCATCAGCATGAATAATATATTTGAGTTATCCCCTGACCACATAAGGCTTGGGTTTGAATACTACCCTGCCTGCATGGGTCTTTTCTTCATATAAAGAAAGGGGAGAACATTTGTGTTAAGTACCGCACAAGGAGGTTGTGAGAATCTAATGCAATGATGTATGTGAAAGAGTAAGCAAAATTAATATAGTTTATAATTGTGAATGTATACAGTTTATAAATATTAAATTCTATATGCAAGTATACATTCCACCCATATAATTCTAATATATTTCTTTTATTCCAATGCCCTCTAGTAGTACAACAGAATTACTGTGTTATTGTTTTGAGATGAAGTTATTGTATAATATTTTAAGATGAATTATTGTATTGTCATTTTGCAATGAAAATTGTAAAATGTTGCCTCTTCCTTTGCACTTCCTTTTTTTTAAATTAACTTTCCTTCTTTTCAGTAGTAACCAGCTCTTTTCTGGAAGTGTCTCAGTATGTGGGTTTTCACATACTGGTTGATCAGAGGTTTGAAGGTACAGTCAGCTCTTCCCTGCTAGCAGAGTGGAAGGAGTTAGTTTAACTCATTCTTGAGCCCCCAGAAAACTGGGTCTCATGACATGCTCTCTTTTTCTCCTTTTTCCTGCCCTCTTGGAAGTATACTGAGAGGTTTTTGAGGAGGACTCAGTTATATACATGGTCTGCAATGACTGCCTGGTTTTTCTTTCTCTTTCCAAATTTTACATCTGGCATGAAAAGAGAGGCAATTCTAAATGTAAATATGAGTTCTTGATTACTTAAAAATAATTCCTCTCTATCTCATATACATAGCAATTTTGTGTAAATATATGTTAAACATCAAGGCCCATTGAAAGAAGAAAGAATTACATAATTATACTATCTAATCAATCTAGAATACAAACACTTCAAGATTTATTAGATTTATCAAAGACACTAGCATAATTTATTTTGTTGGGTATTTTTCCTATTTACAGAAGTAACATGTTATTATAGCAAACATGATAAATCTGGAAAAATACAAAGAAGCACCAAATTGCACATTCTGCCAAAATTCAGAGATAACTCTTATTAATATTTTTAGAATAGCTTTTTAGTCCTATTTTCTTTGTAGGTATACACACACAGGCACACACACACACACTCCTTTTTCACAGATTTGATTGTATTGTAATTATGTTGTGTTTTGTTTGTTTCCTTAATCAACAAACATGTATTTCTCACAGTTCTAGAGGCTGGGAGGTTCAAGATTAAGGTGCAAGTAGATTTATTTCCTGGTGAGGGCCTCTTCCTGGCTTGCAGACTTCTTGCTATGTCCTCTCCTGATGGAGAGTGAGCGCTGGTGTCTCTCCCTCTTCTAAGGGCACCAATCCCATCACGGGGCCCTGCCCTCATGACCTCATCTAAACGTAATTACCTTCCAAAGGCTCCACCTCCAAATACCATTACACTGGAGGTTAGGGCTTCAACATGGATTTTAAGGGATATCAACAATTAGTCCATAGCGTTTTGCCTCAGGTCCCCCAAAATTCATGTCCTTCTTCCATGCAAAATACATTTATTCCATCCCGACAGCCTCAAAAGTCTTAACTTATTCTAGCAACAGCTTTAAGATCTAAAGTCCAAAGTCTCATCTAAATATCATCTAAATTAGATACGGTAATTACATTTTATAGCTAGAATTTTGTATAGTCTATATCTAACATTTTCCATATCATCAGGCATTCTTCTATAGTACAGTCCCTGGAACAGAGTAAGTGCTAAGTAAATATTTGCTGAATTAATACATAAATTATTTTCAATGGATTTATGATATTCCATCATATGAAAGTACCTCAATTGATTTCACTATTCCCTTTCTTGCCCATTTTAAAGTAGAGATATCATGGGGAAAAGTGAGAAGTGATATGTATAATTATGGTCACATTGAGGGAGGAAGAGACACTATCTGGAATGCAGGCAGAAAGCCATGTGAAGCTCCCTGTGAGGGAAGGACTGTGGAACTGACAATCATGACCATGAGCCTTATGCCTGAATGCTCTTTCAGATCACACAGTAGTTGTCTATTAAACTGGGAATAATGTGGAGAGAGGATCCTGAAGTGAGTTCAGAAACAGTCATATGACCCAAATCAGCTAGAGTGCTTTCAGTGGCAAGAAACAGAAGCCCAACTCAAACTGGCTTAAACCATAAAGACATGCACCAAATCACATGCATGAAAATCCAGAGGCTGGTCAGGCTTCATATGGTTCTACCAAGCCTTCTGCCTTACTCTCCTGTAATTGCCACAGCTCTGTACTCCTCTATAGATGACTTTGTTTTCAGGCTTATTCCCCTGGAGGTCTTTGTGTGGGTGTATTTGGTCATCAGAACTGCATGCTTTGTCTTTCTTTCTTTCTTTCTTTCTTTCTTTCTTTCTTTCTTTCTTTCTTTCTTTCTTTCTTTCTTTCTTTCTTTCTTTCTTTCTTTCTCTCTCTCTCTCTCTCTCTCTCTCCTTCCTTCCTTCCTTCCTTCCTTCCTTCCTTCCTTCCTTCCTTTTCCTTTCTTTTCTTTTCTTTTCTTTTCTTTTCTTTTCTTTTCTTTTCTTTTCTTTTCTTTGTTTTTGATGGAGTCTCGCTCTGTAGCCCAGGCTGGAGTGCAGTGGTGCAATCTTGGCTCACTGCAACCTCCACCTCCTGGGTTCCAGTGATTCTCCTGCCTCAGCTTCCCAAGTAGCTAGGATTACAGGTGCATGCCACCACACCCAGCTAAGTTTTTGTGTTTTTAGTAGAGCGGGGTTTCACCATGTTGGCTAGGATGGGCTCTATCTCTTGACTTCGTGATCTGCCCCCCTCGGCCTCCCAAAATGGTGGGATTAGAAGCGTGAGCCACTGTGCCAGGCTTTCTTTTTTCTTTTCTTTTTTTTTCTTTTTTCTTTTTTTTTGAGAGTGTCTTGCTCTGTCACCCAGGCTAGAGTACAGTGGCAAGATCTCGGCTCACTGCAACCTCTGCCTCCCGGGTTCAAGTGATTCTCCTACGTCAGCCTCCCGAGCAGCTGGGATTACAGGCTTGTGTCACCATGCCCTGCTAATTTTTGATGGTTGTGTGGTTTCTAGTAGAGACGGGGTTTCACCGTATTGGCCAGGCTGATCTCAAACTCCTGACCTCAAGTGATCTGCCCGTCTCTGTCTCCCAAAGTGCCAGTATTACAGGCTGAGGTACTGCACCTGGTCAAAACTACATTCTTTCTTATTCACAAAGAAGAAAGAAAGAGAATAAGAGAGCATATATTGGCATATCACATAAAAGAAAGAAATAATTTTCCCTGAAAACTCCAGCAAATCTCTTTTACATTTCATTGGACCCAGTGGGCCTAGACATCTCCCTTCCTCAGCCAAGTACTGACAAGGGGAAAGGGAACAGGATTACCAGGATTAACTCACACGAACCAGCCAGGGTGAAATAATTGTTGTTGATATGTTGGTATGTGTAATCCATTCCTGTGAAACAAACAGTGAAAAAATCCCAATGGTAAGTATTGATTTAGCTCAGGTTTCCGTGTCTTGGCTGGTCTAGGCTGGGTTACCTGATAGAGCTTGGCTGGGCTGCCTTTGCTCTCTGTAAATCTCCTTCTCTGCTCCATATAGCTTCCTGTGAGACCAAAGGCAAGTTCTTCTCATGGTAAGAGTGGAAGAGAAATAGGGCAAGTGGAAGTGAAACATCATCCCTTCTCGTTTTATTGGCCAACACCAGTCACATGACTAACCTCAAAGTCAAAAGGAGGAGAAATATATTCTGTCTGGTGAGTGGAGGAACTCCAAAATCACATGGCAAAGGGTGTGAGCAGTACTAAGACCAGGGTGAGGCGAGCAAATACTTGTCTTCAGTGAAAAGTTTAAGGGGCATCAAGATATTTAATCAAGGTAAATAATTAATATGAAATATTTTTAAAAACCAAAGTTAATGCAGAAACATTTGGGATGAGCAAAATAACAAAGTTTCAAATAAAGACAGGATCGGTGTAGGAATGGGTAAGTATTAATGTTAATAACTCAATCTACCATAGTCCACCAACCACAATGTCCCCTTTTGAGGATTCCCATGCTCAGCCTTAGAAGATGCACACAGAACTCTGCCCTCTTTTTTATTTTTTTGAGACAGAGTTTCACTCTTGTTGCCCAGGTTGGAGTGCAATGGTGCGATCTCAGATCACAGCAACTTCTTGGGTTCAAGAGATTCTCCTGCTCTCAGCCTCCCAAGTAGCTGGGATTCCAGGCATGTGCCACCACGCCCGGCTAATTTTGTATTTTTAGTAGAGATGGGGTTTCTCCATGTTGGTCAGGCTGGGCTCAAACTCCTGACCTTAGGTAATATACCCCCCTTGGCCTCCCAAAGTGCTGGGATTATAGGCACGAGCCACCGTGTCTGGCCTGCCCTCTTAAAGTTCATTGCTTGTTTCTTTCCAGGTCTATAGCTCAAGTATCTGCATATCCTGGAAGTCTCTAAGAAATTGAATGGAAATAATCTCAAGAAAATATCCTTAAGGATAAATTATTCCTTATATTTTTTGTTTAAAAAAAGGAAAACAAAACAAGAAAAGAAAATCATGTTCCATTCAATGGTTCTTGTACATTAATTCATTCCTTGCTTGCTAGTTTAAGAATTAGTGCAATTCCCATAAAAATTAGAATTAGTAAGGTAGTACAATGATTTTCTAGAGACTGAGTTTCGTAATACTTTCAGATTTTAAATACGGTACATGTTTTAGCAAAGTACAGCTAAAGTATTTTTGGATCGGTCACAAGTTATGCCACGAGTGCTTAACTCTTTATAAATGAGATGAGTTTAGGAATTCAAGAGCAGAGGTTCCTGTGGGGAGACCATTCTCCCATCTTATTTGATGAGTGATGTGCTAATCCCAGCACTGAAGCTGTTGGCAGAAAGGAAAGACTTCCGAAATTGACAGGACTTTTGTGTGGAACTGCCATGGGTCCGCGGGCTGCCACAGAATTATGCAGGAAATAATTTTCAAGGAAACAAGAAGGAAAACATAATTGGGTCCAAAATTCTATCATTGTTTTATTGAAAAAGCAAATCTCTTCTCTAGCTTGAAACGCTAGAGCTACAATTTATTTCTTCTTAAGTTTGTCCCAGTGGGACTCACAGGCCAGGTCATATGGGGTGACGACCATCTTTACACCTCCTCTAATGCTCGCCCCTGGAGTCCAACTTCCTCCAGAGACTTATGAAAAGGAAGGATAGGGTGGAGGCTGGCACCAAACCAAGAAGAAATGTGAATCTTGTCATGTGGTGAGAACTGACCAGTGCTAGTGAACTGTTAGCTCAACATATCTCAGGTGATGGCCTGACCTGGAGTCTGAGGTGTCCACATTTACAGTCATCTCTACAGTTGATTACGGTACTGCATCTCCTGGAGGCACCTGGCAAAAGGAAAGAGTTAATTTGGCAAACAACTGACTCATAGTGACAGAGCTGTGCATTGAGTGGGATTTAAAATGGAAATGGAGAAAGAGGGAGTATAAATCCTTGAAGAACCAATGAAAGCTGGCTACTATGGGGACAGCAAGTATCCTTTGGAAATAAGTATGAGTAAGCGAGGTTTCTGGAGAAAACAATGACGAGAGGCAGAACTAAAACCAATGGTGTCAGAGGCCTCTATGTCCACATACTGAACAGGTGAATATATGAAACAAGTGAAGTGATTTTCATAATGCAGGGTAGTTATATGGGTTCCCAAGAATAACGAAGATTTGAAGCAAAGCAAAGGAAAGGATAGTCTAATCAATTCAACATACCTGGTAAAAAATAGCTGGTGTGCTGCCATCTGCCCCCTAAACTTCCCCTTCGGAATCTGTTTTGTATACAGTATTGAGTTATCTGTTTTCTGAAACCCAGATGTAATAATGCCATTTCCCTAATTCAAGAAAGTTTGGTTGGCTGGGCATGGTGGCTCACGCCTCCAGTTTCAGCACTTTGGGAGGCTGAGGTGGGTAGATCACCTGAGGTCAGGAGTTTGAGATCAGCCTGGGCAACATGGTGAAACCCTGTTTCTACTAAAAATACAAAAATTAGCTGGGCGTAGTGGTGCATGCCCGCAACCCAGGTATTGTTTGAACCTGGAAGGCAGAGTTTGCAGTGAGCTGAGATCGAGTCATTGCATTATAGCCTGGGTGACAAGAGCTAGACTCCTTCTCAAAAAAAAAAAAAAAAAAAAATTGGTGAATTCTCACTGTCTACATATTAAAGTTTAGACTTTACCCTGGTAAACAAAAGCCAACCTCTGCCCCTACCTCCCATACTGTAGCCACACAGGCCCTTATTATTTTCCTGTCATGCCCTTCTCATTGAGTTTTACTTATGTAGCCTCCTCTCCCTGGAATGCCCTTCCTATCCTTTGCTGGGAAACTCCTACACATCCTTCAAGACCCAACTCACATGTCAGTACTTCACCACAGCCTTCCCTCACAGGCCAAGTGGAAATGATCGCTTCCTGCTCTGTTTTCAAATAGCTAACAGTTTGTATTTCAGGTACAGGACTTAGAATTTTATTATTATTATTAGTTGTTGTTGTCTTCCATCTCTTGAACAGGTTTGTAAGACCAGTGATGGAGTGAGGGCCTGCAGCAGAGTAGGCAGTCGCTGACTATCAGTAAATGAGGGAAGAAATGAGGGCAGGAGACGCATCTGCACGGGAAAGTGTGAGCCTGAGAGTGAGGGGGCCGTGAGAGACAGAGAGAGAAAGAGAGAGACAGACAGACAGACACACACACACAGATGGAGAGACACACATGCAGACAGAGACATACAGAGAGACAGAAAGAGAGACAGAGACAGAGAGAGACAGAGAGAAAGAGACAGAGAGAGAGAGAGACAGAGAGAGGGAGACAGAGACAGAGAGAGAGAGAGACAAAGAGAGTACACCTTTGGTTAGAGATGTCCTTAAGGGCAGGTCCTAGATTTGTAGGTCCTGGTGGGATGTTTTTGAGGGCCCAATGCTGAAGAGGGGAGTATTCTAGGAAGTGAAGGTGAACTGTCGTGAGCAGAGTTCTGTCTGCCTGGGGCTACACCCATGCCCTGTGCACTGCTCTAAGCTCTGGGAAAGTGTGGCCAAGAATTGCTTCTAGTGTGTGTGGGTGCATGTGTGTGTGTCTGTCTGTGTGTGTGTGTGTCTGTGTGCAGAGTTGCAGGGGGAAGGGAAGAGAGACTGTAGCATAGTAAAGTTTGAAACTAGGTGAGCAAAGAGAAAAAGAAAATATAGGAAGGAATCTTGCAAGCATGGCGGTGTCCGCCATCACTCCTCTGCTGTGTAATTTGGCCTCTGTGTGTATGTATATGGGGGATGGTAAGGCATGGGAGAGGGTAGTCACACATCCTTTAAGAGGCAAAACTGTGGCAGGAGATGAATAGCAGTGATTGTGGCCAGGGGTGGGGACATGACTGCTCCTGTGATAAGACAGAGAAAATGGCAGGTGCCTCAGACACAGCTCACAAAACAGGCCCAGGGCAGGGATAGCAGCGCTGGGGGGCTGGTCAAGGTGAGCCTCACGGGTCATCACTCCCTTTACAGCAGACCTCCAGAAAATTCCTGACTTTGCTTGCTGACAATGTCATTTTCCAGAGGGCACAGGAAGAACTAGGGAAACTGCTCCCGTCAATACGTGTAAATGACCAAGTGCATACAGTGCTACTTATGACCACCTTGGGAGAAAGAGTATGCTGACTGGCGGGGAGATTCAGATATGAACAATTTTCACTGAACTCTAAATGTGTAGAATGCTTTTCTTTCTCCCTCCCTTTCCTTCCAGGACGTCCGCAGGCGTCTACGAAGTAAGGAAACAGGAAAGTGCCTTCGCATAAGTTCACGCCAGGAATTCCGACCATCCCTCCCCCCCTTCCCCTCCTTCCCTCTCTCTCTCTCTTCCTTTTCAACACCTTCCTTCCTCTTCTCTTCCTTCCTTCCTTCCTTCCTTCCTTCCTTCCTTCCTTCCTTCCTTCTTTCCTTCCTTCCCTCTTTCTCTCTTTCTTCTCTCTCTCTCTCTCTCATATTCTCTCTTTTTTGACAGAGTCTCGCTCTGTCACCCAAGCAGGAGTACAGTGGCACGATCTCAGCTCACTGCAACCTCTGCTTCTTGGGTTCGAGCAATTTTCCCGCCTCAGCCTCCTGAGTAGTTGGGATTACAGGCCCCTGCCACCACGCCCAGCTAATTTTTGTGTTTTTAGTAGAGACGGAGTTTCACCATGTTGGTTAGGTTGGTATTGAACTCCTGACCTCAGGTGACCCACCCACCTCGGCCTCCCAACATGCTGGGATTACAGGCATGTTCCACTGTGCCTGGCCTTAGAATGTTCATTTCTTTATTTTATTTTATTTTATTTTACTTTAAGTTCTGGGATGCGTGTGCAGAATATGCAGGTTTGTTACATAGTTATACATGTGCCATGGTGGTTTGCTACACCTATCAACCCGTCATCTAGTTTTTAAGCCCTGCATGCATGAGGTATTTGTCCTAATGCTCTCCCTCCCCTTGCCCCCAACCCCTTGACAGGCCCTCCCTGTATCCCAAAGGATTAAGATGCTCATTTCTTAAAATTCAGGGGAAAGATGGACACTACCGGTTCCATGGCCCAGGGTTTTGGAAGAGGCAGCCTCCACATGACCGGATGCACTGAGTCCCTGGGACTCAGATGGTGTCTTTACAGCTCGAGCTTACTGAAAATAACAGAGAGACACCTCCACTCATTCCCTCCAACAGAGTGGCTGCACCAGGAGCTCTCTAATGAGCTCTGACTCCACAGGGGCAGTTATGAAACTGATGCAAAAAGGATGCAATCAAGATAGAAGCCAGTAACGAGCACGGAAGGCATAAGAAAGACCTGCATCAGAGAGGGCAAAACCCAAAATGCGCTGCAGGTTGCAGGAGCGGCTGAAGAGCCTGGAGAAGCCACTTATAGTCATTTTAAGTCAGAACAAAGGAGTGTGTTTGACTGACGAGAGGACCCCATGGTTGCAATCATGGGGCTTTATCTCAGCTTCCATACTTACAAAGGGGACATGATTGGTGTCTACCCTAGTTTTAAGAATTACACAAAATGACATATGTGAAACTCTTGGAACAGTGTCTGGCCCGCGGCAGGAGGTGTGCGTGACGTGACGTGCCTGAGGCCATCTGTGTCCTTATGTGTGTGTTTCTGTGAAGCAGACCCAGTGCAGGGCACCAGGGATGTGGTGGGAGCCACACGGATGACATTCCTGCCCTCAGGGAGCTCACACTTATGAGGGGGCAATAGAGGTTGGGAGTGGATAGCCTTGGGGGAGAGGGGTGGGGGTTGCTGGGAAGAGGGAGTTGTTGAAACTGCAAGGGAGGCAGGTGGGTGGTGAGGGCAGAGCAGCGGCGAAAGGTTGGGGATAAGGAACTGAGAGTGAGCCCTGACTGCTGAACAGGGAGAGCTGCTGCAAGAGGCTTGGAGAAAGCAGAACTCAGGCACTTTCTATTTGGTTTTAGTCTTCCTTGACAAATAAAATCAATTCCAGATGAAAACAGCTTAAATACTGGAGAGGGGAAATCAAAAGAGCACCTTAGCGGGGTGTGGTGGTGCATCTATAGTCCCAGCCACTCAGGGTGCTGAGCTGGGAGGATAGCTTGAGCTCGAGTCCGAGGCTGCAGTGAGCTGCGATTGTGCCACTGCACTCCAACCCGGCAACAGAGCGAGATCCAGGCTCATACAAAAAAGAGTGCTCAGCTCTTCCGAATCTGGCCTGGCCCCTCCGCCTGAGCCCTGGGTTCCTGCCTTCCTTGGTCCTCTCATGTTGACTGTCACGACTTAACAGCCCAGTCTAGGAACACCTGCGGTGAACTCAGGATTTCTTTGACATTTCAACTGTTATTTTACAAGGTTATGGTCGAATAGAAAACAACATAAGACCTTCTGATTAGTGGTTTTAGAAGAGCTTGGTTTCAATGGTGCAAATTAGGTAGGTGGAGGAAATTAACCATGAAGACTGGAGTTTACATTTTCTGGAAATTGTTTCATGCCGTCTTCTAGGGAAACAGTGTCCTGTAAAAAGTAGACTATTGAACACAGTTTGAAATTTTGGGCCTGAACAGACCATTTGCTTTGAGGAGCAAATTCTAGGGAGTCATTTCCCTTGAAGGCAGAAGTGGGCCTTTGGTAAAAAGTCCAATAACTGGCCAGGCATGGTGGCTTATCCCTGTAATCCCAGCACTTTGGGAGGTGAAGGTGGGCGGATCATGAGGTCAAGAGATCGAGACTATCCTGGCCAACATGGTGAAACCCCGTCTCTATTAAAAATATATAAATTAGCCGTGTGTGTTGGTGGGTGCCTGTAGTCCCAGCTACTTGGGAGGCTGAGGCGGGAGAATTGCTTGAACCTGGGAGGCAGAGCTTGCAGTGAGCAGAGATCATGCTGCTGTACTCCAGCCTGGGCAACAGAGCAAGACTCTGTCAAAAAAAAAAAAAAAAAAAAGTCCAGTAACCACTGTATAATTTTTAAAGCCTAAATGCAGAGGAGGGAGAAACGTATAGACAGAAGTATTTGTTTCAGCTTTGCTTGAAGAGGCAGAATCTGGAAACCATCCATCTATAGGGGAATGGTACAAAAGTGACGGTATGGACTACTGTATGATTCTCAATGAGATGATGCAGATGATGCTAGAGGGTTGTCCATGAGGTATTATTAAGTGCACAAAGCAAACCATGGAATAAAGAGTGCATTGCTTCCATATCTGTATAAACAAACAGCAAAACACCCTCATTTTGCCCACATGCATCAATATCTAGTTGTATAAGCATGGACAGAGGTATTATCTTGGGCAAGCAAGAATGAAGAAATTTCAGGAAGAGAAATAATTTATATAACCATGAGTTGTTTTATTTAGTGTAAATAAATACATTAAAGAAACAATTTAAATCATATATCAAATGGAATAAGAAATAAGGAAAAATGTCATGGTAATTTTATATCCTATTCTATATCATAAAACTGCATTTTAAAGTTATCTGATATGAGATAAAAGCATCAAAGCTCTCCCCTCCTGAGTCTTTGGAAGAAATAAACAGCACACCATGCTGATTTGACGGCCGCGAGTCCCCCTGGTCACCACTACATGTGCCCAGGGTGCTCTTAGCCTGCCTCTAGAAGCTACAGCTAAGGTTCAGATTTCCTCTACTTGCCAAAACTTGGGTCTTTAAGTTCTACTGATACTGAATGCCATGCTCTGTCACTTCACAAAACCTATGGCCCTGACCCTCTTCCAAAAGTGTTGCTTCCCACTTGTCTGGCAAACTCTTAGCATCGTGGTTATGAGGATGAATGCTGTCACCGAGTGCCTGGCTTTAAACTCCAGCTCAGCCATGTGGTAGCTACTTGACTTGGGTGAGTTACTTGATCTCTCTGTGCATCATGAAATGGAGATAGTACTGACATCTACACACAGGGTCTTGAGAGAACGAAACAAGTTAATATATCTGAAAGTGCGTATAGATGGCAGCATGTATCTTTTTTTTTTGAGATGAAGACTCCCTGCAATCTCCTTTCCAATGTAATGCAATGGCACGATCTTGGCTCACTACAACCTCCGCCTCCCTGGTTCAAACGATTCTCCTGCCCCAGCCTCCCGAGTAGCTGGGATTACAGGCATGCACCACCATGCCTGGCTAGTTTTTGTATTTTTAGTAGATATGGAGTTTCACCATGTTGGCCAGGCTGGTCTCGAATTCCTGACCTCAAGTGTTCCGCCAGCACCCCTGACCCCTTACCTCAAGTGACCTCCCACCTCCGCCTCCCAAAGTGCTGGGATTATAGGCATGAGCCGCCACTCCTGGCCCGTATCTTCTTGTACTGCTTGCTCTTATTATTACTCATCTTTCCAGGCTCTGCCTGGACATCACCTCTATCTGGGATACATCCTTTCCTGAACTCCCAGATTACTTGTCTCCTTCCTCCTTCATGCTCCGTCAGCAGCCTACACCCTGTCTTCTGGTACACTTCACTGCACGTTTCTTTGTTTTCCCTCAACAACTCCCCTCCCCACCCACCTCCACCACCACCTTGGACTATAAGCTACTTGAGGGCAGACACCAAGCCTCTTCATTTCTGAGTTGCCAGCCTTTGGCACAGTGCCTAGCATGTAGTGGAGGCTCAGTTGAAGGGGTAGAAGGAAGGATAGAGGCATAAATCCATTCCTGAGATCCCTTTTATTGAAGCTGTTTCCCCAAACACAGGAAAGTCTCAGCCTTTGTGTTTGTTTTCTAGTACAATAGCACCTATCGGTACTTACCTTTGATTGGTGTGCATTGTCTAATTGATCTTTCTGTCAGTCATGTTCCGACTGAAGTTATGTGCTTTTTTGATCATGGGCTGTATCTGCTTTCTTTGATGTCCTTTTTAGTTGCTCACCAGAAGAGTCTCAGCCTTTTTCCATTTGCCACACTGAATGGGATAGTCTAGGAGGGAGGAACTGTGGAGATGGTGCGCCTTGGGATGTCCGGAAGACAGTGACCAGAATTTCAAGAGATGTTTTCAGATTTCACAGTATAATAAGAGAAAAGGAGCCCATCCCTTAAATGAGGAACTTTCAATCAATTCTCCCCATGTGCATGTTTCAATTTCATTTCTTTTAATCAACTCCTTCCCTTTGATGATGGGTTGCATTGAAAACTATTAAGAAAAGTAGGATATTTAAAATGAACTGTGTTAAGAAGAGGATCATTTCAAAGAATAGCCATCTACTCTAATGAGGAAGTCCCTTCAGCCAAGCAAAAAGCTGAAGGTAAGTCAATAGGGTGAAAGTACTGCTGGTCCTCATCCTGTTGGAAATAATACATTATCTAGTTAAAGGTGTCTCCTGTGTTTTAGGTTATGGAGGTGGGGGAGGATTTGTACAAACTTATTTTCATTTCTTTGCACATAGGAACTAGAAACAATGTGAATCTAGTGTAAATTACCATGATGTCTCCTTCAACATTCATCAAGACTTCTGACTAGTCTACTTGATCTGTGAAAATGAGATTACTTGAAGACCTGTCACAGATTTTAAAGCTGAACAAGATATATTGATTTTACAAATATTTTTATGTCACCCTATGTCTTAATAGAATAACATTTACATCTGGAGAGTGTCTCAGTTGAAGAGCCTGCCCAAGGCCAGATCTATTTATTTAAATCGAGAAAGGCAGAGGCCGTGCTGGCAGTCTTTCAGCTTGTACTACTTCCATGATTGAACATAGATAATAATAATTTTGGGTGCATATGAGCAGATTTCAGAGAGAAGGGAATGAACCCCTGTATTTACAGTATGAGTCAGCAGGCAGCTATTCAGATGCTGAGACCGAGAGCAGACATAGCTGATTTCTTCTCTCATTTTAGAATTCAAACCTATGTAGAGATTCTAATGGAATTTCAGATACAGATCCTAATTTCTGGGAATTTCACTTTATAGCAAGGTGATGAAAGGGCTGGGCTTCCAAAGTGAGCATGAGAGAAGCACCTTCTGGGACAGCACTGTTGTCATTTCCCAGTGGGGAAGAGACCTGTGAAGCCTGCTGTCCTTGTGTGGTGTGCCCAGGGGCTGGGCACCACGGGGATTTGATGCCTTTCTTTGGGGGTGAGTCTAACTGTCCCATAGAGAGGAGACAGGTGGCCATCCTTATGTCACATTCTCTTCTCCACGGTAAAACAGTCCCAAACCAGAGGCTATCTTGGGATTCACAGCCTTTGGGGTTGCCAACAAGGAAGAGCTACAGGGTTCCTCCAGAAAAGTGTGTGTCTCACATCAAAATTCTCTTAAATCATACATTCTGGGGCATTCCCATTTTTGGAAGCTCAACCTTAGGAGAAATGCCTCTTTTGGGGAATTGTGGGACAGTGATTAAGTCTTCAATATTCTTTCATTGGGAGAAATTTATTCCCTGTTCTACTTAAAGGCAACTTGAGGAACTCTATGATAACACCTACTAACAATACATAGGAAAAGAATAGGTTTATTTAGATTTCAAAGTGCTAATAGGTTTTAGTTTATACTTAAAGATTACTTTCCATTGGCATTAGTATTACTGTAACCCAGGGTGATTATCTGAGTTATCTCAAACCTTAAGGGAGTATTGTGATATTATATTCCTGTGGAAAAAAATTTAATCAAACTTGATAAAGATGAATGATGGGTCCATGAAACCAATACAGCTAGAGACCAAAGACTGGAATAGGCATCATCAAAATGATCCCTTGGTTTAAGCATGTTCTTTACAAGAGCATTGTTTCAATATACACATGCGGGACAGGCAGGAAGGAGGGGCCATCCTGAGCAGTGATATCCATATCCTGCAGAGATCAGTTTCCTAATGGGAAGACAGAGCCCAGTGGCCCCAGGCAGGTAAGATTTGATGGGGAGAATGAGGGAGGAAAGGGCCAGAACCTGGGGAAGGGAGTGGGGAACGCAGCAGCCAAGGAGGACCTCGGGGGCCCCCGGGAGCAGCCTTCCTGGGCAGCAGAGAGAGGAGGTACACGGAAGGCTGAGAGTGGGCTTCAGGTCCAGTTCACTTCTTCCCTAATTCCTTCTACTTTCCATTTGTATGTGTTCAGAGAAGCCATCCTCAAGTCTGATTCATTGGCTAGGTATACATTCAATCAGACTCTAATGCTTTGGCTTGAGCTATAATAGAAATCACAATTTCTTCTGTAAATCGTTCCAGATAGCATAATATGGAATTAATTTCTGGTTATATTTGCTTGGGAGTCTTTTATGCAGTTTTGAAAATTTGCAGTGAGTTCGGTCTTGCTTTTGATTTAATCTCATTTTTGTCATATTTCTACCCACAGCATTGAAATGGTGGCTGGCAAACGGAATCAATTTGCAAGCAGACTTTAAAGAAGTCCATATTTAAGCTAAAATGTCTTTGCAAATATTCAACCTTTTCAAACATTTATTGGATCAGTGTCTGATAGAAAGAAACAAATATAACAATTTATAATGCCACTTTAAAAACATTAAAAATCATTTACAGTACACGGGGTCAACACCCTATTGATTAAAAGAGTATAGGCAAAAAGCCACTATTAGAAAATAAAACAAAAAAAATGGAGAAGTGGTTTGCCTGCATATATTGTCAAGTGTAACTATTAAACTGAGCCCAAAATCTATTGTTTTAGTCTGCTCAGGCTGCCGTAACAAAATACCATAGACTGGGTGTCTTAAACAATAGCCATTTATTCCTCCCAGTTCTAGGGGCTGGGAAGCTCAGGATCAAGGTGCTGGCATGGTAGATTTCATTCTGAGGCCTCTTCTTGTGTTGTGTAGGTGAAAACCTTCTTTCTGTGTCCTTACATAACCTCTTTTTTTGACCTCTTTCTTTGTGCTTATGTGAAGAGTAAGAGAGCTCTTGGTGTCTCTTCCTCTTCATATAAGGGCATTATCACTATTGGATTAGGGCCCTACCCTTATGACTTAATTTAACCTTAATTACCTCCATAAAGGGCTTATCTCCAAATATTGTCACATTTGGGGTTAGGGCTTCAACATGTGCATTTGGGGGAGGGGCATGACCATTTAATCCACAACATGTGTCATAATTAAATTTGTAGCTCTACATATTTATATTAGTTAAAATACAACCATTTGATTTTATTGGACTTTAAAATATATTTGACTTTATGTCAGTCCAAAAATAATAAACAAAATTCAACAGACATTACACTTAAAACCTGTTCATGATATGCAAATTGTACTACCATAAAGGCAGAATAAAAATATAATAGAAAGAGTAGAAAAATAAAGTAATTGTTCTTCGATCTCTCTAGGAGGCAAGCCTAAGATGTTATCACTATCCTTTTATAATGATGATGATGATGATGATGCTATTATTCTACAGTTTTATAACACTTTACAGAACATTCTGATCTGACTGACCTTATTTACACTGGAGTTCCAGAAGCTCTCCCAAAGGCATCTGTCTGTTGAACGGTGGAGGGTTTGTAGCAGAGAGGGGTTAACTGGGCAGTTTTCTGCCTTCTGTGGATGCAGACAAATCCCCCTTGTTTCATGGACTGGAGGAACCTGCCACCACCGCAGGAGGTGGCCAGCTAGATGACTTCTCTGGCAGAGGGACATTCAGATTGAAGGCTCAGATTCCCATCCCCCTCCTCTTGAGGAAGAAGGAAGACCCCTGCCAAACAGGTAAGGAGGAGCCCTGCCATGACCAGATTACATGGGTAAGGCCCTGAGCCGAGTACCCAGTTCCTAGGGAATCTTCTGTAAGATGTAGTTTTTAGAATTAATTATAATAATCAAAATAGCACAACAGGGCAGTTTGGCACCACTTTCAGCAGGGGCAGCCTGGGTATTCTGGAACTGAAACTCCTGCTGCGTTCTGCTACTTTCATTCCCAGGGCTGTCCATAGCTCTGCCGTCTGCTCTGGTCACAGGTGCCCTTTTTTCATTTTGGGGTATGCTTCTAGTCCTGTGACTGAGAATTTGAATAGACTGGCCTTGGCCTTGTGCAGAAAAGCTTGACTAATAGGTCAAGTTTACCTGTTGGACACACTGTCTACTAGGCTATTGTCCCTGCAAGGAAAGAATATCCCTCTGCTGTGTTCAGTGTTGTGTCTCTAGGATGGGCTCAGTTCCTGGCACATTATAGGTGCTCAAGAAGTATTTGTTGAGTGAGAACTCACACTTCACAGTTCTGAGCCTTGGGGAAGTAACCAAGTGCCAAGTTCAGGAGATAATTCACCCCTTGTTAACACTATTGAAAAATAACAAGAGAACAAAATAAAGTGTGTAGAAGCAGCTTGTGTAAAATACAATTGGGTTTTTCTTGCCAGTACCTAAGCTCACTAAACCGAAGTGAAATATCCCAACACCATGTCAAAATATTTACATATGCTTTTCTCATGGAAAGCCTGGGATTATGGCAAAGCCTCAGCCACAGTGCTTAGAGCGCCTTTGATCACCGTGAATTCCAGACTTGTCCATGACATCGTTTTGACAGGGATGTGGCTGGAGTAGAGGTCTGCCCATCAAATGGCTTAGCCTCTGCTTCCTGGCTCTGTTCCTGACTCGGGTGACCTCACCACATAATCTCAGTAAGTTCTGGTCATGGCAACTCCAGGCCAGGTTTATAGTCATGGTGACCAAGAGGCTAGGCCCAGTGTTAGCTTGGGCTTGTCTATCAAGCGATCATATGACAATTGTGTTGATAACAGCCAGACACGCCAGCCTCACTGGAAGCACAAATGCTCTGTGTGTATGGTATCTGCAGTGATCCCTTTCTAAGAGTCACTTGAGTTTCAGATGGAGAATGCATTCATGGCTGGATATCAGTTGGTGAGGCACTGACATTCCACAGTCAGTTGAGTTAATCCCTTGTAGAGGTCCCAGAGATATTTCCACTGCTGCTGTCTTCTCTTCTAAACTGGTCATTGGAATATGATAAATGTGAGTTTTACTGCTAAGATTAGACATTCCCTCAGCCCTAGATCTGTCAAGTGGGGTGGTTTTGAATATGAACATTGGAGATGGCTGTGTCATCTAAGATGTGACAGTCTGCATGAGTAAGTCAAGAAGCTTCCTTTGAATAGGACATCCGGCTGTGCTCACATGGCCTACAGAAGGTAGCAAAAGTAAGTCTGTGTTTTAAAAGAAAAAGAGAATATGCCCCTAGCAGCCTCAGACAGCTTCCGGGGTGTGCAGGCTTTGTTCTTCAGGTTTCACAGTGATTCACAGTGAGAATCACTTTGATTGGACACAGTTGGTGTGGCAACTGTAAAGTATCGTGGTGGACACAGTCATCCTTGGAGAAGCCGGGGAGCCATGATCTTGTGCCATCTGGGGGCCAGGGCCCAGGGCGATGGGCATTTGTCTGGCCAATGTCCTTGTTCAGCACTGAGCCACTGGGCCAGAACATGTAGGGTGAGTCTTAATTGCAGGAAGTTTGAATATAGTAGGTTTGCTGTGCCTTGTGGAGATGTACCCCTATTTGGAACCCCAGAGAGGCTCAAGCCAGGAAGCAAGTCCACCCTGTGACTCCCCTCCTACATAAAGAAAAGGGAGAAAAGGGGTACAGAGAGGCAGAGAAAAAGAGGAGCCAGATGTCCTCTAGAGCAAAAGAAACATAGACTTTTAAAGATGCTAGGGGGTCTTGGAAATGCCAGTGATTCCATGTGGACTTTCCTGGTTCTTAGTTACATTTTTGTTATTTCACTGGGCACATAGACTTGGCCAGGCACTGTGCTGGGTGTTGGGAACTCCAAAGTGATGGGAGACAGGTCCCTACCCATGGCGAGAAGATCCCTCCCCAGGAAAAGCTCACAAATTAGTGAAGGTGGAAGCCAAGCAAACATAAGTAGGTGCCAGTAGAAGGTAGGCTAAGTACCATGGAGAAGAAAAGGAAAAAGGAACCAAGTGCTATGGGAATGCTGAGTGTGGGGTGCACACACTGTGGGGCTGGGGAGCAGGCAGAAAACTTCAGGGAGAAACAAATCTTAGAGTCAAGTTTTGAAGAAAAAGTGGAAGTTTTTCAAACAAATTGATTTGGGGTTGGGTGGGGTGGTACTTGGGACAGAAAGACTAGCAGAAGCCTGCTGGGAACAGGCATCATTGCTGATCCCTGAGCCCACTAAGCTCGGCAGATGGCCAGTGCCCACAGTGGGAGGGGACTGGCTGTCAAAGGTGATGCTGTTAGGTGTGGGGCACTCTGGGGTGTTCCAGGAGAGGTGAGTTCTAGGAAATAGTAGCTGCCAGCCACTGAAGTGAGGCCGCCTAGAGGATGGATGAGGGGTTTGTTGTTAAAGCATAGGTCTTAGGAAGCCATTGAAGGTTTTATAAGCAGGAGAAAGGCAGGATTGACTGCCTCCCCACTCACGCACAGAAAGAGGCCTGGATTTGGCACCTTGGTAGCTCATTGCATTGTCGGCAGGGTGCACAGTAGGTGGTGCACCTGTGTGCAGTGCCGCTCAGGGCGAGGAGGACAGAGCTGGAGAAGAGGAAACCAGCATCGGGGACCACATTGCGTCTTCAGGGACTTGCTCCTTAGCAGATGTGAAAGTCCTCTGGGACTTCTGGCACCTCCAGAAATACAATGCAAGAAGACTTTGTAAGAGGTGGGGTTGTACATTAGCAAGTAGGGAAGAGTAAAATAGACGAAGAAAAAAATGGACTTCTGTATAGATTTACTTTCAAAGAAACAAAAGGAAGCTCATGTATTACCCATGGTTTTTATTACTCTGCTCACTTAGCATTATTTCAAGAGCATCTTTGTACACCCTTACACATATTATTTCTTGCCAAATTCCAAGGAATTCTTTATGCTCAGGTGTAACAATTCACAGTGCCTCACGCAATCCACAGAGAGGATCTCCATGCAAATAAATTAAACTATTTTACTTAGGCCAATTTAAAAAATAAAGAGAGTTGGGAAGATAAATTAGTTGGCTCTGCTGTGGCATGTTGGACCAAGTATAATGTAGCAAAATATCAGTCTTACAACAAAAGTCAAAGGAAAAGATTATGCTGAAAATTGCTCCTGGCTGACTGGTCTCCTGGTTATTAATTGAAATGTCCCTCCTATTGGTGCTGTTAATGGCTTCAAACAGCTCTTGTCTCCTTTTATGCAAGGGGAAAATTGGACCCCTTCCAAACAAAATAACAGTAGCAGAGGGAAGCCAACATATGCAGCATTGCTAGATAACTCCAACTAGTTAATTTTCTTCAACCAAGTTCCTTTTCATTTTTTAACAGATATGTCTTACGCTGCCTAACTCTACAAGGTAGACATCCCTGTTACTCAAAAAATTTTTACATAAAAAAGAACTTCCCCACTTGATTTGCCTCCTGTCTCTTTTTCTGGGCCATTTCACCAACAGAAAGTACTGAGAGAGTAGAAACCTCAGATGTGGTGGTGCATTGGGTTCTCATTTGACAATGGGGAATGAGGAATGGTAAAGGGGCATTAGAATCTTTGTGAACAGGGAAGAAATTGAGGCAGAAACAATTTGAAAAAGCTCCTGCCATGATTCTGACATGTTCCCAAGTTGAAAACTGCTTATTTAGAGATACAGAATCTTGGAGTCTCCAACTTCAGCCGACAATACCTCCTACTGTTTGATCCTGTGACTTATGCTTGAATACCTCAAATGAGGGTGACCTCATTGGTCATTACATTCCTGGACCATTTCATTTTCTTTTTATATATTTAGGGGGCACAAGTGCAGATTTCTTGCATGTGTATATTGTGTAGTGGTGAAGCCTGGCGTTTTAGTGTGCCCATCTCCCAAATAGTGAGCACTGTCCCCAATAGGTAATTTTTCAACACTCACCGCCCTCTCACCCTCCCACCCTTTGCAGTCTCCAATGTCCTGGACACTTTAATCTTTAGAAAGTATTTCTGCATCTTGAGTTCTGTGTCATGGTCATTTTTCATTTTTTGTGTGCCTTCAATCCATTCTCCCTTGGGAGGTCTCCCTCTCCCAAGAGGACCATGATTTTCTTTTGGGGAATAAACTGCTTTCCACTAGAGCCAGCCTGGGTTTGACAAATAAATCTAGCTGTCCTCCTGCTGTGGAAGTCAAAGGGACCACTTGAAGGTCCTTCTGCCAGACTATTCCTCTCATTTCCCTGGGACAGTCAAGGGACTGTTGTGTGAACTATGCATGTCTAATAAAATTCACACTCCTGGGACTTGAACCTTCAGCAGAGTGACACAAGCACCAAGGAAATGGCTGGAATTCTTTTAATTGTAGAAGCAGTGCTAGGCAAGATGGTCAAGAAGTTCCTAATATCAAGACTTTCTGGAGCCCTCTGTTTCTTGTGGGTCCCCAGTCTGGTTCCTCGACCTAGCTAGGAAATGGTGAATCCCTTCATGTTCATCCAACCAATGTATCTTTTTGCTCAAGCTAGTCAGATGATTTTTTGGTGCTCAAGACCAAACAAGGCTGCTACCTCAAACTTCACCCTCCTGATCCTAGTTCTTCTTTCTGCTGTTACACCAAACACATAGGATCCCCCTTTAATAGGACGTTTCAAATTTTTAAAGACATCTATCATGTTCCTCCCAAGATTGCTCTTCCTCAACAGAATATCCCCATTTCCTTTAACACTTCTTCACTACTGTGGCTTATGGAGCCTTCAACATTCTGTTTTCCTTGGCACAGGGCCCAGTTTCTCAAGCTCCCTCTTACAGTGTGTCATCCGGGATTGAAACCATAAACCCACTTGGTGTTTCAGCCAGTTCAGATTATGGTCAGATGTTTCCTTGCCTTGAATGTTGTATTTATATGGCTGCAAACAGAACTTGCCTTAGCTTTTATTTTTATGCTCCGCTGTGAACTCAGATTGACTGGCACAGAGTACACACTTAAAAAGCTAGAGTTATTATTAATTATAAACCTCCTGGCTTTCTAATAAAAAGTGCTGAAGTCAGATGTCCTCATCTTGTATTTTTGTAATTGTTTTTGCAAATCTAAAAGGGGCACTTAGTGTTTATTCCTGTTGCATGGTATGCCTTTGTTTTTGGTCTATTCTTGGCCAATGCCATTTAAAAAAATGAGTGTTTTTTTTTTTTTTTTTTTTTTTTTTTTTTTAACACTGTCTAATCTTAGTTGTCTCATCTTTTCATCATCTACCTATCTGGCAAACATACCTTTGATGTTCCTTCAAATTACTGAAAAAAAAAAATCACGCAGTTCTATGACACAACACCAGGTACCTCCCTCCAGGTTGAAATCAATTCATTAATCATCTCAGCACAGTGTATTGTATGCTAAGAAGCCAACCTAACTGCACTCTACTTTCATGTCTTGTCCACAAGAAAATGATAAGGAGCTCCCTGGGTTGTCTGGCTGACGGCACCATTTGCAAGGTACATGTGGCAGGGGGTGGGCAACTGTGAAATGGGGAGGTTGATTTTCCATTTCCTTTTTTATGGGTACCAGTTTCTCCCAAACAAAACCTTACACAAAACCCTAATACATACAAGATAGCAGTGAAGTAGCTCAGGGTGAAGCTGGAGTGTGGGTGGGCAGTGGTTGACTTCCTGCTGGCCCCAGTGCCTTTCAGTCAACCCCTCTCCAGCCTCTTACTTTCCTCCTGGCACCTCTTAAGAAAGGGATGACCTCTGGGGGCTTATGGTTTCATCATTCTGATTTAAAATATCCGAGTAGCAAGAGTTCCCTTTATTACTTCTTCTGTCTTCAAGTCTGCACATGTCAGCAGGGAAGCCAAGATTTTATCAGATAGTCTGCTTTTAGTGGGCTTCTCTTTTGTCTTAAAAATGTTATTGAAAACCTCCGACGTGAAAACTTCATACTGGGAGCGGTTTGTGAATCATGGGTGTCTTGTTCAATTTATTTCTTAAAGACTTGGATGAAAATACAAATGACAAAAATGTGAATGATTATTACTGTTAAAAGTTTAAAAAAATCATCATAAACTGAAGTGAAGGACTGTTTGAACTTCATAGGAATAAATGTAAAAATGCCACATTTACATTTCATAAGCGAATTACACAAGGATAGGACTGAGAGATCCAACCTAACAGCAGGGTGGGAGGGCTTTGTGGTGGTGAAAAAAATGTGTTACTGTTTATGGAGAGCCCGTTACGGATCAGGCATTTGATATATTAGGTTGGTGCAGAAGTAATTGCAGTTCTTGCCATTAAAAGTAGGTGCAAAAGCAACACTCACTTTTGCACCAATTGAATAGATTAAGGTGAGTGTCTGGCCTTGAGAAACTTACAATCTAATAAACAAGTATATTGTGAAGGGCAAAGGAAAGCAGGACTAATCCATTGGAGAAAACCTTCCTAGGGGATTTTCATTTAAAGAATGTCAGATCCATGAGTCATTTGGTAAACAATTACTTAGTGCTTGTGTCAGGGGGCAGTTACATGTTGGTGATTCAGGGATAAAAGACCACTTTGGGCCTTTAAGAGGCTCACAATATAATGGAGGAGACAAACCAATGGCTCAACCATGACACTTAAGTGTGACAAATCAGACGCAGAGATAAGAACTGGTTGCTGGGTGGCTCTGGGCCCAGGCAGGAAGGAGGTTTAGTTTGTTACTTTCTGCGGTGAGCCTTCAGGATCAGCTTTCTTGCACTGCAGTAGAGGCGTCTCAATGGACAAGCTGAGCAGGCACACTGAGCGGAGGGAGGTTTATCTCGGACCCTGGATGACAGATTATTGGTCACTGTGCTAAGTGCCCAAGTTGTGACTTGTGCTGGAAAGCCCTTGTTGCTCACCCCCCGCCAGGTAGTTACCATGGCATTCACGACTTCCTTGGTTATTTCCTGTCATCATTTGTCCCCACCCATGAGCCTGCCCGGCTACCTCCATCTTCCGGCTGGTGGGTCTGCATGCAGGACATATCACTCTTGGTGTGAGGGGCGGACACTAGGCAGGTGAAACAGGGCTATGATGTACTGTGCCCTGGCATGGGAGTGGGTACTCCCTGCCGGGATGTCAGCTGTGCCTGCCTTTTGGGCTTTGACTTTCACACAGGTCCCTGTGAGGGAAGTGCAGCAGAATCCCTCAGGATTGGCCAGGGGTACGACAGGCATTCTAAGGCTTGTTCTGCTCCTGGGCGCTTTCTCAGGAGGCAGTTTAGTGTAGAGGATGAAAGCTGGCTTGGGGCCTGCTTCCCCAAGCCTCAGTTTCCTCATCTGAAAAATGGAACTCTACTTTGTTGGATTATAGGAAGTAACTAATAGAAGGCAATAAACACAATGCTTGCTATATAGGGACAGCTAAATACATCTAATGTTATTATCCAGTTCAGTGATACCCTCCCACCCCTTCTATGGTTTGAACAAGGCATAGCCTCCCTCAGTGGTATTCCTGTCATTGGCCTTATTCCTGCCTCAGTGACACTGTGAGATCATAGTTCTGCCTTGTGTTAATATATCAAGCTCCTGGGCTGAGGGTGGTGGCTCATGCCTGTAATCTTAACACTTTGAGAGGCCGAGGCAGGCGGAACATTTGAGGTCAGGAATTCAAGACCAGCCTGGCCAAAACGGTGAAACCCCGTCTCTACTAAAAATACAAAAATTAGCTGGGAGTGGTGGTGCGTGCCTGTAATCCCAGCTACTTGGGAGGCTGAGGCAGGAGCATCACTTGAACTGGGCGGGGGTGGAGGTTGCAGTGAGCCGAGATCGTGCCAATGCACTCCAGCTTAGGCAACAGAGCGAGAGTCTGTCTAAAATTAAAAAAAAAAAAGAAAAATCAAACTCCCTTTGTTTCTGTGTCAGTGGGTTGGCTGCTGGTCCCTGAAGCTGGCCTCGTGCTCTTCCCTCTTCCTTATTTCTGCTGAACGTTAAGGAACACCTCTCCAGTCATTCTCTTTCTAGCACACATCTTGTTCCCTGTCCTGTAAGTTCACAGTTTTCCCCCTCCACCCTCAAATTTCTGTTTCTGATCCTCACAATCAGGTCAGTGAGCTTCCTGTTAAGCGTGTTTTCCCAAGCATTTGTAGATCCTCTTGCTGTCCTTTGCCAGTAACCCTTTGCTCTGTGTAGGGAGCCCTGGTCCAGAAACCCTGCTCTCCGATACTCTGTAAAAGCCAGCTGTTCACTCCTTATTTCTTTTTTGCTTCCAAAGTTGTGAAACTTCAACTGGAAGAAGAAATGTAAACACCTCCTCTGCTCCCCTGATGTTTGAGCTTCCTCTTACTTGAGGACCAGAGATACAGTCTAAATTTCTTCCCCACTATCAACTTTCCAAAGGAGATTTTCAAGCTCATTTTGAAAATACTTTGTTTAATTTTAGGTGTTTTAATATAGGTGCTCTAACTTAGCTTATTTAAATTTCTTCTTTCAAGAGAAATTAGACACATCTACATACCTATACAGTGATTAAGTGCTTTTCCCAAGATTGTCAATATTATATAGAAAAGACATTTAAAGCACATTCAACTTACTTTAGGTATCACCCCCAAATCAAGTTTGAAATTTAATTTGTAGGAAAATTAGAAGAAAACACCCACAAAGAGTTGTTAAGCAAAGGATTGCTTCCTACATACATACATGCAATTTACAGAATGCAATTAAGTATCTGATTGCATAAGTATATAACCACAGATGCATGCTATTTTCTTGGTACTTTTTCCACCATTTTCTATGGAACAGAAAATAAAGTCTCTGACATTAAAGTGGTGACTGTTCAAGCTCACAAAGCATGCGGTAGTTATTAATCATCAGCTCCACTGCCCTTTTCATATGTAATAAAAGGGAATCATTGTCCACATTTCACCTCCCCTTCCTAATGTTCCCCAAATACTGATGTAAAAGTTCAGAAGCACAAGAACTGAATTGTAATGAGGTGAGGCTGTAAGTTTAGTGTGGCAGCCTCTGATCAGAATGTAGGTGTCCTGAAGGCAGAGAGACCTGCTTTCTATCTCGCAGGGTTCCTTCTGAGAGCACCCATTGGGAAGTGGGCTGACCAGCTCAGTAAGTGAGCTTGTCCAATTCCTACCCCTTAGCACGTCTCTCTCTTGCAGCAAAACCCAGGACTGTGAATGCACAAAACATGCAGGAAGCCAAGTGGCCTGTTTTCAGTTCCCCTAAAATGCCAGAATAGCAGCCTGACCGTAGCAAAAACACTAACTGTAATTTCCTAACCTTTGCTGTGTCAGAAGTGGGGTCCAATAGCTAGGATGAAAATAGATCTTCTAGTTCATGACAGCTCATCCTTATGGCCTTGTAGGGCAAGAAGGCTTCCATTGAAGCCATCCAATTTGCAGATTTCCCTGTCCTGTGTGGATTACGATTGCCTAGAACTGTTAGTGAGCTTATTATCAAGGACCTGGAGTCAAGCATCACATGGATCACTAAGCTTGCTCTGGTAGCTGTCTAGAAAACTTGATACATTTAGTTTTACACTCTATATTCCTTTCCTCATGTACTTGACCTGGAGATATCTATTATTGATCTAAGTTGGACCAAATCAGTTTATTAGCCTTTTAAGGTTGAAGAACTCAAGCCCCACCGATGAATGCAGGAGTAAAAAACTAAGAAGCATGGACTTACTGGGCTGAAAAGCTGTGCTTCTCAGTCTTGCGGAGCTTAGGGGTATCCGCAGGCCAATATTTCTAAGATGAGTGCATGGGGAAGTTCATCACTTCTGATGAACGGACTATCACTCCCTGTGTCCTGACTAGCATATAGATGAGGCTCAACATGTTGAATACGTGATTAGATGAATTAATAAATGATTGCAAACATTATTGCAGGATGAAACTGAAGAAGTACTCATAATTGCAATAAATGCATCAGACCACAAGTCTCTCTCTTTGTTTAATTTTATCAGTTTCATCCAGTAGGTATTTGGCCTGGAAGAACAGAGAGGGAGCTGAGATTTCATGGCACAAAGTCCATTCAGCCAAACTTGGGCTTTTTGACATTCAACTGAACTTGGAGCCAAGCCTTTCCGTTATTCTAACTTCTTACCCAGTTCTGGGAGAGGTGTTCTAATATATTTCCAGAATTTGAAACAAGCCAAGGTCCTGAGAAACTGCAATTAGAATTAGGGAAATTTAAAACTTGGATCCAAATAATAACATGACCACTCAAAGAACAAATAAACCAACTTGACAGCACTCTGCTCAATGGCTTGCAAACTTAACCTACAAGGGCACCATTGGAGTCAAGGATGACATTTTAGGCTCCCCTGTGGTGCAAATAAGAAACTTAAGATGAGGACTTGCAAGGGTTCAGTCTCACTGAGCCAGAGAGAGTACAGGAGAGAGTCTGAGTGTCCACAGTGCCCATCAAGTCCCCAAATCCCTGCCCCACTGGATCACCACCGATTGCCAGGCCTCCTTTACGTGCCCTGCTGACTCTGTGCAGGCTCTGGTGTCCCTCATGGAAAGAAGCCATGCTTCTTTCTGGTCTGCTTATTCTGCACAGTGTAGGTCTGCAGGTGTTGGGAGAAAAACATTTTGCCATGATCAGTTGTGCAGAGACTCCCCACTGTTGTCAGCAGCCCCTCACCTCTTAAAATAAAAGAAAAAAATTACACACACACACACACACACACACACACACACACACATCTGTAAAGGTTTGCTGGGTATCATCTGCAGGGAGCACACTTTTTCTTTGATCGTAGAAGCTTGGTGCCAGTTCAGGGTTTTACGTTGCACTGTTGACAGTTTCAGCCTTATTCTTGTGTTTAGTTACTGACACTGCATGTTTTTTCTTCCCCCTTGGTTTTGGCATCTCTGGTGTTTTCTTCTTTTTATCTGTCTCTCCCTGCTCCCTGCCCTATCCGTCACAATGTGTGCCCTTAGGTTTTAGATGGCTGGCTTGCTTTGTTTCCTTGTGGATTACATTACAAATGCTTGTTTGAGCTTTATTCTTCTAATAGATCTGTATGTGCCAACTTTGCTCTCCCTTCTATTTTATTGTGAGTGTCACCCTTTGGTGCCGTCTTTCCAGTGGTTATTTCCCCCTTTTTTCAATTTCTCAAACAAGAAGAGAACAGTTGTTTGAGGGGTCACTGTGCCCTCTCTCCAGGGAATGCTTTCAGTATCTGTGTGGATTCTCTCAGCATGTATGTGACTGTGCACATGCGCACGCACACACACACGCATGCACGCACACACATCCATCTTGCTTGACTAATTGGCCATGGCTATCCTGGCATTCCTGTGGTTCTTAGAGGCCCATGTGATTGAATTGGTACATTGGGACTCTTAAACTGAACACATTTAAAGGGTTGATTTAGAGAGAGCTTTGACAAAGGCTCTTTTAATTATTTTTCCTTTGCTTTGCCAGTGCACGTTGCTGTAGCCGGTCAGAGGCTGGTGCCTGAATCGTTAGGGGGCCAAGCCATTAGGTGTTCCTGCTTACTCTGCAAATATAACAGGCTTATCACGTAGAACTGTGTCTCCAGCTGGTTTAAAATGTAGGTGGTGCCAGTGGGTAGCAGCTGTCACAGGCTGGGGAGCCAGGAGATGGTGGGGACGGTTCACAGTGTGAGGAGGTCAGAGTTGAGAGATCCGTACAGTAAAATGCACTCTTCCATTCTTACACTCTGGTGGCCGAGGGTTCTGAAGGGCAATCTGCCTCCGCAGGGTCCCCAGATACCACGCCTGCCTTGTCAGCCAGATTCCAGGCAAGCTTAGCACTAGCTTTCAACACATGGGGCCAGAACACTTAGCCACATTGCAAATAATGAATAATTTATACATTTGTAATTCAAATGGTCATGGTGATGCATAATTTAAGTGAGAAGTTGTTGTAAATGGGGGAGAAATGGATTCATTTCAGAAATTTTTTTAAATTTTAAATTATTATTTTCCTTAGGTTTCAAGTTTGGGGCAGGTTCTATTTTCGCAGCTGCTTTATCTGACTTGGCGCTGGGCTTAATGGCTTTGAGGCAGTGTTGATCAGATAGGGTGGTGCTGTGGTGGGACATTTCCCTCAATAATGGGTACTGATTTGCTTTTTTCACCCTGAGAAATGAGGTGACTATAGACATTTTATTTGTTCTCTGTCTGTGGCTATGCTGGCTTCTTGCCCCAACTATGTTAGCAGATTTTTAAAAAACATTTTATTATGAAGAGTTTCAAACACAAACAAAAAGTAAAGAGATCAAGTATAAACAACCTTCACGAACCCGTCACCCAGTAATAACAATGATCAAGGCGACCACTCCCATCCCATAGATTACTTTAAAGTAAATTCCATATTTTACAAATCATTTCATTTGTGAATACTTTAGCATGTTAGCAACTCTTCTTGATTTTCAGGAAAATGACTTATATGTTACCCAAGGTCCAGAAAAGATTCCTCATTGGAGATGTTCTGGGGGCAATAGCAGTTTCATGGAAGGGGTGGGCGAGTGGCAAGTCGGCCTCACCCCCGAGTGACATCACATAGGAAACCAATCTCTTGAAGGCATGCCCTGAAGTGCCTCTGCTCCCTCCACCCCTTAGCCAGTGGTCTGGCATCGTGGGAATTTGCCTTGTCTGCTTGTTGGTGGTAACATGACGCTTTTTCTCTTGCAGCCCGTATCAAGTGTTTTGAGTATCCAAATAGCCTATGTCTGGGACATCAAGGGGCCAGATTTTTCACAAGCAATCTTCACTCATTTTTTAATATTTTCAACCAAAAGTAGACTCTAAAGGTTGTAGTTAAGATAATTAAATTTTATTGGAGCAAAGAGAAGATTGTAATAAGAAAATGACCTTGACATAGCACCTAGTCAGCTATAGGAAACGGCTTAATTTAAGAATTTGTTGACCATTTCTACTTTCTGCAATTCATACAAAATGGAAAGAAGAAAAATCTCTCATTTTAATATTAAAGGTTTCTTAGAAGAAGTGAGTCTTGCTTTTGATCATATATATGTTCCTGCAAAAACTATACATACACTGTTTCACTGAGGTTTTTTCTTCGAAGGGCGGTTATAAATAATTTCTGTTGTATCTGGAGTTTTTCTTAGGGATTTTGAAATAAATCCATTAAAGAAGCAAATAACGCTTTTGAAAAGTGAATAACCACCCTCTTAATTGATTTATTCACATATTCATTTATCAAATGCTTTTGAGTTCTAAACACGTCATTGATTTGTACATTTTATAAATTTGGGTTTAGGTGAATCTAGCATTTTCTGTTTGGAATTTTGCTTTTCTGAGCAATGGCCTCATGGAATTCAATAATTGAAATTGATTACACTGGGATAAAAGTACACTGATATTAGGAAAATGCAAGTGTCTTACATTTGTTTTTACACCTAGTATCTTACAAAAACAAAAACAAAAACAAAAACACAGCATTAAGTGAACAGATACTGCTCTGTGGTGGGATAAGGGTCCAAAGAGCTGCCTGTCTTCCTATCTTTCTGCTTTCTGACTTGTTCCCGAGGAGGCTCAGTTAAGATAAAACAGTTTTCACCAGGGAAAGGAAGAAAATATTATTGTAGATTTCTAAGAACAAATCATCAGAAGTAAGCACATGGGGTTGTATGAGCATCGCACAGCAGGTATCTGTGGAGGTGGGGACTGACCACAGAATAAGAATTGGAGAAGATTATGGGTGCCAATTAATGGTTTTTATGCATGGACACACAGACTCACGCGTGAGGACTAATAGGACCACGTTTTTTGGAGTCACTGAAGAGCGGAAGCACGCGGGTCCTCGCACTTCTCCTACCCCCTAAGTTTTGATTCACTCTCAGCCTACAGCCATGCCTTCACTGGAGCTGTTTTCTGTGTCCTATTATGGGCAGGCCTTGCTCCAAATCCAGGTGCTCGAGCTGTACCAAACAACAGTCTCCACCCTGGATGGCTAGAGAGTGGGATCCTCTCATTCATTCTGTCCAATCTAAGGCCAGTTTAATGAGAGCCCCTCTACATTCCTGGTGGTGGCTGTTGTGTACTTTTATGAATCACTTTTGTCCTGGGGCAGTTTAATCCCTTGTTTCACTTCAGAGCTTCTAAGAGCAAAGGCCTCAATGGGACTCAAGCCCCTTTCACTTCAGCGACCCTCCTGGGCCTCGTATCTGCTTGTGTTCCCTTGCTTATTCTGCTTGAACGTTTAGTGCTTTGATCTCGGATTCTTAGCTGTTAGTATTCTGCTTCTCAAATTCTGCTTGTTTTTGGAATACTTGAAATGTTATGGTCTATTATTTCCCAATTCTTAAGCAATGGGAGTACCTAACACCAAAACATACATTTTCATTCACAGCCACCAGCAGGAAGAATGGCTGCTTTTCGCTGACTGCCTGGTGATTTTTGTAGTGGGTAAAATTTACTTGGAACCTGTCCAGTTTAAAAATTGTGTCCCCTATCATCGGCTATAGGACAGATAAAATTCCCATTTGTATTCTAACACCACGATTGATCCACAAGAGGGAGGGAAGCCCAAAAGGAGGCCCCCACTGCCTTTTGCCCTGCTCTGACTCTTCCTGCCAGCTGCAAGAAGATGTTGGCCTTGTTTCTTTTTCTGCCTAGTAGTCCATGGGTCATGTCAAAAAACCTTGGACTATGTCTGGAATCTGAAAAACTCTAACACATTTCCCTTAGACATGGAATTTCACTTCTTTTCATTAATAGATCCATATTATTTTTCTTTCCAATGTTCTTTTTTTTTTCTTCCCCCCCCCCTTGTCAAGTATCTTCCAATTATCTGATGTACAAATTGGATCTAGTTATGGTAAAACTGTCAAACACAGATGGATTTTGATGGCCTACAAGCAACTTCTCAAGTTGATATTTCTGATATTTCAAAAGGTTTGTGTCCCTGTTGCCTGCTTTGCGAATAATTACAAGTTTTCCATTTCCGGTGTTTGGCATATAAGCTCCTGAAAGCAGAGTCATTGTCTTCATCTTATTGTTTAATTTGGCTGTAATGTCTGTAGCAAATTGCAGTCCCAAATATGTTTTAGCTAAAAATGTCAGCTTTACAAAACAGTATTAATAGAAAAGTATTAAAAGAAATTTTAAGCACTTGACCAAAACACAAATTCCAGAAAGAGATCAATTAATCCCAACATCCTTTATACACATAGAATTGAAAAATGGCCAAAAAGCCGCATATGCTATCAATTACACCGGCACTTTCTAAAAAATGTGTATGTAGAAGAAAACACCTTAATTCCTTTGTCAGTTCTCCTTTCATTTTTCAAGGGCTTGCTTAATTCCCACATAAAGGTATGTAGGGTGGCATCAACCTACGTATCAACCTACGAGTTGAAAAGGGAAAAGCAAAGTATATTCTTACATGCCATTTTAGAACTGGTTTCTTCCTGTTGCTCTTTTGTTCTTTGAGACATTTGTGCTCTCCCTTACCTCTTGTGGCACTGTGGGCTGGCACTCTTCCCTGGACAGGCACCAGACTCTAGCAGGATGAATATTTCCTTCATGTCATCTGAGCGAGAACCACAGTAAGTGGTGCCACAAGTTATACTAAACCAAGGATTACCAGGAGCCAAAGCATAACAGGATCCATCATTTCAGAGTTCAGTCCAGGAGCCTCTGATATACATGTCAGCATTTGACAGTACAGATAGGAAGATTTACGGGAAAAATCCATGCCATTTGACTTGATCCAGGAAAAAGTTTTTGGAGTTTCAGAGGGCAAAATTAATGAATTTTTGCTTAAAAGTTCCTCCTTTTCTAAAAAGGGAGGCTTTGGCTATCTTCCAAAATGATTGGGTCACCATATTGTAAGATAATACTTAAATGCAATTAGCTCCTTGTACTATTCAAAGTGTGTGCCAGGAATACATGATTACATTTCGTTCATTATCACCCTTCCCAACTCATGGGCTGCTATAAACATCATTTTCTTCCAAGGTCAGCTGTAGTTACTGCACTGAGAACTGTCTAGGCATACTGAACTTTGGAACTGGGTCCAACATGCCACTTTAAAAGGTGATCATATTGTTTTTCCCGGCTTTCCATTTCTGAAAAGATGAAGCTTTGGCCAGTGGGTACGCTACATATCTGGCTGCAAAGAAGTTACTAGGAGCCAAGCAATGTGGTGCCTAATTTCAGCATTCACTTTAGTAAAATTATTTATGACAGTCTCTACAGTTTTTTTTTTTCTTTTCCTAAAGGGGGAGGTGTGTAGTCTCAGCCAGATTAAAGGAATATTTACATTCAGCCTCAGCTACTGATGCTTTTAAAATATGGCTTTGAAGGTTTTAACAAGGGATGGTATATAAAAAATGGAATTACATGTCCAGAAAATGCAAGCAGTCATTGAAAGCATCACTAAATCAAGTGCTCAAATGGTAATACAGCTTAACATTTTTTCATGTAAGCAGCTGAAACAACATGAGAACTCTCTAAAACGGTAGGGACAATCAGTCTGTATCAGGCATTTAACCCCCTAAGCCACGGAAAACCTGCATAACGGGGGCTTAAATGGACAGAATTGTCATTTTTATCCATCCATGTTTGCATCATAAATTGAAAGTATTTTCCAACAGATTAGGACAGGGCAGGGAATCTGGATCATACTCTACAACATAGCAAGACAAAGGACAGCAAGAATACATGCTCTAATTTGGAAATTCACAGGGGTTCTTAGAATCATTTCATGTTAGAGCTGGATGAGTCTTAGAAATCAGTTGTTTTAATTTCCTTTTAGCTGCACAGATTCTGCAAACTAAAACAAATGAAAGAGGTACTGGAAAAGACTGACTGAGATGTCCTCGTCCATAGGTCACAAAACTCTGAGAAACAAATTCCACCACAGAAACGTACAACAGACTCGGGTATCTATAATAAAACAAAGCTGGTGAATCCTCATTGTCTTACCCAAAGAGCTTTTTGTGAAGAAACATTCCTTTTGAATTTAATAAGATAGTCTTTTGAGTTTGTTTTTCGTAAACTCAATATATTTCAATATTTCATGTGGCATGCTTGTTGCTACTCAACAAAAAAGAATTTTTTTTATTAGACTTGATCTTAGTTTAGAAAATGAGTTTGATGCAGGAAATAATGAATAGAAGGGAGCAGTTGTCAAAATGTAATAGAAAGATGGATTTATAATACTCTCCTTTTTTTTGTTAACTTTGCTTATTAATTAGTAATTCCTAACAGATGTGGTATGGATTACTTAGGAAAAAGTGATTCTAGTAAAGTAGCTTTTCTAACTGCATAGAAACCTGAGATGAGAAAGAGAGAGATTGAGAGAGAGACACAGTCTTACGCTGCTGCCTGTGGCCAGGCATCAGCAAGAAAAGTGTAGGTCACACTTTGAATCATCTGTGAGTTCCTGATTTTCAAAGGGAGTAATTGTTATATAGTGTATTAGCCAGGGATCTCCAGAGAAACAGAACCAATGGCACATACAGAGATACTAAAAAAAAAGAAAAAAAGTTTTTTTTTTTTTTCTTTTTTTTTTCTTTGAAACAGAGTCTCGCACTGTTGCCTAGGCTGGAGTGCTGTGGGATGATCTCAGTTCAGTGCAACCTCCACCTCTCGGGTTCAAACAATTCTCCTGCCTCGGCCTCTTGAGTGGCTGTGATCACAGGTGCCCATCACCATGCCTCACTAATTTTTATACTTTTAATAGGGACAGGATTTTACCATGTTGACCAGGCTGGTCTTCAACTCCTGACCTCAAGTAATCTGCCTGCCTTGGCCTCCCAAAGTGTTGGGATTACAAGCGTGAGCCACCACACCTGGCCAGGAAAGATTTATTATGAGGGATTGGCTCATGCGACTATGGAGGCTGAAGAGTCCCACAATCACCTGTTTGCAAGCTGAAGGCCCAGGAAAGCTGGTGGTGTAATTCCAGTCCAAACTGGAAGGCCTGAGATCCAGAGAAGCCAATGGTATAAGTCATAGTCATAGTCTGGAGGTCAGAGAATCAGGAGTGCTGATGACCAAGGGAAGGAGAAAATGGCTGAATGGCTGTTCCTGGTTAGAGAGAGAGAATTCTCCCTTTCTCTACCTTTTTGTTCCATTTGGGCTGTCTACAGATTGGATGAGGAGCACTCACATTGGTGAGGGCGATTTTTACCCAGTCTACTGATTCAAATCTTAGTCTCTTCCAGAAATACCCAGGCATCCTTTACTGCAGTCAAGTTGACACATAAAATTAGCCGTCACATATACATTTATGTGGTCAAGAGCGGGTGAGTAACTTTCCCTAAGTCCAATAGTGGGAATGGAAATCAGGGGTTGGAATGCTGGCATTTCCCAACATCAGACCTGGGCTCAGACACTCAGAAACTCACTTCTCCCCTCCTTCATTCCAGGACTGATTATCTAGCAGAGCATATTCTACTTAGGCTTCATAAACAAAGTCTTCCCTTTGCCCTCGCCCTTCCTCCTAGACTACACAGAAGGACTTTTACCCGGTGAGTTAAGTTCCACAATCAGAGAGTGTGTTAAGTGTTTCACTGTGAGAGGGACAGGGACAGAAAAGGCCTGGCTTTTGAAAGTTCTCCCTCAGTTGGCTGTAGCGGTGGTTCTCCGTGATACCCCAAGCCCTTTAAGGGTAGCCATGAGGTCAAAACTATTTTTATGATAACACCAAGATGCTATTTGCCTTTTTTACTGGGTTGGCTTTGCACTGATGATGCACTAGCCATGAGGCGGGTGAAAATGGCCTGTACTTTAGGACAAGTCAAGGCAATGGTTGGCAGCAAGCTGTGGTAGCCGTCATTGTGCTCATTGTCATACTCTGGCTTGTAAAATATGCTAGTGTCACTTAAGAATGCCCTTAGGAAGCAGTAGAAATTAATTGTATTAGTCTTGATCCATGGTTACAGGTCTTTTGAGTATTTTCACACAATGGGAAGTACACATAAAGCACCTCTGCTGCTTATATTAATGTAAGTGCCAAGGTGGGCGGGAGGAAGACCACTGTGTGGTTGTTGAGTTGTGAGCTAAACTCGTTGCTTTGTTCGAGGAGCACCATTTTACTTGACAGAATGACTGACAGGCAAACTGTGGTCATTCAGTCGGCTACATGGCAGAGGTTTTCTTGAAAAGAACTAAGTGAAGTTGTCATCTCAAGGAAAATAACTGACAGTATTTGTTGCCAATGAAACAATTCAAGCTTTCAAGTGAAAATTAGATGTTTTAAAAACTTCAATCTTCAGCCAGGCGTGGTGGTTCATGCTTGTAATCCCAGTGCTTTAGGAGGCCAAGGCGAGCAGATTGCTTGAGCCCAGGAATTCGAGACTGGCCTGGGCAACATAGCAAGACCCTGTCTCTACAAAAAATGCAAAAATTAGCTGGGCATGGTGGTGTGTGCCTGTAGTCCCAGCTGTGGGGGAGGCTGAGATGGGAGGATTGCTGGAGCCCGGGGATTGGAGTTGTAGTGAACCAAGACTGTGCCACTGCACTCCAGCCTGGGTGACAGAGCAAGACCCTGTCACAAAAAGCAAATGAACAATCAAAACCCCAACTTGAATTTTCCACTGTGGGCCTGACAGCTTCCCAAAACTTCGAACTTTTCTGATGCTATTTGTAGTGATATTAATATGTGTAATCTTTGGGGATATTATATAATACAATATGTCAACATTCGAAAGATCTGAATAGCTCAGTGAACTTCCAAATGACCAATGCATGATGTCACATAATCATGTGTGTATTCATAGTGAAATATAGTCCAATGGAGTTTAAAGTAACAGAGAAGGAAAAGTTCATTGATAATGAATTTGATTCTATTTGCAATTAATCTTTTTTAAAAACTACCACTTGTTGAGTTTTGAGTTTTTGTATGGCATTAAAGAAGGATATCCACAAATATCTGAAAGGTTTATAAAAATATTCCTCCTTTTTCCAGCGGCATATCTGTATAGAGCTGAATTTTCTTTACATATTTCAACCAGGACAGCATATCATAACAGATTGAATGTAAAAGAGGGTATGAGAACCCATATGCTGTCTTCTATTAAGCCAGCCATTAGAGTTTTATAAAAACATATACATCTTACTAATTTTTTTAAAACATGGCTTATGCTTCATGAAAATGTTATTTATGCAAACATGATGGGTTTTTTAAAAAATAAATTAATCAATTGTTTAAAAATTTCCCAGTTTTAAATTCTAAAATGCTATATATCAGTGGATCTGACCCACATAAACAAAAGTTTTTTGGGGTTTTCAATAATTTTTAAGGGTGTAAAGAGGTCTTGAAATTGAAAAAAATTGAGAATTGTTGGTCTACAGGTTACGGTAAGGGTCTCTTGGGACTTTCAGGTCTATCAGAAACACACTGGGAACTATCAAAAGTAATGAAAGAATTTGGCAAGTGAGGATATAGAGAAGAATTACTTTGAAACAAGAGTACACTGTTTCTAGGATACCACATCAATGCTTAAGGTGCAGTGGGTGAATCAGAACCACTGATTAAAAATAAAGGCAACATGAAGTACTGGGTAACTTTGAAAGCAAAAGAGCACAGACTTCTCTGACCTTAATTAATCCTAAGAAATTTTCTCCAGCTATTCATTTTTTAAAAAGAGAAATAATTTAAAGAACAGGTTTGAAAGAACAAAAACTCAGTTGGAATCTCAATAAGGCCACTTCACTAGCTGTGTAATCCAGGCAAACTAGTCTCTTAAGTTTGATCTTTGTTTTCTGATCTGTAAAATGGGGTAATAACACATACAGTTGTTAGTTATAAAGTGTGACATTGTATACTTATATACTTGTCCCAGTACACACACACACACACACACACAATACTAAAATATGAACACTTGGTAAAGCAAAAGTGAACCCTGGAAACGGATTAGGCACAACTATGGGACATACTGGCTCTGCCTCATGAAAAACAGAGATTTTCTAACTGTGAAGCTTCTGGGCTCTATAGTGGTTTGAATTTTGGAAAGGGTTCTGTATGTCCTTTAACTCTCCGGCTGTCACTGAACACTCCCAGCCCAATCATCCCCAGAGACTCTTGTAATTAGTAACTGAGTAAGTGACAATGTAAAAGGGTTTATAAAGAAAATATATGCCATCCAAACAGAAAGTTCACAAGTTTCCTGGACACAACTCTTTCTTTTCTAAATCTGTTTTTTGCTGGCAGGATACAAGCAGTCTCTTTCTTTTACAGTCATGGATTTCAATGGCATTTTATAAAGCACTAGGTCTCCTTTTTTACTCATAGTGTGCATTTCCCAGGCATTTCTACAGAAGTTCAAACAGACTTTGGACACAAGATCACAGAAGATCCTTTTTCCAGAAACAATGACTGTTTCCTGCCTTCCCTGCATTCTCAATTGGTTTGCTCTGGAGGAATAAACTTAGTCTCAAATCCTTCTTCATTCAGGCAGTCATACTGAAACTGGATCAGACGGGGTTTAGATCTTTACTGCTTGTGACCCTGAAGGAGTTCACCTCACCAAGCATTAGTTTTCTCATCCGTAACAATATAAAAGTGTCTTTCCACCCCTACCCTGACCCTGTGCCACTGGAGGACTTGCTTCTAAGAGGATAGCTGCTTCTGGAAGCATGAGCCAGAGACCCAACCTGAACCAGTGTCAGCCCAAGACTTGAATTCTCTCTTCAGGCTTAATGCTACTCTTCTTTTGCTTGTTCTTTCATCTTCTTTTAAATCTTAATTCCAAATGAATCTCTTTTTTGTCCCTGAATAAGCCTTTTAATAAATCTTTTTTTTTCCTTGAATGAGTATTAATGGTTTTCCCTGAATAAATATAAAACATGTGCAGTGCTCTTTTGGCCTTCTGCAAGAATACATTGTTCTGTGTGGCCAAGAACCAACCTATCCAAGTACAAAATTTACTGCAAAGAGTTTTTTAGGTAGTGTCAAACAAGAACCATTGAGGGCTAACGATAAGCTTTCTACTCTTCTGAATAGATTTGTCTAGTATATTTGTTAAGACTAACACATCATCACTGGGTGCAGAAAGCCCAAAGTTGCTCACATAAGATGCATACCAGGTTAGTATGCAGTTCTGCAGCTCAGGGACCTAGGCTCCTTTTGTTTCATAATTCTGCTATGAAAGGCCTCCATTCTCATGGTTGTTGTCATATTCTGAGACTGTTGCTCCAGCTTCAGCTTTTGCCTCCATACTTAACATTTCAGACTCCAGAAAGGAGGAAAGAGAAGTCCTATAAGAATTTTATTTTCCCCCAAGAAAAATGCATGAAGTAGTTAAAATTACATCCCATTGGCCAAGACTCAGTCACATGGCTGTATCTAGTAGCAAGGGAGTCTGGGAAATGCAGTCTTTATTCCAGGCATCCTGTGTAGGCTAACAAGGAGAGAGGATTCTATTACTATACAGGAAGAGATAACTGGGTATTGGGAGGCAACTAGCAGCCTCTGTCACCAGTGGTTTTTATGCTGGTCTCACCATCTGGCCAGGGAGAAGAGGTACAACAGGCTAAACCCAGAGTTGCCAAACTTTCTGTAAAGGGCCAGCTAGTTAATATTTTAGGCTTTGTGGCCATGCTGTCTCTGTTCCAGTCACTCAACTCTGCTATTCTAGTGAAAACATGCATAGACAATGTGTAAATGAATGTGCGTGGCAGGATTTGACACTTGGGCTTTAATTTGCCTACTCTTGGGCTAAACAGTAATACTAATACTAAAATTAAGACATATTCTCCACTTACTGTGAAGGTGCGAGGCACTGTGCTGAGCTGAGCACCTCATAGACATTTTCTTAATTTCCTACAAAAACTCTGTGATGTAGGTAACATCATCATCATCATCACCAATTTTATCTATGAGGAAACGGAGGCATGGAGAAATTAAATGATTTGCTGAAGATCACATAGTTTGTAAGTGGCAGATGGGTTTTAAGTGGAGACATCAACTCTGGGACCCATTCCTACCTTTGTCTCTGAGAAAGTCTGGGCAAGGGGGTAACCAGAGGTTCATGACCAGGGATTTGCTCCAAAGCAGTGAATTTAGGAGGCACAAAAGACTTAAGTAATGACTTTAAAAGTTTAGTACCAAGTTTGCAAAAATAGTTGGTTGAAGTGGGAAGAAGCTGCTGAGTGTTAGTAAGAAACCTCGCTGTGAGCCGCATCAAGAACTACGTTGTTGATTTAAGGGCTTCTTTAAGTGATCTTCTGAGAACCTGAATTTCTCCAAATCAACGTAACTGGCTGTATGTAGACATTGGTGGGGCTTCTAGGGTGAGGGCCCCACTGCAGGTAACTGTGACTAGGTCGGGGCTGCTGTGTAATAGCATGTGACTATGAAGAGAGCATGAAGCGACATGTGTAGCTCCATAGGGCTGCTCAGGGCACAGTCTGAATTTCCTATTCAGGTGGTCTAGTGGCAGGAGAAGGCAAAAGGAGACAGAATTCCAGGAACTGGGGAAAGCCTGGATGAATGAGAGAGGTGAGAGCCCCAGGAGCTTTCCTTTCTTTTGTTTTTTAAGACAGGCTGGAATGTAGTGACTCGACCTCAGTTCACTGCAGCCTCAACCTCCCAAACTCAAGCTATCCTCCCAAGTAGCAGGGACTACAGGCAAGTGCCACCACACCTGGCTAAGATTTTTTTCTTTTTTTTGTAGAGATGGGGCTTTGCCTTGTTGCCCAGGCTGGTCTCGAACTCCTGAGCTCAAGTGATTCACCTACCTCAGCCTCCCAAAGTGCTGGGAGAGCTTTATTTTCAAATAAAGGGCAAGACATTTGACTGGGAAGAGAGATAAAAGAGAAAGTGCCCCCAGATCTTGCTGCTAGAGTAATGCTTGAACCCAGCAGAAAACCTTCCTTCTCTGTAGGAAACTGGCAAGTCTATATTTTTAGCACCTAGCAACCTTGTATGACATACTAAGATTGCCCTGCAATGATGCTGTCTCCAGGGAGGGCCGTTTAGCTAAGCAGAGCACGAGCCTCCTTGGCTGGAGCACTGACTTTGCCACCACAAGGCCTAAAGTTCCTTTCCAGCTCTTTATAATTTCTGGAAAGCCACCTGATTTCTCAAATCAGGGATAATTTATTATCAATAATCTGAATATTACATAAGGTTTGCAGAGCAGCTGCACGTGTATTATTTCATTTGATTTTCATAAAAACTCTGAAGAGAAGTGGTGAGCAAAATGAAATTAACACATATGGATCTCAAATGCTAGGTGTGGTTGGCTTGATACTTTGCTGTGTACCATCTTGTACAGTCCTTCAGCCATCCCAGGAGGCAGGCCATTATTATGTGCCTATTTTAAAGATGGAAAAGTAGACTCAGAGAACTTAAATAATCTGCCCAAGACCTGACGACTCACAGCTGGCATGTGATATTGCTTGACCTTGAACCCCATCTTCTGAAATCAGTTTCAGAGCCCCTCTTACTATTGTTCAGCCGTGGGTGCCCACAGAATGCACAAAAAAGAAGTAAACACTAGTGGATGTCCAGGACTTGGGAGGAAAACATTCTACCCAAATTCCACAGCTACTGGTCCAAATAAAATTTAAAAACAGCAACACTCCCCAAAGAGAATTAACCCGTGCAGGAAAACCGAGGGGCCTCTCAGCGGGTGCAGATCTGGCCTGGACACATGGTAGGGGCTCAGTACACCCTTCTTTAGTAATGGAGACCTGTGGCTGGGCACAGTGGCTCACACCTGTAATCCCAGCACTTTGGGAGGCTGAGGCGGGTGGATTGCTTGAGCTCAGGAGTTCGAGACCAGCCTGGGCAACATGGTGAAACCCCATCTCGGCCAAAAATACAAAAATTAGCTGGATGTGGTGGCATGTGCCTGTGGTCCCAGTTACTTGAGAGGCTAATGTGGAAGGAACGCTGGAGTCTGGGAAGTTGAGGCTGCAGTGAGCTGTGATCATGTAACTGCACTCCAGCCTGGGTGACAGAGCCAGACCCAGTCTGAAAAAAATAAAAATATATATATATATATTAAAAAAGCAGTGGAGACTGTGTTCCTGATGGAACGGTGAACCTAAGCAAGAAACAGTTGCTAATTTATTCATTCACCCATTCAACTGACATGTATTGAGAGTCACACTGTTGAGATGCAAGGCACAAGAAGGCTGATGTCCAGTGGCTACTTTGCAGTCAGGCCAGCTGAGGGTTTACAGATGAGCATCCCTTCTGCTGGGTTAGAGTCTGTGCCAGACCTGTTGTTAAATAATTTGGATGCCACCACTAGATATAGCAATAAACAAGTTCCTACCCTTGGGACCTTATACTGGGAGAGAGCTGATTTAAAGTCAGGCAGTGGTAAGAGCTGTAATACCAATAGGACAGGGTGAAGTGATGAAGGTGCATTAGGCATGGTAATCCTGGGAGGCTTTTCTGAAGAGGTGATATTTAAGCTGGCATCTAACATCAGGAAGGACTGGCCTCTGAAAGAAGGGCATCTCATGGAGAGGGAACAGCCACTGCGAGGGTCTGAGGTGGGAATAAGGTTGGTGTGTTTGAGACAGAAGGAAGTTCAGTGTGACGGGAGCACAAAGGGTGAGGGAAAGACAGGGGTACACAGGAGGTGGGGGGAGGGTATGGCTGATTCACACAGGGCTCTAAAGTGTTTGAAATTTCCTCTAAGTTTCAAGGAAACCATTGGAGGATCTTAAACAAGGAGTGACATGATAGGATTTATGTTCCTATAACACCTGGGTCCTATAGTACGTGGGTCTCAGTGTGGAGAATGGATTCTAAGGGGGCAAGACTGGATGCAGGGAGACTTGCTGGGAAGTTTTACAGTCATCTGGACACTGTGACATGGACTCCAGAGAGAGCCATGGTGATGGAGTGAAGTGGATTGCTTTGGGCTGTATATTGGGCATGGAGTTGATGGCTAATTTGGACATATTGTTTGCCTCCGAGATTTTGGGTCTGAGCGGTGGAGATGGAGAAGAGCAGGAAAGAGCAGGTTTTTCTGTGTTAGATAAGTTAAGTTTGAGATGCCTGTTAGATGAGTAAGTCAATGTGCTTTTATGTGCAAGACTTGTGGTATAAAAAGTAAACTACATAGATAATATATGGAGAATCTCAGTCACATGGTTGGAAAGGATTTCTTAAGGCTATTGCTGTGTAAGTGTGATAACATGTCAACACTCAGGGAAACTCTAAGGTGGTTATTAATTTTGGAGGCTAAGATGTGTCCTCCAAAGAGGACAGGAAAAGCTGGTGAGAGCCAGCTCATGAGAAGCCTTGTAAGGAGATGATGGGGGAACTATTGAGATTTGAAAGAAGAATGATGTGACCACATTGAGTGTTTTAACGATAATTGTGAATGCAATATGCAGAAGAGATTGGAGGGATGCGAGGCTGGCATCAGAGGGAACAAGGAAGATTTATTGCCATCAGTCCAGGTGATGGATGACAAAAGCTGGAACTCAGCTGATGACCATGCAGAGGAAACAGAGTGAGCAGATGCAAAAGATTTTCAAAAGATAGATTTGACTGTATTCAGGGATCTTTTGGCTGTGAGTGTGACAGTTTTCAGCCTGGGTGCCTGAGTAGATCCTGGGGCCATTAAATGAGATCCAGAGTATAGGTCCATGAGGACAGGGTTGGATCTTATTCTAGTCTGTTTTTCTGGTGCCAACCCTTGGGCCCATTTTCATTCTGAGGAGCTGATTGGCTTTAGCCTTTCCACTAAGTGCTTCCTCATTCAAGAAAACTTTGTTGAATGAATTAGCCGAGAGCTAAATGAGATACCTGGGGCAACAGCAACATTTAAGAAGAAGGCACTAAAGAGACTTGGTAGATGTTAGAAGAACCAGAAGTCTGGGGAACCAGGAACCAGCAGAGTAGAAAGTGAAGAAATGGTCAACAGCAGTACTGAATGCCAAGGGAAGGTCAAATGAGACAGGGATTTATGAGTGTTCTTCAGGTTAAGGCAGCAGCAGTGTTAACCAGAGCAGCTTCAGTGGTGCAGCGAAGGTGGAAGCCAGGCAGTGGTGGGTGGAGGAATGAACAGGACAGGAAGTGGAAAATACTTGGCTGAAAAACTTGTGGGTAGTGTGGACAGAGTTGGGAGTTTTCTCACTCGTTTCTCTGTTTTCTCTGTGAATTAGGAGGAAGCAGATAATCTACTGAAGCTGAAGGAAGCCATGTGAAAGATTTAAAGTCAGCAGTGAGTTGAAAAAAAAAGAGTTTTAGAAAACTCAACTTTGAGAAATAGAAAACTTTGATATTCATTTCTAGCTCACCCTGACCTCTAGAATTTTCCTTCAAGGAAAAACCTCTTTGCCCAAGAGACTTGAGTTTGATCTTGAGTTAGCTGAAGTGCGGAGACATGGAGTCTTCTACTTGAGGTCATAGAATATGTCTCTGTCTGGACTCAGAATTAATCCTGGGGGAAAGAGGGTACGCTTGAATGCCTCTGCTCTTGATTTTGAGTTTGGTACCCTTGGACTTCGGTTTCATTTTGTATTCCAGGTCAGGCCAGTTGGTTGTTTCCTGTTTATAGGTTTGATTCACTTTAGCACTTCCAGTAAACACAGAAGAGCTTGCATTTGGGTTTCTGTCCACTGCTGACACCAGTAGAAGCTGGAAGGCTGTTAGGCATTCTAAGTGTGGCCCTTCAGAAAGAGACGTTACATTCTAGTTTCTTCTGATAGATGTTGGTAGCTGTCCAGAGAAAAGTTAAAGTTCCCATTGCTTTTTCCAGAAAGAGTAATGGGGAGCCCTTGTGTTCCAGCCAACAATCCCTCTTCTCAATAAAACAAATAGGTTCTAATGCTGGCAGCATTCGAAGCTGTTGCTGAGAACATAAAGGCTGCTCTGTCTCACTCTGTGGTAAATATACAGTAAACATTTAACTCATTACTAGATAAATCACACTGAGATGACTCAGAAGAAGACGTGTCTGGTACCGACTTTTAATTTTTTTTAACCTTGATGAATATATTTCTCCTTTCTTGACTAATTCATTCCCTAAGACTTAACTAAACATATTTAACAACAGCAATTTAAACAAGGCAACTAATGAGAGAGATGAATTGTTTAAAGAAAATGCATGGCAGAGATTCTTCATGCTCACCCAGTGGTCAGGTGTTCCTCTCGCTTTCCAAGCCTTCATGGGCCATGTGGGTCATGGACAACTCTGGCCAATGGGAAAATGGACAGGAGCGAGATGAGACAGAAGTGAGATTTCTAGGTAGTCCTGGCACTGAAAATCTTCCTGTGGATTCTCTAGCTCTCTTTTCCCTTCTATGATGATCATGGAGACCATGTGCTGTAGTTGGAATATATTTAAGATGGAGGAGGGCCGCCCAATTTGTATCAGGCACTATGTGGTCAAGAAGTAAGTCGTCATTGCATCAAAGTCACTGAGATTTCTTTTTTAAAAAAATTCTTACTGACAAAGTTTATCCCAACCCAATTAATACATAAATCAAATGATATCACCTTATCAGGGAAGACAAGGTCTTTTATAAGTCCCCAGAGATAGCAGATGCTGGAAGGAAGTAGAAGAGTTTTCTGTCTCGGAGCTGTCTAGAAAAACGTCTGCTTTGACTTAACAGCATAGTCTATACATCTGTATAAATTTCCAGAGGTCTTGCATTTAGTTTTTATTGTGGACTATAGCGTATTTCTTTGAGGCTTTCAACCGTCAACTAGCAGTCAAAAGAATGACTATTTGTGGTCATTTACTCATGTGCTGGCGTTTCCCAAGGCCACATTCGCCTGTGAGTAAACAGTGGTTGTGATCACAATAGCCTCCCATGGTTCCTTATCTCTTTTTGCTGCCCACTGGTACAGATCCTGCTATGGGGCTTCTCAATAGGTTGCCTCCCATGCAATACTGAACAAGTCTGATCATCTATAGCTGTCAAATGACATGCTCATTTGTTCTCTTCTTTTGTGGCAGGCCCCTCCATGGGTACTAGGCTTCCACCAGGTATTCCTTCCTGCTCACCCTGTACGTGCCTACTGCTGAGTCTGTCTGAGGCCATCAGGGACCACCTGTAGCTTGGTGCTACTTCTGTTTTTGCTGGGCACAACCAAGATAACTAAGATAAACTTAGTGAGAACACAGTGCTGTACTCAGACTTACTTCCTCCTACAATGACTAAGTCAAGCCATCTGTCTCATTTTCTTGACTTTTAGAATATATTTTATACAAGAGACTTTTGTTGGGTCCACCTCACCAGTTTTCCAGATACGTGCCAGACACATTGAATCTAGCCCTATTTATGAGGCCAACAGTGAGCCCTGTGACACCTATAATTATCATTCTCTTAAACATTTTGTTAATGTTGATGTTAGAAGTTTACTAAGCTTCCCAGGAGATTCTTAACCATTTTTCTTCACTCTCTGACTCTCTTTGGCCTAGGCCCTTCCCATTTTGTCTGCATGACTCCAGGAGGGACAGTGCAATTTGAGATTAGGAAACGGATGTCTAGGGACTCTGGGTCCCCTCACTGGGCCACAGTTTGGAAAATACCTTCCTATTATCTACTGACTACAAATAGAGCCCCAGACTCAGTGTCACACTCTGAATCTGGGGTTATATCTCAAGGACTCCAGTCCTTTTCTGCCCATTTCTACAACATATGACTCATCTAAATCTGCTCCCTGGAACCACAGCTAGCAACAAGCTGGTCTGAGAAGGCTACCTTTGCATGGGATTGTCTCTGTTGTTTGTCAACCTATTTAAAACACTCAGTACAATTGTCAGGAAATATGCTTTGACTGCCTGGAAGAAAAGCAGGAGTAGTGAGCAAGTCAGTGCTTTGAAACACCTACAAATATCTAAGAAGCCCTCTCAATCACCTTTTGTTTATATCCAGATATGCAGAGCCTTATTTGACCTATTTGTTCATCAGCAGTGGATGTGTTTTATTGAGATCCTCCTATGTGCAAGACATTCTATAAACTTCCTTGCATATATTGTCTCATTTTTCATGAAAACTGTGTTGACTAAATGTTATCTCCATGTGGCAGAAACGGAGATTGAAGTTCAGAGAATTTAAGTACATTGTGCAAGACTGTAGAAGTAGTAGATGGCAATGCTGACATTGAAACCCAGGTTTATCTTTTCTTAAGCCTACGTATTTTTTTTTTTTTAAAAACCATGCTGTGCTGTTGTACAGGAAAGTTTCTAATCACTCCAGCACTATTTATCTACCCTGTGCAGCTATGCCTGGGCTTACTATAAATGTTCGGAGCAGTCTTGAGCCCTTTCAGCTCTGTCTCTTCCATGCCCTCTGCCAGTGTGGAGGGGTAGATGCCCCTCCTCCTTCTTACTGGTCTTGGACGGAAGGAGTAGGAGTGAGGATTAAAATAATAGATCAAATGCGCTCACACGTCTCCCAAGAACGAACAGTAAGATATGGTTTGGATATTTGTCCTGCCCAAATCTCATGTTGAAATGTAGTCTCCACTGTTGGAGGTGGGGCCTGGTGTTTGGGCCATGAGAGCTGATCCCTCACGGCTTGGTGCTGTCCTCACACTAGTGAGTGAGTTCTTATGAGTTCTGTTTGTTTAAAAGTGTGTGGCACCTCCCCAACTCCTGACTCTCTCTTTTACTCCTACTCTAGCCATGTGAGACACCTGCTCCCCCTTTGCCTTCTGCCATGATTGTAAGCTTCCTGAGATCTCCCCAGACATCAAGCAGATGCCAGCACTATGCTTTCTGTACACCCTGCAGAACAGTGAGCCAATTAAACCTCTTTTCTTTATAAATTACCCAGCCTCAGTTTTTTTTTTTTTTTTAAATAGCAATGCAAGAATGGCCTAACACACAGTAATTCTCAAAAATATCACATTTGGAAAGAGTGGCATATTTCCTAACATGAAACACCCTCTGCATGAATTTCCCCCATCCACAGTGTAACATGTAAAGCAATTACTTAGTCAATGAGCAGTGTCATTAGCTTCTTTATTCACACCCCTGCTTCAAAATTCTCCACTCTTTCATCTCTACCTTCCCCCTTCTATATCCAGGAAATAAGAATTGATATAACATCACTTGCTCCTTAGCTACACAAAGACCTAGTCAAATCTTTGAAATTATTGCTTAAAACATTAAAGAAGTAACAAAGGCAAAAGCTTTACAACATTCAAATAGCACAGAAGGAGAGAAAATAAACCAAAATAAGCCCATTCCTGCCCACCCTAAGTCTAAGTCCTGAGAGATAATTTTTATGTATTGATATTTGAAATAATTTCGGTGGCTGCCGTATTATCATTCCACTGGAAACATGCTTATGTTTCCTTTTGGAAACCACATTGAGTAGTATCTGTTGGCTGCCCACTAAGAAACGTGAAGGATTTTGCACACAACTATTCTTTCCCACACACATATTCTGACAGTTGTGCTGTATTTGCAGGGGGAGGGAAGGAGGGCACTGGGATCTTCTCTCTTATCCCATTGGTGGTCCTTTCAATAGTCGCCTTGATGTCTGCCCCCTGGCCCACTCCTGTTCTCTACTAGTTGACTCAGAGCTTGGCATTGCCTGAAGCTTGATCAGTCAGGGGTCTGTCAGGAAAACAGAACTTATGCCAGGTAGTTCAATAGAGAGAATTTAATTAGGGGAATTAATTATAAAGGTCTTGGAAGAGCTGACAGAGCAAACTGAAGAATGAAGCAACTCAAATTTTAGAAGCTGAGGCGAGTTGGAGGATGGCATTCCCAGAGTTTAGCAGCTCGGGCCCCCTCGCTGCATACTGGGAGAGCTTCCCAGCTACAGCAAGCCTTCCAGAAGGAACTAGAATCATGGAGTAGTTGTAGCTACTGCTGGAGACACTGCCCAAGGCAGAGATAGAGGGGAGAATTGCCCTGGCTTCTTCCTTTCTCCCTCCTGCCAGTCTCTTGCCAGTGCCTCCCGTTGGTTGACATCAGCCAGGAGCCAGTTTGGCAAGGGAGTCTGGAAAATATAGATTGTAAAAGTTAATACTTTGAGACACAGAAAGAGCAGAGAGAGAGAGAGACAGACACAGAGAGAAAGACAGAGTAGGAAATGAATCTGAACACAAACAGGTGAATGGTGGTGTTACAGGTTAAATTGTGTCCCCCTAAAAGATAAAAGATATGTTGAAGTTCTAGTCCCTGCTATCTCAGAATGTGACCTTATTTGGACATAGGGTCATTGAAGATATAATTAAGACAAGATCATATTGCAGTAGAATGGACCCTGAATCTAGTATCACTGGTGCCCTTATAAGAGGAGGAGAAGGCCAGGCTCAGTGGCTCATGCCTGTAATCCCAACACTTTGGGAGGCTGAGGTGGGCAGATCATCTGAGGTCAGGAGTTCGAGACCAGCCTGGCCAACATCATGAAACCCTGTCTCTACTAAAAATACAAAAAAATTAGCTGGATGTGGTGTCGGGCACCTGTAGTCCCAGCTACTCGGGAAGCTGAGGCAGAAGAATCGCTTGAACTGGAGAGGCGGAGGTTGCAGTGAGCTGAGATCATGCCACTGCATTCCAGCCTGGGCAACAGAGTGAGATATCATCAAAAAAAAAAAAAAAAAAAAAAAAAAAAAAAAAAGAGGAGGAGAGGAGGAGAAGAGATGAAGACACACAGAAACACACAGGGAGAACCCATATAACCACAGAGGTAGAGACTGGAGCGATGCATCTACAATGCAAGGAGCGCCAAGGACTGCTGGGAACCCCAGAGGCTGGGAGAAAGGCACAGAACATATTTTCCTCAGAGCTCTCCAAAGGAACTAATCTTGCTCATACCTTTATTTCAAACTTTTAACCTCCAGGACTGTAGGAAGATACATTTGTGTTTTAAACCACCCTGTTTGTGGCACCAGTGCTTGATTATGGCAGCCTTGGGAATCTAATGCAGATGGGCACAGGGCTCTTTGGGGAAGAGTTGTCACTCCTTGCTATAATTTTGTATCAATATGATCCCATGTATTTGGTTTTCAGAAATATGTCAAAATCTCTGGTCCACTGCACTCAGTACTGTTATGAATTTATTCTACTTGTTCAAGTGTTATTTAAGTGGTATTCCATGGAAAGCAAGTAAATACATGCACTTAATCTGCCCTTTTAAAGCAGATCCTACTGTTCTATGTGAACCTGATTAAATGTTTAGGGCATCTGCACTTCCTCCTGTCCAGCAATGGAGTCTTCCAATCACACATACAGTGAACACTGGGTGTATCATACATAAAACAAAATTTTGGACTAAGAAAACCACTACAAAAAAAAAAAAAAAAAAAGAAAACCACTACATTCCCTTTATTGAAGACGTAACCTTTGCATCTATTACGTATTTATGGCTATAACTTGTCAAGTTAATTGAAATGCTTAGATCATAACTATAAACATAACTATCTTATCTCTAAAGAGACCTGGTATATCTTTAAGATTTATATTATTAAATTATCATATTTCATTGTTAATGTTATTGAGAACAATATTATTTAATGTCCCTTATACATGACTAATCTCTGTTCCTTCTGACAGCTAATCTGATTCTTGGTATTTCTAGAACTTCTAAAAGTTCTTAAAAGAACATCAGTAATCACCACCACCACCACAACAACCGATGTGGTACAAACTGCCTGAGACACGACCATTGGCACTAACAAAAATTAATGGTTGTGCACCTGCCAACCTCCCAGGTTTAAAGGGGCCATGGAGCCACACAACTTCTAAAGTTCTTGTATGTTCTTATCATGGGCCCTGAATAAGCTATTTAGTAATTGCTTTGGATGATCTTGTCTGATGGGAAGAAAATAAAAGCAGTCTTATGACACATGATATTCCCTCAAAATGACTAATACCAAGGATTTGGAGAATGTCAAATCATTATTTTGAATGGCATTCTTACATGGGTCCATGGTATTAAAGTGAATAGTTTTTAAGATCTAAAAGAAAAGAAAAGTTATCCAGATCCACTCTTTTATCTTTGTTAAATTATTTTTCTCCACCTCCATGAGAGTAAAATGATTTCCAATGGAAATACTCCTTGCAAAGGTATATTTTGCTTTTTTTCTACATGGGAGAAGGAGAAAGCAGGGTCTTACTTAAAAAATTCATTCAACAAGACCTTCTATACTGTGATCTGAGAGGGCTCTTGCACATATTTGTTTATTTTCCTGGATTCATGGAGAATGGACTTGGTTTGTTGAGATAATCCCATTTGTGAATGAGGTTTAAGTTGGCAACATTTGCTTGATTTTATTTGGAAGCTGTAATTTGTACAATATTTGTGTATTTCATAGGAACGGGAATTATTATCTGGCTTCTGCAGTGTCTTTAACTCAAGGCCTGTAATACTGTACTTAGCAGAGGACTGATCGTTGCTTGTGTGTGAGGCCGGGGAAAGAACCATCCTAAAGGCTTTGAGGGAATGGTGCCTGGTGCTCACACAGGCCACCAGCCAGACTGGAAACCCTCCTAATGCATGGGCTCTGGATAGAGAACTCAAAGGTCTTGCAGTAGCACAAAATTAGCTCTAGATTAATGCTGCTCCAGACCCATCTAACAATGTTAAAAACAACACCCCAAAGAGTCAGACTGTTTCCAAGTAATGTAACTGCATCCCAGAACAAAGCTCAAGAATATTTATAAGAATACAAGAATATCCAGCACCCAACATGGGAAAAGCCATAATGTCTTGTCCATAGTGCCTCAGTTCAGTGTTTTGTCTTAAGTCTGGATGACTCAAAAAATCTTGTCTTTCCACCATAAATGAAGAGTTATTATCCTGGATTGCAATCCAAATAACTTTTTGTTTCACTGATCAGTTGAAAATTCACTACAGGAGAGATATTTTGTGTCTCCTGATGTGATCAACAGTAAACACCAGCTCCTTCCATGAAGTTCTGCTGAAAGATTGAACCGGAATCTGATGAAGCCTCTAGATCCAACCACCCTTACAGGAAATATAGGGGATGGGGAGTATGTTAAATGACACCACAATAAAGCAATTAGCCAAATTCAGAGCTTGGGAAATTCAATAAGACAGATGACTTGGTTTCTTCAACAAATAAACAGCATGAATAGTGATATAGTTTGGATCTGGATCCCCACCCACATCTCATGTTCAACTGTAATCCCCAATGTTAGAGGTGGGGCCCGGTGGGAGGTGATTGGATCATGGGGGCAGATTTCCCCCCTTTGGTGCTGTTCTTGTGATAGAGTTCTCATGAGATCTGGTTGTTTAAAAATGGGTAGCACCTCCTCCCAGCTCTCTCTCCATCCTGGACCGGTCATGTAAGATAGGCCTGTTTCGCCTTTGCCTTCTGCCATAATTGTAAGTTTCCTGAGGCCTCCCCCAGAAGCGAGCAGATGCCAGAATCATGCTTCCCGTACAGCCTGCAGAACTGTGAGCCAATTGAACCTCTTTTCTTTATCAATTACCTAGCCTCAGGTGTTTCTTTATAGCAATGTGAGAACAGACTAACACAAATGGGGTGGGAAGGAGGGAGGAAGGCTATAGATTAAAAGAGACTTAGGTAACATATCAACCAAATTTCTTATTTGGACCAGATTCAATCAAGTCGACTGTAAAAAGATGCTTTTGAGACAACCTTCATATTTAAACATTGAGTGGACATTGAGAATACATAGGAACTATATAAGGAATTATTTTTAAATTTTATTAGATATATTAGTAGTAATTTGCTTATATAAAATAAGAATTCTCTATTGGAAATATGCACTAAAATATGATGTTGAGAATTTGCTTTAAGACATTCCAGGGAAGAGGATGGTAAGAATTGCAGGGTGATGTACAGACAAAACAAGATTGGCAAAATGTAATTGTTAAGGCTGAGTGACAGATACAAGGGGGTTCATTACATTATTCTCTCTACTTATGCATATATCTGAATTTTTCTACAGAAAAATAATAGAACTTAAATGTAAACATTTCATTTACTGTTTTATCACTTTACATTTTACTAAATTTCTTATTTTCCTCACTCATTATGGCGCTATAACTTCATTCTGTCTAAAAACATGTTAGCTCAGAAAAAATAAAACTATGTTTTAAAATATCCCTATATTTTAAACTGAAAGAAATAGAATTGCCTTATAAAATGTTAAAAGACACACAAAAATATTGTGATTTCTTAAATGATACTGTTAGCATCAGATAAATCACAAAATCAAAGCATGGAAGACAAAAAAAAATCAAGCACTTTTTGAACGATATATTTTTCTAGTCTCCAAAATGGGCCCCATAGAGACTGTTGTCTCTCAAACAGAATGAGAGTTAGGAAGTGAAAATGAATCTTTAAAAAATAACCCTGCACTAAGCCTGGTGTTAGATGCTCATCTATTCCTCTTATTGACCTTGTGAGAGAAGAGATTTTTACAGACAAGGCAACTGGATTCCAAGCATTAACCTGCTTGCTTGAGATCCTGGCAAGCTAGATGGGGGAGACAGGCTTTAAATTCAGGCCCATCTGACTCCAAACCCATTGATTTCCCCAAGGCACCAGTATTTCAGCAGAGCCTTTTGATTGTTTGCTTTGTACCAGTTTCAAATCACATTAATTATTTCTAATTCCATATAGAGGATAATTCTTTTGTGGCAGAGAGGGAGTAAGGTTTTTCGGTTCTTCCGGTATCACAAATTAGGACTTGCTTTTTTTTTTTTTTTTTTTTTCTTCCTCTGTTTTTCTCCTGGGGTTCCAGACCAGGGTTACTAAAAAGACAGATACTCTTAGGAAAAGTAAGGGAGATGCCACGGAACTGTTAACTTAGCATTGGGAAAGCTGTGATTATCACACCTTCCCGGCCCCGAAAACAGACTGCTGAGAAAGCTGCTTTTCCTTTCTTCTTCTCTTCCATCCCTCAGGATTCAACGCCCCAGCACCTGGCAGTGGGTGTTAATCTGAAGAAGGAGATGAGCACTTAAAGGCAAAGAGAACTCCAGGTGCAGAAGAAGTGGGGCCCTGGGTTTGGGGAGGGTTAAAGAAATTATTCTGATATTTGTTAAAAATGGCAAGGAAGGCTTTCTTCAAGACTACTGTAATAGGGGAGAGAAGTTGAACTCAACTCCAGATACAATAGAAACAAGAGGAGATGTAGAGCCAACAAGCAGTTGAGGAGGTGAAATGGAAGGTTAACAAGAGGAACTTGGTTAGATATCAAGGGTGGGATTTTGGATAAGCTGCCTTAGCAGGATTTTTTTTTTTCCCCTAAAACTGGGCTCAGCAGGCCAAGGGCAGGACTAAGGATGAGGCCTAGTTGAAAAGCGGGCTCAGAGGAGCCTGACTAAAGTTCATCCAAGACAGGAGTCCTTGCCAGAAGAAGAGATTCCAAGGTCTGGAGGATCAAAGGAAAGGGAGGATGGGTGGAAGGTCAAAGTCAGAGAGGGCAACTGGCTACAAGGAGTGACCACATGGGCACTCAGAGAAATTAGTTACCAGACCTTCCCCCTGGGAAACTGGGAAAGGCACCTGGAATACAATGGGGCAATACCTGGAGTAGGACCCATAATAGAATGCATGGTTCAAACTCAAAATAAAGATCTGCTTTACATATTTTTCCTATACTCTGTGTATGCTCGGCTGGTTAACAGTAGGCCAGGTAGGGGATATTGACTGCCCCCTCTTTTCCACACTCCAGGTGTAGTGCTGGGGTAGTATTTTGAAAGGTTATCTTATTTTTAACATTAATCACACTTGCTGACTTCTCTGCAGACACCTCTCCTTAATGATGAGTCAGCTGTTTAGAACTATACCTAGACCATTTTAAACAGCATTTTCAAGTCAGAGGAGAGAGCTACACACAAAGCAAGGAACTGCAGTTTCAGTCCTCACAGTCATTGGCCATTGGTCCCAGGAGTCTCCAGTCCATTGCAGCTGCTGACCAATATCTAAATATGGATGAAGATAGACCGGTAGAGTGTGCCTATGTTGACTCTTCTCTTGATAACTCTGTGTTACTTTAAGTTATTTAATCATGAGCAACATTCTCCTGGAAAACTGCTGATGGATTAAAATACGATGCTTTGTTGAGCCTATGTTGAGTGCTGTTGTCCTTCTAGGGTAAGCCATAGTAAAGCCTGAGAAGTCTGCCTTCCTACCTACTAACAAAATAAACAAGCTATTGAACATCAAACAGCAGCTTGGGATATTCATTTACTTCCATCAAGTCATTTAAAGTTTGTCAATGAAGTAGGTTACAGGGTTAAATCAGAAATCCCACAGGTTCTGAATTCACTGAAATGGATTTCTATTTATTATCAATGCCTAACTTCAGGGAGTTAATTATGCGTTTTTATTGACGAGAAACAAACCGACCAAAATGAATGTGGCATTTGAATGAAGTGGGGGAGTTTTTTTGTTGTTTTTGATGTTTTGTTTTTTATAAAACCTTATTCCAAGCAATGCAGATAAGGACCTGGTTCAAGTGATTCCTCCCAAAATGCACTTGGTTACTATTGTTTCCAGAGCTAAGCAGAGAAGCTCCAGGGGAATGAAATCTTCCTCCTTCCCACTGTTCTGTTGTCTTTGAAAACAGCAGAACTGCCAAGATCAGCAGTTTGAAGGCTTCCTTTGAAGTGTTCCTCATGCCTTTTTCATTGGCTTGAGCAAAACAAGCACCTAGACTGTGTGCCCAGTCATCAGGGGGAACACCCAGGAGGTCAGGCAACCAGCACAGCTTAATGAGCAATGGCACAGTGAAGACAGGGAGCTGTGGGTGCCAGGGTCAGATCTGAGAACTCAGGATCACTGAGGAAGTCACTATCGATACTTTTCAAAAAATGACGTGGATCTGGGGTAGAACAGGGAGAGGTGGTCAGGGGCCCTGTGTGCACATCGCTGGCCTAGAACTATCACTCTGGGACCTGGAACCTCTGGGCTATCTTTAAAGTACACATTTGATGGGTGGATAGGTGCAGCAAACCACTGTGGCACACGTATACCTGTGTAACACACCTACACATTCTGCACTTGTATCCTGGAACTTAAAGTAAAATAAAAAAAAATTTGTTTAAGTTCACATTTGTCAAAAGGATGAGATATGCCCCTTAATTTATAATTGTGGAAAAAAGCAATATCTGCCTCATAAATATGAGAGAAAATGTTTCAAGATGCAATTAGGGAAAACAATCTTTTCAATCTTCTAGGGAATAGATGAAAAGACTGGAAATGAATAAAAACCAACTAAATGAGAAATGCAGAGGCTATTTATTCAGAGATTGCAATTGCAAAGGAGTCGGTCAGTGTCACTGTGTTTGGCAGAGAATCAAAGGCAGGCAGAGGACTGGGAAGGTGTTTAATGGAAAGCAGAGAAGCTTCCTGTGTGCCCCAACTGAAGATTATTGGTGGGGGAACTGCAGGTGGGCTCTCTAGGAGCCAATCACCCATGTGATTGGCTAGGGCATTCCCTGGTTGGTCCTAAATTGGAAATGAGGACAAAAATTAGGGAAGTTATCTATTATTAATCAAGTCCTGGGCACTTGAGGCTGACTGTTACAGAAGTTATTATTTACCTTTTTGGTTTGTTTAAACAGATAGCAATCAGGCTTCCCAAGTAGGACTTATAGCACGCTGGCTTCCTGGGTTGTTTATTGGAGATAAGGGGTTTGATTTCCTGAGCAGGTTGTGGGTTAGAGACCTGTTTTTATATATGGTCTGGCCATTGTCTGATGATAATTGAGTTTCTCAACAGTAACCCCAAACAAGGAGAACAGAAGGTGGGAAGAGGAGCTTATGAGTTAAGCCATGTCATTTCTCCAGGAAGAAACTGTAACTGGGATTTCATGAATATGGATTAAAATTAAAATTGATATTTCTTTGTGCTTTATAACTCTCATGAGTATTTGGTTTACTTGGCCACGTGGCTTCTAGATCCACATTCTCCCATGCTTCTTGCAGGAGGGACCTAGCACCCTGCCGAATGGGAAGAAAGGGTGCTCCTCTAACCTTCCTCAGCTTGTGGGCTCCAGAGATCCCTTCCTTGGAGACAAGGGCAATCTTGGTTTGGAAAGAATGGAGAAACAGAAATCTTATCTTTTAAAATAACTGTAATTTGGATTAAACTATTCTAGTATCTAAGGTAAAATGAGAGTTTGACTCTGGATGTCAGTACTTGATCAGATGTTGTCTCAGTCTGCTGAGGCTACCTTCACAAAATACCACAGACTGGGCAGCTGAAACAATAGCCATTTATTTTCTCACAGTTCTGGAGGCTGGAAGTCCAAGATTAAGGTGCTGGCAAATTTGGTTTCACTCTGAGGCCTCTTCTCTTGGCTTGTAGGTGGCCACCACATAGCTGTGTGCTGACATGGCATTTCCTCCATGCATGCTCCGAGAGAGAGGGAGAAAGGGAAAAAGAGAGAGAGAGGTTTGTGGTATCTCTTTTTATAAGGACAGTAATCCTATTGAATCAGGGCCCCACCCTTATGACCTCATTTAAGCTTAAATATTTTCTTAAAGGCTCAATTTCTAAATATAGTCATACTGGGAGTTAGGGCTTCAACAAGTGAATTTTGGGAAGACACAATATTCAGTCCATAACAGATGCAGAGGGCGGACACATTCTGCTGGAAGGTGACATTCTATCTGCCTGTAGGTGTGTAGTAAAAGCCAATGAGAGGACCACTCAGTTGTTCTTAGCTGATTAATAATTCCTACTGCCCTACAAACAAGAACATAGAAAAATCAAGTTATAGAGTTTTAAGATTTAATATGTTTTTGATTATGGGACAAGAATCTTCACCTAAGATGTAGATTGATCAAATAATAATAATCTGATCAAATCACAAGAAGTTTTAAAGTGTAATGGTATTTAAGAGGTGCCATCTTTTTTTCTGAGATAGGATTTTGAGATAAAAAGACACAAAAGTCAATATAAATATGGCCTTTTAAGGATACCGTAGATCCTTAAAGAGAGATTAAGTTTTATTAAATACTACCTATCTCATATTACTCCTTGGCTACTAAACCTTCCATTGTTTTCCATCCTTGACAGATCAAAGTCCAAACTCTCTAACCCCAGCCTATCTTTCTAAAATTCTCTCCTAGTTTTTCTTTTCTTTTTTTTTGAGATGGAGTTTCACTCTTGTTGCCCAGGCTGAGGTGTAATGGCGTGATCTCTGCTCACTGCAATCTCTCCCTCCCAGGTCGAAGTGATTCTCCTGCCTCAGCTGCTCAAGTAGCTTGGATTACAGGTGCGCACCACCATGTCCGGCTGATTTTTTGTATTGCTAGTAGAGATAGCGTTTCACCATGTTGGCCAGGCTGGTCTCAAACTCCTGGCCTCAGGTGATCTGCCCTGCTTTGACTTCCCAAGGTGCTGGAATTACAGGCGTAAGCCACTGCGTCTGGCCTCTCCTAGTTTTTCTATGCTAGTAATAGTAGTAATAAAAGTCATTACTTACTGAACACTCACTGCTACTAAGCCCTATGCTAAATGCTTTACATGCATTGTTGTTAGTCATAATAAGCATATGAAATAGATACTAATATCTCCATTTTGACAGAGGAAGTTAAGTAACTTGCCAAAGGGACCCAGAGTTATTCACCCAGGATTCTCACTCAGGAAGTGGAACTCCTCTCCAGGACCATCTGACTCTAGAGCTCTTAACCACTGTATACCTAAACTGTTCCCCACCTGCAGGCATGATTTTCTGAAAATATTCCTTTCCTGCTCTTGGTCTCTTTAAGGTTGTTATGTCTAGTGCTGTAGGCCCCCCAAAAGAATATGCCCTTAAAATGCTGAGCCAAGTTCATAAAATAAAATGTCTTGAACTTAAGTAGACTTTCCTAAGCAAGACAGCAAACCCAGAAGTCATAAAGGAAAGGAGAGACATATTTGATTATATGCATTGTTAAAAAATTGTTTGTCTTTTGTCATTGAAAAGACAAATGGTAGACCAAAAAAAAAAAAAAAATTGGTATATATACTCAAAGGGGATCATCTCAGATTTTTGGAGTTTTCTTTCTGTGCAGCTCTCTCCTCTCGTGTATTCTGCCCTGTGAACTCTACCTGCCTTGATCTCCCTTGAATATCAACTTCATCTCCTTAATTTAAGGAATCTGCTAGGCTCTACCTAGATTACCACTCCCTCTGTCATGGCCTGGAAATACAAGGTTATATGCTGGAGCAATCATAGGACTCACTTTACTCACTTAATTTTTTCCTTTTTTCTTAGGAATTATTTTTCTTCATTGCCTGATATCCATTGTCTCGAAAACTGTTGTTTTATGTATTTTGTCTAGTTTTTTAGTTGTTTCAGGTGAGAAGGAAAATTATGTTTTTTTATCTTGACCAAAAGAGAGAGACTCTACATGGACTTCTTAACTATATTTAGTCTACCAATCCATGAACATTGTATAAGTCTTCATTTATGTACAGCTTGTTTAATTTTTCTTAGCAAATATTCTTTTAGTTTTCAGTATAGAGGACTTCTAGCTATTGTTTTAGATTTATTCCTAGGTATTTGATTTTTAAAAATGTCTTTCTGGTGCCCTTTACTGTTTCTAGCAGATCTATGCTTCTATCTGGTATCAATTCCATTGGACCTGAAAAACTTATTTTTAACATTTCTTGTTGTGCTGGCTTGCTGGACATGAATTAAGTCAACTTTTATTGATCTGCAAATGTTTGGCTTTTTAAAAACTATGATTTTGTAGCTTATCCTGCTTGTTCTCCTTGTTAGGATCTCTATAATGTTTAAAATATTTTAAAGCAACTTATTCTAAAACAAAATTTCACATGGAATCTGAATACATAAAACAGACCAAACCTGAATATCCTGGTTAAAAACATATTTGAGTAGGGGCTGCCAGAGGGGAGGACGATGTTCTCATTACTCTTTGCAATGTCTACTTAGAGAAATTTTTGAGTTGTTTGAAAATTTCTGGTCTGATTATCAAGTGTAAATCTCTTGTTTGGGGGCCCTGGTCTTCACTGTATGGTTTGGCTTTCTCAATATTTTCGATGTCCAATAGTCTGTTTTCTTTCTACGTGCCTCGGCTTATGTTGTTCCCTCCACATGGGATGCTTGCCTATGTACCAATTTAAATTGCTTACCCTGGAGGGTCCAGTTCGCCCTTAAGGATCTCTGCATCCTCAGAATGGTTATGGCCATTACTATTTGGGCCCTACAATTCAGACATAATCTGCTGTGGTACATCTTCTCCTAGTTTGGTTAGGGTTACTTTTGCCTTGCTAGCTGGACATCCTTCCTCCCAGAGAGTGACTATGTTGGAACTTTTCTTATGTCTTATTTGAGGTTGGGAGGCATAAGTGAGTTATGAACATTTGCTGCTATCACCACTCTGGAAACATAAAAACTGTCTTTTGGTTGATGACTCTATGTAAGCCAAGGTTGTTCTGTGTTCATGAATTAGCATCTTTGTCTTGAAACCCACATGACTTACACTTAAAATGAGCCAATTTGGGATCCCTGTCACCTCTTTTGAGCCAGGTGTCTGTCTTTGTTTCCACAGTTATGCCATGGGCTATTGGCTCCATGTGTCTTTTTAGTTAATAGTGATGCATGAATACTCACCATACAGACATTTAAACTGTCCTGCTTCTTCCATCCTTCCTCCCCTGAGCTGGTCAGGTGCAGCCATGCTAGCCTGTGCTCCATCAAGCCTTGCCTCAATGGGGTAGACTGGCTGTATTCCAGAACCACACTTCAGTAGGATTAATGTGACTGTAAGAGGCGCCAACTGAGAGTGTGTCTTTTTCCTGATATGCACTGAGCTGTCAGCAACACAACTGGCCAATTGCAAGGTGGCACCCAGAATATCTAGGCAGGCTCTCAACATGTAGTTGTGAGGATTTGGAATTAGTATGTTACTCTTGATTTAGCCTGATTGCTTTTCCCAGAAACAGCTATTTCTAGGCAGACCAGACTCAGAGATTTCTAGAAGATGTTTTGTCTTCATCCCCAGGGAAATCAGAGCAGTTTACCTTTCCCTTCTTTGGGGTAACTCAGCCAGCCCTTTTCCTCAAGTGTTTTCTTTTTGAATCTTGGGGATTGTTATGGTGCTAACAATACCTACCTTGTAGCATTGTTATGAAGATTTAAGAAGGTGCTAGCTTCTTTAAATTTTATGGGCATTCTTCAATATGCATGTTTTCAAGGCCTTTTCTGCACATTATGCATATTATTTGTGCATGTTTTATGAATTTTCTTCAAGCCCTTTTATGAGGAGCTTGAGGCCAAAGCAGCAAAGAAAACACATAAACAACAACAAGGTTGTTTTCCTTAAAAGGTCCAGACTTTAAAGAATCCAGCTCTAAGTTCTAAAACCACAGACTCAATTCTCATTACAGCATTCAGATCAAATCGATGGCACATCTAGAGTTGGAGGACATGGGCCCTGAAGTTGCAAGGATTTGAAAGCTACGTATTAAGAGACTCAAAATGTGTATGGGTGCTTCCAACTGAGGGGGAGTTTTCATTATACTTCCAGGGGTGCACTCAACTACATTTTTTGTTCATCAGATTTACATATCTGCCTCAAAAAAAAACAAAAAACAAAAAACTTCCACTGTGTCTTTTAGTAGTATCCAAGCCTGTGCCTTCATTCTGCTTTCCTTAAATCATTTGCCCAGTTGGCGCTCTGTAGCTCTGAGCTTTACACTGATAAAAGCTGAAATTGAAAATCTACTCGGTAATCAGGTGGTAGACTGGGACTGCATTAACAACTCAAAATGAAATGTGCTTGGGGGTTTTGCAGCTTTAAGTCCAGCTTTAAGTTTTCATGAAATGGGTGAATCCTGCCTTCTGATATTGGGTATGGGAACAGCTGGTCAAATGACTATGAGGATCGCCAGGAAGTTTATAGTAGGACAGTACATTCTCTCCCCTGCTTTGCAAAGGGGGTTATTGTTGTTAAAATTCTTTGGGACTTGGATTGCACCATTTGAGTACTTTATCATCTCAGTTCTGAAATGAAATCTCTTGGGGAGCAGAAGGACTGAAACCTTGGCTGGCAGCAGTGATGGAGGAAACGGGCCCTCTTACCAGCTCAATGGGTGAGGGGATTTACTGCTGGTGTAGATAAGATTCGATGTAGTTAGACATTGTCAACACATCCTGGTGTAAACGCAGTGCCCTTCCTTGACTTTCCCAAGGGAAAAACAGGCTTTCATTTCTCAACGACAGCACTGAAAACATCTTCCTTGTAAAGGCAGCTGAGACACTGGTCTTTAAAGGTCTTCGTTGCTGGGCAGACTTAAGAATGTAATCTGATGTGCAGTGTTATTATGTATATGTGGACATGTTTACAAGTGCATGTATTATTTTATTTTAATGTTAATTTTTATCATTTCTTTTGAGATGGAGTTTTGATCTTGTCACTCAGGCTGGAGTACAGTGGTGTGATCTTAGCTTGCTGCAACCTCTGCCTCCAGGGTTCAAGTGATTCTCCTGCCTTAGCCTTCTGAGTAGCTGGGATTACAGGTGCCCGCCACCACGCCTGGCTAATTTTTTGTATTTTTAGTAGAGACAGGGTTTCAGCATGTTGGCCAGCCTGGTCTTCAACTCCTGACCTCAGGTGATCAGCCTGCCTTGCCTCTCAAAGTGCTGGGATTACAGGCATGAACCACCGCACCAGGCCACATGTATTATTTTAAATGTAATTTTGCACACAGGGCATATCTGCAGGAAATAAGTATTTACTACTTGATGGTATTGGTATCAGCTTAGATTATAATGACAGTGGCTCCAGGATCTTTCAAAGGAAGGAATGAACTAAGCTCCACTGTAGCCATTTTTGTGCTTGGCTTTGCATTGGTTGTTTATTCACTTGATGATTCATTCTTTCATTCAACACTTTGCACAAGCATTGCTTGTGCAGACTGGGTACTGATGACATACCTTGAAAAGCATAGATTGTCCCATTAAGAGATTACAGCAGTATAAGAGAGACAAAATGAACAGGTATTTACTACATAGCAGGAAATGGGGGAGGTGGAGAACACTTTGGAGGGTCTCAGTCTCAGGGTAGGGGGCCTAGGAAGAAGAAAGAGTTCTGAAAGAAATGACCACAGCTTTATATTACAAAATTTGGTGGCACAAGGCTCACTCACTCTCCATCTTGCATTCTGTTTTTTTTTTTTTTTTAAATTTCCCTATTTTTTATGTTTATTCTTCTGCATGAACTTTGTATTATTTTTATCAAATTCCAAATTTAGACTACATCAAACTTATAGACTAATTTAGGGAAAATCACTCTCTTTATCAGGATTGAATTTTTTTTTGTTTGTTTTTTGAGATGGACTCTGTCGACCAAGCTGGAGTGCAATGGCACGATCTCAGCTCACTGCAACTTCTGCCTCCTGTGTTCAAGCGATTCTCCTGCCTCAGCCTCCCGAGTAGCTGGGATTACAGAAGCCCGCTACTATGCCCAGCTAATTTTTTGTATTTTTACTAGAGATGGGAGGCCATGCTGGTCTCTAACTCCTGACCTTGTGATTCCCCTGCCTTGGCCTCCCAATGTGCTGGGATTACAGGCGTCAGCCACCGCACCCGGCCTTCGCATTACATTTTATAACTGGTCATTTGGAAATAAAAGAGCTAGTGACATTGGATATTTATTTTTTACCTGGGTATAGAGTGCTCCCACCAGACACAGGCGATTCCCCCCTTATTTACTCATTGCTTTAGGTCAAGTTACCTGGGAAACAGACTCAAAGTTGGAGGTCTATGTGCAGAAGCTTTATGGGAGTGTTCCCTCAAGAAAACATCCATGAGTGGCTGGGTGCTGTGCTTATGCCTGTAATCCCAGCACTTTGGGAGGCTGAGGTGGGCGGATCACCTGAGGTCAGGAGCGTGATACTAGCTTGGGCAACATGGGGAAACCCCATCTCTACAAAAAACATAAAATTAGCCAGGCATGGTGGCATGCTCCTGTAGACCCAGCTACTCAGAAGGCTGAGGTGGGAGGATTGCTTGAGCCTAGAAGGCAGAGGTTGCAGTAAGCTGAGATTGCGCCACTGCACTCCAGCCTGGGAGAAGATAGATCTTGTCAGAAAAAAAAAAAAGAACAAGAAAAAGAAAAAAAAGAAAAGAAAATATCCATGAGGAGTGAGGGAGGGAAGCAGGATTGGGAGAGGGAGAAATGAACCGCAGCAAGGTTGCAACAGGGACCTCAGCTGCTCCCACAGGGAGCTCCAGAGCTAAGATGATCCTTCTGAGTTGTCCTGAATTGGAGTAAGGAGGCAAGGCCTTTGTACCCCCACATTAACCCCTCACTGGATGTGGGCTACCCTGGAGGAGGGGATGTAAACTTGAGCCAGGCAGTTCCCTTTAGCAGAGAGCAAATTTAGCAGCCATTAGAAGTGAATACTCCAGGCTGCTGGGGAACAGAGTGTCTTGGTCTTGAAGGGAAGGGCTTGGCTGGGTACCACAGCATCCACTACACTGATACTGGCTTTCTTAGATCCCTAAAAGACTACCAGCAAGGACACTAACAACACTGAGAAGCCCAACAGGTCAAAAAATATCTAGGTAGCTGCTCCTTCCTTTACCTTTAAAAGTCTTGCTATTTAAATTTACCTTTTAGAGGCTTGTAAAGGTGTTTCACTATTGCTTTTAATGAAGTTTTTTGAACACCAGTGACCTTCATTTTGAATTCACATTAATATTCCTTAGTGTATTAAATAATTATTCTCAGTATAGGGGAAATTTCCAAGAATAGAACAGTGGGTCTTCAGTCCAAATACTATTGGATGAAATTTTAAAATGCTTTGACCAGTCCAGACCTGCTGAGAAAAATGCCAACTCCCCCCAACACACATTTACAGGAAGACTTACATATAACCATTTCTTTGCTTTATCTCTCAACTTTATTGGGATGTAATTACATAAAATAAAACACATCTATTTTAAGTGTAGAGTTGGATGAGTTTGACAAATGTATACACCCATGTAATCACCATGCCAATGAATGCATAGAACATTTCCATCATCCCTTTGCAGTTCAACCTCCTACTGTTCTCTCACTCTGCACCCAGGCAACCACTGGTCTGCTTTCTGTCACTATCAACTAGGTGAAGAAGTTTCATATATTTGGATCCATATAGTATGTATCCTTTTATGTCTGATGTCTTTCATTTGCTGTAGTATTTAAAAAATAGTTTTATTGCAGTATACTTTGCATCCAATATAACTCATTTATTTTAAGTGAACAGTCAGATAACCTGACAAATGTATACAATCATGTAATCACTGCCACAATCAAGATAAGACATAGAACATTTCCATGGCCCTCCAAAAGGCTCTCATTACCCTTTGCAGTCAATCCCTTGTCTGCAGTGTCTAATCTGCTGTTAATCTTATCATTTATATGTCTCATATCAGATTTTTTTTAACCTCTGCAAGTTCCATTTGGGTCTTTTTCATATCTCCCATTTCTTTTATCATTATCTTTATGTTTTCTTTTACATCTTTGAACATGTTAATAAGATTTTAAAATCTTAATCTTTTAATATTAAATCTTTTAAGGTCCTTCTCTACCAATTTTATTATATCTGGCATTTCTGAGTCTAACTGATGGATTCTTCTCCTGGTTATAGGTAATCTTGTTTCTTTACATGCTTTGTGATTTTTGATTGGATCTTGGGCATTGCCAATTTTATGCTGTTGAGTGCTCATTTTACTGTATTTATTTAATGAATACTGACTTTTTTCCTTTTTAGGAGTTAAGTTACTTGGGATCAGTTTTATCTTTTTAAGACTTTATTTTAAGCTTGTTATGGTGGGCCCACCACATCCTTTACTTAGGGCTAATTTAGCCCCTCTACTCTGGCATCATGATTCTTGCCAATACATTGTTATTGGTTTTTCCTTGAAGACTTTAAAATTTTTTTATTCTTTAAAAAATATTTTTTATAAATAAAAAATATATTTTCTTAAATATAAAAATTGAGGAAAAATGATCTTTTAAAAAAACAGTTTTCTTACTGGCTGCCTGGATATAAAGTTTGTGCTGTTGGGGGAGCACAGTGGGATTGAGACTGGCCTTTTTGGCTGCATAGGAGCTGGATGAGGCCTGTCACTGCCAGCTTTCCACCACTTCCCTGGCAACCTGTATGATGCAGCAGAGGCAGCCATAATCCCCCAGGGGACATAACTCTGTCAGCTGTAGAAAAATACCCTCATCCCCTATAGCAGCCACAGCAAGCCTTGCCCAAGAAGAGTCTGAGCTCAGACATGCCTAACACTGCCCCCACCTGATGGTCTTTCTCTACCGACCCTGGTAGCCAAAGACAAAAGGCATTATCTCTTCAAAGCTCTGTGGCTTCATCTATTACCTGGCCAACCTAGGGCAAGCTTGTATCCTCCCTGTACTACCACAGCTGATGCTCTCTTGAAAGCGCCACCTCCTGGCTGGAGGCCAATCAACACAAACCTTTGCAGCAACTCATAAAAGAACAGCCTTGTCCCAAGAAAGGAGAAAACAGCTAACTCCACTGCCTGTAATATTCTGGATAACTAGAGGTCCTGAGTCTGTCTACATGACAACTTTACTGCCAGGACAATCAGTATTAGAGAAAAACAGCACACTAAACAAAACTACAACCAAGGTCCCACACAAAGTCCACCTCACTCCTCTGCTACCTCCACTGGAACAGGGGCTGGTATCCACCTGAAGATGGATCACATCACGGGACTCTTTGCAGACATTCCCCAGTACCAGCCCAGAGCCTGGTAGCTCCACTGGGTGGCTAGAATCAGAAGAGAAATAACAATCACTGCAGTCTGGCTCTTAGGAAGCCCCATCCCTAGAGGAAGGGGAGAGTGCCACATTAAGGGAACACTTGTGGGGCAAAAGAAAATGAACAGCACCCCTTGAGCTCCAGATCTTTTCTCTGACATAGTCTATCCATATGAGAAGGAACCAGAAAAACAATTTTGGTAATATGAAGAAACAAGATTCTATTATGCCCCCAAAAGATCACACTAGCTCACCAGCAATCAATCCAAAACAATAAGAAATATCTAAATTGCCAGCAAAAGAATTCAGAAGGTCAATTATTAAGCTACTCAAGTAAGCATCAGAGAAAGATGAATAACAACTTAAAGAAATTTTAAAAATGTTACAAGATATGGACGGAAAAATCTCCAGAGAAGTAGATAGCATAAATAAAAAGTAATCACAACTTCTGGAAATGAAGGACACTCTTAGAGAAATGCAAAATACACTGAAAAGCCTCAATAATAGAATCAAACAAAATAGAAGAAAGAACTTCAGAGCTCGAAGGCAAGGCTTTCAAAGTAACCCAATCAGACAAAGACAAATAAAACAGAATCAAAATAATGAACAAAGCCACTAAGAAGTTTGGGATTCAGTTAAACAACCAAACCTAAGAATAATTGATGTTCCTGAGGAAGAAAATAAATCTAAAAGTTTGGAAAACATATTTGAAGGAATAGTCGAGGAAAACTTCCCTGGCCTTGCTAGGGATTTACACATCCAAATACAAGAAGCTCAAAGAACACCCGGGATACTCATCACAAAAAGATCTTTGCCTAGGCATATAGTTACCTAAAGTCAAGATCAAGGAAAGAATCTTAAGAACTGTGAGGCAAAAGCATCAGGTAACCTATCAAGGAAAATGTATCAGATTAACAACAGGTTTCTCAGCAGAGACCCCATAAGCTAGACGGGATTGGGATCTTATCTTTAGCCTCCTTAAACAAAACAATTATCAGCCAAGAATTTTGTATCCAGCGAAACTAAGCTTCATAAACAAGGGAAAGAAATAGTTTATTTCAGACGAACAAATGCTGAGAGAATTTGCCACTACTGAACCAGCACTATCAGAACTGAAAACAGGAGCTCTAAATCTTGAAACAAAACCTCAAAATATACCAAAATAGAAACCTCTTAGAGCATAAATCTCACAGGACCTATAAAACAATAACAATGAAGAAAAAAATCCACAAGGTATTCAGGCAACAACTAGCATGATGAATAGAATAGTACCTCACATCTCAATACTAATGCTGAATGCAAATGGCCTAAATGCTCCACTTAAAAGATACAGCATGGCAGAATGGATAAGAATTCACCAACCAAGTGTCTGCTGCCTTTAAGAGACTTGTCTAACATAAGGACTCACATAAACTTAAGGTAAAGGGGTGGGGAAAGATATTCCATATAAATGGACACCAAAAACAAGCAGGAGTAGCTATTACTATATCAGACAAAACAGACATTAAAGCAACAGCAGTTAAAAAAGACAAAGAGGGACATTATATTACAATCCTAAATATATATGCAGCTAACATTGGAGCTCCCAGATTTATTGAACAAGTACTACTGGACCTAAGAAATGAGATAGATGGCAATACAATAATATTGGGGGACTCCAATACTCCACTGATAGTACTAGACACATCATCAACATAGAAAGTCAACAAAGAAACAATGGTCTTAAACTATACCCTAGAACAAACTGACTTAACAGATATTTATAGAACATTCTACCCAACAACTGCAGAATATACATTCTATTCATCAGCACATGGTACATTCTGTAAGGTAGACCATATAACAGGCCACAAAACAAGCCTCAATAAATTTAAGAAAATTGAAATTGTATCAAAGATTCTCTCAGATGACAGTGGAATAAAATTGGAAATCAACTCAAAAAGGAACCCTCAAAACCATGCAAATCCAAGCAAATTAAATAACCTGCTTCTGAATAATTGTAGGGTCAACAATGAAATCAAGATGGAAATTAAATAATTACTTGAATGGGATGACAATAATGACACAACCTATCAATACAGCAGAAGTGGTGCTAAGAGGAAAGTTCTCTGGGATACAGCAAAAGTGGTGGTAAGGGGAAAGTTCGTAGCATTAAATGTCTACATCAGAAACATCTGAAAGAGCAAAATAAGCAATCTAAGGAACAATCTAAGTTCCTCATGGAACTGGAGAAGCAAGAACAACCCAAACCCAAACCCAAACCCAGCAGAAGAAGAAAAAATAACTAAGATCAGAGCATAACTAAATGAAATTGAAAGAAAAAAATACAAAAGACAAATGAAACAAAAAGCTGGTTCTTTGAAAAGATAAACAAAATTGATAGACCATTAATGAGACTAAGAAAAGAAGAGAGAAGATTCAAATAAGCTCAATTAGAAATGAAACAGGAGATATTACAACCAATGCCACAGAAATACAAGAGATTATTCTAGGCCACTATGAACACCCTACATAAACAAACTAGAAAACCTAGAGAAGATGGATAAATTCCTGGAAATACACCACCCTCCTAGATTAAACTAGGAAGAAATAGAAACTCTGAACAGAACAATAACGAGCAATAAGACTGATATGGAAATAAAATAATTGGCAACAACAACAAAAGTCCAGGACCAGATGAATTCATAGCTGAATTTTATCAGTCATTCAAAGAAGAATTGGTACCAATTCTGTTGACACTATTCCAAAATTTAGAGAAAAAGGATCCTCCCTAAATCATTCTATAAGCCAGTACCACTCTAATACCAAAACCAGGAAAGGATGTAACAGCAACAACAACAAAAAAGAAAACTACAGACCAATATTGCTGATTAATACAGATGCATAAATCCTCAACAAAATACTAGCTAACTGAATCAACAGCATATCGAAAAGATAATGCACCATGATCAAGTGGAGGTTTCATACCAGGGATGCAGGGATGGTTTAACATATGCAAGTCAATAAATGTGATACATCACAGAAACAGAATTAAAAACAAAAATCACATGATTGCCTCAATAGTGGCAGAAAAAGCATTTGACAAAATTCAGCATCCCTTTATTAAAGACCTCAGCAAAATCAGCATAGAAGGAACATACCTTAAGGTAATAAAAGCCATTTATGACAAACACAGTGAGCATTATACTGAATGGGGAAAAGTTGAAAGCATTCCCCTTGAGACCTAGAGCAAGACAAGGATGCCCACTTTTACCACTTCTATTGAAGATAGTACCGGGAGTCCTAGCCAGAATAATTAGACAAGAGAAAGAAATAAAAAGTCATCCAAATAAGTAAAGAGGAAATCAAACTGTCACTGTTCACCAACTAGCCTGACTGAACTCCCACACATATGGAACCAAAAAAGAGCCCACATAGCCAATTCAACACTAAGCAAAAAGAATAAATCTGGGGGCATCACATTACCTGACTTCAAACTATACTACAAGGCAATAGTCACCAAAACAGTATGGTCATACAACTAGTATGGTAATGTCATAAAAATAGGCACATAGACCAATAGAACAGAATAGAGAACCCAGAAATAAAGCCAAATACTTATAGCCAGCTGATCTTTGACAAAGCAAGCAAAAACATAAAGTGGGGAAAGGACACCCTATTCAGCAAATGGTGCTGGGATAATTGGCAAGTCACATGTAGGAGAATGAAACTGGATTCTCATCTCTTACCTTGTCTGAAAATCAACTCAAGATGAATCAAAGACTTAAATCTAAGACCTGAACCATAAAAATTCTAGAAGATAACATTAAAAAATCCTTCTAGATACTGGCTTTGGCAAAGGCCTTGGGCCAAGAACCCAAAAGCAAATGCAACCAAAACAAAGATAAATACTTGGGACTTAATTAAACTAAAAAGCTTCTGCACAGCAAAATAAATAATCGGAAGAGTAAACAGACAATCCAGAAAGTGTGAGAAAATCTTCACAAACTATGCATCTGACAAAGGACTAATATCCAGAATCCACAAGGAACTCAAACAAATCAGCAAGAAAAAAAGAAACAATCTCATCAAACAGTGGGCTAAAGAAATGAATAGACAGTGCTCAAAAGAAGATATACAGGCCAGGTGCAGTGGTTCACGCCTGTAATCCCAGCACTTTGGGAGCCTGAGGCAGGCAGATCACAAGGTCAGGAGATTGAGACCATCCTGGCTAACACAGTGAAACCCGTCTCTACTAAAAATACAAAAAAAAAAATTAGCCGGGTGAGGTGGCAGGTGCCTGTAGTCCCAGCTACTCGGGAAGCTGAGGCAGGAGAATGGAATGGTGTGAACCCGGGAGGTGGAGCTTGTAATGAGCTGGCCACTGCGCTCCAGCCTGGGCGTCAGAGCGAGACTCCGTCTCAAAAAAAATAGATAAAAAAATAAATATATTTTATTTATGGCTGACAAACACATGAAAAAATGCTCAGCATCACTAATTATCAGGGAAATGTCAATCAAAACCACAATGAGATACCACCTTACTCTTGCAAGAATGGCCACAATTAAAAAATCAAAAAATAATAGATGTTGGAGTGGATGAGGTGAAAAGGGAACACTTTTACATTGCTGGTGAGAATGTAAACTAGTACAACCACTATGTACTAGTGAAAAACAGTGGAGATTCCTTACAGGACTAAAAGTAGGTCTACTATTTGATCAACAGTCTCACTACTGGGTATCTACCCAGAGCAAAAGAAGTCATTATATGAAAAAGACACTTGCACACACATGTTTATAGCAGCACAATTTTCAATTGCAAAAATACGGAACCAGCCCAAATGCCTATCAATCAACCAGTGGATAAGGAAAATGTGCTATATATACACCGTGAAATACTATACAGCCACAAAAAGGAATGAAATAATGGCATTTGCCACAACCTGGATGGAATTGGAGACCATATGTTAAGTGAAGTAATCAGGAATGGAAAACCAAACATCATATGTTCTCACTTGTGAGTGGGAGCTAAGCTGTGAGAACACAAAGGCATAAGAATGATACAATGGACTTTGGGGATGTAAGGACGGGGAGGGGCGAGGGATAAAATACTGCACACTGGGTACAGTGTACACTGCTTGGGTGATGGGTACAACAAAGTTTCAGAAATCACCACTAAAGAACTTATCCATGTAGCCAAACATCACCTATTCCCCAAAAACCTATCAAAAACAAAAACAAAACACAAGTGGAAAGTGGGGAAAAACTTCGATTGGTGAAGACCTTTCAGGTTTTTTTTTTTTTTTTTTTTTTTTTTTTTTTTTTTTTTTTTGTCTAAACAAACTTTATTTTGCCCTTATTTGTTATTTCTTTTATTATTATTTTTGAGACTGGATCTGGCTCTGTCACCCAGTCTGAAGTGCAGTGGCACAATCTTGGCTCACTGCCACCTCTGCCTCCTGGGCTCAAACGATCCTTCCACCTCAGCCTCCTGAGTAGTTGGTACTATGGTATGCACCACCATGCCCCTGGTAGCTTTTGTATTTTTTTGTAGAGATGGGGTTTTGCCATGTTGTCCAGGCTGGTCTTGAACTTCTGGCTCAAACAATCTGCTTGCCTTGGCCTCCCAAAGTACTGGGATTACAGGCATGAGCCACCACACCTGGCCATGCCCTCATTTTGAAAGGTATTTTCTCTAGATTTAGAATTCTAGAATGATAGTTTTTTTCTTTTTGAACTTTGAAGATGTTCTATTCTCTTGTAATTTTGTTACTAACAAGAAGTCTGCAGTCATTCTAATTCTTATTTCTCTACATAGTGTGTATTTTTTTTCTCCAGCTACTTGTAAGGTACTCTCTTTACTACTAGTTTTGAGCACTTTGATTATAATGGTGTTGGTGTAGTTCTCTTTATGTTTCTTGTGATTCTTTGAGCTTCTTGTATCTGTGGTTTATATTTTTCACTAAATTTGGAGAAATTTTAATCTTTTTTTTTTTCAAATTTTTTTCTATATCTATCCTTCCTGTTCTGGGACCCTAATCACATGTATATAGATCAAGTATATTGACCCACAGGCCACTATCATTCTGTTCCATTTAAAAACATATTTTCTCTCTGTTCTTCATTTTGCATAGTTTTATTGGTATGGTCAAGTTTAATAAACTTTTTTTCTGTATTGTATGCTTTTTTTCCCAACAAGTATATTTTTTTCTGTTAAAATACAATATTTTTCATCTCTAGAATTTCCATTCGTGTCTTTTTTATATTTTCTGTTTCTTGCACTAACATGTTCATATTTTTCTTACACCATGATCATAATGATAATATTTGTATTAGTCATTTTAAAGTCCTTGACTGCTAATGCCATTTTCTGCCATTTCTGAGTTTCTTTCTATGAATTACTTGTTTTTCCTGGTTATGGGTTATATTTTCCTTCTTTGCATGCCTGGTAATTTTTGACCAAATACCAGACATTACAAATTTTGCATTGCTAAAGGTTGGATTTTTTTCACATTCTTTTAAAGAGTGTTAGGCTGTTTAATGGCAGGCAGCTAACTTACTTGCAGATTGGCTTAATCCCTTTGTGCTTTATTATTATTATTATTATTATTATTATTATTATTTTTGAGACAGAGTCTCACTCTGTCACCCAGACTGGAGTGCAGTGGTGCAATCTTGGCTTACTGCAACCTCCCTCTCCTGGGTTCAAGCAATTCTCCTGCCTCAGCCTCCTGAGTAGCTGGGATTATGGTCGTATCATCACGCCTGGCTAATTTTTGTATTTTTAGTAGAGATGGGGTTTCACCATGTTGGTCAGGCTGGTCTCAAACTCCTGACCTCAGGGGATCCTTTTGGAGGCCTTGGCCTCCCAATGTGCTGGGATTACAGGTGTGAGCCACCGCGCCTGACCCCTTTGTGCTTTATGTTTAAACGATTTTGGGATGGGGCTAACCTAGCCTTTACTCCGAGGCAGCCCTATTTCTAAGGCCTGGCCCTCCTGGAATATCTACTAAATGTCTCATGTATTCAGTGAGGTCCTTCTACTTTGTCTCATGAGAAATGGAACTATTGCCAAGCCTGTGTGAACTCTGGGAATTGTCAGTGTACAGTTCTCTGGTGATTGTTCTTTCTGCAGAAGTTGTTTTTGCCTGGCCTTATGAGTTTTCACCTCATACACGCGCAGACTGGCATTCAGCTAAAGACTCCAAAGGACTCCCATGCAGGTTTCTGGAGCTCTTTCTCTGCATGACTCCCTCCTTGCAGCTATTCCCCCTCAGAGCTGCCTTGGACTCCCTAACCTTGCATCTTTGTCTCCTCAACTCAGCAAGATTCCAGGGCTCTGTTTCCATTCCACAATCTTGCACTAAAGTCCAGAAAGTTCCTCCAGGCAGAAAGCCTTGTCAGTCAGTGGTGGGGCCCACTTCGCCTGTTTTCTGTTTTTCAGGAAGAACAGTCCTGCACTGCTTGTGGTACCACTTCCAAAAATTCTTGTTTCCTATATTTTGTCCAATTTACTAGTTGTTTATGACCGAAGGATAGTTCTAGACTCTCCCAGTGGAGCTTTTATATTTTTATTTTTAAATTATATGTTAAACTAAACATTGTTAGGGTTTTGAATTCACTTTGTGATTAAGTTTTTTGTTGTGATATGAATTTGATTTCTATAGCAAGGCCTTCACTGCATTTAACAAAAATAAGGTCATTGACATTTTATGGTTAAAAACCTACAAGCATTTAGATGTAATTCAGTGGTTACCAATATCTTCAGATATAATACATTATACTCCTTGATAGGAACAGCAGTTTCAGCATTAATATGGAAGAAGCATTTTGCCTAATACTACAGCAATAAATCCAAACCCTACAGAACAGAAAACGGGGTAGATTTTAGTCATAATTAGAAATAAAACTGTGCACATATCAGACACTGCTTAAGGAAGTTGCTATTTCTGTTCCTTTTCTATTTTTTCTGCTTGCACATACCTGGTTTGCTTGCTTTAAATGAGCTATATGCATGGATAGTCTTCACCAAAGGATCGAGGTAGACTATGTCCCAACCATGAATAATTGCTCATGTACCTAGTGCCTAAAAATAAACCATGGTGTAGTAAAAGAAATCAAGCAGTGAGACTACGTAGGGATAAATGTCAAGACCGCCTAGAGTCCACAGTCCCATCTGAGCAGGAGGGGTCTGTCAGCTCCTACCAATGCTTATAGGGGTCCTGCTTTAGAATACCTGGATTGACCCCTCCAGAGAGGTATCTTCAGGGATGTAGAAAATCACCTGGCCACAAGCTTTTAGAACTACAAGGGATTTTATAAACAGTGTCCTCATTTATTTATTGTAGAGTTAACGAGTTTTTGGTGCCTGGGAGGCCGCTGCTACAGCTGTTGCTTTCTGGCCAGAAGGGAAAGTATGTTCCTGGTACATTCTCAACCCAGGATGCATTTTTCATACAAATCATTCCCAAATGAGGGCGAGGTAAGTTGCAAACAAGTCATCCTACTCCAGTCTGTATATATTAGGAGCTAAATTGGCTTTGGGGCTAGATGAGGAACTTAGTTTCTGATACAATGTGAGTTTCAAACGTTAGGGGGTCCTTGCTAATCCCATACGCATTAGAGGAGTCTCTTCAGGTTTGAGGTTGCAGGATGCAGAGGGAAACCAAAGTCAGAGGCAAGCAGAAACCATCAAGGCCTGAAAACATTCGCTAATGATCTGACCACTGGGGAAATTAGTCCTTAGACAAACAACCCTTCCAGCTTAATGCTGGAGTATTTCTCAACTCATCATGTCAAGGCATTTTGTAGCCTCTCTCTTGTTGATGGTCTGATGTTGTCAACATTCAACAATAAAGTACAAATTCATGAGAGTCAGGAATTCATAAAATCCATCAAAGCAGTGTTGGAGAATTGTTGGAATTACACTCAAAGTGTTGACAAATGAGAGTTCGGCAGAGTTAACCTGATGAACAACTGAAGGAGAGAAATTTAGGAAATGTATGGCAGGACATAACCACAGGCAGAAAATAATTTGGCCACCAAAGGATTAAGGGACACAGTGGGAAAATTAATAATTTCCTAGAATTTTTTTTCTAATTACTTTGTTTTTTTTTTTTTTTTTTTTTTTTTTTTTTTTTGAGATGTAGTCTTGTTCTGTTGCCCCGGTTGGAGTGCAGTGGTGTGATCTCAGCTCACTGCAACCTCTGCCTCCTGGGTTCAAGCGATTCTCATGCCTCAGCCTCTTGAGTAGCTAGGACTACAGGCACGCACCACCATGCCCAGCTATTTCTTTTGTATTTTTGGTAAAAACAGGGTTTTACCATGTTGGCCAGGCTGGTCTTGAACTCCTGGCCTCAGGTGACCCATCCTCCTCGGCCTCCTTTCTTTATGACCCTACTGCAAAAGCCAAACATAAATGTCAAGTAAACTATGTCATTTTAGGCTACCATGCAATTTGTTTAAAATACAATAATGCCCTCCACAGCAAAAGCCTCCACGCAATTAGTCTCTTCAAAAGTTAAGGCATAATTACATTTTAGCCTATATTTGGTTGAATGTAATATAAATTTATCTTTTAGAAGTTTTAGTTTTAAGTTTTTATCAAAATATTTCTATGCTTAGTGTGAAATTTTGAGAGGTTTTACTTTAATTGACATTTATTTATTTATTGACTAGTAAAAATTGCATATATATGGCATATAACATCATGTTTTGATATTTGTATACATTGTGAAATGGCTAAGTCAATTTATTTTAACATATGCCTTGTTTCACAAATTTACTCTGTTTTGGTGGTAAGAACATGTAAAAAAATGACTCTCTAAGTAATTTTCAAGTATGCAGTACATTGTTATTATACTTTAACTGAGCATTAACTAGTTCTGTTGCTGTATCTTTTTACAAAGGAAATTTGGTATTACAGTCCTTTGCTAAATTGAGAACCAAAAGCAAATGCCCTCAGGGCACTTTTCTAGTAGGAGATTTTGGGATGAATATTTATCTGGAGGTTTCCAGGAATGCAAATTACCCACAAGAAACTAGCCACATTGATGGACACTAGCTATTTCCCATTGCTCTGACCCAGTAGCACTTTCTGGCTTTTTTTTTATGGCAAGAAAAGAAGGACCCTGCAAATCCTAGAAAATGGAAGGTCTTCCTGCTCCAGCCTGTGTTCTACAGCCTGATCTCCCACTTCTCACCCTCCCTGCCTCACCTCCTCCACTCTGTCTCCCTTTCCTTAGACATATCACTCTCCTGGCCCTAAGCATTTCTGGTAGCAACAACCATCATCCTGATAATTGTTGGGGTATGTTGTTCAGCTTTAGATACTGACAATCAGATATGATTACTCATGCTACCATCTTGGGGTACAAATATAGTCACATATCTTTTATTTCATTTCTCCAGAGACATGCTGAGCTACCTACCATTTCCCTCCTTTAGCAGGAAATTTGTATTTTTTGCTCTTCTCTTCCCTATTCTCACTCCCACAATTACTTAAGCATTCTGGAGACCTTTTCTGTCCAAGGAGGTCAGTCTTGTCTCCAAATGCTGGTAGGTAAAGACCTGGGAGTCTGATTAGTCTGCTAGAGGCCCCCAGTTTATGGATACCAGGACTCATTTTTGGCCCTTTAGTGAAATCACTGTGAAAATGGCCCTGTGTGGGCCAATGTGTCTTTGTTCAATGTTTTACAGATGCTCTTTCTCATCTAGATCTGCCAGGTCTTGGCACCATTGGCACAGACTTTTTTTTTTAAAGTTTATGCTCACACACCCAACCAAATGATCCCAGAGCATAATCTCTGTGTGAGAAGGGCTGTGTCTGGAGGAGTTTGCAGCCTCTGTCATACACTGTGCCAGAATGCCATCTCTTTCCCCTCCACCTCCTTCCTCCATCTAGTTGGTGCTGGAGTTGAGACTGGACCATCAGTCCAAACTCCTCATCCCTTCATGATAGTGTCCCCTTTGGGACCCTAGGGCTCCTCTTCCACCAACAGACCTCAGTAAAGACCCTTCTAACTTATTAGATAACTTCCCAATAAAATAGAACCTTCAAAAGGAAAAGCTGCCTGGGAAGCTTTTGTAAATTTGCCTGCCTGCGTTCTCAGTGAACAGATCTGCATCCCCAACATGTTTTAGTAAAGTGCAGTTTCACACACCACAGTAAGATCTGGTACTGCTTCCCTGGAGCCCTGGTGCCGGCCCACCTCACTCATGCCTAACCAAGAACACTACGAGCAGGCCACTCAAATGACTGCTCCTTGAGCTCCCAGAAAGTTCTCCAACCTGTCAAACTCCCCCACACTACTAGGGGACCATGAGAGTCTCTTGCTAAAAAATGCCAGCATCATTATGCATCCTGCTACCTTTTTTTTTTTTCGCTTTTGGACCCAACTCAGTACCTGGCACATAATAGGCATTTGGGGGAATACTTGGCCAGGCACAGTGGCTCACACCTGTAATCCCAGCACTTTGGGAGGCCGAGGCGGGCGGATGATGAGATCAGGAGATTGACACCATCCTGGCTAACATGGTGAAAGCCCGTCTCTACTAAAAAATAAAAAAAATAAAAAATAAAAAATTAGCCGGGCATGGTGGCAGGCACCTGCAGTCCCAGCTACTCAGGAGGGGGAGGCAGGAGAATGGTGTGAACCTGGGTGGCAGAGCTTGCAGTGAGCCTAGATCATGCCACGGCACTCCTGGGTGACAGAACAAGACTCCATCTCAATAAATAAATAAATAAATAAATAAATAAATAAATAAATAAAATAAAATAAAATAAAATAAAAAAATAGCAAAGACCCGACTGGATGGAGAATTCTGCCCACGGCTCACAGGGAAAAACAGGAGGGAGGAAGGAGCGTAGAGAGGCGGTGAGGGTTGGTGTGCCACAGGTAAATATAAGTGTTGGGAGTGGTTAATGTTGATTTCACAGATGAATTAAAACATTTGATAACCCTGTAAATAGACTCCTATGTGTTTATGTAAATGGCACACTTAGCTTGTAGTTATAAGGTGCTAAAATAACTGCATGTAAAGGAAAGACTCCATCAGTCAAATGGTTGTTTTGCCTATGTGAAAGTCAAACAAGCAACTGGACTGATGTTTTTCCTCCTCTGAATTGACCCTTTGTTAAATGACCCAACACTGTAGTGCAAACTGCCAAGTGAAGGCAGCGCTGGCTGTTTTACTGATTACAGCCTTCCTCGGTTCCTGTGTGAAAAACGAAGCAAGGTAAATTTGCTAAACCATGATGCTGGCTCAATAAACATTTGTTATTGATTGGGATTGTAATCATTGAGGTTTTCAGGTAAGTATTTATTCTTCCAGGGCATTATATAAGTGATTAAAGGGAGAAATGAGTAGAATAAATATGAACAGTAGGTTCCGTTTTTATCATTTTGTGATCTAACTTAAGGATAATCTTTTATTTTTATTGTAGTAAAGACAGGCACATTTATGTATCTGTAAATATGCACTACTTAAAGAGCCTGTGGTAGGCTGAACAATGGCCTCCCAAAGATGTCTAATCCCAGGCACTTGTGATATGCTACTAGATTGGTACAAAAGTAATTGTGGGTTTTGCAATGAAAAGTAATGGCAAAACCCACAACTACTTTTGCACCAACCTAATACTTTATATGGCAAAGGGATCTCTGCAGACATGATTAAATTAAGGATTTTTGAGACAAGGAGATTATCCTAGATTATCCAGGTGAACCCAGTGTAATCACAAAGGTCCTTTAAATGTGGAGGAGTGTGGAAGAAGGCCAATCAGGGAGAGACGGGAAGATGCAGCAACACTGCCAGCTCTGAAGATGGAAGAAGGGGCCATGAGCCAAGGAATGCAGGAAGCCTCCACAAGCTGGAAAAGGTAAAAACATGGATACTTCCCTAGGACCTCCAAAAGGAGGCAGCCCTGACAACACCTTGTATGATGGTTAATACTGGGTGTCAACTTGATTGGATTGAAGGATACAAAGTATTGATCATGGGTGTGTCTGTGAGGGTGTTGCCAAAGGAGATTAACATCTGAGTCAGTGGGCTGGGAAAGGCAGACCCACCCTTAATCTGGGTGGGTACAATCTAATGAGCCGCCAGCTCAGCTAGAATATAAGCAGGCAGGAAAATTTGAAAACACTGGCCTAGCCTCCCAGCCTACATCTTTCTCCCGTGCTGGACGCTTCCTGCCCTTGAACATCGGACTCCAAGTTCTTCAGTTTTGGAACTCAGACTGGCTCTCCTTGCTCCTCAGCCTGCAGAGAGCCTACTGTGGGACCTTGTGATCATGTGAGTTAATACTTAATAACCTCATATATATATTCCATTAGTTCTGTCCCTCTAGAGAACTCTGACTAATACACCTTGACTGTAGGACTTGTTTTGTGCTTCTGGCTTCCAGAACTGTAAGATAATGAATTTGTGCTTTTTGTGGCCATTGTGTTGGTAATTTTCTACAGTAACAATAGGAGACTTGTACAGATGCAAAGGCAACTCACATTTATGTCCTGCTCAAAGCAGGAGACTATCCTGGATTATCCGGGGACCCCAATGTAATCACAGGGTCCTTATAAGAGGGACGCAAGAGGGTCAGAGTCAGAGGAAATGTGACAACAGCAGCAGGGGGTAAAGTCAGAGAGAAAGATCTGAAGATCCCACTTTGCTGGCTTTGAAGATGGAGGAAAAGATGCAGGGAATGTCGGCAGCCTCTATAAACGGAAAAGGCAGGGAAATAATATTTTCCCTAGAAACTGCACAAGGAATACAACCTGTGGACACCTGGATTCTATGCTTTCTGACCTCCAGAACAGTAAGATAATACATTTTTATTGTTCTAAGCCACTTAGTTTGTGATAATTTGTTATAGCAACAATAGGAAACAGATCTATTAATTGTTGAGCAGAGAATTCTCTAAATTTGCTTGATAAATATATTCAAATATGAATATGGTTCATTTTAACATTAAAATATTGTTAAAAACCAACCCAAGCTTATTCCATTACAATCCTCTTACAAAAATATTGTTAATATTTGTATCTTTCTTAGTTTGGATAATTGGTGTGTGGCTGACGAAGAGCTCAGTAACATGTGGAAGCGGCAGCTCTGCTGTCCTTTTGGTGTTGACTTGATGTTGCATTATTCGTTGTCTTGTCTTTTCAAGTTGCTTGTCTATTTTGAGGTGGTTTATTTGGTTAAACTCAGGTACTATGATTCATAAATCTACCTAACCAGATACAGGAAAGGCACAAAACATCAGAGTATGCTGGCAAGGAGAGCAGGGGCGACTCTCAAACCTTCCTTTGGGACACTGCTGGAAGTCCCCTGGCCTGGGTGACAGGATGGGGACAGAGAATGACAGGGTAGTACAAATTTGTTATCCCTGCCATACAAAAGGCATTTTAAAAAATTCTGGCCTCTCAAAATTGACCTACAGCAATCTGGAGAGAAGAACTTGCTTCTGATGTAATATTTTAGAGTCGTCTCTAAAGAGCTTTTCCGTGTTTGAAAATTCTCGTATGGGAACATTTATCAGAACCAGTCCAAGGTGCTGTCAGAATCTCCATTTCAGCGCGCATGAAAAGGAAGAAATTGTGAACAGGTAAAAGCTGGTTAGGCAAATACTGTTTAAGTGCCTAGTAAGAGCATTGGAAAGTGGGGCTCCTTTCCATGGAGTGATGAAATCTAAGAAAGAGGTGCAAAATTTTATAAAACCAAATCACTGATTAGTAACTTCAGAGGGGTGGCCTTTGCAGAGGGGTTCTTTACCAAGTCTGAATGCACAAAGGACATGACTATCAGAGCACCTTTCAGCAAAGTGAGGACTTTGAGGAGGCTCAGAGACAGAATGTGAGATGTTGTTTGTATGAGGTTCCAGGCTTTTCCATGGGCTGCAGTCTTTGTTGCCTTCCTTTCCATGGTGTAGGTTCAATGTCCTACCCTCCAACTGAGCAATCTGTCAGGCCAACTTCCACAGCTCCCTTAGGACTCAGTTTACTTTTTCCTTCCATAGAGTCTACTCTGCAAACTTCAGCACCCAAAGAGAAGTCCCTCGTAGCTGCAAAGACAGCATTTGCATTTGCTCTATTATAATACATTTGTTAGATAGACATACCCATTACCTTACCCAGATGGTGACCTGCTGAAGGGGAAGGACTGCATCTTTTCAACCTTGCAATCTCTGTGCTTAGTATAAGACATAGCTCATTATAGGCAGTCACGAAATCTTGGTTGAATAAATCAACCATAAGCAGTCTTTTTATAGCAAAGGCTTCTCCCTGCCTCACCTCATCTCCTTCCTTTCCTCCTTCTTCTTCTTTGATTGTAGTCAGTATTCACTCACTGGACATCCTGGAACTTCAGTGATCACTGGTAGAGGAAGGGGCAACAAATTCAAATGGAGAGTTATTGCATGGGAACCTCTACCTTCTCTTTTCCTCCTGCCTCCCCTGCCCCAGGCAGGCAGAGAGCATCTTCACAAGACTCCTACATGCAGAGTCTCCAGCTATAGCTCTCGTTCACATCCATCCTCTTTGGCCAAATCCCAGAGTTCTGGGATTCTTCTGGATTCACTCTCTAAAAATACCTAAGTCCTCATGCTAGTTTCCTAGGAATGTTGTAAGAAATTACCAAAAGCTGGGTGGCTTAAAACAACATATCTTTATTCTTTCCTGCCAGAAGTCTGAAATCAAGGTGTCATCAGGGCCATGCTCTCTCTGAAGGGTCTAGGGGAGAAACTGTTCCCTGGCTTTCTTTTGGCTTCTAGGATTGCCAGCAATCCTCAGTGTTCCTTGGCTTGCAGCTGCATCGCTTCCCTGTCTGCCTCCATCTTCACATGACTTTCTCCCTGAGTGTCTCTGTGCTTCTGTCTCTTCTCTTCTTGTAAGGACACTAGTCATATTGCATGAAAGGCCCTCCTTACGCCAGTATGATGTCTTCTTAATTTACATCTTAAAAATATCTGCAAAGACCCTATTTCCAAATAAGGTCACATTCATAGGTTCCAAGGGTTAAGATGCAACATACCTTTTTGGGGAACACAGTTCAACCCAAAACAGCCCCTTTGTCTAGGGATTTGTCTTTGTCCTCAGCTTGCTCAGCTGGGGACGGCCTTTGAGATGTTACCTGCCCCCTGTGACTGTACCAGTCAGCCTTGGGTCAGACAAACTCAGGGAAAGGGAAGCCTATGATAGGAATACACATCTAAAAAAATAAGTCATTAACATCCCAGGACAGGAGCCTAGCAGGGTCTGTCCTCGTGCATGCTGGAGCTGGAAGGAAATTACTGATTTCAGGAGGTCCTGGGGACTTCAGCAGTCATAGTTGTGGAAATACATTCTTATGCTCTTCCCTTAACCTGAATTCATTGATTTCAGTTCTGCTCCCGGTCTCCCCTCCCCGGCTCCAACTGCAGCTTGTTCTGGACTTGGCTTTTCCAGGCCCGATTCTGCCTCATGACCCTTCAGCTTTATGGTCCCCCATGAACTGACCCATTCTCGTCATGTTACTTAATTGGCATGCTGTTATGGACTGAATGTGTCCCTCCAAAATTCGTATACTGAAGCCCTAACCCCCAATATGATGGCATTTGGAAGTGGAGTCTTTAGGTTTAGATGAGGTAATGAAGGGCAGGCCCTAAGAAGGGTTTGATTAGAGCTCTTATAAGAAGAGTTAGAGAGATCGAAGCACGTACTCTTGTTCTTTCTTCCTTCCTCTCTTTCTCTAGACCATACTGGGACGTGGCAGGAAGGTGGCCATCCATCTGCAAGCCAGGAGGAATGCCCTCATGAAGAATTGAATCTGTTGGCACTTTGATGTCAGACTTCAGGCCTCTAGATGATGGGAAAACAAGTATCTGTTGTTTAAACCGCCCAGAGCCTGGCATTTCATTACAGTAGCCGGGCTGACTAAGACACATGGCTGTGGAGAGATTTGGAGTGGCTTGGGTCCCCTGTCCGAGGCAGGCTCCAGGCCAGGCCTTGTGAGGGTCAGGCCGGGGATGCTGGTTCTGTGGTTTCTCCTGGTTCAGGGTTGGACATAAATGTGTGTTTGTGTCCAGGAGTGGTGATCTAACCCCAAGTCCCCCATCTGTAATGGTGGCGTTTGAAACTTGACTCCTGGCCACTGAGACTTCTTGAGGCTTCTCCAAACAGAGCAAACAGACTGTCCTTCGTTCTTCTAGGATGAAGGGCTCACCAGATTGGGAACAGGAAACTTAGAGAAATTCTCAACATCCTTACAGGCAACTCTTGCAATTGTATATGGCACTGCGTGCTGGTTGAGAGAGGCTTGTAGTGTTTGTTCTCAGGACACTCACTGTAGCACTGTCCCCACATATGAAACCAGGAGAGCGGGGATTTAAGCTTGTTTGTTTGCTTTTAAGCTGCTGAGGCACACATTGTTTCATAATGAGTAGAGGCCGCCAACATATGGCTCATGGATTTCCTTTGCTGAACCCATTCCAACTCAGAGATGTAAGAGGCCTCGTCAAGTGTAAAGAAACCCATTGCCGCATATAACTGAAGCTTTAAGTACCACTCAGGCCTGGTTTCAACTCTGGCAATAAAATAAAAATCTTTCTCACTTTTTCACAGATTGGGTCTCCCTGGTATATTTCAAATTAGCACAGTTAGCTGAACCCTCTAATGTTTCTGGATATGAAATGGATAGGGGTACTTCAGCCTCAGCAGCTCAATAGCCTCCTGCTTGCCATCACTGGATCACAGCTATGGAAGTGTTTCAGTTTCCCCGGCTGCACGAGAAAGCGTGATAACTACTGGATGTGGGAATATAAGTCCCACCTATTTGAGAGGTAAAACTGATGAAGACATAACATACAGGTCTGTATGTTTTCCGAAGTCGTTGATAGGAAAGAACTTGTTTACTCAAATCTTCTAATCTGCCCATTTTAAAGAAAGCTGTGTGCAGCACAGTTGACATGTCTTCCAGGTTCCAAAACCAACAGAACTGAGAGTTTCGGGTTACCAGAGAGAAGTCAAACATCCAGCATTTAATGAAAGTGTGTGTGGACTCAGAAAATGGTAAAGGGTGAAAGGGCAAAAACAAGACCTCATGGTAATGACATCACCTCCTAGGGAGACTGCTGGGTTTTCCCAGGGACACGAAAAAGTAGTAAAGTAATAGTGCAGTCGTGTTGGGGAGATAAGATGTAACTCAGGGGAAAACCAAACAGCAGTAAAGTGTTTGAGTGACATTTTAATAGAGAGCAATGGAAGAGCTATTTCATGGGGATCCTGGGCTAATTGCCAAGGCCATCCCATCAGCAGTAATTGCTCTGCATTGGAAGGGGATAGCCATTACTTCAGGCTGTGAGGGTCAGTGTATGTAGGGCTTGACCAAGGGGGTGAGTTGGAGGTTGACGCAGGCAGGGGAGGGGTCTTTCCTGGCAGGTTAAATGGTGTGGGCAGAGGGCACAGAAGGGAAATGAATGTGTTCAGGAGAAGCAGAAATTATATGGTAAAGTTCGGAAAAGCTCAGGCACTTGGGCTTCATATTTTACAAATACTCTGAGAGAAATAGGAGGAAAAAAATCAATTCTAAAAGTCTGAATTGTGTAATAACTGCTGACAATTTTGGCTCTTTTACTGCAGACATGTTTAAATGCATGTTTTATTGTAAAACTTAAAATATTGTGTATATATGCTGAAATAAAACTATTAAAAACATCAGAATTTCAAAGGCCAATTCTTGTACCATTTCTCTGATAGGTCTTTTTGTATCAGGTCTTTAAAAAAAAAAAAAAACCACAGAAGAAAATTTTGCCTTGTCCAAAGTGGTTTGAAATATCTCACATGGGAAGGTTTCTCAATGAGAAAACAATTATGTAATTACACTCATGTTTGTCTCATTTCTGTACACTTCAACTTACTAGAATTAAAGCTTCTTGCTGAAGGAACTTCCCAGAAACCTCCACAATTTTAAAACAGAACTTTGGAGTGGTACCTTCAGTTGGGAAAGCTGATGGCTTTAGACGTAGGGCTTTGTGTTGGTTTGTGAAGTGTCAATGGGAGGGGAGCTTGACTGCATTTTAGTCACCCATGTATAACTGGGTTCTAGTAGACAGACCTCCTACAAGTCCACAATCTACGGAACCTGCTCGTCACCCATACCCTAAGTCACTGTTCTTCCCTCAGGTGACTTTGCAAGTGGTTCACACACAGCTTGCCAGCACATGAAGGGAGGAATACAAATGGCCCCTCTGGGTGACTGCAACTGCCCTCTCGGCAGTCCCCCAGCACTTCTGACCATGCTGGAGTGACACAGAGATGACACAGTGGTGTTCAGCTATATTCAGAAAGCATTTAGGCAATTTTCCCAAAAGCTGAGCCTGGTCAGCTTCAGAACTCTGCCCTCGTCCTGCCCTTTTAGGAGGGCACAGATCACTGGTTTTTACAAAGCCCATTGACATGTAAGCCCACACCCAGAAGTTCATATCTGACTGCTGAATGTGCCCCATTGTGACTTTGTATATGTCTTTGCTGCCAGTGGCTATTCTGTAAAAGGCCTGTTTGTATAAGCTGGTGGAAAGGGTTTAAGTGTGACAGAGTTGCTGGGTTCTGGGGAAGCGAGGATGGAAAAGCAACGTTTTCTAGGGCCCAACCAGAAGAGCCTGGAGACTTGACAATCAGGTGTTTGTGGAGAAGATAGGAAGAGGTGAGCAGGCATAGCAAGAGACAGACAACGGAGAAGGGAGGGCTGACAGATGGAAGTGTGCGTTCCTGGAGGCCCCACATTTGGAGATGGGGGTGAAGAGGGAGGGGAGGAGGACAGGAGTCAGGCGGAGAGACCCACTCAGGTGCTTCTATGGAGCTGGGGTCATTCACGTGCACGTGCCTTTCTAGAGTCTCCCCTTCCTCTCCCATAGGACCCCAGTGCCTTGTGCTTCAGTGTGTGAACCATGGCTTTTTTTTCTGTATTCTGATGCTTTGACATCCAGAGCCTTGAGTCCCTGGAGAGACTGCCCCTTTCAGGGTTAGCCAATTCTTAGAGCTAGTAAACAACTTGCCCAAGGGCACAATTTTCTTACTTTTTTTTTTTTTTTTTTTTTTATTATACTTTAAGTTCTAGGTACATGTGCATCAGAGAAATGCAAATCAAAACCACAATGAGATACCATCTCACACCAGTTAGAATGACTATCATTAAAAAGTCAGGAAACAACAGGTGCTGGAGAGGATGTGGAGAAATAGGAACACCTTTACACTGTTGGTGGGACTGTAAACTAGTTCAACCATTGGGGAAGACAGTGTGGCAATTCCTCAAGGATCTAGAACTAGAAATAGCATTTGACCCAGTCGCCCCATACTGGGTATATACCCAAAGGATTATAAATCATGCTGCTGTAAAGACACATGCACATGTATGTTTATTGTGGCACTATTCACTATTTTCAAATACAAACCAACCAACCTAGAGTCCACACTCCAACCACCTTCTCTGCTGGGCTCTCATACTCTGAGTCACTACCCATCTGCCCTAATCCCCCCAGGTCCAGGTACTAGACAACTTTTCCCAGAGCCCACTGAAATAATTCAAGCCATCCGATCCTAACTAGCTTACCCCGTCTTGCCTGTTCCTTCCTACAGAAACCACAGTCGAGACTCTTGCCTGTAGTTTCTCTGCTCCCTCTGCCTCCTGATGGTCCCTGGTTCATCCCCGTGTGGCCCTCATGGTGCTGTGTCCCCTCCTTTGGGGAACTGTGAGTAACAAACTATCTTTTTAACGGCTATTGTCTCTCTATCTGTTGGCCTCACCATGCCTAAAGAGTAACAAAGCCTGTTAAAACATTCAGTTCCAGAAAAATCTCATGAGCCAGTGCCCTGCCCCAGTCATGTCCTCATACTCCTAGGTCACCCCTCTGACTGTTCTCCTCTCTCTCTTCATATTAGAGATATTGTCTGGGTGATAAGTAAGTCATTAGACAAAGTAAAAGTAAAACCTTAGTTACCAGGTCACAAAAGAGCCCAATATTGTCTTAAAATTATGTATTTAAGGCTACAGTGAAAGCTGAAGAATTGATTTTCTTAGATGTCCAATATTTGGCTTGGGAGCAGAAAGGAGGTGAAATTAACAAGGAGATTGGAGATCCATTGACCTGGAGAGATCCAGGCCACAAACGGGCTGGGCTTGGGTGGCCATCCTGAGAGAGGCAAGGACAAGAAAAGTCTAAGATTTATTGAATGATTACTGTGTGACAGGACTGTTCCAAGGACTTTACAATGTATTTTATCCTCCAACAAAACTTTGAGGAAAGTACTGTTATTCTCATTTTAAATCTAGGAATGGGGCTGGGCACGGTGGCTCAAGCCTGTAATCCCAGCACTTTGGGAGGCTGAGGTAGGTGGATCACGAGGTCAGGAATTCGACACCAGCCCGACCAACATGGTGAAGCCCCGTCTCCACTAAAAATACAAAAATTAGCTGGGTGTGATGGTTTGCACATGTAATCCCAGCTACTCAGGAGGTTGAGGCAGAAGAATCACTTGAACCTGGGAGGCAAAGGTTGCAGTGAGTCAAGATCATGCCATTGCACTCCAGCCTGGGTGACAGAGTGAGACTAGGTCTCAAAAAAAAAAAAAAAAATATATATATATATATATATACACACACACACACACACACACATATATACACACACACATATATATACATGTGTATATACACACACACACACACACACACACACACACACATATATGGAGACTGAGGCATAGAGATGTTGAGTAACTTGCCTAAGCTCACATAGCTAGCTAAGTGGCAGAGATAATCTTGAAATCCAAGCAGTGTGACTTCAGGGCCTGTGCTCAACCACTACCCTATCTAGTATGGTAGAAATAGCCAGACAGACCCATACAGACACTTTGGTTCTACCAATTTTCAGTTGTGTGAATTTGGGTTAGTAACCTGACCATTTATGATATAAGGGTCTACCTGTAATATAAGGGTGATAATACTTACCCATTTTCTCCATCTGTAAGTATGACAATACTTATCCAATAGGATTATTTTGAGGATTAGGTAAGATAATTACGAAAACTGAGCACCATGTCTGCTGCATAAGTGAGTGGTAGATAAATACCAGTGTCCCTTTTTATTCCTAAGCAAGACATAGTTGGCCATTGTATTATTACTGTACACTGGTGAACCCATAGCTGCCCATACCTGGATTATTCTACATGGGCAGAGTCAAAAAACTGGAAAATGTGTTATTAGAAAAATTTTACTTCTAAGGTGGGGTGCAGGCAGGCAAGGATGACATTCAGCCAGTATGCTCTGTATGCTCACGTCAGTTGTTAAAATATGGAAATAGGTCCACGTGGGTTGGTAATTTAATGTTGTCCTCAGCCTTTTCCAGGGACCCCTGTCACTCCAAGCATCCAGTTTTCTCTGCAGGCACACCTGGCCCAGGCCAAGCCTCCAGGATGCAGCTTGCAGAGCCCTGGCTGGTGCCCATCCTGGTCCATCGGTGCCTGTGCTGTCCTGGTTGTTAAATGCTCAGATCACCACTGCAGGCAACAGCAGCAGAAGAGCTACATTGCAGCCCTCAGGCCTTGCTGAAGACCCCAGATCCTTGGGTGTAGGCCAGCAAAAGCAAGAAGCATATGCTGGGCAGTCTGCCATCCTTTTACTTGCTTAGGGATCAAAGAGAGAAAGCAAGCAAGCTAGGTTTTCCTGCTTCCTTTCTTCCCTTCTCCTCATCCTCACCTTCAAAAAGTGACCTCTTCAGAGGCAGACTAACATTTCTAGACCCTTAGCAAAAATGAAAATGTCTATGTTTATGAAATTAATATTCCAAAGTGGATCTACGCCACATTAATTTGACCTGAGAGATAAAAATCACCTCTTGGGCTCAAGTCAAATTGCATGTGGGCTCTGAACCATAAATGTCTTGCAATTACAAGGGCCACTTCTTGAAAACACGCTACCACAAAGTCCATCTGCACTGGGACTCCCCCCTGCCCACCCACCCATTCCCATTTACTATCAGTCTGGATACAATTGGCTTTGATTGTATCTTTTGAAAACATAACTGTAGTTTCCTGTGAGCTGAGCCATACAGCCAGGAGGCATCTTAACAATCACATTTGAGCTGTCACAGTGGAGCATGGTTAGGTTACTTTGGAGTTTGAGCCAAGACTTTATCCACTTTGCTACAGGCATTTGGGAGAAGACTTCTGAGATTTGGCAAACTAAGCTAAGGATTGTTTATGAACCATATTTATCACACCACTTTCAGAGAGAAACACCTGAATCATATTTCCTTTTATATGTAAAAACTGGACAGCTAGCCAAGTAATTCTTCAAGCATAATCTTGGGCTGCTTTCTCTAAAATCCTATAATGTATCCCACTTTACAGATGAAGAAAATGACATTTAGAGACATTGATTTCCTTGCTCAGTGATGGAGTGTAAATAAAATCTTTCTGTGTAATATTCTGCCCTTAAATTGCTTAGAACTGAGGAACAAAGATCAATCAGATAATATTTCCTAGGAAGTAAAAATCCTTTAAATTTATTTTGACTTTGTTTTTAAAGAGAAGTTTGATTAACTCATATCCACCTTCTTAATACATTGAAAATCTAAGAAATGAGGATGGTAAGTTTGTATGTGAAGGCTTTTTATTTTCCTATATTGCAAGAACTAGGAAGGGGCTTAGCGATTAGCTAGTCCAATTTTCCCCAAAGTATATGTCTTAAGGTGTTGGTAGATGTTATGCATTAAAAGAATTTCATGATCAGATAAAGTTCAGAACAGTCACTTATACAATTAAACAGGTGTGTTTACTGTAGGACTATCAGCAACTTCTTTCTCTTCTTTTTTTTTCTTTCTTTCTTTCTTTTTTTCTTTCTTTCGTGTTTCTGTCTCTCTCACTCTCTCTCTGTCTTTTTTTTCTTTTTCCTTGACCGAGTTTTGCTCTGTTGCTCAGGCCTGAGTGAAGTGGTAAGATCTTGGCTCATTGCAACCTCTGTCCCCTGGGTTCAAGTGATTCTCCTGCCTGAGCCTCCCGGGTAGCTGGGATTATAGGCGCCCACCACCACACCTGGCTAATTTTTGTATTTTTAGTAGTGACGGGGTTTCGCCATGTTGGCCAGGCTGGTCTTGAACTCCTGACCTCAGGTGATCCGCCTGCCTCGGCCTCCCAAAGTGTTGGGATTACAGGCGTGAGCCACCACGCTCTGCCTAACAGACTGACATGTTTGGGACTAGGAATATGCTGCTAAATGCTTAACAACCAGTTCTCTAGAGAAAAAACCCTGCTTTTGCAGTAGCTGCTGGTTTCTGTGGTGTAAATATTCCCACTACAGCCAATACCCAGCTACCAACATATCGATAATTGTGAAGTTGGGGAGAGATACATAGCAGCACACATTGCCCAGCACTTCTACGAGACAGTGCAATAGACATAAATAAGAGCACACTTAACAGTAAAAAGTGGTAAATTAATTTAGGAAGTATTGTGTTCGGTAATCATTGCCTTTTAAATAGAGTTTATTTAATTGGAAGTTTATGCAGTTGAACTTTTAATAATGACTTTGTTTAACAATTGGCTCACAGACTTCCTAGACATTTAACAATTGACTTTTGCAAGCTGGAGCAAGTCGGTTCCAGCACACCACTGCTTATGGTCCCCAAAAGGATTGGGTGGGTGGGAGTAGATCATGTGGTGCTCCACAAAATTATTTCACCCAAGACCCTTCCTTCAGGTAGTATTTTATAGGATTTGTGTTCTGTAGAGAACACTTCAGAAAGTGCTGATCTTGTCCAACTTTGTCAATTTTTTCCCCCCTAATTTTTCTTCATTTTCAAAGCTCCCATGGTTTCCTGACTACTCACTGGGAGCTTAACATACCACACTTCCATGGAATTCAATTCAATAAATATTTATTGGGCTCCTGTTATGCACAAAACATTATGTGAGTACTCCAGAGAATTCTACATTACTAAGACTTAGTTCCTGTCCTTGGGGGGCAAACTGTAGGACACAGACACAAAGAACCACAGTGGGAAGCAGCATACGCCGAGTGCCCCTAGAGCGGTACAAGCCATAACTTTGAGAGGTTGAGGAAAACGAAATCACATCCAGCTGGAGATGTTACGATGGGAGACACTCAAGTCCAAAGGGGGCCTGAGATTTAGCAGTGCCTCTTGCCTGGGACTGGAAGAGGCACAGGTAGACAGAGGAGCCGACGTGTGGTCCGCTTGTTCAAAGTCTGTGTACTCACTCATTTACCGCTTCATTCAGCAGGCAACGATTGGGAGGTTCTGGGGCGAGGCCAGTAAAACCTACCTTTTTAAAACTTTGCATGTTTTCATTACCAGCTACGCTGAGCATCTGTTCACATACTAGTTAGCTATTTGGGTTTTCTCTTCTGATGAATTGCTTGTTTGGATCTTTTGTCCGTGTTTGACAGGCTTTCCTTTTTCCTCCGTTGTCAGTTTGCAGGGGTTTCTTGTATATTCTTATGTGTAAGTTGTAGATATTTAAAATGTTTTCTCCCAGTCTATCACCCACGTGTTTAATTTGTCTCTATTGTCTTCCGGCGGCAATGTAGTACAGTGGTTAAACCACTTTTTTCAGCTCCTAAATTACTGATGTGACCTTGGACAAGCTATTTAACCAACTTGTGCCCAACTCCTCACCTCTACGATACAGTAATGACAGCTTCTACTTCTTATGGGCGTTAGGAAGATTAGGTTAATCAATACACCTTAACTTTGCTTAGTAAATATTAAGCTTTATTTGTTGACCCCAAATCTTTAATTTTGATTTCGTTGAATCCGTCAGTTTTTACTTTTCTGGTTTATGTTTTTGGGGGATTTTTCAAAAAATCCCCCAACATTTTCTTCTATTAATTTTGTATTTTTATTTTTGCGTTTCTTTATTTATTTTTTGTCTTGAGACAAGGTCTTGCTCTGTCACTCAGGCTAGAGTGCAGTGGTGTGATCATGGTTCACTGCAGCCTCAAACTCTGGGCTCAAGCAATCCTCCCACCTCAGCCTCCTGCGTAGCTGGGATTACAAGGCACACGACACCACGCCCCTAATAATTTTTAAATTTTTTGTAGAGATAGGATCTTACTATGTTGCTCAGGTTGGTCTCAAACTCCGGGGCATAAGTGATCTTCCTGCCTCAGTCTCCCAAAATGCTGGGATTACAGGCATGAGCCACTGTGCTCAGACCATTTATCCTTTAATGGTGTGAGGTAAGCCTCTAAATTTATTATTTTTCATGTAATAAGCCAATGCCTTTTCTAAATAATTCCTCTTTTTGCAAGCAATATATCTTATGGTTTCTTTTACTTTTAAATTCTATTTTCTCCAATGTTAGCATTAGATTAAATATACTACATGTTAATATTAAAACTGCTGTCTCATCTTTCTTTGATCCATATTTGACTAGTTTATTCTTTTTCCATCACTTCAAACTTTCTATATTTTTAAAAAACATGTATCTTGGAAGTAATATTAATAAGTAATATTAATTATGAATAAGCTATTACTAATACTAATAATCAATTATAAATGCTAAAAGTCTCTGCCTTTTGATCTGTTTTAACTCTTTGACATTTTAATAATTACATTATGTATAACATGATATATAATGGTATATAATAATCATATTAGAATGTATAATAAATATTTCTGCCATCTGATTTCATGTTTTCCATTTACCATGGCTTCTTTTAGTTTATTCTTTCCTACTTTCCACTAGCCATATCAAATTTTCTTTTGCTTGTTTGTAAGTTGTACCTTCTAGATTAACTTCATGAGATTATCTCAGTGTTATCTATTAAACAAGTATTATAAAATTCCCCTCTGAAACTTTATTAAAGTAAAATATTAAATTGGCTTTAATGAAAGTAAAACTTTGTTCAATTTCTCTCACAAATATATGCAAATTAAAACCACAATCAAATATAATTTTTTAACCTCAAAAATTGATAACATTGAAAAGTTTGACAATACCCAGGGACGGGGAAGGTGCCTGGAAAGAGCCGCTCTTGGTGGGGCATGAAATGGTGCAAACATTTTGGAGGTAATTTGACAAATATCTGTTAGAATTTAAAATGCACACACTCTTTGATCCATCATTTCTACCTCCGGGAATGCATCCAATGGATAAGGACTTTTATTGTAACATTTTTTGTTGTAGTAAAAATCCATACTCTTTTCAATCTTCTGTACTATTTGAATTTCTTACTATGAACATGTATCACTTTTATCATTAAAAACATACTATATAAAAATTACACATATGATTTATATAGTGCCTTTGTATATATATTTATAATTTTTATATGGTACATATATAGGTGTTTATATATACTTGGAAAGGAAAGAAATGTAAAGATCTCACAAAGCCAAAGATGTCAAAAATCTGGGAACCTCTAACCTAATGTATCACTTTAATCATTTTCTAAATAATATTGTATCTCAACGAAATAAAAATGGGGTTTTCTCTACTCTTATATCATCCTTCATCTGATTTTCAAAAAATTCAATGTATAGTTTTTCTCATTTATTTCTACAAGTGGATTAGCTAAGCTAGGAAGAAGTTAAAATAGCTTGACTAACTTCCCACAGTGAGTTAATGCAGCTTTAGGCAGAGCTCTGAGCTCTGGCTACCACCACCTCCGGGAGGTGCACTCATCTAAGAGAAACATCACCAACGTAACAGTGACTTTCATTTGTCAGTCATTGCTCAGTGCTTTGTATATCTGTACAAGGAGGAATAAAGTCTATCAGGAATTTACCAATAAATTTCATTTATTTTTAATTTAATAGACTGTCTCAGTCCATTTTTGTGTGGCTACAACAAAGTACCTGAGACTGGGTAATTGATAAATAACAGAAGTTTATTTTTCATGGTTCTGGAGGCTGAGAGTCCAAGATCAAGAAGCCAGTAGAACTGGTGTTTGGTGAGGGCTGCTGTCTGCTTTCAAGATGGCGCCTTGTTGCGACTTCCACCCTAGAGGAGTAAAGCAATGTCCTTACGTGGAGGAAGAGATAGGAAGGCAAGAGGGTGCTCCCTTCATTCCTGAGCCCTTTTATAAGGTGCTAATGCCATAAATGACTTAATCACCTCCCAAAGGCCACACCTCTTAATATCAGCACAATGGGGATTAAGTGTGAACATGGATTTTGGTGGGGAAATGAAGATTCAAACTATAGTGTGGACCATTCAAACTGGCCAGTCATCTACATGGCTTGGTAATCAATGAAACTTGACAATTTTACTGGCTTTCTATTAGAAAGAATTGCATAATTTCCATGAAATTTTAATTTTGCATTGCATTCTTGAAACAGCCCTAGAAGCCTCAGAATGAAAGTAATGGGAAGCATGGGTTTGGAATAGACAGACCTGTTGAAGCCATGTTCCTGAGGTCTGGAAGCAAGGATTTGGTGATGGAATTTGCAGACTCAAGAGGGCTTCAGAACAGGGAGTCTAGGCAGCCCCCACTTCCAGCTTTGATTTATGTTCTGTTCAAACGAAACATCTTGCTTCCCGAATGACACTTTGGCTTAATTTCACCAGAGTAGCAATTCTTAATTCAAAGCCGTCAAGAAGAATTTGCTCAGTGGTCAAACAGCATTTTTCTACTTGGAAACCATGAAGGTCCACTGTTGCACAATATTCTTGAGCAAACAAGGTAAAGGTGTCTACAGGAAAGAGGAAGACCAGTAAATGTACCAGACTAGGCTGGGGTCAGAAAAATTCAATCACTTTACAACTGCCATTCCAGTCTAGTCCCAAGGTGGCAGATTTAATTTTGGTTAATTCTCAACTTTTCAGGAATATATTATTCACTACTTCCTCTATGCTTCCAAAGCATTTAGTCCATATTTTCATTAATGTATTAGCCACATTCTGTCTTGTTAATAATTTATTCACCTATTTCCACAAATAGACTTTAAGCCCTTCAGGGTAGAGACTGTGTCTTCATCTTCATATTTTTCAAAGCCAAATGGAATGCCTGGCACATATTAGGTACTATATATTGCTTAACAAATAAAAGTATAAACCAGTGACTGAAGTCTACTTATATTCTGATCATGCAGTTACAAGATACTTTAAAAGAATAAATGTAACATTCACCAATACAAAGATTCAAAACAGGTGTGTGATACAGTATTAGAAGACAAGATAAAGCAAGGGGCTCTTTTTTGGCTTGAAAAGAAAAATCTAATTTAAATCAAATCTAAATCATTATCTTTAGATTTGAACAAATTAAGTGCAATTTTTATTCTGATTATTCATTACCTGAACTCCTGACCACCTGGGTGACTGGAATGTCAAAGGTTACAGGTCAATTTAAATCCTTTTTGTTCACAAAACTTTCCTTTATGAGGAAATCATTTGAATCACTACCCACCTTGAATCATTAACCCTAATAATTTGTTGACTAAATGTAAATTTTTTTTTTTTTTTTGAGTCTGGATCTTGCTTTCTCAGCCAGGCTGGAGTATAATAGCACCAACACAACTCACTGCAGCCTCAACTTCCTGGGCTGAAGCGATCCTCCCACCTCAGCCTCCGAAGTAGCTGGGACTTCAGGTGCACACCATCACACCTGGCCACTACTTTAATTTTTCATAGAGACAGGGTCTCACTATGTTGCCTAGGCTGGTTTTGAACTTCTGAGCTCAAGTGATCCTGCCACCCTGGCCTCCCAAAGTGCTGGGATTACAACCATGAGCCACCACACCCAGCCTGAATGTACATTTCTTATTTCAAATTACTTTAATGAACAAAATAATGCCAATTATAATATATCCCTAAATTTCAGCTACTCCCACTACTTATCTATATAACGGCAACTTAGAAGGAGAATTTATATACTCATAGCATATTCACAGGCCTCTGTGTTGAAAGGAACTTGTATTTCAAGTGAGAGGAAAAATATCTTTTTTCAAGCCAGTAGGGAGGAATTAATTTAAATTAATGGGATTTTAGGAATGGATCTTTAGACAATTGGTTGTAATTGGTCAAAATTTTTAGAGTTGGTCAAAATTTTTAGAGTTGGAAGTAATTAGATCATAACTTTTAACAGAGAAAACCTCCGGGCTAGATGAGTAGTGCTCCTTACTCTGAGATTCAGTATCAGCATTTGCACTGCTTACTCATCAAGGAGATTTGAGGATGGGAGCAAGCACAGAAGACAGTAAGAGACACCTGCCACACAGCATCTCACAAAAGATCAAAGTTAGGACTCAGGAGAAATAGATGAAATCAAGATCATGATCAATAAGGTCAGGTACTTTGGTTTCTTAGATGTAATGATGGCATTTATGAGAAAAGACTAATATGCACCTAAAGGAGAGAAGAGTGGGGCCTGGGAAATGATGCAGAGAAAAGGGTACCTGGTTCTAGGGATCAGCGGACTGTCCCTCATCCTCAAAGTTAGGGTTGGTTTGAAAAATAAGAGAAGCACTTTGAGTGGTAATCCTTGAATTCCCAGGGGAGACCAAGGACTCTACCCAACATGAGAGGAAGCTTTGTGATATAACTGGCACTTTGACATTCCCACTACGAGGCAATTCTGTTTTGTTAAGAGCTGGTCATTTTCTGGACGGGAACATCAAGCTGCCTGTCTTTCTAGATTTTGCCTGCCAAAGGACTGCCATCTCATGAGCAAGAACATTTCTCCTACACTGAGACTCTGCTAAGCTTAGGGCTCTCCAGGTATCTAGATGGGTGGAAGGGGAGAGATGAGCTTCTGGAACTGTTCCTAGCTAGCGAGACAGAGCAGGGGCCCCTCTTGAGGACGGGGAGCCACCACACCCCCCAACAAGAATGGAATTAAAGGAAAATCTTGAGTTCCTTCAAAGGAAGTTGCAGGCACCTAGCTAGCCCTGAGAAGAAAATGAGCAACTTGATAAGCAAGAAGGTAATAGTAGCTTAAACAGTATCCAAGGAAGTTAGAATCACGAAATGTTAGGCTCCTCTCCGAAACTAAAGATAACATCTTAACCTATGTCCCTTAGTTGTTTTTCAGAATCCTAGAACCCCCCACCCCCACCCAAATGAATCTCTTCCAGATAGGGGGGAATCAAAGACCAAACTCTTTGTTCTAATTTTCTTCCTGAGGGGCCTGGAGGAGGTCACGTTCCTGGCCCTGAACATTCTACTAATTCCAAATTTTTAGATGACGCTTTGCCTTCTTAACTAATTGGAAATCAGAAAATCTTTGAATCCACTTATAATCTATGGGCTCTTGCTTGGAGACGTCCCACCTTTTGAGGTCAAGCCAATGTATAGCATCCATGTATTGATTTATGACTTTGCCTGCAACCTCTGCCCTCTGTCTTAAAAAGCCTTTACCTATAAACCACCTGGAGGCTTGACTCTTAAGCAATAGCTGCCAATTGTCCTTGCTTAGCACCCTGCAAATAAACGCCTTCCTTTCTCCTGCTGTAAACCTCAGTGTGGATATCTCGTCTTACTGCGCCGGGCAGGTGGAGTCCAGTTTGGTTTGATAACATTAGGGGCTGGGAGAGTATGCATTCCTGTTAGAGTCACAGTAAGACCCCAGTGCTTGAGGTAACTTGGATGAGTTCCTTGCAGCTGAAGGAGTTGAACAAGAGTGTGTGTCTTTGCATGGCACCATTCCTGATGTCCAAATTATATTTGTCGATGGAAACTGAATTAAGTTTAACTGACTTCCTGCCTTTTCCTCAAGGATGGAATCTGTGAGAGAATTGTTGCGGCTGCTACTGATGATGATCAAGATATTTAAATTGAACTGCATTTTAAGGTTTTAGTCCTTTATTTCATAAGAACCACTGTGAGGTAAATAGGTAGCTACAATGGCACATTCCAGCTAAGGTAGCCTCCCAAATTCCCAGAGGTTATCTAGGCATGCAAATTAAATTTAGCTGAATGCAAATGCACTTCCCTGCTTTGTTTCAATGTCCTGCAAAAGAAAAAAAAACAAAAAAAAAAAAAAAAAAAAAAAAAGAGAAAGACAAAGAAAAGGCCTTTAAAACATTTTCCATCTTTCTTGCTTTTCCATATCTTTCTGACTGGGGTAGTTCAAATTAGCATAACTCTAAGATACTATTTTAGATCACTTTTTCAAGTCAGTGCTCTTAAGACTGATACTGTCAAAGAGCAAAGGCTAAATCTGATATATATATATGATGCTGCAGCCCCTGTAACAGAGCCTGGAACTCACTTAATGTTTTTTTTTTTTGTTTGTTTGTTTGTTTTTTAGTGTGCCTGATCTTACAGATCCAAATGCCCAGTTCAGAGTTGTTGGATTGGAAGACTGTACACTTATTCCAACGATTCTACCGTTAATCTAATCCCCTTTGGAATTCTCTTATTGGAATTCCTATCTTAGACCAAGGCATGTGGTTTGAAAGATTTATTGGTGGCAAACTTTGGTTTTGTGAGAGAATCTGCTATGTAGAAAATGCAAAAGGCATCTGGTGCCCAGTCTGGTAAATAAGTTGAGTAATCTAACTTTTTAATCTCATTCATATGTGATTAGAAATGAATGAGACTAATTTTCTGATGTGTTTCTCCATAAACTATATCTGAAAGCAATTCCAAAACAGAAAGTTCACAGATGTTTGGAAGAATGGTGGTACCACTGGATTACGTGTATATCTATGTGGACAATCACCTTAAATGGAATTGCATTCCTATTATGCATATTTTTAAAAAAAAACTTACAAAGTTTTGAGACTAAAAAACAAAATTCCAAGCAGTCCTTATTCCATATTCATGGGCACTGCCTGGAGTGGGCCCGACTGTTGTGATGAGTTTGAGTTTCTGGCCATTCTTGCTGGTCCTTCAAGGTGGCAGAAAGGATGGTGCTGGTACCTTGGCTTCTTGAGCCAATTATGTTTTTACTGGAATTGGAGTAACAAGTTTCTGTGCTACCTATTAACTTCCTACATGCTGAGATGAGAATAGCTTGAAGTTGTGGAAAAATGCTGATATACTTAAAATAAAGAACCAAAATAGCCATATAAACAAACCTCAGGGAATTTTAACCAAGAAATTACTGCCAAATACATCTGCAGCCAGTCAAAATGCTGAATATTTTATTTTGAAAAGGAACTGTATTTTTAGTCTCTGCCATGCTTGTCAACACTCCACTGTAATAATAAACTAAACCATTCACTTAAACAAAAAGATGGAAGTGACCTTTTTCACAAACTCAATTAGCCACCCCATGCATCAGTGGAGGCAGAAATGCACAAGTGACTGTTGACGATCACAAACACGAGGTTGGGGCATTTGTAGTTCATAACAAGGAATAAGAAACATCTACTGTCAGAGGGGAGTTCCACCAAAACTGTTGGTTTCTGTGGGCTCTTCCCACAAGAACAAAAGATGAGCTGAAAAATAAAAGTCAATTCTGGTCATGCTTCATGGTAGTTCAGTAATCTTTTCTTCTCTCTTTTCTTTTTGAATGTTCATTTTATTGAGCTCACTGCTGTGAGGTGAAAGGCTAAAGGAACTAATTGTAAAAACAATATGCATCCGTCTTGAATAATTTGGAAAATAAGCCAATAATCAAAAAGGAAAGAAAAATTACCCATTCCCCACCATTCAGAAATAATAGCTATTAACATTTTGATATATTGCCTTCTCATCTTCTTTAAATGCATTATAAGTAAAGAATTTAAAATACAATTATGAGGATGCATATGATTTTGTCTTTTTCCCTTAGTATATTATAAACATTTTCCTATGTTAGTAAATAGTCTTCAGAAAGATAATTTTTAAAGGCTGCATAATAGCCAACCACATACATAGAACATATGTTTGTCATTGGAATTCCTATTAATAGACATGCAGTTTCTTTTCATTTCTATTAATACATAACTATAATGAATACCTCTTTATAATGTTTTGTGTACTTGTATTAGTCTGTTTTCACACTGCTGATAAAGACATACCTGAGACTGGATACTTTATAAAAGAAAGAGGTTTAATGGACTCACATTTCCACAAGGCTGGGGAGGCCTCACGATCACGGCGGAAGATGAAGGAAAAGCAAAGGGATGTCTTACATGGGAGAAGACAAGAGAGTGTGTGAGGGGAAACTCCCCTTCATAGACCCATCAGATCTTGTGAGACTTATTTACTATCATGAGAACAGCACAAGAAAGACCCACCCTCATGATTCAATTACCTCCCACGGGGTCCTACCCATGACACGTGGGAATTATGAGAGCTACAATTGGAGGTTTGGGTGGGGACACAGCCAAACCATATCAGTACTGTTATGATTGTTTCCTTAGTATGCATTTTGAGAAGTGGAATTCCTAAGTCAAAGGATTCTGTGCAGGTTTTAGCTAGTAAGTTTCTTGTTAAAAATAAATGATACTTCTACTAATATATTGAGAACTATTGTAATAATTACCACCCTCCATTTACTTTTCTTTCAAAGATGAGCATTATCCCTTGAACCTCAGGATTATCAGTCCCATCAGTCCCATCTCTACTGGGTGCCACCATATAAAACCAAACATGATATACAGGTTCACTGAGATGGATAATTTGTCTCTCATCTCACTGTCTGCCAGAAGGAATATGGTGGAATGTGCTAGGTGATTCAAATGTCCATCCAAGAAATGTGGCAAATATGTTTGGGGTGCCTGAAAAGGTCAATCTCTATCCTTAGGTGTCTGCATAAGCTTTGCTGAACAATGGGGCTGGGCACTTTATTTTTATAACAGGTAGATCAGGGATATCTGACTCTACCTAAAGCAGCCAGATAGAAATCACAAAACTTTGACTTAAGAGGCTAAAAGACTGTATTCCAGGAAGGTGACTTCTTCTAGAAGACTGAGCTGCAGCAGCTTTTTTGGGCCCTGAGGACTGGTGATGAAGCAGAGAGAGCTAGGGACAATCTGCAAAGGAAGCCAGAGGAGGGAGCAAAGGCACAGAGGGAAGCGGAGAGACCACTGGGCTAGGATAGAGAAGGCAGAGAAAAATAGACAGAGCAAGTGTTTAGTTACCAAAGATTTGACTTCCTATGTATATTCTTCAAGTTTCATGAAATACTCCTCTTATCTTGCAGTAAGTTCCCTTTTACTCAAGCTGACTGAAATGTGAGCAAGTTATCCTGACTCAGACAATGGGACTGATGTTGATCAATCTTCCCACTGTGGTAATCTCAGGCATATGTTCTTTGTTATATGGCTAGGTGCTGGTCAGTATATATTTTTTAAAACAAGAGAGTATAACTGCTGATTGTACCTTAATTTGAAAATGTTATTTTTTTCCCTGTAGATAAGTCATATTGGTCAGACCACATGCTGACATGTGAATTTGTTCCCACCAAATGAGTCAGTTGAGATTTTAAAAAGCAAAACAAAAAACCCAAACACCTCCCAATTGTTCTGGAGGATAAAAAAATGAGCTAGTTGGTCTTACTGGCTTGTATTAACAAAAAGTAACCCAAAAAACCTGGCTTCAGTATATTTAAAACAATAACATTAGCTTTTTCTGCTATCCCAGTGGAAACAGAGTTGTAATAAACTGCACATTGTCCAGATTGGTGTGATTTTAACCTGGTAGTGGGATGAAAAATATTTGCTACATGCTTTAAAGTTGAAATGGCAAGAACAAAGTTCTTTCTGATTCACATTTTCTGAAGAAGCTCTCTGTGCATAGAAGAGTGTGAGCCTGGGATGGGACAGGTGAGACACACTTTGAGGGATGTCAGCTCCTGCTCATTGCTACCTAGATAACATATATACTAGAACTAAGACAAGACTCTGGGGAGGCTGGAGTGACTTTGGCTTTTGCTTTTATTTTGGAATAGCAAAATATAGATGAGGAGAAGATGATGCAATTTTTGTAGGAGAAAAGAGTGAAGGGACAGGGTGAGGAAACACCAGAAGCTGTTGCTTCTCTTTCCCCATCTTCTTCCAAAATTGAAATACTGTAGTATCTTAGGCACAATTTTCTGTGAAAATGCACAGAGATGGTGTCTTAGTCTGTTTTGGGTTGCTATAAAAGGACACCCAGAGGCTGGGTATTTTATAAAGAACAGAAATTTATTTCTATAGTTCTAAAGGCTGAACATCCAGGATTGAGGGACCGGCATCTTGTGAGGGCCTTCTTGCTGTGTCATCCCATGGCAGGAGCAGAAGGGCAAGAGAATGTGGACACATTGGAGAAAGCAAGCAAGAGAGGGCCAAATTCGCTTTTCTAATAAACCCACTCTCACAATAATGAACCTACTCACATGATAGCAGCATTAATCCATTCATGAGGGCAGAGCTCTTATGACCTAATCGCCTCTTAAAGGTCCCACCTCTCAGCTTTGTTGCATTGGGGATTAAGTTTCCAACACATGCACTTTGGGGGACACATTTAAACCACAGCAGATGGAGATGTGTGTGTGGGAGGATCATGAAACAGCATCTGCGAGGAAATAAATGAAGCAGGGTTGGGAAAGGCAGAAGTGAAGCTGCAATACAGCTACAACGGAGGTCTCAGCTGATCCCATGGTTTTTGGAGCTGGGCTGGCCCTTCGGAGTTAGCTCAACGGAGGTCTCAGCTGATCCCATGGTTTTTGGAGCTGGGCTGGCCCTTCGGAGTTAGCTCAAATTAAGGCAAGGGGAGTGGGCCTTATACTCTGCATTATCTACCAGTCATTGGATGTGGGCTGCTCCTGTGTCTTCAGCAGGGGGCATAACCTTAGGCAAAGCGACTTCCTTCTGCTGAGAACTTTTCCTGTGGATGTTCAATTGTGAGCTGTTGGCAGTCAACACTTCTGACAGCTAGAAGCAAATGCCCCATCCAGGGGGATCTGAGCAGTGCCCCCCAGTAACCACTGGAGTCCACACCTTCCACCACGTGGGACCACTTGCTTCATATGGTAAGTTTATCCCAACTGCGATAAGCTCCTCCAGGGTTCCTGGATAACTCTGCCGAAGACAGGTTATTAGGTAAATTATAGCCCTTGCTACTGCACCTGGTCCTGAGGCTTCAACTTACACACATTGTCTCTCCTATGACCCATTCTTGATTCCCTTCACCCTTGGCTAACACCTGTCTTGGTCGAGGTGGCTTGTCTGATGTGAGCAGAATTCATTCCTGAGAGGTCTGAGCCCCTGGCCACGATGCCCTGCTTAGGCTGTGGCTGCTGCATGTGCCCATTTATCACTAAAATTAGGCCTGGAAGTATAAAGAGATGCTTCATTGTATCACTTGGGTGCCCAACATATTCCTTCCCGCCCTATTGTATCACTTCAGTTCCACCTCTGATGATCTGGGTCACTTTACCCAGATGATTTACACCAACAAGGATGATGACCTTTTCCTTGTCTGCTGGTCTCTTGGCATGAGGCTTTTGAAGTAACTGGGTGGCAGCTACAGTTTAAGATTTACTGAGACTCTTACTTTGTTCCCTGGTGTAATCATTGCTCTCTGGGGATCAGGATCTCTAGACCACAGAGCCAAGTGTTTCAGGGATGGGCAATTTCAAATCTCCATGCTGGAGTTGTGATAAATAGGGCTGCTCCTACTTCCACCCCTTGGTTCCTCGTGGACCTGGGTTATAGAATACATCAGGGGACACAGCTCAGTAACGTTTATTGATTTAGGATGTGTACAGCATTCTGGAGAAGAGTGTTGCATATTTGCAGAGTGTCACTTCTAAGCTAGTGCCTCAGCTGCACCTTCAAAAAGCTGTTTAATTTTTATCAGGCACAACTTTTCTAAGTGGGACTGTATGTGATAGAACCAGTGGATCCCGTGGTAATGTGCTCACTGCTATACTTCCTTTGTTGCATAGTAAGACCCTTGTCCAAGATGATGTTAAACAATATCCCATATCAATTGGTCCAACACTCAGTAAGGCCTGTGATCATGGTAATGGCTGAGGCTTGGCAGGCAGGAGAGCAAACTTGTACTTGAAATACGTATTTGCTCTCAGTCAATGTGAACGACTGGTCCTTCCTGGGTGGAAATGGTCCAGTGAAGTCAACTTGTCACCAAGTAGCTGATCTCCTTGAGGGATGGTACCAAACTGGGGTCTCAGTGTTGGCTTTGTTCCTGTAAAGTTGGTTGCAGCAATAGCAGTACTATTGGGCCCAAATATAGCCTCCATGCCTGCTCCCATGGCCTCTGTCCATGAGCCCATTGTGCCAACACTTGGCATAGCTGGTGACAGAAGCTGGCTGTTGTCAATGGGTCAAATCATTCTGTCTCATTGGTTGTTTAGCGAGTCTTCTATGATGAATGCTCTGTCATGGACATTAACATGGGAAACAAAGTCCCTCCCATGTGGTTTCTGCTCCTCTATATCTATCTGCAGCCTATTCTCCAGTCGCCCTTGTCTCTGACCTTCTAAACTTTCTTTTGACAGATCCAACCAACCAGTCACATGGTTTATCACTGTCCATGAAACCACGTATCATCTCGACTTGAGCTACTCTCTTACCACATCGTGGATGACTAAGTGTGCTACCTAAAGCTCTGCCCACTGGGAGATCCCTCCCCACTGCTGCTTTCAGTGCCATTTGTGAGAGGGGCTGTGACGCAGAAGCCATCCATTTTTAGCTTGTACTCACACACCAAGACACCAATCCATTGGTGAGCTCTGCTCAGCCTTTTACAAATTTCCTTTAGCTGCTCATAAGCGATCCCCTCCCCCATGCAGCTCAGGGAGAGTGCATGTGTGGTACTGTTAAATGTCATGTGGGGTTGGGCCACCTCTTCATGCAGCTTCATTGAGTGCTCTGATCCTGATGTACCACTTCCGTCTTATGATGCATTGCTGCTGGGCGTGCCACTGAGCTTCTTAGTGAGGCTTGCTCCCTTTTTTAACCAGCCTGTCCTTGCTGCTCAGGTGAACAATCTTTTCGGCTGCATGTGGAAGATTCATTCTGGCATGCTCACCTCTACAAGCCTTTTATCCCCTTCACTGTTTGCTGCAGCAGCTCTAGCATTTCTCCTACATTTATTGCAAATATGTTTTCCAAGAGGTTGAGAGCTTCCTCGCAGCATACAGCATCATCTTCTGGGATCCTTGCAAGAGTGTTGAATTTTGAATTACAAGATGATGCTCCCATATGAATGAGCCTTCACCCACTTATCTGAGTTGATCTTGTCTTCCTTGACGCACCACCTTGGGATCCAGCCCCATGCATGCCCCCCAAACCCCAGCTCTAGCTAGCACTGGTTGGTTAGGTCCTGTGGCTTTTTTTTTTTTAAGCATAGAGACCCTGTCCTGGCTTAACAAGCTCAGCACTTCCCATGCTGGCTCATGTGACTTGATCCTGCGTATTGGTGTGATGTCAAGGAGGATAGATGGTTTAGATCCTGAGAGGCTCAAGTGCTGTCTTTAAGGTAAAAGACCCTGTAATGTTTTCAAGCAAGAGGGCAATGTCAGTCTTAGTAGAAGGCAGTAGGCTACTTCTGCAATCCCAGAGCACCCAAAAGGCTCTGGATTTCTAAAGTTCTTGAGCACATCAAGCCAAATCTTCACATTGCAAGTCTTAGGGTCCCCCACACACTCTCAATTTTTTGTAAATAGAATCATATGATTTTTGGCAATTCTGTATCCTCCTTTTTCTACTCAAAAATATTTCCAGGATATCTTTCTATGTCAGCATATATACATTTATGTTAGGTTAAACTACATGAAAAGACTGATATTCAAATGTTTTGAACCTGCAAAAATGGCACTAGAGTTTAACCTAATGGAACTTGTTCTTCCTGCAGAATTCCCATTTTGGTAAATGGCTGTTCCATCTTTCCAGTTGCTTAGGCCAAAAACCTTGGAGTCATTTTTTTCTTCCTTATTTTTTTCTCAGACCTCTAATCCAATGTGTCAGCAAATTCCATCTACTCTACCTTCAAAATGTATCCAGATCTTACTCAAACTGTATCACCTTCATGGCTACCACTCTGAATCATCATTTCTCACCTGGGTTATTCTTATAGCCTCCTAACTGGTAACCTTTCTACTGCCTTTATCTTCCTTCTAGCCATACTTAAAATTTTTTTTAAAAAAATATTTTGTAGAGATGGGGTCTCTCCATGATGACCAGGCTGGTCTCACACTCCTAGCCTCAAGTGATTCTCCAACCTTGGTCTCCTAAAGTGCTGCTATTATAGGCATGAGGCACCATGCCCAGTCCCTTCTACCCATTCTTAACAAAGGAGCCAGAGGGATCCTGTAAAACATAAATCAGATCATGACTCTTGTCTGCTCAGAATTGCCCAAAGATCTCCCATGTCACTTAGAATAAAAGCTAAAGTCTATGACAAGCCCTGTGTAACTTGGCATCTCTGATCTTATTGATCCTCTAGTTTACTTCTCTGCTGCTCACTTTCTTCTCTTACTCAACCAGTCTCCTTTCTTTTCCTTGGGCACATCCAGCTTGCTCCTGCCTCAGCGCTCTTGCATCTGCTGCTCCATAAGTCAAGAAGGCAGCTTACCCTAATATCCATGTGGCTCTCCCTTTTCTCCTTCACATTTTTACTCAAATGTCACCTTCCCTCATCTCCCTATTTTAAATGGCATCTTTCTTTGGCCTCCCTAGTCCTCTTGCCTGCTTCATTTGTATCCATAGTGCTTCTTAATATCTAACATGTATTTTCCTTACTTTTTTTGTTTACTGTCTCTCTCCACTAGAGTGTAAGGTCAAGGAGCACAGAATATTTTTCCAGCTTTGTTTACCTCTGAAGAAACTAGGATAGTGCCTGACATACAGAAACCATTAAAAAAAATGTTGAATGAATGAATGAATGGATAATTTTCAATGACTTCATCATCTGTATAGATCTTTATTTACCCAGTTCAATCACTAGTGGACATTTGTTTCGATTTGTTTCCATTATGAACAAAGCATCCTCAAATATCCTTGTGAAAACATTTTTGGGGACAGTCTTCTAATCCTAATGGAACTCCACATTTCCCAAAAGAGAAAATGGGGTTTAATAACTGTAACAACACTAATAAGCAGAATTTCATTGTTTTGACTTTATCTTAGGCCTACAAAGCTTGCAAAATACACATGAGAAAATAGATGTCAACTGAAGAACCACAAATACATTTCCTTCTCAAAACGTTGAGGTAAGGTTTGTGTGAAGGCATGCCGAAGTACATGAAGGAAGTTAAGAGAGAAGTTCTTATCTTTCTCCTGTGTACAATCCATCCTCCCTCTTTGTTATTTACTGCCTTGGCAACAGCTGAGAAACTCTAATTTCACTTTGACTCCTCTTTAATCCCCGTCACCACACTCCATCATAAGGTGTCATCTTTGTGTGTGAATGCTGGTGCTTATCTCTTAAATTTTTTTCTTTTCTATATTTCCCTTCCCAGTCCCTGCCTGCCCTATTTAGCTCTCGTCTTAGCTGAATCCCTGCAAAGCTGAAAGCTAAAAGAAAATCTCAAAGAATCATTTCCCCAGACTATTTCCCCAAATTCTGTACCCAGAGGGATTCTAATCGGGAACCCTCCTTGCAGAATGAACCCAGGTCTCCTGGGGTCTGGAGCACATTGGGGGCAGTCACTGAAAAATGCTTAAATTAAATTAGGACTGGGTGCAGTGACTCATGCCTGTAATCCCAGCTACTCAGAGGGCTCGAGCCCAGGAGGTTGAGGTTGCAGTAAGCTATGATCACACCACTGCACTCCAGTCTGGGCAAGATAATGAGATCCTATCTCTGAAAAATAAAAATGTTGCCTCAACTGCGTAAGTGATTTAGTTTAGGAAAACGTGAGACATTTGTGGGGGACCCCAGGAAATATTTGGATGGAATTTAGAGGTGTCCAAGGTCTTATACTAGCAGTTAGGGGTAATAAGTTATTACATTTTGGATTATTGTTGTAACTGTAACAGCAACTGTATATCCCTGGTGAGGTCTGCATTAGATAGAGACAAATGCAGTGACATTTTACACATCTTAAGCTAGCAACCAGCACTGAAGTGTTTTTTATTTGTCAATCCCTGCATGTCAGAAGCAATTGGAAACTCCCTCACCCATAGTTTCAAGATGTTTGTAAATTCTTTTTTCTTTATTTTAGATACTTTATAGTCTAAGAATAATTTTTATCTCTGGCTCATCTTCTAGCCAAGTGTCTAATGCCTTTGTGAATTTATAATTCAGAATATTAATCCCCCCCAAGTTAGCCTTGTATAAACAAATGATTATAGAAATGATAAAACAATGTCAAAGTAAAATATTAAAGGGTACAGAATTTCACAAATGAAAAGACATAAAAATGTTGCAATCTGGGTGGGGCAGGGAATTGGAGAGGAGTGTGGGTATGCAGAAAAACGTTATGAAAGCATTTCAGTAAGTGATTGGGTAAGAAGACAGAGTCTAAGTTAAATCAGGGCTCAACGTGTTGGCTTGTGGCTTGGGCAGTATCATCTGGTCAGCAGTGGCCAGTCCAATGTCAAAATCTCTAAGTGGACATGTCCCAGCTCCTGTGGCCAGCTAGAGGTGCTAATGCTGGTCTTCACTGGGCAAGTGTGTAAATCCAGAACAAAAATTCTAACGTAATATTGCTATTGTTATATAAGGTATGTATTTGTAGGGATTGTATGAATGTAGTAAGTTTTGTCATTACTATACCACTTTAAGTATGCTTTATCTGATTTTAAGATATGTGAGATTAAAGTAACTAACTTTGTTAATGGAACAGAACAGAGGCTTCAGAAATAACACCACACATCTACCACCATCTAATCTTTGACAAACCTGACACACACAAGCAATGGAGAAAAGACTCCCTATTTAATAAATGGTGCTGGGAAAACTGGCTAGCCATATGCAGAAAACTGAAACTGGACCCCTTCCTTACACCTCATAGAAAAATCAACTCAAGGTGGATCAAAGACTTAAACATAAGACATAGGACCATAAAAATCCTAGAAGAAAACCTGGGCAATACCATTCAGGACATAGGTGTGGGCAAAGACTTCATGTCTAAAACACCGAAAGCAATGGCAACAAAAGCTAAAATTGACGAATGGGATCTAATTAAACTAAAGAGCTTCTGCACAGCAAAAGAAGCTATCATCAGAGTGAACAGGCAACCTACAGAATGGGAGAAATTTTTTGCAATCCTTCCATCTGACAAAGGGCTAATATCTAGAATCTACAAAGAACTTAAACAAATTTACAAGAAAAAAACAAACAACCCCATCAAAAAATGGACAAAGGATATGAACAGATACTTCTCAAAAGAAGACATTTATGCAGCCAACAGACATATGAAAAATGCTCATCATCGCTGGTCATTACAGAAATGCAAATCAAAACCACAGTGAGATACCATCTCACGCCATTTAGAATGGTGATCATTAAAAAGTCAGGTGCTGGAGAGGTTGTTGAAAAATAGGAATGCTTTTACACTATTGGTGGGAGTGTAAACTAGTTCAACCATTGTGGAAGACAGTGTGGCCTTTCCTCAAGGATCTAGAACTAGAAACACCATTTGACTCAGCAGTCCCATTACCGGGCATATACCCAAAAGATTAGAAATCATTCTACAATAAAGACACATGCACACGTATGTTTATTGAGGCACTATTAACAATAGCAAAGACTTGGAACCAACCAAAATGTCCATCAATGATAGACTGGATTAAGAAAATGTGGCAAGTATACACCATGGAATACTATGCATCCACAAAAAAGGATGAGTTCATGTCCTTTGCAGGGACATGGATGAAGCTGGAAACCATCATTCTCAGCAAACTATCACAAGATCAGAAAACCAAACACCGCATGTTCTCACTCATAAGTGGGAGTTGAACAATGAGAACACATGGACACAGGGAGGGGAACATCAAACACTGGGACCTGTCGGGGGTAGGGGACTAGGGAAGGGATAACATTAGGAGAAATACCTAATGTAGGTGACGGGTTGATGGGTGCAGCAAACCACCACGGCACGTGTATACCTATGTAACAAAACTACACGTTCTGCATATGTAGCCCAGAACTTAAAGTATTAATGATAAAAAAAAAAAAGAAAACACATACACACATATACACAAGTTATTGACTTTATTATATTTTTAAGTTTTTTACAGTTATCGTATAGATTGAATGCTACAAAAGAATGTTCTTATTAAATTTATTAAATCTGCATGACAGGCATTTGAGCAATTCAGATGTGTTAAATACCTAATTGTAGTTCGAAGTGTCTAAGTAGATTTTGTTATTTAAGATAGGAAATTTTAGTTTTTAACTTATGAACTAATTTAAACATTTATCAAGGAACGTGAAAATAACTCTTCTTATTTTTGGACAATTGCTATATTTCTAAATAAAAAAGAAAGATTCGCAAACTGAATTTAAATGTTCAGAAAAATGAAGATTCTTAATTTATAGCTTTAATAATTTGAATACTAATGTTAAACTCTGCTATAGTCAATGATTGGGCAAGCAGACAGAATCTTTCTTTCTGGACACACAAACTCTGATTTTTAAGAACTCCATTGATAATTCCCATTGTGATCTCAGAGACAGAGTAACTTAGTCCACATAGACCGAGTTCCATATTGGGGAAACATGCCATGGGGGAGGAGTTGTGCACGTGCAGTTCCCAAACGGGTCATGCTGTTCCTAGATGCTGACTGGAATGTCTAACTCACTCCTCATTTTTCAAAGTTTCATCTTTTCATAGCTGCGTGATTTCTTCAAGGTCTTTCTTCTCCCCCACAACATTATTTAGACTCATTTATATTGCCATATGTAGTCATTTAATATTCATTCCATTCTATGAATGTACCACTGTTATTTATTCATTTTACTGGTGATGGAAATTTCAGGTTGCTTTCAGCTTCTGATTTATTAAAAGTAATTTCTGTTATAAATAATCTTATACTTATCACCTGTTTGCACATGCAAGACTTTTGCTAGTATCCGTAAATATCTAGGATTGGAATTGAAGGGTGAATTAAAATAGGTGATGCCAAAGGTTGTACTGATTTCCGCTGTACATCAGCATATGAGACATCCTGTTGCTTTAGGTCTTTATGAATACTTGATAGTGCCAAGATTTTTAATATTTGCCAGTCCTGTAGGACTAACATTTTATACCAATGGGGTTTTAATTTGTATTTCTCTGGTTACAAATGAGCTGAGAATCTTTTAATGTTTTCAATATTTGGTTTCCTTCCTTTGTGAAATATTCATTTTAGTCCATTTTTTCATTAGGTTATTTATTATTTTTAATGGACCTTGACACATAGGAAGAGATATGTATTGTATGTATTATTAATTCATAGGAGTTCATTATATATTCATGATCCTGGTCCTTTGTCACTTTGATGTATGGCAAATATCTTCTTCCAGTTGATGGTATGCATTTTTACTCTCTCTTTAATGGCTATTTTTGATGAACATAAATTCTTTTTTTTTTTTTTTTTTGAGGCAGAGTCTCGCTCTATCGCCCGGACTGGAGTGCAGTGGCCAGATCTCAGCTCACTGCAAGCTCCGCCTCCCGGGTTTACGCCATTCTCCTGCCTCAGCCTCCCGAGTAGCTGGGACTACAGGCGCCCGCCACCTCGCCCGGCTAGTTTTTGTATTTTTAGTAGAGACGGGGTTTCACCGTGTTAGCCAGGATGGTCTCGATCTCCTGACCTCGTGATCCGCCCATCTTGGGGGCAGTCACTGAAAAATGCTTAAATTAAATTAAATTAGGACTGGGTGCAGTGACTCATGCCTGTAATCCCAGCTACTCAGAGGGCTCGAGCCCAGGAGGTTGAGGTTGCAGTAAGCTATGATCACACCACTGCACTCCAGTCTGGGCAAGATAATGAGATCCTATCTCTGAAAAATAAAAATGTTGCCTCAACTGCGTAAGTGATTTAGTTTAGGAAAACGTGAGACATTTGTGGGGGACCCCAGGAAATATTTGGATGGAATTTAGAGGTGTCCAAGGTCTTATACTAGCAGTTAGGGGTAATAAGTTATTACATTTTGGATTATTGTTGTAACTGTAACAGCAACTGTATATCCCTGGTGAGGTCTGCATTAGATAGAGACAAATGCAGTGACATTTTACACATCTTAAGCTAGCAACCAGCACTGAAGTGTTTTTTATTTGTCAATCCCTGCATGTCAGAAGCAATTGGAAACTCCCTCACCCATAGTTTCAAGATGTTTGTAAATTCTTTTTTCTTTATTTTAGATACTTTATAGTCTAAGAATAATTTTTATCTCTGGCTCATCTTCTAGCCAAGTGTCTAATGCCTTTGTGAATTTATAATTCAGAATATTAATCCCCCCCAAGTTAGCCTTGTATAAACAAATGATTATAGAAATGATAAAACAATGTCAAAGTAAAATATTAAAGGGTACAGAATTTCACAAATGAAAAGACATAAAAATGTTGCAATCTGGGTGGGGCAGGGAATTGGAGAGGAGTGTGGGTATGCAGAAAAACGTTATGAAAGCATTTCAGTAAGTGATTGGGTAAGAAGACAGAGTCTAAGTTAAATCAGGGCTCAACGTGTTGGCTTGTGGCTTGGGCAGTATCATCTGGTCAGCAGTGGCCAGTCCAATGTCAAAATCTCTAAGTGGACATGTCCCAGCTCCTGTGGCCAGCTAGAGGTGCTAATGCTGGTCTTCACTGGGCAAGTGTGTAAATCCAGAACAAAAATTCTAACGTAATATTGCTATTGTTATATAAGGTATGTATTTGTAGGGATTGTATGAATGTAGTAAGTTTTGTCATTACTATACCACTTTAAGTATGCTTTATCTGATTTTAAGATATGTGAGATTAAAGTAACTAACTTTGTTAATGGAACAGAACAGAGGCTTCAGAAATAACACCACACATCTACCACCATCTAATCTTTGACAAACCTGACACACACAAGCAATGGAGAAAAGACTCCCTATTTAATAAATGGTGCTGGGAAAACTGGCTAGCCATATGCAGAAAACTGAAACTGGACCCCTTCCTTACACCTCATAGAAAAATCAACTCAAGGTGGATCAAAGACTTAAACATAAGACATAGGACCATAAAAATCCTAGAAGAAAACCTGGGCAATACCATTCAGGACATAGGTGTGGGCAAAGACTTCATGTCTAAAACACCGAAAGCAATGGCAACAAAAGCTAAAATTGACGAATGGGATCTAATTAAACTAAAGAGCTTCTGCACAGCAAAAGAAGCTATCATCAGAGTGAACAGGCAACCTACAGAATGGGAGAAATTTTTTGCAATCCTTCCATCTGACAAAGGGCTAATATCTAGAATCTACAAAGAACTTAAACAAATTTACAAGAAAAAAACAAACAACCCCATCAAAAAATGGACAAAGGATATGAACAGATACTTCTCAAAAGAAGACATTTATGCAGCCAACAGACATATGAAAAATGCTCATCATCGCTGGTCATTACAGAAATGCAAATCAAAACCACAGTGAGATACCATCTCACGCCATTTAGAATGGTGATCATTAAAAAGTCAGGTGCTGGAGAGGTTGTTGAAAAATAGGAATGCTTTTACACTATTGGTGGGAGTGTAAACTAGTTCAACCATTGTGGAAGACAGTGTGGCCTTTCCTCAAGGATCTAGAACTAGAAACACCATTTGACTCAGCAGTCCCATTACCGGGCATATACCCAAAAGATTAGAAATCATTCTACAATAAAGACACATGCACACGTATGTTTATTGAGGCACTATTAACAATAGCAAAGACTTGGAACCAACCAAAATGTCCATCAATGATAGACTGGATTAAGAAAATGTGGCAAGTATACACCATGGAATACTATGCATCCACAAAAAAGGATGAGTTCATGTCCTTTGCAGGGACATGGATGAAGCTGGAAACCATCATTCTCAGCAAACTATCACAAGATCAGAAAACCAAACACCGCATGTTCTCACTCATAAGTGGGAGTTGAACAATGAGAACACATGGACACAGGGAGGGGAACATCAAACACTGGGACCTGTCGGGGGTAGGGGACTAGGGAAGGGATAACATTAGGAGAAATACCTAATGTAGGTGACGGGTTGATGGGTGCAGCAAACCACCACGGCACGTGTATACCTATGTAACAAAACTACACGTTCTGCATATGTAGCCCAGAACTTAAAGTATTAATGATAAAAAAAAAAAAGAAAACACATACACACATATACACAAGTTATTGACTTTATTATATTTTTAAGTTTTTTACAGTTATCGTATAGATTGAATGCTACAAAAGAATGTTCTTATTAAATTTATTAAATCTGCATGACAGGCATTTGAGCAATTCAGATGTGTTAAATACCTAATTGTAGTTCGAAGTGTCTAAGTAGATTTTGTTATTTAAGATAGGAAATTTTAGTTTTTAACTTATGAACTAATTTAAACATTTATCAAGGAACGTGAAAATAACTCTTCTTATTTTTGGACAATTGCTATATTTCTAAATAAAAAAGAAAGATTCGCAAACTGAATTTAAATGTTCAGAAAAATGAAGATTCTTAATTTATAGCTTTAATAATTTGAATACTAATGTTAAACTCTGCTATAGTCAATGATTGGGCAAGCAGACAGAATCTTTCTTTCTGGACACACAAACTCTGATTTTTAAGAACTCCATTGATAATTCCCATTGTGATCTCAGAGACAGAGTAACTTAGTCCACATAGACCGAGTTCCATATTGGGGAAACATGCCATGGGGGAGGAGTTGTGCACGTGCAGTTCCCAAACGGGTCATGCTGTTCCTAGATGCTGACTGGAATGTCTAACTCACTCCTCATTTTTCAAAGTTTCATCTTTTCATAGCTGCGTGATTTCTTCAAGGTCTTTCTTCTCCCCCACAACATTATTTAGACTCATTTATATTGCCATATGTAGTCATTTAATATTCATTCCATTCTATGAATGTACCACTGTTATTTATTCATTTTACTGGTGATGGAAATTTCAGGTTGCTTTCAGCTTCTGATTTATTAAAAGTAATTTCTGTTATAAATAATCTTATACTTATCACCTGTTTGCACATGCAAGACTTTTGCTAGTATCCGTAAATATCTAGGATTGGAATTGAAGGGTGAATTAAAATAGGTGATGCCAAAGGTTGTACTGATTTCCGCTGTACATCAGCATATGAGACATCCTGTTGCTTTAGGTCTTTATGAATACTTGATAGTGCCAAGATTTTTAATATTTGCCAGTCCTGTAGGACTAACATTTTATACCAATGGGGTTTTAATTTGTATTTCTCTGGTTACAAATGAGCTGAGAATCTTTTAATGTTTTCAATATTTGGTTTCCTTCCTTTGTGAAATATTCATTTTAGTCCATTTTTTCATTAGGTTATTTATTATTTTTAATGGACCTTGACACATAGGAAGAGATATGTATTGTATGTATTATTAATTCATAGGAGTTCATTATATATTCATGATCCTGGTCCTTTGTCACTTTGATGTATGGCAAATATCTTCTTCCAGTTGATGGTATGCATTTTTACTCTCTCTTTAATGGCTATTTTTGATGAACATAAATTCTTTTTTTTTTTTTTTTTTTGAGGCAGAGTCTCGCTCTATCGCCCGGACTGGAGTGCAGTGGCCAGATCTCAGCTCACTGCAAGCTCCGCCTCCCGGGTTTACGCCATTCTCCTGCCTCAGCCTCCCGAGTAGCTGGGACTACAGGCGCCCGCCACCTCGCCCGGCTAGTTTTTGTATTTTTAGTAGAGACGGGGTTTCACCGTGTTAGCCAGGATGGTCTCGATCTCCTGACCTCGTGATCCGCCCATCTTGGCTTCCCAAAGTGCTGGGATTACAGGCTTGAGCCACCGCGCCCGGCCCTAAATTCTTATTATGTAATTTCTTCTGTCAATATTTTCCTTTATAATTTACATCCTTTGAATTGTGTTCAAGAGCGGCCTAAGTACCCTGAGGTGATAAAGATATTCTCCTATATTTTCTTCTAAAGATTTTTTTTGGTAAAAACACACTTTTATTTTGAAACACTTTCAAGCTAATAGATATGTTGAAAAGATAAAAATAGTACAAAGGACCTCAGTATACCCTATTCCCAGATGCACATATTATTTACATTTTGCTCCCATTTTCTTTTGCACTCTCTTTCTCACCTTTTGAAAATCTCTTTCTTGAAACCTTTGATGGTAAAGTAAGTAAGTCATGGCCCTTTACCCAAAATACTTCCAATTATTTTTTTATGAATAGCAATATGCTTCTAAAAGTTTTAAAAATTTACTTCTCCCATTTAAATTCTTGGTTCATCAATAATTCATTTTTGAGTAAGTTATGAGGCAGAGAGACAATATAAATTTTTATGGAGATATCCAAGAGTCCCACACTCTCTGCAAATAATCCAACATTTCCTCTGTAATGTTACTTGCAACAAATATCAAGATTTCACATGTGCATGGATCTGAGTCTGGGCTCTTCAATTTGTCTCTTTGGTCTGTTTGTCTGTCCTATGAAGATAGACTACATTATCTTAATTACTGCAGCATTGTAGTAAGTCTTGATATCTGACTGGGGAAATCTCTCTATGTACTTTTCTTCTTCAAGAGTGTTTTAATGACCATAAGATCTTTACTCTTTCATTTAAATTTTAGAATTAGTTTGTCAATTGCCAGGAAAAGTCACTTGGGGATTTTGATTAGAAATTCATGAAATCCATTGTTAAATTAAATAAGCAAGAGGCCAGTAAACTGAGGTTGTCTTTGTACCTTGATTTCCTATGCAACAAACTGCAACCTAACTTAGCGTGTACTAAACTCGACATTTTTTTCTAACAAATGGCTGGATTTCAGCCAATCCCAGGTAGCTAACTGATTACATCATGAGAAAATAAGGTAAATGCCAGCTGTAGTGATTCAGATGGTTTCTCTACTTGGCTTCCATATTCAGTCTATTTCCATAGCTAATTGCTCATGCTCCTGGGTAGAGCTCTCTGAACCTCTTCTGGTTCTGAATGCTGCCTGATTCATGAAATGTTCTGTGCTCAAATAAATTCTGCTAAACTTAATTTGTCTGAAGTTTGATTTATAATACTATAAATCAATTTTCTAGGAACTGACATCTTTGCAAAATTGATCTATGAAGTTAGTATGTTCCTCTATTTAGTTATTTAAAAAATCCCTGTAATAAATGTTTGTAGAATATTTTTGCAGAAAAATATTAAAATTAAGCACATTTTTTCATATTTATGTCTCAGTATTGTATATATTTCTTGATATTATAAACGGTATTTTTAAAAAGTGTAAAATTCTAAATGTTGTCAGTATATAGAATACAAATTGGTATTATAGCTAGTAAGCAGGCTAGAAGCTCTAATGTTAATAATACATCTGTAAATTTTTTAGGTGGTCTATGCATACTATTATATGATTTGCATATAGTAACAATTTTGTTTCTTTTTTCCCAATCTCTATATCTTTCAAATGTTTCTTATTTATCTAGGATGACTAGGACTCTTAAAATAATATTGAATAGAATTGAGAATAAATGTTCTTGAATTGCTCCTGATTTCAAAGGGAATAATTTGTAGTATTTCAACATTGGGTGTTTACTGTCATTTTTTTGTGAATGTCTTTTATCAAACTAGAAAGTTTTATTCTATTCTTAGTCTATTGGATATTGAGTTTCATTGAATGCTTTTCCTGAATCTCTGTGATGATTAATTGGCCCTTTTTAATCTGTTAGATCAGTTACATTAATAGATTTTTCTGAGTTTGAACTAACCTTGCATTCCTAGAATAAACCTAACTTGATTGTGATATAATACATATTATATAGGATTATATTATATAGAATTCAGTTTGTCAATATTTTGTTGAGAGTTTTGCTTCTATTTTTATGGATGAGTTTTTTTTTTCCTGATTTTACAAATTTTGTAAAATAAGTTGAGGTAATGTTTTCTCTTTTCCTGCTTGCTGGAAGAATTTGGTAAGATTGAAAGTATCTGTTCCTAAATTTAGTGAGAACTCACCTGTAGAACCATTTAGGCTTAGAGTTTCTTGTGGGAAGATTTTTAATTACTGACTTAATTTTGTTAACAGTTATCAAGCCAGTCAAATTTTCTATTATTGCCTGAGTCATTTTTGGTAATTTATATTTTTCTGAGAAGTTGGCTGCTTCATGTAATTTTTCAAATTTGTTTTTGTAAACTTACTCATAATATTCTTTTTCTATCTTTATAATTACTGCTACATCTGTGGTTTGGTCCTCTTTTTATCTTGGTCTTAATATTGTTTATTTATAACTTCTCTATCTTTTCTTGATCAGTTTTGCTGGAAGTTTGCCCATTTATTAGTGTTTTTAAAGATGTAACTCTTAGCATCTTGATCCTCTTTATAGCTTTTATGTTTCCTATTTTATTAACTTCTTTTCTTGCCTTTATTCTTTCTTTTTTCTTACTATCTTTGGGTCTATTTTGTTTTTCAAAGTTAACTTCTTAAATTAAATGTTTAATGCAGTCTTCTTTAATTTTTATTTCTTAAATATGATCAACATAATTATTATAGAAATTTATAAAATAAGTTGTCTTATCTGTACTGCTTTTTTTTTTTTCCCTCTATGAGTTTGGAAGTTGTGCAGTTTATTTCTAGTCTTTTAGTGTATCCCTAGAATTTTATCATGTATATTTAATCAGTGTCTAATGTTAATAAATATTTTATTCTTTTGAATAATCTAAATATATCCATATGCTTTTCCTTCAATTCTCAATCAATTTACATGCTATTATTGTCAGCAGGTAAGAGCTATATTTAACTCAGTCTGGTTTTTATTTTCTCATCTCCACAAATTAGACATTGTTATCTCTACGTTACTCCATGATAAAAAAAAAGTCATCACCATTTTGGGTTCCAAGGTAATTATTGCAAGTCCTAATTATTGCATGACTTACACTGGCCTTCATTGTCCTAAGGAGTGCAGACTTTTAGTCTAGGCCTGATTTGGAGGATACCAAAACTATTTTAAAAACCAAATCTGTGAAACGATTGCTGTTTCTGAGAACTGTTTACCTCAGACAAATTTCCCCTTGATTAAGATGATCAAACAACGGCTACTCTCTCACCCTTTCCTGTTTTCATACCCTGACACCTACTGTGTTTTCTTTCTAATGAAACAAGTCTAGGGGAATTTTCTAGTACCCCTAAAAACCTGCTTTTAAAAATAAAGTTCATGAAATATTTCCCCTCTTACTGGGATTCCACTGATTTCCACTGGTTCCCTTTCCTTTCCTTGCGCCTGAAGCCTTGGGTCTTTATTGGCGAATAAAGTATTGGGTAAGGCATGAGATATTTAATATGTGAAAACAAAAAGCCTCAGTAAATAGTGGAGATGTGGGCTTTACTTGTCAGAGTGCATTCCATGTGTTTCCTGAGTAAACGTTTCAGAAAAACCCTTAAAGACAACAGACTCTAATCAGGCCAGCACAGCACACACACAAAAAGGCCAAGTGAAAGCATAAGATAAGAGAGAATTATGACTATTCTCTCTAAAAAGGAAAACTCTATTTCTGAAACTGTAGAGTCAAAACAGTTGAATTCTTTGTCCTTACAGTCCCGCTGGGAGTGAAGAACTACCAGGTTTCTGACCTGAACAAGAGCAAGGACCTGCCTCCAAGTTGTAGGACTCTTAAACCCATGCCCTGACTCAAATGACCCTCTGGTACACATGTTGGGTTCCTTGATTTTGGTGTCACTCAAAGCTTATTGTGTGTCAAATTTATAAAAAGGGAAAAGCCCGTCTGTGACCAGATGAAGAGACAATGCAAATCTTACCTGGCTCTGATGGTGCTGGATCACAGCAGGCCTGCAGGCCCTTAGGAGGCAACATGGCTTCCCTGCAGACGTCCTGTGGGTGCCAGGGTGAGAAGACAACAGGCCTTTGGAAGACGTGGCTGCAAAGTCAAGCCACAAAGTGACAATGATGACCTCTGACTGAGAAGTAGAAGACTGGAGGGAGAATGTTAAAATGTGGTCAAGATTTTGATTGCAAAATCTACACTCAGAAAGATCGTTTAGGTTTTTTTTTTTTAACCCATAAAATGGGTTTTCTGAGATAAACAGACATCTCTTTGTTCAGTATGGGGAAACTTCTTCCATAAATATGCAGTAATCGAGGATGTTTTTCCCTCTGAAGTTCACTGCTTATAGTATTTCTAGATCTCATCTTGTGAACATTACCAATTTTGCAATATTTTGCTTTATCACAGAGTGTTTTAAGTTTTACCTCTCATTTCTTGAATGGTTGTGGAGACTGTCAAATGGAAGTCTGGGGCATATCTTTTCTAAACTTGCTTAGAATCCTTCTAGAGCTTATCTTTTTCTTAAGATTGAGGGCTGTCATAGATGAATTTAAATTTCTTTCTATGTTTCCAATAGAAAATTCATGTTTAATTTCTAAATTAATATAAGGTATTCTTTTTGAGAGTAGTTTTATTTTTTAAATCATAATCACACAAAAAATCTGTTTTGCAAGGATAGAAACTTTATAATTTTATATTTGTATTTATTTATTTAGACGTTGTCTTTCTCTGCCACCCAGGCTGGAGTACAATGGTGCAATCTTGGCTCACTGCAACCTCCAACTCCTGGGTTCAAACAATTCTCCTGCCTCAGCGTCCCAAGTTGCTGGGATTACAGGCATGTATCACCATGTCCAGCTAATTTTTGCATTTTTAGTAGAGATGAGGTTTCGCCATGTTAGCTAGGCTGGTCTCGAACTCCTGACCTCAGGTGATATGTCCACCTCAGCCTCCCAAAGTGCTGGGATTAGAGGCATGAGCCACCATGCCGGGCCTGTAATTTTATATTTAGACATATGTTCATGTGTGTGCTTTATTTCAAATTATATTAATATTTGTCCAGTGTCCCCAGTGTGCCAGGTACTACCATGTCTTATATACAGTAATTTATTTGATCCTCATGAAAGTCCTATGAATATGTACTGTTATTATTTCCATTTTGTATGTGAGGAAGCCTGGGCACAGAGAGGTTAAGTGACTTCCACCCAGTCACACAGCTCATGAGGCCGGACCTACGGCGCTGCTGACTCTCGCGATGCTCTGCTGTAATATAATAACTCTCTGGCCAGATGCGCTCAGCATTTAACCTGTTTCCCAGCTTCATCCACTTGTGGACGCTACATCAACTTCGAGAACCACCAGCATGTTATGCTAAGCCGGACACCAAAGGACAAATGCTGTCTGATTCCACTTGCATGGCGTCCCTAGAATAGGCACATTCATGGAGACAGAAAGTAGAATGATGGCTACCGGGGGCTGGGGAAGGAGGTGTGGGAGTTGTTGTTTAATGGGTGCAGGGTTTCATTTTGTGAGGGGAAAGGAGTTCTGGAGATAGATTGGGGACTGGTTGTACAACATGTGAATGTACTTACTGCTACTGAATGGTGCACTTAAATGGCTTAAAATGCATTTTTTTTTTACCATAGTTTAAAACACCCCACTAAAATTATCTTCAATAGGCCAATGATTCAGGGAACACAGAGCATCTCCTGTCACTGGAGTTGCTGGGTAATGGAAAAGTTGTGTTCAGCTACTTTGAACACTTCAGAAGCAAGGGAGACTTGAAACTGGGGATTGACTTGAGAGATAGCTATAACTTGGAAAACTGTGCGTCGCTTTGACTCTGTCATATGCATTTCTCCTTTTGGTTTCTGCTGTAGGTTGGTGGAAAAGAGAACCTAGAGCTGCGTCTGGTGGGAGGGCTGGAGACTGTGGTGGCAGTGCCCCTCTCCTCCTGTACCAGGAGTAGGGGAATTGGCTTGCGTGCTGGCAGGCCTCCCCGGGCTGGGCTCTGTGAGCTTCTCTCGCAGGTCTGGGCTCCAGCTCTTGGACATTTTTGCCCTTGAGTGACCGTCTCTGGCTGCTATGGTCTCTGTGCGTCCCAGCCTGCTGCCTCCCTGCAGTGGTCCGGGACCGGGCCTCCACCACTTCCTCCAATCCCCACTGAGGAAATTAGGGCCCCCAAATACACTTTCTCATAGTACCCTGTACGTTTGACCCCAGACCTTTCCTCCATGTAGTTGCCAGATCAGTGTAATTTGTTGTAATGTCTAGCTCCCCTATTAGTAAGTTCTGCCTCTGTTTTTGTTACTGAAAGTAACTCCAGCAAGAGGTAACACAGTGCTGGGCATGCATTAGGCTTTTGGCCAACATTTTTAGAATGAAGAAATTAGTTGCATAACATGTCCAAGGTCCTGTTGCAAATCAATGACAGGTTAAAAAACAGGATTAAAATAAAACCCTATCACATATCTCTTCCTTGTTCTCTGTTTTTAAAATTATATATGCACATATATAAGTACAAACACATGTACCTATGTATATGTGTATGTGTTTGCATGTGTGTGTGTATCTGTATGTGTGTATATATACATGCTTTTTAAAAAATAAGGCAGGAAGGGCCGGGTGCAGTGGCTCAAGGCTGTAATCCCAGCACTTTGGGAGGCCTAGACGGGTGGAGAGGTCAGGAGTTCAAGACCAGCCTGGCTAATGTGGTGAAACCCTGTCTCTACTAAAAATAAAAAAAAAAAATAGCTGGGTGTGGTGGCGTGCATCTGTAATCCCAGAAACTCGGGAGACTGAGGCAGGAGAATCACTTGAACCTGGGAGGTGGAGGTTACAGTGAGCCGAGATCGTGCCATTGCACTCCAGCATGGGCAACAGGGATGAAACTCCATCTCAAAAATAACTAAATAAATAATAATAAGACAGAAAGAAGAGAAGAGGAAGACCTGCATTTCCCTAAGGGAAGAAGCAAGCAGGGGTGAATGACAGCCTTCAGTGACAGGCAGGGGATGTCAGAGAGAGTCAGTGCCAGAGGCTTGGCTCCTGGTTGGGCAGCAGAGGCCCTCAGGGTGACAGCCGTCCCTCCCAAGGCTGGGATACATCAACAATGAGGTGGAAGTGTTGATTGAGATCAGAGTCCATCAAGTTCCCACTGCATGAAGCTCAGTTCTCCTCTACACTGACTAGCTCATCTCTGTCAGCAACTTCCCCCACTGTCCCCTGCTATGGTCTGAATGTTTGTGCCCCCCACCCCCCCGCCAAATTTATATGTTGATACCAAATCCCCAATGCAATTGTCTTAAGAGGTGGAGCCTCTGAGAGGTGATTAGGTCATGAAGGCTCTGCCCTCATGAATGGGTTTAGAGCTCTTACAAAAGAGGTTTGGCAGAGCTTGTTTGCCCCTTCCCCTTCTGCCACGTGAGGAACATACAAGCAATCATCTATGAGGAACGAGCCCTCACCAGACACTAAATCTGCTGGCACCTTGATCTTGGACTTCCAGCCTCCAGAATGGTGAGCAATACATTTCTGCTGTTTATAAATTACCCAGTACAAGGTATTTCACTATAGCAGCCTGAAATGGACTAACACACCCCCATTCACACATTAACACACACAATCAGACATGTAACACTCACGTACCTGCACACACACAAACACACCCTTACATCTACACATGTGCACACTCACAGACGCATACACTGATACACACCCACACAGATCCACATATGAACATACACACACACACAGACTCACACCTGCACATACACTCACACATACACCCACACATAGTCACACACACTTGCTCATGTGGGAGTCTGAAAACATTAGTTTCATGCTTTCTGAGGCTCCCTATTTCCCTTGGAATTAAGTTCAAACTCCTTGGCATAGCATTTGGGGCCTGTCACATGGAATCTGAACATGTTTTTCTGGCCCTTTCTCCTCCCACATAGCTCTATCCATGACATCCATCAGGAGGCAATTGGGTTCCCAGCCTGGATTACACTGGTTGGCAGGGAGGCTGTGAGTTGGAAGCCTGACGTTGGGAGCCCTCTTTCCTTGTCTATGCCATTAAAGCCTTCCATCACTATGACATCCCTGAGGGCTGTCTAGGGGAGCAAACCACCTGGTAGGACTTTTCACATGTTTGCTCAAGATTTTTTAATCTGCCCGAATCCTCCCTATACTGGTTGAACCCTTCTACAAAACACAGACAAAAGCACTACTTAGCAAATCTTTCCCCAATCCCTTCACCTAGGGGAAAACCCTTCTAAGCCCTTCCTCTATACAGAGAACTTCCACAAAGGTCTCTGTATACCTCCCTGTGCCACACACCAGCCCTACACTGAAGATGCTTGGCTTACTTCTTTCATGAAGTCTGCAGTCCTCGGACTCAGGATGGTTAAGTGCTGTATTTGTGTCATTTCAAAGAATTTAACGGGATACCTTGTACAAATCAGGTGCTCTAAAAAATCATTTATTTATCTTTGATATAAAAAGGCTATTACATTTTTTGGTCAGTAAATTCTTCCATAGTTGGCTCAATTGATAACATTGTGTGTTGAAATGTATCTAAGGCAACAATTTGAGTGTAAATCTTATCTGATCTGGTAAAATCACTAGGCCAATAACTCCTTCCTGAGATTGGTTTATATGAATAGCTCTTCCCTGGGCTGGTCTTAGAGGAAATGGAATCCTGGGGAGACCAGATGTGCAAGGGTATCAGGGAAGGGCCAGTTTTATGGGATCAAGCTCTTGGTGGGAAGCAGGAAGAGGTAGCTAGGTCATAAGATAAAAGTGAGAAAATTTTAGAAAAAGGAATGCAGAGAAGGAAGAAGACAGGAAGAAGGCATAACTTAACAGAGCTTAAAAGTCCCATTTCTCTTAATTAAAAATTTTGCCTTGACTGGGCATGTCAGACCATAGGGTCAAAACTGAATTAAGAGGTTTGTGCAAAAGTATTCCCATCGCACTTTCTAAGTATTTACTGACGTGAAAATTTTTTCACTACAGCAGTTCAGTGATTTTTGCTTTGTTGTCCACTATTTTAAAAATGATTTCCCACATGAATAGCATAACAGCTTTTATAGAAGCTACCATGGGTTATGAGCTCTTAAGAGGAAAATGTCTATCCCAGTAAAAAAATATTATTATTGCTACTTTATTACTTTTGAATTCAGCTGAAGCTTCACGTTGGGGCCATTGGGACATCTTACATGCATTGCTTTGATCTCTACGTTATTTATTTCCATATCAGCATGAGTGTTTTCCTGGGGAACCTCTAGTTTCTGGCTGAGGGATTCTTTGGCAGTGCAGATGCTGTGTCGAAAAGAGTAGGTCCCTGGGATTTGCCACACAGTTCAGCATGTAGATTTACCTTTGAAGGCTTAAAAACTATCCGAAGTGGGGTTGGGAAGAGTTATTTTTTTCCTCTTACCTCTGAGTCCAATTACCTAATAAAGATTCATCATTCCTTTTGTCTGAGGAGCCCTGTGACCTAATTTTGCTCCTTGCCTCGTTTCAGATATCGCAACCCATTTTTTGTGCACTCTGCTTCTCTAATGAAATCCACATGTCTTAAATCAATACAGCCATTGTTTAACTTCCTTCTCTTAAGCAGTGCCTTTTGCAGGATCTATTTTGTTTGCATACTTGTTTGTAGGAAACACATCTCCTTATCTGGAATCTTCCCCTTCTCCCTCCCACTTTGAGATCTTTTTCTTATCGTTTCTTTTAATGATTATCAGTTTGATGGTGTGCAGCTATTAAATGCTCTTTAATGGACTAGTCAAAAGAAAATTTTGTTTATGCAGGTTTTCTTTCTTGTTAATTGTTTGTTTTAGATAGGTCAAAAAATTTACAGTGGAAAATTCAATGTGTTTGTTCAGTATCTTTGTATACACTTAGACTGTAAAAGCCCCTCTGTGCAAACTTCAGAAACTCAGTTTTTATTGCCTATTTTCAGACTCCCCCAGTCTATCCCTTTTTCCATTCAAGAGCCACCACTAAGAACTACTGAGTATTGGATCTTTTTGTACTTTTGAGGCTCCTAGATCATGACAAGACCCTCTTAGTGGCTTCTGTTTCTAATAAGCCTAAAACTCTTGAAAGTTGCCTGATATGAAAGTCAGGCATTATGTTCACAGGGAACATTTTATTTATCTCAAAATCCAGGGATTCCACATAGAAGCCAACTTGAGAGGAAGAAGAAAACACCCATTCATACCATCTCTGGGGGTTTGAGCTTCGCTTTGAAAAGTAGTTCTCCATCCCATCATTGACTTTCAACAGAGCTGGTCAAGGGCTGGCCCCACAGCACTTCCTGTAAATCCTCCAGGAATTTTTCCTTTCCAGTTTCTCTTGGAAGAAAGTGTGAGCTGGGTTATCAAGTAGGTGCTTGAATATGGAGGATGAGGATGAGGATGGTGGAACACTGAGTTCCACTTATCCTCCTACAAATTCCCTTCGATTCAACCTTGCCCAATGGGAGAGCTAGAAGAAGGGACAAACAAATGGCAGATCAGACCTTCTACTGTTCACACATTCTTTGTGACCCCATTTTTTTTTCTTCCTTCATTATCTTTCTTGGCCTTTTTGTGGGTTCCTGCCTGCATCTCTTTTTCTCATTTTAAGCCTCTTGCCAGAGTCAGAGCAACTGTCCTCTTCCCACATCCTCTTCGTTTTCTGAAGTTTTATTTAAATCGTATCCTAAAGGTGAAAAGAATGCCTTTTGTTTACCTGAAAAGTTCTACTGTTACCATTCTGGGCTTGATGTGAGAAGGTGAGCTTGGAATTAAATCCTTGCACGCAGCAAAAGTAATTAGCTAGTCACTTTAAAAATAAACAAAAACCCAAAAACCCCAAAACCCAAACCCTTCCACTACTGCTTTACGGACATCTTTCCTTTCAGGGCAATCACTGAAATGTAAAGGAATGAGCACAGTGTCCTGCTTTGTTTATCTGAGAACCACTAGCAGCTCCCAGACACTTCTGTTTTCTTCGAGAAAGACAGAAAGAGAGAATCCGGCTGTATTTGCTCCAAGGGTCAATCCCTTCTTCTGCTTCCACATTCTCTCCTGCTGGGCTCTTCCTTCTTCTGAAACATTCCCTCTTCAACATCTAGGATGACCTCTCTCACTTCAAGTCCTTTGGAAAGTCAAACATTTCCCGTGGGTTGGCCTCCTTTGGCGCTCCACTTCCTTTCTTTCTTTGAACTGGGGAGGCAAGAAGACAGTCGAAGCGGAGCCAGAAGGCCAAGCTTAGCTTCACGGTGTCTGATGTCCTGTAAAAGGGGACACCATGTGGAAAAGCCAAGAGAGTTCCAGGAGTAGGATTCAAGACATTCTGCTTTCTGCTGGTGACAAGATCCACAGGTGGTCTGCAGGACTGGAGTAAGCCTGGAGAAGCCTTACGGACCCTCCACACCTAACACTAGTTTGAGGTCAGGCTCCCCGTCTCCCTCTCCAGCACGTTCTTCTCTGTACACAGGTATTTCTTTCTACCTTTTCCCTTAATTTGCCTAGGCAGCAAAATGGGGTGCTTTGAACATTATCAGGTGCTGCACGGGGATTGCAGCAGTGGTGGCACAGCAGAGCTGGTGCAACCAGCTGGTCACACCCTTATTGTTGTCATCATGATTTACTGACTGGGCGGTGCTGCTATGGGGAATGTATGCCTGAGTTAGAAATGGGTCTGAGATGTCTTAAAACAAGACAGATTGTATGTAAGGAGAGGAACAGCAAACAGGTTTCGTTTTGATTGCTAGTCCCAGTTCTGGCACCTAGAGTGAGATGTTAACAAAGATTTTGAAGCTTTCTTCTGGCCCAACAAGTGAGTGATTGGTTATGGGAGACAGGAGTGGCAGCAAGAGTGTTTTCCTTTGGGTTTACTTCTTCTGCTACCAGAGGAGGACATGATTGAAAGGCAAAGGGATTAGCCATCCCCCTTGATTCCTGGTCTGAGCCTCTCATTCCTTGCTATGTTTCTTAGGACCTCTTTGGTGCCTCCCAGTCCTGATGTATCCAGTCTCACTCCATAAGTTCATTGGAAAGAAGAGTGAAGAGAGAACCAAGGGAGCAGAGACTCAAGAAAGAGAAGAGAGCCTCATACGTCACACTCCCAGGGAGTATAAGGAGTGTGTCCAACTCCTCCACCCGTAGCTGGGAAAGTTGGAATAATTCTAACCTCTTTGTGTGTGATAACTCCTCAAATTCTAGCATGGGGATAATAGAGGCTTGTTGTAAGAATTAGATGAGATGATCTATAAAAGCTCTTGTAATATTTTAGTGGCTTTATAAATGTCAACTATTGTCATTAAAGTATATATAAGCTCTTGCTTTTCCTAGTACAAGCTCTTCTCCTATGATGGCCCAATGGCATCCCTAATGATTTCATCATGCCCTGGTCCATGTCAGGGTTCCTCCCTTTTGGGACTCTCTGAGCTTCTTTTGTAGATAGAATATGTGACTTTTGGGGAAACAGAGGTATTGCAGGATTGGACCATAAGTCCAAAAGGAATCTTGACAGTCTTCTAATTCCCACATTAGAAATTCATAGGATGGAGCAAGAGCTGGGCTGGAGAGGATTTTCAGCATCCTCAGCAGATCGATGGGGACTTGGATAAAACCATAATGAAGATGGTGAAGGGTGCATGGTCTTCCTGCTTCCCTTTCATCCTCTCCAACTTCCCAGCTGCCCTTCCTTCTGGTACCCAGGGCTCATCTCAGTGTGTGGTCCAGGATGGATCCAGGACTTTTCTCATGAGCTCTATAAACCTTATTCCCTGGGAGAAGCATCGTGGTTGGGCTTTAGGAAGTCATCTGATTCTGGTGATATTTACTGGTAGAAATGGCTAATATATGGGATCACGTGGCAGTATTTAATACTTTTTAAAAGAGAAGGCCATTAACCAAGATTATGGTAGAATGTGGTACATTTTTTAGCTTAGAGGGCCTTTCATGCTCCACCAATATTTCAGAAAATCAGGAGTTAGTAAATCAGTACTCTTGGCTGCTAGTCAGTGATTCAGAGAGACTTCTACTCAGCCATACTGGGGTTTTATTAAAAAAAAATTTAGGAAGGAGATTGTCTACTTCATCACATAACCCTCCTTGACTGTTCAATAATCCTCACTATCAGGATGTTTTCTCTTGTATCTAAGCTAAATCCTGTCCGTGCTGTTTGATCCATTTTATTTCCTCTTGTCCTGCCCTCAGTGGAAACAGAAAACAGCTGGTGACTGTTTCTTGCACACAACAAAGGATTCTGGTTTTTAAGCCTATTCGATTAAAAGGAAACTCACTAAAGCATCCACCCCCAGTGCAGAGCTCTGGGGCCCCAATTCTAACTGCTGGGCTAGGGTCTTGCACTTCAGAAAACCAGAGGCACCACCATACACCAGTTTTATGTCCTTGCCGTGTGTGTGACAAATCCTGTGTTTAACTTGGGCGAGCTTCAGAAGGTTCTCGTTGTACCACATTCCAACTAAGAGCCTGCCACAGGAGGCCTGCATTTGAACCCTGTTGACGTTCTCCACAACCTTTCAGACTTCCCTAATGGAGCCGACAAAGTAGCTGCCACGGAGGACATGGATACTGTCACCATCGTGGAAACATGGTGTTTATCCACTTGGAAAAAAGGGGGAGTATGGAGAGTATCAATACGTAAAACTGCAGGGCCAATTCCCTGTGCATTCTCCTTTATACTATTCAGCATTTCATTTCATGGAGCAAGACTCCTTAGCCAGCTTGGTGAAAAAAAAAAGAGGAGACAGGTTTCATTTGTAATGTACTCAGAACTCTGACTTGAATGTGGTTAGAATACAAGTCTATGCTGAAAGGTTCTTGCCAGTACAGCAAAAACACTTCTGAAATAGGAATCAATGTTCAGGTTTTTCCCTGGCAAGTTTATCTTTGCTGTATCATCCACTGCTCTTCAAGTAGGATCTAGGGACTGGTGTAGAGTTCCAGAAAGTAACTCATAATAATAAAAACGAACATTTATTGAACACACATGTGAAGTATTTGATGCGTATTAACTTCTAATCCTTTCAACAACACTCTGAAGTAGGCACTGTTGCTACCCCCATCATATAGATAAAGAAACTGAGGCACAGAAAGATTAGGAACTTGCCCAAAGTATCTGTTATAGCAAGAGGTAGAGACATAACTTGAATCCAGGCGGTTTAGTTCCAGAGCCCAGACTCTCAGCCAAGGACATCTGTGACATCTGTGCCCAAAGCCAGGAATCAAATATGGCCACCTCTCTGAAAGTTCATGTTGCTCAGTGATGAGTAGTTCGACACATCATTTTTTTTTTTTTTTACAGTGATAAAACAGATGTAGCATGGAGTCTTATACAAACACACAAAATCAAAGAATTTTTAGTATGCAGTGAATTGCTTCAAGCTGCACCTTGGGGTCCCTTGGGGCATGTACTTCACCTCTCCTGATGTCTGGGGTAGTACTCTGATGAAAAATGTAAGAGCTACAGTGGCGTTCCTTACCTCTTCCTCTTCTCAGTTCCCCTGCACTCAGATTAAGGTCACCCTTAATCTGGTGGGCGCAATCTAATCAGCTGCCAGCGAATATAAAGCAGGAAGAAAAATGTGGAAAGGAGATGGGCCTAGCCTTCCAGCCTACATCTTTCTCCTGTGCTGGATGCTTCCTGCCCTGGAACATCGAACTCCAAGTTCTTCAGTTTTGGGACTATTGTGGGACCTTGTGATCATGTAAATTAATACTTAGTAAACTCCCCTTTATATCTATCTATATATCTATGTATGTATCTATGTATCTATGTATCTATCTATCTATCTATCTATCTATCTATCTATCTATCTATCTATCAGTCATCTATCAATCATCTATCTAAGGGTGGATCTGCCTTCCCCAGCTCACTGACTCAAATGTTAATCTCTTTTAGCAACTCTCTCACAGACATGCCCAGGATCAATACTTTGTATCATTCAATCCAATCAAGTTGACACTCAGTATTAACCATCACAACCCCTTTCCTATCCTTGACCATACCAGAAAAAAAGAATCCTAAAAGAAAAAAAAAATCCTATAGGTTCTGTCCCTCTAGAGAACCCTGACTAATACAGAGGCAGAGCTGGGTCATGTCAGTGGCCTTATCACAGGGTGAGGAGGGAGCATTTCCTTAGATGCTGGGGCCCACATCCCAGAAGTAGGGTCTGTGTTCTGTGGCTGCTCAGTCACTCCTTGTGTCCTTCCGGGACTCCTGATGCCCCACCCCTGGTGGACTGCCCTCCCTCCCCAGTGCTCTGGGCAGGAAGAAATGGAGCTACTCTCCATGCTCATCTGCATCTCAGCTGTCTGTTGATGACACCACAAAACTATCAAAAGATGAGGAGAGTCCTTTCTGGTCTTGATATGTGTTTGTGCCACACTTCACCACACTTCCTGTCTTTCTGGGAATCAGGAACACAGGGTTCAGCAAAGCGGGACCCTTATCAGATCTTCCCCCACTGCCTGTTTACAAGGAGAAGCCAACACACAGCTGGAGGACCTCCTTTGGGTGGGGCTCCAACACCACCAGGACCTGTGCTCCCTTTCTCACTCAAGGCTCAATTGCTAGTGAGGAGCAAGTTTGCGCTGGCAAAACAAATTCACTCTGCTGACCTTGTTTTATTCCTTTCTCTTCCCCATTGGATTATTACAAACAAAATGCTAAGAAAGACTGTGATCATAAAATGCACCTGGATCATGAATAGTGTGCTGAACCAGAGTCTACTCTGAGAATTTTCTCCTTCTACTGTTTATATGACCTTTTTCTCTTCCGTGTGTGTGTTTTTAATTAAACTTTTTATTTTGAAATAACCATAGATTCACATGTAGTTATAAAAAAGAAATACAGAGAGATCTCCTGTACCCTTTACCCAGTTTCCCCCAATGGTAACATTCTATAAAACTGTAGTACAGTATCACAACCAGGATATTGATATTGATATAGTCAAGATACAGAACAATTCCATCATTGCCAGGATCCCTCATGTTGGTGTTTTATAGCCACATCTACTTCCTTCTCTTCTTAACCACTGTCAACCACTAATCTGTTCCCCACTTCTATAATTTTGTCATTTCAATAATACTAGGTATGGAATTAAATATGGGATTGGCTTTTTAACTGAGCATAATTCTCTAGAGACTATGTGTATCAATAGCTAAATTCTTTTTATTACTGAGGAGTATTCCATGGTAAGAATGTACCAAAGTTTGTTTAACCATTCACTCACTGAAAGACATCTAGGTTGGCCAGGTGCAGTGGCTCATGCCTGTAATCTCGACACTTTGGGAGGCCGAGGAGGGCATATCACGAGGTCAGGAGTTAGAGACCATCCTGGCTAACACAGTAAAACCCTGTCTGTACTAAAAATATGAAAATTAGCCAGACGTGGTGGCGGGCGCCTGTAGTCCCAGCTACTCGGGAGGCTGAGGCAGGAGAATGGCATGAACCCGGGAGGCGGAGCTTGCAGTGAGCCGAGATTGCGCCACTGCACTCCAGCCTGGGCCACAGAGCGAGACTCCCTCCCCTGCAAAAAAGAAAGACATCTAGGTTGTTTTTAGTTTTTGACTACTAGGAAGAAATCAGATATAAAAATTTGTGCTCAGGTATTGGTATGAATGTAAGTTTTATTTCTCTGGGGTAAAAGCCTAGGAATGTAATTGCTGAGTCATATGGTAGTTGCAAGTTTATTTTTTTAGAAACTGCCAACTGTTTTACATAGTGGCTATACCATTTTACATTCCCACCAGCAATGCATGAATGATACAGTTTCTCTGCATCCTGGTTATCCTAATGGATTGTAGTAATATCTCATTGTGGTTTTAATCTACATTTCCCTGATGGCTTAAGAAGTTGAATATCATTTTGCGTAAATTCATTGTCATCCGAATACCCTCTTCTGTGAAATGCTCCTTATGTCTTTTCCCCATTTTTCAACCAGGACTGATGAGTTTTGAGAGTTTTTTAATATATTCTAGATACTAATCCTTTGTTGAATATGTGGTTTGCAAATATTTACTCCCAATCTGTGGTTTGTCTCTTTATCCTCTTAACAGTGTCTTTTGCAAAACAAAAACTTTTAATTTTGATGAAGTCAAATTTATCAATTTTTCTTTTATGGATCATGATTTTGGTATCAAGCTTAAGAAGTCTTTGCCTAGTTCTAATTCATGCACATTTTATTATATTTTCCCCTAAACATCTTACAGTTTTACATTTAAGCCTGTGGCCCATTTTGAATTAATTTTTGGAGAAAGCATGAGATGGAGGTCTAGGTTCATTTTTTTTTTTTTTTTTTTTTTTTTTTTTTTTTTTTTTTGGCCTGTGGATGTCCAATTGCTCTAACACCATTTATTGAAAATGGCTTTTTACTCTGCTGGATTGCATGTTCATCATTGTCAAAAGTCAATTGGGCGTATTTGTCTGAGTTGAGTTCTTCCTTTTTTTTTTTTTTTTTGGAGATGGGATTTCACTATGTTGCCAACGTTGGAGTACATGGCTATTCACAGGTGCAATCATAGTGCACCACACCCTCAAACTCCTGGTCTTGAGCGATCCTCCTGTCTCAGCCTCCTGAGGAGCTGGGACTATAGGCACTAGCCATTGTGTCTGGCTTGCGTGAGTCTAGTTTTGGGTTCTCTTTTCTGTTTCATTAATCAATGTGTCCATTCCTCTGCCAATACCATATAGTGTTGATTACTTATATAATATTCCTTATTTCAGAAGTAACATTTAACATTACATATTATGTAATGGCTCAAAATTAGACAGACTGATTTCTCCCACTATTCTTTTTTTCAATTTTTTAAACTAGTCTAGTTCCTTTGCTTTGTCATATTCATTTCAGAACAATATTTTGTCTCTCTTGCAAGGACTTTGATAGAAATTGCATTCAAACTTTATGCTAATTTGGGGAGAATTGATATCATTGTTATGTTGAGTCTTCTAATCTGTGCAAATATGTTTATTTATATCCCCTTTAATTTCTCTCATCAGCATTGTGCATTTTTCAGCATATGGATCCCATATATAGTTTTCCAGATCTACACCTAAGTATTTAATTTTTAAAGTAAACATAAATAGCATTATATTTCAATTAATTAAATTTAATTAATTAATTAAATTTAATATTTTAATTTTCTTTGTTGGAAAAAATTTAATTGTGTATATTTGAGATTTACAACATGATGTTATGAGATACATATAGATAGTAAAATAATCATCTGTGAGATGATAAATACGTAAATTTGTTTTACTATACCAAATATTTTACTATCTATGGTAACATAGATAGTAACAAGAGCAGTTACAATCTACTTATTTAACAAAAATTCTCAGTACCATATGATTTTATTAACTATAGTTCTCTCATACATTAGATCTCTAGTCTTGTTCATCTTACATATCTGCTACTTTGTGACTTGACCCCATCTCTCCATTTCCTCCCCTCCCCTGCTCACTCTAGTAACCACTGTGTTATTCTATATCTCTGTATAGTTAGACTTTTTAAAAAAGGATTCCACATGTAAGTGGGATCATGCAACATTTTTCTTTCTGTGTCTGCTTTATCTCAACGTAATATCCTTTAGATCCATTCAAACTGTGGCAAATGGTAGGATCTCCTTTTCTAAGGCTGAATAATATTCCATTGTGTGCGTGTGTGGATACATACACCAACACTACATTTTCTTTTTTTCTTTATCGATTCATTTATTGACAGAGACTTGGGTTATTTTCATATCTTGGCTATTGTGAATGATGCTGCAGTGAACATAGGAGCAGATATTTTTATGAGATAGTGATTTTATCTCCTTCGGGTATATACCAGAAAAGAGGCATTTCTAGGCCATGCGGTAGCTTTAATTTTTAATTTCTTTAGGAACCCCCACAAAGGCATACCTTGGAGATATTGTGGGTTCAGTTCCAGATCACCACAATAAAGCAAGTATTGCAACAAAGTGGGTCACACATTTTTGTTGTTGTTGTTTTCTAGTGAAAATAAAAGTTATGTTTACATTGTACTGTAGCCTATTAGGTGTGCAATAGCATTTTGTCTAAAAACACTATGTACATACTTTAATTAAAAATATTTTATTACTAAAACATGCCAATGATTATCTGAACCTTCAGTGAGTCATGATCTTTTTGCTGGTGGAGGGTCTTGCCTTGATGTTGACTATTGACTAATCAGAGTAGTGGTGGCTGAAAGTTGGGGTGGCTATGGCAATTTCTAAAAATACAGCAACAAAGAAGTTTGCCGCATCAATAGACTCTTCCTTTCATGAAGGATTTCTCTGTAGTGCGCAATGCTGTTTGATAGGATTTTTGCCTATAGTAGAATTTGTTCCAAAATTGGAGTCAATGCTCTCAAATCTTGCTGCTGCATTATCAACTGGATTTATGTAATCTTCTAAATCCTTTGTTGCCATTTCAACAATGTTCGCAGCATCTTCGGCAGGAGTAGGTTCCATCTAAAGAAACCATTTTAGTTGCTCCTGCTTAAAAAGCAACTCCTCATCAATTCATTGTTTATAATGAGATTTCAGCAATTCAGTCCCATCTTCAGGGTCCACTTTTAATTCTAGTTCTCTTGCTATTTTCACCACATCCGCAGTTACTTCCTCAAATGAAGTCTTGGACCCTTCAAAGACATCCATGAGGATTGGAATCAACTTCTTCTAAACTCCTGTGAATGTTGATATTTTGACCTCCTCCCTTCAATCATGAATGTTCTCAATGGCATCTAGAATGGCAAATCCTTTCCAGAAGACTTACAAATTACTTTGCCCGGATCCATCAGAAGAATAACTATCTATGGTAGCTATAGTGTTACAAAATGTATTGCTTAAATAATAGAACTTGAAAGGCTAAATTACTCCTTGATCCATGGACTGAAGAATGGATCTTGTGTTAGCAGGCATTCATCTCCTTGTACATCTCCATCAGAAGTCTTCATGACCAAGTGCATTGTCCGTGAGCAGTAATCTTTTGGAAGGAATCTTTTTTATCTGGGCAGTAGATCTCAACAATGGGCTTGAAATACTCAGCAAACCATGTTATAAACAGAAGTGCTGTCACCCACCCAGGTTTTGTTTTTCCACTTATAGAGCACAGGGAGAGTAGATTTAGCATAATCTTAAGGGCCTTAGGATTTTCAGAATGATCAATGAGCATTGGCCTCAACTTAAAGTCACCTGCTGCATTAGCCCCTAACAAGAAAGTCAGCCTGTCCTTTGAAGCTTTAAAGCCAGGCATTGACTTCTCTGCTTTAGAGATGAAAGTCCTAGAAGGCATCTTTTTCCAACTTAATGTTGTTTTGTCTACATTGAAAACCTGTTGTTTTGTGTAGCCATGTTCATCAATCATCTTAGCTAGATCTTCTAGATATCTCGGTACAACTTCTATGTTAGCACTTGCAGTTTCACACTGTATTTTTATGTTATAGAGATGGTTTCTTTCTTTCAACTTCATAAGCCAACCTCAGATAGCTTCCGACTTTTCTTCTACAACTTCCTCATCTCTCTCAGCCTTCACAGAATTGAAGAGAGTTAGGGCCTTGTTCTGGATAAGGCTTTGGCTTAAGAGAATGTTGTGGTTGGTTTGATCTTCTATCCAGACCACTAGCACTTTTTCCATATCAACAATGAGGCCTTTTTGCTTTTTTATCATTTGTGTATTCACTGAGTACCACTTTTAAATTTCCTTCAAGAAATCTTCCCTTGCATTAACAATTTGATTAACTGTTTGGTGCAAGAGGCCTAGCTTTTGGTCTGTTTTTGCTTTCAATAGGCTTCCTCACTAAGCTTAATCATTTCTAGCTTCTGATTTAAAGTGAAAGATGAGAGACTCTTCCTTTCACTTGAACACTTAGAGGCCATTGTGGGGTTATTAACTAATTTCAATATGTTGTATCTCAGGGCATATGGAGGCTTGAAGGAGAGAGATGGAGAAACAGCCAGTTGGTGGAGCAGTCAGAACATGCACGTTTGTTGATTAAATTTGTAATCTTATATGGGCATGATTTATGGCACCCTAAAGCAATTACCATGCCTACATGAAAGATCCTTGATGAGATCACCATAACAGGTATAATAACAATGAAAAAGTTTGAAAATATTGTGAGAATTGCCAAAATGGGACACAGATACAGCAAGTCAGTACATGCTTTGGAAAAATTGTGCTGATAGACTTGCTTGACACAGAGTTGCCACAAACATTCAATTTGTAAAAAAGAGAAAAAGTAGAATCTGCAAAACATTACAAAATGAAGTATGTCTGTAGTGTTATGTCCACAAACTGTGGACAAGGGTTCTCTTTTCTCCATACCCTCACCAACATTTGTTATCACTTTCCTTTTTGATAATAGTCATCCTAACAGGTGTGAAGTGATACCTTATGGTAGTTTTAATTTACATTATATTTTTACTTTTAGTTCCCATGTGTTCACTTCTAATATGTAGAAATATAATTAGTTTTTGTATGTTTATTTTGTGTCTTGTGAACTTGTTGAACTCATTTACTCTAGAAGTTTTTTTGCATGTTCTTGGGATTTCGTATGTAGACAGTCTTACCATCTGTAAATAGGAACAGTTTTGTTTCTTTTTTTCCAATCTGTATGCCTTTTATTTCTTTTTCTTTTTCTTGTCTTACTGCTCTGGCTAGCACTTGCAGTACTACGTTGAATTAGAGTAGTGCATGTGGACATTCTTGCCTTGTCCCTAATCTTAGGTGGAAAGTGTTCGATGCTTGTAAATGGTATAAATATACCAATCAAATGGCAGAGATTGGCAAAGTGGATTTTAAAAAAATCACCCAAATCTATCCTATGTACAAGAAACTTGCTTTAAATACAAAGATATAGGCAAGTTGGCAATAAAAAGAGAAAGATAAAGTGGATTTTCAAGCAAAGAAAATTACCAGAGACAGATAAAGACATTATATAATGATCAAAAGGTCAATGCATCAAGAAGACGTAATAGTTCACTCTTCTTTAGTTTCCAAGTCTCTGGAGATTTTCTTATCTTTCTGTTATTGATTTCTAGTTTGATTCTTTTGTGATCAGAGGACATATTCTGTATGATTTCAACTGTTTTAAATTTATTGGGCAGGTGTGTGTGTGTTTATGACCCAGGGTATATTCTATCTTGGTATATGTTCTGTAGGCGCATGTAAAGAATGTGCATTCTGCTGTTGATGGATGGTGTTGCTACTATCCTATAGGATGAAGTCCTGGCCCCTTTTCATCTTTGTCTCACATCACCCTGGCTTGAGTTGGGGGTGGAGAGTGGAGCTGGGGTATCTTGTTGCAGTTTGTAAAGATGAAAGTCTAGGCTCCCCCCTTGGCCTTTTCTGGTGTGAGTGAGCCATAGTTTTTTCTGTGGTGTTTGTAGGCAAGTGGTTTTTGTTTAAAATAACCAGTCCTACTTGGATGCCCTTTCCTGGCCCTGGCTAGAGAAAGTAGGCTTTGATTGAGACTTTCTTTTGTCTGTGCCCATTGGCATTCCCAGTTGCCAGCTTCTTCAGCTCCAAGTCTGGGATTTATGAGGTAAGAAGAAAACCCAGGCAACTCACCACTGTGTCATTCTTTGGGTCCCAAGTTCTCCAGCTGATTTGGCCTATTATTTCTACCTTTCAGGGTTTCCTGGTATTTGTTTTATACAGAATGTTCAGGGTTTTTTAGAAGTACTTAGCAGAAGGAATAGGGGACAGCATGTCTACCCCATGCTCTGGGAAGTAGAAGTCAGCCTTTCATGGTTTGACAAACGCTGTTAACATAGAAAGACACATGATGCTCTAGATCTCTTCTGATTGATTGTCCAATTCTTTCTTTTTCTTAAAAAGAGACCCCAAATTAGGCCAAATAATTACGTCTTTTTGGGAGAGGTTTTACATGAATGAGGCTGGGGAGTTGCTTGGGTTACTGTGAGTTTGTTAGACTCCACCCCCTACCCTTCTTTTTCCAGAAAGTAAAACTTGGGCTTCCTGTATTTGTCTAAAGCGGTTTGTTCTTGGAGTATGTTTTGCATCCAGAGTGCCAAATATCTTTTGGAACTGAGGTCTGTACACAGATTAAGGATAAAGTTAAGGCTACTTAGGTGAAGCAGCCATACCACGCAGAAGCCAGAGTTGGAATGTGAGTGGTCTCAACCAGGAGAAAGGCCTTATATTAATTTGTTAGGGTTGCCATAACAAAGTACCACGGACTGGGTGGCTTAAATAGCAGGAATTTATTTTCTCACAGTTCTGGAGGCTAGAAGTTCAAGATTAAAGTCTCAGCAGGATTCGTTTCTTTGGACGCCTCTCACCTTGGCTTGTAGATGGTCATCTTCTTCCTGCATCTTTATGTGGTCCTTCCCCTGGGGCCTGATCTGTTTTTATAAGGACACCAGTTAGATTGAATTAGGGCCCGCCCAAATGACCTCTTTTTAACTTAGTTACCTCTTTGAGACCCTGTCTCCAAATACTGTCACATTCTGAGGCACTGAGAGTTAGGACCTCAACGTGTAAATTTGGAGAGACATAATTAAGAAATCAGGAAAATGAGAGATGGAGGCAAAAAGGGTAGAATAAGCCCCATGTTGAGAGACTTCAGGATGGGCCAGGTCAGCAGAAGAAGTTCTACGAATTTTGCTGAATTGTTTTTCCACCTGTCCCTGATGTGATGTTTAATCCCTGTTTCTCTTCCAAAGGGTCCTGGCCTTGCCTAGTTCAACTTCTAATTTTTGTTTTTTAAACCATAAAGGATAGTTAAGTGACTAGGGAAATTTTCCCAGACACTCAATGTGTGTCAAATATATTTTTATTTTAATTTTTTTATTGTGATATACAAGTACATAAACTACACCAATCTAAAGTGTGTTGCTCACTGTTTAAACATGTGTACATATTTGTAACCACCATCTGGATCAAGGCATCAGAAGTTCAGCACTCCAGAAAGTTCCTCATACTCTTTCCAGTCAATCCCTGCCTCTCCACCTGGAAGTAACCACTCCAGACATGTGCCCCTGACCTTCATATAAGTGAAATAATAAAAGACGTATTATTTTATGACTGGCTTCTAGTTTTCTATTGTGAGACTCATCCGTGTTGTATTAGAAGTGTGTTGCCTTTATTGCCAAGTATTATCTTATTATGTGGATATAGCATGAGCTATTTATTCATTCTTTTGTTGACAGACATGTGGGCTATTTCCAATTTGGGACTATTTTGCATAAAGCTGCTATGAACATTCTCGTACATGTCTTTTGGCGGATCTATGCACAAATTGCTTTCGGGTACATAAACCTAGGAGTGGGATTGCTGGGTCATTTCAAAGCTACTCATTAAATTAAATTTGATAAACATATACATGAATTTAAGTCACTTCTTCCTTTTGTTAGGTTATTTTTAGCATAATTCTGTGAACTCCAATCATGACTTTCATATATCTTTGCAACAGCTAGTTAGGTCATAAATTTAATTGAAGGTACAATAAACTATTTTAAAAATGTCCACTTAAAAATGTACTGATTGACATTTTACATTAGCAGTAAGATGCAATAAGGTGGGAGCTATTAAAAACAAAATAGCAGATGTGTCTTGAGACTTTTGTGGGGTGTCACCAATCAAAATACAAGTTTTTTTTGCCACAGGCTTTATGGAAGGAAGAGATAAAGTACAAACTGCCCAGTAATGGTGTGAATCATACAAATTCTCTTCTTTCCTTTCCTTAGGGGACTGTTGACTTTTTGGCTATATGAGAGAAACAGAATTGATCATGTATGATCAGAATGACCCTTGATCATCAGGAGTTCAGAGCTGCTGAGTGATTTTTAGACTGAGGAGAAGTTGAGGCTCAGAGAGGGAAGGTTTTAGAAAGCTGCTCGAGACACCAAGTAGCTGTGTTGGTTCCTGAGCTGCCCAGGGGAAAAATACACACATCAGTGACAACAGGATTGAGCTTCTTTGGATTTTCATCAACGCTTCTATTGCCTGGACTACAGGCTCCCAATGGTGTGCCCAGATTTGAGTTCCTTGTTCTCAGTATGGCCTGGTGGGGTGTGGGGTTTCCAGAGCTTCCTGGCCTATTATTTCTGGCTGTGAGTGGCCCTGCTTATTTACCTTGTTCCCCAGTGTGTGGTTCAAATACGATCATGTTCCCCGTGCACCATGCCAATAGAGAGGATGGGAAGCACTGTATTGGACCATGCTCCCTAAAGTTAAGTTGTACAATGCACCCCACACTTTCTGAGCGAACTTAAGTTTCATTGATTCCCATTTCCAGAGGCTCGATACATAGAATCTTCCTTCCTGTTCCATCTTTTTTCTTCAGTTCCCCACATGAAATAACTTTTGTAAACAGGTATGGTATAGACAAGCCATCTGCTTATTTCCCTTTCGGGCCAAGCAGTCCCAAGAGAACTGTGAGACCTGGGGTAGACATGCAGGATGTCTACCTGGGAGGACATGAAAGAACTGGGTATCTTGTGGCCATTTGCTGGGAAATGGCGAAGACCGCTATAGACATGGAAGTCCTCTTCTGTGGATGAGTGGCACTGCCCCAATCCATAGAACAAAGAGTGATGACCAGAAAGGGGTATGGGGTCTCCTAATGCTGGTGAGGAGTGAGGGATGGGTAAGGAGACCTGAGCCCACAGGATCAGCAGGTTGCTACCTCTCCTTCTAGAGACAGAACACAAGGGCCCCTGTGGAAATCTTTGCTTGATGGGGATCAGTTTGGGGAGCAGTACACAGACCCTTTCTGCCCCAGTGCCTTTTGCAAATGTCATTGGGGCAGTGAGGGTCTGTGTACTGCCCCCGTGTGATTATGAAATGATTATGAAATCTAAGTCATTTTTTAATGAGAGAGATATAGAAGCACTGATTATAGTTTTTGATGAGCACAAGGTAAGTGACCACCACCAGGAGCTGATGTGACTCTTGCCAGGAGCAAGGCAAGTCGGCATTTTGAACCTTTTCTGCCTAACCGTAGTGTAGACCTAGGTATGATTTCTCCTAGCTCTTCTAGAATATCTAAGCTAGCTAAGGGATCCCCTGTTTCTGCCATTGTGGATACCAGCCGTCTGGGGGAGCTATGGCTGTTACGTAATCATCAGAGACCCTAGTCTGGGTCACTAGCAGATTCCAGGGAAATTTCTTCTGTAGCACCCAGCCCCTGGGGTTCTGGCCTGATCCGAGGTTCCCTGAGACATGGTGTCTACTCTGCCCTCTCCTCTCCACCCCTGCCCCACCCTTGATGTAGGTATCTAAGGAACTTAGGACAATTTGGAACTTTCAGGGCTCAGCACAGAGTGACTGGAAAGAGAATAGGGTTTGGAATCAGACAGACCCGTGCTGGCCATACAGTCTTCTTATTCACATTTTCTAAACCTGTGTCCTCATCTCCCAAATGGAAAAGATAACAGGATTCATTTCCTAGGTTCTCATGAGGCATCAGGGAGAAAGTGTGTCTAAATAGCCTGGCATACAGTAGGCTTTTCAATGATCTCCTGTTCCCATGTCATGGTTTCTCTGTGCCCTCAGAAGAGCATGGGACTGAGGGTGTGTGAAAGCTCTGCTTCAGGAACTCAAAATGAAGGGCATCTCAGAGCTAACCCAGGACCCACATTCTGAACCATTGGCAAGTGGAGCAGTTACCCAGGGAAGCTCCAGGTTGGCCCAATAATAGACTGAATCTGATGAAATTAGAATGGAGCCAGCCAGCTAGAGAGAAGACAGTAACTAGAAAGTCAGCAGCCTGTCATGAAAACTAAATGGCCCCATCTAGGACAGTAAATAACAATCTGGAGACTCGGGGCAGCATGAAATATGTTTCCATCTACGCAAGCAATTTACTTCTTGACAGAATCAACATTTTCACATCTCCACTAATGCTAGCAACTGCCACTAAGAAAAATGAAACCTCATGGTTCTTTGAAGCCATTGCTTAGGTTTCTGTTACTTAGAGCTGAATATAAACACTAACCAACCCAAGCTGGGGGTGATGGTAAAGAAGGTTCTAGAAATGGAGTAGCAAAATCAATCAAAGAACCAAAGATGTGAGAATGAAAACTTGGTTGGAAGAGATGCATCACTTGGCAATCTGCATTTTGTGGGGAGACAGAGCTTTTATGAACATCCAGAACTCATTTGCATACATCCCTGGGCCAAATGGGTATCTCAGGGAAAGAGAAGTCACAAGTAACCTGATTGAGTGGCCAGTGCAAGTCCTATGTGCAAATTAACACTTTGGGCATATCAGGCTATTGATAATGATCTTTATTTGCCTGGCTTGCCCATCCAGGCTGGATCACACCTAGGGACACATAGTATTGCCAGTTTCCTAATATAATCTAATTTTAAACATATTACCATCATTCTGGATGTAACAACATGCTCTTAGTTTTCCTTTCATAATATCCCGGATGGAGTCCACTTGCCTTCCTGGAACCAAGCCCCCATCGGGCAATGGAAAAACCAAAGCTTGAAGCCACAGCCATCTGCTTAACCCAGCACCACTAAGCAGTTGGAAGACCTTGACCAAGCCACTTAAATACCCTGTGCTTCAGGTTTCTCATCTGTCAAAAGACAACAGCCATCCTGACTTCAGTGGATTGTCACAGAGCATGGCGGAAAGGGCTTAGCACAAGGCTGATCACACTGCTGGCAAAGAACTAATGAGTGGTACCTACTCCCTGCCTTGCCAACTCCCCTGTCTCCCCTCGCTGCTCATACTAAATTGACTCTGAGTTTTACCTGCTCTTTTAAATCTGACATCAAATCAGGAATTCTCCACTTTGAAACACTTCCATATGTGGACTCTGCCGGTGCTAGAACCTGAGATTGCTTTCCTATGAATCAAGTGATGAGTTTGGCCCTTTCCTCTCTGCTCCCTGAGTTTCTGAGCTATCACTCATGATTGCTTGCTACTGGTCAGCATCCCCCATACTCTGTGAGGCCCTGAGGTTAGGACCCTGTTGTGTCTGTTTTTCTATCTCCAGCCCCTAAGACAGCTCTTGATCCATAGTTAATGCTCATGGACTTGTGGAATAAGTGAGTGAATGAATGAAGTCCTTGAGCATCACACAGGTAGCACGGAAATGTCCTAATAAAGTACTTTTGTGCAGGCAAAGGCTCAGAAAACTTTTGTGGAACAAAAACATTTCAGTCCTACCTTCCCAGCTTTGGTGACTCTAATTGCTATGAATTCTTACCACTTCCTTTTCTTTTTTTGAGACATAGTCTAGCTCTGTCACCAGACTGGAGTGCAGTGGCGCAATCTCAGCTCACTGCAACCTCTGCCTCCTGGGTTCAAGCAATTCTTCTGCCTCAGCCACCCAAGTAGCTGGGACTATAGGCGCGTGCCACCACACCTGGTTAATTTTTGTATTTTTAGTAGAGACGGAGTTTCACCATGTTGGCCAGGATGGTCTCGATCTCTTGACTTTGTGATCTGCCAGCCTCAGCCTCCCAAACACTTCCTTCTTTTTCTGCAAGAGAAGTAACCAGGGCAGCACAGAAACCCCTTAGAGCTATACAACCCTGTAACTATATTTTATAATAGCGCTGTTCTTTCACAAACCTTCCTCCTTCCTGACCTACTCAAGGGAGGGAAACTGGGAGCATTATCGAAATATCAGTACCTTATCTCTGAAAAAAACATTTTTCCCTGGCTGGCCAACTTGAGCATAGCTAAGCATATTTAAGAGGTTACAATGGAACCCTGGAATTATACCTTTTAATAGTGACAGCTACCACCACAACTGACATTAACAAGCTCCAGGATGTGCCAGGCAGTGTCCTAAGCATTTTGTTTATCAGCTCTTCCCAACAACCTTATGACAGAGGCAACATCAGCATTTTACTGATGAGAAAACCAAGATACAAGGTGTTTAAGAAACTTGCCTAGAGTTACTAGTAACTGATGAAGCTGAGATTTGAATCAAGGCTATCTAATCTAGAACTGGAACCCTTTTTTTGTGTGTGTGTGTGATGGAGTCTAGCTCTGTCACCCAGGCTGTAGTGCAGTGGCACGATCTCGGCTCACTGCAAGCTCCACCTCCCGGGTTCACACCATTCTCCTGACTCAGCCTCCTGAGTAGCTGGGACTCCAGGCGTCTGCCACCACGCCCGGTTTTTTTTGTATCTTTAGTAGAGACGGGGTTTCACTGTGTTAGCCAGGATGATCTTGATCTCCTGACCTTGTGATCCTCCCGCCTCGGCCTCCCAAAGTGCTGGGATTACAGGCGTGAGCCACCACTCCTGGCCTAGAACTGGAACTCTTAACCACTGAGGTATACCAAAGTTTATTATTATTATTTTGGCCCCAAAATTGGGTAACATTGATCCAGTCAAAAGACTTCTTAGTTTTTGGATTACTGAATAAAACTCCTGAAAGTACAATTTCACATACATGTCACCCCCCTTCCCCCAACTGGGTCTCAAAGATAATATCAAAGTGGAATTCCGCATTAGCTTGCCTAGTCCTATTACGGCCTAGTAAATGTTTTTCTATTTTATTTAGAAGAACTTGTAATCTGGTTCCCACTCTTCTTTCTTTGCCTGTTTTACAGAACACATCGTGCTTGCAGAGAGAGCAAACCATGCCTGTCTCTTGTGGAGCCCACAGTGCTGTATGCTTAGTGCGGCAATTGGGCCAGGAATGAAAACAACTACACCATAGTAACAATCCGTCATTCTGTCCATCTGCTACCCAAGAGGGATCTTAAAATAGTTTCAATTCACCTTTAAAATCCACTGCTCTATGAAGGGCTTGTAACACTTGGCGGCCTTGGAAGCCTGCCTGAGAAACAGGACTGCTACTCAGACTACTGGTGTCCAGCTGTAAGCCTCCTTGGAGGGAAACAAGCCATCCATTCATTGGGCTGTTGTGAAATTTTCCTTCCCCACCAGCCCTCCCAGCCAAGAAGGAGAATACCTGGAGGAATGGCATTCTGGATTTTTGTTCTTCCTAATGTAGGGCCTGAGTTTTTATTTTCTTAGTGGCCTACTCTTTTTTTCCTTCCTGTTTAACCCTCTTCTGCTCCAACTCCCCAACCCTACAACTTTCCCTTTCTTTTAACTTTTCTTTCTTCAGCTGAGAGATTGGGTGTGAGTTGGGACTTTACGGTCTGGAATTTCAAAATCGATTCATGGGGTAACTATCCCCAAACCAGCACACTTTTAATTAGGGTAGGAGTAATGAAATGGGAGACTCCCTGGACCCCTTTGTGGGACTTGCAACAGGAGTGTGGCTCATTTGCTTGGCCACCACGTGCTCAAATCCCTTACAGGAGGGGAGCATGCAGGTGAGCAGGTGCTGGAGTCAGGGTGAGCGCCTTTGGGCTCTGGCCCCATGGCAATGTCTATGAGTATTACAATGCTCTTTTAGCCCTGCTGTCCAGGATGGCTTAAGTATTAAACAGCTCAGCGAAGAGTCACGGTGACAGCCTTTTTGGGTTTCTGCACCCAGTGCATCCCAAATTTTGCCTTGCATCCAGGAAGAATCAGGTTACATGTACTTGAAGGATGGTGAATGTGGGGATCTTATTGGGTGATGGAGGTGGCTCTCAGTGGGATGGGAAGCTGGAGAGGGGATAGAGTGGGAAGATGATCTTCCCCTGGAGTTCAGTCATCCTGAAGCTGATCTCCTCTCCCAATGCCCCCAGCCAAACTCCTCTCAGATGCTTCCTCTCTTCTCTCATTCGCTGCCATGCCGCTCTGCTGCTCTGCTGCTCTGCCATACTTCTGCTCATGGAGCCTGGGGATTGGGATTTTTATAGGTACAGCATGGGGGTGTGGTGGGCCAGGGTGGTCTTGGAAAAGGCAACATTTGGGGGCAAAAACAGGAATGCCTATTCCCATTTAAAGCCTCGGGTTTCCAGGCTTGAGGGTGGGGCCTTTGCTGGGGAACTGCTCTCTACTACCTAGTATTTCCTTGCTTCCTGTCCGTATCCATAGTACGAGTAAAGTGAGATCTTCCTGGGCAAACCCAGACATCTTGTCCCTGGGGTTAGCTCTGGCTCCACTGAGCTGCACCAAAGAGCATGGAGATGCTCAGCATGTGGAGGCTGCAGACAGCATCATCACGCTTTGTTGGCTCCTGGTTCTAGTGCCTAATTGTGTTCTAGATCTTGACAGGGCATAGCCAGTGGGGATTAAAACAGGACAGAAGATTCCCCTTCTTGCTATTTCCATTTTTTAAAAGGTTACATTCTCAGTATTCTAGTAGTCTAACCTATCATATCTCTAGGTGAATTTGAAAGTTAGATTGCAAAATTTCAATCTCACACATTTTTTTTCCATTTTAATTTTCATTTAGGCTGTGAAACCTAGCTTAAAATAAACTTACAGTAGTTTTTGTTTCTTATGGGAGACGGCATAGGCCTTAGATTATTTACTGTCTCTTTCTGAAGAATTTAACTCAAACATGGATATCAGACCAAATCATACAATTTATATCAACAATGTGAATGACAAAATTAAAAAGGAAGAATTGAAGAGATCTCTATATGCCCTGTTTTCTTAGTTTGGTCATGTGGTGGACTTTGTGGCTTTAAAGACCATGAAGATGAGGGGCAGGCCTTTGTCATATTTAAGGAACTGGGCTCATCCACAAGTGCTTTGAGACAGTCACAAGGATTTCCATTTCATGGTAAACCAATGTGAATATATATGCAAAAACAGATTTGGATATAATATCTAAAATGTGTGGCACTTTTGCTGACAAAGAAAAGAAAAAAGGCAAAACTGTGGAACAGACTGCAACAACCACAAACAAAAGGCCTGGCTAGGGAACTCCAAATTCAGCTAATATCCAAGGAAATTCAACACCAAATCCTCAGGTCTTCGATTATCCTCCAAACTATATTTTATTCCTTAATAACTTACCAGAAGAGACTAATGAGATGATGTTATCCATGCTGTTTAATCAGTTCCCTGGCTTCAAGGAAGTACGTCTAGTACCAGGGAGGCATGACATTGCTTTTGTTGAATTTGAAAATGATGGGCAGGCTGGAGCTGCCAGGGATGCTTTGCAGGGATTTAAGAACACAACATCCCATGCTATGAAGATCACTTATGCCAAGAAACAACATTTGGGATAGTCATCTTTAAAGGACTTGGTGTTATTTATAGTGTTTGTTTTGCTAACATTTGGTTGGGTCATTGTAATAGAGATTACGAGGAGTGAAAGTGAAATTTTTGTGAAGGACTTAAATTATCTAGTGTTTCTTTAGCGTTGGTGAACTATGAAATATGAAGGCCTTAATTTTGTACAATAAACTTTTATTTGTATTCTGTGAAAAGTAAATAAATAAATAAACTTACAGCTATGTTTCATATGCATTCTTTGGGGATAATGCTATCAGATCAAGAATACCTTACAGGTGTAATTGCATGTATTCTCACTTGTCACCCACAGCAAAGCCATGAGGTAGGTGGCACAGTTGAATCATTTTTGAACATAGAACATGCCACTTTGATTTAAAATCAAATTATGGCAACTAGAACTGAGCGTGGTGGCTCATGCTTGTAATCCTAACACTTTGGGAGGCCGAGGTGGGAGGATCACCTGAGCCCAAGAGTTCAAAACCAGCCTGGGCAACATAGAGAGACCCTCGTATCTACAGAAAAATAAAAAATTATCTAGTCATGGTGGCACAGCTGTAGTCCTAGCTACTTGGGAGTTGGAGGGGGGAGGGTGGCTTGAGCTCAGGAGGTTGAGGCTGCAGTAAGTTGTGATCGTGCCACTAAACTCCAGCCTGGGCAACAGAACAAGACCTTATCTCAAAAGAAAGAAAAGCAAAACAAAACAAAAACAAAAAACAAACAAAAACCAATAAATTATGGCAACTAGGGAGAAAAAGGGTACGCAGAATCAATACCATTAAACATAGTCTCACTGATGACTTTTTTCCATACTTTTGGTTGAAGTATAAACATATAAATATATCATTCTAAAACATACCATTTGTTAGGTGTTTTTTGTTCTGAGTAATCATAGTAAGCAGTTATGATTGCAACCAACAGCCATTTGCACCTGTGCCCCTGAGTCCCCCGTCCAAAGCCTTGTCAGCAGAGCCACCTGTATTTAATACTGAAAACGCTAGCTTTCCCAGCTCCCCTTGCTGCCATCAGCATCTAGTTAAATCCTGGTGAATTAAACCAGAAAGAAAGTCTTCGCTGGAGCTTCTGGAAAAAGATCTTCCTCTTTAGTTAAAAGATCTATGCAAGGGAAAATTAGTGCCTCTTTCTTTTGGATACAGACTAAGCTGCAGCAGTTCTCTTGCAACGTCAAAGGGACAATCCTGAGGATAAAGGACAACTCACTGAAGGTAGCCGAGCAGAAAGATGACAGTCACCTGGGTTATTTTCCACCGCATTAAGCCACTAAGCCAACATTGAAAATACCTACCTCTGGGCTTCTTGTTTTATGAAATAACTAACATCTTTATTTTTCAAACCACATTTAGCATGCTGTTACTTGCATCTAAAAGCATCCTTAATAATTCACCATATAAATGGTAATGCTGTAGTTCACTATCAGACTTAATTTCCTTTTTATAGGAACCTTTTTGTAATGCTTCTTTTAATCTATTGAAATTAAATATCTAGGTGACAAAACTTACTTCTAAACATAATTTTGAAATTCAGTAGAATGTTCTTACTGGAATATAAATGAGAAATGTTAAAATATAGTTTTAAAGAAGAATATACATTTCAATATGTAAATGCTTGGGTACAACTACAGCAGAAGACATGATAAAGTAGTCAGAGCTTACATACCTATGTAGCATCACTGTGAGTATAATAGCCCTCACATGTAGCATGATACAGATGTGCTTCGCTGGTGGCTCAAATTCCAACAGAGATGTAGACGTTAGTATGGAGATTATTCAAAAGAAGAACAGCTCTTGGTAAAGTTCCAGCCAAACAATCTACAGTCTTACATGGACTTATGTGGTAGCTGCTTTTTTGGAAAACTCAGTGTACATTTAGAACTGTACAAAAATTACATTGGAACACAGAGTTAGGATCCAGAATCACAGATCTATAAATACGTTTTCACCTACATGAATATCTGATGGTACAATTGTGGGTCATGTGAGACTCTGGACAATTCTTTGCAATGCAGAATTAGCCTAGACATTGCAACATGTCTGGTGTCTTACCCAACAAACACTGACGGTGGCCCCCTAATTATTGTGACAACCAAAACATGCCCTCATAGGTTTAGAAAGCATCCTCTGGGGACAGTCCTGCAACTGTCTCCCTCACCACAGAGGACAATGTCCTGAGACAGGCACTCTTGGTTGTTTGCTCTGCATAGACGTCAGAAGCACTCCTTATTTCTGACTCTGCAAGTCTTAGACATGCTTCCATGGGTGGGTAGGTGGAGGGAAAGTACAGAAGCAAACGATGGATTGCTTAGGATTGGTGCTATTGCTGAATTTCAAGAGTCACTGGTTCATTGCTTTCTCAGTTTGTGTGCATTTTTTTCAAGAGATCCTCACTATGTGCAAGGAATTATGGTAGACACAGAGCTGACTAAGATTTCCTTCCTGCCCTCAGGGAAGTAGAAGACTAAAACAGACGTCGAGAAAAGTATCAAATTTTAAGATGGAGCAGGTGTTCTTCGCCTGAGATCCCAGGAATGTGCTTCAGGGCATCCTTTAAAACTCTTGAAATTACAGACAACAATGCATGTATATATATATGTGTGTGTGTGTGTCTATATGTATCTTTTTAATAAAGGGTGTATAGATTTAATCACATTCTCAAAGAACTCCAAGACACAATAAAGGTTACAGCTGATGCACAGGGCAGGCTGATACACAGGTGACAGCCTATTTGATGGATTTTTGGAAGTTGCCCTCTGCCCCAAATATCTCTTTGACTCATATTTCTTTCACTGAACTTCTATCAATAGAGATTCACTCCAATGAATGGATAGCTACCATGGATCTCTCCAAGACTGACGCGCCCACAACTTTCAAGAAATGTCTATTGAGCTTCTGCTGACGGGCACTGAACTAAGAACCAGGGATGCATCAGTGAACAGAATAGAGCTCACAGCCTGGTGAAGGAGTTGGAATGGGAGCAATATGCAGATACGGGGAGCACTGAGGGGCAACTTGACCCCAAGGCAGTGGAGAGGTTCTCAGAAAGAGATAAGTGCTCATGTAGCTTGAGTAACAGCTTCCTGTCTTGTGTGAACAGAGGGTCCCAGTTCATGAGGACACTGCCTTGGGCCTGAGGACACTGCCTTGGGCCTGTGGACGAGGGCCGGCTGCTGAGGTGGGAGGTGGAAAGCCTCTTCCAGCATTGGGCCTCAGCCGTGTCTCAGTTTTGCTTGGATTGGCCTCTGGGGGAACAGGTGAGCCTTGCAGGATGACCCTGATAGCATTATCTGCATTTTGGTGTGTATTTAAGTTTCCAGTTCACACGGGCTTCTAGTCATATGTTGCAAGAGTGTTTGTAAAACAGACTGCAGACTCTCTGGAATTGAAGGATGAAGGGGGAGGAAGCTTTATAACCTGGAAACTATGTGCTGACTGTGGCCCTGTTGAGATGCAATGTGGTTTCTATGGGGTTCCTTCTGGACCTCATACATTTCAGTTTCCCCTGGAACAAGGCCTTTGCTGAGAAGGAAAACATACATTGGCCATGAAAACCCAGAAGTGCTCCCTGGGTTGCTCCAAGCAGCTCTCTAAGCAGAGGCTTAACTTGTCCTGAGGCCATCTTGTCTTTGGAAACCCTAACCAAGCAAAACACAGATCTTTTTATGCCTTCCCTTTCTTTACACAGACATTGACTAAAAAGGAGCAGGAATAACTGCCAATTCAGTAGGCTCCTTGCTCTTTTGTGCGTTTTAAAGGCATTTGCTGTTTGGGATTTGGAAGAAAATCATGAGAACTGAGAAGCTCTGGCTGTCTTGGCGGGAAACAGTCTCATTGTTTGCAGAGAGAGCTGGTTTCCATGGTTTTGGACTACAGACAGCTGCGTGTTTTTTTTTTTTTTTTTTTCTTTTAAAGAGTAGTTTCTACTTGCAATTGGATCTAATAAATAGTCAAGGTAGCCAGTCTCCCAACAGCAAAAGGTCTTTGAGTTATTTGGAAACACCCTAGTATGTTATCATTTATGACCAACTGTACCTGGTTTTTAGTTATTAAAAGTCATGCATTCTCTCAGGATAAGGCCTGTTTGGCCCAAATTCTGCTTTATCAAGGGCAGCCAATTATATTTCAGGCTTAAGGTTCTAGTCTTAAAAGTAAACACATTCCTCTCTTTTAAATGACAGGAGACTTGGGATAGTCTGGAATAGGAACGCAGGGTGGGGACCTGAATCCTGCAGGCCTGAGAGGCAAGTGCTTGAGCTGAGGCCATGGGAGACACATGGCTTCCCCTCCTACCCTAAGCCCACCAGCACAGCAACCATATGGCGCAATGTAGGGAAACTAACACGTGAAAAGTGGCCATTTTACTTCTATCACTAAAGTAGGACACAGGACAAACTTTTGCTTTTTTTTTTTCATGACCTATAAAGAAGAACAAATTAAGCTAAAATGAAAATAGCATTTTTCAGCCAGGCACAGTGGCTCACACCTATAATTTCAGCACTTTGGGAGGCCGAGGCAGGCGGATCACTTGAGGTCAGGAGTTCAAGACCAGCCTGTGGTGACACCCCATCTCTGTTAAAAATGTATCTCGTGCTGAGGCACAAGAGTCGCTTGAACCTGGGAGGTGGAGGCTGCAGTGAGCTGGGATGGTGCCACTGCACTCCAGCCTGGGTGACAGAGTGAGACTTCATCTCAAAAAAAAAAAAAAAGGAAAAGAAATAACTTTTTTTTTTTTTTTTTTTAAATTGGGACACTGGCTTGGAATTTAGAAGGATCAGGTAATGAATTTAACAATTTCCACTGTTAGTAGCAATATTAAAGCAATTACAGGGTCCCTTGTATCTTGAGCAGCAGGCTTGGCATAGTGAATGGAGCAGTGCAAAAGTCTAGGTCTCACCATATGCCAACATTACCTTTGGCCCTTACGACCCTTTAGCAGAAACCTATACTCTTTCTAAACAGGGGTGAACTGTGTGCTTATGCTTAAAACAGCTAATGTTGCTCCAAAAAATCTTTTGTCAGATGTTATGTTCTTTTCTCCCTTTCTTGAACTTACGGCTGGTATTCTAGCTTACTTTTAATTTTGTTGGCTTTATTGTCATTGGTCCTTTTGTTGCTGTTAGATTTTCTTCTGTCTGGATTTTTGGTCCTTTCCAACTGGATTTTTAGTCCTTTGGGATCAGAGACTACCAGATCCTTTAATTTTCTAATGTGTTCTGTTTCCTCACCTAAGATGGATTTCTGAGTCTGGCACAGAAAACCAACTGGCAATGCGTCAGACTTCCCTTCCAATGACACTTTCGTCAAAGAGAACGAGAGATAACCCCTTCCCCATCTTCTTTAAGCATCATGGTTGCTGTGGGTTAGCAGTTTCTGAGGCTTACTTATACACACATTTACCACCAAATGTATAAACTGCAGAATGGGATCTATTGGAGAGCCTGGGTGGAATTAGATTAGTGGTGACTTAGAGTGGGATTGGAGAAGCTACGGAGGGGCTGGTGCTTTAATCAGTGCTGTAAGCACTGCAACAACCTGTTTTTTTTTTTTTTCCAGCCCCTGCCTGTCCTTTTGGCAAGAACAAGATTTCTCCCCTAAGTGACTTACATTTTCTCACTCTCGGTGGAAGATACATTTGGCACAGGAACCATTATTTCTCCTCCTTGGGGACCAATCTGAAAGTAAAAATATTAATCATCTTCATAATCATAGACATTTCTCTTCATGTAACAGAGCACCAAACCCTTCATGGCTGGGTAGATATGTTCAAATTAATTTGACTCACCCTCAAAAGAGAATTCCTAGGAGAAGAAGAAACTCAAAGATGTGCCCTCCAGGGTGAGGGTCCCAAAGACCTTTGACCCAAACCCATTCTCACCTCCCCTGCAAACTCTTTAGCTTGGTTGCCAGATGTGGACCAGACTTAGGAAGATTGTCCTTAACCCAATTCAATCTTATAAAATGATACATAAGTCACTTTCTCAAGTACACTTTCAGGTAATCAATACTATTTTAAAAAAAAACTCATTGCAAGCTCAGTGATAACATGTTAAAATTAGTACATTTAATGTTGCTTTCCATTTATCAGAAATTTGAGTCACTGCTATGGTGAAATAAAAAGTGTCTACCTGTAGTCTATTGATGTGTGTAAGAGAAGATGACCGATGGGAAGGTAGATAAGAGTGAAGAGGAGAGTGGATGACAGGATAGAAGAGGAGGGAACAGGAAGGGACTGGGGAGAAATGGCAAGTAGACACACACATGTATGGGACTGGTAAAAAAGTAGCCCCCACAGCATGCCTGGAAGTGAGAATTGATTTTAGTCACCTCTCTTTTTCTAATATTCAATGTTGTCTGCAATTAAGAATGTTAAATTAGAAGGAATACTGGTGCATGATGTTTGGTGTGTGGAATTTGGAATCAGAAGACCTTGATTTGAATCCCAGCTCTGCTTTCTTCTGAGCAATGTGAGTTCAGGTAATTTACTTCATTTCTTGCATCTGAGTGGCCACATGTGTGAAATACAGATAATACCCCCTCAGAATTCCTGTAAGGACTCAACTATTAGGTTGATGCAGAAGTAATTGCCGTTTTTGAGATGATTTTTAATGGCAAGACCGCAATTACTTTTGCATCAACCTAATAGCATGTGCACCTTGTAACCATCATAGAATGCTAGTTATTATCATATCCAGAGTCCTCTTAAAAGAGTCTTGTTGCTTTGTAAGAATTTACCCGCCTTGAAGACAATGGACATAAAATAGGTACTCTTCATTGTGTGTTTCACTATACAGAGAAACTTTAATATCTTGAAAGAACCTGAATAACCAAAGATGTAATCATATTTTGAAAAATGTTAACATGTATTTCTGTAAAATGTGAAAAAAGTATTCGTTTAATATATATTTTTATTTTAAAAAGTTTTTAAAATTGTATACAGTTGGGGGATAGAAGTGCAGATTTCTTCCATGTATACATTGCATAAGGTGAAGTCTAGGGTTTTAGTGTGCCGGTCACCAAAGCAGTGAACATTTTACCCAATAGGTAAGTTTTCAACCCTCACCCTCTCACCCCTTCCCACCTTTTGTCATCTCCAACATCTAATATTCCACTCTGTGTGTCCATGTGTATCCATTGTTCAGCTCCCACTTCTAAGTGAGAATATGTGATGTTTGACTTTCTGTTTCTGAGTTATTTCACTTACGATAATGGCCTCCAGTTCCATCCATGGATGTTTCATCCATGTTGCTGCAAAAGACATGACTTCATTCTTTTTTATGGCTAAGTAGTATTCACACGCACCATAGAATACTACTCAGTCATAAAAAAGAATAAAATTTTATATATATATTTTTTGGATATATATGTGTGTGTGTATATATATATATATATGAATATGTATATATATATGAGATCTTTGTCCAGCCCACCATTGATGGAGTTAGGTTCATTCTGTATCTTTGCTGTTGTGAATAGTGCTGCAATAAACACATAAGTGCAGGTATCTTTTTTTTTGAGGCAGAGTCTTGCTCTGTCACCCAGGCTGGAGTGCAGTGGTGCAATCTCGGCTCACGGCAACCTCTGCCTCCCAAGTTCTATCGATTCCTCTGCCTCAGTCTCCCGAGTAGCTGGGATTACATGCATCCACCACCATGACTGGCTAATTTTTTTGTATTTTTAGTAGAGGCAGGGTTTCACCATGTTGACCAGGCTGGGTTTGAACTCCTGACCTCAGGGATCCACCCGCCTCAGCCTCCCAAAGTGCTGGAATTACAGGTGTGAGCCACTGTGCCCAGTTAGTATCTCTTTGATATAATAATATTTTTCCATTTCAGTAAATACCTAGTAGTGGGATTGTGGATTGAATAATAGTTCTATTTTTAGTTCTTTGAGAAAATTTCATATTGTTTTCCATGGTGGTTGTTCTAATTTACATTCCCGTCAACAATGTATAAGTGTTTCCTTTTCTCCACATCCTCACCCACATCTACTGTTTTTAGCAGTTTTAATAATAATAATAACCATACTGACTGGTGTAAGGTGGTATCTTATTGTGGTTTTAATTTGTATTTCTCTGATGATTAGTGATGATGAGCATAGTTTAATATGTTTACTGGTCATTTTATGTCTTTTTTTTTCTTTTGAGACAGAGTCTCACTCTGTTGCCCAGGCTGGAGTGCAGTGGGGCAATCTCAGCTCACCACAACGTCCACCTCCCAGGTTCAAGCAATTCTCCTGCCTCAGTCTCTCGAGTAGTTGGTACTACAAGTTCGCATCACCACGCCCGGCTAATTTTTGTATTTTTAGTAGAGACGGGGTTTCACTATGTTGGCCAGGCTGGTATCAAACTCCTGATCTTGTGACCCACCCACCTTAGCCTCCCGAAGAGCTGGGATTACAGGTATGAGCCACTGAGCCTGATCTCACTTTATGTCTACTTTTGAGGAAAGTCTATTCATGTCCTATGTCCACTTTTTCATGAGGTTATTTGTTTTTTTCTTGTTGAGTTGTTTGAGTTCCTTGTAGGTTCTGAATATTAGCCCTTTGTTGGATGCGTAGTTTGCAAATACTTTTCCCATTCTGTAGGTTGTCTGTTTACTCTGTTGATTGTTTCTTTTGCTGTGCAGAAGATTTTTAGTTTAATTAAGTCCCATTTGTCTACCTTTGTTTTTATTGTGTTTGCTTTTCAGGACTTGGTATAAATTCTTTATCTAGGCCAAGGTCCAGAAGAATTTTTCCTAGGTTTTTACTTTTAAGAAAACTAGGGTTTTTATAGTATCAGGTCTTATGTTTAGGTTGTTCATCTATCTTTTGTTAATTTTCATATATGGTGAGAGGTATGGATCCAGTTTCATTCTTTTGCATATGACTATCCAATTTTGCTGGCACCATTTAGCAAATAGAATGTCAGTTCCCCAGTGTATATTTTTGTTGACTTTGTCAAAGATCACTTGGTAGTAGGGATGTGGCTTTATTTCTGGGTTCTCTATTCTATTCCATTGATATATGTGTTTATTTTTATAACAGTACTACACTACTTTGGTTACTATAGCCCTTGTAGTATAACTTGAAGTCAGGTAATGTTTTACCTGACTTCCAGCTTTGTTCTTTGTGCTTAGGATTACTTTCATTATTTGGGCTCTTTTCTGGTTCCATGTGAATTTTAGGATCTTTTTTCTAATTCTGTGAAAAATGACCTTGGTAATTTGATAGGAATTCCATTGAATCTGTAGATTGCTTTGGGTACTATGGTCATTTTAACAATATTGATTCTTCCTGTTCATGAGCATGGGATGTGATATGGTTTGGCTGTCAAAATCTTTTCTCAAATTCTAATCCCCATAATCTCCACGTCAAGGGAGAAACCAGGTGTGGGTGATTGAGTCATGGGCGTGGTCTCCCCCATGCTGTTCTCATGATAGTGAGTGAGTTCTCATGAGATCTAATAGTTTTATAAGGAGCTCTTCCCCCTTTGCTGGGTACTTCTCCTTCCTGCCGCCTTGTGAAGAAGGTGTTTTTCTTCCCCTTTGCCTTCCACCATGATTGTAAATTTCCTGAGGCCCCACCCCAGCCATGCTGAACTGTGACTCAGTTAAACCCCTTTCCTTTATAAAATTACCCAGACTTGGGCTCTTCCTTATAGCAGTGTGAAAACGAACTAATACAGGATGTTTTTCCATTTGTTTGTGGCATCTATAATTTCTTTCATCAGTGTTTTGTCATTCTCCTTATAGAGACTGTTATTTTCCTTGGTTAAACATATTCCTAGGTATTTTATTTTTCTTATAGCTATTGTAAACGGGATTGCTTTCTTGATTTGGTCCTTGGCTAGATCATGATTGTTGTACAGAAATGTGTTTGATTGGCTAGGCACGGTGGCTCATGCCTGTAATTCCAGCACTTTGGGAGGCTGAGGTGGGCTGATCATGAGGTCAGAAGATCGAGACCATCCTGGCTAACACGGTGAAACCCTGTCTCTACTAAAAATACAAAAAATCAGCCGGGCATGGTGGTAGGTACCTGTAGTCCCAGCTACTCAGGAGGCTGAGGCAGGAGAATGGCATGAATCTGGGAGGCGGAGCTTGCAGTGAGCCGAGATCGTGCCACTGCACTCCAGCCTGGGTGACAGAGCGAGATTCCATCTCAAAAAAAAAAAAAAAAAAGAAATGTGTTTGATTTCTGTATGTTAATTTTGTATCCTAAAACTTCACTAAATTCATTTATCAAATCTAAGAATTTTTTGGGTAGAGTCTTTAGGGTTTTCTAGACATAAGATTAATCATCAGCAAAAAGGGATAATTTGAATTCTTCTTTTCTGATTTTGATGCCTTATATATTTTTTCTTTTGCCTAATTGCACTGGTGAGGACTTCCAGTGCTATGTTGAATAACAATTATGAAAGTGGACATCCTTGTCTTGTTCCAGTTCTTATAGGGAATGCTTTCAACCTTTCCCCATTAAACATGATGTTGGCTGTGGGTTTGTTGTATGTGGCCTTTATTATGTTGGGGTAAATTCTTTCCAGGCCTAGGTTCTTTTTATCTTTCTTGAAGATTTTTATCACTAAGGCATGCTGAATTTTATTGACTGCTTTTTCTGCATCTATTGAGATAATTATATGGTTTTTGCCCTTAATTCTGTTTATTCGATGTATCACATTTATTGATTTTCATATGTCAAAACATCTTTACATCCCCGGGATACAACCCATCTGATTATAGTGTATTAACTTTTTGATGCACTGTAGGATTTGATTTGCTAGTATTTTGTTGAAGATGTTTTCATTTATGTTAATCAGGGATATTGATCTGTAGTTTTATTTTTGTGTTGTACCATTGTGTGGTTTTGGTATCAGGTTGATACTGACCTTGTAGAATGAGTTAGGGAGAATACCTTACTCCTTAAATTTTTTTGAATAATTTCAGGAGGATTGGTATTAGTTCTTCTTTGTATGTTTGGTACAATTTGGCTGTGAATCCATCTGGTCCTGGGCTTTTTTTATTGGATGACTTTTTACATTACTGCTTCAATTTCATTCCTTATTATTGCTCCATCCAGGAGTCCTATTTCTTCCTGGTTCAATCTCAGGAGGTTGGTGTGTTTCCAGGAATTTGTCCATTTCCTCTAGATTTTCTAGTTTGTGAGCATATAATTGTTCATACAGTAATAATAACAGTCTCTGCTGAGGCTACTATTTGTTTTTCTTTTTGTATTTCTGTGGTATCAATTGTAATGTCTCCTTTTCCATTTCTGATTGTGTTTATTTTGATCTTCTCTCCTTTTTCTTGGTTATTCTAGCTAGCGGGCTATCAATTTTGTTTATCTTTTTGAAGAACCAACTTTTAATTTCATTGATCCTTTATATTATTTTTATCTTTATTTCATTTAGTCCTGCTCTGATCTTTGTTATGTCTTTTCTTCTGCTAGCTTTGGCTTTGTTTTGTTCTTGTTTTTCTGTTTCTTTGAGGTGCAACATTGGGTTGTTATTTGTTATTTTTACTTTTTTTTTAAAGTATTTTTTAATTTTAATATTTGTGGGTACATAGTGGGTATATATATTTATGGGTTACATGAGATGTTTTGATATAGGCATGTAATGAATAATAAATTATGTAAAATAGGAGTATCCATCCCTTCAAGTACTTATCCTTTGTGTTACAAACAATCCAGTTATGCTCTTTTAGTTATTTTAGAATGTACAATTAAATTATTATTGACTATAATCACCCTCCTATTCTACTTCTTGATGTAGGCATTTAATACTATAAATTTAACTCTTAGCATTGCTTTTGCTATATCTCACAGGTTTTGGAATGTTTTATTTTCATTTTCATTCATTTCAAAAAATATCTTAATTTCTGTCTTAATTTTTTCATTGATACAGTGAGTTTTCTGGAGCATGAAATTTAATGTCCACATGTTTGTATGAGAAAGCTCTAAAGTACCTCTTGGTGTTGATTTCTAGCTTTATTCCACTGTGATGCAAAAAGATACTTGATGGAATTTTGATTTTAAAAGACTTGTTCAGAATTGTTTTGTGGCCTAACATGTGGTCTGTCTTGGAGAATGTTTCATGTGCTGATGAAAAGAATGTGTATTCTGTAGTTTTGGGGTAAAATGTGTAATAAATGTCTGTTAAATTCATTTGGTCTGAAATCCAATTTACCCAATTTTTTTTCTTAATTTTCTGTCTTGACAGTCTGTCTAGTGCTGTGAGTTGGGTGTTAAAGTGCTCCCCTCTTATTTGTATTGCTCTTTTTCTTTCTTTAGGTCTAGTAACATTTATTTTATGAATTAAAGTGCTGCAATGTTGAGTGCTTATATATTTAGAATTGTTATATTCTCCTGTTGAAGGGTCCCTTTATCATTACATAATGACCTCCTTGTTTTTTTCTAAATTGCTTCTTTATTTAAAGTCTGTTTTATCTGTTATTCATATAGCTATCCATTACTTTTGGTTTCTTCTTGTGTGGAATATTTTTCCATCCCTTTACTTTTAGTTTATATGTGTCTTTATGAGTAAAGTGAGTTTCTTGTAGGCAGCATATACTTGGATTGTGACTTTTTTTCCCCTTCTGCCAATCAGTATCTTTTAAGTGAAGCATTTAATCTATTTATAGTCAAGGTTAACATTGCTATGTGAGGTTAACATTGCTTTGATCCTGTCATATTGTTAATTGTTTTCTAGTTGTTTTAAAAGTTCATTTCTCTCTTTCTCTCTGTCTTGTTGTCCTTATGATTGGATGAAATTCTATCATGGTGTCATTTGATTTCTTTCCTTTCCTCCTTTGTGTCATTGTTTTATAAGAATAGTGCATTTTACAGTTCCATGTGTTCTGCGATGATGAATATTCGCCTTTTGTTTCTATATTTCGGATCCCTTTGGATATTTCCTGTAGAATGGGTCTAGGGGTGACAAATTCCCTCAACGTTTGCTTGTCTAGGAAAGCCTACATGTTTCCTTCATTTATGAAGCTTATTCTGGCAGGATATAAAATTCTTGGCTGACAGTTATTTATTTTGTTTTATTTTTTCATTTCAGTACTTTGAAAATGCAACCTCATTCTCTTCTGGCCTGAAACGTTTCTGCTGAAAAGTCCACTGTTAGCCTGATGATGTTTCCTTCATAGGAGACTAGACATTTTTCTCTTGCTAATTTTAAAATTATTTCTTTCACTTTGACTTTAGACATTCTAAATACACTATGCGATGATGAAGTTCTCTATGCAGTGTATTTACCTGGAGATCATTGGGCTTCCTGGATCTGGATGTCTAAATGTCTTGATAGACTAGGGAAGTTTTCATCAATTATTTTCTTAAATAGGGTTTCTAAACTTTTTGATGCCTCTTCCTCCTTGGGAATAGTGATAATTCTTAAGTTTGCTTGTTTTATGTAGTACCAGACATCTTGAAGACTTTGTTCATTTTAAAATTCTTTTTTCCTTATTTTTGTCTCACTGGATTATTTCAAAAGACCCAACCTCAAATTTTGAGATTCTGTGTTCTACTTGGTGTAATCTATTATTGAATCTTTTGAATGTATTTTCCATTTTCTTCAATAAATGTTTTAGCTCCAGAATTTCTGCCTTTTAAAAAGATACCTGCTTGGTAAATTTCTTATTCATATCCTGAGTTGACTTCCTAGTTTCTTTGTATTGGTTTTCAGATTATCTTGCATCTCATTGAGCTTCTTTAAAATCAATATTTTGAATTCTTTATCTGGCTTTTTGGGGAGTTCTTTTTGATTGGGATCTGTTGCTGGGCAATTCTTATTATCCTTTGATGGTGTCATATTTCCCTGTTTTTCATGTTTCCTGTGTCTTTCTGTTGATATCTGCTCATCTAGTATAGCAGTTGCTTGTTTCATTGTTTTTTGAAATTGCTTTTGTGGGGGAAAGTTTTTTCCTAGGAATGTATGTATGTTGACTGAGTAAACTACTTTGACTTTGATTTTGGTTGCCTGTGGTACTGTGATCTTTGTGTGACTTCCTTGGCGATATACAGTATCAGTGGTATCTGTGATTTCCTTGGTGACTTAGGGTACAGTTATTAGTTGAGGTTGTGGTGAAGTTTTGCTGGGGACTTGGACACCAACTGAGCCAGTCTTCAGGCCCAAGTGGTAGCAGCAATGGAATGAATGTGCCTGTTTTTAGGCACTGGCTTTGGTGTTAGTGGACTCTGGAGCACTGATTCTTGGGGCTCCAGGTGGCTTGCTTAGAAGCTAGTAGTAGGAGTAGTGAGCTAGGTGTGTGGGTGGATTTTCAGGCTCCTGGGAAGCTGGTGTCATGTGGGTGATGGCAGTAGCAGTGGTGGAGCAACCCACTGGGACCCAAGCAGTTCAAGCAGGTATTGCTAGAAGCTGCAACGGGTTGGGTGAGCCAGTCCTCCACCTCACAGATGCCTGTAGAAGGGTAGTGGGTATTGTCCTAAGTGTGTTTAAGGGAGCTTGGTCTCCCCTGTCCCTTCCCTGGCTGGGTGGCAGCTGCAGCCACATCACCTCAACTTGGTCTGAGGGTGGGGCATAGCCCAGGTTTAAACTCTAAAAATGGTGCTAGCTGTGGGCTTGTGACAAGAGAATATGAGGGGCTGCTAAGGCAAGTAGTGTGTGCAAGAAGCTATGGGGAGTGTGGCTCATTCTAGTCTGAGTTTCATAGCAGCCCATAGCAGACTGGTGGATATTGTTTTAGGTATGCATAGGGGAACCTGGTTTTCCTGTCCCTCCTTGGCCAGGTGGTGGCTGCAGCCACGTAAACCCAAGCTCATTCCGAAAGTTTCAAGCCCAGCATTAGTGCCTCAAAATAGTGTCTTGGGCTTGGACTAGGGAGGATGGTATCTATCCCAGGCAAGCAGCATAGGCCAGAAGCTGTGGGGAGTGCAATCTACTCACATCTCAGTTTCATAGTAGCCCATTGCAGGGCAGTGAGTGTTGTGCTGGATATGCATAAAATAACCTGGTTTCCCTGTCTCTCCTTGGCTGGGCAGCAGCTGCCACCATGTCAGCCTGAACTCAAACCAAGGGTAGTGCATAGCACAGTGTTAAACTCTCAAAATGGCACGTTGGGCTTTCCAGAAGGAGTAGGGCCTCAAGGGCAAGAAGCTGTGGGAGGTAATATACATTTTTGGAATGTCTCCAAATGTAAAGTTCTGAGTAGCCACTGATAGGTGAATGAAGGAATAAGCCCTGCAAAGGTTCACGGGGTAGCTGGGGGAACTAGACATGAATGCAAACTCTGAGGGCAGTATTAATAGAACTGAGTAAATAGCTATTTGAATGAAGAGACAATTAGCTAGAATGCTTTTATCCACAATAACTTTGGATCAATGGGGATTCATTATCTGTAACCCCCAGGCTCTTCACTGTGAACATGGACAAAGACACCTGGATCATTGAAATCCTCAGTTAAACAGCACATAGCTGAGTATACAGTCACCAGAAATTCTAAGATCTTACTTGAATGGTCATTGTATTGACTTAGTTCTTACAATCTCAATGATTGGTGCTTCTTTAATAACTGAGAGTCTGGCTTGGGTGCCCCTTCTCTTTTTTTCCATGACACCCTTTGGCCAAAGAGAGTTGACACAGCAGTGAAGGGAAGGACAGGAGAAACAGTGTCCCTGGAGGGTCCTTAAGACTGGTCATTTCCTTATGCTTCCTTAAGAGTTGAATGTCACAACAACATGGCACAAGTATACATATGTAACAAACATGCACCTTATGCACATGTACCCTAGAACTTGAAGTATAATAAAAATAAATTAAAAAAAAAAGAAAAAGAATAAAAATCTGTCCTCACCAAAAAAAAAAAAAAAAAAGAGTTGAATGTGTGATGAGAACTTCCCCTTTCTGAAGGTGCAGGCTGCTAGGAAAGAATGTGTGTGTAGGGGTAATGGTGGGGGAGATGTGTGGGGAGATAGAACTGGAGCACACTGCTTTCTGATTTATGCATGGAGGGAAAACCACACAGATCTATCTCATCATGCTTTAAGTCTCCTTAACACTGGAAAGCACTATCTCTACTCAGGGCATCAGCCTCTCTGACCTTGAATGTTTTCTATACATAGTATACACATCAATAGACAGCTGGTGTCCACCATTGTTAACTACACTGGACCTGTCTGGGAATAATAATAAACTTTTATCATCCCATGCAGCATTTCCAAACATATGGTCATTGATGCTTGCTCCAAACTTGTTCAATAAATTTTAGAATAAATTCTTTTTTGCCTACGTTGGCTTAGAATTCAAATAATTTTCGTTGCAGTGTGATCTCAACCTCAGTGCCAGAAGATTTCCTATGCAGCCTCCTTTTCTTTATACAGTGACTGTGATATTCAATGTATGAATTTGTTTGATTCCCATGATCCCAATTATTCCTCAGCTTATGGAGGTGTATCTAACCTGGTATCTGTAGAGTTAATGTTCAACTTCCTTTAAAATCTCTTAGCAACTAGTATGATAGATGAAGCCCAACAAAACACTTAGGTTCTTGCTTGAGGATGTCTATCTATCTAAAATGTTATTTAAAAATTATAAAAATTATATACTTCACACACGCACACACACACACAAAATGCTTGCCCACTGAGTAACTGAGTGGATTTAGCTATTACTCAAAGGGGAGAAATATGTAACTTCAGGTCATTTTTCAGGCTAAGAATTAGACTTCCTGAATTCTGGGTAGTGTTAGGGTTTGTTTCAGATTCCTTGAATCAGAGCCCTGAGTCTGCACACCGGCCCCGCGGCAGTTACATTACTGGAATCTTGATCTCCTTCCAAGAACGCTCAAAAATTACATGAAAAGGTTGAGTGAGCTGACCTGAAAAAAATTAGATGAAAGAAATAGTGTTTTTCATCTTTAGTATGTTGCTGTTTAATGATCAAGGATATCTAGATTTCTAGTCATCAAATGCTCAGTGACCTTCAGAAGTGTGCTTTCCTCCCCCTAGTAGACAGTAATACTGTAGTTGCTGAAGTCAGAATACACAGGTATTTACTTGCCATGTAATCAGCATAATTGCAGAAGATTGTTCTGTGTATAACTTGGAAAGTATTTTTTAACCTCTGGAAACTGTGCTATCTTAATTACTGATTTTCTGTTTCACTTACCACTTCCCTCTACACATAAATCTGTGATGATGTTTTTAACAAGTAAGATCCACTAAAATTCTAGATGATTTGCAGGCATCCCAATTTCAGTTAATCTTTTCTTTAACAGACTAGTTTAGGTTATTACCCCAGTAGCTAAACATACTATGTTTATCTTTAGTTTAAAAAAAAATTCTAACAAAACCATTTATTAATGATTAGTTGGGTTCTCCATTGCTTACCAAGCTATAATGCTGTTGAAAGGCAACTTTTAACTCCTGCATGGGTGTGTCACACTTCAAGTTCTTGAAAAACTCTATAGGCACTTTCTTCCCTTTTATCCTTTCTTATTTAATTAAATTATTTGTGTAGTGTGTCACGTTTAGCTGCTGGAAGTTTTATGGGAAGTGTCACTTGCAGGCTGTAATGTGCTGTAGGTTAAAGCTTAGTCATTCTTTTCAGAATCAGCAAATTTAGCATTCCTTTCTTTGGACCTCCCTTGGGCACCAGCCTATTTTCTTTGAAGGGAAATCATCAAAGTTTCACTTGGCTTTTTCATACCTCCCATTGCTCTCCATCCAAACTCCAATGACTCCAAGGTCATGACCACTTAGAGGGCCTTTTGCTGGCAGTGATGTGGACCTGTGGCTGGAGGAAGCTCTTATTCAAAGAAACAGGTAGACTTTACTACTGCTGATGATCGATATACCATGAAGGGATGGACAAAGGAAGAGGGGCGGTCATGCCTGAGAAGAGAGAAATGAGAAAGCCAGGAGCAGCGTCAAGGTGACAGGACAGGCAAACCTCCTATCAAGGACGGAGGAGAACAGGCATGTTTCAGAGCTACCGCAGAGGGGCAGTGGCACGAGAGCCCAGCCACAGTTTCATGCTAGGCTTGGGGTATCTGCAGGTATCTTGGCCTGATTTATTCGGTCTGTCTTTCTTCTTTGGGCAAATACAATCTAGTCCCAATGAAGAAAAGCTTGCTGCACATTTTCTCCCCAGGCTTTGGAATGCTGCCCAAACTGGAAAAGTAAATTCCATAAATCTCTGCTCATCCAGATCTTTCTTGTTCTGAAAAAAAAAAAACAAAAAAACTCAGCATGAGTTCCACAGCTCCTGCAGCCCACACTGCATTCTCCCTATGAGCCTTGCAGATTCAGGCCTGAACCATGAAATTCAGCAGTTCATTTTCCTCTGACATGAACCGTTCAAGAGGGAGTGTGGAACCGAGAATTCCCGGGGCACAGGACGGGGGGTGGGGGCACTGACAGTTGTGTCCAGGGCAGCTCTGCTCCTGAGCACCATTACAGTTGTGCTGTCTCGGTATCCTCATCTGCATCATTAGAAACACAGGCTCAGTATCTGTAAGTTGACTTGCTGCTGTAAGACTTCAAGTCCATGCATTGGTTTCTCACTGGGCTTGTTTCAAGTCACAGGAGCAGAAATTGTGTTTTATATTGGTTCCTCTTCCTCTTCACACGGTATCAGTAGTTTGCCTGTTCATTTATTTAACAAGTATTTATTGAACCTATGCTATCCACAGGCACTATGCTGGTGGAAGGTGGACATGCTGCTGGTCCTTTGACAGGTCAGTGGTTCTCACACTTCAGCCAGCATCAGAATCTCCTGGAGGCTTCTATTAAAAACAGATTGCTGGGCTGCACTTCCAAGAGTGTCTGATTCATAAAGTCTGTGGTCCCCAAATCGTTTTCCTCCTTTTCCTGGGTTCAAGCGATTTTCCTGCCTCAGACTCCTGAGTAGCTGGGATTACAGGCGCCTGCCACCACGCCCAGCTAATTTTTTGTATTTTTTTTTTTTTTTTTTGAGACGGAGTCTGGCTCTGTGGCCCGGGCTGGAGTGCAGTGGCCGGATCTCAGCTCACTGCAAGCTCCGCCTCCCGGGTTCACGCCATTCTCCTGCCTCAGCCTCCCGAGTAGCTGGGACTACAGGCGCCCGCCACCTCGCCCGGCTAGTTTTTTGTATTTTTTAGTAGAGATGGGGTTTCACCATGTTAGCCAGGATGGTCTCGATCTCCTGACCTCGTGATCCGCCCGCCTCGGCCTCCCAAAGTGCTGGGATTACAGGCTTGAGCCACCGCGCCCGGCCATTTTTTGTATTTTTAATAGAGAAGGGGTTTCACCACATGGGCCAGGCCTCATGATCCTCCTGCCCCAGCCTCCCAAAGTGCTGGGATTACAGGCGTGAGCCCCTGCACCTGGCCCAAATCCATATTTTTAATAAGTGGCCAGGTGATGCTGAGGCTGCTGGTTTTGGGGTGTGAGTACCACATTTTGAGAATCACTGGTTTATTCACATAGCAGTTGGTGACAGCACTATTTTACCCTAGGGCTCTTATCTTAACAGCTGGCATCTAAATTCCTCCTGAGGAAGGATCTTCCTTTGTCTGAAAAAATTCTTTTAAAAATCTGTTTGGATTGGGCAACACTTTTGGATGCCAGCCAGCAGCAAGATATCAGGAAAGGAAACATGCTCTTCAGTATACATTGCGGAATTGGAGGGTTTCACACCTGAAAAAGAGGGGAGATGAATGAAGAGGGTGAGAAGAAAGGAAAGAGAAAAAGGGCTAGGCAGGTGAGGGGCCAACCATCCATGTGAAGGCTTGTTTTATGGGGCTTCCTTGTGTGCTGTAAAACCTGTCTTTGTTTTTTATTTTATTTTATTTTATTTTATTTTATTTTATTTTATTTTATTTTTGAGACAGAGTCTTCCTCTGTTGCCCAGGTTGGAGTGCAGTGGCATGATCTTGGCTCACTGCAACCTCCACCTTGCAGGTTCAAGCAATTCTCCCTGCTTCAGCCTCCCAAGTAGCTGAGATTACAGGCACCCGCCACCATACCTGGCTAACTTTTGTATTTTTAGTAGAGACAGGGTTTTGCCATGCTGGCCAGGCTGATCTCGAACTCCTGACCTCAGGTGATCCACCCACCTTGGCCTCCCAAAGTGTTGGGATTACAGGCGTGAGCCACCATGCACTGCCTGTCTTTGTTTATTCTCTATTCCCTACTTGCCCTCCCCCAAACCTTCAACCCAAAGAAGCAGGAACTGAAGGGCATAGAGGCCACAAAAAGATAAGGTTCTCTAGAAAATACAAGAACCCTAAGGAGCATCTTGAGGTTCCACAGGCTGCGGAACTGGAATTCGTGGCAGGGCAGAAGCCCTTGTGACCTGGCTCTCCAAGGGGCCGGAGCCCCTTGATGGCTTCTGAGTAAGCCATGGCTGAAAGTTAAGTTCTCAGTGAGGTCTTGAAGTCCTGAAGAAGTATTTATTTTATTTTATTATTAATTTTGAGATGAGTTCTCTCTACGTTGCTCAGGGTGGTCCCAAACTCCTGGGCTCAAGCTCTCCTCCCACCTCAGCCTCTCAAGGAGCTGGGAGCACTGATGTGAGCCGTTACACCTGAAATTTTATTTAGAGTGTTTTATTTTAAACTTTAAGCCTTAAATGAAATAATGAAGCTGAAATTCCATGAACATGGCCATAATCAAAATTATACCATATTGTGCTAGTGCTATGAACTTTCTCAAATGTATAGTTTTCTTTGATCTTTACCATAGTCTTGTCAGAAGAAAACACTAGTATTAGTCATAAATTCCTATTGGGAAACTGAGGCATAAAAGATGAATAATAAAGCCATGGTTTTGAGCCTGGGTATCCTGACAGCCAGGCCAGGGGGCTTTCCTAAGGAGATGCTGAGAGAAGCTTTTGTTCTCAGAGCTCTGTTTTCCTCTTGAATGAGGTAGCTGCAGAGTTCAATTTGAATTCTGAGCAAATTAATTTTTGGAATGGTATCTCAGCATATCCCAGGGAGGAAGTTAAATCATTTTGTCCCTAACTTAACATCTGACTCTCAAACCCAGAGCTTTAGCTTTTTCCTTAAAAACCTGCCTGTCATTTGCCTGTAGGAGGGAAACAGGGAAGGCTGTGATCAAACCTAACTCTCTTTACATTTACAGCCACATATTACACTCTGATATCAATCTTGTAGCTGGAAAGGTCTATATAAGAAATAGCCACGGCCAAATTCTGTTTTTTGGCAACCCTTACTCCATTTGTCTTGATGGCCGACAGGCAAATCAGTTTTATTCTAAATCAAAATGACGGGTGTCCTAGCAGTTCCTGGCCAGGCCAAGGAGAACTGAGGATGGGAGGACGCAGAGGGCCCCCCTCCCACTTAACTCTCCTCTTCAGGTATCTTCTTTAGCCAGGTGAGATCAGGTTTAAATTAGACTCTCTATCAGGGAGAAAGAGGACAAGACTCCACAAAACCCAGGCCTGAGCAGAGTTTATGATTCAAAAGAGGGGAGCTTTCACACTGGGAAGCAGGGTATTGAGAGTGAGGCCTTCTCTCTCCCCACGTTTCCAAACCCCACACAGCTAGTCTTAATGGCCAAAGATCCTCACCAGAAGAAGGTGCTAGCATTTATTATGCCTTAATGTATCTGTCTCAGTTCCTTCTCACAATCACCCGTAAAGTACATATTCCTCTTTCACAGAAGAGAGATCCTAGATCTCAGGAAGCTGAAGTAACCTGCCCTAGTTAATATGTGGCAGGGTTGATATTTGGACTGTGTTACTACAAAGCCCATATTCTTCTCCACTCTTCCATCCCCTGGTTACCCAAAGCCTACCTGTGAGAAAATAATGAGTGACTGTTTTCTTAAATACAAAATCACATCTTTTTAAATTTGGAGATTATGGTCTTAGTTTTTTGATGTGAAAATGTCTATTCTTTGCCACAAATCATGGTGATGGTAGACAGCAATTCCCTTCTCCTCCTCTTCCTTTTCTTTTCTTCATATTTTTACTTGACCAATGGGGAAAGGAAGCTGACAGTCCTATTTTGGTTCCATGTTTCTATTAATTTTTTTGTCTTGGTTCATAAATCCAAAAGTCTGGGACCCCTGCTTTACACAGAGTAACTCATCATAGCGTGAGAATAGCATAACGGCTGGAACCCAGGGCCGCAGCCGTGTCCTAGGTAACATGCTGGTCATTCGATTTAGGATTTACTAACTGACCCTGTACAATTGGTTCAAGTTTGATGATAAGTTTCAAGTATGACTACTAGGGACGTCTTAGTCAAAGGTCATCTTTTCTCTAACCTGAAGCTTCTTCTTCCTTTAAGATTCCCACTTTCCTTCCTGGTTGTGCCCATATATCTGGGTTCTAGTTTCTTAACTCAATAGAATGTGCTAATCAGCTAATATTCTTCTGAACCCTTTTTTATTCTGTTCTATGCACAGTTATTTTTCTAGGTTGAAGCTTGAACATATTTTTTCTATGTTAAATGTTCTCATGATTTTTACAAACGGTATGAGATTGCTACAGGCCGTATTAATTATAACAACGCCCTTAAACTTGAACAAAGCCAGTCTGGGACAGACAGTAAGTCCACAGCCTGACAGGCAGCCCCCCTTGCTGACTGTATATCCTGTTGTGTTAATCAGCCATGGGACAGAGCCACTGCTGACGCCCCTCTCTTTTGAACACCATCACCCGTGGACCAAGGGCAGCTGCAGACCCTCCAGTCCCGGGAGCCACATCTTTAGACACGGCTCTGTGTCTGCACCATCCTGGTTTCAGGGCCTCCAGAGCGTCTCTCAGCTCTAAGTCCTGCAATTTCCTTTATGGATGCAGTAAATCATTCCACACACCATGGAGCAGAGGAACAGTCTGAATTATTAGACCTACCTGCTTGGCTCTTTTAGAGGGGGATTCCCATATTGAATGATTTTCCCTCTTCACTTATTATTCTTTTTTAGATTTTTTTTTGAGATGGAGTCTCCCTCTGTCGCCTAGGCTGGAGTGCAGTGGCGCAATCTCGGCTCACTGTAACTTCCACCTCCTGGGTTAAAATGATTCTCCTGCCTCAGCCTCTCAGAGTAGCTGGGACTACAGGGGCACGCCACCATGCCCAGCTAATTATTTTTGTATTTTTTAGTAGAGATGAGGTTTCACCATGTTGGCCAGGCTGGTCTCAAACTCTTGACCTCAGGTGATCCTCCTGCGTTGGTCTCCCAAAGTGCTGGGATTACACGCGTGAGCCATGTGAAATGTTTAAATAAAACACCCATGGAGTATTCCTTAGAAGCTGACCAGGGGGATTCTGGTTGTGTTGGGCCACTAGTGTTGGTTTCCCAGAGGTGGCAAGTCTCTGTCACTTTCTTTCTCCATCTCTCCTGTTTACTCTGCCCTCCTCTTGCTCACTCCATGTTCTCCACATTTCTTTGCTTAGTGAAAAAGAATTAGTTCGCTTCATTCATTCAGCCACTCACCTATTGGCTCATTTATTCACTCCTTCATTCTGAGTACTGCATTTAAGTGCCATGGACACTGCAGTGAACAAGACAAGGTGTTGCCCTCACAAAGGGTGTGGTCTGAGGGGTGAGACAACGGTTAAATGGGCATTTACAATGTAGCATGGTGAGGTGGTGAGCGCTACCCTGCGGAGGAGCACAAAGGGGCCCTGTCTAGCCTTGGCCAGGTCAGGCAGGGCTTCCAGAAAGCCTGCACTAAACTGAAGTCTGAGTCCTCAGCACTGGGCAGGGAGCCAGACAGCTAGGCAAATGCTAGTGTCTTTGGCTCTCTGGAATCTTTGCTTATGGGCTGTATGTTTTCTATTTGGTGACTTTAAACTGGTTATCTGACCATGGTAGGAAACTTGGTGGCAGATATGACAGGTAGAGGAAATAATGGCATGCAGAAGCCGAGAGCTCATCCCTTAAAGCAGCAGCGGTGCCGGATTTTGATGCAGTTAAATAAGCAAAAGTGCAAATGGCAATTTGAGTGTGTATGTGTGTTTTGTGTTGTGTGCTCTTATGTGTGTGTGTACTACTGATTTCTTGTTTCTCGTAGTTAATCCAGTTTTCATGTTCTTGTGAATTAAAAGCATCACTGAACTGAGACTAAATTTTCCCGAAAACCAAAATAAGGAGCTGAATGAAGAGTTTAAGAATTTAGGAATCTTTGGTTTCAAAATCAAGATCAACACCATCTCTCACCCTTTGATGTTTCTTTTTCTCTTGAGAGGAGCATTATTTTGATATTTTTCCCATTCAAGTACTCATAAAAGATTTCTGGAAGTCACTTTTTACCTTAATGAGTTGAAGCATCATTTCTGACCAAACTTGCTTTGCTTTGTAGTCGCCTTTTCACTCCTTGAATCCGTTTTCATACTTAGGAATATATGGATGCAGAGAACAGAGAAAAACATCTTAGCAGAAAGTGGACTATGCTCCATGAGTTACATCATGTACATGTTCCTTCTTTCCATGATGTATATTTGCTAAAATTCAAGTGAGGCAATTTTAACACAGGATGGTATTGTAAAAGGGAAAAGAGAATGGGAACCTGTCCTCCAGTTAGATTATGAAAAGCAGTGAAAACAGTTGTTAGAAATTAGTCATTAAAAGTCTAAACAATAGGATGACTATAAGCAGCAACAATATATTGTGTATATTCAAATAGCTAGAAGAGAGGACTTCGAATATTCCCAACACAAATTACCCTGATTTATTATCCATTGTATACATGTATTGAAATATCACAATGTACCCCATGAATATGTACAATTATATGTCAGTTGAAAATAATAATAAAAGAAAAAAGTCCAAGCCAACCAATAATAAAAGAAAAAAGCCCAAGACAATCCAAACTCTAACAAAACTTTCCTGGTAATTGGAAAAAAATTGTTTTTGATTTCCAGTACATAAAATCTGTGCATTTCCCTTATGTAAATAATACCTCAATAAAAATAAACTATAAAAATATATATACAAAAAAGCTTTCTAAAAAATCCACTCTTTCTGGCATCTAGAAGAGTTTAATTGAAATTCATCCTGAAATTGTAAGGGAAATTGTTTAAATAAATGAATTAGCTGCCTAAATAAAGCCTATCCCAATCTAATGATCTTTTATCATATTACTCTGTTTTATTTTCCTGATAATATCTATCATTATCAAATTATCTTGCTTATTTGTTTCCTTATTTATTACCTTTCTCCCCTAGAATGTTAGCTTCTTGAGGTCAGAGACTTTGTCTTGGTAACTGCTAAATCTTCCTCTTCTAGCATGGATCTTGGCACACGGCAGGGCCCTCATAATCATATGTTGAATAAATGAATGAGTATTTCCATCAGTAATAACTTCTTTGGGTACATATTTTTTTTAGTGTTATACAATCAAGATTGCTTAAGTAACTTGAGTTTGGGGCTGAAAAAAAAAATTGAATTGTCATGGGCTTAAGGATCAGGAGCCCAGAGCCCAGTGACATTTTGTATAAACTTTGGTTAGATGTTGGATTGCACTTAATGTCAATTTGTCATGTGAAAATGCAACACTATTTTTTTTATGACATACTAATAGCTCCTGAGGGTTGTAATTAAACAGAAGCAAATTTTGTGAGATACCAATATTAGGTATGGAAATAAAAGATTAATGGATAAAGAAAACAGAAGATAGTAAACAGGAACTTGGGCACAATGTAGGCTATTACATTTATGGAAATGGAAGTAAGTGACATTTGAGGGATTAAAAAAATCATTCACAAGTATTTTTTTATCCACACAAGTGGATTTGGCTTACTGAAACCCTGATTACTATATAGAATAATACTTTAACTCAATCATGGGGGAAGGGCAAGTTTTTTCATCATACATATTTAGTGGAACTGAAAGCTCTTTTAGCAATGTGCTCTTATGTGATATGCGGTCATTTTCTTTGGAAAAACTCAAAGCGCTTTTCAGCAGAATTTCAGAATTACTCGTCACATTCCAAGGAAGAGATGGTGACATTGTATCATTAAGAAAATGAGAAACCAGGCCCGAGGGGAGCCTGTCTCAAAATCTGGATGGCGTTCTGAGAATCAGCTAGAATACAACGTGGGCCTTATAATTCCCAGCTGTCTCCCCTGGATTTTCTCAGTTATTTGATCCAGTTGCTTTCCAAGTGGCAAAGAACCTATTTGATTAACATACCTTTTTCATTCATCAATGGAAACTCTAAATTTTGTTTCACATGGCCTGAATGGAATCAAGTAAGAAACACTTGAGAAGCCTAAAATAATTTTGTAATTGAGAAGTGGATCTTCCCATCTCTGAGGAAAATGACTGTGATGAACACCTACCAGTATGGCCATTAGAGAATGGGATGGAATGAATGGAGGCATGGAGGTGACAGAGATGTCACAAAGGAGGTCAAGACCTGAGAACACGCTGTTCAAGTGGCAGCTGCAGCTTGTTCACCCTCAGCCTGGGCTCCCTAGGGCAACAAAGTCCCAAGGTGAGCTGAAATTGCACCCGCCGTTCTCGTTGAGCAAGAAAGGGTTTTCCCGGTGGAATTCCACAACTGAGTTGGAAAATAAAGATTAAGATACAAGCGTGTGCCGCGGGACACAGAATGTGACTTCTGTGAGGTGGCGAGAAGAGAGCTATGCTGCACAAAGTGGAAAGGAAACTTTGTCACCATTAAATAAATGTAGCCAGAACAGACTCAAAGAGGGTCCTGAAGGGTGAAGTCCACTGAAGTTGTATATAATTCACTATGGAAGGGAGACTTGAATAATAGCTGATTTAGTTTAATTTATATAGGTGAATCAATAATTTGCCTGAGAGATCCAATTTTGGGTTTAAATGATCTGAATGGTCTTGCCCTCAAGTCAAGCTCTGTCCAAGAGCCCCAGTAGTTGAGGCAGTGGAACAGCTCTAGGCTAACCTGGTCGGGTCAGCTCTATCTATGTCTTTGTAAGGTGTTTTAACCATTTCACAAGAGTGAGGCATGCTGTGAGGTTAAGGGAGCTTTCCTGCGATGGGATGCTGGGGAGCAGGACGGCTCACCCACAAGCTAAGGGTCTGGCTTGAGCATTTGTGGTTCAAGTGCATGCATTTGCAAGTTACGGTTTGCCTTGTGTCAATGAACCTTTAAATGTCACCTGAGATCAGTTAAAAGTAAAATATTAAATATGTAGCAGCTGTGAGCGTATTGTAATTTATGTGAAAGTGCTTTGAAAACTTAAATGCTGTAGTATTTAACTTTTTTCTTTGGTAACAGACCATTTTGAGAATCTAATGAAAATATAGACCCCCTTCCTAAAAGAAGTACATACCAATATGCTTATACCTTTATGATTCTCTATACAAATTCAAGAAGTTCACAGATATTCTGATGTTATAGCTTCCCTGATATAAAGAGATTTATAAGTATAAAATGTTACTCATATGTAAAGAATGAGTATTCTTTTTACATATTAAGTGAATAGTGTTATGTAGAGTTGTATATTTAACATGATCTCAATGATGTATATAGAAAAGGATATACGTACATGGAAAAGACTGGAAGGATATGCACTTAAATGTAAATAGTGCTTATATTTGGGTGATGACATTGTGAGTGATCTTAATTTTCTTATCTAAGTCTTGTTTGAAAATTTTTTCACTATTTTATTGTTAACAAGAGTAACTGTGCCTTGTGACAGGTTATAGAAATACTGGGCAGAGCTTGCAAAAGCAAATTTAGGCTGGGCGTGGTGGCTCATGCCTGTAATCCCAGCACTTTGGGAGGCCGAGGCAGGCGGATCGTGAGGTCAGGAGTTCGAGACCAGCCTGGCCAACATGGTGAAACTCCATATCTACTTAAAATACAAAAATTAGCTGGGCATGGTGGGGCACGCCTGTAATCCCAGCTACTCAGGAGGCTGAGGCAGGAGAATCGCTTGAACCCAGGAGGCAGAGGTTGCAGTGAGCCAAGATCGTGCCACTGCACTCCAGCCTGGGCGACAGACAGCAAATCTAAAAGACCCTGTAGTGGACCCTCTTTAGGGTGGCGGCTCTGTTCACAGTAAAGTAGTCTCCCATATTCTCTGTTTCACTTACTGCAGTTTAGGTTACCCTCAGTCAACCTTGGTCCAAAACTATTAAGTTATGTGGCCTGGGAGTGGGTGGTGGTGGGTTGGGAGAAGGGAAAGCACTTTTATTACAGTATTTTGTTATAAGTGTTCTATTTTATTACGAGTTATTATTAATCTCTTATAGTGCCTAATTTATTAATAAAAATTAAACTTTATCATAGGTACGTATGTATAGAAAAACACATAGCATATGTAGGGTTTGGTACTATTCTTGGGTTCAGGCATCGACTGCGGGTCTTGGAACATATATTCCTTATCCACGAACACTACTGTATTTACCAGTCTCTGAAATCGTGATTTATACCATGGGAACATTCCTCCTGACCTTCTGATTGGTTCAAGGATGGGGGGCCCTGACTCTAGCTAAACCAATCATTGTCTTTCCCCAAGATTTTTCTGAACTGTAACTAGCAAGAAGCCAGCTCCTCTGTGGTGACAGAGGCTGTGAGAGTGCGGTTTGGAAGCTTTTTATTTTTTTGGTGAGGGAAAGGGGGCACATTTTCTGCTGGTCTGGAAAAGAGAAAGAGAGGAGGGTGGGAGAGAGAGGGAGAAACACCAGATAGCATTTCAGTCCCTGGTTCCAGTTTCCCTTGAGCCTGATTGCACCCTTGTCCTGCTTGCATTTTCCTTTTTCAATTCTTTTTCTGATTTTACAGATACCCTTCGACTCTTCCAATAGATTTTCTTTTTGTCTGAACTTGTTAGAGTTGGATTATTTCTGGCACCCGAAACCAACAAGTACATACAATTAACAAAAGTATAATTAGTCATATAATAGAACTTGGATTATATTTATAACCCCAATTGTGGAGTACAGAAAATCACCAATATTACTTGACACAAAAAGTGATTGGCTTTGTGTGTTGGGCCCTGTGCAGGACAGAGGGAGGGAGGGAAAAAGACAATTTGAAATTTTTGGTTCAGATCTTGAAATCATCTTGTTTGTTAAGGAGACAAAACTTGTCTTCTTGGCTCTATGCAGAAACAGACAATAGGGGATTGTTTCAACCCTAGGTTATGACCATTAAAATTACAAGTCTATTCTCTCATTTATGAATGTGATGCTTCAGATAACAAATTTACATGGGTATAAAAGAGAACTATATTTTCTAACTTAATGAGCTAGAAAGGAATCTCTGCATTAACTTGGCAACCTGAAGATACCTGAGCTCTGCTAAAGAGAAAATGTCAGCAAATCTGTAGAGATTCTCTACAAGAATAATTATTCTTACATGGGTTTGTGCTCTTCACAGCCAATTCTGTTTCAACAAATGTTTAACTATAGTGAGATTAGCAAGAGATACTGGGACAATATTCTAGAAATATTCGACCTAGTGGAATTTCATAGTGACCTTCTTAATTAAAGTATAACCCACCTAAGTGAAAAGCTCCAACTTCAAATCTAGTCCCACCTGTATCCATAATGAAAGCGTGGAAAATTATATCTGCCTTTGGCAGATGTATGTTTCTACTGGGCTTAGAAATGGCCTGCCCAGGACAGTGTGCTAAGCTGGTGATGATGAAATCATTTCCAAATTTGGTGGCTGGTTATGGTGGCATGATCAGAAGAAAAGAGTTTTGAGGTTTACATCTAGAGTGACTATAAGATAATGAAATTAAATTTTTTTTTAGTCTCATTTAGACTAATTTTTTTTCTTTAAGCAACATACTATAACCTACATATTCTAATTCAAGTAAAATCTATGTTCATATTTCTTGAAGGTTGAGAGATATTGTTATCATAGCATTTCAGACCAAGACTTTGAGTAATTTGATCTTACGTGACTAATATCTTTAGATGATTCTGGATTTTGGATTTGATGCTTTAGCTACGAAATAAGTATTTGGGGTAGGGCTTTCAAAATAGTTAGAATCTCAGTGTTTATTGTAGGTTTTTATCTGAATTACCAAATTACTTCTCAGAAATGTACCAATTTTACTCCCATCAGGAGAGCGAGAGTGAGTACTTCACTATCCTCTCTCCTCATCTCAGGCATTCACATACCTAAATATGTTTGCCCCAAAGCATCTCCAGTGATGCCACATTGCTTCTGTTCAAACTTCTTTGATTATTAATGAGGATGAACACTTTTCTTGTTTCTTACTTTTGAAATACCTAAGGTCTGAGAATGAATATATTCTTTGCATATTTTATTCTTTGCATTGATTTATGTAAGTTCCTTAAGATTGGCAGTTTCAATCTTTACTCTGCCATGTCTGCTACAAATGTTTCCCCTCATTTGTTTACTTTTTAACTGGGTTCTTTTTTATTTGAAACTCAGAGATTCTAGTATTTTTTCTTTGTGATTTCTTTCATTTTGCCTATGTTTAAAGTCCATCTCCACTTCCAAATGAAATTCATTTGACTTACTTTGACAGCATAAATAAATCCTGTCAATTCACTGGAGCACAAAGATATATTTGAAGTAATAAACTCATTTTAATTTTGAATTGTATTTTTCATTTATGCTATTTTACAAAGAAAGAAAGGAGAAGCCAAGAAAACAGGGCAGATAGAAAAAGCAAACATCGGTACTCCCAGGATCTAAGAGTGTTTGGGGGATCCAAGGCTCTATGTAGAGGCAGAAGCCACCAGTGACTTACCTCTGCCCTGGCAGTTACTTCTGGGTTTCAGGTTAGTGTTCTGACCAGTCTGGAAAATAGCTAGAGGCCTGGTTTACTGACAACAGCCCCAGTGCAAGTTACAACTGAAACAGGAGCCTCTCCTATCTCACCTGACCATCACAGGGGTTAAGTACCTGGAAATTCAGAGATGAAATGAAGAGGAGTCTCTGGGGGAAGGGAGGTAAGTGGCGGAGAGACTGGGAAGCCTGGATTCTTGACTTCTTTTCCTTCTGCCCCACTCCTCCCCTTCCCCACTCGATATCCTGTACCCAAGAGTTGGATACTGATTTACAAGGAGTGGGAAAAGGGGACATTTTTTATTTCTACTCAACCAAGTTTATGTCTAAATCTAACTACATTGCCGTTTTTCTCTTTACATCCTTGAAATTCAGATTTGTGCAAAAAGGGGTAGGTAGAATGTAGTAAAGATTAAACCAGGTAAAACATAGGTTTTAGTTTGGTAGAGTCTTTTCATTTCAGGTTTGTTTCTGGAATTAGAGCCTTGAAAATTGCCCCAAATGAACAGTAATTGTCTCTATTATGTTTAATTAAACTCTCAGACCAAGAGTCCAAATGCTGCTCACCAGGGATCCCTGACGTTATTATGTGATAAACATATTCAATGAATGATGAAAATGATTTTCTATACATTGGCTATGGCAGCATAATGTAGACAAAAGAGTGCTAGATAGCAGTCAGAAGGTTCTAGAATCAACTATACCCACTATGTGACCTCTTGAAAATCAATTTGCCTCTTTGAGCCTTAGTTTCCTAATTCATATAACCATCTACACAGAGAATAGAGATCTGCAAAGAAGTAGGGAGGGCCGGGGTAGATACACAGGGTGCTAATTAATTTAGAAGACGGAAAATGATTTCTTCATGTCACTTTTGTATTCTGAAATACCCAAGGCTTCCTCACTGGCCTTAGAGTAAGTAAAAATTTCTTCCAAAATTTTTAGCAATCTGGCTCAATCTTATCTTGCCTCCTACAAGCAACAAAAAAAAGCAAGGGCATGTTACATTTGAGTGTGCATCCTGCTCTTGCTCCTTACTGTGCTGTCACGGGCTCATTATTTAACTTCTTGGAGCCTTTGTTTCCTATTATACAAATAGGGATGACAATGCCTCTTTCTTGCAAATCTGCTGCAAGGGCAGAGTGATATTTCTGCTTATGATCTGCCTTGCTATTATCTGCAAATTCCACTGTTCTAGCTGAAATCCCACATGAGGTCTTCTCCTTACTGAGGTCTTTACTGACCTCCCATGTAGCCCCTATGTGTGCCAGTAAATTTTTGTAGATAACAATAATTTAAAATGAGAGTTACCTGAATCCTTTTCTAGTGTGGCCTGCCTTGATAACAGGGCAATACTGCTTTCTTGACATCTTCCTATACCCTTGTTCTTTTTGCATTATACACACTTTCTACTTATCTTTATTGTGGCAATTATGGTATTGCCTGAAGGTTATCTGGGACAGTCATTGCATGGGTCACCTCTGGATTATTGAACCAGAATTGTTATCATGTTTTAGTTACACAACAAACTCAGGAAAGATGATCTGATAAAGACTGATTTTGAAAATACAACAGTACTCTAAAAATAATAGCAACAAAACTTAGGCCAGAAGACCTGGGAAAGATAATAACTTATTGATCAACAGTGTGTATGTACACTGGTAAATGTAACAGGTAAATACACCAACCATGAGTTTCTTCTGGGCCATACTGCTCTAAAGCAATGAAGGAAAATGAGCAAGTGAGGGAGAGAAATGAGGTTTGGAAAGACCTTGAGATTTCTTGAGTAAATTGTTATGGATACGGCGCCCCCTAGTGCACTGAACAACACAGGTGCCCCAGTGTGCAGGCTGAGCGCTCTGGAGCTGAGCAATCTCATCATCCCCGTTACCAACCTTACTTGAAACACCTGCAATTTCTGTTTCGCCACAGCCTTCCTTTCCATTGCACAAGCAACTGTAGGCCAAGGAAGAAAGGGGGACAGATGTCCTTTATTCGGTTGGATTTAAGCACTGATCCTCATGGGAGTCATGAATTAATTCGAGGTACCCAAATAACAAGCAAAAGTATAAAAAATTTTACCGTGAACAGAGTTTCTACTTTTTCCTGAGATAGAGGAATGTAATTAGGAGAATAACCAAAACTGAAAGATTATTCCTTGTTATTTTCTAAAAATGTTATTTGTCCCCATCTTCTTTTTATCAACATGTTCATCATCTGATGCAAATATATTTTCTTCAAGCAGGATGCATGGACCAAAATTGAACCACAGTAAAAGGAAAGCAACTCATCCAATGAGGAAAAATGTAATGTATTAATTTGCATTAGAGCATTGTTTCTCAAAGTGTAGTCTCCAGAACACTAGTTCCACAGGATATTAGTGGGTCTTAAGCAAATAAGGGTTTCATGGCAAATAGTTTTGAGAAATTTGAAATTCAACAAAGATTAATTTTTTAAAATGCTTTAGTATGCATGAGTCCTTAGTATGCTCTGAAGATACTACCACACGGTGTAACACCACACTATGAACTGCAGCACTCCCAAAATTATTTAACACAGTGGTTTTTTTTTTTCATGCCTATTTCACACATGAATTATCCTTTGGGATTATGCACTGGCCTAGAATTTCACTAGCTTCCGATCAAAGACGGACAACACGTAGGAAAGTGTGCCGAAAGGAGAAAAAGAAAATAGTGAATTTGATATGTGCAAAACTTAAGGTGACTATAAGGAAGTTTGTGGTCAGTGTCTTAACTCTCTTCTGCATTTGAAAGATTAGTAATACAACACATTAAAGTTTCAAAATGGCAGTCCTATGGGGGTAAGACTCAACCATGCTGGAAACATCACCAGCCCACAAAATCATTGCCAGATTTCTCCCACATCACGGCAGTAACGCTACTTCTGAGAATGAGAAATGACCCTCTAAGAAGTTTAGTATCCCTGTCCTGCCAGGTTTCCAATTTTTACTAACACTTTTCTTTGTGCACAACCTGTATTAATTCACATGGATGTTTTAGGCTCATTTTTACTATTAGTCATGGGATCACAGATACACATGGTACTTTAAAGAAGTTAGAGGAAGCCTGTATTTAGTACAAGCTGTGAATTAGAGATGAATCTTGTAACTCGTAGCTAGACAAACTCATTCCAAAGAATGCTTGAGAAAAGTGGAATTCCACAGAGTGGTTTGTTTTGGATAATGGCACAGTAAACAGAACGGCGGAAACCAGGCCAGGAGGAATGGACGGATGTTTCTTCAAGACAGGTCCTTGCTGCATTTGCTCTATCTCATGCCCAGGAGGATGTGCCTACTCCTGGCAGCTCAATTCACATTTCAGAAATGCTGCTATCCATGGACTTATAGCATGTTGGGCAAGGCCACTTGCAGACATGAAGGAGCGGGGGCTTCAGGCAACCTGGAATGATTATATGGAATTCTGTGCCCTCTTGCTGGGGATACAGTGTTTGTGGTGAGAACAAACCTTTCATCAGCTTAGGAAGGGTTGTGGCTCTCAGTCTTTTAGCATTTAGGGGCCAAGGGTGGGAAATGGTTCATCCCAGAAGCAGCTCTTGGTTTTCAGTCGATGTTCTATTTTCTTTCTAATGTTTTCCAGCTGAGTCAATTTCAGACAGATAGAGGTCAAATGATTTACTCTGACGCCCAGTGAAACAGAGCAGCTGGGACTCGAACTTGGGGACTTGACTGGTGGGCAGCCCCCAGCCTAGTCAGTCAAATGCTCTCCTCCCAGGTTTTTACCGCCTCTCTGGTTGCACCCTGAAGGCAGCCTGCTGTGTCTGGCAGGGTCTGCTCATGACTGGAATAAGAGGCCTGTGACAGGTCAAGTCTGAATGTTCTGGCAGAGCGGCACAGGGCAGACTGCTCCACGCTGCTCAAAGCACACAGCGCCTGGTGAAAGCCAGATTGAAGATAGCTAAATGCGCATGCCAAGATTGCAAAAGGAAAAACTTAGCTCACAATTTTCCTTTGCATGATTCTTCATCCTCTCCTTTTTCTTTTTGTAAAAAGGGAATCCCTGTGTTTACAAGTTGAAATCCAAAATGCACAAGTGGTCAGTTCACAATTCTGTGGCCCATGAACATCTGTGGGCCTGGGTGTTCCTCAGGAATCTGCAGTGCTCAGAGCAGTGAGCCAAGCCTGCCCTGGCAGACGGGGACTCTCCAGTGAGTCAAACAGTCCTGCGAGTGCCCGGGGTCTGCTTCTCCTCTGGTTCTGCTTTCCTGGGACATGTCTGTACTTGACTTCCACTAGTTTTATGAACTGCATTTTGACTATATTTTTGGAGGTGGGTCCATCTGAAACTCGTTACAGGAAGTAGAACAAGAATCTTCATTTTGCCTTTAAGAGAAATAAAACTCTGTAATCTGAGATGGGCAAACATGCTCCAAGTCTGTTTACCAAGGAACAAGAACCTCTCTGTGTCCTTTGAGCAGACATAAAAATCAAGAATAAAATATTATTTGGGATTTGTCTCTGAGGACTTAAGTGACTGAAAACTAATAGTGCCTCCCCTCCCTCTGTGGAAAGGCGAGTTCCATAGTCCCGGCTCCCAGGAGAGCCCCATGGGGAGGCTGCTCCAGTGTGGCAGGTGGCAGTGGGTGTGGCTGAAAGTGCCTTATCGCTTTCATTCTGGATCCCAGGTAGGTGGATGGGCTTTGGCTATATCACCTTTTTAAAGTTTTAATTTGGTAGCCGCTCAAAAGTTAAGGGAACCCACAATGGGCAAAGTTAGCACATGACATATTTGTGTCTCCTCTTTGGACCTTGGTTTTCCTTGTCTGTAAAATGAGGGAATGGACCAGATCACTGCTCCAGAGCCCCAATGCAACTATAGGAGTCTGTACTTTGAGGCTTGCTTCTCTCCTGTTGGAATTCAGTTCCTCCACCCTAACTTTTCTGCTGTAGTCTGGGTGTTACGGGCTGGATTGCATGTCCCCCACACATTCATATAGTAAAGTCTTAACCAAGTATCTCAGAATGTGACCGTTTTTGGAAATAGGATCTGTATTCATCTGTTTTTACACTGCTAATAAAGACATACCCAAGACTGGGTAATTAATAAAGGAAAGAGGTTTAACTGACTCACTGTTCAGCATGGTTGGAGAGGCCTCAGGAAACTTACAATCATGGCAGAAGGGGAAGCAAACATGTCCTTCTTCACATGGTGGCAGCAGAAAGGAGAAGTGTCGAGCAAAAAGGGGAAAGCCCCTTATAAAACCATCAGATCTCATGAGAACTCACTATCACGAGAACAACAGCATGGGGGCAACCACAAGTCAAGTCAAGATGAGATTTGGGTGGGGACACAGCCAAATCGTAGTAGGGTCTTAAATGAAGTCATTAAGTTAAAATGAGGTCATTAGAGTGAGCCCTAATCCAATATGATTGCGGTCCTTAGAAGAAAAGATCAAGACACAGACAGGCACAGGGGGAGGACACAGGGAGAAGGTGCCTTCTGCAAGCCCAGGAGAGAGGCCTCAGGAGGAATCAACCCTGTCAGCACTTCGATCTCGGACTTCCAGCCTCCAGAACTATGGGACAACACATTTCTGTTGTTTAAAGCAACCAGTCCGTAGCACTTTGTTATGGTAGGCCTAGAAGACTAACACCGCATGATATCACAATGAATGTGCTGGGCTATGAAAGAAGTTCTGTGTGTTTTTCTTAACAGACTTGGATTTTTGGTTTTAGCTTAAAATAGACTTTTCTGTAGCAGGATATTTAAAACATTATGTTTGTTTATTTTTTGCAGGTTTCTTTATCATCTGATGTGAAATAAGCCATGCTAGTAAAATAACTCCTCTTCATCTTTACTTGAAGGGGATTTCACAATTTTGACCCAGAGGGCTATTGTAGCTATGGATTGTCATCCTGCCTTTTTTTTTTTTTTTTGACGGAGTCTTGCTCTGTTGCCCAGGCTGGAATACAGTGGTGTGATCTCAGCTCACTGCAGCCTCTGTCTCCCGGGTTCAAGCAATTCTCCTGCCTCAGCCTACTGAGTGGCTGAGACTATAGGCACGCACCACCACATCTGGCTAATTTTTTGTATTTTTAGTAGCGACAGGGTTTCACTGTGTTAGCCAGGATGGTCTCGATCTCTGGACCTCGTGATCCACACACCTCGGCCTCCCAAAGTGCTGGGATTACAGGCATGAGCCACCGCACCCGGCTGTCATTTCGCCTTTTAAGAAATACTGTCATTATCTATAAAGTTCATTTATGGCCAAATAGCTTATTGGATAAACCTGCAGGTGATGGCACATGTATAAAGAACTTCAGACCACACAAGCAACCCTAGATATGGCACGGTCCAGTTTTTGTTTAGTACTTTTGGCTCTAAAGTTCATTGAGTCTAACATCATTTGATTGAGTTACAGAAGGACAAACAAAATGATGAAGAAAGGTCACCACTTATCACCTGCTGTTTAAGATTCACATATTCTTCCTTGAAATCAAGCATGCTATTACCAAAGTGGATTTCTCTTTCCTTTAGTATCAGCACTTTGATTCTTTTATAGAATAGTCACATATAATTGGAATACACAGTCACATCAGATACACAGGAAGCACAGAGTTTGTTTCCTTTTGTAAGTTCCATTTGACCACAGCAGTGAAGTTTCCGAAGAAGGGTATTTGGATCAAGACTGCTCACTTGAGAGGTTAGAGTGGTCCAGGTTTTGAGGTGCTACATGTCTGAGAAACAGATCATCATAGACACTGAGAATTGGGGCACATCCTTCCTTTCCTACCTGACTGTAGACATGCCCCATAGATGCTGGATGACAGAGACGGATGATTCAGATGTAGCACCCCGACACAAAACCAACCATGGAAATACCAATAAAATCAGCTGTTTAGTTTTTAAAATACGCAGCAACATGAGTAAATGACTAGTTCATTTTATCAGCCCCCTTTTTTTTGCTGTCATATAATTACAAGAATGGAAATTCATATACTTTTAAAAATATAGCTTTTCAAAATCCTGTCTTGAGGAAAAAAGCTTGGCCAATTAAGAAGGCTGAGGCGAGGAACTGCAGGCACTTTTATTTCCAGCTGTCAACAGGATGGAAAAAATATGTCAACTTATTTATATTTATGTATTTATATGAATGATGAATAAGTTAAGGAACGCTTCATCTCAAACACAGATTGCTTTTATTTTAGCTAAGTTAATGTTTCAGTTCCATATATATTTTTGAATTTCCATCAATGTCAAACACCATTTTTTCTTCTTAAAAAAAAAAAAAAGATTTACAAGCACTTTTACGGCACTCAAGAAAGTAGGCTGAAGGTTCATAATAATAATTTTCCTTTTAAAAAACATCCATCAGACCAAAATAAAATCATTTTAATTGACTCCTTCCTGAGTAACTAAAACCTTGGAATGTGCTGAAAGGTTATAATAAATAAGACAGTCAAAGATCAACTAGCTTAAAAGGTATTTTTTTAAATTAAACTATGTAAAATGTACAATATGCTTCATGAAGTACAAACTGTTGGGCCCAGGGCCAAAAAAAATGTTGTCACGTTTGCCAAATACACTGATGAAGTATCTTGACTTTTAGGACCTAGAGGGTGTTGGTTGGGACAAAATAACATTAAGACCCTGTAAGTAAATCCATCACCATCTTTTGTTGTGAAGTTATAATGATCACTGCTGAAAATAAATGCCTTTGAACACACAGGTAACAGTACCCAGGTAAACTTGCAGTAAGAGGATGAATGTTTTTGAACGACCAATTGCCTCAAGGTTCTGACAAGAGCAGAGAAAACACAGCCAACTCAACTTTATTTTCAGATTGCGAGATTGCACAGTGTGTAAACTAATCATCATTCTTTATATGGAATTTCATAGAAATGACTCACAGAGTACCAGGCAGCAGTTCTTGTACTGGTTTTGAATATGATAGCTGTTCTCCAGGTTGCTTTTGAAAGTATGCCTAACGGTAGGGCCCTGGTCTCTCTGAACAGGACAAAGGATATTTCCTCCTCTAAGAACATTTCCCCTAATTGCTTCTCTGCCCCCATCCTCTGAGGCAGAAAGAAGGCCCATGAGCGGCCAAGTGCTGAACTCCATGCCTCTGCGGTCCCTGCCCTCCCTGGACTCCTGTGGGCTGGAGCCTTCTTAACACACATCTCATGATAAAGTAGCTTTAGTGCTCACTTGGCAGGTTCCAAATGACTTGCTTTATATCTTGGCTACCGTCCAATTTTAGTGAAGGAAGAAAAAATTCTAGAGAGACTTGGTGGTTTATGAAAAGTAGAAAATGTGTAGCTTGTGTAAAGTCAGAGTCTTATTTACTATTAACTACTCCCAACTCACACATTTGCTAGGGCTGGCTCTAGGGGACAAATATGAAATAGACAAAATTTGTTGCAAGTATCCTTCCTGCTGCCACCACTGAACCTCGGCTTCTCAGCTAGCTGTTTATTGTCTCCCCAGGAGAATGTGTATTTTCAGGATTTCTTTAAGGTGAAAATATTTCAGAACTCAAAGGAACAGATTTCTAATGACTGAACCAAGGCATTGTTGATAGGTGGCAGGGGAGGGGCAGTGGGAGGTGGCAAGAAGACATACCTTAGGACAGTGAGACTGCCCAATATCTAGTCACATTACATTGGAGGCAGCCACTTACTTACAAAGCTGGCCAAGCAGTCTCTGCCCCAAAAGCTCTTGCTGCTTCTATTTTGATGTCTCAAGTAAGAGTTGAGGTGTGCTCAGGAGCACACAGGTCCCATAAGAAAGGGGACTCTACCTGCACGGAACTCAGGTAGTTCTCGGGTAGCTCTGTCACCTGCACAGAACTCAGGACCCCTTTTTACTGAAAACAGGTACCTCTTAGGGGACTAGAAGTTACGATAGTACATAGTACCGGGTCCTATGGGACCCAACTTGGCCAGAAGTGTGTTTGATAGATTACACACCATCTGTGGTCAGGCTCAGAACTTCTGCTGTAGGAGTCAAATGCCTGAGCTAAATTGGTTCCTGGAACTTCCATTTAAAGCAATATTGGGAGAAGATGTTTCATATTGGGTGCAAAGGACACAGCCATGCCCTTTCCCTGATGCCACATGACCTTCAGATTTATCTGTCTTGTCTACATTCTTCCTTAGACAGCAAACAAATTATTTTCCCTGCTAGACTACTTTGATATCTGTCAGCATGGTGCTTCGAAATGGAATGTTTCAATGGAGCTGGTCATGCATTTTGACCTTGAAAGGTACTCCAGGCTGGGGATTGGTTGGGGACATGGCACAAGCTGACTTGCTCTTCCAGAGATAACGGCACTGCTCTTGGTGAAAGTGCCCCCTGAGAAGGACCAGAGGCAGAACTCTACCCATGCGGGTAGAAACCACTTACCCAGGGAGATCCTCCTCCTTTAAAAAAAAAAAATTTAATTGAGACAGAGTCTCACTCTGTCATCCAGGTTGGAATGATCACAGCTCACTGCCACCTCAAAATCCTGGGCTCAAGTGATCCTCCCACCTTGGCTTCGTATTACAGGCTTGAGCCATGGCACCTGACTCCATCCTCCCTTTTGATGTCCTAATCTGTCTTACCTTCTCTTAGATCCTTCCAGAGGAGATTCCCTGGTCTCTGAAGTGGTTTGTGTTTCTACTGAAATATACAAATCTGGATGTCTCCTACCATTGAGGTAATATTTTTATAAGTCATTTTACAAATGATAAGTTATTAGGCTAGGGGCTATATTTCTCCCCCTTTTCCCATCATATGGGGTAGGGGGAAAGCTGTTTTATGACAAGATGCCTTGGGATGGAGCCATCTAGTGTACCCAGGAAAGACTCAAAGAGCCAAGAGAAAACACAGAATAAAATTAAACAAATAAAACCCGCAAAACCGGGCATCTCCCAATGACCCCAACGTGTGGGAATGTTTTGTTCTTTTTAATGCACCCAAGCATTAATTTAGTTCCTTAAGGATTTTACTTCCCCAAAACAAAGAACTTTATGGAAAAGGGAGATAAAGCCATGGAGGCAACACAGTCACATCACCTCTTATAAATATCTTCCAGCCACTTTTCATCATCCTGTTCTTCATCGTCGATTGGCTCCTCAGTCTCCAGTGGAGTTGGGATAAAGAAGTGTGGCCTTAGGGGGGGCTTGCTGACGTGAGACTTAAGTCCAAACTTGCGCTTCAGCAGGTGGAACTGCTCTTTGACGTAGTGGTAAAACTCGTACTCGTATCTCATCCGCTGGTAGAGGATCTGCACGGCCTCGGGAGAGGGGACAGTCTTCTTCACCGTCACAGTCATGTTTCCAAGCTTCCTGTGCTCTGGAAGAGAACCGGGGTTGCACATGAGCCATCGTTTGCAATGCTTTAGCTTAGGAGGGATCCCCGTGAGGACCCACATTACCTGTACAACTCTGGTAGCACCTAACGAAGCAACTGCATATCCAAGTATTAGAAGGGAAGAAGGGTTCCTGACAATATTTGGAAAGACTTACCAACCCTAAGTGTTAATGTCAACGTGAGTTGACAAAGCACAAGCTATCTAATTTCCTTTCATCGGATGTGAACCATGCAATTGGACCAAATTCAATTGTTAACTCTGAGTTCTACATTCTTTTGAACAGCAGAATCTATCCATTTTCCCTCTTTTATTTCTTGTTACACCAGAAAAGGGCTTTACCCTCAGAAGGAGGCATGAAAGAGCTGTCTAACTACTTTCTAATAATCTTGTTTTTGTACGTTTTAAAATACTGACATAAAGTTTAATTTGATACAAAATCCATTTCCATTTGACTATTTCAACAATGCATTTGTCCAGAAAAGGAAAGGAAGGGCTGCCAGATTTCTTAAGTATAATTTACAAATTTTTAAAATTTATTTTTATTTTTTGTAGAGACAGGGTTTCACTAAAACTGTTGCCCAGGCTGGTCTTGGCATCAAGAGATCCTTCTGCCTTGGCATCCCAAAGTGCTGGGATTATAGGCATGAGCCACTGCACCCAGTCTAAATATAATTTTAACTGTTGTAAATTTTAAATTTTTTATTGTGGTAAAATATGTATAACTAAAATATGCTTAATTTTATGCTAATGCTTAATAACAAAATATGATATTTTATATTCATTGCTGAATAGCATGAAAATGTTATATACAGAGTGTACAATTTTAACTATTAAGTGTACACTTCAGTGGCATTATTTATATTTACAGTGTTGTGCAACCATCACCACTATTTTAAAAATCCTTTCATAAGTCTATACAAAAACTTGATATCCATTAAACAATAACTCCCAATTCCTTTCCTTTCCTTACCCCACCCTACTTACCCCATCAATTAGATAGAACCTCTAATCCATGTTCTATCTTTATGAATTTGCTTATTCTCAGTACTTCATATAGGTGGAATCATACAATATTTGTCCTTTTTTTGTCTAGCTTGTTTCACTAAGCATGTTTTCAAGGTTCATCCATGTTGTAGTGTGGATCAGAACTTCATTCCTTTTTTCCTTTTTTTTTTTTTGAGACAGAGTTTTGCTCTTGTTGCCCAGGCTGGAGTGCAATGGCGTGATCTTGGCTCACGCAACCTCTGCCTCCTGGGTTCAAATGATTCTCCTGCTGAGCCTCCTGAGTAGCTGAGATTACAGGCATGTGCCACCACGCCGGGCTAATTTTGTATTTTTAGTAGAGATGGGGTTTCCCCATGTTGGTCAGGCTGGTCTTGAACTCCCGCCCTCAGGTGATCCGCCCACCTTGGCCTCCCAAAGTGCTGGGATTACAGGTGTGAGCCACCCGCACCCGGCCCAGAACTTCATTCCTTTTAAGGTTGAATAACATTCCATTGTATAGAGAGAATGCAATTTGTTTATCCTTTCATCCATGGAGAGACACTTGGGTTGTTTCCATCTTTTGCTTATTATAATGAACACTTGTATTCTAGTATCTGAGTCCCTGTTTCCACTTATTTTGGGTATACATATACCTAGGAGCAGAATTGCTGGGTCATGCAGTAATTCTAAGTTTAACGTTTTGAAGGACTGCCAAACTATTTTCCACAGTGTTTGCACCATTTTACATTCCTACCAGCAATGTGTGAAGGTTCCAATTTCTCCAAATTCTCTCCTACAATTGTTATTTTCCTGCCTTTTAAAAATTGTGGCCATCCAAGTAAGTGAGGAGTGGTATCTCACTGTGATTTTGATTTGCATTTCCCTAATGACTCCTGATAGTGATGCTGATGCTAATGGTTTCCCTAATTTCTAATGACCTTTTCATGTGCTTGTTGACAAGCATGTGACCAACAAAGGCTGTTTGTTAGTATATCTTCTTTACAGAAATGTCTATTCAAGTCCTTTGCCCATTTTTGAAGTGGGGTTTTTTTTTTTTTTGTTTGCTTTTGTTTGTTTTTATTGTTGAGTTGAAGGAGTTATTTATATATTTTCGATAATCTGCACATATATCAAGTATATAATTTAAAATATTTTCTTCCATTCCATAGGCTGTCTTTTCACCTGTTGATAGTGTTCTTTGATGCACAAAAGTTTGTAATTTTAATGAAGACCATTTTAGCCATTTTTCTCATATTGCCTGACTTTTGGTGTCATGTTAAAAAAAAAAATTTGCCAAATCCAAGGTTGACACATAGAAGTTTTCAATTGTAATGGAGACCATTTTATCTATTTTCCTCTTACTGCCTGTCTTTTGGTGTCATATTAAAGAAGCCATTGCCAAATCCAAGGGCATGAAGATTTGCCCTCATGTTTTCTTTTATAATCTTGTTTTTGACCAAAATTTCTGTCACCAAATTTGAATAGGTATATAATTTACTAAATATAGTTCCAAATGGCTATATCCAAAATCAGACTCATTTAAAAGGACACAGACTTCCCATTTTTTAGGATATTTGAGATACCTTCTGAAGCCTCCAGTAGCAATTCTAAAGAAGGAATTTGAGAAATTCCTAAGAAGGGTAGTGGGGGATTAGGGGACAGGTGGGGATGGTTTATAGGTACAAAAAAATACAAAAATGAATAAGACCTATTATTTGATAGCACAACAGGGTGACTATAGTCAACAATAATTTAATTGTACATTTAAAAATAACTAAAAGAGTCAGGTACAGTGGTTCATGCCTGTAATCCCAGCACTTTGGGAGGCCGAGGCAGGTGGATCACAAAGTCAAGAGATGGAGACCATCCTGGCCAATAAGGTGAAACCCCATCTCTACTAAAAATACAAATAGCTGGGCATGGTGGTGTGCACCTGTAGTCCTACCTACTCGGGAGACTGAGGCAGGAGAATTGCTTGAACCCAGGAGGCAGAGGTTGCAGTGAGCTGAGATTGCGCCACTGCACTCCAGCCTGGTGACAGAGCGAGACTCTGTCTAAAATTAATCATAATCATAATCATAATAAAATAACTAAAAGAGCATAACTGGGTTGTTTGCAATGCAAAGGATAAATGCTTGAGGGGATGGATACCCCATTCTCCATAATGAGATTATTATGCATTGCATGACTGTATCAAAACATCTCATGTACCCCATTAGGTATTAATTAAAATAAAAAATAAATAAATTCTCTGTGTGGCCAACAGCCTCATTGAATAAGGGTATTACTTTTCAAACTGACTCTTTTGAAAGTCCTTTGCCAGGCTGGGTCCTTTGTGCAGGGAAACCTAGATCCTTGCAAATAGATAACATGGTCTTCATTAAAAATTAAAAACATAACACACATTGAACATTCTAGAATTTCTGTTAAAGAACTTGGCATAGACTCTTCTGAAATGGGTTCCTAACAGAACATTTTATAATATCTGTCTTCTCTGAAGATATGAACTCTAGCTAATCTGGGGCGGGTCATTGTTCACAGGTCTTAGGTGTTCCTTTGTGTTTTTTTTTTTTTTTTTTTTTGAGACGGAGTCTCGCTCTATCGCCCAGGCTGGAGTGCAGTGGCCGGATCTCAGCTCACTGCAAGCTCCGCCTCCCGGGTTTACGCCATTCTCCTGCCTCAGCCTCCCGAGTAGCTGGGACTACAGGCGCCCGCCACCTCGCCCGGCTAGTTTTTTGTATTTTTTTTAGTAGAGACGGGGTTTCACCATGTTCGCCAGGATGGTCTCGATCTCCTGACCTTGTGATCCGCCCGTCTCGGCCTCCCAAAGTGCTGGGATTACAGGCTTGAGCCACCGCGCCCGGCCTCCTTTGTGTTTTTTAAAACTGAGTTAAAAAATCTTATGAAAGACAGACAAGAAACAAAGAGTTTTAACTCAAACATTGAGAGGCAGAGGAAAAATAATTCTCTCATTGAAAGCCTCCTTCAATCCCTTCCTCTGAGAGCACTATACATTGTGTAGGGTTTTGTTTGTTATCTGATACACAAAAAAGTAAGACTCCTGCGATTTAAAATAAATTTATTAAATTATTTGGCCCAACCTGGCAAAGGATCCAAGGGGATAAGCAAAGGGGAGCCTAGAACCTTGTAAAGAAGTAACTTGGAAATCTGTTCTATTTCACAGCCTCAAAGCTCTTTGTCATAAGGTTGAAACAGTAATTTCCTAAAAACAATGGATAGCAAGTGTAATCAAATAAATATCCTGACTACAAAACTATCTGAGAAACACCAATCACGTTTTTAACTTAGAGCAAGGTAACTTTCTATACTGGTCTTCAATCACTTGCAAAGTGTTGGTCTATATAATGGATTGAGTTGACTTGCTATATAAATGGTTATTAATTTCAGGCCAGAAAAACTTTGGGAAGATTCTTTAAAAGTTACAGCATAATGGGTTTATACATTTCTTTCTTTGACTACGATTAGGTGACTGGGTCAACTACTATAAGGCTACTCCTAGTTCATGACAATAAAACTCTCTTCCCTGAATGCCTTCCTCTATGGCTAGGTGGAGGAGTTGGTGGATAGGCAGAGCAGGTAAATAACTCTGTCAAAAGTGACATCATATCCTTCTGAATAGACATTTCTCAAAATAAGACATACAAACGGCCAAGAGGTATATGAAAAAACTCAACATCACTAATCATCAAGGAAATGCAAATCAAAACCATAATGAGATATCATCTTACTCTAGTTAGAATGGCTATTATTAAAAAGGCAATAAATAACAGATGCTGGTGAGGATGTGGAGAAAAGGGAACTCTGATACACTGTTGGTGGGAATGCCGATTAGAACAGCCACTATGGTAAACAGTATTGAGATTTCTCAAAAAACTAAAAATAGAACTACCATGATCCAGCAACCCTTCTACTATGTATCTATCCAAAGGAAATGAAATCAATATATCAAAGGGATACCTGAACTCGCATGCTCATGTGTTTACTATAGTACTATTCGCAGTGGTAAAGTTATGGAATCAACCTGTGTCCATCAATGATGAATGAATGAATGAAGAAAATGTGGTATTATATACATAATACTATTTTATGATGTCTTTCATAAAAAAGAAATCATGTCAGTTGCATTAACATGGATGGAACTGGAGGTCATTATGTTAAATGAAATAATCCAGGCACAGAAAGAAAAAGATCATGTATTTTCACTCATATATGGGAGCTAAAGAAGTTGACCACATGGAGGGAGTAGGATGATAGATACCAGAGGCTGGGAAGGGTGTCTGGGTGGGAGAGGGCCATTAACCAGTTAATGGGTACTAACGTACAGTTAGATAGAAGGTGTAAGTTCTCATGCTCCATAGCAGAGTAGGGTGGCTATAGTTAGCAACCATGTATTGTATATCTCAAAGTAGCTAGAAAAAAAAACTTGAAATGTTCCTAACACATAGAAATGATAAATACTCAAGGTGATGGATACCCTAAACACCCTGATTTGATCACTGCACATTCTATGCATGGAATAAAATATCATACATATCCCATACATATGTAAAATATTGTATATATCAATAAAATGTGATATTGTGTCCTTCAAGTACAAGTGAAAAGAACCAGGACATATTTGCATGATTAGTTAACTGATATGGCACGAGATGGTGATAGCCCTGGCTGAGCCTAATGCTTTGTGGTATATTTTTATAGTAACGGCTACAGTTAATGGGAACCAATGTGTAGCAAGCACTGCACTAAGCACTTGTACACACAGTTGTACTTAATCCTCACAACAACCCCTTGATGGAAGAGCCATTTTACACATGAGGAAACTGAGGCCAAGACTATAACTCATTCAAGGCCACGCAGGCAGAAAGTGGCAGAGGTAGGAGGCTCCTCATGACAACCAGCTGCTGTGCTTTTGCTGTGTTGTTTCTTGGTGTGGACAGGTGAGCAGGCTATTACTGCTTCTCACACCTTTCTTCACAGTGTGTTAGAGCATAATGGTCAATGTCCAGGCCTAGAGCCTACTACTCTCGTGCTGACTGAGGCACCCAAACTTCACAACAGATCTCACAGGAAACTGGCAGGTGTTTTGGAGGGAATGGCTAATGGTTTTATAGTTTGGGAGACGAAAAGGGCTGGTTAAAAAAATTGGGCTTGATCATCTCTGGGTCCAATCAGAAAGCCCAATACTCACAGAATCAATTATGAAAACCACCCCAACTACCACTATTTGGAGAATTCTACCTGAGAGGTAAAACCACGTCCTGCTGCTTTTATTTAGCTTAAACTTGTAATTATGTGTTTCTAATAGAAAACATTTTATCCCAGGCAGAAATTGACCTAGGATCTACCATGTTTGGAAAAAGACAGACTCTGGTGATAACCAGCATCTAAAATCCCAGTGCACTCCATCGACTCTATGACTGGAAAGCACTGGCTCTGATGATTCCACTCAGAGCCCCCTACATTGACATATTTTATCCAACTTTTATACTGTAATGAGAGGTCTTTAATAAGGCTGATATTTGATAAGATCCCAGGTGGCCTTTCCAACCAAATTTTAATTGCATGTCACCTTACTAGCCTGAAGAAAGTGCTTTGGCTATTTGATAGTGCTAGTCAGAGCATGAGGAGGCTGAGCCCTGTGTTTGCTAGAACACTCTACAGAGAGGACAGACTTCTAAGACAAGAGGGAAGGGGGACTTTTTCATGTTTGGCTACAAGGTAAGAGCTTTAAAAGATCCTTTCTTGAATACTTAAGGGTCCAGGGAGGGTGACCCCCAAATACAGCACCCTGGTATGCTGATATTTCAAATCAAAGGCCACTGGAGACTAGTACATGCTGGATGAAGCTGTTCTCTGAAGTTCCCTTACCTACCTAGAAATTGGACCTGCCAAAGAGGAACAAAATTGCCTTCAGTCCCCTCCCCTAAAATTTCATTAACCAGAGAAGATCAAAACTCATGTCACAGAGGAAGGGACTGAAGATTAAACACCACACTCAGAGCTCAGATGAACGTTGTCCCAAACTATTGCCTGTTCTCAGGTCTCATTCAGTTCCCAAAGAGAATTATTTACTTTCCACTGCCTGAGCATTGGGCCCATTCATTCCCCTTAAATATCATTTACTACTCTTCAACATTGCCACATTTAACCTCCATTTTTCCTTTCCCTATGAAGAAAGGTACAGAAAAAGCTGGACCTCCCTGGGTTATGGGGTAACCACTCTCTGATGATTTTCTCCTGTGTACCATTTTATTTTTAAGAGGTAGGGTCTTCCTCTGCTGCCCAGGCTAAAGTGCAGTGGTGTAATATAGCTCACTGCGGCCTCAAACTCCTGGGCTCAAGCGATCCTCCTCTCAACCTCCTGAGTAGTTGGGACTACAGGAGTGAGCTACCATGCTCAGTTTCATACACATTAATAAATTTTATTCCTTTTTTTCCCTATTAATCTGCCTATTGTAAGCTCATTTCCAAGAAAGCTTCAGAGGATGGAGGAGAAGCTTTTCCTATTTTCCCTCCAATAACAATAGATTGTCACATGCATTTCAGTTACCTCAGTCTTCCTTACTCTTCTTAATCCCTCCCTAAATCCCCTGTCTAAACATGAGGGTCAGTATCAGCTGGTTCGGCAGATTCTTATGAGATCTAATGTTTTCCCAAGCTCTAGTTTTGCATTAATATCCAATTCTTGCTTCATTTATCTACCCACCCTGCCTCCTTGGAGTTTCCTTCTCTCTCTCATCCACCCCTTCTTCTTCATTGTCAACCTCTCCCTTTCAACTGGCTACTTGCCATCAAAACTCACTTCCCTTCTTGAAAAAACTCTTGTCTCATGCACCCTCCCTCTTTCATCTTTTCTCTCTCCTCCCCATCAGAGCTCAACTTCTTGAAGCGCTGTCTACATTTGTTATAACATTTTCAGCTTACGTACATGACCGAACTCACCAAAGCCTGCTTTCTGTTCCTTCTGTACTCCATTCAGTTACTCTCGCTTCCTTGTTGATAGCTCAGAGGGCACCTCTCAGCATGACCCTATCACACTGTGGGCCACACACTCCATTTTGAAGCCCTCTCCTCCCCTGGCATCTGCAACAGTGTTTTCCTGGCACCCTCACCTCTCTCTGATCGCTCCCTTTCCATCTTCTCTATGCCCTCCTCTTTCCCAGTCTGTCTTGTAAAGACCAGTCCTCCTGAGGCTCTGTTCCAGCCACTTCCCTTCTCTCTGGTTACTCCCTGGGTGGCAGCATCCAACCCTCTACCCTTTAGTCTTCATAGCACTGTGGACAACAAAATGAACAGTTTATATAAACAATGACAGCTTTCTTGACCTTTTGTTTTCCACAGAGCTGCCAAATTTAATAAGGTTAATGACATTGCCAGAGGGTTATGTCGCGGTCAGAAACAGGAGTGCTATTTTGTGCCAGGAGAACAGAGACTCAGATTCAACCAATATTGATGGGGAACACCCATTATGAGTTTGGATCATTATATATGTTATTTTATTTGATATTCTCAATAACCCTGTGAGGTGAATATCATGACCCCTCTTTTGCAGATGGAGAAACAGAAACTTACCCAAGGTCACAAGCTGGCTGGTAAGTGAAAAAAGTGGAATTTGAATCTGGGTCCCCATCTGTGTTGAGGTTTTCCCTAACTGTGAGTACTGCACCATAACCAGGGCAGCTTTTGTGAGCCTGTAGAAAACTATCAACTTCATATGGAAAGACCAGAGGTGGTTTGTCTTGTATAATAAGCAGAGAATTCTTTAAAAAATCTCATTTCAAAGACATATGGATGTGTGTCTTGCTGTACGATAATCGGTGTTATGGAAAAGTCATTCCATTGCTAAGTGTTCCACATTTTTGTAAAATGCCAGACTTTCCATCCAAACAAAACAAAGCTACATGGACTATGGAATCAGCCTCTCTCCAGATTGCCATAATAGCAGCTCTAGAGGAAGTTGTTAGGATTTTTTTTCAGACTGTTGTTATTTCAGCCACAAAACAATTATGCTTTAAAAATCTATACTTATTAGTAGCATTCCTTGGGAAGGGAAGAAGCCCCTGTTAGGTGGGCATATGTTGGATTAACCATGAAGAAGTAAAGACCTCACTCCATGAGCATTCTCTGATCCTAGCAGGAACTGAGAGTAACTTCAAGGGGCTCATGTCTCTTGTGCCCACTGATAAACATTTAAAAAGAAAGAGACAAATACAGAGCTCCTTCCATTAAGGCAGGGTGGCAAGAAGGCAGCCCATGATCGGACTGGCAGGCAATGTGTTGTTTGGCCCGTGGGGTATTTTTTTTTTAGAAATGGATTCAGTTGTTGTAAGACTTGGTCTATTTCACATGGAAAGCTGGATTTCTGGCTTTTCTCAAAGGGCGGCTACATTCTTCTGGAGCCAAGTGTGACTGCCCCCGTGAAACAGGCCAGGGCTCTCCAGTTTGCCTTAGACCCTAAATGCCAGTTCATTCTTTTATGTTACCTGCCTGGCTGTTACAGAAATTCGAGTTTATGCTTCTTCTTTAAATATTTTAAAATTCAGGCTTTCATAAACCTAGAGAGTTAAGTGCTTCTCATCAAAATCAAGGCTTCAATTAGGCCTCACTGGTGTGCCCAATATCATCTTCCTTCCCTCTTTCTGCAAAGATTTGTTGAAGAACTATTATGCACCACACGCAGGAACTGTTGCAGTGAAGGGGACATCATCATTGTCACCATCATCATCATCAATTGGCAGTTTGAGAGCTTTCTCTGTGCCAAGTATTGTCAGATAACTAAACACACATTTAATCCTTATAAAACTCCCAGTGCTGTAGGGCCTCTTATTATCACCATTTATAGCTGTGATGCTGGAATTCAGAAGTTTGCCCAGGCTCACACAGCCGGGAAATGGTGAAGCCAGAAGTTGGGTGTGGGGAAGTCTGACGAATGAGCCCAGGTTCTTAACCCTCCACATTACTGAAGAGTGGATGGAGCTTACAGTCTAAGGGAGATGGCTGCTCATAAGGCTTGTGACCGTGGGGGCAGAGAGGGCATCTCACTCTGATTCATTTGTTGGAGTCAACATTTCTTCTGTTTGGTCAGAAATCTTCACCAGGGAGACCAGGCTTAATGGGCTTATCTTAAATACTCTGCATGGAGTTGAGTCTTTCATACTCACTATAAGATCATGAAGATTGGGTGCATGTGCTGTGTGTGCACGTCTGAGAGTATAGGTTCTCTGTGTGTTTCAACCAAGAGATGCAAAACTTTTAGGAGGCCTCCGAGGCCCTATCCACCTCCTAAAAAATTTTCTCTAGATTTTGTTCTTCATATCTCCACCAGGTTTCATTTAGCTGTTCTTCCAAAGAGGCTTTTTTTCTTTTTTTTTTTTTTTTTTTTTTTGAGATGGAGTCTTGCTCTGTCATCCAGGCTGGAGTGCAGTGGCGCGATCTCCACTTACTGCAAGCTCCGCCTCCCGGGTTCACACCATTCTCCTGCCTCAGCCTCCAAATAGCTGGGACTACAGGCGCCCGCCACCTCGCCCCGTACATTTTTTTGTATTTTTAGTAGAGACGGGGTTTCACTGCATTAGCTAGGATGGTCTTGATCTCCTGACCTCGTGATCCACCCGCCTCAGGCTCCCAAAGTGCTGGGATTACAGGTATGAGCCACCGCGCCTGGTCCCAAAGAGGCTTTTTATACTGAGAGTGATCAGGACAAAAGTGATACCCCGTTGATCTTTGTATTTCCACAGCTCAGCACCTGGGGAAACACAGTGCTTCTCTGTACAGTCTTCTTGAGGGAACAAAAGAAACCATCAGAAGGATGAGGGTGCTGTCAGATTTGAGGAAGGCTTGGCTGTGTCTGTGAGATGGAGACAGACAGCTGGGCACAAAGGCAGTATCTGAAGGAGCTTCACAGAAATTCCCAAGAGACCCACAAATGCTGGGTCCTTAGCAAGAAGCAGTCTACCCTCCCATCTGGCTGGGGTCTGTACATTTCAGTGTTTAACTCTGTGGTTTGGTTGCCTTTTGGGACCAATAGTGCTGGCAAGGCACATTTTTCTGCCCCTCTACTTTAATCCATCAATACTTTTTGGCAAAAAGAAGCTGTGGCTTCAGGATGTTTTTGATATTTTTTTAAAAAGCTTTTTCTTATTACCTTTAGGGACTGGTCAAATAATCCCCTTAGTTATTTTCATGATAATTACCAAAAATTTCCTCAAAATAGGCACTGGTTTTGAGCTATGAAATGTTCAGAAGAGGGAAAACAAAGTAAAAAAACAACCTTTAACCCTTCTATGTAAAGAACACAATAGAGATTGTTTTTTCTTTATACACATGTCCAGTCAGCCATAGAGGCAGGGCCACAGCGGGACAGACTTCCAGGCTCTGCACTGTCCCTGGGGAAGGAATGGCAGGGACCCTACAGAGTAGTTACGGTCCTGAGTGAAGATTCTTCTTACAACCGGCCCCCAATGACATAAAAATCTATAGTTGGCCACCCAATGCTGGTAGAGAATAAAACCTGGCATGAGGCCAGGAGGGGGCTGCTTTCTGTATGATTAAAACTTTACAAACAGTGGCCGGAACAGTGCAACTTCTCAGGCAACTCCTGTGGAGAAGCACATGCCTCTCATTTTAGGGCTCTGTGGATTAATGCGCTTTCACATCGCCCCTCACTACCTTGCTCAGTCTTCCCAGCAACCCATTTTACTTACAGATACCAAGGGCCCCAGAGGTCACAAGACCGGCTCAAGGCTGTACGGCCAGGACGTTTCAGTCCGAGGACTGGAAGGTGGGCTTTCTGATTCTCAACCTTGCACCTTTTTGCTACACCACAGGTTAATTTCCAAATTGAGTGAAAATCTATAACCACCCACTTCTCCTTGCCCTGTGTGTATTCTGGCATTCAGGGAATCTGTTGAAAAGAAGGGCTTGAGTGTTCTAAGACGAGGGAATGCTTTGGTAAGTCTGGGAGGATCTGGTGAAAAACTTGCAAGCCAGCAAAAATGTTTTCACACTGAGAGGGACTGTGTCTTTTTCATTTTTAGTTCCCCAGTGTCCAGCTCCATGCCTGGCACCTAACCACCCTCCATAAATGTTTGTTGATTTGAAACCTGTATTTTAAATCCATCTGCAAGACTGGATTAACCCAAAGGGCAACTTTCAGTGCTGACTATGCATACTTCGTTTTTTAGCTAAATTCCTTCCTTAGTTGAGGGTCCTTCCTGAGCAAACTTTCCATTTCTGGAAATCGAATTTCTGGACGGTAGGCTGATAGAGAAGGTTTGGATCACAGGTTGCGCTGGAGAGGTAGTGGTATTTGCTTTTCTTAGCCACTCTGTTGAAGAACACTATGTTATGGTGACAGAACGCTTGCAAATACTTAGCCAAGCTTAAGACATGCCATGATAAGGAAGGTTCACCACAAACACAAATAGCTATGTAGAAGCCACCACCTTGCAGCTCATGAATTTGTGCTGGGTGTGTTATTTACCCCAGCCATTAACTAAAGATTCGAACACTGTTGGGTAAAAAGACATTTATTTGTGTGACCTGACTTTGATGTATGAATGCTCGTCAGTTACTTAATTTGCCATCACTTTTGGTACTTTTTAATGATGCTTCTCCATTAGCAAAATGAAAGTGTTTTATTTAGAAGGAAAACATTCATTCAATCACATTCATTTGGCCTATGTACCAAGGACTTTGCTTGTGAACTGTGGCTCTTTAGTCAGTCTTCCTGGTGGAAGAACTTAGCCCAGGCTTTCAGGAGTATCCACAGAAAGCTGGTGTCCCAGTGAAAAGGCTGCAGGGGAAAAGTTCTACTGGGACCTTGGAAACACATCTCTGCCCGGCACCAGGCACACCCATCTGCATGGAATGCATATGTCAGTGGATTGCACACAGATTCTGGTTTGCCAACTCAGGGGCTCCTCCCAATGCCCTGCTAAACAAACACTGGGAACTTGACTTCTGGATGTGATGATAAATATCATTCGCCAGTAACCTGTCTGCATGCAAGACTGGGCAGTGACCAGCACGATGTGCTTACTGCCCAAGATTTTGCTTTGATTTTGTTTTACTGCCCAAGATCTGAACATTTTTGCAAACATAGCAGCTTCTACCTCTGCTGCATTGACATTATGTTTGGACTGGTTCATAATCTTCAGCACTCCTAAAAGTCCCTTTAATGTAAATAAAAAGGAAATCACAGACCTGTTCCTGGGAGTCCCCCTTCCCACCTCTCTTCATCTGTCAAACATGCATAATGGAAAAACCATGTAGCCCTGGCTCTGGGCCAGAATAAACAATCTGGAAATACTCTATAAACCTAGCTGCTGCACCGGAGGACAGAGGCCTCGCTTTATGACCTCCGAGATGGTTAACTATATGCAAAATAACAAAAGCTCACCACCAACTTGCAGTGTATTTTGATGCTGGGCTGGCTCTGGCATTCCTTTCCTTGATCCGAGTGTACGCACACTCTGCGCTGACCAGAGCCCTCTTCGCGTAACAATCTGCACTTGTTTTAACCTGGTCCAGCAGAGATTATGCGCACCAAATGAATGCTAGTTTAATAATAACCAAAAGAGGGGCCAAAGTTTACCACCAAAAAAAAAAAAGAAAAAAAAAGGCATGGTCAAAAGACAGGCATCAACTCTACAGCTTCAGGGGCGCTGAGGGGTGATCATCTGAGAGGCCTTGCTGTTTCAAGAAGCACACTGTCTAAGAAACTGACTCACTCATATCAGGTTAGATTACAGCCAGAGATTTCCAGCACATGGGGATAAAGCACACTTTCTCAGGCAACAGGCGTGCTGACAGTCACAGTCAAGTGGAGCACTCGGCAGTGGGAGAGGAAGTACCGTCGGTGTACTCCCCAGGGTTGGCAAACGCCTGCCACCTCCATTCCCATACAGCCCTGCACCACGCTGGCCGCTCCCAAAACTGTGTGAACATGATGCTTGTCACAGATAGAGTAAACTCGTTTCCTGAATTATAGGGGAGGCCACACAGTTCAAAGAGATGAAATACAACTGCAGGGCCGCCGGACTCCCTAGGGCTGCCTCCAGCGGAAACGAATGTGTGTCACTGCGACTCACAGCGATATGTTCTGGGCTGGCCGGGCCAGCGCTGCATTTGCCACTCAGATATGATCGATGGCATGTTAAGACCACCTTCCTGGTGGTATGGCCATTAAGGGAGAAAAGAACAAAAAGCACTTCATGGCGCCTTGGTGCTGAGGGTTGATAACGTAAACAGAAAACTTTTGGGGTGTGTTTTGCAGCCTTTTATTCAGATCTAGAAATATAAATAATTAAGAATAACTTGAGATCACTTGGACTTTCAAGAGAATCTTTTATCTATGTAGCCAAGTAAAAGTTCATGATTTACTTTTTTGTTTTAAACAAATGCAGAAATCGCCAGGTTCCTTTGATGAAAAAGAATGAAGGGTTTCTAATGCACACACTTTGCTTAGATTTTTGAAAGCAGGAACACAGTAAAAGGAACCAGGAAGAGAAGGTATTAGCCTGTGTAGGGTAGGTCGCTGAGGGCCCACCAAGACCAGGGCACTGGGCCCCTGTGAAATGGAAATCAGCCCGGAGGAGGAATGCATTTCCTAACCCCATGGAATTGGAGATGAGGGCAGCTCGTTGGATGGGCTTCTAGGTCATTGCCTGGGGGATCCAACTTCACACTACTTATGCTCAGAATCTGCCGAAATTGCTAGCGGGGGTGGGTGGTGATGATAGTTATTTTCTTGCCTGGATTATTTTTGCTTAGTCATCAGTGCTGTACTGAGCACCTACTAAGCTCAATGTTTGATTCCAGGAAATAAGGGAAATAAAATGAAATAAAAGCTAAAAACACAGGCTTTCTTCTAGAAGGAGTAAACAATAAAGGGAGAAGCAAATGTGCAATCCTTCCAACAACTTCCTGGGCAATCTGGAGATCTGTTTCACTGTGGATGGGAAGGATGCTCCTCACAGTGGGGCATCACAGGAGGGAGAAGAAAGGGAGATCACAAGGGGGTGGCGTTGATGGCCGCAGAGGTCCACCTTTCGTGTCCTTCTCCAGGGCCAGGTGAACACCTTGCCGGACAAACTTAATGTGCAACAAATCACCAGAAGAGCCTGACACTTGCAGAGGTTTCGGTTCTGAGTAGCTGATAGCATCCCAGCTTCTGTTGATGTGGGAGCCTTCCAACCTCACCCTCAGATCCTAATGCCTAGACTTGAACACGTCAGGGCTGGAGGAGATGGCCAAGCTCAACTCTTCCTGGCCCTGACACACACGCTGGGGGTAATGAGTCCTGGGGCAGCTTCGCTTCCCTCCACAACCGCCCCCGAAGTCAGCGGCTCCGGCTTCCTAACTTTCCCTGCTGCCTGGATTTACCAAATGAAGGGCCAGTTGCTATGTTTCTTTTCTCCCCAAGTTCGGCATCACGGCCCAGACCATTAAAAAGCTGACAGACTTGTTTGAAAGTATATGCTACGGTAAATATACGTATGTGTTTTCCTCAGCACAGTTTTTACCATTAAAATACTGGCTTATATATGAGGATGGCAATAAAAGATTTCACAACAACAATTGAACCAAACATTTTTGTTTAAAAATATCTACTTCTAAAAAAAAAAACTTATTGGAAGAATTACTATGTCTTTATCAACAAAATGTATCTCTTTCTTAAAATATACCTTTAATTTGGTTAATTTTTTTTTTTGAGAAATGTGTTTTTATTACTTTTGTTACTTTATTTGAAATCATATTATGAAGGCCAGAACCAATGACTGATAAGGATATCCTGATCAAACAGGTTTTTCATCTGGATAAAGAAGATCAAGAGAAAAGCTAATGCAGCAGTTCTAAATTCTTTTGGTATCTGACAATTTCATAAGCTCTGCTTTTGCTTTATGGACAGGATTCTTTTTCTCTACTCTTCATAGTCTGTATGGCATTTGCAGGCCTAGGGTACTTCTCTCTCTCCCTCTGTTACACACACACACACACACACACACACACACACACACACACACACACGCTCCTCCTTTGACAGGGAGAAGGCCCTCTCCTGAAATCACACTTCATGACCTACATCTAGCCCTGATGATGTCAAAGCCAACTGCTGACACCCATCACTCTGGGCACTCCACAGAGGGTGATATGGCCACAGGACAGTTTCTTGTCTCATTTTTTCATGTTGGTCTATTTTTTTTTTTCTCCAGGATTTCATACAGATCAAGCTACCTATCGAGGTCCACAAAGGATCATCAGAAAGCCCTAGGGCAGTTTATAAGCTTTGAGCTTTAAACCTTAGTTCTCAGAGAAAAATAATTTACAACGTAAACATTTATTTTTCTGGTTGTGATGTACACATATAAACATACTGCATATATGATGTACAGATATAAGTATATACTTACCTATATGTACATAGACACATATGCAAATACATAGTAAAGTTTTTAGGAAACTCAGGAAAACAAGAGTATAAAATAACTTTTAATCAAGCCACAATTATTACTGTAGTAGTACATTTCCTTCTAGTCTTTTTCTTATTTATGCCTATTCATTGTAAAACACATCTGTGCCATATTGTTTATGTAGTTTTATCATCTTTAAAACTTAACTAACCATGACTATTTCTCCTATATCTTTAATTATTACCAATTACATTTTGCAATGTGTTTTTACATGCTCCATTTTATAGATGCCTTAAAGGTCATATAACCATCTGCTACTGTTAGATGACTGGGTTTTCTGTTTCTATGACTCTCAATAATATGAAATGCACATCCTTGTTCACAAGTGATCATGTGCCTTTTTGTTTGTTTCCCTGAGATCAATGGCAGCTTTAGATAATGAGCAGTCAATTTTCCTCTTACAGCTAAGGTGTTCAATTATGCCAACTCTAAGATACCACTTATCTTCTATTGTCAGAGATCCTGAAATTTTAAGACATTTATTTTATTATTACATGAAATCAATCTATCACCTACCTTGCTAAAGTTTCAAAATGCACAGGGCCTTTTGAAAATCCTGCATCTCTTGACTGTGAGAATGTAAAGCAGTACAGCAGTGCCCTTAATATGGGAGTATGATCGCTCGTAAAACATTTAGTGCACCAGAAGTTCTTAGTAACTTACACCACATGATGACTATAATCACAATGATGAAATCTTTTCTCATTTTTTGATTCTATGAAGTGGGTGCTCAGATCGGGCTATCATAGAACTTAGTATTTTTACAGTTAATTCAAAATGCATTTTCTTTAACAGAATATATCCTATCGGATTTTTTGTTTTAACATTATATTTGTCACAATCATCAGCCTCGATGAGTGAACCAATGGTGAGTCTCAAGAGCCAACAACCTGGATGTTCTCTCTGGAATGTTAAACATGGGGGAATTTTGATAAACCCTTGGAGAGCTGTGAATGAAGTAGCTGTTCATGGAGACCGAACGTGTAGATAAGTGAGATATTTAACCTTCTGCCCAGGCATTAAGAAGTTAGGTTAATAGGAGGGGCTACTCAAAATAACCATTCCCAAGTCAGGAAAGTGTGAAATGAAGTTCCAAGGATGCTGTCAATTCCACTGGGAGAGTTTGCAATGTTACTTTAAAATTAAATGTACTTTATCTGGGCAACCTGTAGCCCCCTGGTAGTACTTGGTCTTAGGGGAATGCAAATTGACAGCCCTACCTCTTCCTTCTCTCCCTGTTAAAAATCAGATTTGCAACTTAACACTAAATAAGATAGTGTGAATCTCTAAAAACATCCGAATTGCTTAACCATGCAAAACCCTAAGCAAAAATGAGATGAAACTGCAACCTTCCCATTTGTATGGGAGGTCCATTTATTTTGCTAAGGAAAGTTTGAAATTGACAAGCTAATGTCAGTAGACACCAGGACCATGTGAGGGAAAAATCCCTGGGTATCATGGCTATGACTTTAAAAAGCAGGGGTAGGCCGGGTGTGGTGGCTCATGCCTCTAATCCCAGCACTTTGAGAGGCCGAATCGGTGGATCAGTTGAGGTCGGGAATTTGAGACCAGCTTGGCCAACATGGCAAAACCTCATCTCCACTAAAAATATAAAAATTAGCCGGGCATGGTGGTACATGCCTGTAATCTCAGCCACTCAAGAGGCTGAGGCATGAGAATTGCTTGAACCTGGCCGGGAGGCAGAGGTTGCAGTAAGCCGAGTTCACGCCACCGCACTCCAGCGACATAGCGAGACTTCTTCTCAAAAAAAAAAAAAAAAAAAAAAAGAAAAGAAAAAGAAAAGAAAAGAAAAGAAAAGGAGGGTTAAACATTTGATATGGATAATGATATACTATACAAATGTTGCAGACATATTAAAACTTGCAAATGCAATTTGGGAAAAAAATTAAACCATTTTAATTAAGCTCTTTCATTCTTCTGACATATGAGATAAGACATGGGTGGGAGTGACTAAGGGGAAATGAAAAAGAAACAATCAACCAATGCTAGAAAGGCCATTACGTGACTTAGAAGCAGGTAAGAAAGAAGTGCTAGTGTTACCAAGAAACATGCCCATAGGTATCATTAGGTTCCGTTAGGATTGATTCACTGTGGAAACAGCATTAGAGACAGGTGGTGGAGGGGGCAGGAGAAACGGGTAACTTGAATGACATTCAAAGCATTCTTAAAAAATGTGTTCAAAGGATGGAAAATCAAAGATGTTTGAAAGAGAAAAGTCAACAAATGGAAAAGCTGTAACCCATTACATTTTAGTTTAGTTTTATTGGGGCATGAAATGAACTTTCATGATGTTCTAAAAACAACAACTTAACTGCATAAAACTGAACAAGTGAATTGGCATTAAATCCATACCATATTTTTTAAAATCTCTTTTTGATATAATAATAGTAACTGGTTAGTTAGGTCACAGTCCTCTTCCTCAAATCATGCACAGTTAAAGAAATATTTCTAAAAATTTCTAATTGCTCCTACATTCTAGCAAAACTATACATCGACATGCTGGTTGATTTATGACTTTCTAGTAACCTTTACTCTCAAATGGCTTCTACCAAATTATTTATTTACTTGGTCTATGCTGAGGTAACCTCCTGAACCTCCTGGCTGGGCTGACTGCCGTCCTTTCAGCTCAAAGTTTAAAGGATTGAGTCCCCTCACTAAGACGTTTCTTGAGTTCCTGTGAGAGCTGTGGGTTCTCATGAGTCTCAGGTTCAATTTTGAAATGTCTGTCTTTCGGATTGCTTGAGCGTGGGATGTCTAGGCTGCAGTGAGCTGTGATTGCACCACTGCACTCCACTCTGGGAAACAGAGGGAGACCTTGTCCAAAACAAACAACAAACAAACACCCAAAACAAACAAAAACTGTCTCTCCTTCCTTACCATTTCTCTTTGGAGAAAAGAGAAAATCTCTGACAATTTTTGACCCACTGAAAAATGTAAAGTGGCAAAGTTCCATACTTTTGCCAAAGGCTTCTAATTTCAAGCCTTCTTCAGGTCCACAGTGCTGCTTCACCTCACTCTTGTCTTTCCTGCCCAGTTTCCTCTCTTAGATTACAAACTTAATCAACTAAATGCCCCCCCGCCAATAGCAGAGTTTTTATAAGATCTGTATCAAGTCATTAGTTTTCCCATTAAGCATCGGTGTTCCCCCAGCCCCAGCATGTACGATGCACACAGAATCTGGAATCACAGGAGACTGCTAAGACAATGCTAGGTGTCTGACACCTTTTAGCTATAAGTGTGAGATGATGTTGTTGAACATCAAAGGCTGTGGAACATGCAACCAGGAATCAGCATGTCCTCATTGAAAACTTTTACACCGTTTCTACCAAAAAAGATTAAATTCTAATTGAATGTTACTTAACTCATTCATCACTTCTTGAGTTTTACGTGCGACAATAAAATGAAGGCCTACTGGTTACTGGCTGCTTAGAAGGGAAAGCAAGTGAAAGCTCTTTGGCTCTTCTTTGGGTAGATTTAATTCTACCCCACCCCTATCCCTTTCTGAACATTTACAAAACCCTCTGGCGCGCAAGTATTTTTCTTTCCCTCCTTCTCCTTTTTTTTTCCCACGAGGTCCAAAGTCCCAGGGAGGGAGCTGCTGGGCATGGGGGGATGAGGTGAGAACAGGGTAGGGAACCACACCTGCTGTCCAGTTGTGCTGGTGTCTTGGACAGGGCTGACAGATGGTGGCAGGAGAGCCATTATTCCCACCCTGCCAAGCTCATGACAGCCATTTCACAGAGGTCACAGCCAGGCTCAGCTTGACAATACTTGTGCCAATGTTTCTAGCTTCTGTGACCAACTGCCTGGAAAGGCACTAGATATGAGCCCCAATTCTTGTACTTTTTGGCTGAGAGAATGCTTTGAAGCCTTTTCAACCATCATGCTTCTGTGCATTCCCTGAGGTATTTAGATCCCGTGCTTCGATAAATTAGTGGTTGCAACTGAGCACATAATTCCTTATATCCACTTAGAATGTTTATGAGATAATTAGTTCTCGATTTCATCCAGCATCATCAGTTCACCTCCTGATCAGATAGATACATGAGTGGCTATTTTTTCTGAAGTATGGCAAACATAGTTGAAATCGGTTGACATTAGGTTATACCTCATAGAGCATATAGTAAATAATTGTCATAGAAAAAACACACAACACATAAGTTTGGGTTTATAGACATAAAGAGGAACATAGAAGACAGGGAAAAATATGACCCTGAACATGAGCATGTAATGTTTTAAAACTTATTGATATTCACAGTCTTTATTCATAGCATCTTGATAGTATTCATGAGTAACAAAGGACTTTGTGGAAATATCTGAAGGTCAATAATTCCTTTTAACAGACTAACAAGACCAAATTGCTACTAAATTGATTTCAGTAGTTGGTAACCATACTTATTTCTGGTAGACTACATATTTCAATAAACAACTTTAAAAACGAATGTCACTGAATGTCAATTCACTATAAATTTAACAGTGAATATGTCATAAAATATTTTTATATCTAAACAACTATAATAATAGGACCCTAAAAAGACTTTTAAAACATGTTCATTAATCAAGTTTTGTTCTATATGATAAATCATGTACTCTAAGAATTTTTGAAACTCCAACAGATACTTGCTGTAACTAAACTGGAAAGGGTTCCCATTTTTGCTTTGCTATTTTAGAAAAATAAGCAGTTTTCCCTTGATTGTTTGCTTTCTTAAATTCCATTCCCCGATTCATTAAAACCCTTATGAAAACCAAAGTTGTTGACATGACTGAAACAAATGGCTTTACTGTTAACCAGATTGAGTCTTTGCAAGCAATGGGCATAATAATAATATCTTCCTCACAGGGTTGTTCTTAGGATTAAATGAAACAGTACATCTAAAGGACTTAACAAGATTCCTGGGACACAAGAAGCTCCCAATGAGTGTTAAATATAATAACAACAACTATTAATATTATGACTGTTTTCCTCAAAATATATTCCCTTGAAACATCAGTATTCTGCCACTGAAATAGAAAAATGCTAATCTCTCCAAATGAAACAATTAATTTCAATTTAGTTGAAACTTAATGTGTTAATGATACTTCATGAAATTACAGACATCAAGACTTTGAGATACTCCGCTCCTATAAAATTTTAAGGTCTGGTGGTTCAGTGAAAGTAAAGATTCCTATCCCTTACAGTATACATGTGCATTTATAGATCAATCTTCCCCACCTATATATTCATTAGCTGCATAAAATTCCAAAGCACTTCTTGATCATGAATACTGTATAATCTATAATTATTTAATTTTGTAAAAATGTCAAAAATATATTTTGGATGTTTCATATATCTTCCCCTCCCTAATAGAGTTCCATTTGGGTAGTACTATCTCTTTTCTATTCATTTTTTATCCTCTACTATATCTTCTTGCCTGTATTAGGCAAATAATAAGCATTCAAAAATCATTCGTCACTGCAGCATCTGAAACACTTGAATAAAAAAGGAAGAAAAGTAAAGTTTTGTGAGACACCCTTCATTGTCACTGCAATAGCTGGATGGTCTAGGGCAAAGAGAAAATGCAATGAGATACAAAGTGGAGATACAAAGGAGAAACCATAGCCCTTTTGAGATCGGGAACTGTACCATTCAATCCTCTGCTCAACTTCCCGGGCAATGTAGTTTAGGCAAAACCAATTCAGGTTTGCTTTCTTATGGAATGACATGCTATTTAAATAATGGACTATACAGAGGATCCACTTAAATCTTGCATCAAAAGACCCAATGATGCCCCTGAATTGGTGTTAGAAAAATCAGGCCCATTTGCAGGCCCGTCACTTCTTTGTTTTGGCCCTTCCACTTTTTCCAGAATGCTGGCCACCACTTGGCAGAGGTGCCCAAGGGGTTCAGAGGGCCTGCCTGACTTTCTAGGTCATGTCTGGTCAGCTGCATCTTTCACAGGGATGACCAGTGTGTGGCTGTAAGCTGTTGTGGAATTCTCTTCTCTTGAGCATATATGTTTCTCTATCGATATGGCTGTGAAATTGAGATTGCGATGACTATTAAAAGAGACTTCTTGGCTGCTGAGTCCCAGCTCATGGAATCCATGCATGGAGGCTTCTGGAGGATGCTGGTCTATGGCCCTCACTCTTAGCATTATTCCTCAACTCCAGCATCTTTCCCTGGGTTGCCTGATCTATGTCTCTAGACTGAAGCCATCTGATGTTCCCAGAGCTTGGACTGCTTGTGCCTTCTGCCCAGCTGCCATCCCTGCCTAGATAACCACCTGCCCGGCAGTTCCCCTGGCTCTGGCTCCACAACTAGACTTGGCATGTGGGCCTTTACAACACTTTCAACAAAGGAAAGAATTAGGAAGAGATGCTAAAATAGTCAGTCACACCATAGTCCAAATCAAATGGAAGAAAAGGCACACCAATTCACCTCCACATCCCATATTCTAACATCTTCTGACTCTCAGTATTTTTGTACAATTCATGATTTATTTTCTAAAAACTCAGAATCAATTTATATTTATCGGGGTATGATGGTTTTGGCTAATATGTATCCCAAAGAAAAGTCCAAAGATTTATTTTTGTCACTTCATTTTGGAGGATAAAGTATATTGAAGAACATACTTCATTGAAAAATATCAAACCTAAACTTCACTCCTGAATAATGCTGGTGTTTACCTCTCAGCAAGGATCCTTGTCAGTCACTAGGAAAAGCAAATAGGCAAATGTCATTTTAACATTCCTTTAGGATTGTGGTATGGAATGAGAGGGAGGTTGACTAGAGTTTGGAGTATCCACACCTACCAAACATAAATCAATGACTTCAAGATATCACAGCATGAAGACTTTATCAGGTGCCATCTGTAATCACTCAATGAAAAACAAATAAAGGATGAATATTTAAACCTCAGTTCTTGATATGAAAATAGCTGCCTACTTCCCATCCAATTTGTTAAACCATCGTTATAATATTTAATCTTATTACTACAGCGACTTGTGAGGAGGAGGGTGTGTCAGCTACTGCAGAGTTAAGACAATGTGTTTTCAGATTCAGGACAGTTATGCTGCAGTGGAAAAGATCTATGAGCTACCTTCTTGTAATTCATATTTTAAATATCTGCATTCAGGCCTGGAAAGTCAAGTCCTGCCCTTAATGGTGTTTATAACATAGTTCATACAGTAGATAAAATGTCAAGATTATTAAATAGTTAAGTACAGAGTTACAGAATTTTAGTATTTCAGGGTTAGAAATCTACACACATTTTATAGCTTCTATATACAAGAAAGGGGTGTGTGTGTGTGAGACAAGGTGAGTTTTTTTTTGTTTTTTGTTTTTTTTTTTTTGAGACGGAGTCTCGCTCTGTCACCCAGGCTGGAGTGCAGTGGCACCATCTCGGCTCACTGCAAGCTCCGCCTCCCAGGTTCACGCCATTCTCCTGCCTCAGCCTCCCAAATTGCTGAGACCACAGGCACCGGCTACGACGCCCGGCTAATTTTTTGTATTTTTAGTAGATATGGGGTTTCACCGTGTTAGCCAGGATGGTCTCGATCTCCTGACCTCGTGATCAGCCCACCTCAACCTCCCAAAGTGCTGGGATTACAGGCGTGAGCCACCGTGCCCGGCAGAGACAAGGTGAGCTTTTTAAAAACTACTGGCTAGAATTTGCCAGGTGAACTGATGAAATCCAAAGGACAGTTGCCAAAAAGAAGTCAGAAGTCTTAGAGAGAGGAGCTGGTAAAGTCACAAAAAGTGGAACCCAGGATTTCGTGTGCACACATCTGTGCTGCCCCTCGAGAATGATGTTCTTCACTTGCCCCATTTTCATCAGTGTTGCTGCAGGTGCAGGAAGAACAGGAAAGAGAGAGGGATAAAAACTCTGTGTGCTCCTAGCAATTCCACAGTGAGCCAGTGGGCTTCCCTTCTGCTTCTACATAGTTTTTATCTGAACATTCAATTATTTTCCTAAAATACATGCTTTTCCCACAATTTAAAATGCTACATGCTTACTATCTAACAGTTGGGAAATGAAAAAAATAAATTACTAATAATCCCACCACCCAGAGATATGACTAACAACATCAACATTCTGAGCATTTCAATGTAATCATTTCCTGTGCTCACATAGTTTTTCTAGTAAAACTGGTATCATATTGTAAATACGATTTGCTATCCTTTTCTCCTTTACTTTGTGTCACATCATATTTCAAGCAATCAGCTATGTCATTTAACTGTTTTTGACATATCAAAATGTATTTAGTTATTCTCTTATTTTTACAGTTGTCTTTTTGCTGTGCAATGGTAAAGTATCCTGTGAGGAACATCCTTATAACAGTTTTTATGTACCTGTATGATTTTTTTTTTCTAGCAACTGAAATGGGTCAAAGGTTGTGAACATTATTTTCTCACCAAGAAATCAAGGAATCACTTTCATTTAATAAACACATCAATTGTAATATACAATTTGATGAGTTTTGACAGCTATATATATGCCTATGCCCCTATTACCACAATCAAGATACAGGATTTTTAAAATCAGTTCTGCAGCTATGGTCGTTTTGAAGGCTTTTAAGATGTATCACTAACTTGCTCTTTACCCCAAGGGGTACCAATGTGCTCTTCCTCTAGGAGTCTCCTGAGGTGCCATTTCTCTTCGTCCTCATCACTGGGGACTCCATGACTACTCAGTGTTTGTCCATATAACAGGCAATAACAATTTCATAGAAAAAATGGTCTTTTTTTAATATGCACTTCCTAGATGATGAATGTGGTTGGGCTTATTTTTTAGTGTATTTCTGGCAAAATGTACTTCTCTTTCTCCATTGTTTTCTGTTAGTGATTTTCTTATGGATTTGTAAAAAATGCTTCATGTTTTAATAAAATATAATCACATTAAATCTTATTGTTGCAAATATTTTGCCAACTTAAGTATGTTTTAAACATGCTTAAAGTTTGAATTAAACATAGTTATTCTTTACTCTCTCTCTTTTTCTTTTTTATTGAGACAGAGTCTCACTCTATTGCCCAGGCTGGAATGTAGTGGCCTCGTCTCGGCTCACTATAACCTCTGTGTCCCAGGTTCAAGCAATTCTCCTGCCTCAGCCTCCTGAGTAGCTGGAATTACAGGCACCCGCCACCACGCCCAGCTAATTTTTGTATTTTTTAGTATAGATGGGGCTTTGGTCAGGCTGGTCTCGAACTCCTGACTGTGCCAGCCCTTTACTTTCTCTTTGTATAAATATGTATTTTACTGCTTTTTTATGCTTAGTAAATCCTTAGCAAAACCCCATACCCCCAAAAACAATCACCTATATTTTCTCTATTCCTTTCATGTTTTGATTTTAAAAAAAATTTAACTGTTTAGACCATCTGGAATTTATTAAGACCCATGGTATAAGTAAAGACTCTATTTTTTTCCCTAAACATTGAGCCAACTAATTTACACCTTTATTTACTCTTTCTTTTTAATGATCTTTACCACAGAGCACACTACCTTTTATATAAGCATCTGTTTCTGTTACTGTTTCACTGACTCGTCTATCTGAGCTTGTGCTTTTACACCATTATTTTAAACCCAGGAGCTTTCTAGTATTTTTGAATCTTGTTGGGCAAATCTCCTCTCATTACTTTAAAAAAAAGATCACTGGCCATGTCACTTGTTTATTTTTTCCAGATGAGCTTGAGAATAACTTTAAGCTAAAAAAAAATTCTTTAAATTATATGCTAATGTGAGGAAAATGGCATTTTTATGATATTCCATATTTTCATGCATGAACATGGTCTGTCCTCTTGGTTTGCATTTCTTTGGTTGTTGTTGTTCCCAAAGTAAAGTTTGGTGCCCACATTTCAAGTAGAAATTCTGGGCTAGAATTTCTCACAAGGGCTTGAACTGTTAATGAAAAACTCTGACCTCATTTAAATAACCCAAAATGGCCAAGGGGTGGGAGAACACATACGATTATATTTCAGAGAGTTAAAAGGACTTTTAAATTTTGAAATGCTCCATAAATGATTATGAAAATGTGTTTCCTTGACTCTGACTAATGAGCCTTAGTGTGAAAAATCCTAGTTCTATTGGATTTCTAATGAAATCCTAAATCTATTTCGTTAAAGACGTACAGAGTATAATTGCAGCGCCATTCTGTACACATTCCTTAATTTTTCCTAAAAACTCAATGCTATTTTGACATTAGCAACTACTAGCAAAGTATGCCTAAGTATTAGGCATCATTTTTTTCCCCATTAGTTAGCTTACTCCATTTCACAGATATGTGGAAACAAAGTCTGGCTTCAATTTGCATCTGAGATGGGGTGTGTATATATTTTTACTCTTGGTTTGTATTAAAAATAAACTAGAAGAGCAAGTGGGAATGTGCCACAGGATGTGGTCACTCAACTTCATGTGACCTCAACATTTGCATTCGAAAATAACTCTAGTGACTTCAAAGGTGATTTTCAAAATAATGCAGAAGGAAAATCATTCCTCTTTAACTCCAAACGGAGACACGCCAAGAAGTCAAGTCCACTTAGATCAGTAGGCACTACATGGGCAATTCTGCTGTCACCAGAAAAGCTGAAGCCAGTAGAGTCCTCATGCCACACTTGACAAGGAGTCACAACAGGGAATGCTGGAACCTGCACCATGACAAATAGACTTCGGAACAACTGTGTTGGTCTCTCCTTTCAAACTCAAAGACTTGAACACTTGAAAACCCTGCCCTATTGCAGATGGAAACAGAAGAATCAAATGAGATGATTAGAAAAGTGCCTTGGAACCTGTACACCGGTGCACGAGCCCATTAGCTCCATTAATCCTCAGAATAGCTTTGTGAGATCACCATTCTCTGCTTTCAGATGAAGAAACAGACATTCCGAGAGGTTAAGGAGCTTGCCCAGAGTTAAACAGCTGGTAAGAATTAAAGCTGAGATTCGAACCCATGCCTACTGACTGCAAAGACCATGATTGACCTATGTACTATACCATTTTCACATCTCAGGAAAGGAGAAGAAAACTTCGCAAATAGGAGATGTCTTCTTGTTAAAGAGCAGCTTTTAGCTTCCTAGCAGATGATCATGAACAAACTGAAGTGAAACAGGATCCCAAAGATCAGCCAACTCCTTGGTCTGCTAACAGGCAGTGGTGGCCCTAGCCCTGGCCAGTAGACTGGTTTGGGGACCAACTTATAACATTAATTGTGTGTGACCTGCACATTCCCAACAGAAAGAAGCCTCTGAGTTTGCTTTTGTTAAACTTCCAGGATAGGGCTGAAGCCATTCTTGCTTACATTTTGTTCACCACATAAGACTCCAGGCTCCATAAACAGGGATACACGATGTACTCCAGGCACAGGTATGTTCTAAGTGCATTAAAGCTGTGTATGGATTTGAAGGGAAAATCTCTTTCCAATTTCTATTGAATACTTCTTGACTGTGGCCTGCAGAAAACAATAGTTGTTGACAGTCACATGTCTGGCATCCAGCAATCTGACTTCTGTGATGGTTTTCCAGTTCTATGGTGAGCTGGGAAAATATCTAGAACATTTCTAAGCAGACCTTCTGGGAGATGGCTTTTTTAAAGGAATAAATGAAAGGACTTCAAGCTTCCAAACTTGGGTGACTGGCAAAACTGTGGCACTGTGGAGTAATCTGCATCCCTTTAAGTAAATAAAACACGAAATCCTACATAGATGATTAAAGAAAATGGAGAACTAGAAGGGGGTTGCCTTGCTCTCAAAACCCCATCTCTTCTTCTCAGAGATTTTTGCTGGCTTTAAGCTCAGTCTTTCAACCGCAGGAGAGGGTTGTTCAGTATATGAGAAGGCAGTACTGAACTAGAACCATTTGGGAGCTTCCTGGCACCTTCCAGTCACCTCCCTGCAGTGGACAAGAGAATTGTTACTAAGCCTGTGCCTAGAGATCCTCAGGGTACCCACACACACTTCCTGGTGAGTGCCGTCCGTCTCCTCTCTGTTCTTCCTGTGATTAGCAGGGTTGGGTGCATCATCGGGGCTCAAAAATATGTTTGCTCTTACTTTTCATAACAAAAACCACAATTACTTTTGCACCAACCTAATACAATAAATTCAGTTTGTGGACCAAATAAATCCCTTTTCCTTATTTCTATGTAGCATTACATCTTAAAATAAAAATGAAGTTTAGTATACCATGAAGGGGAACTTATGGAAAAATAAGGAACATAGGAGCAACTCTCAAAATAAAAACCCAGTTTCACAAAAAATGACAAATTTCAAATGCACAGGTTTCTGATCCCCAGATGGCTAATGCTACCCCTTATAGCCAGGAAAGCCTGTCTACACATCCACACTTTGTGTAAAGACCCTGCCCTGGGACTTAACTTCAGAACACCTAAATCTCTCTGAATTTGAAAACAGGACTAGATTATAAAAGCTGTGCTTGATTAGTTACACCCCTAATAAAAAAAATGGTACTTATCAACTTACAGAATTTGGCATACAGCTGAGACACTGATTGTTTCAGCAACGTGTGCTCACTACGTGCTCACTTTGTAAAACAAAACAAAACACTAAGCCTTTGATGCTGGCATAATGGCCTTTTTCTCTTGGGTGGATTCCACTTTGCAAGCGTTTCCTGCCCCAGATTAATCTGATATCCAAAGCACGTGTTATTGGAAGAGTTTTTCGCTATTTGTGCCCAAAATATTAGACTACTGAGCACATTATTAAGCAAACTTGAAAACTGACTTGGATCTTTTTTAGGAGCTCTCCAGATGGGTTACCGCCTTTCAGCTGGGCCCAGCATTCTTGTCTCTGGTGGTATTAGGCTGGAGCCACAGGCATGCAGCAGACGCCATTTCCCCAATAAATCCCGTGGCCGAATGAGGCAGAGCGGGCACCAGTCACACTTCATATTAAGCTCAGTCTACAGATGCGGATACCTGAATAATACTCCCAAAGACCCTCACCCCCTCAAAAGCAAAATGTAGAAATGTAGGGAACTACATTTGAGGTTGAAGTCATCAGTACAGATCCAGTTGTTCAGACTGTCATCTGACATTGTGTTTCCTCACTGATACTAGGGAGAAAGAGAGTGAGGGGAAATGGGAAACTTCAACCACAGTACCATAATGGAGGCCACAAATAAGCTACTGTATGTCAACAAAAGTCAGACACCGACAAGAGTTTTGTTTTTAGTTTTTTGGAAATGAAAAAACATTGACATTTTAAAAGACTACGCTAATACTGCTTGAGAATTAAGAACTGGTCGAAGTCTCAGGCTGAACAGAGGGAAATGTTTAGCAAAACCCTCATGAAATTGATTCAAGTTTTACGAGGAATTAAGTTACAGTTTTTGACTCTGAACCATTAAAACCAACCATTCAGCCAAAAATGTATCTGGGATTTAACATTTTCTTTTGGAAAAACATCTTAAAAGTGATGTATCCTAGTCACTTAAAGGCTGTGAAACTCTATTTTAACAATATGATGGGGCCCACTTTCAACCAAAGCAAAGCTAATAATAATATGGTCTAAGATCAAGACTAATAACACATGCAGTTTCGTATCTACTTATAGACACTCTGGGAGTTGTGTGGTCTTTCGTGATAGCCACTGGGGCTGATTCTGGGTTGGTGAAAGTAAGCCAATCTTCCATGGCTGATGCCAGGAACCAACGCACATACCCTATTATACTTAGGCAAACAATATCCTATGTTATAATGTGGAAATACAGAAGCATGGCAGAGCCATAAGTCAACCTGCATCACCACAAGGCTTGGTCACCATTTGGAGTGCCAGTGCCACATCCTGACTCTGAACAAGATGGCTGGCCTCCGGGCCTCGGGCCAGTTCTCCCGACTGAGGGCAGCCAGTGGCTCCTCCTGGTGGCTCTCTGTCAGATGACGCCTGTCCACATCAAGGCTCCCACCAGGATGCTTCCTCTCCCGTGGTAGGGCTCGCAGGCGCCAGCCCTCAGAAAAGGAGGTCACAGCACTTGCCTACCGCGCAGACCAGAATGCTCACTGTTCTAGGGAATGTGGATGCCTGTGAAAATCTGAAAATTCTTTGCTTCCCAGAAAAAAAGGAGGAACATGAAATTGTTTTCTTATAAACTGGATGGCAGCCAGGTGTTGTGGTTCACACCTGTTATGCTAACACTTTGGGAGGTCGAGGTGGGTGGATTGCTTGAATCCAAGAGTTTGAGACCAGCCTGGGCAACATAGTGAGACCTCATATTTATAAAAATAAACAAAATAAGTGGGTATCATGGCACACAACTGTGGTCCTAGCTACTTGGGAGGCTGAGGCAGGAGGACCGTTTGATCACAAGAGGTTGAGGCTACAGTGAACCAAGATCATGCCACCACACTCTAGCCTGGGTGACACAGTGAGACCCTGTCAAGAAAGAAAGAAAGAGAGAAAGAGAGAAAGAGAGAAAGAAAAGGATGGTGATGGAGCAGCTGAAAGATTCTCTGAAAGGCCAGGCATGGTGGCTCATGTCTATAATCCTAGCACTTTGGGAGACCAACGCAAGAGGATCACGTGAGTCCAGGAGTTTGAGACAAGCCTGGGCAACATAGTGAGACCCCATTTCATTATTTAGGAAAATATATATATCAAATAAAATAAAAATTCCCTGAAAACCATGTGGTGGACTTCAGGTTAAGAACTTCTGCTGTGGGCTGCACCTAGTGTTGTAGGAATGCCATGGTTTGCTGAGAGGAGGAAAAGTACTACTGAAAATCAGCTCTTTTGCAAAAAGCCCTCACTCTTAGTATCACAGGCCACGCCTGGATATCCACCATGAAAGACTCCTTCCTTTGAAGTAGCGTGCCCTACCTCAGGGCCATGCTGGACCACGGGTGGCAGGGTGGTGCACTGCTATGCCTGGGTCTGGGTCCTGGTGCAGTGTGGACCAGGGCAAGCTACCCACGAATAGGATTTCTCACCATATCTCATGGCAGCCAAGCTTTAACCCTCTGCCCACATTGCTAATGAGAGGAATGGCAGGAAGGGTCAAAGACGTGAGATAATGAGCCTGCTTAAATGGCCAACAGTTCACATCACACCACCTGTATTTTTAGTGAACCAAATTTAGATGAATAAAGTAGCATACTTCTCACTTAAAAAAAAGCTCTTTAAAATAATTATCAGTACATGTATAGTAAAAAGTGCCTAAAATGATTTTTTTTCTAAGGAGCCTCCCCATAAAATAGTGATGTCCTATATAAACTTCAGTTTCCTCATCTGTCAAATGATGAATAATTTGGGAATTATAATATAATTCCCAAATTATATTGAGAATAATAAAATTGCCTAAGTCATTGGATTATTCTGATAATTACATTAGGTAGCCCACATAAATGCATATCACAGTACATGCATATCACATATATGCATACCATATAAATGCATATCACAGTACATGCATTCAGTATTAATTCAATACATTTTTGCTGTATACCCACTACGTGCAAAGCACTGTTCTAGTATTTCTATGAACACTATTCTCATTATTAGAAATTCCCCTGGGAAGGACAAATTGTGTTATTGTCAGCTGTCAATACATTGTATTCTAGATCATTCTAGATCTTTGTTCTATAGAATGATCTATTAGGGTCCTCGGGGAGTGGGCCACAGGACAGCCGAGTTTTAGGACGGTTCTGGTGCCAAGGGTGGTCAGCATGGAGAGGGTGGTCTAGGGTATGGGAATGGAGGCCTGGAGGCAGGCATGAAGTGGGGGAATCTGTCCAGGAAGATGGAGTAGGAGGATGCAGAAGAGAAACTCTCTTTGCTCAGAGGAGGGTTTGTTCTGATCATGGTCTCCAGTTGTGGGAGAGAACAAGCGATGAAGAGGCATCCGAACAGCGGCACATTTCACCATGACCAGAGACTGTCACCAACACTCTGCATCAGTGTGGAAAGGATCTCCATGACTAAACTGAAGGCCTGGTGTGCAGGGGCTACCCTGGAGGAGAGGGGTTCCCTCCAGAAGAGCAAGGGGCATGGACAAGGGGACAAAAGGTAGAACATCCCAGCTCCAGGTCTCTTCCTTGGTTATGAACTTCGACAAGTCAGTCAGACTTACTGGCCACACTGCATTTGTGCTCCTATCTCATGCCTTTGCTCTCTGCTCTCCTGCAGGATGTTGCAGCGATAGCTCACTGGGCTGGAGGTCCAAGAGGAGGTGTTCTTTGCCCACTAGTGAGCTAGCAGGTTCCAACTCTTCCTGGAGTGGATAGCAAGAAGTCCCAGGCAAGGAAGAAGTCAGCATAGAGATCAAGACTATTAAATACATCAATATCCATAAAGCCCTCATGATGCTGTCTGGTTCACAATAAGTGCACCATCACCAGTGTTTGTTAAATGGCCCACCTGCCTCTCCCTCAGGAAATTTCCTTTTCAAGGCCCACCTGGGAATCATGGACTTTCTTTAGGTTTTATTTAAAAGGGCAATGTTTCTGTAAAGCAGAGGTTCACCCAGGGTCTTATGGGGATGCACAGGCTATATCTCAGAGCAAGGAGGGAGATGTCACGCAATCCATTCACTGGGGCAAAGGTTGTCTGTCTCTACTACGGCAACTTAGTAAGATGGCTGAGAAAATGCACTCAGATCATGGAAACAGAAGCCAGTAAGGAGAGGCCTTGGGAGTCTTTACCTGGATGTTTCTGAGCCATGCCGTGGAGTTTAGTCTGCTGACACCTGTGCCTAAGGGGACCACATGCTGGAGAATGCACTGAATCGCAGGTCTTTCCCTGACTGACTACATACAAAATACAATTTTATTTTAATCAATTAATTATTTTTTGAGAAGGAGTTTTGCTTTTGTTGCCCAGGCTGGAGTACAACGGCATGTCCTCTGCTCACTGCAACCTCTGCCTCCTGGGTTCAAGCGATTCTCCTGCCTCAGCCTCCCGAGTAGATGGGATTACAGGCATGTGCCACCGCACACAGCTCATTTTTGTATTTTTAGTAGAGAAAGGGTTTCCCCATGTTGGTCAGGCTGGTCTTGAACTCCTGCCCTCGTGATCTGCCCACCCGGCCTCCCAAAGTGTTGAGATTACAGGGGTGCGTCACTGTGCCTGGCCTACAATTTTATTTTTACAATGCTTATCTGCTAGTATCTACAGACATCTTGCAGGAAAAAATACAAATAATGCAGGTAAAAATCAGATCAAAATACTGGAAAGAAAGAATGAGACAAGTGAAAATTAAAATGCTGGGGTGACACTGTGACACACTAATGGCATCAAACTGGTTTCAGTACTTTATTTAAAAAGCTATTAAATACTTAACTGTTACCACCAAGGGTCGAGTTGTTTGAGTTGGAAGAGCTCAGGGCTGTATGAAAAAGAGAACAGTGGCAATTTTTATCTTCACTCTTTTTTTTTTTTTTTTTTTTTTGAGACGGAGTCTGGCTCTGTCGTCCAGGCTGGAGTGCAATGGCCGGATCTCAGCTGACTGCAAGCTCCGCCTCCCGGGTTTATGCCATTCTCCTGCCTCAGCCTCCCGAGTAGCTGGGACTACAGGGGCCCGCCACCTCGCCCGGCTAGTTTTTTTTTTGTATTTTTTAGTAGAGATGGGGTTTCACCGTGTTCGCCAGGATGGTCTCGATCTCCTGACCTCGTGATCCGCCCGTCTCGGCCTCCCAAAGTGCTGGGATTACAGGCTTGAGCCACCGCGCCTGGCCTTTATCTTCACTCTTAACGAGCCTTCGGATCTCGGGGTGGTGGAGGAACAAGACACACAGTCACCCAGGTAGGCATGTCCAGGTATTTGTCCCCAACGTGCTTGGTGAGTAACCATGTTTTACATGCTGTTCGGAAAACTCGGCCAGGCAGGAGGTCAAAAAGGGGAGAAGGACGGGAGAATGAGACCCAGTCAGAGCTTCTGATGGATACTGTTTTGAGGCAGGTGCTGTGGGTCTCAGGAAGTGACGAGTCATGGCCTTGTTTTCAAGAAGCTTCTGTGGAGTTAACTGCCAAAAAAAAGAGGACTCCTCCACTTCGTGCAAATGACAGAGGACAGACAGCACAAGCAAGCCCTCCCCTAAGGGGCTCCTGCGACAGTTTCCTCTTGGTTCCTCACGCTCAGTTGTGGCCCTTCTCACGCTCCTCTTTTTTTTTTTGTCTGATCACAAAAATAGAAGAAGTTACAAAGCATGGTGGGAAGCCCACAGGGTTTGGAGCTAGACAGGCTCTGCCTTGCACCAGCCATGAGACCCTGCGTATGGTCCTTAGACTGTCTGGCTGTGTTTTGTCCTTTGTAGAATAGCAATACTAATATCTAACTTGCCGTGCCGCTGTGACTATTAGAAATATATATGTATAATCCCAGCACTTTGGGAGGCCGAGGCAGGCGGATCACCCAAGGTTAGGAGTTCGAGACCAGCCTGACCAACATGGAGAAACCGTCTCTACTAAAAATACAAAAAAAATTAGCCAGGTGTGGTGGCAGGCGCTTGTAGTCCCAGCTACTCGGGAGGCTGAGGCAGGAGAATGGCGTGAACCCAGGAAGTGGAGCTTGCAGTGAGCTGAGATCGTGCCACTGCATTCCAGCCTGGGGGACAGAGCAAGACTCCATCTCAAAAAAAAAAAAGAAACAAAAAACAAAAAACAAAATTAGCTGGGCGTGGTGGTGCATGCCTGTAATCCCAGCTACTCAGGAGGCTGAGGCAGGAGAATCGCTTGAACCCTTGAGGTGAAGGTTGTGGTGAGCCGAGATTGCATCATTGCACTCCAGCCTGGGCAACAAAAGTGAAACTCCGTCTCAAAAACAAAACAAAACAAAACAAACAAACAAAAAAGAAATATGTATGTATATCACAGAGCATAGTGTCTGGACACGAAGGATCCCTAATACATGTGCCTCTCTGTGATGCACGTGTGTTCCAGGAAAGGCAGAGAACACAGAAAAGTCTACAGGAGAAACTAAAACCACGCAGAAACCACCACAACTAGCAACTGCAATTCTTTTGGTATTTTTCCTTCTAGTTTGTTCTGCTAAGCATAATGTGTGTGTGTGTGTGTGTGTGTGTGTGTACACAACAAATACATAAAAATATTGTATAATATAAATATAATATCGTGTCAGATTTTTCATTGTTTTTCTATTTCCAATGTATTAACATTCTTCAAAATAAAATTCCAACCACCTCATCATATTTCATTTGCATCACTGTAAAATCACTTATTAAGCTTTCCCCAAATATTAGACATCTTTTTTTCCCCCTAATTCCTTTCTACAACAAAGAAAGGCAATCCAGGGGACAATGTTCATCTTTGAAGGCTCTTTGTCCTAATCTAGGATTTGCTCCGTAGCTGCTTTGAATGTGGGCAGATCTTACTATCACAGACCCTCCAGATCCTCCCCTGGAAATGGAGAGGAAGAGGACTTCTAATTGCATTAGTTTCCTATGATAACAAGTTACCACAAACCGGGTAGCTTAAGACAACAGAAGTTTATTCTCTCATAGTTCTGAAAACTAGAATTGGTGTGTTGGAAGGGCTGTGTTTCCTTCGAGGGAAGAACCTTCCTCCTCTTCCATTTTCCAGGGGCAGCTGGAAATTCTTGGTGCTCTCTGGCTTGTGACAGCATCACTCGTCTCTGCCTCCATCTTCACTGGCCTTCTTCCTTGAGCCTCAGTCTCTCTTTCCTTTTAAGGGCACAAGTCATTGGATTTAGGGTCCACTCTAATCTAGTATGACCTCATCTTAACTTGATTACATCTGCAAAGTCGCTACTTCCAAATAAGGTCTCATTCACAGATATAGGGGATTAGGACTTCAAGATATTTTGCAGGGGAAGCAGTCTCAGTTCTTGGGTAACGGTAGGGGACTCACAACACTGCCTAACAGAGAGGTGAAGAAGTGAACCAATGTAAGTCTAAAGGGGGACTCACAACACTGCCTAACAGAGAGGTGAAGAAGTGAACCAATGTAAGTCTAAAGTACTTTGCTAACTGCAAAAGTGCTATCCAAATGCAAATTGCCACTTTGAAAGGTTTTGGGTCAAACCAGTTTTAGGAAGACAAGAGTTTCTCTCTCTTTAGGTTTGGGCATCTGGCCATTGCTAGGGGGCAGCACATGTTTGAGCTTTGAAGCCAAGAAGGCCAAACCCTATGGAAGAATCAGGGCGCCTCGGAGGCCCCAGATGCCTTAGGAGTGGTCTTCTACCTTGGATGACTGGAAGGCCATAGCACTGGATGGCCTTCTGCCTTGCTGACCCAGGCAGCCCACGCTGGGAGGAAAATCTATGGCAGTCCTTCTCCGACAACCTCGGATTGTTTTCCCCACCTAACCCATTTCAGATCGACACTTTCGTAAACGACGATAAAAATAAATTGTCAGAAAAATGACCACAGTAACGTAAAATTCCCATCAAAGCTTCCAAATGCTGCTTCTTAATTTCTGCCCTTATCTCGTCACGGGCTGGTAGCAAGCAGCTTGCGGGCTGGCACCGGTCCGTGGACCACACTTTGAGTCGCACTGCTTGGCTGTGGCCAGGCCGCCGCTGGCACCCCAGGGGCCCCACTGAACACGTTCCTGCTCCCAGGCAAGAACACCGTTCCTGCTGTGCTGGAAGAGTGTTCCCCAGCCTCTAACCTCATTCCAGGGGTCCTGCCTGGCTGGGGATAACTTCCTCCCCCCACACCTGGGCCTCTGTGTTTTCTTTGAGTTTGTTTTCCCACTGATTGACTTTCCCTTCAGTCTGGGCTTTAAAAACAGTTTTCTGAGAGAACGCAGGCGATCCCAGCAGCCCTGACACCACGGCTCATATGGAATGTATTTAGAGAGGGGAAAAAACTCAAATGGAGTGGTTATACGATTTTGAACTGGCTTGGACATAACATGGCTGGAATTTCGGCGCTGGCTTTTGTTTGCCTTCGTCATGAAACATTTGTTATATGAGCTGCTGCTCCTGCTACTGAAGTAGCTGCTGCAGAGGAGCCTTCATCATGGCTGCTTTTCCTTCTGTCTGTGAGCGGACTGGCTATGCTCACCCGCCCGAGGCCTTCACTCCCCGACTGCCTGCCTGCGCCGCCATCCGTGCCTAACCTGGGAAACAGGCTTCCCCCAAACTGCCACCTAACACCACAGGAAACGAAGATGCCCTTTTCCACCAGGTTATGTGGAATAATACCGTGAAATGGTCATGCGCTCTGCCTCTGATCACAGGAGCCTCTTTTTCTCAGTTCTTATAATTTACATTTCCTCCCACAGGAGACCTCCAATACAGCCCTGATTTGTCTTCTTGGTAATTTTAAAATCATAGTATTAAGTTTGGAGTCTCATCATGGTAATGTCATCCAGTAAAAACCCAAAAGGGATTAATTAATCAATTACCATTAAAGGATCTTGTTTTTGTTTGTTTGTTTTGCTTTTGAAATTTTACCAGTACTATAATCCCAAGATACAGATGCTGAAGGCAGAGCTACGGTAGTTTGATTCACATCATGGCTACACAGATACTGCATAAAAGATATGTGTATGACAGATCTAGCTAAGAATAGCAGAATCTTAAAGTCCAGGTAGTTAGAACATTCCTAGTTAAATGTAGTGGGCTGATCACATGCCTTCAATGCCTGTCCTTCAAAAAACTTCTCTAAAATGACAGTAAAGGAATGATAATTTTATTAAAGACGGCAAAATCACAAGGATAAAACGCTGGAGAAGGATTATCAGTGGAAGGCAGACCTCCACCAATTTCTGGAAAATGAAATGCAGTTGGAAGCACGCATCCGATTAGGCAAAGCAGAGGAAGAGAGTCTGAAGTGCTAGAAAAAAGGGACATGGCTCGGGAGTGTCAGCTCACCCAGCTGGGAGTCAGAGACGGAGCACCACTGGGTGTCCCCAACGGGAGAGCTGGGTCTGAGGCTGGCAGTCTAGGTATGAAGCAGCTGGGACCCTAGTTCACTCCTCAGCCAGGGGCAGGCAATCTTAACTATCAGTCTCCAGAGACTTTGGGTAGGGGCTCCATACTGATTTGCTAACCCAGAGGAGACAGAAGGAGAGGTATGGGATTTTGCTGGCATTCAGTGAGAACCTTCAGCAACCAGTTGCATGCATGTTCCACTCTCCTATCACACTTCACCTCCCATCCCCAAATCAGATGTTTGGATAATTTTTCAGGGGGAAAACTGGACAAACTCCAGAGAGAAAAAACTACCATCACTAACAAATATTTTTCCAGCAAAACCTCTATTGCTATTTGATTATCCTAAAGCGAGGTCCACTGGTCAATGAGCCTCCTTCATTGCACAGCACTTGCAATTAGCTTTTCTTTTCTTTTGTTTTTTAAAGATGGGGTCTTACTCAGTCACCCAGGCTGGAGTGCAGTGGCACAATCTTGGCTCACTGCAACCCTGCAACCTCTGCCTCTGGGGCTCAAGCGATCCTCCCACCTCAGCCTCTCAAATAGCTGGGACTACAAGTGTACACCACCACACCCAGCTGATTTCTGTATTGTTTTTTGTAGAGACCGGTTTCACCATGTTGTCCAGGCTGAATTTGAACTCCTGAGCTCAAATGATCCACCCACCTCGGCTTCCCAAAGTGCTGGGATTACAGGTGTGAGCCACCATGTCCGGCTGCAATTAGCTCTTTAGTGCCTCACTCTTAAAACCTAAAGACAGACAAATGTCACCAGAGGAAAGCCTTCAGACTGAAAAAGAGAGCCCAAACCAACCAAAACAGTACAAAGGAACCTGGAACAAATGGAGATAAAGCAGGGATTAAATGAAAATGCTTAAACCAATCTCTGTAATTTTTAGACATTTAAGGTGATATTGCATCCATCCACTAACAAGAACAAGATGTTATATAAAAAGAAGAAAAGAAAGGCTGAAAAAGAGAAGATTCAACAGAGTGGCTGGAATACAAATTGAGGAACTCTTCCAGAGAAAAAATGTTCAAAAGATGGCAATTGAGGGAGGAAAAAACAGCGAAGCACATAGAAAGGATGAATCTAGAGGTTCAAGTATCTGACCACTAAAAGCATTCCAGAAAAGAAGCAGAACATAGTGGTGGTAAAATCATCAAAGAAACAAAATGTTAAGAATTCCCAGAAATAGAAGACAGGAGTTTTAAGCCTGAAAGTGTCTACTAAATATTTAGCACACATACTGAGGCATATTGTAAAATCTCATAAAAGGAATAAAGAGACAATCCAAGGAGAGAGAGAGAGAGAGAGAGAGAGCATGAATATGAGAACCAAACTAGCCATCAAGTTCGAGTTGAATACTGAGCTTTTACTGAGCTTTTTAGACCTTCAGTGACTCAAAAAAAATTTCCTTCCCATGCACCTTTCATGAGGAGGCAACTTAGCAACATCTTGAAGTAAAATTGGTCATTAAATCAAGAAATAGCATCCCCGAGATTAAGAAAACCAGGAACCCAACAGAGAAATATAGTAAAGGGAAGCTGCAGTAAAGCTGTGTTGAGAGTAATGAGCCCAGATATACTAGGAGCAGGAGCTTTCTCGGTGGAAAGAGGAGAGGGTCTTTGGGGGAAGGGAGGGCAGGCTGGGATGGAGCTTAAAGAGCTCTCGGTGGAAAGAGGAGAGGGCCTCTGGGGGAAGGGAGGGCAGGCTGGGATGGAACTGACATACTTATCTGTTAATTAATATTTAAATAATACCAAAAGTAATACTGAATGCAGCAGATCTAATGGCACATATGGAAATTTTGGCACATACGAAATTTTTGATAGGTACAAATAAATCTAAGCAAATAAATAAAGGCAATAAATGATTCCAGGACAAACAATTAAGTTGTGCAAGAAATGAAACAAAATCATGATGTACTACTCGGATCAGCAGCCAACAAAATGTATAGTCACAGCAACATCAACAGGACCATGCATCTCAAATGTGGGTATGACCATCTTAGGAAGATGGAGAGGAGTGAGTAAGGAAGTAGAAGTAAAGGTAATGGAATAAGAGAATGAAATCATGACCCCAATAAATCAAGAAACAGCAGTCTGTGCATATTAGTTACAGATAGCGTGGTGATTATCCGAAGAAACATCTAGCTGTGTGAAAAGTCATTGGCTCTGCAACATCAGACTACATCTTTGGGAGGGTTGGAATAGGAAACTTCTGCTTTTTATGATACAATCTTATAGTACTACTTGATTTTTAATTTTTTACATGCATTACTTAATAAATATAGCAAAAAATGCAGGCAGGTAAAATCCTAGGAACATATGTTTTGAAAAACAGTTCTGGTAGAGTCTGGCTATGACAATGCGGAAGAAGCATCTAGAACGGTATGGTATGGTAAAGACGAGAGGCAGGGTGAGACCTTCAAGTCAAGTGAAACTACCCCACCTGACAAACAACCCTCTCCTCTTCTCATCAGTGGGGGATTATGCTGGATTTCTCTATGCGTTTGTAGGTAATGAAATGAATGTGCTTACTAGAACTCACAAGAAACCACACATAAAAAACCCCAGCAATGTTACATGCACAGGTATATTTCTAGCTTTTTGCTCTATTCTTTCACAATTCTGTGCCATTTGAAAGATGTGAAAAGCTGGGACATTATGTATTGATAAAAATGTCTGAGACATGAAAAACATACAGACCAAGAAATGATATTTTTATTTGAAAAAGATTTAGTAAGACAAGAATAGAAGCTTCCATTATAAAATGTTGAGTCATGCAAAATGGGTAAGGATTGTACTTTGCCCCGGCAGGGGGTACACTTTATAGGCAAAGAATGTCAGAGACTAAGGCCATGAGCCAAGGGCCCGAAGACAGTTTTGAAATCCTTTGTCTAGTGCTCTTTCCGCATCACCACATGAATCCCCAGGGGTGGACGGGGACCTGCACAACTTAAGCATAGAAGAACAAAAAGACCACAAGGTTGTTTTTATGAAGATCAACCATCAACCCCTGGGGTCAGGTTTCCAATCTTTGCTCAAGCTTCAGAAGGCTTTCAGCTTTGTGGAGTTATCAGGAAAGTCCAAAAATTGAAATTTGTGGTGACTAATTCCACCCCCTAGAAATACTCAATGCAGAGCATATTACTGTCAGCTCAGCTAAAAACTGTTTAAAGTAGAGGTGATTAAATTCTACAGTAGAAAAAAATTCACCTCTAAACACAGAAACACACTGGTACCTCCCCCGCACACCCAGATACTATTAGCCAGCTTTTTGCCTGGGGAAATGAATCATGAGAGAGAAAACTGTACAACCCCGAAGTCTGACCACACTGAGTAACTTGGGTAGACACAGAGGGGGGCATCTGGGGCTCTCTCGGGGTCAAAGTTGGGACCCAGAAGAGATGAATTTCCCTGGGTACACAGGGTGGGAGGGAGATGGGGCTGGAATAACTTGTTAACTGGAGGGATGATCCTGATGACTCCCAGTGAAGGAGGCCTGGAAGAGCAGAGGATGGTGCTGGGGGACACAGGCAACTCAGGCCTGGGTCAGGCAGTGACTAGTAACAGAAGGAGAGTCCACGCTTGTGGGCCCAGGGGAACCTAGGTGGTCAGGCAGGGCAGTAGTTGGCATCTGGGGATGTAGTGTGCAATCTCCTGTACTCAGTGCAAGGCACAGGGGGACAGCAGGAGCTGGTGTGAGCCTGGGTCTAAATGGTGGTGGGATCTTAGCAGGGGAGAATGGGAAGAGAGCAGGGTGGAAGAACTCAAGCCAGAGGAGGAGGATGGGGGCCTGGGAGGATCCCTGCCACGCTGTTAGGAAGTCAGGGAGCTTGGGTGGTGGTGAGGAGGGTAAGAGGGCAGGGACATGGGGGGAGGGTGACACAGGCCCTCCGGCAGCAGCAGCTTGGCCACTGGCACTGACTGGTATGAGTGACTCAGTGCCAGGTTGCACCACAGAGAGCTGAGGCTGTGGATCCTTCTCCTGCCTCCGGCAGGACCGTCTTAAAGGCAGGGTGAGTGAGCCTGGCTCCAAGAGGCTGGGCCCACAGGCAGGGGCTGACGTGGGCTGGCCCAAGCCCCAGCTCTCCTCACTCTGGGTGCTTCTGTGCTTTCTCACCTCCACGCTTCCAACCACGTTATTTTCTTCTGATTCAAATGCCTCCTTCCACGTCTACTTGGCAAACTTCTATGCACCCTTTAAGGCCCGGCACAAATGTCTCCACAAGATTATGCGGCCCAGCCCTGTTAGTGACGGCTTTCCAGCTAGACATGGTTTTCATCTTTATCCTGCCCTTCCCCAGGAAAGGGACATCACAGACACTCAGACGTTTATTTGCTGGAGGTGTTTGTTGAATTTTTCTGGTAGTTTCAGATTATACCTATTTAAATATTAGTTTTCAGAGAGGAGAAATATTTTTGCAAAGATTTCTTAGAAAGTCAGTGTCTGTAAAGGAAGTTCTATTTTCCTGTTAATCTTTTATAATAAAATTGGAAATGCTTTCTTCTGGAGGAGAGATGATCCCAAGGCAAGAACAAATCAGTAAGCAAGAGTAAAACACGTTTAAAGATTATATAATGTAGAGTAATTATCCTTTCCAACAAAACAAATAGTAACAGTTGAAATAGGCCAAACGCACATACATTATGCACAATTTAAGCTTTCATAAAGTAAATTAAACAAGCGGCTGAATCCTTGTGAATTGGTGATGTTTCTGTAAACTGAATGAAGTTATCAGCCTATGGTTATAACTCTATAACCATATAGAGTTATAACCCGTCAGAAAAATACTCACTAAAAAAATCACAAGTGTTTAGAAGTTAATTTAAAGGGGTTTACATTATGTATTCATTTTAAATGAACTGTTTGCCCAATAGCTACAGTTGAAACAGTTATATGCCTTCCGCTTAGAATTTTTTTTTTTTTTTTGAGATGGAGTCTTGCTTTGTCGCCCAGGTTGGAGTGCAGCGGCTTGCTCTCCGCTCACTGCAACCTCCACCTTCTGGGTTCAAGCAATTCTCCTGCCTCAGCCTCCTGAGTAGCTGGGATTACAGGCATGTGTTGCCATGCCTGGCTAATTTTTGCATTTTTAGTAGAGATGTGGTTTCACCATGTTGGCCAGGCTGGTCTTGAACTCCTGACCTTGTGATCCACCCGCCTTGGCTTACAAAGTGTTGAGATTACAGGCATGAGCCAGCATGCCCGGGCCCAGCTTAGATTTTTAGACACTATCTTAAAGACCTTGCACTACTATTCCCTATGTCCCCGCAACCCCCACCGGAAAGACATCAGGTGTTATCAAACAGATCTATTCTCAAAATTATTTTTTTCTCTGTGTATTGCTTCGTACTGGCTTAAGATAACACACTGGCTTAAGATAACACATCTCAACTTGTGTGTGTGTTAAGATAACACACACACAAGATCCAGTGCTGACATTATTAGGATCCGAACCTGGAACATGGCTGGTGAAAAAAAAAATCTTTACAGAGAATATCGATGGTAAACGAACGAATAGCAAATTGGAGTCCTGTTTTCATCAACGATAATTGAGTTTTTAAAAACAACTTAATTGGCCGGGCGCGGTGGCTCAAGCCTGTAATCCCAGCACTTTGGGAGGTCAAGACGGGCGGATCACGAGGTCAGGAGATCGAGACCATCCTGGCTAACACGGTGAAAGCCCGTCTCTACTAAAAAATACAAAAAACTAGCCGGCGAGGTGGCGGGCGCCTGTAGTCCCAGCTACTCGGGAGGCTGAGGCAGGAGAATGGCGTAAACCCGGGAGGCGGAGCTTGCAGTGAGCTGAGATCCGGCCAGTGCACTCCAGCCTGGGCGACAGAGTGAGACTCCGCCTCAAAAAAACAAAAACAAAAAAAAAACAAACAAAAAAACCAACTTAATTGCCTTCTAAAAAAGCTAATCTGAATTCCTCCTAACCATCATTGTATATTTGGGAGGTTCCAGAATATTTTTGAGTTTTGGTGTAGCAGGGAAGCAATAGAAGTGGAAAATAAAAATGGAAATTAAAAATGAAAGACAGAATTTGTTTAATTCAGGCTTTTTAAAATGATAGTTTTTAAAACTAAGGCAGAGTTAGTGGTGTATCTATGTAATATATAGTATATTATAATATATAATGTCTACAATATAATGCATATATTATATATGATGTATAATATATACATTATATATTACATATAATTTATATATAATTTAGATATACATGTATATATTTTTAACTCACATAAACTTATTTGATTGCAAACTCCCTCTTCCCCTAGTTGCCACTGACTTTCGTAAAGTGCAGTTTAAACTACTGCAATCAATTGGACTTGGAGTCCTTTACATATCCAAAAATCTCATTTTTAGGCTTCAAATTGGACATAATTGTACATCTGTGTTCAAGTATTATGTAAACTCCGGTTTGCAGAGCAAAGTCAATTATTAGGGAACCTAGTGCACTTTCTTGAGAAAATGGAGACACATCGCCACCTGCTGGACAAAGGTTATTAATTCATTAATTCAGTGTTCTGAAGTACGTAATTCTGCACATGCAAAACAGTTTTTCAAGAGCTGAATATTAGGAATCTTACTTAAAAAACTCTATTATCATTCTATATCTATTAAATAACATGGCCTATAACAGTCAGTAAAATTCAATATTCAGCATAAGTTAAGGGTAATTGGCCCCAATAACGTCTCAATGGTGGGTTTCATTTAGTGAAAAGTCTTAGCTTCCTGATATTTCTGTTAAGAGTTCAGGCACAAAAACAGACGACTTTTTTAAAAAAAAAACCTCATTAACTTGGAGTATGTGTGTCTTTCAGCCCCTTAGCATGTCACTGTAGTAATATTTCCACTTAACTTATTCCCTGCGATTGTTTCTGGAACAGGCTATTGACTAGAATATAATTGTTCCTCTCTGCCCGTCAGTAATACAGAAATATTATTTCTTAAAGGCACGAGATTTCCTTGTAATATATCAGCTGTAACTGGTGAAACAGGTCAAGGATAATCATTTCCTTCATTTATTCCTTCCAATTTTTTCCTCTTTCTTTCATCTAGAAGTTACAAAGAGAGCCTCAAGTCCAGTTTCTCTCAGGGACAACCCTGTGTCTCCTGTGATAGGCTTGGTGGGCAGGCTAATTACTGAACACTCATCATATAGTAAGGCTGGGCTAAGGACTCTACATGGATTGATCAGGCAAGACTCACAAGAACCTCTGAAGTAGATAAGATTATTTATGCATCTTATCCAGATGGGGAAACTGAGGCTTAAGGGGCTACACCTTGCCTCTGGTTATGCAGTTAATAAGTGGAGGAGGGGGTCGAGCATGCGAGTGGTCTATCTCAGAGCCTGTGCTCTAATCATTATGACATACTGGGCCAGGCACGGTGGATCATGCCAGTAATCCCAGCACTTTGGGAGGCCGAGGCAGGTGGCTCACTTGAGATCAGGAGTTCGAGACCAGCCTGGTCAACATGGTGAAACTCTGTCTCTACCAGAAATACAAAAATTAGCTGAACATGGTAGTGGGCACCTGTAATTCCAGCTATTTGGGAGGCTGAGGCAGGAGAATGGCCTGAACCCAGGAGGCAGAGGTTGCAGTGAGCCGAGATCGTGCCATTGCACTCCAGCCTGGACGACAAAAGTGAAACTCTGTGTCAAAAAATAAATAAATAAATAAATAAATAAAAATGGGGTGGAGGATAGCTCAGTGGTAGAGCATTTGAGTGGATTATGACATACTGTCTTCTCCACAGAGGGGTGTGTGTGTGTGTGTGTGTGTGTGTGTGTGTGGTATGAAGAGAGAGGGATGGAAATCGTGACCAGAGAGTTTAAGTGGGACCCCTGTTTTGATCACTTGAGCATCAGCAGCTCCAGGAAAGAACACATTCTGAAGGAGAAACTCTTCAAACAGGATTTCTTCCTGTCCTAGAGGACACCAAGAGGTGGAGACCACCCCCACAACTAAACTTGAGGATTACTAAGGCAATGGGGACTGCCTAGGAATATTTTTGAGGGGGTAAAAGCACCCCATAATTGTGCTAAGTAACAAAAGACAGAACAAGCAGCCTTAAAACATTCTACATAATACACTGGTATTAGAATAATAAGATCTTAAAGACCATCCACTTGAAAACTGTATTTGCTCGGGGTCATATAGACAGAACCACGGCAGAAAAAGAACTAGAAGTTCCTCCTAACTCCCAACTCAATGTCTTTTCCGTAAAGAATAACTTCTTTATTATAAATAGGCCAAGCTTTTATTATTTAGTATTGAACTCAGGCTGATATTTTTATTGATGGATAAAAATTTGAATTATTTCTGTAGCATACTATTTAAAAGTTTTCTTCTACATATTTGTTATCATTTTCTAGCAAATATCCTCAAAATTGAAAACTGCAACATCAATGAAATCAGTGAGCACACTACTATCCTTCTAATGGGAGGTTTAATTTATCATTCATGCATAGTAAAAAAAAAAGCATAATATTTAAATGTGTACTCTGTGATTGTTTATAAAACTATATTAAGTATAAATATTTCAAACAAAGCACTCAGCTTATAAATGAACTTAAATCCTCAAAGTTAGGATTTAAGTCACTCGTTTGGAATTTGTTACACATTTTTCCTTTGTAATAGTTGGCGACCATATTCTCAAGGCAGCCCACAAAAGTCTAGTAAATTCCCTACTGTGGCTCCAGTGTTTACATTTGTAATGGAAACGTGTTGAGAATGAATATGAATGTAGTGCTAGTCATGGAAAGTATTTAAAACACAAGGTAAAAGGATTGGACACATGAGTTTTCAAGTCACTAGGAAGGTTGAAGGTAATGGGTTAATATTAGGTCATATAGTTCTATGTCTGGGTGCTAGGTGGCGCTATTGAACCAGAACAGCTTGGTTATTTGCCAAGTCAAGGGTTTATAGAGGGATGTTCATATGACTGCTCCTATTACACATATTCACATGTTTCTTGTCTTTCATGTGCTTATTTATTTTGGCCCTTACCAACACTGAGATTTTAGCTCCTAAAAATATGACTAGAAAAATATTGATGGCTCACAGCATGTCTTTAAGAGTTGAGGAGAAATAGTATTCAGAAATACATTAATATTCACCGCTCAGAAATATGTGAGTCTTGCCCCTTACTAACACATTTTTGTGGATGACTATGGATCATTCTCTCAACTTCTCTGGGCTGGTTTCAGTTTCTCATTTTTATTTTTATTTTATTTTATTTTTGAAACAAGGTCTTGCCCTGTCACCCAGGCTACAGTGCAATGGGTACGATCATCCTAGCTCACTGCAGCCTTGACCTCCCCAAGGCTCAGGTGATCCTCCCACTTCAGCCTGCCCAGTAGCTGGGACCACAGACACATGCCACCATGCCTGGTTTGTGTGTGCATGTGTGTGTGTGTTTTTATAGATGGAGTCTTACACTGTCACCTAGGCTGGAGTGCAGTGGTGCGATCTCCGCACCTGCCACCATGCCTGGCTGATTCTTTGTATTTTTACTAGAGATGGGGTTTCACTATGTTGGCCAGGCTGGTCTTGAACTCCTGACCTTGTGATCCACCCACCTTGGCCTCCCAAAGTGCTGGGATTACAGATGTGAGCCACCGCACCTGGCCGTTTTTTTTTTTTTTTGTATTTTTAGTAGAGATGAACTTTTGCTATGTTGCCCAGGCTAGTCTCAAACTCCTAGCCTCAAGTGATCTGTCTACCTTGGCCTCCCAAAATGGTAGGATTACAGGTGAAAGCCACTATGTCCGGCCTCAGTTTCTCATTTTTAAAAGGTGATAAGTAATGAACAGAGATTAATCAATAAAAAATAATTATGTATAAGATTACATATGTGATCATATATAATAATTATGTTTATGTTCAACCATTGAGGTTGCTCCTACCCAGTAAAGCCTGCTGGGGCCTTGGTGCTCCCTAATTCAACCTCATGGTCAGGATTTGAGCAGTGTTTTCTGAATGCCCACTCCATGGTACTTGTCCTAATATCAGCAGCTGTGCACCGGCTGGAAGAAATACCAAGCATATTATATTCTCTTGGTTATCCATCTTGCTAAAACTCTAATTTTTATTTCATCTCAAGTACTTACTGTCCTAAGCTTCTGAGATACTCTATTCTGTCTCCACAAAATGCAAATATTAATATAAAATCACTGTTTTAAAAAAGTTCTAAAGGCTAAGTTTCTTAAATATTTTTGGTAGGAGACAAATTTACTTGATGTCAGCATATATTTATATAAGAAATGAACAGGAGAAAAGACAGTTAAGCTGTTACTGAGAAAGGTTATTAACCTGTCTAAATGGTGAGTTATTGGGACAAGTAGTATTGATTTGAAAGAATCAATGAATATCATTTCAATCTAAAATAAGTGACAACCCATATGACTAACAGACATTACGATTTTTACTAGCTCTCCAAATAATCATTAGCTATTAGTGTTTTTTCTTCTGTAACGAGACTGGTATACATATTTTTAGTATTGCTAGAGAGGAATTACTAAAAATCAGTAAACTCCTATTTTTTTTTTTTTCAATAACAGGACAAACACCAAAGAAAAATGGCTGGTGATGTTTTTGCATCTTAATTCAGCTCTTCAGATGGTTAATGACCATCTGAATGACTTAAGGGTCACTAGATCCCTTAAATCAGTATCTTAGATTTTAGTTTTTCTTCTCTCTGTTCTCTAATCTACTCGGTTATCAAATTCTTCAATAAAGGGCAAGAGTAATGATTTTAGCATGTCCTAAGACATGAATTTAGACTAAAAATACAGAGATGAGATGATGAAGTAACTAGAATCTTGCAGCTGTTCTTTCTTTAACCTATTTGACAACAACTCAGTTGAGGTGATGAGAAAACAGTATGGATGCTAAGTCTTCCCTGAGGCTAAAATATATTGAGAAGCTGGCCAGGAGTTGTGTGTTGATCTCTTGTCCTCTGCCTCAGGGTACATGTAAACTTGTTGGGATAGAGGAACTGTGGACTAGCTTGGTCTTCAGTGTTACCATGGAAACATATTACAAGAAGATGCCCAAGAGAACACAAAACACAGTAGAAGTTACTGAAGCAACAACTCAAAGGTTCATTTTATTGGGCATGTAATGTGTGGCAGCTGAGAGAGTTACAATGGGGTGATATTTAAAGTATTTGACAACCAGTTCCACTCAAGAACTGAACCAACAACAGTCGCTGAGTGTGACACTGGTCCGGGGTCCTGAAGATCCCTCCTGTGCCATGAATTAGTCCTTTTGTTACGTCGCTGTTGGAAAAGGTGGGAGTAACAAGGACGGGCAGCCAGGCTGGCAGGTGCACCCTGAAGGCCGTATAGGAGCGTTTCACTGTTTTAACCGCTAGTCCAGCTGGACCGCATGGACTGGCCAAGTGGCCTGGCTTATGGAAACCTTTCATCCCACTACACAGGAACACCAGATGTCCTTTCTGCTCTTTGAGATATTTACTATGCCAAACTCTGAGGGAAAAATAATCTTAATTTATAGGTGGAAAGATCATGGCTGAAGGTAAAAGAGTTAATAGTAACTTGGTTTTCAGAAATCTTTTCTCCTTGAATTAATGAACTTTCAGATCATGGAATGAAGGCCCACAATTTCTGAGAAGACACATATTTAAGTGGAGAAAATAGGAAGTCAATATGATATACCCCGACAAGAGCCACTACGTGGGTCCTCTGGGCTAAGCTTTTTATAGGTGGTTTATCTGTATTCAAAAGCATGAATATAAAAATATCCTTATCTAGGTTCTCAGGTCCACAACCCCTGTGCTGGGTTTTGCATCCTGTGAATGGTGTGTGTTCCAGACCTCAGGATGGATGGTGATGTAACTGGAAGAGGACTCTCATGTTGGCTCCTCCTCCCAAATGCTGGGACAAGACAGTGCTCATTAAAATAAACAACAATAATAAAAAAAAAATAAAAACACATACCTTTATTTTGCACACTTGCTCTTAGGGTCAGAAATTCAGGGGTTGCTTAGTTGGGTGGTCCTGGCTTGGGATCTCTCATGAGGCAGCCATTAACATATTGGTTGGGGCTGCAGTTATCTGAAGGCTTGACTGGGGCCATTGTGTCTGCTCCCAAGATGGCTCACACACGTGGCTCTTGGTCTGAGGTCTCAGTTCCTCACTATGTGAACCTCTCTTCATCCATAGCAGCTGACCTCTCTCTCTCTGCAAATGACTGAGCAGACACTAACAAAGTTGGAAGCCATAATATCTTTTATGGAGAGCGTTCATCTTATGTGTCACCAGGATTTAGTTAGCCCTTTATCTCAGGCTGTGTATTAGACACACACACACACACACACACCACACACCACACACACCACACACATACACCCCATAGAACACGATAAAGCCGAAAGAAGAAAATGATTAACATAAACCGTTCTTCTTCAAAGGAGTCTAATTTAGGATAAGACCTCTCCTTGCACAAAGAACGGAGTTTATGTTGTCTTCTAGAAAGAAAAATCAGTCACATCAAACTCTTTACATTAAAATTATGTAAACTCTTTAAATGGCTTCTTGTTAAAAAGGCAAAGGAAATCCTACTTTTATAACCCACTATTTAAGGTTTATTATGCTTCTAGCTATTCAACCCACATCTCCTGCTGAGTAGACACATCTGCAGGGCACACCTGGAGCTTTTGGTCATGTTCCTACATACAGGTAAATGGGATTTGAACTCTAATGAGAGCTGGGAGGCTAAGGCAGCCTCCACCAACTATTCACTTTCCTTCAGCAAGTCCCTGATGGTAGTAGGGCCACCTTAACCTTGTGCAACAGGATCCAGGGCTCTCTGGGCAAACACCAGTTTCCCTGGGCCTTGGGACCTGCCAGTGATGCAGGTGGGGTTCGGGAACCCTGTGGAATATGAGGCAGCATACTGCATTTGGGGAGCTTTTCACCTGCTTGCTGGCTTTCTTTCTTTCTTTCTTTCTTTCTTTCTTTCTTTCTTTCTTTCTTTCTTTCTTTCTTTCTTTCTTTCTTTCTTTCTTTCCTTTCTTTTCTTTCTTTCTTTCTTTCTTTCTTTCTTTCTTTCTTTCTTTCTTTCTTTCTTTCTTTCTTTCTTTCTTTCTTTCTTTCTTTCTTTCTTTCTTTCTTTCTTTCCTTCCTTTCTTTCTCTCTCTCTCTCTCTCTCTTTCTTTCTTTCTTTCTCTTTCTTTCCTTCTCTCTCTTTCTTTCCTTCTCTCTTGTTCCTTCCTTCCTTCTTTCCTTCCTTCCTCTTTCTCTCTCTCTCTCTCTCTCTTTCTTTCTTCCTTTTTTTGACAAAGTTTAGCTCTTGTCGCCCAGGCTGGAGCTCAATGGCACGATCTTGGCTCACTGCAACCTCCACCTCCCAGGTTCAAGTGATTCTCCTGGCCTCAGCCTCCTGAGTAGCTGGAATTACAGGCACCCGCCACCACACCTGGCTAATTGTTGTATTTTTAGTAGAGACAGGGTTTCTCCATGTTGGTCAGGCTGGTCTCGAATCCCTGACGTCAGGTGATCACCTATCTCGGCCTCCCAAAGTGCTGGGATTACAGGCATGAGCCACCCCACTGGGCCTATCTGCTGCTTATCTCTACAGGGCAGAATGCCTTCTTCCATCTCAGGACAACAAAACAGAACAATAAACAGATCACTGAATGTGTATTCAAGGCTTGTTATCACAGCAGTAGATTAAGGAGAATAGGAAAAAACAAACAATGTTGTTTGTTTCTCTTTGGATAAAATGACAATGAAAAAATAAATGATGGATTTCTGAAAGTAATTATCCTACGATGATACCACAGGCAGCCCTTGTAATTGCTTTGCCACATTCTATTTCTTGCTGCTATTTGGGGACCACTCGGTTTGTTAGGATAAAATCATAATTGTATTTTCAATTTGCTGCTCTATCTATCCCACTGTCAGGATTTGATACACTAGAGTGCTTTTATCAAATGGAAGTTGGCCAGAGAGAATTCATCACAAGGATGGCTCTTTCGTACTCATGCATGTTTCCACCAATGGAGTCCAGGTGTGCACACACGGATTCATTTGTACCCACCCCAACAACATGCTCAAGACAAGGCTGATGGAAAATGTTGCCAATTTCCGTTTCCAGCAACATGCTCAAGACAAGGCTATTGGAGAATGTTGCAATTTCAGTTTCTACAGGGAGAAATGGAGCCACTAAGTCTTTGGAACATGGTGATTTTATGTCTGAACATGAAGCTCAAGATTTTGGCATCTGCATCTCCTGGTTCTAATTTTCCTTTGCAAGCCCAGGGAACTAACTGCCCTTTGTCATCAGAAGAGATCGTTTCACTCCTTTATTTCTTGAGGCTTTTTCAAGGTGAGTATCCCTGGACACAGACCTGTCATGGAGAAGAGCTTGCTTACAAATGAAGTTACCTGGGTCTTTGTAGATACTGAGCACGCCCTTGAAGTAATGAGGTAAAAATCTTTCCAGTAACAGCAGCACATCTTCCAACTCTTCAAGAATCCCCACGAGCAGGAAGTTTTCATTCACGTTCAGCTTTGCTCTCTCAAGGGCCCATTCACCAGGCTCCCTTTATGGATATAAAAATTTATTGAAAATCAGAGATTCATATTTGAAATTCAGCAACAAGATGCTGAAAGTTTACTCCCTCTACCTCCCACCTTCACTTGTATAAGTCCAGCTCCTGTTTCCCTCAAGGACCAGTCCAGATGTAGCCCCATCCAGAGCCTTCTCAGTCCTTCCAGCTGGTATCCTGCCCTGCTCACCGTTCCTTCTCTATCACTTTCATCCGTGCTTCACGCCAAGCCCAGGGCCTTGAATTCAGAGACCCTGCTTAAGTATTGTGGACTAATGAAAGCAGGCACAGGCAGTCAGATCCTAATAAATACTAATCGAGGGGTGAGTACAACGGCTTTTATAGGAGGACCAAAGTGAACCAATTAAATGAATTTAGAAGTTTTGAAATATAAAACTGACTGACACAGTATTTATGTAGAGTTCAAAAGAGGTGTCAGGTCATGTCTGTTAATCATCTTATTCTTTGGAAGGGTTAAAGATAAATCTTTGGATTTTTGTTTTGTTTTATTTTGTTTGTTTAGATTGCAGAAGGAAAACAGCCTAATCTGATTTGTAGACCAGCTCTCTGAACTGACAGGCGAGTGAGAAAAGCCCAGGAGTGGGGCTCTAGGCCTGGCTGTCATTTATCATTTGGAGGAATTGGGCAAGCCAGGGTTCTCTTTTGAAAAATGATAATAATAACCCTTACCTAGTTCAAAGCATTGTTGGAAAGACTGTGCAAGGTGATATGATAAAAGAGTTATAAAAATCATTGTGTGTGTGTCAAGGTATGGTGTTATGAGTCACCTCTCCAAGATTAGAAAATTGAAAAATCTGAAAAATACTACATGATTTAAAAAATACTTTAGGGAGTTCAAATCATGTTGCCTGTTATAAAGATATTCACTGTGATCAGCAAGTGAGTCATCCAGCCCCAGATCTTCCCAATACCTGAAGTACTAAATGTTAACCAGGAGGTATTTGTTATTGAGGCAAGGGTCAGGGCAGGGGAGAGGCCACCTGGACTCAGGGGGCTTATGGTGAAGTCAAAAACTAACACTCCTGGTTCTGTAATTTGGACCATAAGCAAATTCTTTTGTTATGGCAAATGAAACAAGACAGGAATAACAACAATATGCCTAATAACAAAGCAGAAATCATAGCATAAGCAAAAAAGTACAACGAATGCGTTGCCAATGTAGAAGTAGCAGTTCTTATCTGGCCTTTTCAGAAACACAAGGACCCTCTAGTTAATGTTTCCTTTGGGGAATAATGTCACTTCTGGTAGCACATTGATTTTCTACCAAGCAAAGATAATGCTTCATTGTTGCTGCCATTTCTTCTCCAGGCTACCACATTTGTCTAGCACAGTAGATTTCAACTGTAGCTACACCAGAAGCATCTGGGGAGGCAGCTACACATGAGACTATGATTGGGTGGGGGTTCTTAACAAGTATGCAGGGGTGCTGATGCAGGACCTGGGCAGATCACACCCTGGGGGTCCTGACTATCTGAGTAAGTCACTTTCTAAAGAAGGTCTTGCCTTCAAGTAAGGTTTACAGGTGATCACTATAAAACACTTTCTCCTCTGCCTACTAAGTATATCCACCATGGGAGTGTGGGTGTGGGCTTCCAGTGTCTCAGACCCAATGACACATGCCACGAGGGCAGGTTGTTAGTTAAGTCAGTCACTGTAGAGGAGCAGGCTGGGTGTTTGCTCCTGGTCTTCACGATCACATTTTATGTGACATTTTGTCATTTTATCCAAAGAGAAAGACAAACAACATGGGTTGAGTAGTGACAAGTATGTTTTAGGTATAAACAAGGTTTTGGTTCCAGTTACAAAGCTTTATATGGTGGTCTTCTGAGGCCTCTGCAGACCCTGATTTTTAAATTTCATTATTTATAGGACATTTGGAGTCTCACACATTATCTTGAAAGATTAACAGTAAACAGGAACTGAATTCCAGAAGGTTGAGAGACTAGGGATACCAAAGATTCCCACCAAGTGCCAGGCTGGTGGGGTTCTTTCCCTTGTGCACACGTGCATGCCACAAGCCTGCTTTAGCCATTACCTGCATCTGGGATGCTGTCCACAAAAGTACGGAATGATGTAAAATAATCTGGGGTTGGAACACTCAGGATAGTTTTCAAGAATACACTCATTGATATCCTAGAAGAGAAAACACAGCAGTCAGATGTCTTGTAGTCTCTGCAAGGCTCTATCAAATGCCACACAGTTTAAGTAAAATTCGTGATTGAATTACACGGGCACACCTTGAGAAGATGAAGAGAATTCATAGATTTCAGGAGAAAACTTCTTTTTTGCCTCCCAGCATCCTGCTCCACTGGCCAGGCACACACAGGGCTGGGCCATTTTAGAGAGTGCATGCTTTGTTGAGTAAACTGCATCTCTGCATTTCCTGGTGGCTCCAAGTCTTAAGCTTGGTCACAGTCCTTGGGAGAGCATTTGTACCCACTGTGCTTTATGGTGGCCCCAGCAGTTGCTAGCCAATTAGTAGGTACACAGTTGGCAATTAATAAATGTTTGTTGCATGAATTTAGTGTTTCTCTGTGTATCCATGCATCCAACAATTAAATACCTACAACAGTCTCATAAGGGTTTGTAAATTTTAGAGGGGCTGTAAAATCACTTCTAACATTATATTAGCTTAAAAAGTAGCAGGATGTTTATATGCAGACACCTTCTCACTTTCAAAGGCAACAGTTGTGATTTCCAGGTTTTCCATTTCTCTTATATGAAGTTGGACATGGTCTTTCTGAGGGCATCACAAGAGCTTGAAATGGCTTGGTGGGGGTAAGGAGAAGGGCTCCAAACCAACTTTTACCAAGGTAGATTACATTAGACATTCTAAATGAGGCATGCTTGGTTCTCAGGTATTTCTAAGGAGAAAAGATAACTCAATCTACAAATAAACCAAACAGCTGTAGGATGTTTTTCCAGAGACAATATTGGCAAAGCAGATTAAGAGTGGATACAATTCCCAAACACAGTTGATGAAATTTATGAGTCGGCAGAAGCTACTGTATCTGATATACCGGTGTAGGTGTAGGTGTGTAGGTGTGGGTGTTTAGCTAGTAACAGTTTTTTAGTTCAAGTTGGGAATGAGAGAAATATAATTTACACTTTTTCTTAAAAACAATAATCCCCTCATACTTCTTCAGTTTACAAACCAATTAAGTAAATTACACAATTACAATAACAAATTCAATGGAAATAAACAGAATCTGCAAAAAACACAATTGAGAGTACTCAAGCACTTGAGTTTACCATGAGAAGTGGAGGTGCAGTTTCCAGAGAGGAACATATGAGAAGCGAATGGTGGAGCGCATCAGTCCGTCCAGCCACGTGGTGAAGGTGATTAAGAGCATCTCATTGTGTACGAAAACTCATTAAAATGCGAGACACTAGACCTGAAATACCTTTCTAAGAAGAGTTTGACACTGAAAGATGTATGTGTATGTGTATATATACATATATATGTATTCATAGCTGCTATGAATTTATTAATTACAACAAAATATGGCAGAACTTATGTGTTCATGAATGGGGGATTGGTTTTAAGAGAAATTATGGTACATTCACACACTGAAATACTGGACACCTGAAAAGAATGAGGAGGATCTGTGTGTACTATCCTGAAAAGTCCTGGATAAATTTTCAAGTGAACAAAAGTAGACTACAGGATAATACCAACATGTAGGACAATATAAAAATCAACATGTTTACATAAACACAAAAGGATCTGGAAGGAGACACAGCACACAATTGAAAGCAGTTATTTCTGGTGGTTGGCATAAAGGAAGATGAGAATACCGTCAATTTTTCCTTTATTCCTTTTTTGAAGTGTTAGCTTTTATTACAATGTATGCATCTTACATTTATCGTGAGAAAACTGTACAGAGATTTACACACTATAAAACAAACCAAAGCTTGTGTGGGCGGGTGCCTGAGCATTGCCTTGAGGATGCTCTGAGCCCCCTGCCCCCCTCACATTTGAGGGTGTCCTCTGGTAGTTGGCCTCCCCCTGGAGCCTGAGCCTTTAGTCCGAGGAACCCAGTAACCCTGGTGGCCTCTCTCTGCAGCAGTGGCAACAGGGAGGGGGCCAGGAGCTGGGTGAGAAGCAGAGCCTAGGGTGATTCTGGCCAGAGCAGTGTTCATCTGCTGAGGTTGAGATTTCACAAAGAAGGACAGAGTAAAGCGATGAGGGACATCCAAAGAACTGTCACATATGCAGTCAGCCCCGAGAGTCCTGCAGTAACAGGAGGAGCACGGCACCAGAGACTGCCAGAGCCTCCTACAGAGGCTCTCATGGCACCTGCTGCTTCTCCAGAGCTGCCCTTGAGCTAGTACTTGTGGCTTGTTTAGGTGTAGGTCCCTCAACACAGACTGTTCACTGCATCTCCAGTGCTCAGCACCCTGCCTGGACAAAGCAGAAGTGCAATAGATACTGAATGAGTGGTGAATAAATGGCAGAAGGAGAGAGACAAGACACACAGCTCCAGAGCAAGAAAGGAAGCAGACACCTCTTCCATTTGCTGAGCCTGCCAGGGTTTGGTCCTCAGCAACCCCGGGCTCGCAGGAGTAGACAGAGGGCATCAGCTGGTTGGTGAGGGGCAGGCGGAGGACGCACCGGGGCCTAAGAAGGCCACTTCCCTATTGGAATCCACAAATAACCTCACAAGGTCAATTTATGGGAAGACATAAATTCCTAGTTTTAAAAGTGCAGTTAGCAATTCTTTTCTTAGACCAAGGCACATGCTGGGGGATTTCAAAGAGTTCCATTTGAGCCCATTAGGTTGATGAATGGTGTTCATCACAACCCATCTATGGCGATGCTATAGGAGGATATAAATAAAGATGACTGGACCGGAAGATCCAGAGGAAGCAGAAATGAGCTGAGAAGCCCCAGGCATTGAGCTGCCAACTGCTTGGCCACAACCACAGTAAATAGGGATGCTGCTGTCTGGCAGCTTGAGGACCAGGGACCTGCAGGAAACTGCTCCTGGCACCTCCTACTCATTCCACTCTTAGCAGAACCAAGACCTTTAGTGAGCAACATCTGAGCCTCCTGGGAAACAAAATGAGACCAATGAGCTGCACTTCCAGTGGGCTGTTCTGACGGATGCCTTTCAGTCTCCTGGGACCATTTGGTTGCCCTGGTGTTCATGATTTATCTTTCGTCTAAGATTTACTATCCTGCATTGTTTTATAATCACCTTTTAATACCAAAGTTCTCTCAGCATATATATTTTCTAAATGATTATGCAACTTTATTTTTTCCTTCCATGTAGTGCTTCTAGGGTAAGATTGTTTTTTTTAAAAAAAAGAAAAAAATATTTAATATGGATTTCAAACTTTTCTCTAAGATTGTCACCACACTGATGACTTTGGCCAAGCTTGCTTGCCAGCACTTGATCTGTGACTTGCTCCTCTGGTTCCTGAGTCTTGGCACACACCATGGGCACCCCTGTAGTGCCTTTCCCTGCCAAGCCTAGCCCTTTGGGTCTTAACGTAAGACCCCACGCTACTCAAGATTTTGCATTATTAGGGAAATGAAATCGTCTCTCTGAGTAAGCATTCCAGATAACTATGAGAATCTTTTTCACTGCCAACACTGTACAAAAATTAATCCATTTGTGTTGCAATGTATTCTAAACTGTACTATTTTAAAAACCATATGCTTTCCTCCTTCTAGATTTTTTTTTGGGTTCGTCTTCTTCCATTCTGATCTTACAGCAAAATCATCTTTTATCCACTTGCTCCTGTAATGTTTCCACCAGATGGATGGTGATGGGTGACCCCCATCTTCTGAGTCCAAAGTGCCAGCTGGTCTCAGAGGAAACCCCAGTCACTGCCTCCAGTTCCAGGGAGTCCTTCCTGAGGCCTCTCTCACCCTCACTCCCACAGCCCCTCTTCACCCCCACAGGAGGATGACAGTAGCTTCCCAGCCAGCAGCTCTTCCTTCCACCTCTCCTCTCTGAGTGCAGCCTCCAGAGTTGCCCCAGTCTACACGTCCTTGCCCTCCTTGGAGGACTCTTATTGACAATGGAACAGGGATAAAAATCAGGGCACCTGATACACACTGTGAGTTCCCTGGCCAGACTCCCAGGGCATTCGAAATGCAGGGCCAGGAATGTACATTTGAAAGAACCTCTGGCGACTCTGAGAGGATGGTCACTCTTCATGAGCTGCCTATGTATTAGGTAATTCATTCCATGCCTTTGCTCTTCCTCTCCCTTGCCACATCCCTCTTCACCTAGTCTCAATAGCAGGCTCAGGGTTCTGGCGGGGAGAGTTAACATACTCCAGTCCAGCTGGGCTAGTGCTCACTTGGGTCCAGGAAAAGGAGACAGATGTGACCATGGGCTTCCTTCCATGCTGGCCATTCACTGCCAGCCACATCTGGCAGATAGGGTCCCTGGGACAGGGCTCAGGTGCCACATTGCATACTCTCTTCACTGTTGGCTGGAACCCAAATGTCTCCAGGAGTGGGGTCTGTCTGGGACCTCATCCATCAGCTGGGACCTGGCACTCTAACCTAGTTCTAGTCCTCAGGCTAGATCGGCTCCCAACATTCCCTGCCAGTGGCCAGGATTCTTTTAGAAGTGGACAGACTTCCTCATGGTGCCCATGAAAGGAGTTCCAAGCTGGCCTGAGTGCTCCTAGCATCCTGAAATAACCTTCCCACCCACCTTGCAGGGGCTCCTCTGTGTATCGACACTTGCATCACCCACATGAGGGCTCGCTCTAGAGATCAGACACTGAGCTGGAGGCCTGGACACCTCCTACTCCCTCCCTGTTGGTGAATTTTTACAGCCCTGACTCCTTGTCCTCACTCTGCACTGCCAGGCCCACAGGCCTCTCGTCTGCTTCTGCCCGAGACATAAAACTGCTCATTTATTTCTCTGTAGATCAAGAACCAGACAACTGCTTCCTTTCTTGGATTTCTAGTTTTAATTTTAGAAAGGGTGGAAGGAAGAAAATCCCAGGTGGAGTTAATTTTATCACAAAAGGTGAACTTAGAGACGATTCATATTTTACTTATCCTTATATAAGACAGTACCTTCTCTGAAAGCCACTGAACTGAAAAAAGACTTACTGGTGTTTTTACACAGCTCCATGCTTGAAACATGGATCAGTTTTGTTCGTATGGCCCATGGCTTTCAAAGACAGGATTTCTGGCTGCTTTCAATAGCAGAATCCTTAAGAGGCCATATGCCAATTTCCTTGAATGAGGAAAAGGAGATTTGGGTGCTGGTCTCAGCTCCATGATTAATTAGCTGGGTGCCCTCAGCTAAATCATGCCATCTCTGAGCCTCAGTTTCTTGAGCTACATAATCTCAGTCGATGAAACTGTAGATGGATGTACCTGGTACCAACCGTTTTTGTTTGTTTGTTTGTTTGAGACAGAGTTTTCACTCTTGTTGCCCAGGTTGGAGTGCAATGGCGCGATTTTGGCTCACTGCAACCTCTGCCTCCTGGGTTCAAGCGATTTTTCTGCCTCTGTCTCCTGAGTACCTGGGATTACAGGCAGCCGCCACCATGCCCGGCTAATTTTTTCTATTTTTAGTAGAGACAAACTAGAACTCCTGATCTCAGGTGATCCACCTGGCTCAACCTCCCAAAGTGCTGGGATTACAGGCATGAGCACTGTGTCTGACAATAACCAACTTTTAAGAATAGTTTTATAATCTCAAGATCTAGAAAAAGTGCTAATTTCTCAGATTCCAAAACTTATGAGTTAATACAAGGCTTTTACTCTGCATTTATCATTTAAACTTTTCACCTTTCATGAACGGCAGAGAGAGAAAACCACAAAGGCTGGTATCAGATAAACCTCAGTTCAAACTTTGGCTGTATCTCTTTTGAGTTGTGGAGTCTTTGGCAAACGTTCACTTTTCAAAAGCTCAACTTCTTCATCTGTAAAATGAGGACAACAATACTTGCCTTATAGACCCTTTACTAAGATTAGAAATCATTTATACCAGTTATTTTACCTGCCACTCACCTGTTAAGATTATGCCATCTTTATTATACCTTCAGCATTTCAATTCCTTTTTCCTCAATCTTATATTCAAAAATACCATTCTTGGTGATTCTGAGTTTTTTTTTTAAATAGTGACTCTGGCTAACTCACAGTGGAAACAGAGAGGAAGAAAAATATGGAAACATGTAATATGCTATCTATGTTAAATCAAAACAACAACACAATTTGATGGAAACACAAACGGTATTATGCAAAATACACCACTGTGGAACTCTGGACTTCTTATAGCTCATATTACTCTGCACATGACACAGTGTAATACGATGACATAAAAAGCTCTTTTCCAATGCAGATTTAAAATTGATTTTGGAGCCAGTCTTCACACGCTAAAAATATGGATATTATGGAAAAGGATGGTTTCTTATGCTGGCTGTGTTAGAAGTGGGACAGAGAAAAATGGCTGAGTGTCATTCACCACTGAGGTAGTACCCAAATCCTTGACCCATATGTGGACCATGGTAATCACAGTACAAGTTTAATGGGCTAAATGGAATGGATGTAGTCTAAGCTAACTTTTATTGCCTCACACACTCTTCCTTGTAAGCCTTTTTCAACCTTGTAAAAAATTTTGAGCCAGAACCAGAGGAGTCAAACAAGACTTTTTAGTGAGGTTTAATGGATTTGAAAGTGGCAGATGGCAGATGACCATCATTCTCCCGTTCCATGCTCATGTCTAGCATGAATCACTGATGACACACTGTAGTTGAGATGGGAAGTGTCCTTCAGAATTCTTCTCAATACAGCCATCCAGGAAGCACCAGCATTAGCCAGAGAAGCATGTTGCTCTCCCTGTTGTAAGTACAGCTTGCAACGTTGGATGTTTAATATCTGTGGCATCTACCATAGTGGCTTTGTGGTCCTTTACACCACTTCTGAGTTTATGGCTATGTGTCTGATGGCAGGATGGCAGATAAAGAACTTCTGGATAAGTGGGACATCATGCTACATTTACTTTAATTATTTCATTTTTTTTCATATGAGTTAAGTAAATCCTTAATAAACAAATTGGCTTTAAAATTATTGGGAAAATAAACATGGAAATGCCTTTTTGCTTGTTTGTTTTTTGAGATGAAGTCTCGCTCTGTCACCCAGGCCGGAGTGTAGAGGCACGATCTCAGCTTGCTGTAACCTCTGCCTCCCAGGTTCAAGCAATTCTCCTGCCTCAGCCTCCTGAGTAGCTGGAACTACAGGCGTGTGCCACCCACACCCAGCTAATTTTTGTATTTTTATTAGAGACAGTGTTTTGCCATGTTAGCCAGGCTGGTCTCGAACCCCTGACCTCAGAGGATCCACCCTCCTTGGCCTCCCCAAAAAATAGAAATGTCTTTGGAATTGTCAGCATACATCCTTTGTGGAGGGGGGTTATCTATCTCCTCAAACATTTATTCTTTGTGTTACAAACAACCCAATTATATACTTTCAATTATTTTAAAATGGACAATTATTTTGACTATAGTCACACTGTTGTGCTAGCAAATACTAGGCCTTACTAATTCTGTCCAACTATGTTTTTGTACCCCTTAACCCTCCCCACTTCTCCCCCCCACCAACCCCATTACCCTTTCCAGTCTCTGGCAACCAATCTTCTACTCTCTATCTCCATGAGTTCAATTATCTTAATTTTTAGCTCCCACAAATAAATGAGAACATGCAAAATTTGTCTTTCTGTACCTGACTTATTTCATTTAACATAATGACCTCCAGTTCCATCCAACATGACCTCCATGTCGTTGCAAATGACAGGATCTCATTCATTTTTATGGTGGCATATCTACATTTATTTTAGCGAATATCCTTACTCACTGGGGGCACTAGTCCGATGAAGCTCTTAAATTCTGAAACTGAAACACTTATGGACACAAGAGACCAAAAGATTATGCCAATCTTTTGACTCAAACATTAATGCAACATTTTAACATGTTAAAATGTCTACAAATATTAAAAATGACTTATTTTTTGCAACATAATTCCTGCCTCTGTGGGAGATTTCAATTTTTCTCCTTCAAAGCTATGGCAAATCGGCAGAAAAATCTCTCACTAAATAAGTTAGTTCATGGACTGCACAGCAAGGCACCATAACCAGCAATCACCAGTTGGTGACCTACCAGCTGTTAAGTAAGGTAATTTCCTTACCCTAACCTTACTGCAGCAACAGTTTATCTCTTAAAGAAGCCAGGAGGCAAATTTAAATAGAAATTTGTGAGTATGAGCAACATGGGAAGAAACAGACAAAATAAATAGATCTGGGCTCTCACTGCACCTTAGAAAGAAAAATGAAATACAAAAATGTAAGACAGCAAGAGGAAGCAACTGGCCTCTTGAATTTTCAGGCTCCTCTACTCCTTAGGGGTGGGACAGATTGGCATCTCTTTCTTACAGTGAAAACCAAAAATCCTTGTCTTAAATGTTTGCCTGGAGGCCAGGCACGGTGGCTCACGCCTGTAATCCCAGCACTTTGGGACGCTGAGGTGGGCAGATCACCTCAGGTCAGGAGTTCGAGACCAGCCTGGCCAACATGGTGAAACCCCGTCTCTACTAAAAATACAAAAAAAAAATTGGTCAGGTGTGGTGGCACGCACCTGTAATCCCAGCTGCCCAGGAAGCTGAAGCAGGAGAATTGCTTGAACCTGGGAGGCGGAAGTTGCAGTGAGCCAAGACCACACCACTGCACTCCAGCCTGGGCAACAGAGCGAATCTCCATTGCAAAAAAAAAAGAAAAAAAAGTTTGCCTGGAATGACATCTTGATCACTTTTTGGAATGCATGAAGTTAGCCATGATTTTATGATAGAAGTCCAGTTAAGAGAAGTCATTCATTCATTCTCTCTACTGGAACTTGAAGTTCTTAAAATCATTCAGAAAGACCTGTAAACTACAGACAGAAGATAATAAATGAGCATAACCTACCAAGACAGATAAGATGTTGACTCTGTGGTTATGGAAAGGGAAAAATGCAAAGTGGAAGACCAGTTCAATATTTATGGCATAGAAATCAAAACCACAATGATATACCATCTCACACCAGTCAGAATGGCGATTATTAAAAAGTCAAGAAACAACAGTTGCTCGCGAGGCTGTGGAGAAATAGAAATACTTTTACACTGTTGTTGGGAATGTAAATTAGTTCAACCATTGTGGAAGACACTGTGGCGATTCCTCAAAGATTTAGAACCAGAAATACCATTTGACCCAGCAATCCTATTACTGGGTATATACTCAAAGGAAGATAAATCATTCTACTATAAACATATATGCATGTAAATGTTCACTGCAGCATTATTCATAATAGCAAATACATAGAATCAGCCCAAATGCCCATCAATGATAGACTGGATAAAGAAAATATGGTATATATACACCATGGAATACTATACAGCCATAAAAAAGGAACAAGATCATGTCCTTTGCAGGGACATGGGTAAAGCTGGAAGCCACTATCCTAACAGCAAACTAACAAACTAACATAGGAACAGAAAACCAAACACTCCATGTTCTCACTTATAAGTGGGAGCTGAACAATGAGGACACATGGACATAGGGAGGGGAACAACACATACTGGGGAGTGTCAGTGGGGTTGGGGAGGGACAGCATTAAGATAAATAGCTAATGCATGTTGGGCTTAATACCTAGGTGATGTGTTGATGGGTGCAGCAAACTACCATGGCACACATTTACCTATGTAACAAAACTGCATGTCCTGCACATGTATTCTGGAACTTACAATTTATAAAATATTATGGCATAGTTTGAGTGTAAGAAATGCCCACTGTGAGTGGACTGCAGGTGGTAGTCCTGTCCAGTTGTTTTCAGTTGGTTACAAGGATCTCTTTGGCCACAGTGGGGACCCTCCTTGAGGCAACCCTCTTCAGCCACCCTCAGGTCTGCACTGCTCTCTCTTCCAATCTGACACTGTCCTGGGTGTGACTGTGTTGGTGTGACCCTTGTCATTACTGCCTTTCCCCAGTCTCTTGAGGGCCTTTCATCCCTCAGTCATCTGGGGCTCTCTCTGGCTTTCTTCTCTGATTCCCATCCATCAAACATGGCTCTCAACTCGGTGTCTGGTAGAAGTGATTTCATAAATTAATGCTCACAGAAGAATAAATAAGTTATCAAGCTCAATGTGCTTCCAAGAAATACTTGCATTTTAGTGGAAATCAGTCCTTTAATCCAAAGAAATGAGGTCTAATGGTGGTGGAGAGAGGGAGGGAGAGAAGAAAGAAGGGACTAACCGTTATTGAGTATCAATCATTTTATTCAGTAAAAGTTTGTGGAAGGAATGAAAAGTACACTGGAGACTTTACTAATTCTATCTCATTAAATGAGCAAAGTTCGGGCCCACTGTCAATTTGGTGAGAGGCAGAGAGACACTGCTCAGGGTGTGTGCCCTTTGTCTTCTCAGAAGGCTCCCAGAGGTCACCTTGAACTTTCTGTCAGATCCTGAATTCTTCTCCAGCTTCTAGAGTCTTCTTTCCTCTACAGCCAGGGCTGCTCAACCCTCTCCAATCCTATGGTTAATCCTGGACCCAGAAAAGAGGGATGTAAGGAGCTCCAGTAAAAGGAAACGTCAACGTACACAGAGGGTCTGTTGAGGAGGTGCTGGATGGGTAGAGCTCCAAGACCTCCTGCCCTACCCAAGCCAGAAGGGCTCTGCTTTGCCTGGGTTTACATATTGGGTTCTCTGTAAGGCTTCATTTGATATAAAGGTTCTAGATCTGAGAATCATTGCTCTCATGAGGCTCAAGACATCTGATCACCAGCCTGGGCAACAAAAAGTTGTCTCTACAAAAAAGTTTAAAAAAAAAAATCAGCTGGAGGTATAGTGGTTCATGCCTGTAGTCCCAGCTACTCAGGAGGTTGACATGGGAGGATCACTTGACCCTGGAGGTCGAGGCTGCAGTGAGCTGTGATAGCACCACTGCACTCCAGCCTGGGCAACAGAGTGACACCCTGTCTCTCTCACATACACAAAAGGCATGTGATCGGCTAGCATGACCCTATTCCTGTGCCCTAGTTCTGCCCATTGTACTTCTTCCTTGTTTCTGAGTTTCGGGCCCACCTGGTTCTCCATTTCTTAACTGAAGCCATGTTTTGCTGCCTGTATCTAAGCCTCTGTCTTAGTAGCTTGCTCAGTACTCCTGGTTCAGAACACAGAGTGGCAGTGGTCTGATTTGCTTTCACTAGGTACTTCCTCCAACGGAATAGTCTTGCTGGTGAATATCGAGCCAGTCACCAGGCCCGGTTATTAGCATGAGCTTTTATGTTACCTACTTCTGGATTTGGGGCCTTTTCCTGGGGCACCATGGGCCCTTCATCATGTCATAGATGCTTCAACTTGCCCACTGCCACTCTGTGTTCTGCCTGCCTCAGTGTGGACATCCGGCTCTTACACTGCTTCCCACTTCGCTATATAAGCAGGGCCAGGAAGTCTGATCTCAAGGACTGGGTCATGACTGCTGGCTCCCAAGATTAAAGGGCACCTTGTGGAAAAAACAAAAATGTGAGAAAACCTTTTTCCTCTTCCTCTCCCTTCTGTAGTCCAGCTGTTGACAATTCTGTTCCTCTGCCCACTTTACCTTCAAAGAAAAGAGGGAGCTACCACATCCACGTTAACAAGGGGAAGAGTAGGTTTTTTGTATGTACGATAGCATTAAATACTATGTCCTGTTAAATACTATATTCAATACTGTATTAAATACATTAAATACTATATTTAATAGCATTAAATACTATGATCTATTTTCTAAGTGCCAAAAATATTTTTTAAAAAACATTTATCAGAAAGAAATGTAAGTTGCTGTAATTCGGTCTACAGTGTCATTATCAGGCATTTCCTGCAGAGCGTGTCAATTCCTTGATTATTTTAGTTGTCATTATCTATTCGGAATGAATAGAGGCCCTGTGAGTCTATTAAACGCTGGGGACACCAGCCTGGCCTTCAGGAAGGCACACAGGTGGGGTGCTGGGCTGGCTTCCCTAATTCCACTCTCTGAACCTTCTAAAAGCCACACTCGCAGATTCAATGCTCTTCCAGGTTCCGGGGCAGGAAGAGCTGCCAAATACGCAGAATTTTGCCAGGTTATATGGTCATTTTATTAGGCGAATAAAAGTCTACAGATTTTAGTGTAAAACCACTGGGCCCAACCCAGTTTTGTACAAACATTTTCAAAGGTAAAAGTGGAATACATTATCAGTTACTAGTGCTCACCATTATAGCGTTTTTGGATAACAATCATTTTCCTTCTGTCTATGATGTCTGGAACCTTAGCACAAAGAATGTCTTTCAGCAGAGGTTAGCCCCACTGGGAATTACCTATAAAACCACTAGGTGCCCTAAATTTTTTACCAAATTGGACATCAAAATGACCGTAAAATATTTTGGCAAAAATTTTTGGGCATAAATTTTACATAATCATAAATTATAAGGACTGAATCCAGTGGTTAGTTGAATACTGAGGAAAAAGGGGTGGGAGAGAGCTATTATTGTCTTTAATGCCAGTGATTAGAAATGAAACACAAGGTAAACTTCACACTTGGGATTCTGACTTTAAGTTTTCAACCACACTATTGTAATACAGTTTAAAGGCCTTCTATAAAGGCATAGTTCCATAGGCCACAGTTCTATCATGCCATGATATGGTCTACTGTAAATTTATTTCAGAGATTCTTAATTTAGGGTAGTTTAAAATGGTTTGCTTATTGTGTTTAAACAATTCAAGCTGGAATCTCCAACCAATGAATACCAAGATTCTTTAATTACATTATGAATTAAGGCATCTACTGTACATAAGACATCACAGTAAGCACTCTGGCTTTAAGTGGCCAATGAATAATTGGGTTGATTTTCCTTTTTGATAGGTAACTATGCTAATACTTATATGGAATATCTTCTTGGTAGTTCTGTTTATTTTTATGATTTTTTAAAAATTAATGCCTTTGCCTTATATTAAAGTGTGTCAAATGGCCAGGTGCAGTGGCTCACACCTGTAATCCCAGCACTCTGGGAGGCTGAGGCAGGTGGATTACCTGAGGTCAGAGTTCGAGAGCAGCCTGACTAATATGGTGAAACCCCATCTCTACTAAAAATACAAAAATTAGCCGGGCGTGGTGGTGTGCACCCGTAGTCCCAGCTATTCGGGAGGCTGAGAGGAGAATTGCTTGAACCCAGGAGGTGGAGGTTGCAGTGAGCCTAGATCATGCCACTGCACTCCAGCCTGGGTGACAGAGTGAGACGCCATCTCAGAAAATAAATAAAAAGTAAAAATTAAAAGTGTCATAATATTTTTTCTACACTAAATTTATTTAGTTTTTAACTGGTAACTCTCCCCAATTTCATTATTTTCAGCCTCTACTTTTAGCAAATGAACCTCTCTATTTTTAATAAATTAATTTAATCATTTACTTTTAGTGAGATTAAAATACTTAGACTTATTTCTGCATCTTACATTGTGTTTTTTAAAATTTGCTATTCTTTTTTTCCTGTATCTTTTTTCTTTTCATGTCTTCTGTTAGTTTAATAGAGTTTTTAATAATATCCCTTCCCTGTCCTCTACTGCTTTAGAATCTAAGGATTACATTTTACCCTTACATTTTTTTTAACATTCTAAGATTTTTTTTTTCAAACACATGGATGACTCTTACAACTTAAGAAAATAAAAATAACAAAGGAGCTTAAGATACTTTCATTACTGAGAGAGTCTGAGGAAGGGCACAGAATTTTAAAAATTCATTTGTAAATAGATGGTGAGAAAGATGAGTGAATGGAAAAGTCATTAAATTTTTTTTAACATTCAAACTTGACTAAATTTTTTCTAATAAAGCGTGAAGTAATTGGGTTTTCTTATATTCCTCCAAATCTGAGATGAATTTTAGCAACTTTATCCATTAAACACCACTCACCTCTTCTTTTTAAAGTTGGCTAATTGTAATCTTTTTTAAACATACAAACAACTTTTAACACTTAATATTCAACTCATTTACCAACATGTTTTACTCAACAGCTCTGTTCACTATTGCTTTTTATGCCCTTGTACCTTAATTTCCCCCATAATTCATGTTTTAATAATGCTTTTAATGAAGTCAGTAAGTAGGAAACTCTTTCTGTGTCTGAAAAAGGTCAGTCCAGTGATTGTTTAGCTGGGTATAAAATTCCAAGTTCACAATTTTTTTATCTCAACACCTTGAAGATATTACTGTACTGTCATCTGATATCCATTGTTGCTGGCAAGAAGTCTGCTATGAGCAGACTATGGTTACTTCAATAACCATATTTTTCATTTTACTTAATTATTTTAAAGATATCCTCATGTCCTTGTTTCATGTCTCTCTTATACTTTTCTGCTCTTTTTAAATGGAAGCTATTCATTCTTTTGTCTTTTCAAACATCCTAGGCATATTTATTTTAAAGACTTTGTCAGGTTGTTCCTTAAAGCCATCTGGAGTGTATTCACATTCCAATAGTAGATTTTGCTGCCTGCCTTTCTTGGTATTGGATTTTTTTCCCCATGTTCCTTAGAATGTATGGTCTGTAGGCTCATTTTGGGTGGGAGATTCATAAACTGCCTCCGTCTCCTTCCTCTCTCTGCTGCCTCTCTCCTCTCTCTGTCCCTATTTCTTCCTCCTTCTCACCCTCTGTCTTACTCTAGTGGTTGTGTGGCTACTATTATCTGGACTCCTGAGTCCTCAGTCCAGAATCAGGTCTTAGTTTTACTTTCCGTCTTATGAGAGCAAGGAGAATATTACACATTTGGTTACAAAGGAGCAAATAGTTTGGTTCACTTCTTGCTTGTGAGTTTGTGGTTTTGTTTTTCCATCTCTGTACATCTCTAGCCTCTTATAAAGGCATAGTTCCAGGCAGAAGATGAGCAGTTGCTACGTTTAACTTCCTTTACTTGAAAGTGAGGGGAAGTGTGGCTTCTCACCCGAGGCCTTGGTTTAAAGCACTGAGCCTGGTCTTCCCTCATGTTAGCCAGGGAACTTCTAGTCTCCTTTACCTTATCCTATTCCTGGCTGCCACTACTGGATTCTGGACCAGAGCCCAGCTGGCCTGTGGATTCATCATTGCTCACCACTCAGGAATTCCTCCATGCATGAGGATGTTCTTATTTTATAATAAAGCTAGTAAATCCTTTGGATTTCCTCTTTTTATATTCTATCAATCATTATAATATATTTGAGATCAAGAGAGTGTGAACTCACTATAGCATCTTGATTGGGAGCCCTGTATGGGCTATTCATGCTTCTTTCCTACAGTGAGGTCTATCAGAGGAAATGCTGAGTGCAGAGGCATGGATAAACTGGGGTGTAAGGAGTGAAACTTGCTAAATCAGAGGAAAGAAGTTGGGTAAGATGGCAAGTCCGTGCCAAAGCAAGGTCACATATTTAATGTAACGTAATCATTTTTGCTCTGTATGTCAGAGAGCAAAGGGCAATGCGCAGTTTAAGTCAGACATCAAACAGCCATATTCTGAGGGTTCTTCTTATAGACCCTGTGGGACACCTGTTACATCATAGCAGTGACTTTGTCTTAATGGTGTTGCTTTGAGTCTATTATTAGTGTTGCATGTTGCCAAAAATTCCAGTATTTGAAGTATGCCATGAATATAAAAAGTTATAATCTTTGTTCTACATATTCTGTATTAGAAGTATATTCTAACCTAGAAGATTTGCCTCTCTGTATTATGGTACCCACCCAGTGCCAGATAGGTGTTTTATTATAGTTTCTAAAAGTGGTATTCAAAGATAATGAAATTTTTATTTGAATTATGCTATGCCTAGCAAATCACCATGGGAGTCTGGGTGTCTAATAAAAGGTTTCAGATGATACTACTGTTTTTCAATAAACAACATCATAAAAATTTCATCAGTGAAGTCAAGTCCAGAATAGAAGTACCATTAAATTTTGAACAAAAAGTACTTAAGTGATCTATAGATAAAGATATATCATGGTTGATACTTTTTCTTACTAGATATCTGCATGACTGAAATGACATTAAATGACCTATAAACTACTCCCTGCTGGAAAAAGTGCATTCCAGATGTGGGCTCCACTTAGAGGAATAATGACTTTGGGATTTTGCATCTTGGTCGTCTGTGATTCTCATCTCTGCAGCCCAGAAGGAGCCACATGGCTGGATCTCTGCCACTGGCTGACTGCTGTGAGTGCTATAAGTGATGCCTTGGTTAACCAGGCATGCACCAGCCACCTGGGCTGCAGTGCTGTGCTGCTTGCTGCATTCAGACCAGCACACACATGGCAGCAGCCTTAGCCTATAAGGGGTTGCACTGATTATATTCTGAAGCATACAGTCAATGGGGCTATCTATCCTTCTAATATTGACCCATCTTGAGATGCTGATGAAACTCTTAAAATAAGCAGGAGGTCAGGTTTACAGAGGGGCCCGCATCCCTACCCCCTACTTAGTCACATAGAAAATGGAGAGATCACCATTGTGAGATTTCTCTAGAAGGGGCAGTGTGATATTATATAAATGCACTGCCAGTACACTCCATGGGGACTACAATTTTGCTGTTCTCAAGCTTAAAGTCATCACAGAAATATATTTTAACTTTTTTTGTGCTCTGCTTGTAATACCAGAAGGAAAAGGTGTCTATAAAACTTAGGCCAGAGATCAGAAGGGATACTGCAGATTTTGGTGAAAAGTTGAATGATGAAGTGGAGAGAAAAGAACCATTCACCTCAAATCTGTTCATTTCACCTGTTATAAGAAGCCCACAGCATAGTCCACGTCTCCACAGTTTAGTACTTCCTGGAGGCAGTACTGAACAGAAAACTCAAGCTCAAACATCTTCTCAACCAATATGAGGCTTTGTGACTGTGAGAATGGTAGGAATTCCTGGGAAACCAAGAATGTTCTTTAAGGGATTTATACCATAAAAGTTATTTATGGCCCCTTTGGGCCACACAAATTTTGAAAAGCCACAGCAACTGTCTCAGTCTCAGAATTTTAATGATTTTGCCTTCTTAGCTCAAGAGGTTCAGAATTTTGTTTTCTTTCACATCCAATAGTCTAATAGTTTTGGCTTAAGAACCCAAAACAAACCACAAAGTCACACTTTCAACCTCTGGTTATCCAGGGTATAAACAGCATGTTTGTGGATTTTTTTAGGCCGGCCCACAGCTTCTCCTTTCTGTGGCTCCATAATCCCAACCCAGAAGGTCATTAAAGACTCATAATAAGTTTAATAAAGAGATGTTGAAACTAAATAAAATAATTATTTTAAATTAACAAGGAATTTCGGTTTCTCAAGATGTTAGTATCATGAGTGACTAAGAATTGTCTGTAAATGGAGCTTCACTGGACTATTCTCTTTTATGAATATATAAAATTTTCCATAATGTTATAAAAAGCAAACAAAAAAATCCCAGAAAAAATAAATGACTGTTAGTATGGTGTGTTCCCCAGTGTGTATTCTCATCTTCAGAGAATATGAACCGGGGTTTATGTTGGTTCACTAAATGTATATATCCTAAAACATAGCTGCATATAATAAGAATATTAGGGAACATTCTGTAAGGAAGCTCAATTTTTTTCCTGCCTTCATTTTCCCTTTTTCTAATTCATTTTTTTATTCATTCACTCATTCATTTTCCAACTTTCTCACTCTACTTTAAAGCTTCTTGGACTGTTTTTTCAGTGGATCAGGTTCTTTATGAATCCTCAAACCTTTATAATTTTCCATCCTAAGTTTGTTTAGAGATCTCATTTCTGACCCTTTCATTGTCCCTGCTTCCTGGATTCTTTCTCTTCTAAAACAAAACATGACTACATGGAATCCAAGAAAAAAAAAAATACAAAAATCAAGCCCCTTTATTATGCTGGTATCTGAGATTTCTCTCATAGCTTCCTTGTAGAATGTTCTCTATTTTTATTATATGCAGGTACATCTTAGGATATATACATTTAGTGAACCAACATAAACCCCAGTTCATATCCTCTGAAGATGAGAACACACACGGGGACTCCAAAAGCAGGGAGGGAGGGAGCAAAGGCTGCAAAACTTCCTATTGGGTACTATGTTCATTATCTGGTGCCAAGATTAACAGAACTCAAATGGCATCATCATGCAATACACCCTTGCAACAAACCTCCACATATACAACCTGAATCTAAAATAAAAATTCTAATTAAAAACATAAAAAACAAAGGCTGTGTCATAATAGCTCTTTTTTTCTCTTATTACTCTTTTCTTTCTCTTATTCATATTCCCTCCCCTTTTTAGATTAACTACCCATGAATCAGATCAAGGCTCTATAAACACACAAAAAATTCAAGTCACTAGAATAACTTCTACACACATAAATACGAAATGAAGCAGTACTAAAACAGAATTTCCCAGATCTATCTTTCCTCAAGTTGAGAACCAAAGCCAAAGAAAAGCAAATATACACTCAAGTTAAAATATGTTAATTACTCTGATGATGAAGAGATCAATTCCACAGAGTAAATGTAGAACTATATTTATTATTTAGACACAAAAGGGAAAGAATCTGTAGGAGGAAAGGCAGAGTCTTCCTGGTGAAAAACTGACTAAATAGGGCAGGCACGGTGGCTTGTGCCTATAAGCACTTTAAGAACTTGGGGCAGGCAGATCACCTGAGGTCAGGAGTTCAAGACCAGCTTGGCTGACATGGCAAAACCCCAATTCTACTAAAAATACAAAAATTAGCTGGGAATGGTGGCAGGTGCCTGTAGTCCCAACTACTTGGGAGGCTGAGGCAGGAGAGTCTCTTGAACCTGGGAGGTGGAGGCTACAGTGAGCCAAGATCATGCCACTGCACTCCAGCCTTGGTGACAGAGTGAGATCCTGTCTCAGAAACAACAACAAACCCGATTAAACATATAATATTTAGGAGGGGGTCTTTCTTTTCCTCTGTCTTATCATGAACAGTTTTCAAAGCCAGAGAGTGGAAGAACCAATTCTCTCTGCTGACTGAGATAAACACTTTCAACGCTCAAGGTATAACACTCAATGAATGTAACATCTTTCAAAGCTGCTCTTACTGATTTCCCAACATCTGCTGGGCACTGTGTTGTATGTAGTCCGTCCCCACTCTGCCCCCTCCTCTTGCTGAATACACACTCCAGAGCTGGGACAGCAGATACCAGTGCCCACAGGTGCCTGCCAGGTCGTGTGAATGCATGAATAGGGCCCTGTGCCTGCAGACACTGAGGGATGGAGAAACGCAGGGCAAGCTAGGAACGCACATGTCCTGTCTACAGGGGGCAGATGCTGTTCAGCTCCAGCCAGTCTCTGTCACACAAAATTTGTCCCAGTGTTGCCCAATATTCTAACCTCTCAAGAGAAGTTAGAAATTTGGATTTGGATCTTTGTGTGAGATCTCTTAATTCTTAAATGTTGGTACTCAAACAAAAACAAAACCTGTACACGAAACAAAACACATCGGCAGGTCACATGTGACCCACAGGTAACTGGTTTATGCCCCATTGTCTTTAGTCATAGCCACTTCAAAAGAAGATTTTATAATCTGCTGTACTATGTTTCTGACAAGAGTGATGCTGGTAGATAAGGAAAAAGCAGTGTTTGTAATACAACTAGAACACAGAAGATACCTGTGGAATAGAGAAGAAAACCCTGGCTTAGCCATCAGATGATCTGGGTTTGGGTCTTGCTTCTGTGCTAGCTGCTGAGTCACAATGGGTGAAGCACTCCATCTTTTTGAGCATCAGGTTTCTTACCTCTAAAGTAAGGACAGGACTGAGGCTGGCGCAGTGGCTCATGCCTGGAATCCCAGCACTTTGGGAGGCCAAGGCGGGTGTATCACCTGAGGCCAGGAGTTCGAGACCAGCCTGGCCAACGTGGCAAAACTCCATCTCTACTAAAAACACAAAAATTAGCCAAGAGTGGTGGTGTGCATCTATAATTCCAGCTACTTGGGAAGCTGAGGTAGGAGAACTGCTTGAATTTGGGAGGCGGAAGTTGCAGTGAGCCGAGATTGCCCCACTGCACTCCAGCCTGTGCGACAGTGAGACTGTCACACACACACACACACACACACACACACACACACACACACACACACACAAAATAAGGACAGGACAAATTCTTTTACAGGATGGGTATGGGGATTAAAGAAAAATATGTGAAAATGCTTTATAGACTACAAGATAGCATTACATAGAGGTAAGAGGTGAATAGGTACTTTGAGTTTTGAACCTATAGATTAAGGGCTATGAAGGATTCAGCAACATTGGATGAAGTGGTCCTGGAAATGCAAGGACTTGAGGATTCATCTCGGCCCTGAAAGAGAAACTGCAGTGCGGGGGGGCAAGGAAAAATGGGAAAAAGGAAAAGAGCCTGGTGGTGGGGACTGAGGACAGAAAGGAAAAGCTGTGGAGTCTCAGAGAGTGTGCTTTCCTTTATGAGAAAACAGAGTAGGACTGTAAAGACCACAATGAAACTCTTGACTAGCAAAGGGGTGAATATCTGCCTGGTGGATGATTTGTGGCAAATTTAAAATCATAGTTTGGCTTCCTAGTCTTGGAATAGTTTCAAGTGACAAACTGACCTCCTTACCCTTGAATCAGAGAAGAACAACTCATTTCAATATGAGTCCCCCAGAAAACACAATCAGAGGAGGCCATGATGCTGGAATGCTTCCATGAATTGTAAGATTAAGCAGAGAGGCTCTTTGGATTGTCAGCAGTTTTCCACCATCAGAGCCAACACTTTCTTCTATTAAAGTGAATACATTGTTTTTCATTAATTTACAACCATTCCACCAGGGGAGTAGAAAATTTTACTATGGGGTTGTTTACTAGCCCATTCTTGCATTGCTATAAATATCTGAGGCCGGGCACAGTGGCTTGCGCCTGTAATCCCAACACTTTGGGAGGCTGAGGCAAGTGGATCACCTGAGGCCAGAAGTTTGAGACCAGTCTGGCCAACGTGGCAAAACCTGTCTCAACCAAAACTTAGCCATTGCGGTGGTGCAGGCCTGTAGTCCCAGCTAGTCGGGAGGCTGAGGCACAAGAATTGCTTGAACTTGGGAGGCAGAGGTTGCAGTGAGCCAAGATCATGCCACTGCATTCCAGCCTGGGTGACAGAGTGAGACTCTGTCTCAACAAAAAAAAAAAAAAAAAAAAAAAAAGGAAAGAAATATTCAAGACTGGGTAATTTATAAAGAAAAGAGGTTTAACTGACCCAGTGATCTGCAGGCTGTGCAGGAAGCATGGTGCTGGCATCTGCTCAGCTTCTAGGGAGGCCTCAGGAAGCTTCCAATCATGGCAGAAGGTAAAGTGGGAGCAGCCACATCACATGGCGAAAGCAGGAGCAAATGAGAGTCAGGGGAGGAGGGGCCACACACTTTTAAATGGCCTGAGAACTCACTCACTATCATGACGTTAGCACCAAGGGGATGTTGCTAAACCATTCATGAGAAATTTGCCTCCATGATCCAAACACTTCCCACCAGGCCCCATCTCCAATACTGGGGATTACAATTCAACGTGAGATTTGGGTGGGGGCAAATATACAAACAGTATCAGCTTGTTATTGGTTTTATCCTTTAGTAAGTCACACAAGTCTCTAAATTCTTTTATCCTTAACTTTTAGCACTAAAGTCTAGACTGTTTCTCCAAGTATAATAATAAGCTTAAGGATGCTAGTTTGGTTTAAAAAACAGAGAAAAATAAAGTTTCAATGTAAAACAATTTTTTTTTTTCAAAAAGAGTAACCAAATTTTTAGAAGCTACCACTGGAGAATTCTCAGTGGTCTTTGACTATTATGCAGATGGTGCCCAAGATCTTCCTGGCCCCCAGCCCAGGGCCACTCTCCTTTAGGAAGATTGTATATTTAGCTGGTGACATGTGCCACTGGTCTTACGGAAGGCTCAGGAGAAACTCATTCTTCTTATTCTACTTTCTTGCCCTGGCCTTGTTAGACGTAGAAATCGAACTTACTGACATTCAGAATTTGGGCATTTAAAATGTTAACTGACCTAGAAACAAACACACTAAGAAACAAATGTCGTCTCCTTTGGTGCTCCTCCTTGCCAGTTGGGATTGGAGGAAGCAAGTGGTTATTAGCCTTGAATGCTGAGCTGCCCAAAGGGGTCTGTGGATAGAACTGCATTTCAATATAATTTGTTTTCTTTGTAATCCTAAGTATTTTACGATATGCATTTAAAAACATTCTGAGAAGAGGTCTGTAGACTTCACTAGACTGCTAAAGACGTTCATGACATAAAAGAGGTTAAGATTCCCTCAAGTATTGGTTATTTCTTTCCTTGAGCAGGGGCCATCTGTGTGCTCCTGCTGTAAAATATATTTCCTGACCTGTACTCTCATGCTAGGTCTCTGCGGCCATGAAAAAAAGTCAACAGAAGATTATTTTCTACTGAGATTTTAAAAATTCTCCCTTAAATGCTTGGTTAAAACTTCAATTTCAAAGAGTTGGACAGCAAAACTACAACAACCACCAACACATTTTCATGCAAATAGAGTCCTCTGGGTGGTCCAAGTGCTTAAAGGAATCTGTATTTGCCATTTAATCTAGCAGAGTGGTTCTCAAAGTGAGGTCCACAGACCCCCGGCAGGACTCTAAAACTCTTTCAAGGGTCCACAAGAACCAAGTGGTTTTCGTAAGAATCCTAAGGTGTTCTTTGCTCTTTCGATGGTGTTGACATTTGTGTGGGTGGAGCAAAGCTATGATCATAAACAGCTGGCTCATTCACAAGAATGCAGACAGTGGACCAAAGTGTTCTACAGGCCATGGTATTCTTCACCATCACACTCACGACAATAAAAACACCAGTTTATCTTAAGGATACTCTTGATGGAGCAGTAAAAATTATTTATTGTTCTAAATGTCAACCCCTGAGTACTCAAATTTTTAATATTATGTGAAGAGGTATGGGAAGTTTTTCTTAAAGCACTTCTGCTATTGACTTCCTGGCAGTTTGATGTAGTCTAAGGATACACTTTTCAGGGCAATATGCTTAAATGTATATAATAAAAAATACAAAGGAGACCTAAACTATTGAATTATTTATCAAAATACTACAAAGTTATGATAGGTAATATACATGCTTGTTCAATGTATTGAATAACAAGATTTCTCAGTGGGTCTAATATCTACCATGATATTGATCCAAGAATTATGTTAGTATGAAGGACTGAGACACCTTCTCTAATAATTGATATAAAATATCTATGAATTCTATTGGTGGCATGATAGGTACTGTTAATATTGCCACTGTTTGTTGCCTACATTCATAAATGAAGGAAACATTAAGTTGGTAAAACTATGATGCATTTTTTGCCACTATCATTCAGAGATCCTCTGAAATTTACCCATGAACTTTTTGTGGGGATCTGTGGACCCCATATAGAGAACACCTGCCTCAGAACACACTATTGATTCTTGACATAAATAGCATCCACAGTTACTCCTTGTCCTCTTACCTTATTTTTCTTAGCTTTCGGTCACCACCTGATATATATTAATTATCTGCCTCACCTCACGAGGATGTCAGCTCCATGACAGGTGGGGCTTTGCCTCTCTTGTTCACTCCTGTTTCAGGGCTTAGGAGAGTGCCAGCCCACAGGAGACGCTTAGCCAATATTTTCTTGAGTGAATGAATAGATATGATCAGCTTCCAAGTCGTACTGAGTCTACGTGGAACACTGCTCTTTCCACTTCTAGTTCCTGCTCCTAGGAGAGTGTCACCGTGTTTTTCAATATTTATGTCTCTTACAAATATTGTAGTTTGCAGCTAGTCTCATGATTTAATGTGAGTTGTTTTAGAGAGAAGTTCCTGCTTTAAAAGAACCTCTTAATCAATTAATGCCAAGCCTCTCTGCACTTTCCCTGGGAAGTCTGGGGATTGTCAGGATCCACTACTGTTTCCTACTGGCTTCCACAGAGAAAAGGCAAATGACTGAAACACAAGCCAGAATTTTCTGCAAAATCCCCAAAGTAAAGCTTTCGTGGGCTAAGATGGAAAATATGAATCTGAACGTCTGAATATCTGGGATTGTAATTTTATCCAGGAAAACACACTGGTGTCACATGAAAGAGGTCAAACAGCTAAATGGAAAAATACCATCTAGTTACCTTATCATGAAACATTTCCTTTGGCTTCTCGCTCTTCATAGGTTGATCTGCTTAACTATTTGGATTTAAAAGAAAGAAAGATCTCATGGTATCAAATCTTATTCTTTGTCTTCAAATACTTTTATCATAAAATCAGTTCCTGTTTATTATATAAAATATGGCCAAGCAAAAAGGACAATAAAAAGCTACCATAAATCTGCCACGTCATAAATATTTTAAAATGAAAGATATAAAGAATATAAAAATATGGTAGATATAAAAGTATGTTGGTGTATAGCACTTTTCAGTAATTTTTATACGAGTCTATTTTTCTTACTGTGGGTTGTGCTGACTGTAATGCCGAACTCCAAATAAAATATTTAAAAGAACAAAGGAAGCAAAAGTCTTTGAACTTTCTTCCCCTATATGCTTAATTTTTTTTTGTACTTAAATGTGAGATTTCTCCACAAAGAGGCCAATGTTTCTTTAGCTGGATTTTCATTGACTTAGACATTCTTCCATCTAAATTCCAAATGGGGAGGGATGGAATGAACAAAGGAAAACTCATTCGATTATCCAAAAAACTCAGGACAGTTTGTTATTTACCATGTGAATTGGTAACGTCTCACTGACTCCTTTATTTGAGGAAGCAGCATGAAGATGAGACAGTGTCAGGTGAGACAGGTCCTTCAGCCTCTTTATTTTTTAATTTTATTTATTTATTTATTTATTTTTAATTTTTTTTTTTTTTTGAGACGGAGTCTCGCTGTGTCGCCCAGGCTGGAGTGCAGTGGCCAGATCTCAGCTCACTGCAAGCTCCGCCTCCCGGGTTTACACCATTCTCCTGCCTCAGCCTCCCGAGTAGCTGGGACTACAGGCGCCCGCCACCTCGCCCGGCTAGTTTTTTGTATTTTTTAGTAGAGATGGGGTTTCACCTTGTTAGCCAGGATGGTCTTGATCTCCTGACCTCGTGATCCGCCCGTCTTGGCCTCCCAAAGTGCTGGGATTACAGGCTTGAGCCACCGCGCCTGGCCAGCCTCTTTAATAAGAATGGGCAAGGACTGGATTAGCTTTGGTTTCTCAGTTTTATAGGCTCCCTTCTTGGAAGACTGAATGTCATTGCCTTAATTTAACACGGTCTCTGCTCACCTGGAAGGACTCATGACAGAGTTGGGGACCTATATTATCTCCTTTGGCACTTTTGCAGTTGGTAGAACAGATACTTCTGTTAATGCAATCCAAGTTTGTTTTCAGTTTCTCTGAACAAGGACAAAAGGAAATCCCTCTTGTTTTCCTTTTATTTTGGTAACAGTCTCATGGCTTACTTTTTAGTTTAATGCCCTAGTCTTCTTTTAAATCCATTTATAAGTGTTGGTAACATGCTAATGCAGTTTGTTAGAACAGAAACTCAGGACTTGGATTTCTTTTGGGGCTCAGCCACCTTCTTCAACAAAGAAGGCTCTGAAATTTCCAACCTCTTAGTAATTCATTCTCAGTTCTTCCCTCCCTTCACTATTCCTTTTGAATTTTTAAACTTTTTAATCAAGGTTTTCATTTAGGGGGGCCTTTACTGAAGTCAAATAATTCCACCTTCATGAAGTTCTCACAGACCAGAAGTAGCTTCCTCAGAAGTCTAGAGGCCTCAAATGATAATAACAAAAACACTGAATTATGCGCCTCTTGTGTTTTCAAAGCCTTTGAACCTCTATTATCTCATTTTTATTGGCTGAGGAAGGACTGATGAGGTTCCTACATTTATGAGAAGGGCCATTCCAGAAGGAGCAGATGCTGGCTATAAAGCTCATTGCTTGGGTCACTCCTTGTTGGGACAGGAGCATTGGAATAAAGGTGGGAGAGAGTGACAGACTTGGAGTTGCTGCCCAGTGGGTCAGTGAATTAACACGAGCAGAGGGCAAGGAGGAGGAGGAGAGAAGGAACTGCATCCTTGGGAAAAGGCGAAGTCTACTTTGAAGGGTGTACTTGGAAATGATGAAGTGGAGTGGACTGGCATGTGGTTGGGAAGAGGTGGGGAGTGTGGGACAGTATTACATGTTGTAGGCATCTACAGCTTCAGGTTAGAGACCAGGGAAACATCCTCATCTGTCTTCCTGCCTATCTTTCGTAGAACACCAGAAGAAAGAAAGATGATTGTGGTTATAGGTGTTGCTATTGCTGCTTTTTGCTTTTTTTTTTTTTCTTTTTTCTTTTTGAGACAGGGTCTTTCTCTCTCACCCAGGCTGGAGTCCAGTAATGTGATCTGGGCTAACTGCAACCTCCACCTCCCCAGTTCAAGCAATTCTTGTGCCTCAGCCTTCCGAGTAGCTGGGACTACAGGCACACACCACCATGCTGGGCTAATTTTTGTATTTTTACTAGAGACAGGGTTTTGCCATGTTAGCCAGGCTAGTCTCGAACTCCTGGCCTCAGGTGATTCACCCGCCTTGAACTCCCAAAGTGCTGGACTTAACGGGCATGAGCCACCACACCCAGCCTGTTTTTTAAACAAATGGAGTACACCAGGTGATTGACGCATGATGCAGGCTCTGCCTAACTGTTCAATGTCAAGTTTCGGTTCTTGCTACCTCCTGCCTCACACTTTATATCCCAGAATCCTTCACTGCCTTTAGTTCCTCCTCTGTATCAAGCTATTTCAAGTTACACCCTCTCAGTTTGGACCTTGTACTCATCCTGCAAGATTCAACTCAGGTGACACCTCCTCCAGGAAGCCTCACAGACACGAGCTCCCCATACCTCTGGTGGTGCTCCTAGATAAAAGCTCTGATGTTAGAACCCTAGTTATGTGTGTGGCTCTCTCCTTAGACAATTCCTTGAGAGGATAGTCCATGTCTTGTTTTTGAAGCCCTAGCCCTCACCACTGAGCTTGGCACAAAGTAGATGCCCATGTCTGTCTGGCTGAACGAATACACGTCCAATGAAGAAAACACGCAATGAAGAAGATCAAGAGGTTTGGAGCTAGAGATGTCACTGCAATGTTAGTGTCATGGCAGTAGGAATTCTTGTTCTATTCACCGATGTTTCCCAAATGGTGGAAAACGTGCCTGTCACACAGTGGGTTCTGAAACAGAATTTTTAAAATAAATTAAGAAGGAAGAAACATTTTTGGAAGTGATGTACAAGTGGCAAGTTACAGATTCTTTTGCCATGTCAAAAGATTTTAAAGAGCTTTTCTTGAGGGCAAGCGTTCTTTTCATGAGAGACCCGCTTTTTCATCTGGAAGGAAGCTTCAAGGCACAAATTCTTCTGCAGCTTATTCATGTGCAGTGGAGATATTTTTTTTTAATTATCCACATTACACAGTCTGAAGTGAGCCTAAGATCTGAGTCTTCTGAAGTCTCAGGGCCATGTAGGGCACACCACTTGGTGCAGAGACTGCAGCGCCCTGTCCATCCTGACCCTTCCTGGGTTGTTCTTTGCAGAGCTAAGCTCTCAGGCCCCAAGACACACACAGTGAGAGAAGAGCCTAGAGATCTGGAAGCTTCTGCATACCTCCCTGCTTCCAGGCAGCATGTATATTTCATTTTCTAGGCAAGCTGGGAGGATAAACAATTTCCCAATAAACTGAGAGTGGCCAGGGAGGTAAGTAATTAATGTATCTCCTGGTTTGTGGGTGGGAGTGGGCAGGAAGCACATCAACCAGATCGCTGGCCTGTAATGGATGTTACAGTTCTCTTAGAAGGTCATCTTGAGGTTAAAACACATTTTTCTAATAGTGTCTGCCATTGTAAATGTAAGATTCAGGAAGACCAGGAAGATACAACTGTATGAAGCACAATCTTTTGTATTATTTTGTAGATGTCACCAATCCCTAACCATCAGTAGGGTGATGATGTATATCAATCAGCATCACCTTCAACAGTGAATATTTACTGAGCAGTGTGGTATGCACGACACTGCAAAGACAGGGATCTTTAAGTGAATGCACTCTCTGTCCTTGAGGAACTTTTTATCCAGGTAGGGAGACATAAAAATGATGACGACGGCAATACAGGGAAAGGCAAAACACAGGGCCTGGCAAGCTCTCCACAGGGATTCTGAGGAGGAGGATGGTTTCAGGAATTTTTTGCATCAGAAATGTGTCAGGGAATCATGATGCCAATTGTGTGTAGCAGAGAGGTTGGAGAGTGGGCTGTAGTGTCAGATGACCTGGCTTCAAATCAGTGGTGTACTGGCAAATGAGTAACAACCATCTTTTGAGAAACAAGCAAACAAAGGCCTGATGTGTAGCATATGCAGATTTCCATGGTGTAAATACTCCTACATGGCCACATTTTCAAGCTACCGTCTTTGTGTCAACTGACTAGCGCAATTCCTAAAAATTTAAAAATTGACTCAGAATTAGTCTGAGCCAGCTCTAACACACGACTAGCTGAAATCCAGGCTCTGTTACTAGTGGTATGAACTGAGGCCAGTTACTTAACCTCTGTAATCCTTGCCATCTCATCTGCAAAACAGGTATACTAACATCAATCTTGGGGGGATGCTATAAAAATTAAATGAGATATTACATGTGTGGCAGCCATGAATCTCTCCCACTGCAGGAAGAGTAAGTAACCAATGGTCCCAGCTGCTTTGTTCTGATTTTATCACCTCATTTGTGCCAAGGCCGTGCTTCCTGTAGGCTAATATCAGGGAGTGATTAGTGTGACAAGTTGTCTAAGGCAGGCCCATTCCTGCAACACACAGGACTCCTCTGATGAATGACCTTGGCTGACAGCTTCCCCTTGGCCTGTCTGAAACTTTCTTAAAACTACACTGTGTTCTGAGACTCTCCTTACCCAATAGTCCTTCCCCTGTTCTTTATAGGAATCAGACCTACTATGGATCCGATGGCTCTTCCTGCCTCCTTTTCCCTTCACAGGCATTTCCCCCAATAAATCTCTTGCACATCCAATTTCATCTTGGCCTCTGCATCTTGAAGGAGTCCTTTGGGTTGTGTATATGGTATGTGCTCAGTAAGTATTTTTTTTCAAAGAAGAGTGATGTGGAATCTCCTTGCCCTTTAGGTTCTGAGGACCTACCTCTTCCTTTGGTAAGTGATCCTGAAAGAGAACCTGACAATCCTTACCACCCACACATACCTCTGCATGCCTCACCAGGCCAATGCAGACCAGACTTCCCCACCACTATCTTCACTTTTTTCCACATCTTTCTTGGCCCATATGCATACCCATCTTGCTTCTACCCTTGTCACTAAATGGAAACTGCTCTTGCCAAGATTAGTAGAAATCTAATGGTTACATTTTCTATTCTCATTTTAGATGTTCTTCCTTGAAGCTTCTGACAGTCATGAACCTCTCAGAACTTTTTTCCCCTGATTCTCTGACACCACCACATCTCCATATTGTACTCTTCCTGGGACTCTTGTTCAGTTTCTGTTGTTGTTGTTGTTGTTGTTTTGCTTCAAAGTCCTCAATTAGTGCTAAAAAATGGGTGACTCTGGGCTCTTTTATCCTCATCCCTGATACACATCCCATGGCTCTAATTCATCAACTTCAGCAAATAATTACTGAGCACGAACATTGTTTCAGACATGATCTCAACCTTCACAGAATATTTTAGTAGATTGATTACCCTCTCTTTGGATACTGATAACTTACAATTCCACGTATTCAGTCCAGCCCACTTTTCTGCCTGCTGGATATCTTCATTCGTATGTACTTCAAGCACCCGAAACTCAGCATACCCAAAGCAGAATTTATTTTTCCCGCACATCTGTCCCTTTATTCCCTACCCTCAGCAGTACCTTGCATCAACTTACTCCAACTAGAAACCTAGAATAATCCTGAACGCCTCTTCATCCTTTAGCTCCATAGCCAATTACTCACGAGACAATTGTTGATCTTATTACATAGACATGTCTTAATCTATCCATTCCTTTTGGTCTCATGTACCATGACAATCCTATTCCAACCCAAAATAGTTTATTTTGCTCTACTCCAAACATCTTCCCCTTGCATAAGATTCTAAATGAAAATCTTGGCTGAGTGCAGTGGCTTATGCCTGTAATCCCAGCACTTTGGGAGTGCTGGAAGGAAGATGGCACTTCCAAGGCAGGAAGGCAGGAAGTGCCAGAAGATGGCTTAAGGCCAGGAGTCAGGACCAGCCTGGGAAACATAGCAAGGCCCGATTAGCTGGGGCAGTGCACACCTGTAGCCCTAGCTACTTGGGACGCTGAGGTGGGAGGACTGCTTGAGCCCAGGGGTTGGAGGCTGCAGTGAGCTATGATTGTGCCACTGCACTCCAGCCTGCAAGACAGAGTGAGACCCTGTCTCTAAAAAACAAATAAATTAATTAAAAATAAATAAATGCAAATCCTATCGTGTCATGATGTCTAGGACTTTTTATTGTCTTTAGCATAAAGCTTCAAATATTTAGAATATATTTTTAAGGCCTTTGATGATCGATCTATTGACCACCTCTCCAGCTTTCATATCACACCCCTGTTTTCATCCATATGAGATTCTTGTAGTACCTAGGACCCTTGACCTATGCACATATTGTTCCCACAGCTTGACAGTCTCTCCCTATTACTTGTTTAATGTCTGTTTTCCCTGATAGATTATATACTCTGGGATGGCTAGAACCACATCTGTGTTTTTCATTAGTGCATTCTCAACATCTGCTAAAGGGCTGGCTACAGACTAGGTGCTGTGCATTTGTTGAAAGGAAGAATGAAGGAATTGACCATATCAGGATATAAGTAGTCTAAACATTTATGCACATGATGTACATAATCAGTTGCAGATGGATAGGTTACTGAAAAGATGTTGGTAACAAAATGCCAGACCCACCAAGTCTATTTATATTTAAAGGAAAGAACCCAGGAAGAACAGTTTAATTTTTTTTTAAAAAAGAACAACTCAAATTTCAGTCACTGGCATTGATGTTAGCATGTGAGTGTTTGCACACATGCATGTGTACACTGTGTGATGTGGGGGTGGTGGCTATAGGGTCTCCTATGGTAATTTGGTCACCTTGAAGACTACGTCCTCCTTTTCTGGACAGGAATGAGGTTGCACTAGGCCGTCTTCAGAAGTACATTGGTGAACAACAGATTGGAACAGTTTAGGAAACAGCTGTCATTTCTGGGTTTTATCATTTTGTTTCAGAAGTTAACATACACTGTTTTCAGACATTCTTCTACTTCACAAATTTGTTCTTGACATTTTATTTCCTAAATTCATTTTTCCTGGTAAACACCCCATAGGGCTCAGCCTTTGCTGGCAACATGACAGCAGGGTTAACTCTGTGTGGCATTTCCAACCCTCCTGCTCCAGCCGTCACAACCCAAATGACTGGCTGAGATGAGATAACCTCTATGTTTCTTCTCTGCCTTGAAATACTGTGACTAATTGAGGTATGATTTTTTTTTTCCTTTTATCAACTCCATGGGATCCCATGTTAAAAGACTTTGATGACAAATCCCGTTCTTCCATTTGGCTTCTTGCTTCTGATTGTTTTCATTCCTGCCTTGTTCCTAGCCTCCTTTTCTACTGTGCCAATGATGGTCGGCTCACAGGTCAAGGGCCTACCCAGTATGACTCCATTCCAAGAGCCACTGGTAAAAATGTTTAATTGCTTCTTGCCACAGCTTTGTCACTTGCAAAAAGGGACTAATAAGGCTATCCTGGCGAATAGCACATTCTTGGAAGACGGTTGACTTAATGAGGTGTTGTGAGTTTTTTAAAGCAAAAAACCCTTTGAAAACTTGGTGTTAACTGATGCCGTAATGTAAAATTATTTATTTTGACTCAGTCTTAAAATTCTCAGTGCTCAATATGGCTTTGCAAATAAATTAAATACAGATTGTGCTCTGCAAAAATCTGACTTTCTCTAATAATATTTAGAGAGAATTAGATGAGATGTCTTTTATCAAAAACATTCAAATCAATACTGGATTAAAAAGGGAGGCCTAAGTAGTTTTAGGTACAGGGAATGAAACAAATAATATCTTACCCCCGTTTAGAAGAGCTTTCCCAGGAAAAGGAAACCTTTTTGAAAATTAAACTCTGAAGATTTGTTGGACTAATGATGACATTTTATTTACCTGTAATGATTAGTATCTAAAAGCAAGTGCTCATAAACCTCAAGTTTAAAAGCACTGTTAAGGCTGCTAAGCATAACAGAAGTGTTTCTTTTTGATAATGAAATATTAGTTTGAGTAAACTGGTGTAGCTTAATTTCATCAGCTGTAATGGAGTGATGTACTCTGAGACCCTCTGTACTCTGGGTAGAAACTGTAAGACTGAACAAGCAAGAATTAATTTTGCTGAGGATAACGAAGCATCCTACTATGGTTTCAATGTGGTCTCTCCAGAACTCGGGTGTTGCCAATGTGGTAGTATTAGAAAGTGGCCTTTAAGAGGTGATTGGGCCATGGGGTCTCTTCCCTTGTGAATGGGACTAGGTGGCCTCATAAAAGGGCTTGACAGGTTGGGTGTGGTGGCTCATGCCAGTAGTCCCAGCACTTTGGGAGGCCAAGTTGGGTGGATCAGTTGTGATCAGGTGTCCAAGACCAGCCCGGCCAACATGGAGCAACTCTGACTCTACTAAAAGTAAAATAAATTAGCCAGGTCTGGTGGTGCATGCCTGTAGTCCCAGCTACTTGGAGGGCTGAGGCAGGAGAATCACCTGAACCCAGGATGCAGAGGTTGCAGTGAGGCAAAATTGCACCATGGCATTCTAGTCTGGGGGACAGTGTGAGACTCTGTCTCAAAAAAAAAAAAAAAAAAAAAAGGGCTTGATGGAGGGAGTTCAACTCGCTTTCCCTTCTGCCTTCTTCTTCAGTGTGAAGACACAGCATTCTTCTCCTCCAGAAGAACCATCTTAGAAGCAGACAGAAGCCCTCACCAGAAAACTGAACCTGCTGGCACTTCGATCTTGGACTTCACAGTCTCCAGAACTGTGAGAAAGAAATTTCTTTTCTTTATAAATTACCCAGTGTCAGGTATTTTGTTACAGCAGCACAAACAGATAAAGACATATTCATTTTATAGCCTAGAAAGACGTGTCCAGCTCAATCAACAGCAGTGACCCAGAGGCGCCAGAGATGCTTGCATAGAAAATACAGATATGCAAATTTATATGAATGAAAAATACGCAAAGGAGGCACTGTGTGATCATATATTTTTCAAACTGTGAATCAATCAAATATGTATGCATTTAGTCAATTACTGAGCTAATAATCTTTAAGCACTTATTATGTGTCAGACCCTGTGTGTGTGTCCAGGTGCTGAAGAAGTACAGGTGAAAAAGACAGGATCCCTGCCCACATGCAGCAAATTCTAAGACCTTCTTATGCAAAAATTTCCATGGAGGCAATGGGACGTAAATAAAGCAGTGAAGACGGCACCTGCCCTTCAAGAGCTGACAAGTCAGGCTGGGAAGGACTAAGGAATCAATGACAGTGTCACATAGGACAAAAAGAAGCAGTTTGGCATAGTGGTGAAGAACAAGCCTTCTGCAGCCTGTCTGCCTGGGTGAGCATCCTGGTTCTATCACTTAATGGAGGTGGTTTCACTCTAGGCAAGCTACTTAACCTCTCTGAGCATCAGGATTCTCAACTCTAAAATAAGATCACAGTCACACCTTTTCATAAGATCATTGTGAGATTAAGTTGAGGATTCTAGTGCTAAATAGTACCTGTAACACAGTGTGACTTCATGAAAAAGAAATGGGGTAAAGCACATGGGCAACTGGAATTCCAGAAAAAGGAGAACATCTCAAAGGCTGGGATCACGAGAGACTGCAGATGAGAATTTGAACGATGGATAGGAGGTGGAGAGAGAAAAGACAAAGAATGTCTTTCAGACCAGGTGCGGTGACTCATGCCTGTAATCCCAGCACTTTGGGAGCCCCAGATGGGAGGATCACTTGAGCTTAAGAGTTTGAGACCAGCCTGGGCAACATAGAGAGAACTCATTCGACCAAAAAAAAAAAAAAAAAAAAAAAAATTACAAAAATTAGTCAGGCATGGTTGATCGTGCCTGTAGTCCCAGCTACTTGGGAGGCTGAGGCAAAAGGATGTTTTGAACCTGGGAGGTAGAGGCTGCAGTGAGCTGAGATCCCAACCATTGCACTCCAACAGAGGTAACACAGGGAGATCCTGTCTCAAAAAAGAAGAAAAAGACAAAAAAGGCCTTTCAACTTAGGGTATCAGCATAAGGACAAGAATAGAGATGAGGATGAGCTTTTTCTGAAAGATGTCAGAAGCTTGGCTGGATTAGTGTTTATTTGGGAAAGCAGTAAGTCAGGGCTGGCAGGATAGGTCCAGATTGTTAAGAGCCTTGAAAGCCAGAGAAAGGCCTATAGAATTCAACACAGTGGGCAAAAGTCACTGAGCTTCTTGAGCAAGAAATTAAACGATATGCTGTGAAGTGCTGTTTTGGGAGGCTAATCTGGCAGCACTATGCAAGCTGAAAGAGAGGGAGAGTGTCTGGAATTTGAGGAGAGCAGTTAGGAGGCATGGAAGAGTTGAAAAAAGTTCCAGAAAAAAAGCTGAAAAAAGACTGGTGTTGGCAGCAGCCGTGGAGAGAAGATGGGGACATTTGAGAGACATTCTACGGAAAAAATAAAAAGAGTTTCACTGCCGATCAGACTAACTAGATGAAGGAAATAACTCTTTTTTAAAAATCAAGAGCATGGTATATAGGGTATATAGGAGATATATGTATGTTATTCAAAAGTTTTAAGTAACAAGCAATCATATTGGACAAAAATGGATAAGGCAAGATGGATGAAACTGACCGTACAAACTCTTATTGGATACCCAAGAGAGACTGTGAGTCCTTGATAAAGATGAAGGACCAAAGGACTTAGGGAAGGAAAGAAATATTGTGAGACACAAGGAGCCCATTTGGGATGGGCCAGACACGAAACCCACCATTCCCATCAAAGAGTTACCCAAGCTTTAACACCTGGGCTTTGCACATAAAGGTAAAAGGCATATGCTGATTTACGAAATTAATAACCTAAATTTAATGAGGGAAGTAGCTGGAAATAACAAAGTTAAAATCTTAGATACATCTTAAGCCAAAACAATTCAAGTGAGGGGGTTTATTCCCTCCCTCCAACTTAATTTCCAAAAATAAAGGAAAAAAAAAGAGTTGCTGCTTACTGACCACACAGAGCGAAGAGCGGGCATGGCAGGAAGTGCAGTGTCATCACTTTGAAGTTCTCAAGGCCAAAACTTTAAAGAGAAACATCGTGCAATCAAGCATCAACATTCTTCTCAAGGATCTTGCCATATTTGCTTCCACATTTGTAGCTGAATGGATGGACTGAAAATTGCTCAACAGGGTCTTAGTCAAAGATTTCTCCCTTTTCCAATGTCAGGTGAGCTCAGGGTCAATTCAAAGACCTTCCCAGTCCTTTTGTAGCAGCCGACAGGAAGCCAAAGAAGGCTTCAACAGAAGTCAGGGAGATGTGAGGTCTCTGTGTCACACGTGAACAAGCCCTAGCCAAAGACCATCTAGGCTTGGAGCAATTCAATTTTATATCTGCTGTCATAATTAAAGCAAAGCAAAACGGGTACCTCACATGACTTTAAGCCTCCAGTTGTTTTTCATCTTTCCTTTGTATTGCAGAACTGTGAATTATGGTTCTAGCCTGCATTTATGACAATTTGTTAAATGTGGTCACTGAGGAACTGACTGCCAGAGAAACCACACCCATGGGAAAGGACACAAGACAATATCTAGTCCAGAGACCTCAAGAAAGGACACACTTGAATTTACTCTGGAGACACAGGCGGCTGAGAATGAAGCCACTCTGGAAGTGGTGGGGTATCAAAAAGGACATGTAGGTGACAGGTGGATGTGGGGCCGAGAGGTGTTAATGTGATAGTCTTTGTCTTTTTCCTTAGGCTTTTCTATTACTAGTTGTTGAGACTGATGCTGCTTATATTCTCCCTGAAATGAAATCCCAAAGGATCTGGATCCTAGACATCATACTCTAGCAGAATAAAAGTAGAAATGAACGAAATTTGGCAATTAGCAATTTAACTTTTACTTCAATTATCTGACTTCTATGAGAAACCAATTTTTAAAAAAATTTTACTTTAAGATCTGGAATACATACGCTGAACGTGCAGGTTTGTTACATAGGTATACATGTCCCATGGTGGTTTGCTGCACCCATCAACCTGTCATCTAGGTTTTAAGCCCCACATGCATTAGGTATTTGTCCTAATGCTCTCCCTACCCTTTCCCCGCATCCCCTGATAGGCCCCAGTGTGTGATGTTCCCCTCCCTGTGTCCATGTGTTCTCATTGTTCAACTCCCACTTATGAGTGAGAACATGCGGTGTTTGGTTTTCTGTTCCTGTGTTAGTTTGCTGAGGATGACGGTTTCCAGCTTCATCCATGTCCCTGCAAAGGATATGAACTCATTATTTTATATGGCTGCATAGTATTCGATGGTGTATATGTGCCACATTTTCTTTATCCAGTCTGTCATGGATGGGCATTTGGGTTAGGTCTAAGTCTTTGCTATTGTAAACAATGTTGCAATAAACATACATGTGCGTGTGTCCTTATAGCATACATAAAGACTATATACTATAAAATATATGTGACTTACAATCCTTTGGGTATATACCCAGTAATGGGATTGCTGGGTCATTTTTATCAACATTATATTTAACACTGTTCTAGAGATACAACAAAAACAAATGGATAAGAGTTATAAAAACTAGAAAAAAGAAAGATAAAATTATCAATTGGGGATATAATTTTATTTGGTAAACTGAAAAGAATCTGTGAAAATTTCTTCAAAAACATAGAATTCATTCACTAAGGTGACTGAGTTAAAGACAATATATAGAAATTAGTAACAGCAATAATGTGCAAAATTGCAACAACAACAAACCAAATATCTAGAAATCAACTTAAGAACTGTGCAAGATTAAATGAAGAAAACTTTAAAACTCTGGAGAGATATAACAGAAGTTCTGAGCAAATGGAAAGGCAAAATACATTCTTAAATAATAAGACTCCACATACAGATGTCATTCCTCCCTATCTTAATGTAAAGCTCAAAGTAAACCCAACACATAGGGCTTTCTGGGTATGAACATGGGGTGGGGGTAGGGGGCATCTGAACAAGCTGATTTTTTTTTCTTTTTTTTTTTTTTGAGACGGAATCTCACTCTATCACCCAGGCTGGAGTATAGTGGCCGGATCTCGGCTCACTGCAAGCTCTGCCTCCCAGGTTTACACCATTCTCCTGCCTCAGCCTCCCGAGTAGCTGGGACTACAGGTGCCCGCCACCAAGCCCAGCTAATTTTTTGTATTTTTAGTAGAGACGGGGTTTCACCATGTTAGCCAGGATGGTCTCGATCTCCTGACCTTGTGATCCGCCCGCCTCAGCCTCCCAAAGTGCTGGAATTGCAGGCGTGAGCCACCGCGCCCGGCCCTGAACAAGCTGATTTTAAAGTTCCTAAGGAAAAATGAGCAAAGACAAAGACCTAGGACAACTGGGGGAAAAGTCGAGTAAAGAGGAGAGACTGGACCCTGCCAGATAATAAAATGTAGGTATACAATAGTTATTCTACATTATATAATTACACTATCGCATATTACATAATAAAAATATGTATTATGTAATTATATAATAGGTTACAACAGTGTGTATATATATAAATATATAGAATAGTGTTCTGTATATAAAGACACACATTCATGGAACAAAATAAAAGGCAAAAGAAAAAACAGATCCCTCTAAAACCAAGAATTTATTATATAATAAAGGTGATATTTTAATGAGGAAAAGATGAATTATTCTATAAATGTTGGGATAATTTGTTAGCCATCTGAAAAAAAAAGAAACTACATTGATATGTTATATCTGACACCAGAATAAATTTCAGAAGTATTAAATATTATAATTTAACATGAATAACAATAGAACTCTAGAAGACACCATGGAGAATTTTTTTATAGTTTCAGAGTTAATAACATCCTTCTGAGTGTAACACAAAACTCAGAAGCCATAAAAAGAAAAAGGTTGATAAATTTGACCACAAAGAAATAAAATTATGCATGTAAAAAATCACAAAGAAAGTTAAAAGAGATTACTAACTAGGAAAACAATACTTGCAATTCATATCATAAATAATGGGCAAATGTCTGTAATTTTCTGAAAAGTTTCTAGAAATCAGAATGTTAGCAAAATGGGCAATGATAAGATGAGAAAGGAAAATACAAATGCCTCTTAAACATGTGGGAAGATGCTCAACTTCACTCATAAAGAGAGAAATGCAACTTATCCTACTGACACATCATTTCTCATCTCTCAGGCTGGCAAAGATGAAAACGTATGATGACATGGTGTGCAGGTGAGGGGCGGAGGAAGTGAATGATGCATAAGATGGACCATGCTCCCAGAATCCTGATACCAGAAGTATACGGCCATGTCCATTCTGATGTACCCTTGACAGCACTGACTGTGAATTGGGAATGTGCTGGAGCCAGATAGTAACAGCTTATAAGAGGCAAATGCCCATCTATCAACTCTGCTGTATTCAGTGATATCATGTTCATAGTTTGAAATCACCACAGTGAGAAGTATTTACACCACAGAAATTGGCAAAGTTACAAAACAACCCCCCACCCCCACCAGAGGCAGTTGTTAAACATTTTTGAGCACATCACTACTTATAATTTCTGAAGTCTCTGCCAGTTTAATACCTTAAAAGTGATGTATTGCTTCAATTTGCAATTTAAAAATTATAGATGAGGCTGAGCATTTTTTAGATTATCTGGAATTTTACTTGTAATTTTTCAATTGGAAATTAGTCTATTTTACTGATTTATAAGACTTCTTATATCTTAATATCTTTAAGAATAAATTCTTTGTCATATTTGTAAATGTTGTCTCCATTTGATTTGCCTGTTAACGTTGTCTATAATGCCTTTTTGTGAAATAAACTGTTAATTTATCTAAAGACAAATCTAAAATTCATTTCTTTTGTGATTTCTTCCATTGCCTGTGTGCTTTGCCATCCTCTAGCTCAGTCACATCTCCTTCCACAGGATAGACAACTCATAGCCTCCACAGCTCAGATACACATCCTTCTGATTTCTCACATTTTACCTTTTTAATCCATCTGAATTTATTTGATGTATGTTGGGTTCCTTAACGATCTAAATTTTCCTACACCATTTATTGATAAACCTATCTTTTTTCTATTGGTGCATGATGCTTTTTTTTCTAACTGAAATTTTATTGAGATAAGTGTAGATTCACATGCAATTGTGATGCTCTTTGATTAAATAATATAATAATAATAATGATGATAGCTAATATTACATTTAAAGATCAGAAATACATAGGAGTGTTTTAAGCAAGGCAATGACAAAGTCAGACAGACACACTGGACACTTTGATCATGGATTGGAAGATGATCTGGAGACAGGTTGACAGTGTCTGGCATACTACAGGTGTTCAGAATATGCTGAAATTGCACATGCAAGTAGGCAAAAGAGGCAAACATCGTTGGAGCTCCACACATCCTCGCATCTGTTATTGGGTGTTTAACAGGGAACTGTGATGGGTACTGAGACAAGATGATATTCTATTATCAAGTTACATTTTAGTTCAGAACATAAGACTCACAGACATGAAATAATTTGAAGGGTTTAAAAAGCAATGTATGAGAATGTAAAAAATAAATACCTGAGTAATAGTTACCAAGAGAAATAAAGATGAACAGTCATCAAGACTGGTTTTGGCTAATCTTATTGCCTTGGTTTAGGTCCCTTGTCTTGATCTCACAGGGTTTTTACTAATAGTGGTGAGACATAGAATGCCATCGATTATTCCTGACATTTGTAATAAAAGTTTCCTTTTTAATTGTTGAATTTTATAACTTTGTCTTACACATCTGCTGACTCTTTCTACAAGTCTTATCCAAGTGGTTAGTTAATTACAAAACCCAGAAGTGAGTGAATAATGCTCTGCAGGTGGTAACGGGACAGCTATCTTACTATAAAAGTCACACCAGTGTTATTTCACCTTTAATGCAAAGGAAGATGCATATGCAAACTTTTAGCTGAATGTTGATACAATTCCATTGCGTTTTTACTTTGTAATATGAAGTGAAGAGTCATTTTTTAGGAGCCAATGTCTTACCCATTAGGCGGCTGGGGCTTCTTGCAGATTGGTGTTTTAAAAACTTTGCTTGTCATGAAATTGAGTAAGCTTTGGTTAAAATTCTTTCATTCAACTGTGAATATCTGCATGGGTTTAGGGTCAGAGAAAAAGTGGTTTGTTCTAGAGGCTGTGTGATTTTGTAGCTGGTTAAGCTCCCACCTGTTCCATTCATTCCTGGCTGCTTTCCCAGAAAGCACATGGGATAAAATCAAACTTCTTATGAAATTCCTGCCAAACCACTTTTACTGCTATCATTTCTACTATGTCTGAAACACTCATTGGTCAATTAGAAAAGGGAACAAAAATTGTTTGTTACATGTGCTTAGCAAATCTCAATGACTATAAACCAGACCATCACAATGTCCAGGCAAGATTATTTACTGTATAACTTGTTCAGGCATTTATTTATTTTTTTAATATTATAAGGCAAGTTTGAACTTTCAACTGCATTTCAGGAGATTAGGCATCTATAAAACCTGTTTCTATCCAAGCTTATTCTGAAGCTCCAAGATACTTAGCATGGCCTTGGCTCCCCACCTACCCACCTCCTTTTAATAAGCTCACGCTAACATCAACATCATGCCCCATGCTTTGAGAAGAAGCCCTCAATATGGTGATAAATGGTCAGACATTCCCTCTTCTTAGTTTCTATCCTCCTTATAGTCAAAAGTATTTTAGTCTTGTCCTTCAACTTCCAGCCATTAGAGGGCAAGGCTGCCGCAGCTAACAAATCCTGAGTCTTGTTTTGAGAAGCCTGAGTGAAGTAAGTATTTTTCCAATTACACACTATCTAATTCAATTTACATTTATTAGAAAAACTGCCAGCTATTTCATGTTAATATTGACATTTTCACAAGTGCTAGCAATTAGAATTCAAGCTGAGATTCCAACAAATCTCTTAGATGTTTTACACTTACTTTTCCTGTCTTCAGACTTTGCAAAATATTTTTAAGAACACGTTTGGAGGTCATTGCCTTTGGGGGAATTTATACTGTGTATGTAAAACAGCTGGGCAGAGAAAAAATATTACAAATGGCAAAGCAATCGAGGGCAACTATAGAGGCATGCCAACTTCTGCAAAAATAAATGTAGAGTATAAAATTCAAAAATTTAGCAAAGTTAAATGCAGCCATTAGTTTTTTGCTTTATGTAAAACTTCATCCCATAGCTTCTTTCGATAGCAAGCCCATTGACTGCATTCAGAGAACATTTCCTGACTGCGTTTAAAATGTAGTTCTACTCACCGACATCTTTTAATTTAGCATTTGCATGTCATTGTATGAATTGGCCTGCATTTAAAGAATGTCACATGTCTCTTTGAAGAGATGGCAATGGACTCCAAGTGCCTTGTCAACCTAAATAAAAAGATGTCCATATGCTAAAATACTTTATTCATCAAAGTGCTCATTCTGTTTTACTGTCTGAAGCATGGCTTCCTAAAGTGAGATCCGAAATGTATAGTATAACGCACACTTTGGTTTCTGGATAATAAATATTATTTACTTCAACTTTAGAAGAAAGTCTGACTTAAGACATATATAGAATATTCCTAAATACAACAAATAATATTGCACTATGCCATCAAACCTCTTCAATGACATTTATTTGCTTATGCCAATGAAAAGCCTAACAAATAAAAATGTCTAAGGGGAGAGCAAATACAGGTTTTTCCAAATGGGTAGAGGATAAGAAGGTAAGCTTCTATAAGGCATTCAGGGGGTGCTTCTCCCGGTAAAAACAGCTCCTGCTAAGGCAGTCAGGAACGGATGTGTTGTTAATTCCTCAGTAGTTCTCAACCTCGGCTACACGTTGGCATCACTTCTGAAGCTTAAAAAAAAAAAAATCCCAAAGCCCAGGCTGCACCCTAGACCAATTAAACCAGAACTTTCGGGTGTGTGACCCAGGCATCAGTAGTTTTCAAAGCCTCCACAAGTGGCCGAGGCTGAGAACCACCGCCTTAGTAAATGTTAGCCACCGGCCCCAGTAGGGGCTCAGCGCTGAGCGCCAGCGGCGGGATACAGCTGCAGCAGCTCCGCTGACTCACAGCGAGGGGCGGGGCTCATAGCAGATGAGCTCAGCTGACAGGTGGCCGGCGGATGCACCTGGCTGTGCTCTGGCGGCCCTTGCGGTGCGTGCTCCTGATGGGACCTTGTATGGAGACAGGTCAGGCAAACCTGCCTTGGCAGCCATCAGAGCAGCGTTCCTTCCCCCACTACTGGGACATCTGGAGAAACACTTTACTGTACCCAAGCTCCTCACCTCCCTAAGCCCTCTGCTCCTGCCAAATAGGCGGTTCACCATAGAGTGAGCATCTTGCTCTCAGGCTTTTACACACTTTCTAAAATGTCATTTCACTTGGAACAGTCCCCTCCTGCTGTCCCCAGAGCCTTACTTCTGCTGCATCTGCTTCTACTGCTAAAGACAGCACCCACCTCTCCTCTGTTCGTCTCTCCTTTCCTGGGAAGCCGCTCCCAACAACCACAACTCTTGGTGGTTTCGTTCCTCCCTGGATTTTTCAAATTGCTAATTTAACACATCCCAGCCAATGACAAGTCCTGTACGGCTGCACTGAGCTACTATTAACAACTCTCTCCTTGTTGGTATTAAGCTTTTCAAGTTTGGGTCTTCTGTTGCTAACTAGGCGGCAAGCAACTGGAAGCACAGCGAGGAGTCTTCAACGTCTTTGTAATTGCTCCCTGATTGCCGCCCCTGACCCCACCTGGAGCTGCTCCTTGCACGTGGTTGATGTGCCATAAAAACTTGCTCCTTGGTTTATCTTGCACTTGGATCACTGCAGTAGCCTCTGATCTGTCTAGCTGGTCTATCCACATTGACTTGAAGCCCTTCGCGAAAGTGATTCCCCCAACAAAATGTAAAAGATTCAGGATGTCCTGTAAACATGCCTTTTGCTTTAAGTCCTTTAGTGCCTCCCCAGGGATCTTTAACAGGGTCCGGGAGGCTCTGTGGGGCCTACCACCTGCCTGCCCACATCACTGGACTCAGCTCTTTCCTTTCTCCCTCAGCTCACCCTGCTTCATATTCCCTGGTTCCTCCTCCGTGCTCACTGTGTTCCCTTCTGCCACAGGGCTTTGTATGTTCCCTGTGCCTAGGGGTTCTTCCTTCTTCTCTTTCCCTTCAGATATAGCTCAACCAACACTGCTCTGACTTCCAGACTTGCCAACTGCCCCACACAATGCCCGGACAGCACCATGTCTCTCTGCATTGTAGGATGCAGCCTACATCCTACATGTAGGATGTGATGCAGCAACTATTTCACATACATTTGTGTGGTTTTGGGATGAATGCCTGTCTCCCTGGCAGTCTGTGAGCTCCGTGAGGACTGACAGTGTCTATTTTAGCTCAACATTTTATTTCCAGTTCCTACCATAGCTCCTACTACACCTAAAGTACTAAATCAATGTTTACTGAGTGAATGAATGAATGACAGATGGACGGGTGCATGAGTCACTAGTAGAAGAAAAAACAAAATGTATGACTGGCCACTTGGTTTTGCAGACCAGGGTCAGGAAAGCCATGGTTTGGTGCCACTGCATAGTAGAATGCACAGTGGCAAACACTTATAAGTGGCATAGCCAAGTGTCAGAACGCCTGTCACACCCACGTCCCCTCCACAGTCCCCTCTGCCCCCTGCTAAGTAGTCCTTGGTGACACTGTGGTAGGCAAAATAATGGACCCCGAAGGTGTCTATATCCTAATCCCTGGGACCTGTGAATATGTTACCTTGTATGGCAAAAGGGACTTTGCGAATGTGAATAAGGTTACAGACCTTGAGAGGGGACACTACGCCAGATTATCCGGGTGAGCCCAATCTAATGACATAAGTCCTTAGAAGTGGAAAACCCTTTCCAGCGGGCTAGAGAAATGAGATGGTAGAAGGAGAGGTGTGAAGCATAAGAGGTGCTCAATCCACTGTTGGTATCTTTGAAGATGGCTGAAGAGAACTGAGAACCCCTGGGCAGCCTGGGCACTGACACTTGAGTGCTGGAAGTGGCTCTAAGTCTCAACAATTTCTAGTTTCCATGCGGCTTAGCTGTGCTGTGGTTTACGTGCTTCCCATGGGGCCTGGCTCTGCCTGGCATTAATTTCCTGGTCTTCACTGGCCTGCAATCCTTTTGTCTTCATTCCCACAGTTCTCCTGCCCCCGGCTCCTGTTACCAGAGGCAACCTGAGTGAATCGTAAGCCCCTTGTAACCTGGGTAGCCTCATGCAAGCTCCCCTTATTTGTGTTTTGATCTTAACCACCACTCAACTTCTCTGGGATTGCCATCCTGGTTCATAAGAGGGGAATGAGGAGTGCTCATACCTACACCAGGGGAGGCTGTGAGGGCGGATGCCCTAACATGAGGCAAAGCATGCTAACCTGCTACACACCACACACGTGGCTGCCGTTTGGTGGTAGCACAGGGAGCAGGGAGTAGCATTCTATTCTAGCTCCAAAATTCATCTGTTGGTCCCTCCTCTCCTCCCTTGCCCCTTCCTTTACCCATCTTGTTTTCTGTTTGCCTGAAACTCCCAGGGATACCCTCAGGTCTTGCTAACTCCCAGAAGTGGCCTTTGGTCCTAAAAACACCCATGACTCCTGCTTTAGATACACCCAGGACAAATGTATTTCACAGTGTATCTCTGAAGCTAGGGCTTCCTGGTCCTCCGTGCTCCTGGATGGCTTGCATCAGCCTGGCGGAGCATTCAGCTCTGGCGTGCCTTTCTCGTTACTCCTTGGAGGGGGAGAGTACGCGTGTATATGACTTTCCAACCCAGGGCCTACAGGAGCTTAGGTTTCCATGTAAATAAACACAGGACAAATGTGTGCCAGCAGGCTGGGATCAAAACACATCTCCAGCTGTTGGGAACACAAAGAGAAGCAGTTTCCTTAGAAACAGGTTCCCAGGGGAAGGAGTCTAGTAAGGCAATTTGAGACCACAGCAGAAGCAGACCTGAGGGTTCAGGACCCAGTATGTCCTGAGCCCCAGGAAAACAGCAGCCCCTGTGGACTCCCTGAGCAGAGGAGCTCCAGGTCTGTAGGAAAAATGGCCCCTTTAGGTCATGTGGAGCCAGTAACGGAGACAAGGGGGTGGGAGCATCAATACTGAAACGTGTTCTGGAAAGTTTTAGCTTCCAAAGCACTTCTGTGTAGAATGCTCAATTGACTCTCCCAACAACCCTGTAATGCAGGCAAAGTAGGTAATATGGTCCCATTGTACAGATGAGACAAGCAAGGTTCACAGAGGTTAAATCCCAGGCCAAGTCTCCCAGCTAAGGCAGCTGAGAAGGGAATATAAATACACCTTATCTTAGGCCCCTGGCTCAGCCTGCAATTGGAAGCTAAATCTGAACTAGCTGAAGAGCGTAATTTTCTTATCTTTACGGATTTGGAAAACATAGATATTTACTGAAACACTTAAAAAGCAGACAATCCAGCCGGGCGCTGTGGCTCAAGCCTGTAATCCCAGCACTTTGGGAGGCCGAGGCGGGCGGATCACGAGGTCAGGAGATTGAGACCATCCTGGCTAACACGGTGAAACCCCGTCTCTACTAAAAAATACAAAAAACTAGCCGGGTGATGTGGCGGGCGCCTGTAGTCCCAGCTACGTGGGAGGCTGAGGCAGGAGAATGGCGTGAACCCAGGAGGCGGAGCTTGCAGCGAGCTGAGATCCGGCCACTGCACTCCAGTCTGGGCGACAGAGTGAGACTCCGTCTCAAAAAAAAAAAAAAAAAAAAGAAAAAAAAAAAAGCAGACAATCCAAAGCCCTTCTTCATTTTACTTATTTAAGAAAAACAATGCCTTAGGAATAAAGGCAATGCCTAAGGTTTCTTTCACTCACAGGACAGTCTCAGCTGGTTGGGACCAAGTGGAAATTTCCACACACCAGTGTTTCATATGTATACTTTCAAAGTTAAAGGACGTTTGGAGTCCAAAGCTTTCAAGTAGATTAAAATGCATAGCTTTCTAAAAACCTTTGCTGACTCTGGCCAATTTTCAGACTTCTCCAGAATCCAACAGGGCCAACATGATTCACTGAATTCTTTATGAATTAAGAAGCTGTAAATTACACATCTTTTCTTTTAAACATGCATTACTTTCCACACTTTACAGCCAAGCCGAATAAACAGTGTTACAGGGGGAGTGTTCTCTCTGGGAAGATTTTCTCCCTTCTCTTCCTATTCTTCAAATGGAGGATGGCCTAGTGAAGTGGCAATAGTGGTTAGGGCAGGAGCCCAATGTGACATTTTTGAGAACTTTCACCAGCAGGGTGAAAATGACAGAATAAGAAATCCACTTTCATGGAAACTCCAAGATTGGAAAAGGGAGTGGCTCCAGCAGGAATAAGATGCTCTCCTTCATCTGGAGATGACAACAGTTGCTCTTCATTAGAAAAAGCTTTTCCATCATTTATTCTTTCTTTAAATATGGTCTGTATGCCAGGTATTTCCCTGCCCTGGAAATAAAGGAGGCCGGACATGAGCTGGAGAAGAGTCTCAGGTGCTGGGATGTGTCCAAGTGTGCCTGGGTTCAGAGGACCCTCATCCCCAAAAAGGAGGCAGCCACCTTCACACTGGGGAGTTTCCAGCTCCGGACAAAAAGAAATGAGCCTAAGACAACTGTCTTTTCACAGTATGGCTGCTGGAAGTTGAACTTGCATCTATGCAAGCACTAATTTATTTAAAAATGATTTTCCAGGAAATGCAAAGGAAGAAGAGTTTGGAAAGAAATAGAAAGTTTGAGAAAAGCTAGTTGTTTCCAGAAAATAAGGTATAGTTATAAGACGCTTGAATATTTGAAAACAAATTGCTGTAACAGCGATGTCTTCGTAAAGATGGAGAGACAATGTTACATCAAATGATTCTGCTTCAAAAGCATGGGACTTGGCCCAGTCCTCTTCTCGCTTTACCCTTCAGGAAGTAAAACGTAAGGTCTGAGTGGGCAAACACCACCGAAGTGGAATCAGGAGGTCTGGCTTCTCCTCCTAGGAGGGACTTTACCCCACCCCGAATCCCAGGCCCGTTCCCACACCTGTAAATTGAGAGAGTCTTTATCTTCTTTGGGGTTCCTGCAAATCCCAGGATTCCTTTACCCTTTCCATTTTCTTCCAAACCACCCTGCCTCACAAGATGATATTATTTCATCCTCAGAGCAGGCTCGGAGGCAGGCGCTGGCCGCTCCCAGCTGTATGCTAAGCAGCTCTGTAAGGCTCAGGGCCAGGGGCAGAACTGCCCGATTTTTGGCAATGGGATAAAGCAAGGGGCTTTGGAGCACTGAGATCTGGAACGACGGGGTAAATCAGCAGACTCATTTCAGGCCAGCACCCAAGACCCTGTGGGCATGTGGTGTGCAGGGAAGGGCCTCTAAGGGGAGGGGTGGCCTGCAAGGAGGGGACAGTGGGCTCCTCACAGCTGCCTGTGCCCCGCTGAGACACAAACAACACCCTCTTTTGAGTCAAACAACTGACTACCCAGGCTTTGCCAAAATGAGGACAGACTCTTCTGAAAGGGGCCAATTTTATTTCAAGGGTCTAATGGGACCAAGGAGATGGAATTAATAGTTTCAGCTATTAAAAAAAGGCAATAGACCATCTTCTTCCAAATAAACAAACTATCCTTTGAACAAGAAGACAGCCTTCTAACCAGGTCAGGCTGGAACCAGACCATGAAGGGGACACCCACTCCCCGCCACCACCAGGCTCTCCTCTCTTGAATCTGAGCCCCCCGAGTTTCTCCTGTGCTGCTTTGGGGAGCCTAGTGCTTTCCTGCTGGGGCCTTGCCAAGGATCGATCTGATGACCTCATCTGACACAGACCCTTCCCGAACACAGTGCTTACATTTGGAAAGGGGCCCCTACAAATTTCTAAGGGCAGAATTCTAGGCAGGGAAATCTCCCTACAATCTCTCAAGTCACATAATAAAGGCAGTTACCAGCTCTTCAAAAATATAACACTTGCCCCAACTACCAATTTTCAATATTTTATGATCTTTTTTAAAAAAAACTCCAAACCAGGCTGGGCATGGTGACTCACACCTGTAATCTCAGCACTTGGGAGGCCGAGGCAGGTGGATCATTTTAGGTCAGGAGTTCAAGACCAGTCTTGCCAACATGGTGAAACCCTGCCTCTACTAAAAATACAAACATTAGCTGGGCATAGTGGGAAGTGCCTGTAGTCCCAGCTACTCAGTAGGCTGAAGCAGGAGAATCGCTTGAACCCCGGAGGTGGAGGTTGTAGTGAGCAGAGATCTTGCCACTGCACTCCAGCCTGGGCAACAGAGCAAGACTCTGTCTCAAAACAAAAACAAACAAATAGAAATTCCAAACCATAATTTTTCCCCTTCACATTTGCCACCTTTCTCTCTAATGATTGCAGCTTATTATTCGTGTGTGTGAAGACTACATTATATGAAATGATTTACAGGATGGCAACAAAAGCTTGACAGAGCGGAAAAAGCTAGAGCATTCCTCTCAACTCTTACATTAATATTTGAAGAGCAGTGTTTATAAGACGTGTTTCCATATCATTGGTTTTTTGGCGTTTTCTGCTATCCTCTGGTTCTAACTTTCTTAGCATGAGGATTGAATCAGAACTATGAAAGAATTATCTGGATTAAATGGAATGTAGGCTGTTTTTAAAACAACATATATTAATCAAGATCCAAAACAAATAATGAATATAATTAGAGAAGACATTATTCTTGTAGTAAGCGGTTCTATACTCTGAATACATATCTCACCAAATAAAAAACATATAGTCATATTCATAACCTATAGTTTATTTTTTATTTTATTTATTTTTAATTATTTTTATTTATTTATTTTTTTTTTATATTTTTGAGATGGAGTCTCACTCTAGCACCTAGGCTGGAGTGTAGTAGCACAATCTCGGCTCACTGCAACCTCTGCCTCCCAGATTCAAGGGATTCTCCTGCCTCACCCTCCCAAGTAACTGGGATCACACGCATGTGCCACCATGCTCAGCTAATTGTTGTATTATTAATAGAGACGGGTTTTCACCATGTTGGCCAGGCTGGTCTCGATCTCCTGACCTCAAGTGATCCACCTGCCTCAGCCTCCCAAAGTGCTGGGATCACAGGCGTGAGCCACTGCACCAGGTCTCATAACCTATAAAGAAATAGTTTAGGGTTTTGCCATCAAAAACTAAAAAATAGAGGAAAAGCCCCTTTTAAAATATATCATCAAAGGAAGAAAATAAAAATAAAAAAAAACATCAAAATATTTCACTGAAGTCTTAGGTAGTTGATCAAATACTGAAGGTGAGTGGAAAGCCATGGGTCTGGTGTAGTCGTCTGGCCCTGACTGAGACACTAACTTCTCTGTTTCTCAGTTTTCTCTACTCTAATCATGGATTTGAAAACATGAACGTGACACTGAGGGGACATCATCCCCAAATGCTCCCAGCCTCTGAGCATCCGCTTCCATTACGTTTTTAAAATGAGATGAGGAAGCAGCGGTCCTGGCCTTGGCCTGGAGATTCGGTGCTTTTCTCCAGCGGCAAGGCTGCTGCTGAGGGCGCATCAGCAGTGGCCTTGGCTCTGGGTGATCTTCCAGCTTTGGGAACGACACCTCTGACTGATCCTCAACACTTCCTTCTTTCCTGCTTGTGCCCAACAACAGCCCAGGATGGGTCCGGGTGAACCCCAAGGGCTCTCTCAGACACAGAGACCAGGATTTCAGCTTCCTGGGCACCAGGCTGTCAGCTCCTCAGCATGTGTGTCTCTACAAAGGGATGGGAAATGTACCTTTCGTTTTAGTGCTCAAAGAAAGACGGGCAACTCCGCCCTCCATTTCTGTTACCAACCTCTGTGCTGCGGAAATAATTACTGAACTCAAGACTAACATCCCTTATGGAGCTGAGGGTCCCAAAACAAGTCTAGAGAAAGCAATTACTGGTCCAATGACAGGGTTCTATCGCGCTGTGGTGGAAAGAACCCAGACTGTGAAGGCAGGAAACCCGGAAACAGTCGGTCGCGGTTGTGCCCTTACCTGAGAGGTGACTGGCAAATCCCACAACCTTTGGAATCTCAGGGTCCTCATCTGAAAACACTCCCTCCCTCCCAGAGTGGTCATGGGAACTGAATGGGCTGAGGGATGAGAAAGGGCTCTGCTGCCCTCTAACAGACATCCCCCAACATCTTTGTTCTTCTTAAGCACGACAGTGCTAGTCAGGACTCCTTAGGAAAGACTGTTTCCGCTCTGGGACCCAAAACCTAGCACTAAAGACAACTCAGCAAAGCAACATCAGAAGATCATTTGAGGAAATGTTCATTAAGATCTGGGTCACCCGGAACCAGTTTCTCTTGCCAAGACCTCCTTCCTGTGGAAGCACCCCCTCTGCGCCACGCTCCATGGAGGCACCAAGGGCAAGGCCTGGGAAGGGAAGAGTGAGCCTTCCCTGGTGGAGGGGCCACTCCCCAGGCAATGGGGAGACCACCTTTTGCATGCAACAGGACTGACTTACCAGGTAGCGCTCCTCCTGCCTCATGCTGGGGGTGCGGATCATGTGATTCTGTTCCCCTCTCCAGTCTCCAAAGCGACGGAAAAAATAGTTAGATAAGAACCGGTTGACGGGGTCTCTAATGATGTTGATGTAGACAGGCTGGTCTCCTCCAAACCTAACACAAACATTGAGTTCGTTACAACCCATTACTGCAGGAGGAAAACAGGGCCTACTTAGACAACATCTCCCCTCCCCTCTAGGTTAACTTACTTAAAGATGATCTCCTATGCGAAGGTGCCAATGACACGTAATAAGCAAACAGGGTTTCCCGATAGGCATTTTATTATCATGCAGGAAGTGGGGAGGATGATACCTGTTCCAGGTACCTGTTGAGGGGCTGTGAGGACATTTCATAGTATAGCACGGTACAAACCACACCATTGTGCATGTTAAGGAAGAGATGGTGTATAGTTTTCTCACTAGGCTGTAGGTTTCTCAAGGATGGGGGCCACTCTGTATTGGATTTAGTATTTCCAATGGCTAGAACAGAACCCATGGGGACACAGTTGGCCCTTGGTGAATGTTTCAGTTGATTGGTAGGTTCTGACTGCCTTGCTGGGTGAGATGGCCCTTCCTCTACATTGTAATTCAAACAGTTCTGGGTCAGGTGCCCTGCAGTAAGTGAGTGAATAACAGCCAGTCTTCAGTGAGCACTCTCTATTCACCTTGTTCTAAATACCTCATGCAACCAGCTTGCTGAAGCCCCATAACATGTCAATAGAGTAGAAAAAATAATTATCCTCATTTACACTTGGGGAAACTGAGGCAGGAATAAGGTTCATAACTTGGAGCTGAACTAGGATATGGGTCCAGGCAATCTGGCTCTAGAATCTATGCTCTTAATTATGGAAAAGTGATTTCCGGAGTTGAGGAAATTTTGTGTGGGATATCAAGAATGAAACAATATTCAACATAATTATCCTCAAGTGATGGCAAGCAGCTTCAGATAAAAACAAAGCAAACAGCCAGGTGTTCCATTTTAATTCCTTCCATGAAAGGATTAGACGAATCCACTAAATCTTGGCCGAAGAACAAGGTCTTCCTGAGGCAAAGTGATGAGATTGGCTGGATTTGTCTTAACAATTCCTTCTTTTTCTCTTTGAATTGCTTGAAAGCAGTAGTCTTGAGGAGTCCGGGGAGACTGCCCCAGTCTCTGGGCAGAGGTCATGCTCTGATGACCTCCTGAGGAGCCTGCAGGGCTCTCTAGCCCTATGACCTTGTGACATTCTGAGGAACGTGCCTGGACATTCTCTCAGGGGTCAGAAAGAACTAAGAGAAAACAAACTGACAGGACCCCGCTCCTGCCTCTCTCCAGGAGCTAGCAGACTCCATTCACCTTTCAAAACCCAGCTTGGAGTCACATCACATCCTTCAGCAATTAATGCCCAACCCAGGGTCCATGCCTCCCTCCTCTGTGCCCCGGGCCCTCTCTCCTGCACTGTGTGGAAATGTGTGCCTCTCCCATCACACTGTGGGCCTCCTGCAGCCAGGAACGACACCCTCTAGCTCAGTGTGTGGCACACAGTAGGTGCTCAACAAATGATGACCAAATGAAGAAATGAACATCTGAGGGTGTGCCTCTCAGTTGTTAATGTTTCTTCTCATATCATGGGACTCTGTTGTCAGAGGAAAGGCATAACAAGCCACCCATCCTTTTCTGTGTATGAATTCATATAATGTTGCTCCTGGTTTATCTGCATTTTAAAAAAGAATCTTCAGAGAGAAGAATCCAAAGGAACAACTCTGATATAGTGGAATTTCAGGCACCAGGACACATGAATGATACCCTGGAGCCCTTAAATACTACCACATTGGAACACACACTGCTCACGGATGAGATTGGCCTTGCAGTGTGAATCTTGTTAGTTCTCAGAAATACACATTCATGTAACTGGATGAACAACTAACTGGAGTCCCAGGAGCTAGCTGTGCCAACCACCGGCTAACTACACGCCCCAGATTTATCCCCCTTATAAAATTAAATTGAGTTTCATATCTATGATAAACAGTAACTAAAGTAATAAAGCTAGGGACTAGGAAGACAAGGTTTGCATACCAAATATGCACATAATTAGACCCTCAAAATTGCTTCACGCTTTTAAAAACCTCAACTGTTCTTCTATGTTCATGTGAAGAATGATTGCTAGTGCTAGTTAGCAGAACTGCCCAATCATATGAATCCATGCACAGTGTCCCATCAGGAGATGGCTCTCAGCCTCACCACTGCCATCTTTGATCAATGGTGAGAGAAGTAAGGACTGGCAAGTCTTGATGAGCATGGATGACTTGCTCTTGTTTGCATGCTGCAACCTAATGCAAGATTTCCAGAATAATTTTCCAAAATGGGAGTTTTAGATGGCTTAAGAATGTATTGTCAAGTATAGATAATATAGTAGGCTCTCTCTAGAAGTTTCTAACTATGAGAAAGAGGTGTCTGGTATATATCTCCCCCTTTGCAGAAGGCAATAATGGTTTCAGGCTGCCAGCCCTCTGTATACACAGCTTATGCCAAATTGGGAAAATCTGGGGTGACACGTCAGTTATACAGAAGAGGCCAGAATACCACCATGCCACCACCAGGGACCACAGCATAGCACATGTCCTAGTGCCTGAGCAGGGAAGCAAATTTCCCTACCCTCATTCCATCTTCTTTATCAGTTTCTCCTCTCAGTATTTTAAAACTCTGGTCAGAATTCCTGGCTACCATTTATAAAGTCCCTGGGTCACCTGAAACTTTTGCTCACTCATGATTTCATTCTGGGGGTGAGAATGGTTTGTACCCTGTCATCCCATACAGTGAAAAACCCTGCCTGATTTTTAAAAGCCTTAAGAGAAGATTCCACAACCTCCCTGTGAAGTTCACTTTGTCAGTTGAAAAGTCTTTCTTACACCCAGCCAATATTTAAATTTTCCTTTTATGCACATTTTCTTTTGTTTGAACCATTTGACACAAAGGATTTGCATCTCCTATGCTTTTACAACGCTTAGCCTTTTCAACTTCAATTTTAATTCCTTTAACTTTTTATTGTTTCCTTCAAAAATTCCTTTGGCTTTTATCTTAAGACTTATTGCCCTTCATTTTATAATCTACAGCTCTAGTTTGATCTTTATGGAGCTCTAAAAATTTGTGGTGACTACGGCTGATCACAGGTTCTAAGTAGTGCATACACTAGAGAGTAGAAGAGTCAGGCCATATTTTGTTTTTTTGTTCAACAACACACTCTTTTGTCCTTCAGTCACCACAATCACTCCTGCATCTATGAAGCTCTTTTAAGCCAGTCCTAAAATAGCAGGCATTACCAATTTCTTCGACATTTGTTCACAGATCCTATTCACCGACTCTGTAATCACTGCTCTGGGCTTCCTTCGGACTCTGCAAATGTGTAATAGTTTTTAAACTTTACTTATTTTTTTGATGAGAAGATGACGATCTGTAGCTGGGCATAATTCTCTAGGAACCGTAACTACACGGTTCTCATTCTGAGAGGCATTTTCAAACACCTCATTCTGAGCATTTTCATCAGCATCTGTCTCACACTGCTACCTCAATCAATTGATCGACCCATCGATAATATTAATCACCTCTTCAATAGCTACACAAAGCACTAGTAAAAATTTTAGGTATATTTTCATCAAAATTTGGAAGGCATTCTTCCTGAGGTAATAATTATTGCACATATTAAATCAATAATTAAGACCAGAATTATCCTTGAGAATTAAGACTGTTTTGTACTCCAATTACAGTAGAGATTACTGTGATTGCAATCAGTTTTTCAAAGTATATCCTGTTCTTTTAAGAAATTCTACTAAAAAATAATATATATGTAATATATATATTTGCCCTTTTCATCATTTTAAAGTATATAATTCAGTAGTATTAAAACATTTACATTGTTGTGAAGTCATCACCACCATCCATCTCCAGAACGTTCTCATGTTCACAAATGGAAACTCTGCCCATTGAACATAAAAATCTCTTTTCCTGCTTTTCCCACCCCTGGTAACCACCATTCTGCCAAAAGCCTACCTCCTTTTTAGCCTCTGACCTGGAAGTAGAGGTTACCTTTGTGCTGCTATCTACATTAAAGGGTGAAAAGTACCATAGGCCAGAGGCCCAGGGCTTTGATCCTTGTCAGTAAGAGAGGAAGACACTTTGAAGTGAGAGAAAGGCCATCATGGAAAAGAATAGGACCCTTCCGGGGCAGAGTGAGGAGTGGCTGAGGTGGAGAGGGGTAGAGCTGGCTATTTATTTTAGAGACAGAGTTTTGCTCTTGTTGCCCAGCCTGGAGTGCAATGGCGTGATCTCAGCTTACTGCATCATCTGCCTCCCGGGTTCAAGCGATTCTCCAGCCACAGTCTCCCAAGTAGCTGGGATTACAGGCACCCATCACCATGCCCGGCTAATTTTTGTATTTTTAGTAGAGATGGGGTTTCGCCATGTTGGCCAGGCTGGTCTCGGACTCCTGACCTCAAGTGATCTGCCTGCCTTGGCCTCCCAAAGTGCTGGGATTACAGGTGTGAGCCACTGTGCCCAGCCAACCTGGCTGTTAAAGGGCCCTTTGCTGGAGCCCCTTGCAGTAACAAGAGTCCCTGAACATCCAGTGGGGGCCAGCATGGTGGGGAGGTCTGGCCTCTGTCCTCATACCCCCTGTAGTGGGCACTTCCATCTCCTGTGCCCAGGACTAGACTTCCCCCCCTGCCCGCCACTGCCCATCACAAAACACAAGCAGAAGAGACAGTTGTGCTTTGCTCTCCGGTCTGTCCTAAGGCAGGAGAGATGGAAACATTTGCTGTGAGAAGATGAGACAAATGGGGAAGGAGGTGGGTGGTTGGGTCAGGGCTCCTGCTCAGAGAGGAAGATGAATTGACAAGGCATGAAATAAACAGTAGGAAACAGTCAGGAAATGAGGTGGGCTGAGGGAAAGTCCAGATTATACTCGTCGCTGATGGGCTAACAAACACAGCTGGTGGCCCACGCAGAAGCAGAGATCCACTCCCCGTAGAGGGAAAAGCAGAAACATGAGGAAGAAACTGCCGATTTAGGAAGACGAGCCCAGCCAGGGTTCACATAGGGAAAACCCAGAGAAAACTCGCACTTGTAAATGGAACTTCTGCGCAGTGTTTAAGGAGGCAGAGACAGTGTTAACTGCTAATACCGATTTTTACTTTGGCGTTTTCTTCAGAGTTTGCAGTGTCTGTCAAATGATAAGAGATTTGAAGGGCACAGAATTGAGATGGATCACTTGGCTAAGAAGAATAAAAAAGTCAACATTTACAAATAAGATGTGAAAACTAAATTGACTTGTGGAATTGGCGAAGTCTGATTTGTTTTGTTAAATAATGCCATCAGAGGGCAGAGTTTGTTCACAAAAGTTGATACAAGAAACACTGTTCACATCAGTAATTGAGACTTCACTTGTAGAGAAGAGAAAAGGTATCCAAAACGCAGCCCCATACACATTACACCCCACTGCTTTTCTGGTGATTGGCTAATTTTCACATTTTTGTTTGTTTTTGCAAGTTACTATTGGCACTGGAGACACCATCTGAGATACATGAGAAATGGAAGCAAAGGTGAGGGGATCATGGGAAAGAAAGGAAGAATGACGTGGAAGAAGGATAAGGGAAGTGGTGGTTTGAAATTATTTAGCATCTTGGTGTCTCTTATAATGCATTTGGACTATTTTGATAGCATTGGGCTCTGAGGTAAAACTTCTTAAGGGTTTCCCTGCAAAAGCACATTTGGAAGGGTGAGGGGCATTGTAGATTGCAAAAATATTTATATGCCCCCAAAAATAAAAGCTTAGAAAACAAATAAAATCGAGGGCAGGGGACAGACAAATGTGAATTATAGTCTCTCACAAGGCTTTCTAGTATGTGGATCTAAGATAGATTTGGAGGGATGCCGTTGATGTTAGAAAGTTGGTATCTTTTTCAGAAATTGTTTCCTAAAGTTACTCTGAAAACTGGAAAAAGATATGTGACACCATAGTATGCAAATATTAAAAATTCTACTTAAACATCCTAACAAAGAGAAGCATATTTTAGGCCAACGTAGTTTTGACTCAATTCTCCAGACAGTCCAGGTGAAAAATATTTGTCTGGCTGGAATTTCCAGGGAGTTCCACAACTGTGTGAAAAAGCAGTCCAGTGTGCAACTCAGGAATCCTCACTGAAGGCTGAGATCTCTGCTGAGCTCACTGTGCACACGTCCCAGGCATGAATCCTTCCCTGAGGCAAAACACCTGATCGGTCTGAACCAATTACTTCCCATCTTTGGATTAATAAAGCTAGATATGGTTCCTTCTAACTCTAAAAACGGAAAAAGAAGAAACAGGGCAAGAAGCCTAGATAGTGAAAAAACGAAGTAGGTCAGCTACAGAAACACCAAACGCTCACAGGATAGTATTTTACATGACTCAAGAGTGTCTAAATTTCAAGGTAAAAATGCCATCGTTCATGGAATAAAAAAAGAAAGGGCAATTAGCTATATGGTATAATGCCATACTCTTCAAAAGTTCTGACCATTTGTGTGCAAAAAAAAGTGGGGAGGGAGGCCTGACTTTCATGCTTACAGTCCGCTTGCCAGCAAGTATCATGCGGCGTGTTAACGATGTGCAGAGGATTGGAAATATCAACAAAGAATATTAGGTTGCGGTATCAGTTCTTCTCATGGGAACCTCATTATCCTGAAACAAGCAATACGTCTGTCAGCAGTTATAAGGGTAGGTTTCTCAAGATCAGCTTCATCATCTTTATAACTTGTTATTCAAAATACATCTAAAACTTATTTTTTAAAGTATGTTAATGTCCTTGGCTGCGCACGGTGGCTCACGCCTGTAATCCCAGCACTTGGGAGGCTGAGGTGGGCAAATCACTTGAGGCCATGAGTTTGAGGCCAGCCTGGCCAATATGGTGAAACCCTGTCTCCACTAAAAATATAAAAATTAGCCAGGTGTGGTGGTGCATGCCTGCAATTCCAGCTACTTGGGAGGCTGAGGCAGGAGAATCGCTTAAACTGAGGTTACAGTGAGCTGAGCTTGCACCACTGCACTCCAGCCTGGGTGACAGAGTAAGACTCCATCTAAAAAAAAAAAAAAAAAAAAAAAAAGTAATGTCAAAGTCCTCTTAACAAGTTCCAACTTAGTTGTTTTCCTCTTGTCAATTGCATATTGACAAAGAAATTTTCCTTAAAGAAAGCTATTCCCTTAAACAAGGAAAAGCTGATTTTTAATGTCCCATGTTCCATGAGTGGAACAATCATAGTCTTGTCATATATTGAAGTTCAACTGATCATTCTCTTCCTTTTTATGGAAGTCTGGTAGCTAAGGGCCCAGGCCCTGGTATGTGGGTGTAAAGAGAGGAGGAGGTTGCTCCTGGGGAGTCAGTTTTGGCTTTTTATTGAAAGCAGCAAAGCTGGTCAGGTAGTCTCTTGTTATTTCTGCTTAAAACTCTTGACTGCTGTTCCAGCCCAGTCGTGTCCATCCTGGTCTGCACTGCATCCCTTTCAGTTCCACTTGGCCCCACTCTTCTGCTGGTGGCTGTGCTGGGAATGCCCTCCCCCTTCACTTGTCTAAAGCTGACCCATCCCTCACCTCCCTGCAGAAACACCCTTCCAGAGTCCTGGTCCCACAGGAGGTTCCTCCCCTAGGGGAAGCCCTGTGACCACCCTCTCCTTACATCCATCATCCTTTAATGGAAGAACTTAGAGTCTCCCAAAGGCAAGAAAAACATTTAATGTTGACTGCAGAAGCCCCAGTTCTCATATAGTATATAGAAGAGAGAAGGTAATCCATAGATATGTGTTTAATTGAGTAAAATGGAACTGAGGGAGGAGAAGCAGAGCCCAGCCCAGCCCTCAAGGTGTCTCTATAGAAACTGAGTCAGGAGTTGGGCAGTGGGCTCAGCCTGAATCATCTATAGAATTGCCTTTTTAAGTGCCACTCTGAATGTATATAGCGTGTGATATGTTTTGGCTCTGTGTCCCCACCCATATCTCATCTTGAATTGTACATCTGTAATTCCCACGTGTTGTGGGAGGTACCTGATGGGAGATAATTTGAATCATGGGGTGGTTTCCCCCATGCTGTTCTCATGGTAGTGAATAAGTCTCACAAGATATGATGGTTTTATCAGGGATTTCTGCTTTTGCATCTTCCTCATTTTCTCTTGCTGCCACCATGTAAGAAGTGCCTTTCGATTCCTGCCATGATTCTGAGGCCTCCCCAGCCATGTGGAACTGTAAGTCCAATTAACCCTATTTTTCTTCCCAGTCTTGGATATCAGCAGCATGAAAATGACCAATATAGCGGCCTTCTCTCAGAAGGCCTTTCCTTCACAGTTCAGAGCATCCCTATAGTAGGGATGACTGAGAACTATCCTTGTTTTACAGATGGAAAAACAGAAAAACAGAGACCTCTAAGAGGTTAAATGGCTTGCCGAGAATCATGACCAGTGGGGAGGCCAGTTCTGACACCAGAGGTCCTGACGGCCAGGCCAGCACCATTTTCTGTAGACATGGTGTCTTCTAAAAGGCATTTATCATTTTTTTTTCCTTTCAGAATTAAAGCAATGAAGACTAAACTCCTGTACATGTGTTTGATGGTAGAGGCCATAACAAAATATGGCCACCATGTTATGCTCTGCTGACCCAATTAAAATACTGGCCATGGCTTCTAATTTGGGTTTTACACTGTACAGAGATAAATACTTAAAACTTGTTGCACTGCAATCTGTTTGGTTGTAAAGATTTGAACTATGAAGCAAGAAGTGTTCATGAATGAGGTTTAAGGATGTCAGGGGTGACTTAGAAGGAAACGCGGTAGAACAGCAAGGATCAGGGAAGCAGTGCTTTTCTCTTTGCAAGTCATAAAACACAATGCCTGAAAGAGCTAATAAGCCTTGTTATCTAATCATGTCTAATAATATGCTTGTGGCCTTCTGGAATTAAGAGTCAGGGCGCATACCCTGGATAATCCAGTAACAAGCCATTTTATAAATATAGTTGAAAACACACTCCTAGCTGCCCAGCACCTGGCCCTGGGTCACTGCGGAAAATCTGCAGGAGTCCTGTTACCATCCCAAGAACTCTGGTTATCAGGAGGGCCCAGGAAACTTCAGGGAACACTTGCTTTTAAAGGTAAGACAGCAACTCCTTTTCTCTGCTTAATAACTTGCTTTACTGAATCTCATTCTTTGCACTTAATTTGCATAGGACCTGCTGCACAGCAGGGAAGTCCTTGGAGGGCTGAAATCTTCTTCCAGCCAGGTGGGTTGTCAGGCACCCTGGACCAGGGCAACAGCTCCTCCGGAGCCAGCTCCCTGGGTGCCTGGCCTGCAGGAGCCACTAGGTCAGCACTAACCAGCAGATGTTGCCTGCTGCCCTGGGTCCTTTGGTGCTCTCGTGTGGACCTGCAAGGCACTGTTAAGATGACAGAAGTGCCCGTCAGATGGCTGACCAGGGAGGCCCAGAGGTTCCCCGGCTGGTCCCCAGCAGATCTGCCTCTGGATCCAGTGATCTGTCAGCCATTTAGATAGCAGCTGTGAGTGCAGATTTGGGCCAGCACAGGGAGAGTGAAACACTAAGGGCCATCAGCTCAGAAGTGAGGCACAGTGACAGTCAACCTATGCTAATGAACCACTGGGGAAGAGGACACTCAGAATTTGAAGCTAGTAATTTAACAAATAGGGAATCTAAAAACCTGAATTTGAAGATTTGCATTGTTATTAGAAGACCACAGCCGCTGGAAACAAAAACCAGAATTTTACAAACCTCCTCAGCATCAAACATGCGAGGCTTAGAAAATCAAATGGTTTACAGTCATGTGTTGCTTAATGTCAGGGGTACATTCTGAGAAATGCATCATTAGGCGACTCGTGGTTGTGCAAGCATCTTAGAGTACATACACAAACCTTGATGGCACAGCCTACTGCACATCTATGTTGTAGAGTACAGCCTATTGCTTCTGGGCTACAAACCTGGACAGCATGTGACTATACTGAACACTGGCAACTGTGACACAATAATAAACATTTGTGTATCTAAACATAGAAACGATATGGTAAAAATACCATATTATAATCTTATGGATTAATATGTATATGAGGTCTGTCATTGACCAAAACGTCATGATGTGGCACATGACTGTATTAAAAAGATAGACAGAGGCTGGTACTTTGGATCCTAGAAAATACTCATTAGTCTAGCACTGAATTATTCCCAGAGTTCTGTGCAGGTTCAAATTGTACAAAAATGTGTAATAAAATATTTATGCTAAAATACCCATCTCCTGCCTTCTTATTTGTTTCAATACAAAATCTGATTCCTTTTTTAAAAAGAGCTATTAGGTCAAATGGCTTCTCTTTAAAAAATAATTCCAAGTTTTTATAAGATTTAAGACAGTAGTCTAGGAAGAGATGAAGTTTCTGTTCAACTATTTCAAATTTCGATCCCTCCATAGCAAAAATAAATGGATTAAAAATGTCTTTTCAAGGGCAATTGTACTACCTTGTAAATAAGGGTAGATTTCTAAAGTAATTGTTCATGAGAAGAAAATGAAAGAACCATTAAACTGGAAAATGTCTTACCTTGAGAAGTTGAGGAAATGAACATGTCGAGTGAATAAATAGGGTTGTTCGGCAGTACTTATATTTTTAATCAGTTCCATCTATTAAAAAAAGTACAAAATTAGCATATGTAGGATCTAATTTACTAAGCCATATTAAGTTAAAGGTTATCTATCCGGCTCTTTTTATTCCCACTTATTACCACTGGACCAGCAGTATAAGTGCAACATTTATCAAGTTTTACATAAGGCTCCTTAGTGAATAAAACAGTGCTATACAAATTGATAGTTCTGTGTCTCATTTAGTTGATTGTTACTATGAAAGCAATATGACAGATTAATTAATTTTGACTAGAGAAATCAGTGTGTTGCTGTACTAAAATGTAAATAAAAGAATGCCTTCTATCCCTTCCTTTAAAGTCAAATCAAGGAAAGAGATTACTCATTATCTTATTCTGTAATGATATTATTGGGATACACAAAAATATTGAAACAGGTGCTGCAGAATTTAAAATTGAATAAAATGAAGTACTACTTCATTCTTGTTCTCTTTGACTATGAAATTTATAAGGAAAACATTTTATAGGAAACACATAAACCCCCAAAAGTCTTGGTTTTTCGGTGGGTGGTCGTCTGAATTATTTATTTGCAGTTATCAGCAAGGCAAAAAGTAGTTTATATTCATGTAAACTAACTTTTATGGCCTTCTGGAACATGTCATGATACAGAAAATGTTTAGCAAAATCTGTTAGAAATTCCAAGCATTCTTATAACTCCCTAAATTTCTGAACTTCTCTTTCCCCGGTTTTTCAAATTGGCCCCATCAAAATGAACACACTGTGGAATTTTTAAAAAGCACATTGCAGCTTGCTACTTTGGATGAATGTCAGAAGTGCAACATTTCATGTTTTATGAAACAGTTCAAGTTGAAAAACTGGAAACAAAACCAGTCATTCACATGTTAACCGCAGTAGCAACAAGAACAATAAAATAAGAGTCTGGAACTCCAGGTTTGTCTCAAACATGACAGAAAACCGGAGTCCCCCTTGTTCCTTCATGTCTAACACAGGGCTGACACATATATAAGTGCTCGATAAATATTTGTTTAATGAATTAACTCCAACTAGTACACGCTTTATAGATGATTACACTGGGATCTCAGTGCATAAACCCTGTAATTAGATATTCAAGCTCACAACGACTGAAGGAATGAAATTGAATTTTAAAGGTAAATGACTCGCAGTTCATAAACCCTGTGCTTCTGTTAGTCAGTGGCAGGTATGAGTGAATAATGGTCTGTCTGTCCTCAAGCCTCAGTATAAAAGGAAATTGCATCCTGCCTCTTTATCTACTGTTTATCCTTGACACACCACCTGCAAGTGCTTGTTTTTGGTAGTAAAACTTCCTGCGTGGTCACATTGTTAATTTTCATTTTTGATGGATTTACTAATAGAATTACTGGTTTGAAGACATAACCATAGGTAATTTATCTCTGAGGGTGCCTGCTTGGAAAAATAACTCTTGACTGTGTGTATGTTTAATGTAAAGACCATTAATGCTTTTATCTCTAGATTATTTTATTCAGATATTTCTCTGCACACAGAAGAGTCCTACAAGAAAGCCCCCTAGTACTGTACAAGAAAACTGGAAGAACAGGTCAGAAGGAAAAACATTTCTTTCACGTATTCCACATTATATTAGATTCTCTAAACACATGTCAATGTGTTCAATGTAATGGAAGAATAGTAGTAGTTAGATTTTGAGAACAGTGTCATAATAGTCATAAAGCTGTCTATTTCAGAAGGAAAAAATGGATTAGCAGTGACAATGTATAACTCTTTCTAGACGTATCTTTAAACATAGAATCAAGGTACTAATGCTCATGTTTATTGTATTAGCACAGTGAAGGCAGAGGGCACATTTCAGCTCTCAGCCGGTTTGATCTTCACAAATTCTAAGACTTTCCTTGTTTCTGGCGACAAGCAGTCATCTTCTGAACTCGTTGCTGCTATCGCTTGAGGTCTCTTGCCTGGTCCTCCCCCCATGGCCAGCAGCCTGCCTCTTCCCTCACCTAAATCTTATTTGCAGGAGAGGCATCGGGGGTGACAATGGCACCACCTAAAACCACCACCGACACCACTTCTCCTCTCCCTGGCTCATGTGGGACCACTCCTGGCCTTTATTCCGATTCCATGGCATAAATTCACTCATCATTCATCAAGCACTTATTAGGCACTGGAGGTAAGAACAGAATAAGATGGGTGGGAAGACACATGAAGAAGACAGTGGAATATGTCCTAACAGTGCCCTCAAACTCCACCACGGACACAAACACACCTAATCCTCACCCATCTTTACTCTTTATCCAGCCTCATTCATCTCTGGACAGTCCAATTCGGGTTACCAGTGATTGGCATGTTCCCACCTTTGATCCAGCTCTTCCCTGGACTCTCCCATATTCAATGGCGTGTTGAGCCATGTGAATTCCACCTGTGCTATTTCCCTCAACTGGCTCTCAGGACCACACATGCTGTGGCCAGCCAAATGAGAGCCCTCATTGTTCCTTCCTCACACCAAAGCCTGACTAAGTCTAAGCTCAGATTTAAGTTCCCTCTTCTATAATGTTCTTCTGCTACTGTTTCTGTGTCTAAATACTAACCACTACTTACTTATGGTTAAAATATCTACCTCCTCCAAGTAGCCTTCCTGGATAGCCCTTTTCATTCAACATCCTTTGATCTCCCCTCTGTGTCAGGCAATGTACTGCTCAGGGTTATGGCTATAGAGATGATGGATTTGGTTCTTGCTGTTAGGAAGCTGTCAGAGTCTTGTGGGTGAGGTGGACTAAGAGGCAGGTACAAACATGTGATAACCACCATGAGGTAGATGGTAGATAAGTGAGGCACCTCTCTCTACTTTCAGATGGGGAGGTAATGCTTCCCCAAGGAGTTTTTCCTGAGTAGTCTGGAAGGATCTAGAGGAGTTAGCCAGGAAAGAAAGGGATTCATGGCATAGCAAATAATGAAGAGCAGATACAAAAGGCAAAACATAAAATGACACGGCACCAAGAAACTGCAGGAGTTCGGTGTGCCGGAGGTGTTCAGTGATCCGAGATGGGATCGGCAAAGTAGCAGGTGAAACTAGAGAATCAGGTAAGAGTCAGGTAATGGAGGGTACTGCAGATCACAGCAGGAATTCTGACATTTATTCTGTGGGTGATCAACAGCTAGAAAAGATTCTCTTTTCCAGATCTGAGGGCAGGGTGGAGAATGTGAAGGAGGGTGAGGATTAGATACAGAAGCTTAGCCAGGAAGACTGGGCAATAATCCCAACAGCAAATGACAACGGCATGAACTGAGGTCGTGGTTTTCAGTGTGGTCCCCAGACCTGCAGCATCAGCATCACCTGGGACTTGTTAGAAATGCAAATACTCAGGCTCCGCCCCAGGCCTTCTGAATTAGAAGGAACTCTGGGGGAAGAGGTGCCAGCAGTCTGTGATATGCCAAGCCTTCCAAGGGATGGTATGGCCCAAGAGTGTGAGAACCACTGAACTAAGTCAATGTAAGTAAGACAGATGGGGAGGTTCTGGGAGGGTTAAGGAGGTGACCACCTGCCAGTGGAAAGGAGGCAGGGCAAGTGGCCAAGAGAGCTTCCTTCCCAGATTCCTGACTAGGACAACCGAACACGTGATGGTATCCATTCGTGGAGATGGGCAATGCTGGGGTGAAACAAATTTGGCTGCAGATAAGGGGGGAAACGGGCTTGGTTTTGAACGTGACCTTCCATAGCAGTGTATCTGAAAATTCTTCAGGACATACACTTTCTACATTACACTGTAGTTGAGTTGAGTCTGAGCTGGAATGTAACTTCTGTGAGGGTTGGGGGTAGGCTTTATCCCCTAGAAAGCCTACTCAAGGTACCTGCACAGAACATACACCCCACAAATATTTATGAAATGAAGCTATCATCTTTAGAAATCCTTTCTGGAGTCAAGAAATGTATAGTTAACTGAAGACAGAATTATCTAGCACTCAGGCTATGAACTTAGCCTTTCTGAGACAGACCCATATGTTCACTATCCTGGTGTCACACGGAGCAAACAGTCTTACCATTATAACATCCAGGACATAACACCATCAAACAGACTCCCATTTTCTGAGTGCACCAAGGTGCTCTTTATATACATGCTGTCATTTAATCCTCACAAGAACTCCATGGATAAGTATTATTATTATTATTATTATTTTGAGACGAAGTCTCACTCTGCTGCCCAGGCTGGAGTGCAGTAGGGCTCGATCTCAGCTCACCGCAACCTCCCCCTCTCAGGTTCAAGTGATTCTCTTGCCCCAGCCTCCCGAGTAGCTGGGATTATAGGCACGCGCCACCACGCCCAGCTAATTTTTGTATTTTTAGTAGAGACAGAGTTTCATCATGTTGGTCAGGCTGGTCTTGAACTACTGACCTCAGGTGATCCACCTGCCTTGGCCTCCCAAAGTGCTGGGATTACGGCATGAGCCACCGCATCCAGCCATGGATAAGTATCATTATGCCTACTGTATAGATTAAGAAACTGAGGCATGAAAGGTTGCATTGGTTGCTTAAAGCCTCATCCACACAAAGAGGTAAAGCCAGGATTGAAATCCAAGTCTTTCCAATCCCTAAACCCTGTTTTTTATTTACTGGCTGCAATCTATTCACCATTCCCACAGAGATAACCTTTCCAAATGGAAGGAACAGATTGGTTAGCACAAAACTCTGGAGAACAAAGAAGCTTTATGGAATATAAATTTTCTTCTTGTGATGTGCTGAAAATGTGAAAGAAAGTTCTAACAGATGGAAAAGCATTTTGAAATAATATAAAAATAAAAGCTTTAGAATGCCAGAGATAATACTTTTTAAAAGTTCTAGGTGGGAAAACTGAGTATATCCTAACAAGAACAGAAAATTAATTTTAAGTACTAAAAAAGATAGCTATGTAATGAAAGATATCTGAAAGAAAAAAAATCAGATCACAGCATATCAGTAAGTAGTTCTTAATCTTTTGCTTTCAACTTGACTGGCTGGGATGGTACAGCAGAAGACCTTTACCTGCAGTTCTACCAACACGGTCAGACTTTGCTCCTGACTTCTTTGACAAATATTTGTCAGCAGAGGTGGTATCTAACCCTACGTGGCTCATAAGTGAATTCTGTGTCACTCATGAACACCTAGACACCTTATAATTTTGCAAAGCATTTTTAAGATAGGACATGTTTTTAACATATCAAAGCAAAATAAGGAGTAGCTCAGAGGAAGACCCTTGGCCCTTGAACCTCAGAGGCTGGGAGGATGGCTGGAGGCTCCGGTGACCCTTCCCTCTTCCCGCAATACAGAGAAGCACTTGTAAGCAGGAGGCAGGATGGCCTGCGGGAAGCAGTCAGTGCTATACATGCCTGCAATGAAGAAGAAGTCCACCAGGGGGAGCAATGACATGATCAAGGCAAAGAGCCTGGGTCTGAATTATAGAGAAAATCAATCTCACGGCTGCAACTGGAACGAAACGAAAAACTTATTTTTGCAGGCCTTGCTGCTTCTTCCTTGTTTTTCTCTTTTCTTTCCACCAAGTTTCTATTAGCGGAATCAGTTTCTGTCGGTAGGGTTCCAAGACTAGACGTCTGCATAATCCCTGTGGCGTGGAACAGTACCAGGCTCCTCTCTTTGGTTGGACTCTAGGGTCCAGTTGGAGCACCTCTCATGCCTGTGGACACTGTCCCCACTCCTATAAAGTCGGGAAGTTCTGAGGGTCATTCTAAGTGAGGTTTTTCCAAAACGTGTCAAGCCAGAGAAAGGTACCTGGGATAAATAGAGAGGCTCATGAGGAGACACCACTTCATAAAACTTCAGGGACACATGGAGTCTTAAGGCGCTTGAGAGAGACTCAGGTGACAGCGGGATTTTCCTAGCGTAGTGAAGGATTCACTTCAATAAAAGGAAAACTTTCAAATAATCAAAGGCTTTCGTGAAATCATTCCTCGCTAGGGCTGTGTGTGAGGACCTCTTCGGGAGTTTTTCCCCTGCAAAATACAAATAACTTTGACTCTGCCTTTACAAGTTTAACTCTGTATTTTGCAGTGGGACCTGAATACACATACTGTGAGAAAGCTCCCCAGCAGATTTTGGTGCCTATCACGGTTAAGAACCATTTTTTATTAACCCATGTATGCCTTGTGTTCCATTATTGGAACACTAAGCATGTGGCAGTTATTTACATCCTACTGCTCAAGGTCATTGCCAAGGTCTCATTGCAAAAATTTTTTAAAAAACTGCAAAAATGCGTTAATAGCTTCCCACTGTCTACTGAAGAAAGGTCCAACTCTGAAGCCCAGCATTTAAAGTTCGGGATTTGACCCCCGTTTGCTTTCAAGTCTTATTCTTCCACATTATTCTTAATTTACAACACATTTTAATCAGATTCCTGTACACACTTATTCCCCCTTCTAAAATGGGGTGATAATGCTTTCCTAACAATGTTGCCTTGAGGATGAGAAATAGGGTACACTCATATCTAGTGGGCTGCCCGAGGTTTAATACACATGTTAATACTAGGTCCTCAATAAGTATTCATCAAAGTGAAAAGAACAAAAAACAGAGAAATCTGCTTAAAAAATGAATGCGTGTGCCACCTTCTTTTTTTTTTTTTTTTTTTTTTTTGAGATGGAGTCTTGTTCTGTCGCCCAGGCTGGAGTGCAGTGGTGCAACCTCAGCTCACTGCAACCTCTGCCTCCTGGGTTCAAGTGATTCGTCTGCCTCAGCCTCCCGAGTAGCTGGGATTACAGGCGTGCACCACTATGCCTGTCTAATTTTTGTATTTTTAGTAGAAACAGGGTTTCACCACATTGGCCAGGCTGGTCTCGAACTCCTGACCTCAAGTGATCCACTCGCCTCGGCCTCCCAAAGTGCTGGGATTACAGGCGTCAGCTACCATGCCTGGCCCATCTCTTGATTAAACAGAAGTCTGATTAACCACGCCTTAGGGATCCCTGCAGCCTGTAGACTTTTACAAACTTCACACAGTTTCTTTAGGTGACTTGGGTTTTCTGTTTCCCCCTAAGTCTCATTGCTTTCTAGCCACCATTCAGACTTGAAACTTGCAGTGGGCAAGAGCAATAGGAGAGGGAAGTTTAAAATACTGTAAAGAAATATTGTTTTGATCAAGAAGCTAAAGCTATCTATGACACATGGACATAAGATCTCTCTCTTCTCCACCTTTACATAACTCTTCAAGGCTTTAATAATTTGAATAGCTGTTGAAGAGTCAGAACAGATTGACATTTATAGTGATATAGTAGCCTTTACTGTTACAACTGGTGGGAGGATGTGGACTTGCCTAGTATTTCACAGACTGTGAATTGGAGTTCTGCAGAGTGCAAATCAGTCACAAACACTCATAAAGAGTCCCCTGACCAACGAAGACCGCAAAAACGCTAGGTGAAACCCAGTTAAATTGTTTGTTTTTGTTTGCAGTTTTGTTTTTAATTTTCAAAGTCTTTAAAACGCAAATAATCATTGTGAATTGATTCGTTGGGGACAAGGCACGCAACATTTGCCAAATTTATTGAACCGTAATATTTTCTTTCTTTCAATGTCTTAGAGGACTAGGATTCTCAGGAACATACCTAGGGCAATGCTGATATGATGATTTCAGCAGAGGTTCTTAACCCTAGCTGCATCATAAAATCTCTTGTGGCACTTCATTAAAGAAAAAGTTTTCTGGGCCCTACCCCAGAATCTCCAGGAGAAGGGCCATTGCAACTCTAGGTTTTAAAAGGCTCTGCTGAGATTCTGCTGCCCAGCCAGAGGAGATAAACACTGCATGATGAGAATGGCTTTTGGATTAAGGAAGGCCTAGGTTCAAGGCCAAGAGCCACTGACAGTCATTATAATGTATTTGGAAAGTTACAATCTGATTGTCTTAGGTGTCTCACCCATAAAACAGGGAATCATATCCACTCAGTAGTATATTTTTAGGTCCAAAAAGTTCAACGAAACAATGAAGGAAAACAATTAGCAAATAACAGGTGCTATATCCAATACGTAATCCTCAGTTTCAACAGAAATAGAAAGAGTAGAATTATGTGCCTTCTCAATATGCTGGTAACTTTTGCTTTTCTTTAAAGAGAATGCAATTAATTGTGGATTCTCATAGCTGTAATACACCTGCAGCACGTTGACCTTTATTGTATTTATAGCAATGCTCAGAAAGATGGTGTCACATCTTAACCAAAGATGGTTATGTGTTTTTTTGGCAATCACGCGCCACGTCTTCTGGGGAAAAAACTTCCCTATTTTTCAAAGCTGTATATAATCTCCATTTTTCAAGAGATAATTTAAGCCAGCTTAAGACCCTGAAATCTGGTTTTAGAGCATCAATGAAATGATATCACAGGTTTGCATGATGAGCTGTGCGAAAGTCCAACGCTTGGTCAGCAGCCATTGCCCATGCTGTGCTGTTGAGGCGGAGTCTTCCAAAACACGAACTTCAAAGGTATTTCTATTTCTATAAGGACAGATGTAGTGGGATTTTTATAGGCATTCTAACATTTGGTGTCTTCACACTCCCTTTCCTTTTTAATAATCCCTTCAGTGTCTGTTCCATTTAATAGATTTTAAAAATTTAGCTCTGTGTGTGTGCGTGTGTGTGTTTGTGTGATCACGGCTACCCTCCAGAGAGCAATGCATGTGTGAATTTGACTGTGGCCTAGAGAGGTGCCTTTTTGTATGAATGAAATGGAATAGATAATTCAGTCTTAGAAATGGATACTATTCCAAAGTTCATTTGTAAGTCAGTAGTTTGGAACTTGGAGCACATTTTCTCCCATAAAAGAAATTCTCTGCACGGTGGATAAAGTCCCAGGCCAGCCCACAAGAGCCTGTTTAAGTCATACTGCACCTGAAGCGGAATTGTTATTAACTCTAGAGGATGATGATTCTATGGGAACAAATTTTCAGAATTCTACTGTTTATAGGTGAGAACAACTGACTAAAATTTCCACTAGTCTTCTAAACCATTTCCCCTTGCGTTCCTCTAATAAATTACCAAAAAAGGAGCTACTCATACCACAAATTATTTCTTGAATATATATTAAAATAATATTTTTTCTGTTTTATGCACATTGAAACTTTAATAAAAACAATACATGGACAAAAAAAGTGTTTCTCTAAATGTTGTTGAACTTCAAACTGGGTTTCTTGTCCTTTTATTTCCTGGCTTCTCTCTCTGCATGCCAGAGCCAGACAAACTGGCTGCAGAGAGGTAATGGTCACTGTGATTATGTTTGTTTTCACATTAAAATTATATATTTGTTTTTTCTACCTTATCTTTACCTTTGCCATGTGTTTTTAAAACTGTCTTACAATTTAATAGAAATCTGGAATAACGAAGTAATGAAATATATTCTAGGTCACTTTGACCACAGGAATCAGAAATGTTTCAACTACACAATACATAGATTATGCTAGAAGCTGTACAAATATATCACAGAATCACAGGGCTGGAAAGAATCTTAAAAGACTGTCTAGTCTCTTCTCTGGCTTCCAGACAAGCCAACCATTCCAAACAGATGAGAGCTAGCCTATATTTTAGAAGAGAAGGATGACTTTGTCTTTAACCCTTTCTGGATCTAACAATCTACACATGGTTAGTAAATTGCTGTTAATTTTTAATCTAAATTATTCCATTCATAGTTACAAGTGTATTTTACTTTTTTCATATTCACTCCTCATAGGAAACAAAGTAGGTTGATCTCTATAAAATCTCATGGCACATTTAAATACTGTAGTTTGTGTTCTTTCTTCTAAGCATTCCTGAACATCCCAATGTCTAATCCTCAAGTTACTTTTGTCCTACTCTCTGTGGGTAGTCTGTTCTCTCTCCTGAAGTGGGAACTAAAATCTAGCAACTGTGTTTTATGAGGCATCTGGGAACTGAGTATCATTGTATTGTATTTATGTGTAATCCGATAGATATGCAAGCCATAAGAGTTAGATTCAAAAGAAAACCAAATTTAACAATTATAATAAAATCACAATAATGTAATTATTTATAACTCCTTTCTTTCAGGCAGTTAAAAAGCATCACCAGCCTAATCACATTAGCTCTTCAATCAAGTAAGGTAATCAAAGAGAACCTGCCCCTACTAAACAATGTTATACATAAAATGCAATATCCTTAAATGCCACCAAAGATCATTCTTTTCTACGGAGACCCTACTGTGGAACCTACAAGGTATAACCTTAAAATATTTTTTGCTGATTGGTAATGACTCTAACTATTGGTGCTGGTAATGGCTATTTAAACTTGATACTGAGTGATTCTTTAATGGAAGTTTGCAAAGGAGTGGGCAATTTGATCTCTGTATTATAAAAGACACAAAACATAGTGGCTTTAGAACAAGTGTGGTTGGCTATGTTACTGTCTTAAAACAGTTCTACTTTCCCCCAAGATAAAATGGAAATACACAATTGGTAAATTAAGAATGAGATTCCCTCCATTTGTGAGGTTCTGAATGTCTCAAAGCTGGAGATTAAGTCCAAAGAAAATGGACATGGGTGGAAATTATTTATTTATTTATTTATTTATTTATTTATTTATTTATTTATTATTTATTGAGACAGAGTCTCACTCTGTTGCCAGGCTAGAGTGCAGTGGTGCAATCTTGGCTCACTGCAACCTCTGCCTCCCGGCTTCCAGTGATTCTCCTACCTCAGCCTCCTGAGTAACTGGGACTACAGGCAGGTGTCACCATGCCCAGCTAATTTTTTTGTATTTTTAGTAGAGATGCGGTTTCACCATGTTGGCCAGGATGGTCTCAATCCTGGCCTCGATCTCGATCCTTGGCCTCCCAAAGTGCTGGGATTACAGGTGTGAGGAAATTTTTATAATGATGATCTCAACTAGATAGTTAGACATCTTCCTTGTTTCTCCCCAACATGCAGGTACCACTCATTGGGTGGCCGCTCATCCTATGTAGGTAAGGAGACAGAAGCCAGTTTCTGAGACCAGGATGACAAACCTAACTCTGTAAAATGACCATGAGAACACTCTATCTGAGTTTTCCACATTAGCAGAGCACCCCCACAGAGACTGTTGCCCCTACCTCTGTGCAGGTTTGCAAAGTAAACCTTCATAGCTTCTTGGTAGAGGACAGCACTCCCATCCTACCATTAACACGTCCACTTGTACAACTCAGCTACATTAGGGCAAAATTGTTCCTGTGATGTGGGGTAATTCTTTTCCTACCACTGAACATTCCAAATGCTGCTCTCAAAGCCTAAGATCCTCTGAGTTTCCCATAGCAGGAAGCTCATGTCCCCCATCAACTAATTTAACCATAAAGATTCTGGACACTGGTGAGAAAATGCAGAGGGATGAATATTAAAATAAAATCTTCTCCTTTTGATGGTGAAGATGTCAGCATTATTTATAGCTTGGTGGTGTGACTCTTTGAGATGTATATATTGCTAATTTTAGCTAACTAGACAAAGGCAGGTACACACAGTCCTTCATTAGTCCTAATGGAAGTTTCCCTTCGTGGAAATTCCCTGGTTTACAGAGTTCTTGTGGAAGCCTTAACTTAAATTTCCTTCCACACACTGGCCAAAATACAGCATGAAATCAAAACTCTGGTATTCGTTCATCAGGAGTCTGAAGAATGACCTGTAAGGCACCCATTAGTTACACAAATGAGCTGAAGCAAAATACAATTCAACGATGGGCAAAGTCAACTTACTTGTTCATTTTTAGTAAGCCTGGTTTTGTTGTGAATGTCTGATGTGACCAAATTAAATCCATGCTTCTCCGACAGGATTCTCAGAAGCAAGACCACAGTACGGCTCCCACACTTGCCTACTCTGTTGTACACCACCTGGCTCGGGAAAGGTAGTACCTGGAAAAAAAAATAAGAGAAGAAACATGAAACGTCTGTATGGAAATACTTATGATTCTTCCCTCAATTTCAGAACAACCACTGTTTGATATAATAAATCTGAGTGAAAAAGTCCTATAATCAGGTTAATAAAAAAGATGTATATCAGTTCACCAGAAGTGATAAACTATATTTATCTTCATGGCATAATGAGAGAAATGTTGGTCTTGTTCTCTCTCTGCACTGGTGAAATTTCATGCAGTCTCTAAGATTGATTATCAAACTTGTTTTGTTTCTTTTTAAAAACAAAATACATAAATATGCTTCTTAATGACAAATATTTTTTGCAAGCTGATGCTTTATGAGAACAACTTAATTTATAGCGTGACCAAGAACAAATAAGGTAATTTTCAAAACTGAGATGTAATTCACATACTATAAAATTTACTCTTTACAAATGTACACTTTGATAGCATTTAGTATATTCACAAAGTTTGCACAGTATGTAGCCTTTTGTATCTGGCTTCTTTTACTCAGAATAATGTCTTTCCAGGCTCCTCATTGTTCCAGTATGAGACAATACTTCATTCCTTTCTATGGATATGATAATATTAATATCACATTGTATTGATATACCATATTTTGTTTATACACTTGTCAGCTGATGGACAAGTGGATTGTTTCCACTTTTTTGGCCACTATAAATAACGTTGCTGTGCATATTTATGTATGAATTTTTGTGTGGACATGTTTCTGATTCTCTTGGGTATATACCTAGGAGTGGTAACCCTATGTTTAATTTTTTGAAGGACTGTTAAACCATTTTCAATACAGCTGTACTATTTTATATTCCTACCAACAACATATGAGGGTTCTAATTTCTGCACATCCTTGCCAACACTTGATATATATATATATATATAATTTTTTTTTTTTTTTTTTTTTAAGACAGGCTCTTGCTCTTTTGCCCAGGCTGGAGTGCACTGGCATGATCCTGGGCTCACTGCAACCTCTGTCTCCTGGGCTCATGCGATCCTCCCACCTTAGCTTCCCAAGTAGCTGGGACTAAAGGCACACACCACCATGACTGGCTAATTTTGTAAATTTTTTTTGGTAGAGACAGGGTTTCATCATGTTGCCCAAGCTGGTCTCAAATTCCTGAGCTCAAGCAATCTGCTGGCCTCGGCCTCGCAAAGTGCTGGGATTACAGGCATGAGTCACCACACCTGACCTGTTACTGTCTTTTTGGTTGTTTATTATACCCATCCTCGTGACTGTGAAGTGGTATCTCATTGTGATTTTGATTTGCATTTCCCTATGACTAATGATGTTGAGAATTTTTTCATGTGCTTATTGGCCATTTGTATATTTTCTTTGGAGAAATGTCTATTCAAACCCATCATCCATTTACAAATTGTCTTTTTATTATTTCATTTTAAGAGTTCTGTATATATATTCTGGATTCACAAACACACAATCTGCAAATATTTTCTCCCATCCTGTAAATTGTCTTTTCCTTTTCTTTATGGTGTCCTTTGAAGCACAGAAGTTTTTCATTTTGACTGAGTCCAATTTATCTAAATTTTCTTGGGCTGTTGTCATATCTAAGAAACTATTGCCTAATCTAAGATCGTAAAGATACACATTTATGTTTCCTCCTGAGGGTTTTATAGTTTTATTTCTAACATTTAGGTCTTTGATCCATTTTAAGTTACTTTTGTGTGTGGTGTGAGTTAGTTGTCTAACTTCATTCTTTTGCATGCAAATATCCAATTGTCACAGCACCATTTGTTGAAAAGACTACTCTTCCTATTCTCTCCCCACTTGGCCATTTAGTACCCTGTCAAAAATTCATAAGTGTATTTGAGGTCATTATTATTTCTGGATTCTCAATTCTATTCTCTTAATCTATATGTTTATCCTCAGGTCAGTACCACACAGTGTTATAGCTTTGTTATAAGTTTTGAAATTGGGAAGGGAAGGGTAAGTCCCTCCAATTTTGTTCCTTTTCAAGATTGTTTTTGGCTACTCTGTGTCCTTTGCATTTCCATGTGAACTTTAGGGTCAGCTTGCTAATATCTGCCCAAAAAAGTAGTTGAGATTATGATAAGGACTGCATTGAATCTGTAGATAAATTTGATTTCGACAGCTACCTTAACAATATTGGCTTCCAATCCAAGAACATGGATGTCTTCCTACTTATTTAGTTCTCCTTTAATTCGTTTCTTTGATGTTTTATTTTCATTGCTCATGCCTTATACTGCTTTGTTGAATTTGTTCTTTTTGATGTCATTACAAATAGAATTCTTCTGTTAGTTTCATTTTGGACTCATTATTGACAATTGATTTTTCTACATTGATCTTATATTCCACAATCTTGCTGAACTCATTTATTAATTCCAATAGTTTTTTTGTGTGTGGATTCTTTAGGATTTTCTACAATAAGATCATGCTATGTTCTAATAGAGAAGTTTTACTTCTTCCTTTCCAATATGAATGCCTTTCCTTTATTTTTCCTTTCTAATTGCCTAGTGGATAGTGATTTTTATATACTATTATCTACTTCTTATATCTTGATATACTACTTTTTATCTATTTTGATATACTGTTATCTACTATTTATACTATTATCTACTTTATTATATATTTTCATAGCTATTATGAAAAGCATCTATGATTATTTGTATCTGCAATAAAGATATTTCTCCATTTTGAATGTTCAGCATTGATCAACAACTGATAATAATCAAAGGATTCCTTCATTTAGCACATACTCATAACAGGTTATTTTAAAAAGCTCAAAACTAAATAATGCAGCACAGTATAAAATCACAAATATACTGCAAATGTAAATATACTATGGTAGGCCATTTGAATTTTTGCCTTTGCAATTATAGGTTAATTTAATTTTCCTGAAATATTTTTATGCAGAGTAGCATTTAATAAATTTGAAGCTTAAAGGCTAGTTGTCACTGGAATAAAATAATATCTGTATCATTCACTTAACAACCAGTCACATGCCATTTTGTTGCAATTTTTCCATTATGTATTTTTTTTCTTATGAGTAATACCTCATTTCTTGAGGGCCAGTCTACTATGTGTCCTCACAGTGCCCAGAACATGCTTTGTACATAAAGAGCCTAAACAGACACTGAATGAGTCCTGACCGCTCAAATTTAATGTGCTGCTTAACACTAATTAACACAATGATTCCACTAAAATGTGAAACCAAGAGAATCTTCAAATACAGCTGCTGTATCAGACCAAATGCTATTCAAAGTCATCAGAGAAAATAAAAAGACGGTCATTTTAATAGGTCATTGTTATTTATGGTTTAATCAGTGAGTACTTCAAAAGTCTGTTCATTGGCAACTATTACAGAAGTCCAGATATTCAGAAAAATAAATTACATTCTTGGCTACAAGGTTATGATCAGGAAGGCTGAATTAGGCTTCATGTTTAGTTTAATGATACAAAAAGCATTTATAAGTTGAACTTTCCATCACAACCAGGTAGGGTATGAAATTATGGCTAAGACAGAGCTGCCAACATAAACTCAGAGTTTAATTCCTCCATAGAAACAAACTGTCCAACAATTGGGATAGGTGCATTTTTTTTTCTGCCTCATAGCACATTAATGAACAGTCAGGAAGAATTTGTTACATCTGAATTAATGACCTAGAAGATGTGAGTTACCACATAGGTAAGTACTTTATTACAAGAGTGCAGGTGCCTCTTGGACAATATAAGTGAATAACTGAGGCACTTATCTAGAAAACTTAGGTGAAATCACTTAATCTCTCCTGAATTGTTTGGGTAATCAGCACAGTAGCAGGGTTAGTATCTATCTTATTCTTTTTACTAATAACCAAAGATGTTATTTACCTTTAGGCTATTGGGTAATTCATTTTTTAAAAGATGTGAATTCTAATTGTTTTATTAGTTTGTGGCAAGCTTCCAACTAATAGTTTAAAATTTTGTTTTATTTAAAAAGAACACTTACATAAGAACAAAAAATCCTGTATCATCTCTGCAGCTGGGTCTATGATAATAATTTAAGATAAAGGAGGACTTAACATCCTCACTGTGACTGTACTTCTATCATTTCTCTAAATACCAATACACACCCACATGATATGAACATAAAAGCAGGAAATGTGTTTTCACTAAAATTTCTGGAATCAGCCTTGTGAGTTTCATGCACTACCACAAACCTAAGTAAACTTGTCTGAAATTTAGGGGGGTTTTTAATCGTTTTCTAAAAGAACCTATGTAATGCATTGAAACTTGCCAAATTAAGCAGCTAAATCAATGTGTTGATATCGGATATAGTCCCCATAGATCACAGATTCCTAGCATAATGGAGTTTGAGGTCCAGAAGCAATTTAGAGTAATCCATCCATTCAACATCACCCCCTCACCAAAAACTATCACCCTCTATCACCACCATCTCCAGCCCAATCTGTGTTTAATTTGGATAAAATTTTCCTTTACACTATGTAGATATTATAATTAGTTTTACATGAGTAAACTGAAGCCCAGAAATATCATTTGGCATCTTCAAGGTCACAAAGCTAGAGTGACACATAACCACGAAAATCCAGCTCTCGGCTCTCCTGACTCCTAAGATGACACTTCTTTAATATACAAATCAAATAGTGAAGAGAATTTTTAGTTTGACTTCTGTGACAGAGATACTCTTTCCTTTTTTATGTCTTGCATATATCTAACCTCATTAAATACACTATTTTTCAACAGTCAGCGATCACAACCAGTATCATCAGCCATCACTCAGCTGTGACTCAAGTCCCCAGAAGGCTTAAGTGGAACCGACAGGGACAGATTAGCCTCTCTCTCCTTCCTAAGGACTTTTTCTAGAAAGCTAACGGAAGCCCAGAGTGTCAACGCAGCTAATGGGAGAAGAAAGTGGCAGGATGTATACTTTTCCCTTCCTTCCTTCCCCTGATATATCACAGGCAGTCAAAGTGGACAGCTGCCTCAAATATTGTCAACTGCTTCTACTGGGAAAGGAAAAAACCAGGAAGCAGTAAGTTATAGTAAAATGTATACAAAATCCTAAATATATTTGGAATGTCTATCAGGACAAGCAAATGTCTTCAAATGATAAACTCAATCACTGTGAAAAGACTTTTAAAGATGTCTTAGGATCAATCTCGAAATCTTCGTTATCCTTAAGAGATATTTGCAATTGTCAGGCAGAGAACTCTATCCTCTACTTTAATGTTCCTACTATCATTTGCACACAGAGGTTGAACACTCACTCTTTTTTTAGGTGCCCTATAGAGAAGTATACATGAAACTCCTCAAGCACCCTCTCCCTCCCCCAAGTGATTCTTCATTCTTGGCAACTGCGGTTATGTGAATGTTATGTCTGTGATTTCTATTTTATGGCCAATTTGTAAAAGTGAAGGGGCCTCCAAAATCTTTCATTCTATGAAATATATATTTTTATGCTGCCTGCCTTGTAAGTTCTGCAAATGCCACAAATCCCCAGAGCCTGACAGGCCTGTGTGGAGCATGCCAAATAAACAGAAGTCTTTCCAAGATCCTGAGCACGACAGTAACCACCACCAGATGACATGCACAAGTTCAATAGCTTAGCCCTGGTTTGAAATGGGGAGAAGAGAAGGAAGGCTTCCTAGGTAAAAAGTAAATGTGGTCTGGACCAAGACTTTCATAGTCTGAGACCCAGAGTCTCTAGGGCTCTTCTGGGGATCGGTAATGTTGGAAGAATTAACATCAGTGCTGCTTTTAAGTCTCTGCAAAATGATACTTAATATAGTACAAGCTGTGGTTCCCAAATAACTGTATATTCAAATTCCTCATAGAACCTTTACAAATGCAGATTTCTGGGCCCCACTCTAAGATGAACTGAATCACAAAGGCTAGGATGAGAATCAGGAGTCTCTCTCTAAAAAGCTCACCAGGGCCCTCTGACACCTCCATCAGCTTTGAGGAAGTGCTATCATAGAGGACTCCCAGCTTTCTGTATTCAGTGGCTGGGTGGGTCCTTGCAGCCTTCGGAGGGATTAAGGCTGGGGAGAAGGTTGCCTGCATGATCCTGGAGGGGAGCTGGGGCGAAGGGCACTGCTGTGTCTTCCTGGGGTCTCACTGTATTGATGAGCTCCACTCACATTTACCAGTCATAATTCACCTCATAAGTATGCTCACACTCTCCCAGGCTGGTTAGAGAACAGGTGTGCTGGTTAACTGAATGTGTAGGTTAACTGAAATTTATACTAAATGCTTTCAAAGCATTAGACTCTTAGCATGAATATTATACAAACTGTGAACTGACTTTGCTTGATGAATAAAACTGCACTTCATGATTTTTCAGCAACTCCATTTCATGGTTAATCAAACTAACACTCGAAAGAGTCACAGCCAGGGCTGTGCAAGGCCTGAATTCAGGCACAGTTCTGTTCCTCCCTGCCCATATGACTGTGAGCAGTTTAAACCCACTCAGGGAATCCTCATGTTAAAGTTCCTAGGACGCTGTGGTGCTAGGAGCCAGTCACTTCACATCCTTGAGCTCCAGTTTCCTCACCTATAAAAAGGGGAAAGTTAGGTTATAACCTAATTAATGATATTTTCTTCTGAAGCTATTAAATTATTAATTTTCAATCTATATCACTACCAAGATATAATCTGGAAAATGCCTTAAAGTTAAAACTAGATTTCACTGTGTTTCCTTGTGGAATATATTCATTAAAGAAACAGAAAAAACAAAGTTCCGGTAATCTGTGCTTATGACATGGGTTCCAGCTCCATGGGTGTTCCCAGTTTTATTTTGGAAACCTTGGATGTCCTATTCTTGTTTGGGCTTGTTGCATAATAAATCTACCTTTATCTTCCTCTTCCTTTCCACATTTTTAATCATTTCAAGCTTCCCATTTTGAGATCATCACCGGAGCCTCCCAGAACTCGGCAGTGATTCTCACTGGCCTTTGCCCATCAAACCATCTGAGCTGTTCTGCCACACGCATCTGTTTTCTAATTACTATCATCTCTCCTGCTCCCAGTCTCCTTTCCTCCATTCTAGGGGAGGAAATACACAGAACCCATCTCAGAATTCTATTTCCCCTCATTGTAATCCTCCCGAACAGAAGGCTCTTTCCATCCACAACTCTCAAATGACATCCTGCGTGCTTCTCATTGTTCAGGCCCATCTCCAAAAGCCATACCAAATCTGAACCTTTGGCTTTCTTTTCTTCCCCTGCTCCCACTTGAAACAACTCCATGTGTGATGCTACCTACAGAAAAAATAAATATAGCCATCGATCATTTACAAGTCCATCTGAGTCTATTTGTTATGTGCATAGTGGATAATTAATAAAAAGAATCTATCTGTTATGTACATAGCAGATAATTAATAATGAGTATAGACTAGACTACTGGGATGAAAATACTATTATAGTAAGTGTTGTAGAACCAGTGCTGACATATTTATTATTATAAAGGATGCTCTTTCAGTTATCTCCTAAAACTATAAGAAAATCTACCAATTTTTTCTTAACATTCATAATATATTGAAACTCCTGATTTACTATGCCACAGAAGAAAACGTATGTTGAAGTCAAAGATTCCCTGGACTGAAAGTCATGAAACTCTGGCATTCCCCTTGGCTTTATCACTCTAAGCAGTTGAGTGACTTGAGCAAATGATCCTGAACAACTTCTCTAAGTCAAAGTTTCCTCAAGTATAGATTGAGGGTACTGAACCTAATGATTCCCAAGGCTCCTCCCTGTCTGCGTGCCATATGTTAATTGAGGGCTATGCAATGCTTATGGAAGACCACAGGGTTATCTGAGTGGCATCTTGCACTTCTAACTATTCATCCCATTCTGTATACCTAATGTCCTGTTATCTCCATAATGCACATCATCGCTATGCTATTCCCAGAACACAGTACCCTGCATACTGTACCAGAATTTTCATATGAAGAAGCAATTTTCACAAGGAGCTACAAGTCATTTTTTGGATGTGATGATTAAGCTGCCACAGTTGGATCCTTGAAGAGTGCTTCAGGAAAAAAATACAAGACTTCCAGTTTGAGTAGGAACTCAAATTTCAGGTGACACTGGGGAATGCTATCAATGCCATAGACCAAAAGATGAATATTTTCAAATTTCAAATTAACAAATGTGAAGAAAATATACATAAGAGGAACAAAGAGATTCACTTTTAATGCCGCAGTACCCTTTAAGCTTCTTTGGTCAGTACACAAATAATGGGCAAAAAGAAGTCCATAAACTGGGCATCTCATTACCACAGAATGTTACAGTTTCCTTTTTTTTTTTTGAGACAAGGTCTTGCTCTGCTGCCCAGGCTGGAGTGCAGTGGCACAATCTTGGCTCATTGCTACCTCTGCCTCCCGGCCTCCAGTGATTCTCATTCCTCAGCCTCCAAAACAGCTGGGATTACAGGCGCACAGCATCATATCTGGCTAATTTTTATATTTTTATTACAGACAGGATTTCACCCTGTTGGCCAGGCTGGTCTCAAACTCCTGGCCTCAAGTGATTCACCTGCCTCAGTTTCCAAAGTGCTGGGATTATAGGCGTGAGCCACCATGCTCGGCCAAGAACGTTACAGTTTCTAAAATTCAAACTTCAGTTTGGTCCATAGGAATCCACAGAATACTTGTATGTCTTAGGGAAAGAGAAATGAAATCCACATGCCACACACATGACATGTAAGCACAATGGGAGAGTGCAAGTCTGTGAGGCTAAACTTTCCTGAAGGCATATTTCCAAGTGGGACTTGTCTTGCTTTTGCATACACATGGTAGCCCTACTTCACTAATGCTTGGTGGCTTCTGTCCACTCTTCTAAGAGCCTTTCAACTTCTCCATGATAAAAATTAAATGGAGAAACCCATGTGGATGTGGAAGTCCTGTTCAACCTCATCTTCCTGTGAACATCTGTTATGCATGTGGATGTGCCCTGTATGTTTTTGTTGTGATCAAAGACATTATGAGTAATATTGTTGTGGTCACATCAGACTTCCAGCCATTTCTAACACTTTCTTACATGCTATGTATTCAGTCGTCCAAAAGTCCTTATTAGACAAACTCTGAGGCTGAAAGTAGCAGGGTCCTCAAATTAGTTCTAGAACTGCAGTTGTTCCCTTTTTAGTACTAATCAATTTGACTGGCTTTTTACATTAACTTTTGGACCAGAGTACGGAATTACAAAAATGCATTTGAATAGATAATCTCTCCACCAGACCCACACACTTAGTTTGACTCTCCATTCAGATCTGTAACAGATTTTTGTTTAATCACACAAATCTTCAAGTAAAACATGCACAGACACTTTTGTTTATACAGACTTCTAAGGTTTAAGAGTCTGCTCTAAAGTTAAGTTTCATTTCTCTATATTTATCCTATTTTGTTTTAGTTAATAATTTATACTCTGAGCCCAATCTCAACTCAAAACTCATTTGTTATTATACAAATAGGGGAGAAGTATTGACTATTGATTGAAGGATTCATAATTTATAGCAGATATTGTTGGCATGGGCCAACCACTCGATTTAGAATAGTCTTCTCTGGATGTTAGTGGGGAAAGAGTCCGTTATTCTCATTAGAACCCTCAGAAGAAAAGACTGCCCTCATTGTAAATAGTAAATGCTGGGGAAACAGCCACACGTGGCTGCCAATACTCCTCTCTCATCAAAGCACTGTGCAAAGATTTTAAGACCAAAAGCTTGAATATACTGTTCACTGTGAATCACATCATTACTTTCCATTTGAAATGTCTGAATCAAATGTTAGTTTCTTGAGTGTGAATTGTACTGAAAAACTTATTCTTAGACTCAAATGATCATTGTTTAAATCTCTTGGCTGAGTTTTAGTTTTATATAACATAACCCACAATTTAAAGTAGTGCGGCAGATTAGCTCAATAATGGTCCCTGATCAGTCACACCTCTTCCTATCCCTGCACCATGTAACTTCCTTCCACATGGCCCTCTAGACTGGCCACATGACTTGTTTTGGCCATTAGACATTAGTAAGTGCAACACAAATAGATGCTTGAAAATAGCCTGCATGTGGGGGCTTCGCCTCTCTTTCCCCTAGGAGGCTTTCCACTGTCATATGAACTTAAGCTAGCTTCCAGGAAGATAAAAGGCTGCATGGAATAGTGAAATTCTGTAACTAAATTCAGCAAGTAATTATTGAGCACTTACTGTGTGCTAGTCACTTGGTTAGGGATAAGAAATTGGTTGACAATTGTAATTATTTGACTGTCTGTCTCACTAGACTTTAAACTCCATGACTGCAGAGGCCACATCTGCTTTTCCTGACTATTGTATCTTCAGTGTTCAGCTCAATGCCTGGCACATAGTAGGCACTCAATAAATAATTGTTGAATAAGTGAATACAACAAAGGTTACAACAAGTCTCTTGCCCTGTAAGAACTCACAATCTAACAAGGGAATCGAACACTGACACTGACACTGGTTGCGCCAATACCATGTGGTACGCATCTCACTAGAGATATGCACACAGTGACAAGAGAACAGAAAGGGTGATCAGCTTGGCCTTGAGAACTCAGGGAAAGGGTCACAGAGAACACAGCATTTGAACGGAGTCTTGGTGTCTCTAGAAATTGTATGGCTTCAAAGGGATAGCCATTTTTCCTTTGCAAAGTATACCTACCCAATTCTTATTGATTTGCATTAATACGAAACTTTCTAGCCCCCCTCCCATGTTTGATTTGGCTATGTGGAATTGGCTTCTTGGCATTTTTCACACTGTGTGTGTGTCTGTGTGTTGCACTATGATATGCAAGGAAAACACACCATAAAAAAATTCATCAACTCTCTGGCCTAGTGTTGCCCCTCATACATACTGAGCATATCAACACAGCAGGACAACTGAGTTGCAGCTCAAGAACAACTGAGTTAAACATGGCTAAAGAACTTCTCTGCTTTATATTACATCTGTATGTATCAACATGAGGATGCTTGTATCTGCAGGTAACGAAAAATCCAATGCAACTCAACCAGTAAAGAGAATGCATTCTCTCATAAATAAATAAATGGGAAAATATATTCTCTTACAAAACAAAAGTCCTTAGGTATGGAGGTTTTAGGCATCATTCCATGTTTTTGTTCCATCTCGCTCTTCCATCCTGGAAATGTCAGCATTTTCCTCAGACTAGTTTTTCTTATGTTTCATGACGGCTGCTGCAGTTCCAGCCATCCCATGCAGAATTACAAAGTCTGGGACAAGAAGAGACTACCTTTCTGGGTGCTTCCTTTAAGATCTGAAAATCCTACCTAGAAGGCCCTGAGAAAATTTCTCATGTTCTGTTGACTTGGTCTAAGCTACCAGTGTACATCTCAACTAGCCAGGAGCAAAGGAAATAAGACAACCATGCTAGGCTTAGATTAATTAGAACTCACTTGTGAGCTGGGGATGGAACTGCCTTCCTCTTGGGGTAAAATTGAACAAGTCAGATTTCTGCTAAAGATGGGGAGGCTGTGGGAGAATGGATATGGGGTAAGTAACCAGAAGGGTCTGCTGTGCCCCACCACTCAAAGGCCCTGTTGTACTTGATTCTTCAAACACCTGTTCATGAAAATCTCCATTTCTCATCTACAGAAAAGGGAGTAAGAGTGGCAAACACCAAGGACATTCTCAACATGCATGAAGGATCCATGGCTGTGTCCTATCCATATCCCCACAGCTGCTCGCTGCCCTAGGCATAGATTTGCTGATAGCTGGAGAAGAGGAGAGATGAAATACATTCCTTTCTACATAAAATGACATTGCTTCCCACACACTGAAATGAGATAGAGAATTAGCAACAAGGTGAACTTGAGCTAGGAGATTAACTCCACACAAGAATCCAGAAAGCATAAGGCATTTTTAGCTAGAGATGGCAATAAGACATTGAAATTGCCTTCAGATGAAATTATGTCTTAACTGCCTACATGTTGGGGGCTTTTCACAAGTATACCTTTTTCATAAATGAATTAATTGTGAACAAATGTGGCATGGAATCTAGACGCAAGCCACCAGCATAGATCTGATCATGGAATGTTCTTTTCCACACTATCTATCGGCTGGTTTTTGCTTTCATTTGTTACCTGATCCCGGGTAAACAGATTTTTCAGAAATCTCCATCAGGATGGATGAGGGAATCCCATTTCCTATAAGGAACTGTTATTACATTCAGGCTATCAAACAGTGCTAAATTAAAAAAAAAATCATTATTCAAAAAATATTTTTAGAAAACGGATCTCAAAAAAAAAAAACGGATACAGATATTTTCCATCTCTCGGGATTTTGCGATCTGATAGAAAGAGGAAAAGAGAGAGACAGTTTATAGAGCAACAATTGTCTCTACAGCTAGACTCACTGGATGGATATAACATTTCTGACTTCCCCTGTAATGGTCGAGAAGTTGGGCCTGACTAAGCAATAAGAAAATCCTCATCAGGAGAGTTTAGTTAAAGAAACAAATGAAGGAAACAGAAGTTTAAAACGAGGACAAGCGCCCCAGGTTTTAAGAGTCTATTGCTGATCTCAGACTGTAGTTGCCCTGGGGCAATAGAGGGAAAAAAAAAAAAATCCTAGAGATGGGTTGAGCACTCACTTGGGTCAGAGTCTGGGTAAGGCCACTGTCCAGCCTATGTCATTGTAGTGCAGGAGCTTATCCTCCACCAGTGACACAAATACTTCCCTTCCAGGCTTCACCAGGGACTGCACCCTTGGCTGGAGAGCTGCTCATGTCTATCAAAGGGCTGGCTGAAAGATATCATAAGTAAGGAAGATTGTTTGAGGACACAGACTCCAACCATTTCTCTGCACATTTTGAATTTTTAGTCTTGGTCCAAGTTGAACCATCAAAAAGCTGTCTATCGAAGCATAACTCCTTGGCCCCATCTAGAGCTGCTTTACTGAGTGACATTTTGGCATCATATCCTTGGCGGCTGTCAAGGGACACCATACGATAGGGCATCTCACAATCCAGTTCTGTTTTGGAATGGGGATGTCATTGAGCATATTGTCTTCTATCGTTCTCATTTTTTTTTTTTTTTCTCATCCCAGGGCTCTTAATTTGGTGATGCCTTTCATGCAATATCTCACTTAATCTGTAAAATGACTTCTCAACCACGAGTACTAGTGTTCCCATATTAAAGAAGAAAAGGCTGGGGATTAGGGGGATTAAATAACTTGTTCAAGGTCTATTCCAGAGCTGGTACTCAAGCCAAAACTCATGCTCTGTAATCCACTACACTATATGACAAATGACTGTATTATTTCTTTCTTCTCATGGAAAATGAGAAGGACGTAACCATTTATGGCCCCATTTTTCCTTGGCTACCAGAAAATCCAAAGAAAGTTTGTTCAACTATAGCAATTAGTGGTATGATGGTTTATATCACTGTCTTTCACCAGTTACGCTAACCTGATGAACTCATTAGCCTGTAAGGCTACGGGAAGGCCAAGACTTCAATATATTTCTGTGATTTTTCCCTTCCTCCCTCCCACTGGTCCTCCTCCTCCTCTTTCCCCTCCCTTTCTCTCTCTCTCTCTCTCTTTGTTTTGTTCTCTCTCTTTGCAACTGTACTTAGCTCAATACATAACATGGATGTAAGGACAACTGAATGATAGATGAATTCTTACCATGCTCCAGCAGTAACATCTTCAAATAATATTTTAAATTCAGAAGGTAAATATACCCTATTACTGTATTGCTAATTGCTTTCTTTCATCCCCACAGAGTCCTCACCTTCAATAGGAAAAAAACATTTTTTCAAACCTATTACTAACTATACAGAATATTTTGAAATGACAACGCCCTATAGCAGATTCTGCTAGTTGCTTACCTAATACCTACTTTCCTCTCTTCCTAAAGGAACCAGGACCTTCTAGGTAACAATATGCCCAGCTAAAAATAGTCACCTTAGACTCACTTGAAGTTGGGAGTGATAGAGTGAGCAAGTTCTGTCCATTCATTCAACAAATGAAAGAGCTATAAATGAACACTGCTGAGTTGGCCTCTTGGGCAATCTTTTAATGATAGACAGATTCCTCTGGCATCGTTTTTCAGTCCTCTGCCTTGACTTTCCATTCTCTTCTCCTCCCTGGAACACAGACACTATGCCTAGAGTTGCAGAAGCAATCCTATGACCACAAGGCAAGAAGCATGAGGGCCATGCTACAAGCCGAGATCTGCAAGCTAATGAGGACAGAGAACAAAGATAAGAGGTAGACCCCAGTGATATCACAGTGCCACCACACCAGACCTAGACTGCTTCATACATGAAATAAACAGGGCTCTCCACTTGTTTGGGTCACTCTTGTCAAGCTTTCTGTTTCTTTTAGCCCAATGCATTTCTGATTTAGGCCTTTCTCGTTTTAATTTTTTGCTTATTTTATTCATTTTTTAAATGGCCACAGGTATTACCCTCTGAGAAAATCAAAATCAAGTGCACTCACAGTGAAAAGAGGTCTAAGTCTCATATCATTCCTTTTGATCCTGTAGTACATTGACACTGTAGTAACAGCACTATTAGCTTCAAAATGCTGTATCAATGATCAAAATATGTCAGTGGAAAGGATCTCATAAAGTATGCTGCTTTCTTTCTTCAATTACTTTAAAAGTCTGTCATTAAACATTTCTGGGGGTAGTTTATAAAATATTTATGGTTGGAAGCCAACAGTAGCTGCAGAAGAAGAAATGTTTGTTATAAATATATTTCTCTGCTCACAAGCTGTCAGAGTTACTCACTGTAGTTTTTGTAATTCGCTGGGTCATGGTAAAGTCTCCCTTCTGTGAATGTATGTGGTCTGCTTAAAACAACAATAACAACCACACTCATTTGCTCAGAAGTACAGCTAAATAATCCTTCAGCCCTGTGTAATTTTAGTGTAAGTGCATTAAAAACTCCACATATCTTGCACCTGGAAATTATGTGGTCAATAAACAACTTTTGACCTAGTTGTATGAGTTGCTCTCAGGGTTAAACTATGTTCTTCCAGTCACCATGGGGAGTGACCAAAGGGTCACTTGCGTCCAAGGGCGGAAATGCAATTTTATTTTTCAGGAATTCATAAACAACTCCTTTGAAGATTCAAGAGGAGTAATATTTAGTAGGCTTTGACATAAAATGTTTAGAATCGTGACTTGGAAATATTCCTCCCTTTCTTCCACTGGGCAATGTTTGCAAACAACCTATACATTGGCAACCTTTGGAGAAAACCTACTACTATAAACTTTAAATATTTTTTTCTCTCTTTTTCTTCTTTCTTTTTTTTTGTAGAAAGTTTAAAAGTCATTGTGAGTTGTAAATCTTTCATCTGCATTTGTCCCTTTCTTTTTAAAGTTGTTCCTTATCTGTTGAAAAAGCTTGTGCCTGCTTTTGCCTGAGAATTGTAAACTGCTCAACTTAGATTGCTGGAAGCACCTTAAACATCTGCTCCCCTCAGACAGTTGCTGTCCTGCCTTCATTTACGTGATTTAATTGGTGGGCTCTTCTGGACTTTTTTACAGGGGCAAGTAGTCAGGTCACAAATCAGTCTCCTTCTTTTTCTCTCATACACACAGAGTTCAAGTTCATTGTAAAAATCATGTTTAGTATAGAAGGAACCAAAACAGGAGGGCATATCATGTCAGCAGCGTTTGCACAGCTAATTCCATCAAACGTCAGTGAAAGCTCTGGGGTAAAAGCAATGCATCAGTTTCTGCATGAGGAATTCAACATAAACATGAATATTAGAAAAATAAGTGGAGACAAGAAATTCTTTGAAAATGCCCCAAAGTAATAGAATCAAGCAGGTATAGTCACGCCTGCTTTTCTTATTTAGAATCTCAAAAACACGTATTCCACCTTCTCTCAGCCCAGCCCCATCCAAGAGAATGCAAATCCTGAATTCATGCAGCCTGGCTGAGAGAAAGTTGTGTCTTTTCAGGAGGGGCCCAAGAGCTATTGGGTTGGGGTCCGTTACCCACAGGCCAAGTTTCTTCTCTGGAAGGGAGTTGTGAATTACCAAGAAATGTGTTCCTGGGAAGTCCAGCCCACATGTGACAGCCTAGGGGAAATTCAGAGTGTCCCTCCATACTAACATATCTGGGGATACAATTGGGGCAAGGGCACTGTTCTGCTCAAATGCAATGCACAGGAGGAGGGCCAAAGCCAAGTGCCAGTCTGCTCTCCCTTTAGGACTTCAGCAAAACTGTGTGGCTGGCAAAACTGTCTTCAGTGTCCTCTTCTCCCCGACTCCCCTTTCATTTCCTGAACTCGCAACTGCTAACTTCCTACTGTGTGCCCGAGGATACAGTGATGGAGAAGCTGGTGATTGTCTCCTAGGGATTTCTTTGTGAAAAGGGCTATGTCAGAGATAAGTACAAGGTAATAAGGGACCGATGAGTAGGGATATCTAGCCCTGAAGTGGGGGTGGGCAGGGCAGGGACGAGGGGCTGTCAGAGAAGGGCCTAGAGCAAGAATCAGGAAAGTTAGGTCACGTCTACTTTGTTTTGATTACAACCCTTTAAAAAATGTCAAAACAATTCTTAGCTTGTGGGAGGTAAAATATTATGCTGATGTGGCCTATGGGTCATAGTTTGCTGACCCATCTTCTAGAGCAAATAATATCTGTGCCAAGTCCCTTAGGATAAGACATAAAATTAACTACTGTTTAGTAAGTACTTGGGTTTGTCAGGTCTTAGACCAGCTGCTTTATAAAGTTCATTTCATTGAATCATCACAATACCATAAGAGGGCTATAGTCATCAGAAGGAAGTATTATCAATATTATTTACTGATGAGGAAACTGAGGTCCAGGGGCATTAAATCCCTTGTCCAATGTCAGAGCCCTCAGCCCAGCTGAAAACAGGAACCCCGGCCTATCTGGCTTCCAAGCCACCAACTACAACCCAGGTACAGTTGTACATCTAAGTCTTGCCCTGGACAAAGGCACTGCAGGAGGAGGGAGGGGCTAAAATTCTGACCACACCCTCCTGGTCAATCCCTGATCCTGGGCGAGGAGCTGCACCCAGCCTGAGGTTGGAATAGAGGCCTTTTTCTTAGCAAAGAGATGCCATGTACGGACCAAGCCACACTTTTATGAGGCTGTGTCAGCTGGGAAGAGAGGAGAATCTCTTCCTACTCATTCAAAGCCTATTACTCTTTTTTTTTTTTTTTTTGAGATGGAGTCTTGCTCTGTCGCCCAGGCTGGAGCACAGTGGCACGATCTCGGCTCACTACAAGCTCCGCCTCCCGGGTTCACGCCATTCTCCTGCCTCAGCCTCCCGAGTAGCTGGAACTACAGGCGCCCGCCACCGTGCTCAGCTAATTTTTTGTATTTTTAGTAAAGACGGGGTTTCGCCATGTTAGCCACGATGATCTCGATCTCCTGACCAAGTGATCCGCCCGCCTCGGCCTTCCGAAGTGCTGGGACTACAGGCGTGAGCCACCGCGCCTGGCCGAAGCCTATTTTTCTTAAAACCGTAACTAAAAATAATTAGGAAGAGACTCTAGCATTTTGCTTATATCTCTGAAACACAAAACATGCTAACCTTTTAAACACTGATTTAAAAACATGGAGTAATCACAATGAGACACCTCTTTATAGCCATTTGGCTGACTGTAATAAAAAAGATGAACAATGACAAATGTTGGCAAGGACACAAAGACACTGGAAGTCTCCTACATTGCTGGTGGAATGTAAAATGGTGCATCCACTTTGGAAAACAGTTTGGCAGCTCCTCAAAAAGTTAAACATAGAGTTACTATATGACCCAGAAATTCCACTCCTAGGTGTATACCCAAGATATGTCCCTAAAGTCTTGTATAGAAATATTCATAGCATTATTCATAATAACCCAAAAGTGGAGACAACTGAACTGCCCATGAAATAAGTGTGGTATGTCTATAAAATGTCACTATTTTAAGCATAAGCATTTTTTTTAAGGGTGGGAGTTGGGTACAGGCAGCTGGTCATTAAAAGGCGCATGCCTGTAATCCCAGCACTTTGGGAGGCCTAGACGGGTGGATCACTTGAGGCCAGGCCAAGAGTTCGAGACCAGCCTGGCCAACATGGCGAAACTCCATCTCTACTAAAAATTTAAAAATTAGCCAGGTGTCAGAGGCATGCCTGTAATCCCAGCTACTCAGGAGGCTGAGGCATGAGAACTGCTTGAACCCAGGAGGTGGAGGTTGCAATAAGCTGAGATCGTGCCACTGCCCTCCAGCCTGGGTGACAGAGAGAGATTCCATCTCACACAAAAAAAAAAAAAAAAAAAAGAAAAGGAAGGCAGGTGCAGTGGTTCACGCCTGTAATCCCAGCACTTTGGGAGGCCGAGGCAGGCGGATCACAAGGTCAGGAGATCAAGACCATCCTGAATATCATGGTGAAGCCCTGTCTCTACTAAAAATACCAAAAAATAGCCGGGTGTGGTGGTGGGTGCCTGTAGTCCCAGCTACTTGGGAGACTGAGGCAGGAGAATGGCGTGAACCTGGGAGGTGGAGCTTGTAGTGAGCCAAGATCGCACTACTGCACCCCAGTCTGGGCGACAGAGTGAGACTCAGACTCAAAATAAATAAATAAATAAATAAAAATTAAAGAAAAAGAAAAAGAAAGATCATCTCTATGCAAACGAGGAATAGTATTCTGCCATAGAAAGAAATGAACTGATACCTCCTACAACATGGACAGACCCTGAAAACATTATGCTGAGTAAGAGAAGTCAGATATAAAAGGCAACATATTGTATGATTCCATTTATATGAAATGCTCAGACTCCTACAGGCAAAATCATAGAGACAGACAGTAGACTAGTGGTTGCCAGAGGCTGGGGTTCACGGAGAATGTGGGGAGTGACTGTCAGTGGGTACAGAGTTTCCTTTTGGAGTGACGAAAATGCTTTGAATTGGACAGTGGCAATGGTAGCAAAATTTTGTGAATATATTAAAAACCACTGAATTGTACACTTTAAAAGGGAGAATTTCCTGGGTATGTGAATGGAATTACATTTTTGAAAAAAACTGTACATTTTATCTCTCTTCTCCACCATGAGACTTTCCAGTGCTCTCTTCCCCACTCCCCGCTCGTGCTAAAATCTGAGGTTGTTTCCTGTGGCCGGTGTCCCCCTTACTAACTCTGGCTCTGATGATGCTGGGTGTTGGGGGGCAGTGAGGGGACTGGAGCCATGCTCTGGGCAGAGATGCATCACATGGCTGGGGCACAGGGTGGAGGAATGGGGCATGGGTGGAGGCAGTGGGGACAGTCAGCTAGAGGGAGATGGGGCTGCAGAGGCACCAGACCATGGGGAGTGGCACTTCATGACTGCGACTGGATGCTGAAGGACCTCTGTCCCCTTCCTGTGCTTCCACGACCCACAAGGCTGCTCCAGGTGCGTCCTGCTCAGAGGAAGTTTCTCTACAGCTGTTCACCTGGAGTGCAGAGAGCTTGATGGGCCCCTGCTCCCAGGGATGTGTGCGTTCCAAAAGATGGCCCCAGAGAGGGCCATGCTTAATGAATTCTAGCGCAAATACCTGTTCCTTGTAGGCTGCCAGACACTGAGAGTCCCTGGAGAGGTGGAATTTTTGTTTTGGGGCTCCAGCCTAATCTCCCCATAGGGATGGAACACTTTTTTACAACAACCCAACAAACAATAAGCATACTATACAACACATAAAACCACTTAGGAAAAAGCAAGTTATGATTGGTGTTGGACCCAAACACTCACATCTCCTCCATCTCTGGGGGATTCTCCTGTTCACTCGTTGGACTTACAATTATTAGCACAGAGCTTGGCACTAAATTATTCTCAACTCCTTAATCTGCATGTATTTAATCTTCCCAGAGAGACTACATACAGGAGCTCTGTCTTCAAGGATCTTTTCCCCTTCCAGGCAAAAGATGAAGCTCAGCCCAGGGCCTCTGGATTCTGTCTGCCCGGTTGCCACCAGCAATTGGCCATTAACTGATGTTATTTAAACCTTCCTTGTTAGAACTAATTAATAGGCTCCTCTTGTGTACTATGAAGAAAATGCCTCTGAGACTTTGCAAGTAACTGCATCTAATTACCTTTCCAGCCATCTATTTTAGGTGCCAGAAATGCCTAATGAGGAGAGCTTATAAAGGGGTCCATAACACTCGCTGGTGGGGGCTCACTTAGCTGCTGTTTGTCCTTTTGATGCTCCTGATGGCAACATGGCCAGGGTACAGAGATTTATTAAAAATAACACAACATGGCCAGGGTACAGAGATTTATTAAAAATAACACACCATCTCTTAAAGAGTCCCAGTCTTGCTTTTAAAAGAGCAGGCAAGAAATCACAAGGAGCTATTAAAAAACAAAAGCACTGGGAGGTTGTGATGGGCAAATAGGTTGAGCCTGGGAGTTCAAGAGCAGCCTGGGCAACATGGCGGAACCTCTTCTCTACAAAACACAACAAAAACTAGCCAGGCGTGGTGGTGTGTACCTATGGTCCCAGCTACTCAGGAGGCTGAGGTGGGAGGATTGCTTGAGGAGGTTGAGACTGCAATGAGCCAGGATTGGGCCACTGCATTCCAGCCTGAGTGACAGGGCAAGACCTTGTCTCAAAAACAAACAAATAAAAGCAAACAGAGAAACCTCTCGAGGGTGGGCAGGGGGTTGAGGTGGAAAAAGGGAGGGCAGAACTGTGCTCCTCCCCCTTCATCTTGAGGGTATCAGAAGAGGGTGAAGCAGGAGGCCCCCAGAGAGACCACACTGGCCAGTGTGGAGGATGGAGTGGTGGAGATGAGGCTGGAACCAAAGACATCAGCAAGATCTGTCTCAAAACGTACAGCAATTAGGACCAAGAGGCTCACAATGTGTCCTCTAAAGGTCAACAGTTAGCACAAAAAACCCTAACAATGAAACAAAATCTACCATGTATTTAAAAGATGTTCTTCTCGCTGAGTATTTGAAATAAAGCTTCCCAAGGGGAGTCCAGAATGACATGTGAGAACATCAGGGAATGTGAGGAAACCCCTGTGGCTCTTCTCAGGATGGGAGTAAAACCTTGGGCCATTTGCTGGGCACGTGGCTCATGGCAGGACTCAGTCATGTGGACCTCCCTTAACCCTCACACCAGCCCTATAAGGTAAAGGCTATCATTGCCCTCAATGTGTGGGCAAGAAAACCCTGAAGAGGTTACTAACTAGCCAAGTTCTCCTTGTTAAACTAAGTTAGATTACGTTGAGTTGCTATGTAGCAAGCCACAACCTAACTCAGTATGTGAATGAATGGAAATCTAACTGGGAGACTAATTTTTGTAAAGATAGCTGGGTCTCAGGCAATCACAAACCAGCCTAAGCTTCAGCCAATAACAGGCTGCCAACTGATCAGACCACACCAAATGAATGCAAAGCTGAGCTGTAAGGAATCAAGTTTTTTGTGTACCTGCCTTCTATTCTGTCTATAAATACTGCCCATGATGCAGGGTGCAGCTCTCTCTGAACCTCTTATGATTCTGAAAACTGCCTGATCCATGAATCATATTTTGTTCAAATAAACTCTGCTAATTTTGTAAAATGTTTTCTTTTAACAATGTTATGCTAGTAAATATGGGCCTTTAAACCTGTATCTGCCTGACTCTAGTCCTCAAACTCAAATTAAGCCATTTTAATGGGTGACAGTGGTCAGAAGCCACCTGGTAACACCCTGGAAAAGTCTAAAAGGCTTCACTGGTGTCATCGCCATAAAAAAAGGAAATATGTTTTAGAAATAATGACCATAGATTACTTGTTTCATTAAAGAGGACAAAATGTTTAGAAGAAAAACATCAAGAACAAACTTGGCACTGAATAAAAGTCTTCAGAAGACAAACTATTTTGAAAACTTTTGGGTTCTGCATTTTGCCATGATCACCATGGTACTTGTGGGACAAGATTATGAAAGCATAATTCTTTCATTATGTAGAAAAACCTTATAGATATACCTTCTTCCCTGCTGGACTGGGAACTCACTGTGGCTATAGAAGCAGGTGTTCATAGTCATCTACTTGTAGCTCCTACCAACAGAAGTGTACACACACACACACACACACACACACACACACACACACACACAGAGAGAGCTCTGACACTGACCACACTGTGGAGAGAAAGAGGGGTTCTCCCAGCTTTGAAATGACTCTGACATTTCCCTTGGCTGGGTTGGAGCAGGTAGGGGGAGCAGGAACTATTACAGCTGTGAGCTGGCAAGACCTCTGGTGGTGGCAGCCATGTTGGAGGGCGCTCAGTGGCAGTGAGGAGGTAGCGGAATCTTTGACAGCCTTGTTGGAGAGAAGGTGGGGGTGCACCTCACAGTAGAGGTATCTAGAGGAGAAAGACACATCCTAACTGTGTGGGAGGAAGCATTTGTATGTAGGGAATGCTAGGGAGTTGGAGACTGGGTATCAAGGGGGCTCAGTTTCATTTTTCTTGCAGGAAATCAGAGTGCTATAGTAAAGATCACAGGCTTACAGCAACAGCCATGCAAAGATGGTGGTGGGAATCAAAATGAACCAAAAGTTGGACAATATAAATATCTTGGTTTTCTCTATTCACGTTCATTAAAGATATATATATATTTATACATATCCTAGTCTATTCCAGAAAAGATGCAAGGTGGCTAACAAAGATATCTTCCAAATAACAAAAATGCACAAATTAAAAATCAAACTAAAAAAAGTTTAACAATAAAAAGAATAAGATAAAGAAAGTAAAGAACAAAGGATGTGCCTTGGGACCTAGCACGGTGCTAGGATTGAGTTCAAATGCACACCATAACGAGGTTACTGCTGCACCTCTGACATTTTATTATGTATGGTAGGAGCCATCTGCCAGAACCTAATCATAAAATAGAGTTAGTAAATATGGACTCAACCACACACATTTCCTGTGATATTTTAATTATCATAAGAATGTAAGTAAGAATAATAAAAAAGAGAGTATTTTGTTTGATAAAGAAAAATCTAAAGATGATGGCCCTATAAAATTTACATCAAAAGTACCAGCAGGCCAAATTTTTTAAAAGCACATTGTCTGCAGACAAATTCAGGTGTCAGCTGCTGCAGATCACTGAAGAATGAGGGAGTCATCGGGTGCTATATTAAATCAAATGGCTATTTAACAGCTGAAAGTAGCAGAGATAGGTTGGGGGAAAAGCCATTAATTTTGATTATGTATGTAAGACAGGATAAAAATGTTTCTTTTCCAAGTACACTCTCAAACAAGTCTTTATAAACTTTTTACATGGAAATGGTATCTTAAAACTCACTTAACATTCAGTGAAGATTCTGAATGAGAAACCAAAGTCCAATTGATTTGGGAGCAGTTCCAGGTTAGTATTCAATTCATGAAGCAGTGGGGTTTTCCTCCTCACCGATGATTTTGCAGCAAACACTAAGGCCCTTCTGGAATTTTAACCCCATGCGGGCTTGGGTTTCATTCCTAAGGTCATCCGGACTCAGTCACAACAATGCCCCTTCTGGTGCAAGGCACATGTGGCTTGCAACCACCAGGGACCCACAGTTATCAATGCACAGAGAGAGGAGTAGAGAGTATCAAGCAAGAGTGACAGAGATTTAAGAAAGATCAAGAAACGCTGCTGAGGTCATTTCTGAAATGAGTTCCACGGTCTACCTGCCTTAGAGTCACTGGGGACACACGTTAAAAATTCAGATCCCAGCTCCACTGAATCACACTCTCAGGTGAAGCCTGGGAACCTATATTTTTAATAGCACCCCAGGTAATTCTTCCACTGATGAATGGTCCAAGCAATCCCGCTTTTAAGAGTCATGGGGTAAAGACAGTCTCTTTATATACAGTGAGTATGTGACTTCAGCTTTTGTGAGTTCAAGGACTGTGATAATAAACACTGAATTGTATTCATTAAATATTTATTGAGGTCCTGCTATGTGCATGACCCTGTGTACTAGGTAATGGGCTAAATGCAGCTATGAAGGTGAGTAAGTCCCAGCTCTCAGAGCAGTGTATACAGTTGGTGGATGAGAGAGTGGCAGATATTCCAGAAAACAGAGCAAATGGCTGAGGGGGAAGAAAGGGAAGTGGGGGGCGGGGTGCTGCTGCCCTAAGCAGTCTTTCCTCCCCAGGCCACTCTCTCAATTTGACGCCTATAGGGTGACTGTCACAGCCTCCAAGCCCTGCCTAGGACCCCTCCCCTCGTCTTCCCTTTCTTCACTCCTTTCTCCTCTTTGCACACTGCACGAGGCTAGGCCATGGTGTTGCATCAGATCAGGGGAGCACATGGGAAATGGAAGGGAGGAGGGAAGGAGGGCTTGAGGGATTGGCTCTAACTATGTAACGTGATGAGCAAGGCAGGAAGAAATTGCCTGTGTTAGTTCACACTTTCTGTCAAGGTTGGGTTTTGCTATACACCGAAATTAAAATGGCTTATCCATGCATCTCAGCACAAGTTACAGGCCAAATACATATTACAACACTGTACTCAAAATCTGAGGCCTGCACAACCTGGGAAGTGTTGTGCTCAAATGCAAGGTGCTGGGGCGATGTGGGGGTAGGGGTCAGTTTCAGGGTAGGGCTGAGGCATCTCCCACAAGGGGTGTGACTCAAAACTGCTCTCAGAAGTGGAGGACGTGAAGGAGTGGTAGAGAGGAGGAGGGGAGCTCAGATGGGTGGCAAGTTTGAGGGCCTAAGATTGCCCTCAGCTTCCTGGGCTAAGATCCGCCAGTGAGTGAGGCGCTAAAGAGGGGGCGGCACCCAGGATCCAGAACGATGTCTGCACTAACACGGTGAACCCCAGACAATCTCTTCTGCCTGTTTTACTCTCTATGATGAAGTGAATTAGAGCCAATGCCCCCTTCGCCCTCCCCTTGTTTCCCTTCACAATTTGCAAAATATACTCACGGGAGGATATGTGTTATGGTGGATCTATTACAGTACAACATAGTGCCAGGGTGCAAATCCCTACTCTTATCCGCAGCATGACTTTCGGCAAATTAACCTCTCTGTGTCTTTATTTATCCATCTGTAAAATGGGCTAGTAATAATGCCAACATTATGGCCTGTGATGTTTAAATGTAAACTACCCAAAATAGTGTGTGGCATGCAGTAAGCACCCAATACATTTTAGCTATTATTCTGTCCCTATTCAAATTTCCTGCCAAAACAAACAACAAAAGCAAACAGCCGAATAGACCATTTACTTTGAAAACAGAAGTGCATGAAAGCAGCTTAAATGTTTAGAGAAGTGACAGTCTGTTGGCTCTGGTTGCTGGAGAAGCTATTTGTTTCGTGTTTCTTTAGAGCACTGGGTAAAACTACGTAACACCCATGTCCCACCACTGGCTTAAGCATCCATTCCCCCCTAGAAACCCTCCCCCACACCACCCTTCAAATCAGGAGTCCTGCTTCTTCTTAGGCAAACCTGAGTTGAGCTTCCTTTTCAGCCTGGTGTTAGGACACAAATTTATGAAATACTGACAATATGTTAGCAAAGGATTTCTCAGGATTCTTATGCATTCCTCTATTTTTCATATTTGAGCCAATCTTTTTTTCCCAAGATTTGGTAATCATGTTCACATAATAACAGTTGCACTAGGATACAATTCTAAACTACATGGAATGGACGTTTATCATTTGTGGCTGCCCAAAGTCTTTGAAATACCTTATCAATATTTTGACAGCTTCCCACAGTGTGAATCCTGACTTTACAACATTTCCTGCTTTTTGTGAAGGTATGAATTGCCATTTTGAAATATGCAGACATCCTTGTTTGGGGTCTAGGACTGGTTGAGCTGGGAGGTAGGGCTTTTTATTCCTACCCCCTCATCTCCATTTCTGTTACCAGTCAGAGAAGCAGATATGATGGTTAGAGCTCCAGGGGAAATTTGGACCATGAGGCAATCTTAAGCATGGAAGACATGCACACAAAAATGTGGTTCCTGGATGACTGTGGGGATGTCATACCACTCAGAGTTGCCTATCTTTAGACTTGTTAAAGTTCCATCTTGTATAGGCCACTTTAATTTTGTCTTTTCTATGATATGTAGTCCAATTTAATCTGCTATCATTTGAATGTTTGTGTCTTTCCAAAATTGATAAGCTGGAAGCTAAACCCTAATATGACAGTATAAGAGGTGGGACTTTGGGGAAGTGATTACGTACTGAGGCATAAACGGGATTAGTGCTCTTATTAAAAAAAAAAGACCCCAGAGAATTGCCATGCCCCCTCCACCATGAGAGAAGGCACCACCTGTGAACCAGGAATCAGGCAGTCACCAGACACTGAACCGGCCAGCATCTTGACCTTTTGACCTTCCACCCTCCAGAACTGTGAGAAATAACTTTCTGTAGTTTATAAGCCACCCAGTCCATGGTACTTTGTTATAGAATCTGAAAGACATAATCTTTTATATTATATATATCAAAGAAATATACGTTTATATATTATATTTTATATATTAAGTTCTATATACCATATTTCAGGGATCCCCAACCCCTGGGCTGTGGACTGGTAGTGGTCTGTGGCCTGTAAGGAACTGGGCTGCACAGAAAGAGGTGAGTGGTGGGTGGGCGAGTGAGCATTACTGCCTGAGCTCTGGTAGTGTCAGGTGTCCCTTGGCTTGTAGAGGCATCACTACAACTGCCATCTTCACAAGGCGCATCATCTTTCCTCTGGACTTGTCTGTCTCTGTGGCCGATTTTCCCCTTTTCATAAGCCCTAATGGATTAGGGCTTTCTCTAATAATCTCATTTTAATTTAATTACTTTTAATTTAATTTAATTACTTTATAAGGACTCTGTTTCCAAATAGTCACATTCAGAGGTACTTAGGATTGGGACTCTAGGACTCCAGCATATCTTTTTTTGGGAGGACATAATTCCACCCATAACAACAGGTACGATAAGGAAGATGAAGAGTGAACTTAATTCCAGGAAAACAACACCTAGGCAACACATTTGGCCCCTAGCACCATAAGTTGGTGCAGCTAGAAGATGGATGTATACAGGGCTTTGTTAACCTATACTTTCATTTTTGTACATTTAAACTTTTCCATAACTTAAAAAAAATATTTTAAGACAATAGTCAATAAAACTCTTATATTTTCTAGTAGACTTAATATTTTTCCTTGGTTTGATAAAGTGACTTTCATCTAATATGGCAGATTCTTCTCTACAGAAGCAATAATTAATAAAATCAGAAGCTTGTATGAACTGACATAGGAGAGCCAAAGCATTGGAATCAGCATTTCATGTTAAGGAATCAAAAGCCTTCCTTTCCATGTTAAGGAAAAGGATAACTACTCACTATTACAGTTTTCTTCTGAAACTCCTTATTGTGTCCAAAGCATTTAGGGACATTCATTACTGACAATGAAATTATCTTTTATAAATTAACAGAAATACATCTGATCCATTCTAACTGGTTCCTTGGGTCATTCCCATCCTCAAAATGAAGATTTTTGGTTCCCATACGGACTGTAGAAATTGCTTGCTTGCTCCTACAGATACAATGTTTTACATAGCCCTGAAAATAAGTCCTGTAGCCTGCAGGTGGGGAGAGTCTAAAACAAAGGCATTCTTCAAGCTACCCTCCAAGGCACAGTCAGAACATCAGAATCAATTCTGGATGGATGTTTGCAGAGGTGATGTCCTGGCCAGGGACAGAATTTTCCTTGCTTAAGCTATTAGTTTCCAGTTGGGCAATTTCCCTAATGATTGGCAAGCTGAGGGGCCCATAAAAGCCACTGGCATTGCAAGTCCTTACTGGCTCTGCTAATTCAATAAGAAATTTCTGCACAAAGTTATTTGAGCCCTCTAAGGTGCTCTAAAACTTTGCTGTGTAAAGGGAGAAACAGGGACCAGTCATTAAAATAACCTGGAAGCATGTCAGAAATGCCGAGTCTCGGGCCCCTCTTCAGACCTACTGCATTTGCACAAGATTCCCAGTGGATTTAAGTGCATATTATCACTGATAACTGATCCTTTAAATAACAACTGAGGTACACTCTGTATCTGCTCTACAGTACTTCACAGGGGACAATTCATTGTGAAATGGCCACCTTGTTGGAATTCTGTAATAGAATTAAATACTTATTCTCCAAAGAGATTTTGTTAAAAGTGCTATCTGCTGTGTTCATCAGAAAGTGATTCATCATGAGATAAAAATAAAACACATCCTCTTGGGAATAATCTACCACACCTGATAACTCCTTATCTTCATTTCTTGCCAAAATATGAACAGGCTCTGACCGGCCAGGGAAGATTTTTCTCATTGCTTGTTTCTCCTTGTGGATAAATTATGGAAGCCATTACAGGCAAAAGCAATGTAGACAAGAGCTGCTTCTCCTTGATCCTTGTGTTCTCTTAAATTGCACACTACATGGCTAGAGTTATTGATTAACAACAAGGCCTGAAACTCTTGAAAGTACAGACTTTAACGAAGCGTGGTTCAGGACTGATGCAGTGATACCAGCCTGCTCTGCCTTTGTCCTTTTCTTCTGTCACAGTTAATGTTGTTTTATGTCCTCTGATAAGCAGCCTTGAGATGAAAAGAAACAACTCATGGATTGAAACTTTCACTGAGGTATTTTTTCACTGGCTTATTTGAACTCAGGAAATGCACACAAGGTGCCACATAAAAGACCCAGAGATAGAGTATTCCAATTTATTTTATTTTATTTTTTGAAATAGAGTCTCACTGTGTCACCCAGGCTGGAGTGCATTGGCATGATCTTGGCTCACTGCAACCTCCGTCTCCAAGGTTCAAATGATTCTCCTGCCTCGGTCTCCCGAGTAGCTGGGATTACAGGTGCCCACCACGATGCCCAGCTAATTTTTGTATTTTTAGTAGAGACAGGGTTTTACAACATTGGTCAGGCTGGTCTTGAATACCTGACCTCAAGTGATCTGCCCGCCTCAGTCTCACAAAGTGCTGGGATTACAGGCGTGAGCCACTATGCTTGGCCTGAATCTATTTTAAATTATCATTTCTTTGCTGGCAAAAAGGATTTGAGGCTGTTTACCACTTTCTCCATCCTTCTCCCCTCCAAAAAGCATGGAATTAATAAGACAATTAATACAAGAACAAAAGAAAGATGTAATTTAAAAAGGAATGGAGACAATATAGAAAGGAAGACAATTCCAGTTTCATGTCTGATTTTTTTTGTTATTATTATACTTTAAGTTCTAGCGTACATGCGCACAACATGCAGGTTTGTTACATATATACATGTGCCATGTTGGTGTGCTGTACCCATTAACTCGTCATTTACATTTTTTTCTGATAATTACTTTCTATCTTCTGTTTCTCTTTTTAGCTTCTAAATTTTCATTTGTGACTTTTGGTGAAAGCTATTTGTCCTGAAAGTCAAAATTTTCCAACGCCAAATGATTGAGAGGAGAGTGGCGTGGAATTCTAAGGAGTAAACCTTGAAGGGGAAGGCATCAAGTGTGTCAAGAGAACCAAAGATTGCTAAGAATAAGGTAAGAGCTAGCTGCTTCCCAAAAGGAGACAAACGTTCAGTTAGTCAACAGGATAAGGATAAAGAAGAACAAAATCAGATTTCAGAAGCTGTTTGGGTCCCTAGGAAAAGGTCTAGTGGTTCTCTCCCTTGGGCCAAGTGGTCTAGGGAGGAACAGGTTGACAGAAATCGCAGATAATGTTCTGGGAGTCCTACAGAACAAGGAGCTGGCTTCCCAGGGTGTGAGCTCTGAGGCTCTACCCCTCAGAGAGAGGTCCAGCTTCTCATCAGAGCCTGAGCTTCAGAGTGGTGATGGCTGAATGACCTTCTCAGACACACGATCCTGGGGCAATTCATGATGAGGACATTTCTGGAACTTTTCTGAAGCTCTGAAAAAGGGCTAGAGGTGCCTGGGGTCAGGGCAAGGGGGGATGCAGGGCCTCTGGGCTTGACCAGAGACCCCGGAGGAATGGAGAAATTTCTTATTGAATTAGCAGAGCCAGTAAGGACTTGCAATGCCAGTGGCTTTTATGGGCCCCTCAGCTTGCCAATCATTAGGGAATAATCTACCACACCTGATAACTCCTTATCAGGAATGGAGGACAATATAGAAAGGAAGACAATTCCAGTTTCATGTCTGATTTTTTTTGTTATTATTATACTTTAAGTTCTAGCGTACATGCGCACAACATGCAGGTTTGTTACATATATACATGTGCCATGTTGGTGTGCTGTACCCATTAACTTGTCATTTACATTTTTTTCTGATAATTACTTTCTATCTTCTGTTTCTCTTTTTAGCTTCTAAATTTTCATTTGTGACTTTTGGTGAAAGCTATTTGTCCTGAAAGTCAAAATTTTCCAACGCCAAATGATTGAGAGGAGGGGCCAGGGCCAGCCACTTCAGACATGGAAGCAATGGGCTGAATCCTAAGACCAGACTTAGTGAACTGAGACAATCCTGGACAGAGGACAGCGCCCGGACAAGGATCTGTTCCCCTAAGGCCCCTTGGGAACTTGGATCAGCCGGAAGGAGAAAGGAAGAAAGAAATGAGAAGGGGAGACCCCTGAGAAGCTGAGACTAAATCATTAGAAACAGACACCTTTCTATCATCAGTGGAAATGGGCAGTTCCTGTGCTGGGTTTATTTACCTTAGGATGCACGTTTAGTAATACCTTATATCATGTAAATGTACCTTATTTAAACTATAATGTTACATTTTTGCACACCTAACTCATACCTTTTATAAACATACATACATAAATACAAACAAATTTAGTAGGAAGTTGAACTTACTCTGATTGATGAGAGAGCAGGAGAGAAAGACCCATGTAAGGGTTCTGAGTTGATCTGTGAACTTTCTTTAAAGATGTGAGTCTGTGGTTATGACCTAAAGAACAGGTGGGCTGCAGTATGAGAGAGATGGAGATGGCTTAACTTGTCCTTCACACCCTCAACAGGGTTCTGAAGGAAAGAAAGAAAGCTGAGTAGAAGTGGGGGTGTAAAAAAAGCATCCCGCCTGTAATCCCAGCACTTTGAGAGGCTGAGGCGGGTGGATCACCTGAGTTCACGAGTTTGAGACCAACCTGACCAACATGGAGAAACCCCATCTCTACTAAAAATACAAAATTAGCCAGGTGTGGTGGTGCATGCCTGTAATCCCAGCTACTTGGGAGGCTGAGGCAGAAGAATCGTTTGAACCCAGGAGGCGGAGGTTGTGGTGAGCCAAGATCGTGTCATTGCACTCCAGCCTGGGCAACAAGAGTGAAACTCCGTTTCAAAAAACAAACAAACAAAAAAAAGCATCCCGGGCTACCTTGGGAGATTTAAATAATCTATTTTGATTGTGAAATGTATTTGTATTTCCCAAGGTAATCAAATTAACGCTAAGTTCCAATAACATGAAGCAAAATTCCAAATCATTAAATAGCAAACACTTCTTCCCCCAAAACAGTGCAGAACAGTTGCCTATTGCTTTTCCCCAGTAAGCTTTGCTAGTTCTTTCTATATATACTATATATACCCACTCAAAATAGTAATGAGAGCACATTTTTACTAGGAATAAAAACTAGTTAAAACAAACTTTTCTGGCAGATTTAAAATTGATTTGACTCGAGCCAGTTGCCACAAAACATATACAATTACACCTAGCTAAAACAAGACCCTGGTCAGGAGTTTGAGACCAGCCTGGCCAACGTGGTGAAACCCCATCTCTACTAAAAACACAAACATTAGCTGGGCATGGTGGCGGGCACCTGTAATCCCACCTACTTGGGAGGCTGAGGCAGGAGAATCACTTGAACCTGGGAGACAGAGGTTGCAGTGAGCCAAGATCGTGCCACTGCACTCAAAGCTGGGTGACAGAGCAAGACTCTGTAAAAAAAAAAAAAAAAAAAAAAAAAAAAAGCCCCTGAAACACCCTGACATAATTACAAATGGACAGTTGTTAAAATAATATCTATAAAAATTAGCAATTCAGATCAGTAAAACACAATTCATCAATTAGCCACACTACGGAATTTAAATTAGGTCATGAAATTTGTTAGCACTTTTCCATTCTAGGGCTCTCTACGTATTGCAGAGTTGCAGAATGTCCTCTGCATCGGGGATTTTTACACCATGCAACTAGTACCAGAGCCAGTGCTAAATAAACCAAAGAAATGACTGAAGGCCATAAGAAAATGGTCACCCTTTTCTTTCTTTGCACTGAGGTCCTTGAAATAAGGTGATTCTCTTTTGTAATGTAATTGTTCCTACAATCATCTGTCACATTCTTGATCTTTACAGAGAAAAAGGCCCGTGTCAGCCTATCTCCCTTCTGAATTATGAATGTCAAATTAGTAGGGCTTATTAAAAGTGCATTTTCCCCCTATGTGTGTTGTGGTATCCCTACAACATATGCTTCCTGAGATCTGGAGTAACATTTAGTGTAAGTACACCCCTATAAAGTATCTAGAATGATATTTCCTTGTGGGATATAATTCAGTGTGATCTCCAAACTGTGGTCTGCAATACACTAAATTTCTTATCTTAAATGTAGTACTTTTCAATAAACAACTGCTTTTGATTTTACTTGGATAATTACGGCTGAAAAGTATACTTAAAATAGCATTAATTCCAGTGTTGGCCAGACCGGATACAAGTGAAAATACTAATCCCACCAAACACAGAGATTTTTTTCTCTCACATTATTTGTTGTGTGCACATTAAAGAAAATCTGTTCTTTTGTCTTACTGTAATAAAATAAATAAAATATATTCATTATTCTTGCTTTAGTCCCATTTGTGGTTAACCAATTTAGAATAACTTAAAATAGCAACATCAGAGGTCAGAGCACACACTTTTGAAGGCTTACACAACTCAAACTCTGCTTGTTGCTGTAACTCTTAGAACTCTTCCTCTGTATTTGCACAGGCATTTATGTGTGCACATCAAACCCACTAACTCATACCACGCCAACAACTGACTAGACTTTCATTAACCCAGGATAGACTAGGCCTCTGCGAAGCATTTTAGATGGTTTCTTTCAATTGATTCTCTCAACAACCCTATCCAATAGGATCCTTCGTACATGAGGAAACTGAGGATAGCAGAAATTCTGAAATCTGTCCCAAATCACAGTTAGTAAGAGGCAGAGTCTTCAAGTGAATGTGGGTTCACTAAGCTTCAGAAGTTAAGCCCCTGACTACTATACTATCGCCTTTCATGATAAAAACCGCAATCACTTTTGCACCAGCCTAATACAATGGCAGTCAAGCTAATAATATCTCTCCTCAGTGACCATCTTGTATCTGAACATACTTTGAAAAACTTCAGAAATGTCAATTAGATAACCCTCATACCTTGTCCATTAAGTAGACAGATGACAAGCCCAGATCAGTTATTTTTGCCTATTTTTTGCTATATTCACCCATGAAGTTAAATTGTAGCAAACAATCATATTCTAAATTAAAGAACCTGAAATTCTCATAAACTACAGTCTGTACACTTCTCATTATTAATGCCCTGACATACCACTTCACTGGTGTCTTCTTTTTGGCCAAGAGGAGGAAGACATCTGGTTTTGAAGAAGAAGAAAGAAATGAGAGAAGCATGAAGATCAAAGCCAGGCAGATAAGTGACTTTGGGCAAGAAGCGTCCACCTCTCCAAATCATCTGTGATACTCCACGTCCTACAGCACCGCTCTAGAGGCACTGCATCGTGGAATCATGCTGATGGGGCTTACGTAACTGACAAGTTCATTCTGGATACCTCCGACTGCCAGATGAAAGGATTCCTCTAGGTACCTATAATTAGTACATATCCATTAGCCAAAAAAGATGTATAAAATATGTTCCATGCCCTTGAGGAATTACAATATAGTTGGGGAGATAAAAATATATGCATACAGGTAACAGTACGATGTATAATGACGTGTGCCAGCTATTGTTACAGGAGAATATTACAAGATCAGAAGTGACATTCTAAGTGCTTTGCAGTTTCGCACACTAAGATCTCTAACAGGAGCCCAAGGCTGCCTTCCTATTGGAGGAGGTGAAGCCCTAAGATCATGTATTCCTCAAGGACAGAATTAGGCTCTAGTGGTAGGAAATGATACTCTCAAAGGATGGCACAAAGGTTTTTCAGGCTGTTTTCCACTTGGGTCCTTCCCTGGGTCTCCTTCTGTTGTTGGCTGGCTTCACATTGCTCATTTTTCTCTCATGTCCCACACAGCTAGTACAGAAAGCAAATGACTCCCAATTTCCCCTTAATGGGGACTGGGGAAGGGAAGGGAGCCAATGGGGAGTCTAGGTCTCACCCCAGGGAAAGGCAGGGGGAAGGTCTAACTGGTTTTGCTCTACCCTAGGTTTTAGGGGGATACACTGACAATTCCCTTCCCATGGGGTGGAGGAAGGGGAGCTGAAGGTCAACATGACTGTGTGAGCCTAGAAGAGAACTGCCAGGGTCTCTGTCCAGCCTGACTTTCACTAGGGTTTAGGCTTCAGGGGCAGAGGGGCCCTGCACATAATCAAACCAGCTTGCCAGAGCAAGAGGCCACATGGAGGTTCATTTGCAGGGTGTCAGAGAGAAGTAATAACTCAGAGGTTTGGAAAACAGGCCACCCCATCTGTACCCATCAGTGCACAGCCAGCAACTTATGGCTCCCAAAACATTTCTAGAAATGTTAACTTGATTTCCTCTTCACAAAAATGTGAATGTGAAGAATACTAGGAAATCATTACTTCCTATTTTATAAGAGAGAAAAACAAAACTCAGAGAAAAAGTACTTGGCTTTGCCAGGATGAAGACTAGGAGGAGTGGGAGCCAGGACTTGGACCAGGATCTTCAAACTCCTGCTGCTGATGCCTTCCCAATATTGAGCTTCTGCCTAGGGCAACTGCAGGAGGTAGAGGCTTTAAGGAAAGCCTTACAAGATGGGGAATCTGAGCAGGTGCAGCCCAGTGAATGCTTTGGAGATAAGAACCAAAAATTACTAAATTGGCTGGGTGCAGTGGCTCACGCCTGTAATCCTAGCACTTTGGGAGGCTGAGGACTTCACTTGAGGTCAGGGGTTCGAGACTAGACTGACCAACATGGTGAAACCCGGTCTCTACTGAATACACAAAAATTAGCTGGGTGTGGTGGTGGGTGCCTGTAATCCCAACTCCCCAAGAGGCTGAGGCAGGAGAATCGCTTGAACCTGGGAAGTGGAGACTGCCATAAGCCAGGATTGCATAACTGCACTCCAGCCTGGATGACAGAGTGAGACTCTGTCTCAAAAAAGAAAAAAATTACTAAATTGTAAATATGAGTCAATAACCACTAAACAATATTCTTTTTGGAAATAATTTTTGCTAATTTTCTTATTTTCTTATATATAAAATAAGAATGATCTTAGTGGATTCAAGAACATCAACTCCAAAATATTAGGCTGTACTTTTCCTAATCCACTGTGGATTCATCATCCATGAATATATATCAGCTTTTATAGGGACTGATTTATAGTTTTGACCTGTACTGTCATTTGGGCAAATGAAGTCCAGCTGTTTACCATCCCCCACAAGAAACAAAATGTCCTTCAATTTGTCTTTGACATATCGTATTTAAGATTTGAGGCACTTTGAGTCTATTTAATTTCAGACCAGAGTTGTGTTCAAGGCCTTGGTGAAGAGTTTTGTGTTCACCTCAAACACACTGCTTCTGGTTTTATAGGCTTTAATGATTTTCCAGAGTCAATGTCTCCCCTGACAAGAATCATAATTAATTTAGTCTTTGCTGCTACCTCCCAAGATCATTTTGGTTATTAGTTTCTGAATGTTCTCCAGTCAGTTACGCCTCTCTTGGTCTTTGTTGACTAAAACTACATAGAATCTCTCAGACACAGATATATCATAGCTTGCACAAGACACAGTTATATTCTGTGCTCCAGGGTGTCCAGTATTTTGACAGCCTCTTTGGGTTGCAGTATTGTCCTGGGAGGAAGCCCAATAATATAGGTGACAGAGACTCTGAGCTTAGTAGATAGTCCTGTGGTTCAGACAAAATATTAGAGTCACCTGCAAACTCAGATTTTTCTGAGCATTTCCTCTTCCAGGTTACCAGTAAAAATGTTATAACAAATCAAACAGTGATAAATGGTGCCTGTCTGCATGTCTCAACCTGTCTGTCCCCACTAGTTTTTACCCTATTAGTTTATTAGTCAAATGATTCTCCTGCCCTCAGCCTCCTGAGTAGCTGGGATTACAGGCACCTGCCACCACGCCTGGCTAATTTTTGTTTGGGCAAAGATGCCCATGTCCTCATCTCCAGATTCCTTGAATATGTTACCCTACATGGCAAAAAGGACTTTGCAGGTGTGATAAGAATCCTGAGCGGATGAGAGGATCCTGGATTACCCATGTGAGTCCAATGTAATCACAAGGGTCCTGATAAATTAAGGAAGGAGAGAGGAGAGGGCGAGTCTGAGATCTGAGGATGCAACAATACTGGCCTTGAAGATAAAAGAGACACAAGTCAAGAAATGCTGGTGGCCTCTAGAAGCTGGAAAAGTCAAGGAAATGGATTTGCCCCTAGAAATTCCAGAAGGAACACATCTCTGCTGGCTCTTCAATTTGAGCCCAGTGAGACCCATTTCAGACTTCTGACCTCCAAAACTGTAAGAAAATAAATGTGTGTTGCTTTAAGCTACTAAGCTTGCTGTAATTGTTACAGCAGCAAAAGGGAAAAAATACAATACGGTAATGCAGGAAATGGGAGTGAATACATGTATTAGTTCGTTTTCATGCTGCTGATAAAGACATACCCCAAACTGGGCAATTTACAAAAGAAAGAGGTTTAATAGACTCACAGTTCCACATGGCTAGGAGGCCTCACAATCATGGCAGAAGGTGAAAGGCACGCCTCACATGGCAGCAGACAAGAGAAGAGAGCTTGTGCAGGGAAACTCCCTTTGACAAAATCATCAGATCTTACGAGATATAGCAAGGGAAAGACCTACCCTCATGATTCAGTTGCCTCCCACCAGGTCCCTCCCACAACATGTAGGGATTGTTGGAGCTACAATTCAAGAAGAGATCTAGGTGGGGACACAGCCAAACCATATTGATACAGAAGAGAGTGAAAGGAGATCCCAAGACACACCTGAGCATGAGGCTGAGTGAGCAACCTGTTCTGATGGGAGCAGGCAAGAAGACCCCAGGAGAGACAGACTTCATCAACTCCACACTGATACAACACCTAATGTGTGTGAAGGCTCCAGGGAGATTTACACAACTGGAGAAGAGTTCAAGGATAAATTGGGGATCATAGAAAAGTATGTAAATAAATTTACAAAACAAGACAATTATTTGTTATAAAGGAAATGAAAAGATAAGCAGGAAAGGAGACATAATCATAATGGCTCAGCTGTTGTTCCTGTCTACCTAGTCGCAACAATAAAATCACTGGGCATTGATTTAGCCCCAATAACATACACCTAGGCAGGAAGGATGGATGACACAGAAGGATGCTGGGGGTGGTGGGTGGGCCAGCTGCAGTGAAAGAGCTAAATCCTTCTCTTACACAGACAATGCGTAAAGCTGAATGAAATCCAGAAGCAGCAACATAACAGGTTAACCAGGGATATGAAGTTAATACTAAAGAACCAGATAAAAGAGCAGAAAGTGATGTGCAGGACGCCATCGGAGTCCCCTGTTTCTCAACGAGGGCTTTGGTTCTGTAACCTCTTGTGTTACGTGCATGCACAACTTTGATTAAGCATACAAGGACTGATGAAATATTTGCAACAAATGTGACAGGAGGCTTGAATATTATTAATATACTATAAAGACTAGACGAGCTTGTGAAAGTGGTTCATTTTAGTTGCCCTTGCATGGTGGCATTGTGGGTAATTATTTTTTCCTGCTAGTCTATAATTTTCTGTACTTTCCAAATTAAAACACAATAGGAGCATGCATAATTTTTAAAACAAAGAAATGATCATACAATCAAATAAAAAATAAACAAGAAAAGAATTAGGTAGCTGTATTGGGAGCTGCTAAGATGATCATGTTACTACAACTTTGAAAGCCCTGAGGCAACTGCCACTCTGCCAAGGAAGAGTGGCATTGGTTTTCTTAATTTGCTAAAGCAATTTCTTGATTAAATATGCTTTCCAACAACAATGTGCAATTTTAAAATTTCATGCTTCATTTAAAGCCCTTCATTTTTGTTATAGACAGCCCAGCTCCAACAACAAGTTAAGCCCATGATTGTAACTGATACTGGTTTGGATAAGGCTTGGTGAACATCTTATCAATAATAACTGGCCCCTGGGGATTGGGGTGGGGAAGATACTAAAAGAACAATTACATAAACTACATATTTTTAGACCTGTGGCTTCACAGAATTTTTTAATAAAAAAATGAAAGATGTGCTTAATAGCACTAAACATTTGTGGAGGAAGAAATGAATTCGTTATGTTCTTCTTGGGCAAGAGTAGACACATTACATGCTCATAAAATTGATATATTTAGAAGGACTCTGTCTGCACTTGGACACGGATCCCCAATGAAAGTTGAAATCTCGGAAAGCAGCCAGCTTGGCCAAACACTTCCACATAAATGGTTTAAGAAATGTGATGTGCATGAAGTAAGAGTGAAGTGGGAATACAGGCGACTTTGGGATTAACAAACAATAACCCTATTATGTAAGGTTGATTTGTTTTCCTTTTGCGGATTCTTTTACCTTCTAAGCTATTAATTACCCATCTCCAACAGAATACCAAAGTATAAAGTTCTTTATAGCATACAGTGCTCTCAGAAGCTCTTATAATTATTTAAAAATAAAATTATTCACATCATTAATTTTCTTATCACTTGCAACAATGAAAAAAATGAGAGGGTGGAAGGGACTCTTTCAAGGTCATGTTCCTCGGAGTGAAACTGATTCCTGACTCCCAGCCTCGTTCTGTCTTGCTAGGTCTCTCTTTCTCTAAACCTGATATATTTATTATGAATCATTAAACACAAATCTATTACCCTGTGCATTGATTCTTCCATAAAATCAAAAGCAGCTTCACTTTTGTACTTTTGCAGGATTTTTTTTTTTTAAAGGACTTTGGGTAAAGTCAGGTTTGAACACAGAGAACAATATATTCTTAAGAAAAAACAAAATGGCAAGGGATTGTGAAAGGCCTTGCTTAGTGTCCTGAATTAGCCCAAAGGCATCAAAGCGGGGATAACTACAAGCCCTCAATGTTGTTATAAGGTAAGAGATTCATATCTGGTATGCCAATTGGCATGTAATTGCTTTTAAAAATCCAAAGAAGCCAGTTGCAGTGACTCATGCCTATAATCCCAACACTTTGGGAGGCCGAGGCAGAAGGATCACTTGAAGCCAGGGGTTCAAGGCCAGCCTGGGCAACAGAGTGAGACCCTGTCTCTACCAAAAACAAACAAACAAACAAACAAAAAAACAGTTAGCTGGGCATGGTGGCACATACCTGTAATCCTAGCTACTTGGGAGACTGAGGCAGGAGGATAGCTTGAGCCCAGGAGGTCAAGGCTACAGTGAGCTATGATTGTGCCACTGCACCAGCCTGTGTGACAAGGCAAGACTATGTCTCTAAAAAAAATTAAAAATAAAAAGAGAAGACTGGGCCTGGTGGCTCACACCTGCAATCCCAGCACTTTGGGAGGCCAAGATGGACAGGTCACTTGAGGTCAGGAGTTCAAGACCAGCCTGGTCAACATGGTGAAACCTCATCTCTACTAAAAATACAAAAATTAGGCAGGCATGATAGTGCATGCCTGTAATCCCAGCTACTCAGGAGGCTGAGGCACAAGAATTGCCTGAACCCAGGAGGTGGAGGCTGCAGTGAGCCGAGATCATACCACTGTACTCCCAGCCTGGATGACAGTGTGAGACTCAGTCTCAAAAAAAATTTTTTTAATTAAAAAAAATAAAAAAGTAAAAATCTAATGAAAATAGGGTGTGGAGTGGGGTGGAGGATTGGGAACTAGGCTTGCTCTAAGTTATAGCAAATGGAGTTACCAGAATCTACATCAAGGAAACAGCTATAGAATCAAGGACCCATTGCTGGGTGCTTACCATGTGTCAGGCATCACGCTAAGTGCATTCCAGTGATCTCATTTCAGCCTCACAATCCTAAGAGGTGAGCATTACTATTCTCTTTCAGAAATAGCAAATTGAAGCTCAAAGAGGTGAAGTACTTATTTTAGAGTACCTAGGGTAACTAGTGACGTAGCTAGGATTTGAACCGAGATCTGACTCTAAAACTGATGCTTCTCAGCCTCCTCCCAGGTGCCAAGAATGATCAGAAAAGTCAGAAGGAAGCATGAAGCAAATTAACAGAGTCACATGTTTTCAGCCTAAGGGGTGGGTGAGTGCTTTGGAAATATTGGATATATATTTTATTAGTCTCACTCATTTTTTGTGTTTGGAATAGTTCATAATTAAAAATAATTGAAAAGTCAAAAATAAGGAGGCTTCATCATTTCAGCCTTAAACAAAAATAAGAAAGTATTATGAACTTCTTGAGAATGCCAGTTCTCTATTCTTCAAAGAAAATCAGACATGTCAGTTTTTACTACATCGGATGTTCTTTACAGAAAAATGAAAAGGAGCGTGGAACCAGGGGCACCCTCTTAGCAGCAGCAATGGCTTCAGGAACTGTGGCCACATGGAAGCATGCTAGGCAGGGCGGCCCCACACACAATGCAATTTTGTGCCAGAGATTTATTTGCTTCTTGCGTGTCCTCACAGAGAAGAGGAAAACCAGGTGGATGGGCATGTCTGTATCCTAACGAACAGGCTTTGAGGTTTTGGGTGATAGAAACAAGAAATCCATTTTTCTCTGAAATCTACTCTGGCAAGTAAAAGTGATGCTGACCACAGGAGACTGTGTACACACACAAAATCCAACAATCCTGCCCTCTGGGAAATGGGAACTTTTGGATCCAGAAATCTTCTCCAAGGTCAGCAATGCTTAACCAAGCCAACTGAAGGTCATTGTACTCCCAATACCTTCTGTAAGTAATTTACCTACTATGATTATAATATATTTGGGTTTTCATCTTTAAGCTCAAAGCAAGGAATGGACATCATGGTTTTCTTACTACAGAACATGGAACCTCTTTCTGCTAATGTGTCTCCAAATCTAAAGAAATTATTAAAAGGGGGGGAAAAAGCAAAAATGTAATCTTTCTTAGGAACTTGTGGTAGTTTTGTGTATTAGTCCATTTTCACACTGCTGATAAAGATATACTCAAGACTGGGCAATTTACAAAAGAAAGAAGTTTGATGGACTCACAGTTCCACAAGGCTAAGGAGGCCTCACAATCATGGCTGAAGGTGAAAGGCACATCTCACACGGCGGCAGACCACAGAAGAGAGTGAGAAGCAAGTGAAAGGGGTTTCCCCTTATAAAACCACCGGATCTTGTGAGACGTATTCACTACCACAAGAACAGTATGGAGGAAATCACGCCCATGATTATCTCCCACCAGCTCCCTCCCACAACACTTGGGAATTATGGGAGCTCCAACTCAAGATGAGATTTGGGTGGGGACACAGTCAAACCATATCATATTGTTAATCGTCAGGCTGAGAAGTCTCCTGTAGGAATAGGGACACACTGTTTGAAAGACAGCAGACTTCCTTACTGTTTTTCTTTGTTGCTCTCATGTCCCTCTGTTGGGTGGCAACAGGACCTCTCTCTTCAGTAACTTTGTCTTAAATGAATTGTCACTGAGATCCTTTTCAGAGAAAAATATGATGTAATACAGTAAGTTTTTTGTATAGAAGATAACACAATTTGAACAGCAGAAATGAATTTTAAATAGAAGAAATTGGAGAGAATGTTGGGGGTAATAACAGCTAAAAACATCAGAATAATGAGGAAAAGTGAAGAAAGAAGGTTGGGGGAAAACCCTGAGTTGTATGGAAGGTTGGAAAAAAACTTAAAAATGCACTGAAACACCGGGCGTGGTAGTTCATGCTTGTAATCTCAGCACTTTGCAAGGCCGAGGCAGGTGGATCACGAGATCAAGAGATCAAGACCATCCTGGCCAAAATGGTGAAACCCTGTCTCTACTAAAAATACAAAAATTAGCTGGGCGTGATGGCACGCACCCATAGTCCCAGGTAATCGGGAAGCTGAATTGTAGAATTGCTTGAGGCAGGAGAATTGCTTGAATCAGGGAGGCGGAGGTTGCAGTGAGCCAAGATTGTACCACTACACTCCAGCCTGGCAATAGAGTGAGACCCCGTCTCTAAATAAATAAATAAATAAATAAATAAATAAAGCACTGAAATTATCCTAATGATAAGCTTCTAAAAATGGTTTCGCCGGGCGTGGTGGCTCAAGCCTGTAATCCCAGCACTTTGGGAGGCCGAGATGGGCGGATCACGAGGTCAGGAGATCGAGACCATCCTGGCTAACATGGTGAAACCCCGTCTCTACTAAAAATACAAAAAACTAGCCGGGCGAGATGGCGGGCGCCTGTAGTCCCAGCTGCTCTGGAGGCTGAGGTGGAGCTTGCAGTGAGCTGAGATCTGGCCACTGCACTCCAGCCCCATCTCAAAAAAAATAAATAAATAAAAATAAAAATAAAAATAAAAATGGTTTCAATGTTTCTTAAATCAAACCAAATAATGCCTAAAAGGCATAATACTTAATTGTATCCTGGTAACTGAATATATTAAACTCAATCCATTTGTATTGCTACCTGGGGCTGCTGTAACCAAGTACCACAAACTTGGTGACTTAAAACAACAGAAATTTACTGTCACAGTTCAGGAGGTCAGAAACCTGCAATCAAGGTGTCTATAGGGCTGGTTCCTGCTTGGGGGTTTGGAGGAGGAACTGCTCCATGCTTCTCTCCTGGTTGGTGGCTGCCAGCCATCCTTGGTGTACCTTGGTCTGTGGCAGCATAACAGCATAATCCCAATTTGCCTCCATTGTCCCTACGGCATTCTCCTGTGGGTCTCTATCTCTGTGTCCAAATTTCTCTCTTCTTATACAGATATCAGTCATTATCTTTAGGGTCCATCCTACCCCAGCATGACCTCATCTTCATCTGCAAAGAGCCTAATTACGAACAGGATCCCACTCACAGATTCTGGGGTTAGGATTCAACGTATCTTTTGGGAAAACACAATTTAATGCATGACACTATTCAAAACTGGATTTGTGATTGATCACTCCTTTCCTACTCCACAGTTATGTAGACATGGTCTCCACTGTCTAGGCTATCATCTTTTCTCTCTTTCCTGTTAAAGGCAAACTCCTCAAAGCAGTTCATATCTCAATTTCCCACCTACCACTCTTAAAACTCCAGCAGTGAGGCCCATCCCTTCTCATCCTTTCCATTCTAGACTTTTTTTTTTTTTTGAAGAGACAGAGTCTCACTCTGTCACCCAGGCTGGAGTGTGGTGATGCAATCATAGCTCATTGTAACCTCCAACTCTCTGGGTTCAACCAATCCTCCCACCTCAGCCTCCAAAAGTTCTGGGATTAGAGGCATGAGCCACCATGCCTGTCCCCATCCCAGATTGTCTGACCTAGTTAGTTCCTCCTACTCAACCTTCAGGACTTGCACCTGGAAAAAAGGTCAAGTTGAGCTTCCTGCATTATTCTGGTGTTGAATGTGCATCCTTATAGCATCCAGCAGCCCACTTAGCATACTTACTGTATGAATCTGTTTGCCAGCCTGTCCTTTGACTGGACTAAACTCCTGGAGGGCAGAGACTATCCATTCTGTGGTCAGTTAGTCTCAGCACCCAGCACAGAGGCCAAGGCAAATTTGATGCACAGTAAACACTTGGATGAATGCCCGTCATTTAGACTTAAGAATCTATCAACCACAGAACCACGTGCTCTCAGTCTTTGATTCCGTCAAACCTTATGACGCAACCAGATTATAAGCTGTTAGATGACAGAGATCATCTTCAGTTTTTTAAATGTCATCCTGATCCCATAGACTAAGTAGGCATTAAACAATTAATGCTAAAGGGAAATTAGCTTCTGGGGGTGTGGGTTGGAAGGACTCAACTTTATTGAGCAATGGTTCATTGCCAGACACAGCAAAGCACTATACAAATATTATCTCAGTTCATATTACTACTTCTCATTCATTTGGAGATTGCTGGATCAGCATAATTGTAAGCCTTCTTCTAATGAACCCATTTTACAATGGAATTTTGAATAATAACAATTTATATGCAAAAATAATATTTTATATATAAAAGTGCTTTTGCATACAAGTGTAGATATCAGTAATACAGCTTAACCCTCAATATACTATCAGCATCCACAGGAACCACTTTTAGTTTTTTTTAGGTTTTATAAATTTCAAGCAGTTCTAGCTATTTGTATGGATTAATATTTTATAACTTTATTCTTTCTTAGAGATGTTCCAAAGAAAAAGGGAAAATATACATTTTTTTTTAAAAAAGAAAGAGAATAAAACTCATTCTACCTTGCAACTACCATATGGGTCCACCAGCAGACCATTTAAGAAAATCTAAGATCCATTATGGGATCTTTGTAATTTTATTATTCCTGTATCTGGAAATATTTTGCTATTTCATCATTTCAGGAACAATCACCCACCCGTTATATATCAATTATTCCCAATAAGGTTTAAAAAGACTAAAGTAATAGAAAAATATAAGAACAATGGAATGGATTAGAACACTGCCGTTCAGTAGAATATTCCTTGATGATGAAAATGTTCTATTTTTCTTGTGCAAAACAGTAACCACTAGCTGCCTATAGCTACAGAGAATTTGAAATGTGACTAGTGCAATGGAGAAACTCAATTTTTATTTTTTAAATTTTAATTAATTTAGATTTAAATAGCTACCTGAGGCTAATAGCTACCATATTAAACGGTGTGGGCCCAGGGGAATGATTCATTAGTGAAATAGATTGCCACTATTGCATCATCCTCCGTCTTTCTTATAGCGTTACCCAAAGTATTACATCATCGTTTTGGAGGATACAAAATGAGACTAGAGACAACATCTTTGTAGTTTGTTTTAATTTCATTGACTAGAGTGGAGAATTTCGAATTTTTCGTTCTTGCCTATAATGACCAAAAGAAGATAACTGACAGAAAGAGAGATTTCACAAACAACAGAAGCATCAGAGATGAATGCAAGCCATCACATAACAGCCCTGAAGACTCTAATGATGATGATGAAAGTGATCATGGAAATGAAATCTCAGACTACGACTCTTCAGATGATGACATCATAAACCCTCTAAATATATTGAATGAACAATACGTTTCTAAGGACAAAAAGAAAACATGCTGTTCAGTCAGTCGTTCAAGAGGAAGGATTCCCTCAAATAATATTTTGTGAAAAGAACCTGGACCATCCTGTGTTGCTAAATGAATGTGGGATGGTATTCTTTCACCTTTTCAAGTTTGTATACCAAACAAACAGTTTTATATACAGTTTGAAAACGGTCAGGTGCTGAAGGTAGGTAAGTATATAAAGGTTACTGGAAGAAAACAGATAAAGTAGATGTGAAAAAGTTCACTGCATTGATTTTAAAAAATTAAGTGTCCTTTGAACCCAAATGGTAAATGGTGATTATTTTTTTTCTGGTATACTGAAGGTTAAAATTTGTGTATTGTACTAATCAATGTACCAGATAGCTTATTTAAAAGTGCAAAAATTTAGAAATAAGGTAGAAAATTATTGTACTTCTACTTAAATTAGTAATTTTGAAATGGTTAAAAACATGGGCGCTGTAGCTGCACACACAGCCCTAGGCTGGAATCCCAAGTCCAATGCTTACTTAGTGTATGACCTTTGGCAAGTTAGCCTGTCCCTCTGAAATCCAGCTCCTTATCTGTAAGTAAGGATTAAAAAATTACTTCCTCTCTTATATCATTTATAGAGATTACATTTTGCATGCAAAGTGCTTAGCATAGTGCATGGCACACAGGAAAAAACAGATATGGATAGTGATTTTATTATCTTTGAGGTGGTTAGAACAGCTCTCTTTATCTATGGGGTTTGGGAAGTTAACATATATGAAATGATACCTACATCCTAATTGTTGCTGACAGAACTTATCGTTGCTGCTGAGCACTGCTTGCACCAGGTACTGCTGCCCACTGCTTGCACCAGGTACCCACATCCCAGGTGAAATGAAGCCAAGGAGGGGAAATGTCAGTTTCTCGGGTCTGTGGACACTGCACATGATGCCGTAGAGGCCAGGGCACTTAAGCTTTTGAACCCAACTTTAATCTTTTCTCACACCAGAAAATTTCTTTTTCTGATTTTTAGATTGAGCAGGTGTTACTTTAATGAACTCGAATTACGCATAAAAGTATAACGAACTGGGTAAAAACTTCCCAAAATCTCACCACTTGGAGAAAACATCACTACCCTTTCCAGGCTTGTCTCTATAGATATACATACAAACATATGCATGCAATTTTACAAAAACAGCTATCATGTTTTTGTTTTTGTACTTAAAATAATCTTTCTGTTTCATTCGCTAGAAGTCTCCATGGTGATTCTTAGTCAGTGCTCTAACTTTAAACCACTGTATTCTGTGTACACACAAAGTAGTAGTAAAATGTGGCAACCGAAAGAAAATATTAACATAGACCTTTAAATAATGGCTTAGCTCAAAAACCGAGGTGAGCTGTGAGGTTCAAGTGGATTTTAAAAACAAGTGAAAATCAGAGGCCTTTGTTTTTTCCTTATGAAAATACTGGAGGAAATGAGGACCTGGGCCCAGTATGTGTTGTGTGGCACACCCCATTCCCTAAATGGCTATTACTCGTGGAATGTGAAACTTGTGAAACTGAACTTTTAATAAAATGAGAACTCGCCTGTAACCTCAGTATATTTTCAGGGTTTAAAAATCTTATTTTATCTAGATCTCAACTCTTTCAGTCTTGGCATCAAAAAGTTATTTTTGAGCGCTAAACAAATATGAAAAAGATGGGTCTGGACTGAGTCTTGCTTTTCCGTGCCAGGGTAAGGGTTCATTCCAGAGGCCAGGCATGTGTGAGTCCTCATCGTCTGCATGCCACCCTGTCCCTGGATAAGCCAGTGGTCTACAGACCTAAACCACTGAGGCCCCACCCCAGGGGACACTTTAGGGACCTTTATCCGGAAGTCTGACCTCATCACTTCTGGGATTCATTTCCACCCTGCCAGAAGCAATAAGAACGGATGAGAAGATGTTCACATACCAGTGTTATTTTTACCCATTTTTATATTCTTCTTCTTATGGCTACCGCTTAGAAAATCAAGAGTGTTTTTGCTACTCCAATCCCAGATAATGAAAATACAGTTCTAGTGAAAGATTCTGTATTAGGTAAACTTCTGCTGATCTAAAGAGATTATGCTCCCAATTTTCAAACTTAGGAAAGAGTTTATAAAACTGGATTTACTCTAAAGGGGTCTGAATAATCTGCTATAACCTGATAATTTTTGCATATTACAAGGAGCTTTAGTTAGCGGGTTGGGGAGATGCGGGGGAGTTGAAGACCAGACTGCAGAGCCAGGGGGAAGAGGCACAGCTAGGGAAGATCCTATGGGAGAACGGGAAGTGAAGCCAGAAAACACTGAATCTAGGCACTGACTATCCCAGCAAAGAGGCAGGCAGGACAGACAACCCAGCCACAGCAAGACCAGCAGGAAGACCAGAGTGTTGACTCAGGCTGGCCACCAAGGAAAAAAGTAAAAAAGGCAAGCTCATAAAAAGAGGGTCTGGGTCTTCAGACCAGGTAAAACCCAGTTTATCAAGCCAGGAACAACAAGCCATTGAGGAAAACAGCTGATGGGTCCCATTGACAGAGCCACCTAATCCTACTCCGTGACATCATGACAGGGCAGGGGGCTGTGGAGGGCTTGACCTGGCCCCTCCCTACTTGGGAGACAAAGGAAGTCACTAGTGAGGACACCTACCAGACCTTCCACACCATTCTTCTTTTCCCCCCTCTACTGTCCCTCCTAGGCAGGTGATTGACCCCTCTAAAAATGTTTTCTCTACAAGAAAACTTACGATGGTGAGTCATCATTACATTAATAAATAAACTTTAGATACTAGCCATATCACCCTCTCTAGGCTATTAACAGTGAAAACATCACAGAAAATGTCTAAGGAAACAGTTCTCTTTATATTCATGGCCTTTAGAACAGTGGCTCTCAAGTGTGAACTCGAGACTCACAGCATCAGCATCACGTGGGAGCTTGTGAGAAATGCACATGCTCAGCTCCCACCCCAGACCCACTGAATCAGACACTCTGGGGCCTGGGCCCAGCAATCTGTGTTTTAATAAGCCTCCAGGTACTTTCGATGCAAGCTAAAGTTTGAGAATACTGGCTTAGTCAAAGAACCTGGGATGGAAGCCAGAAGACCTGATTCAGATTCCAGTTCTGGATTCCATGGTCTAATTCAGTGAAATTTAATGAATAGTCATGATGTGCCTCTGTGCATTGAGGCTAATGCAAGAATGTGAGGATACTGAGATGAGGTAGACACTGTCCTTATCCCCAGAGAGAACATAATCCTCTATATTCTTTTGCTCCTCTAGAATAGAGGCTATTTTTGTTGTTGTTGTTCTTGCTTTGTTTCGTATTTGTATTTCTACTGCCTGCAGCATCACAGTCATTCAATAAACAGGTGGTGGATCAAGTGGTAGAACCATCCGATGACTGTGATAAATACTGCTGTACCACTCATCAATAATTTTAATGTTCCTGCAGTCCAGTTAATGGCAGCCACCCTTGATTTAATGTTTATCACATGTCAGTGTCAAGTGCTCATCATACATCAGCTCATTCAATCTTTTTAGGCTTCCTGTGCTGTAGGCAGTATTTTTAGTTCCACCCTGCACATCAGAAACTGAGGCTCAAAATATTAAGTAGTTCATCCAATGTCACACAGCTAGAAAGTGGCAGTGCCAGTGTTGAATCCAGAAATATCTTCTTCCAAAGTTCATGCTCATGAATTTGGGGGTGGTCTAAACAGACTTTGGAGCTGATTTGGTTTGAATCTGTGTCCCCATCCAAATCTCATGTCTAATTGTAATCCCCAGTGTTGGAAGGGCCCCGTGGGAGAAGACTGGATCATGCGGGTGGTTTCTCAGGGTTTGGCACCATCCCTCTTGGTGCTGTTGTGGCGACAGTGAGTTCCTGTGAAATCTGGTTGTTTAAAAGTGTGTGGTACCTCCCCCCATCTCTCTTGTTCCTGCGCTGGCCATGTAAGATGTGCCTGCTTCCTCTCTGCCTTCCACCATGATTGAAAGTTTTGTGAAGCCTCCCCAGAAGCTGAGCAGATGCCAGTATCATGTTTCCTGTACAGCCTGTGGAACTGTGAGCCAATTAAACCTCTTTTCTTTATAAATTACCTAGTCTCGGGTGTTTCTTTATAGCAATGCAGGAATGGACTAATACGAGAGTAAATTTCCCCAAAGCCTCTAAAGTTGGCGGTTCATTATCTTCTCACTGTATATTTACAACTGCATTTTGTAGGCATCACCTTAAGTGGCCAAAGACTAAGAAAACAGTTAAGTATAGGGAGAGTTAGAGTGCCTATATATACACTTTAGGATTTCACCGGCCAGAAAGAACATTCTTGAAGTGACAGATAGAGGGTTGTCAACTTCTTATTTTGCCAAGCACAACCCCTTCCCAAGTACTGATCAACTATCCCCATCATTTCCTAGAAGGAAAAAAAACTGATGTCAAAAAAGTACAAAGGACATATGGTTAGAATAAAAGATAATTGATTGCATTGCATGTATTTTCTTATACACAATGATCAATTTGTTCTAGTTTGCTCATTTTTTAGTAGATTAGCATTCCGTTTTCATTGAGCTCAAAGTAAACAGTGTTAGGGAAACTATACTAAAGGATTATTCTGCCCCTTAAGTCAGACAAAACTGCTTACAGGAAAAACAAAAGTGGACTCACAGGCCAGGCCAGTGCAGCCTTGAGGGGGTATTGGCAGGGCCTCGAGTGGAGTATCCCAACCCAGTTAGGCTGGAGAGAACAGGACAGATGTGAGTCTAGCTCCAAATCCCAAAGGCAAGGGGAGGCCGGGTGTGGCTATCACACTGTGGGCCAGCATCGATGCCAAGGCAAATGAAAATGAGGTGCAAACAGGAGACGCTGCCAGAGGTCTGAAATCAGTCTCAGGTTCCAATGCCTGGGCAGCTACAGCCACTGATTCAACAATGGCTCCTTCTCCCTGTCATCTGGGCTATCATCATGCTCTTCTGCCTCCTCCTTGTTAGAAGTTAAACATCAATTTCACATCTGTCATCTACTGCTTCTTGTGAATGATTCATGTCCAGGAGAGATTTGTTCCTGCTTGTTGGAGGCTGTAAGTATGACAAAAGACAAAGGGGACTTATATCACAAGCAAAGACCTTACCTTACTAGGAGGTGGTCCATGGTCATCCAAGTAAGTGGAATTTCCTAGAAAATAAAGAAAAAAGTTGATGAATCCATTTTTTAAACCCCAGATGAATTTAGTGTAAAGTTATTGAACATAAGCATTCTAGTTATACAGTATTTCTACTCAGACAACAGTACCAAAGAAAAATGGGCAATTAATCACTGGTTTGACTGGATTTTGCTGATATTACCATGTTTGATTAATAGTTTCAGCTGTTACAAACATTCTACACACATGGGTATGTATGCACACAAACATACATAACACACACAGTAACACGCACCATTATTCCTCACCCATTGTCTGCTGAGTTTAGCTTAGACTACTGATACTCAAATGTTACTGTACATGAGAATTACCCACAGGGCTTGTTAAAACAAGACTGCCCAGCCCCAGTCTGAGAACGTGCATTTCTAACCAGTTCCCAAGAGATGCTGATGCTGCCGGTCCTGAACCCCATACCCTTTTTCTCCAATTTGTCTTAAAATTGTCCGTTTCTCCTCTCTCCTCAGGATAGCCTGCTTCTGGAGCTTGATTTGTTTTCACTAATAGCCATTTACTGGCATGTGTGTATGCAGAGTACACAGCTATTGTTTCCTGATGAATAGAAGACTCACGGGGATTTGGAAGGGAATTAAAGTTTACTGACTTCCTTTCAGTAGCAGGTAGTCTGCTAAGTGCTTTACAGGTATTTATCTATTTAATGCACATACCAGAGGTGGATTAGAAGTATCCCCTTTTATCAGAGGAAGAACAGAGGCCTGGAGAAACTCAGTAACCTGCGCACAGTCACACAGCTGGCAAACTGCAGAGAGGAGAGAAGACTGGTTTTTCCAGAGCATGTTCAGGCATCCACCCATCTGAAAATCCTACCTAGAGTCCTTCCTGCCATCTCAGGCTTCTGTGTGGGGCGGGCACTGTAAACATTACCATCTGGAGACATTTGATCACCTGGGGAGTCAATGATGCAATCAGTATAATCGGAGGCGCCTACCCAAGAGGGGTAACTCTTGTGAGTCTAGGGAAAATCATCTCACCAGAAAAGCAAAAATGACCAAACGAGCTAATGGAATGAAATGTAGAAAATCATGGAACCATAAGAAAACCTCCAGAGAACAGTAGATGATTGGGGAATAAGATCAGTGTCTTACTTTGAGTGGATGAAAGGTGCTTTTGACAGCAGAGAGCAAAAATGACTCAAGAAACTGGACTAAAAAGGAGGAAACAGAGTTTAAGCCAGGGACAGCTGAACTGGGGAAACGAAACCAAACATAATAAATAAGCGGGTTCTGGCTTATAGGTTTTTCCATACTGAGTCATCATCCATCCCCTTTTCTTTGTCATCTTCTGATTTATAGCTCACTTGGTGTTCACAATGGTCATTTGTAAATGAACATCAGGGTCCAGTTTTAGTGTATAAGACACTCAAACACAAACACCCGGCATGCCCATGATTGGGCTATTTTAGGGCCCTTTTAAATGTGAACATGATGAACAATTTGTTAGACCTTAATTAATGTACTGAACACTCCATGGGGAACGTGCATGAATAGGATGTAGGATCTATGTCGGACTTAGTAAAGAGGTTACATGTGTCAAAGAACTCAGAAAAATAGCTGCCTGTGCTTGGAGAACTATTTAGAAATATTCTACCACCGTGCAGCTGGTGTGGCTGCCTGGAGCTTCCATCTGCTCAGCATGGGAATATGTCTTCCCCAGGGGAAGCATGAGAAATGCCAGCACACACCAGCATGTTCTCCAGGAATCAATCTCAAGGATCAAAGACAGCCTCGATAACTAAATATTTCTAAAATACTAAAAGTTTCCATAAGCTGGGGCCTATCATGGGGAGGGGGGAGGGGGGAGGAGGGAGGGCTTGCATTGGGGAGTTATACAAGATATAAATGATGAATTGATGGGTGCTGACGAGTTGATGGGTGCAGCACACCAACATGGCATAAGTATACATATGTAACAAACCTGCACGTTATGCACATGTACCCTAGAACTTAAAGTATAATAAAAAAAAAAAAAAAAAAAGAACTGAAGTTCCTAAAGACTCCTAAAAAAAGAATGATTTAAATGCCTGATTCATACCTCAAATTCCAGGTTCGGGTACCTACTAACTCCTTGGCACCTCAGCTTGGATTTCTAAAGGCATCTCACACTTCACCTGTTCAAAACAGAACCCTATTTGCTCCAATTCCATCCCCCAAATTTCTGCCTCCACTGTCTTCCTTATTGGGTTATACAACATATCCCTTCCTCCAAAAGTGTCCCATTTTTCAGGCCAAAGACCAAGAGTCATTCTTTTTTTTTTTTTTTTTTTTTTTTTGAGACGGAGTCTTGCTGTGTCGCCCAGGCTGGAGTGCAGTGGCGCAATTTCGGCTCACTGCAAGCTCCGCCTCCCGGGTTCACGCCATTCTCCTGCCTCAGCCTCCGAGTAGCTGGGACTACAGGCGCCCGCCACCACGCCCGGCTAGTTTTTTGTATTTTTAGTAGAGATGGGGTTTCACTATGTTAGCCAGGATGGTCTTGATCTCCTGACCTTGTGATCCACCCGCCTCGGCCTCCCAACGTGCTGGGATTACAGGCTTGAGCCACCGCGCCCAGCCAAGAGTCATTCTTGATCCATCTTTTACCCCCATGCTGTACATACCAACCCAAAGACAAGTCCTATTGGCTTGGCTTTCAAAATATAACTCAAATCTGACCACTTCTCACCAGCCCCTCTGGGCCATATAAGAGATGCCCTGTATCTCTATCACTAATTTCCTCTCTTACTCATATAGCAACCAGAGAGATCTTTCAACCTTATCTACTAGATCATGGTAGCCCTCTGCTTAAACTCAATTTCTCTACACACACACGAGTCAGCTCCTTACCATGGTCTGTAAGGCCCTGCACAGCCAGGCCCCACCTCCCCCTCCATGCACCACCAGCCACCACAGCCTTCTCTGTGGTTCAGAGCACTCCAGCCTCTTGTTAATGAGGGGCCTTTTGAACTGGCCCTATCCTCTTCCAGAAAAGCTCTTACCCACCCTCTTCATTCAGTCTCTGTTCAAATGGAACTTCTTCATCGATGCTCACTCTGAATACCCTGTCTAAAATAGCACACTTAATTTACTTGTTTACTGTCTCTTTCAGCCAGTGTACAAGCTTTATGAGAACAGGGACTTGTGTGACCTGTTCATTGCTTTAGTTCCTAGAACAGAGCCTAGAAAATAGTAGGTACTTAGTATTCACTTAATGAATGATATACCACATTAACTAACTCTTTACACCAAAACCTTAGCAATGGCTTGTAAGAAGGAACTATTACTAGTACATTAGCCCAGTTTGCTCTTTAGCCAAAGGGCCTGCAATTTTTGTTTGTTTGTTTGTTTCTGAGATGGTGTCTCATTTTGTTGCCCAGGCTGGAGTGCAGTGGCACGATCTCTGCTCACTGCAACCTCTGCCTCCCGGGTTCAAGCGATTCTCCTGCTTCTGCCTCCCGAGTAGCTGGGATTACAGGCATGCACCACCACATCCAGCTAATTTTTTGCATTTTTAGTAGAGACAGGGTTTCTCCATGTTGGCCAGGCTGGTCTTGAACTCCCGACCTCAAGTGATCTGCCCGCCTCAACCTCCCAAAGTGCTGGGATTATAGGCGTGAGCCACTGCGCCTGGCCCAATGTTTTTAACAAGTGAACAGAAGTACTAATCATGAAGTTTTGGAGAAAAGACCTATCTTAGAGGACACACATTTTGCAGAAGTCCACCTCATAATTTATCCCGTTATAACTCAATGCCTTGACTTAGCTATCTATATGATACTGGGTCATTTTCTTAATCTCTCTGTATCTATCTCTTTTTGTGTAAATGAAGAGAATGTTGGTATCCACGTCATAGACATACATCGTGTGGGATTAAGTAGAATAATGCATACAGAGCACCTAAGTCAGGATCAAGCACCAAGTAAGCCCTTGGTAAAAGTTAAGTATTGGGATTGTTGTTACTGTCATTGCCTATTCAACTTTAGTGGAAACAGGAAGTCCAGTCCATAAAGCTTCTACATAGATGTGTAGAATACTCAATGTTTCCATAAGAACTGATGTTCCTAAAAACTCCTAAAAAGAACAATTTATATGCCTGATTGTTTCGTCAAACTCCTAGCTTGGGTATCCATTAACTCCTTAGCTCCTCAGTTTGGATGTCTAACTGCATCTCACACTTCCTTCTAGACAATCCTTCTCACTACCTTCCACATGGTATTGGTCTAAGTCCTATGGCAAACTTTTGACTCAACAGTTAAATTCTTTGTTAGTTCTAAATGTGAGAAATACTGAAACTAAGAGAACAGTGTATCAGAGCCAAATGGTCAATCCTATCTCTTTTCTATTCAATGACTTTGGTTTTAAGGACACTGGCTTCATAGCTATCTTAACAGTTAGGTCTGCACTAAATTCTTTCCCTGGTAGAGTTAAGCATTACCTCAAAATTGAGACGCACTGACACGCATGACAGAAGCTCCTAAGCATGGTAACAAGAGATGTGGGCAATGTGGGCTGCACTAGTTCTCCACCTCCTCATTAGGCATTCTCTCATCTACATATTCAGTCAGTATTTACAGAGCTCCTCCTATTCTGTAGAAGGACCTAGAAACCAAGTAAGAAATGAAAATCCTATTTTTTGCCACTGGATTGTATAACAACCTTTATTGAGTGTTTACTACTTGGCAGGCACTTTATAAAGATCATTTTATCTCATCCTCACAAGCACCCCTCAAGGTGATATTAGTTAAGCATCTTACCCACATCGCCAGTAAGCAAACAGCAGAATTCAAACCCATACAGGCTGACTACTGTTGATACCTCCAGCTCCATAAAATGCAAAAATATTCTAATACAATTAGTCATTTTCTTATCTTTCCCCTTTCTTCTTTCTTTCCTTTCCATCCTTCTACCTTCCTCCTCCCCCACGCCTTCAGTATAGAAGACTTTCATAATCAGATGTCACATCACAGAAATGAGACAACTCTCTCTCTCTCTCTCTCTTTTTTTTTTTCTTTTTTTTGAGATGGAGTTTTGCTCATTGCCCAGGCTGGAGGGTAACGGTGCAATCTCGGCTCACTGCAACCTCCGCCTTCCAGGTTCAAGAGATTCTCCTGCCTTAGCCTCCCGAGTACCCGGCATTACAGGCACCCTCCACCACGCCCAGCTGATTTTTGTATTTTTAGTAGTGATGGGGTTTCACCATGTTGGCCAGGATGGTCTCAAACTCCTGACCTCAGGTGATCCACCCACCTCGACCTCCCAAAGTGCTAGAATTGCAGGTGTGAGCCACCGTGCCCAACCAGAAATGAGACAACTCTCTTTAGTGCTTCTTTCTGTGCACAGAAAGGAACGGGGGTCCTCAGTGTTGGCACCTGGACCGTGGGCCCTGTTATCTCAGTTATCTCACCAGCAGATTACTGTGTTCCCACGGTTTCTTAGAACTCAGAGTCTCTAAATGCTTTGCCCTGACAAGAGAGGTATAGAAAGGGGAAAAGCAAAGTTGCATAGATACAAGGTATTTATTTAGCTGGAGACAGCAAGTGTCTCTTCTTCTAGCGTATAACTATTTTATTATTTGATATTTAGGTAGAGCTTTTCATCCTAGGATTTTACGCTTTCATCAGAGAGCAAAGTCAACAAAACTGTCAGAATTTTAAAAAATGAAGTTGGTAACTTGCTCCCTGTGGAGATCAAAGGATGAGTGCTGTTATCAAAATGAGCTTTCCTGGAGAGGCTCCCAGGCATCAAAGGAGCTTCTGGCTGCTTTGCCTTGTCAAGGAGTCTATGGTGGGTGTTAAGTTGTGGGGATGGAAGGGCAGCCCCAAACCCTCCAGGCCTTTGAGCATGGAGCTGAAGATCTAAATTCGGGGAAGGGAAGAAAAGGCAGAAGTGGGCTGGCAAGGGTCTGGACCAAGACAGAGGACAAACATGCTCCTGACACCCTCCTCCACATGTCCTGTGTACACCCACCCAGGACACCCCAGGCTCAGCACTCTGCCAGGCAGAACATTCTTATTTTCAAAGGCCTCTATGGGTAAATCAGTTCATTTCTTTCTGGAAAGTAACCTATACCTTTAGAGCTTTGATTCCAGCCTTGTTTTCATGGCTCAAGTCCCTCCGTTGAGGATCATGAATTACAGTGTCTTGTCAAGTGGGAAAAACTTCACACATTCCCATTCTTATCATCAGCCAAACTTTCTGAGTTTATAACCTAACTGCCAAGAAATCACTAGTGAGGGCTGGCCATAGACCTTAACCTCTTAGAGAAACTTAAGCTTATCCAGGCCTCTCAGGTAAGTGGAGGAGACAAAGGGTGGCTTTGACGCCCTACTCCATCCCTGGGAACTCCATGCTGCTGTTCTATACCTTGCAGATGGTGGTGGTTACATGAGTCCATACATTGATAGAAGAATACACCAAAACCAACTACACTACACTAATGGTTTAATTTTTCTTTCTTTCTTTCTTTTTTTTGTTTTTTGAGACGGAGTCTGGCTCTGTCGCCCAGACTGGAATACAGTGGCAGGCTCGCCACTCACTGCAAGCTCTGCCTCCCCAGTTCAATCATTCTCCTGCCTCAGCCTCCTGAGTAGCTGGGACTACAGGCGCCCACCACCACGCCCAGCTAACTTTTTGTATTTTTAGTAGAGACGGGGTTTCACCATGTTAGCCAGGATGGCCCTGATCTCCTGACCTCATGATCCGCCCACCCTGGCCTCCCAAAGTGCGAGGATTATAGGTGTGAGCCACTGCGCCCAGCCTAATATGTTTTTTAAATGACCTGACTAGAAGGCAAGTGATCTCAGACTTTGCAACCAGCTAAATTATAACACAATCTAAATTTCACCTTACCCATCTAGCCCTTCATGATGGAGCCCTCCCAGGGAGGTTATAAATGTAACATGAGGGATCACATGGAAAGGTGCAAAGGTGTTAAATCCAAGTACACAGGAGTTAGTTGGTGCACTTGGAGGACTTTGTATGTACTACCAGAGTCTCTGCATGGCAGTATGTTATTAAGGTCTCTCTACTTTGGCAGTTTTATAAACTATTTTTAGCAAAGATGCATTTCAAGAAACTCATGTGAAGTCTGATTCTAGGAATTAGGAGGCCAGGATTTATAACTCAGAATCTGAAGATCACTGTTTACCGTATTACACCTAGGTCTCAGCTGGCAGAACCAAGGCATGTTTGCCATCCAAGACCACCTAAGTCTTCTATGACAAGACAATGTATATGAAAAGTCAGAGATCTGGCGGGGCGCAGTGGCTCATGCCTATAATCCCAGCCCTTTGAGAGGCCGAGGTGGGTGGATCACCTGAGGTCAGGAGTTCGACACCAGCCAGGCCAACATGGCGAAACTCCATCTCCACTAAAAATACAAAACTTAGCTGAGCCTGGTGGTGGGTGCCTGTAATCCCAGCTACTCGGGCGGCTGAGGTGGGAGAATTACTTGAACCCGGGAGACAGAGGTTGCAGTGAGCCGAGATCGTGCCACTGCATACCAGCCTGGGTCACAGAGCAAGACCTTTTCTTGAGCAATAAAAGTCAGATATCTTGCACCTAGACAAACAGGTTAAACTTCACCTCTGTAGTAGAGAATGCCCCAGACAGGATTCCACTCTGAATACACTGCTCTACCTCCTCAAGGTTTTCCAAGTACACATCGGTGAAAATGAAATAAGATGACAGGTTATTGTAAGGAATGCATGAGAATACTTTTGCTCTACGAAAAATGCTCAGAACAACATCAGCACATGATAGGCACCTAGTAACTGTTCACTAGCTGCACTACTACAAGTAGCAATAGCGGTACTAGAGCCGCCTTCACTGTCTCATCATCTTCTCACTTAAGGTTTAGCCCTCCCTGCACATTCTACTCGCCAGCTTTTAAGAAATGTTGCTGTCAGGGCCCAGCCTTAGCGATTCTGACTTTAATTATTCTGGAACAAGTCCATGGTATTTGGTATTTTTAAAGTTCCTCACATAATTCTACTGTCTAGCCAAGGTTGAGAGCCATTGAGTTGCAAAACACAAATTCATGTACTTCATAATCCAGGCTGAATCCCTACTTTCCAGAAGTAAAACCTAACAGATTTTACTGAGGTTCATCTTCATCTCAGGCCACCTCCATCATTTCTGGTGGGAGATTATACAAAACAAGCTTCTTGTCAAAAGAGAATGCTGATGGAGCGCGGATGATCACAGAACTCCCTGTGACGGGGATGGTGATCAAGCAGTTCTGGTCAGCACCTGCTCCAAGGGGGTGCAAGGAAATTGGAAAGGGCCAGGCCTAGCTCACAGGTTGCCTGGGAGTGGGCTGGAGCAGGGCACCTCCAGGCATAGAGCTTATCCCCTGAACCATATGGGAGCCTAAACCTTTCTGGGGCCGTAAAGATCTTTTCAAGAATACATTTCAGAGCTTATAATTTCAGAACATATTGTTCCTGCAAACAATGTATTGTTCTGTTGAACCGCTTGTTTTATGGGTAAAAAGAGGAACTAGGAGCATCACCCTCTTATCTGTCCAGAGTTTCTCTGGGTCCCACTTGACTTAAACCACCAGGGGATATTCTGTCAGTCCTGGAGACACTCATACATGATCCCCACACTCATACATAATATCCACATCCATACATAATCCCCACATTCATACACAATCCCCATACTCATACAAGATCCCCTGCACTCATAGGCACTCATACACTATCCCTGCACTCATACACGACACCCCCGCACTCATATAGGATCCCCCAACTGATACACGATCCCAGCACTCATACACTATCCCCCGCACTCATACACGATCCGCGCACTTATACAGGATGCCCCCCATTCATACACGATCCCCGCACTCATACACGATTCCCGCACTCATACACGATCCCCCCACACTCACACACGACCCCCTGCGCTCATACACGATCCCCCACGCTCATACACGACCCCCCACACTCATACATGATCCCCTCACACTCATACACGATCTCCCCCACTCATACATAATCCCCATACTCATACACGATCCCCCACACTCATACATGATCTCCCGCACTCATACATAATCCCCGCACTCATACACGATCCCCTGCACTCATAGACGATCCCTGCACTCATACATGATCCCCTCACACTCATATACGACCTCCCCCCACATTCATACACGATCCCCCCACTCATACACGATCCCCCATGCACTCATACACGATCCCCGCACTCATACAGGATCCCCCGCACTCATACATGATCTCCCCGCACTCACACACGATCCCCGCACTCATACACGATTCCCCCCACTCATACACGATCCCCCTCGCACTCATACACGATCCCCGCACTCATACACGATCCCCCCCTGCACTCATACACGACCCCGCTGCACTCACACATGATCCCCGCACTCATACATGAATCCCCACTCATACACGATCTCCCCCGCACTCATACACGATCCCCCCGCACTCATATACGATCCCCCCACACTCATATACGATTGCCGTGCTCATACACAATCCCCCCACACTCATACACGACTCCCCCGCACTCATACACGACCCCCTGCACTCATACACGACCCCCGTACTCATACACGACCCCTCACTCATACATGACGCCCCCACTCATACACGATCACTGCACTCATACATGACGCCCCCACTCAAACATGATCTCCCCACTCACACACAACCCCCCCACTCATACATGACCCCCCACATTCATACATGATCCCCACAACACACTTCACGGGCCCACAGGATCCAAAAGTAAGAGAGTTCTGGAAAATCTGAAGCAAAGATACCCTCTGGTCTCATCCCTGAAAGGCACCCCCTCTTTCCAGGCTGTAGGACTGGGATGGAAAGGAGATAAGGAAACTGGTCAGCACAGAGGAGCCCAATGCCATGCCCATGTGAATCCAATAAAGAACAACAGCAACAAAACGAATAAAGAAGAAATTGTTAGAATTGTTGACCAGAGGAAGGACTATGAAATGAATGATCAGGGTGCCGTGTATTTTAAATAGCCACAATCACGCTTATGTAAGTGGGATGGTGAAAAGGAGCCACAGGGGAATCACTTAATGGATTCAGTAGAATTGACTAGTGACAAAGAACATGGCCCAGGGGTTGTAGAGTCAATCCTGCAGGCTCCAGAATCAAATGACCTGGGTTCAGATCTCAGACCTGCCCTCTACTAGCCAAGTGACTTTGGAAATATCACTTAATTTTCTTGATGTTTAATGACCCCATTTACAACTTGAGGACATTAAGTCACAGAGGTAAGATAATTAAATATATTGTTATAGTTTTGGATGTCCCCTCCAAGTCTCATGTTGAGATATAATCCTCAGTGTTGGAGGTGGGGCCTGGTGGGAGGTGTTTGTGTCATGAAGGTGGATCCCTCATGGCTTGGTGCTGTCCTTGTGGTCATGAGTTCTTGCGAGATCTGATTGTTTACAAGTGTGCGGCACCTCCCCCATTCTCTCTCTTGTTTCCACTCCTGTCTCATCCTGTGAGACCCCTGCTTTTCCTTCGCCTTCTGCCATGCATGTAAGCTTCCTGAGGCCTCCTCAGAAGCAGATGCCAGCACTATACTTTCTGTACAGCCTACAGAACCACGAACCAATTAAACCTCCTTTCTTTATAAATTACCTAGTCTCCAGTATTTTTTTATAGCAATGCAAGAACGGCTTAACACATGTATTTAATGTAAATTTAAATTTAAAATCAAATGTAAATTAGATGTATTAAATGTGTGCAGCACTTATCACGCTGCCTGTCCAGGATATAGTAAATGCTCAATAAATGGTCGCTACTTCCTCATCTTATATTACCAAATTTTATCAGTCATATTTAGTTTTCTTGTTTGTTTGTTTTTTTGAGGCGGAGTCTCACTCTGTCACCAAAGTGTGAGTGCAGCGGTGCAATCTCGGCTCACTGCAAACTCCGCCTCCCAGATTCAAGCAGTTCTCCTGCCTCAGCCTCCCGAGTATCTGGGACTCCAGATGCGTGCCACCACATACAGCTAATTTTTGTATTTTCAGTAGAGATGGGGTTTCACTATGTTGGCTAGGCTGGGCTTGAACTCCCTGACCTCAGGTGATCCGCCTGCCTCAGTCTCCCAAAATGCTGGGATTACAGGCTTGAGCCACCGTGCCCAGCCAGTTATACTTAGTTTTATAATTCTATTTATTATTCACAAAATCAAAAGGAATCCTGAGGTCAGGGAATAGTTTATTGTATAAAGGATGAATATTAATATAAAATAATTATTAGATATTTTCTATCACTTTCCAATACTGTCTTGATATATCGTCTAAAATGTACAAAATTTTGTTTCCAATTATCTGAACTACCTTTAACAATGTGCAAATGAATTTCCAGAACCTCAGGGGCTATAATTTATTCTTGACTCTGAAGCCTTGCATTAGTAGATCTATTTTAGTCTGAATTGGTCTCTGAAGAACACAATGTTTTAATTCTAGATCACCTTATGGAAACTATAATATGCATTAGTGTCAATGTCAAAGAAGTTGCCGTGACACTGTGTCAATTTTGATCAAGCACAAGCAATTCTTCTGAGAATCTTTCTTCCACAGGTCCTTTTCAAATCATAATCATAAGCAATTTAAATTCTTTCCCTTTTATTCAGAAGCAGCCATTTCCCACAGGATTCCAGTTACCTATGACATGATCATGTGTCGGCATGTCGCCCCTGGAGTCCGAGCCTTGGTAAGACACTGTTAACGAAGCAGTCACTGTTGAAGGCAATGCTGCAACCCCAGCTTTGTCCCTGCCAACAAATTATGCTAATGCCACACTTTCCACCATTAAACCATGGGTTGCATTTCTCTAAGAGGTAGCTGTCAGCACACTCCAGCCGTTGCTGACAATGAGGAGTTTGTGTGCTGCGTAACTGTCTCCAGCAGCTCCACTGTTTATAACTAACGCAGCTCCAAAACACTGTGAGGAAGGAAAATTGCTGGCACAGCTTTATTTAAGCCTCAATAAAATTATTTTCCACTGAATTAAAACAAATGGCTTTATTAGCAATCAATATTTAAATATTTTTACAAAAATATCTGCTTAAAAAAATCTTGAATGCTCACCCAACTGGTTAACAAAGGCAAACATATCCCAAAAATACTTTCTTGATCTTAAATGTGAAAAATGAGCATTCCAGACACTGAAAAATAATATCCTAATTAAAATGCTATCAATTATGATTCAGAAAGTCATTCCATTTCTAATTAAACTTAAAAGCAAATGAATGCTCTTCCCTTACTATTTCAGGCTCAAAAACACTGCCTTGTTTTATAACACATCTTTTTTTTCCATTAAATCTGAATATACATTTTAGGATGTCAAGGGTAAATTTGTAGAAGGAAATTACTTTCAGAATCAAATGATTAGTGCACTGTTGTCATAATAACAACCGAAATATAAATATGTATAATTTCCAAATTAGCTCAGGAATTCATCATAATGTTATATGATCTTATGCAGGTAGAAATGGCGTACCAAAGAGAGATGGAATCACTCAAGGTTTTTGTTTCATTCCATTTGAAGTAATTGCTACAGTCAACTGATCCCACCTGTGGAAAGCCAATGCACCTGCTAACGCAGCAGCCCCAGCCCTGCACACGGCAAGCCTCTAACCAGCAGCCGGGTAGGTCCTCTTCTGTCCTCTTCTATCTAGATGTCATGTGGCTGCCACAAGGATTGACACTTTCCATCATGCGCTTATTGCACGAAACACCCTTGATTACAGTGCAGGTAAGGTGAAGATGACTAAGAATCTACCCTGGGAGAAAGAAAACAAGACAAGGCTGAAAATAGCAGCATCCTCATTCTCATCATCAGTGGTCAGCACTGATGCTGTTCTCAGCACTGTGCAAAGCACTCTCCGGACATCATTCTATGGCAACCTAGGAGGCAAGAACCCCAGTTTACAATAAAAGCAGCTCAGGAAGGTGAGGTGACCTGCACCACATCAGGCAGCTAATCAGCAGGAGCTCCTGGGTTTGACACCAGCAGCCTGACTCTGAAGCCCTGTTGCACACCCACACATTCCCTGCATTGCTCAGATTCCCATCTGGGAGCCACAGCAGGCTTGTGAGATCTTCATCCCTTTGAGGTGATCTGTCTAGGGCTGCTCAGGGGTGGCCTAAGCAGAGTGGGGTCTTAGCTCTGGTAGCAACATCCAGCACCCCCCAGCTAGACGTGTACTTCAGGCAGAGTGTCGCTCGCCCGTTGAGGACAAAGGGCTGCTGAAGAGCCTCATCACCTGGGAACCCAAGGAGCCAGCACAGTACTCAGCAGGGTGAAAATATGGGTTGGAGAGGGACAAGTGAGATGGGGGCCCCCATCTCGCAGCCACTCAGAGCCTCTGGCTATCTCCTGTCTGCTTCTAGCTGATGTGTTCTTTTCCTGGTCCCGGTTAGCTACAAGGTGGCTACTCTGCAAGGGTGTGCCCATTCTGCAGAGTCACCATTACTTTGAAATACTTGATATAAAAAGTAATCTTGAATTAGAAATCCATTCACATTATTGCAAGAAATTTCAGCATTACATTTGTCAGCAACAGAAAAGGAAACTCTGCTTGATTATTTCAATATAATTTCAGTTGATGGGAATTTTTGAAGAGTGGTTGTGATAAGCTGAACAATGATTCCCCGAAAGTTGTCCTCGTCCTTATCTCTAAAACCTGTGAGTCTGTTACTTTACGTGGCAAAAGAGACCACAAGTCAAAGAATTCAGGCAGCTTCCAGGATGCTGGAAGATCTAGATTACTTGGGAGAACCAGTGTAATCACAGTGTCCGTGTCAGAGCCAGGCAAGACGGTCAGAGTGGGAGGAGGAGATGTGACGTTGGAGTGATGTGTTTTGCAGATGGAGTAAAGGGCCACGAGTCAGGGAATGCAGACAGCTTCTAGGAGCTGGAAGAGGCAAGAAAACAAATTCTTGCCTAGCGCCTCCAGAAGGAACACAGCCCTACTGACATCTCAATTCCAGCCCATTAAAACCCAGTTCAGATGAACTGTAAGATAATTATTGTGTGTTATTTTAAGCCACTACATTTATGGTAAGTTGTTACAGCAGCAATAGGAAGTTAACAGTTGTGAAAATTATTTTTTATTCTTTGTCACTTCTTTATATGAACAAAATTTCTTGTAAGTGGTGACTCAAGAATTTGAAGAAACATTTATCCGAAAGGCTCATCTGAGAACTGAATGAAGCATTTCAAGTTGGAAATCTGAAGAGAGGTCATCACTCTATTCAATTATAAACTGATACATTTTTTATTTGGAGGTTTCCTACAACTTCAAAATTTAATACCTTCCCTAATATTTTGTATTTTGTTTTACTAATAATTACATAATAAAATGTGGTGAAAGTTTTCATCAAGCCTCATACAGACACCATCATCTCACCAGTTTACTTCAGTGTACCATCAAAACAGTATCATTTTTAAGTATTCCATGATTTGAAAAGTTTTGCTGTATTGCTTTACTTAACAAATATATAGAACATCAACAAATAAGAGTGTTGTCTTTGAAAAGAGGCTTTAATCCAACCAAACTGCCATGGTGCTAAGCCTGATTTTCTCTCAAGCTTTGTTACCACAGTCAGTACATTTCACCCGCCCCACAAGTGTGCACATGTGTGTGCATGCACACACACACACACACAATTTCAAAACAGAAAAATAACCATAGATATAGTACACCACACCCCTCAAGTTACAGAGGAAATAATCAAATCAATGAAAGGTTAAGTAATTCAGCTAAGCCACATGGCTAGTTAGTAGTGAAGGTTAAGAACAGCCCCAGGTGCTTGCTCACTCCACAGCATGACAACCTTACTACCTGCCATTTTTGACCCTAAGTAGTCACAATTTTCAAGCTTGATTACCTAGCTTACTCGCCAAACTTGAATTGGAGAGAGTGGATTTCTCTTATGCAATGAAATTCTTTCTCTAAGGACACACATATATCCTCATTGAGAGAACCTTCTTAAAAGCTTCAAGCATTGAAGTCAATTTCCAAAAGCAATACTCCAAGTGTCCTGCATGTGGCTGCAGGCAGTTTACAGCCTCCCAAGGTTACTACACTAATGTAGATGTTCATGCTTTAGCATGTTTGTTGTAAAGAAGTAATACTTGTGAATATCAATTTCAGTAAATAACTCAAACACATAGGAGACCAGGCCTGTGCAACAATGTGAGTGAAATGCCAGCTGTCTGGGAAAGTATAAAGGCAGTGTGACAGGTGACAGGTAGAAATCAGGGGCAGGACTGTAACTACTGCAGCCATCTAAGATTTACTGAAAATCTCTATGCTGGGCATTGTGCTAGATCCTGGAGATACAGTCTTAGTTTGGACTGCTGTTAACAAATTGCCACAGACTAGGTGACTAGGTGGCTTAAATAGCAAACATTTAGTTCTCACAGTTCTGGAGGCAGGAAGTCTAAGTTCAGGGTGCCGACATGCTCAAGTTCTGGTGACAGCCCTCATCCTGACTGTGTCATCACATGACAGAAAGAGACAGAGAGAGAGAGAGAGAGAGAGAGAGAGAGAGAGAATGCTCTGCTGTCTCCTTCTTCCTTATAAGGCCTCAATCCCATCATGGCGGCCCTACCCTCAAACCTAATCACCTCCCATAGGTCCCACCTCCAAATATCATCATACTGGGGGTTAGGGCTTCAATTTATAGATTTCAGAGGAACACAGCCATTGAATCCATAGTATTGTCTCTCAGAAGTCTGCAGAAAAAGAGGTGACAGACATTAAACAAAGGATGATAAAATAAATATTGATTTCTGATTGTGATGAGTCTTACAAAGAGTAAATACAGAGTGATGCATGTGAGAAGGAACAACAGAGGCCCCGAACTCCAGGAAGAGCAGAAGAGAGGGTGAGAGCATCCCAGGAGATGGTGGGCAGCCTGCACTGGGCCCCAGGTCAGGAGGGAACAGGCCGCTGTGAATAACCAAGAGAAGTAAATGCATCCTATGAAGGGTGAGAGTCTCAGTGCCCTCCTGACACCTGGGGTTAATGGGAGGGGCTGCCCGGATGATGCGGCACTCCACTGTGGTGAGTCAGGGACAGCTCCATGTAAAGGGAGTCTCCCCAGCTGTATCTGGAAGAAAAGAGGGACAGTAACAGCAAGAGAAGGGCAGGCACACCTGGCCAGGGCACCATGCACCTGCAGCGGGGTGTGGCACTGGGAAGAGGGCAGGGCATCTGCATACCCAGGGGATTGCTGGATGGCGAGTCTAAGTTAAAGATGTGTTTATGACCTGAAACCAAAATCAGAAGAGGTAGTCTCATTCAAGAGGCAAATGGAAGTCCTTGCAAAGATGCCAAAGGGATTGGGGCACATCTGAACTGAGTTTACATGTATGCAGAACTTTAATGTTATCACGCATCATCTCGGCAGCCCCGCCCATCAACCCGAGGGGTCAGGAGGGCACTGAGACTCAGCCATATGACCTTCACAGGAAAGGAAGCTGATCCCAGGTCATATGGCTGGGTGGAGTGAGAGCTGGGCTCCGAATGGGTTCAAGTCCCACTCCAGGGCAGTATGAACAGCAAGGCAATGGGTAGACTGGTTTCCTGCTGCCATCGTGTGTGTGTGTGTGTGTGTGTGTGTGTGTGTGTGTGTGTGTATGTGTGTGTGTGTGAAACATTACCACTGTGAAGCTGTAGGAAAGGTAAACCCAGAATCCAATAGAAGTAGTCTGGAGGACTAAGTAGGCCTTGGTGACTTTCTATGAATGAAATAATTCTTGCTGGGTTATGGGTCACGTGCTGCATGAAGGTTGATGTCAATGCACACATAATTTTAAATGGGTAAAATAAAATTGTGCTTCCAGCTCTGCCTCCTGTTTGATGGGTTTCTGGCCCACGGCCTGGTGTGGCTGGTCATGACTGTGTCTTTCACATTTTAAATGGATCAGTCCTATGTTTGACAGAGAAATGGTTAGTCACTTGCCAATTCTTCTCATGCTTTAGGGAAATGGGTAAGAGGAACATTCTACCGGATGTTTCAAATAAACTGCATTAAAATGATATGCATGTGAACAAGAGACTTGAAGAGTTGCTCATAAACGCTGATGCTGATTTAGGAAGTATGTGGATGAAATGGGTTTGATGCCAATGTCGCTCTTATGCAGATGTTGTGGGACAGATAGAACCATCCCATCTGGGATTATGCTTTCCTGTAAACTTCAAGTAACACAAGGAAAGGATCATAGTTTCTTCTTTGTTAGGCCTTCAAATATAGAAGGTTTTTAATAGTGCAGCAGAAATTATTGAAGTCATTTGGAAAGGTAATCCTCACAAAATTAACTAGCAATCTAACACATGAGCCTGATGGTGTCTATTAAAAGGAAATAAGCTTTAATAAATTCATCACTCTCCTTTTCCTATCATCTCTCTAGTTCTATTTCATGCCAGCTTTAATAGGATTTAGGTGAAATTTTGTGGTTCACAGAACTATAATATAATATAAGAAGATAAACGAGGATTCTCATACCTCCATGTGTTACTCTGAATGATTAGATAAACATAACACAAAAAACAAAACCACACCAAAGCCAAACAAATAGGTGCCTTAACATCAGAAATTCCTTGCCAAAGATGAGCAGAAGGCACAAGGGAAAGAACGCAGGGGAAAGAACGTGAGTGTGGTAGCCAACAGCCCAAGGTAGTGATCTACTTATTGGACGTAACCTTGGCAAGGTCTTACAGTTTCTGAGTTTCAGTTTCCCCACAGGTAAAGCAGGAAGAATAAAACTTACCTCATAAGGCTGGGGTGTGTGGAATGGGGAGTGGTTAAAATCATCATTTATAAACTACCTGGCACACAAACGAAAAGTATAACTCTCACGATATTATATTTAAAATAGAGCCAATTTAAGAACATGGTGCATTAAGTAAAACATCTTCCAAGTAGTCACATACATAAACATCAGTCTGGCACTGAAAGATGTAGCCCTTGTTATGCTCTTAGAATGGCCTGTCACAGTCTTCCTGCACATTTTTCAGGATTTATGATGAGTGGTTATACCTGGGCATAAATTAATGTAATTTTTAAAACCCTGACAGGGTTTGGGTATTCCTACACTTGTAGTATGATTCTGAAAGATAAAGTGTACTGTGGCTTATAAATACTCCTTAGCACTTACTAGATTAGTTTCTTTTCTAGAGAAGTCTTAGTCCTACCTTTCAACAAAATGAGTTGGGAAATCCTTTCTAAAAGCCTGGTTGTTTTGAATTGCTCATAAATCTAGAAATATTCATGGTCTTTTCAAAGACAAAGTGAGTCACTCACTTTTGAATCACTGAGTTTGAGGGTTGATGCAGATTACAGGGCTTGAAAGCAAAGGCCAGCACTAGCTCTGTTGGACAAAATCAGAGTTCATCTTTGCATCAAAACAAACATCAAGTTTTCTGATTTTCAGGAAACTAATAGAGAAAACACATTTGTGAATTCCAAATATATCCAAGCCTACTTAACATCAACTTACTTGTTGGAAAATGCTTCTTAATAAAACAATTTTTCTCCAACAGCAGAAAACATCAATCGAGTGAGTCTATCTTCACTAAAAATAAAGTCATTATCATGGTGCAAAAGGGAGCAGCAGCTCATCAGAAGACAGAGCTTTTGGTCTAAGGAGTGGCCTGACATGGAGTGGGGCCTCAGATCACAGTGTCTTTGCAGGGGACGTGATGATGCCAGGACTGCTCATCAGTGGCGAGCTCATCAGTGATGAGCAGTCTCTGACTGAGACATTAAGAAGATTACTGTGTTGGATGGAGGGAGGCACAGGGTGACTTTCCAACCTTACTTCCAGTTCTCAGATTCAGGGACTTCCTGAAGATCCCTTAAAGCAACAAGCAAAGCAAACTGCTTATCTTTTAAAAATCACCTTATTTATCATGTAGATTTCAATCCTACAAATAAGTGTGTATTAGTCTGTTCTCATGATGCTGATAAAGACATACCTGAGACTGGGTAATTTTTAAAGAAAAAGAGGTTTAATAGACTCACAGTTTCACATGGCTGGGGAGGCCTCACAATCATGGCAGAAGGTGAAAGGCACGTCTTACATGGTGGCAGACGAGAGAATGAGAGCCAAGTGAAAGGGGTTTCCCTTTATAAAACCACCAGATCTCGTGAGACCTATTCACTACCACGAGAACAGTATGGGGGAACTGCCCCCGTGATTCAATTATCTCCCACCAGGTGCATCCCACCCGATCTCAAGATGAGATTTGGAGGGGGACACAGCCAAACCATATCAAAGTATGAATAATAAATATCAAGAAGAAGGATATTAATGATAGCAAGAAGACATTTTAACATGGGTATAACTCTTCATAAAGAGTCGGTACTATAGCACAGAATTTTACAAATAAAATGGCTTTCAAAAATACACACATACATACATATATGTGTGTGTGTGTATCTATCTATCTATCTATCTATCTATCTATCTATCTATCTATCTATAAATTCAACAATGCCTCAAAGAAAGGTAGAAATGGGAAGGGAAAGCTGTTTGATTAATGCAAACTAGGTTTTCCTCTCTGGAATGACTTTATGCCAGCCAAATGACAAAAGTTTCACAGATTTTTCTCTACTGTGACTAGCAGGCAAATGTCTTGGCTTATGCCCAGAGGAGTGGTTGGAACTGGGGTTACGTGAATATGCGATTGTCTGCTCTCAGGACACAAAGACTGAAGTTAGTTGAGCATAGGAGAAGTGAAAGCTACTTGCTTTCACAGCTGAGGTTTTACGAGAGAAGCCATAGACCAGCCAGTAAGAACAAGACCCTGGTTGCCCTCCAGGTCATGACCGTTTCAGAATCAAGCAAAGCCATTACAAACCTAAAGAAAAAAAATGCTTTGTAGATGTTGTAAAAAGATAAATCAAAGAAAGGTACATGTAACAGAGAATAATTGAAGAAACCACTCAGCAATGCAGGAAATATATTTCATGATAGTACAAAAAGGCACTGAAGCAAAAACAACTTGTAAGGATTATAAAAATAATAACACGGGGTTATAAACGAGAAATTGAATATGCTAATGAAATTGTGATGATGAAAGCTGGAAAGAGATAATGAAGTTGTACTAGCTAATAGAAATACGAAGCAGTAGAAAATGAATTTTTTGGTAGGGAAGAGTTCATCTTTTTCTGAGCCGCAGGAAAATAGAATGAAACTGGCGTTCATTATGTCTATCATGAGTTGTGCATTAGGCAACTCACTAAATGTAATTCTCTCATTCAATCTTCAGGTGGATGTTGTTTTCTCATCTTGTAGACAAGGAAACAACCCTCAAGGGGTCAAAAAATTTCCCCAGGAAAGGACAACTAGCCAATGGTAGAGGCAGCACAGATTTGGAAGAGTCTGTTTCCAGAGCTATAGTTGACTTCCTTATTTTGCATATCTACCCCCAGCTACTGGTTTTTCTGTCTATATAACATCAGCAATTTAATAAAGGCACAGATTTTGAAAAATGTCTTTCAAATAAATAAACAAGAGAAATAAGGTTTAGGAGCTCATCACAGGTTTTCTAACGTGTTATTTTATTTTTTAGTTATCACATAAAATAACCAATATTGTCATCAAACAAAGCAGGGAAGAATTTAAAGTCTAATTAATTCTTTCTTTCCCCAATATGTATATGTATTTGTATACACATATATACACACACATATACATATACATACACACACATATATTCTAAAGTTACATAAATAATGTCACATAAGGCTGTGCATACATGTAAGAGAGAATTGTCTAAGGAAGCATGCTTTCTCAATTTAAAAGCCTCAGACATATATTCCATGCATATTCCCCAAAATATTTAAAGTCAAGTTTACAAAAGTTTGTTTCCTCACCTGGAGTGTTTTTATCCCATCTTTCCACCTATCCAAATATCCCCATTTTCTTTCTTTAAGTCCATTTTTCAACACTCTAAGCCACATTAATTTGCCTCTTCTCTGAATTCACACACACATACACACACTCACAATTTCAGCAAGGAAAGAATGGGTCAATGCCGGACCTGGAGGCTAATCACATTTGATTGCTGTATGTTTCATTTCACTTTGGCATGGAGGCAGCTTGTCTAACAACCAGGTATTTTCTCTCTCTCTCTCTTTTTTTTTTTTTTTTTTAACATTCTTTATATTAAACGTAATAAGTAAATGACTTTTCCTAAAAAGCCAAGGAATTTAAGAAAACACTCGACTTTTCTCTACAGTACCTCTGATCACAAAATTAAACACCATACTGAAAATGCAACACTTGATTCATTTATGTGAGGAGTCTTTCAAAAGCTTTAAATATGGTGACCCCACGCCCAAAAGGGCATTTGAAAGACAATTTCAAAAGTAAGCCCTGCTGCTACTCCACTCCAGAGACAATTTTGAGCTTCTCTTCCACCACTAATGTCACAAAAATGACCTACACACCAGGAAGGAGGGCTTGCATTTCAAGTCAAATCCCTTTAACAGCAGTCATTCTTGAACATGCTACACCAAACAGATGGAGTCATCGAAGTACTTTATGTACCACCTACACTTTCATCCAAATGCCACCTGCAATAAAGACCACATGAACTTTTAAAGGTTCCAAGCCAATGTAATGTTCACAATCATGACCACTTCTAGGCCTAAAAATCGCAGAGTACAAAGTCACATTTCGAGTTAGCTTACCTCGATTTTAAATCTTTTATGAATAAAACAACTATATACATGATGCACACTACATTTAAAAAATTTTTATTAGCACTTGTGGAGAAAATAGACAACAGCCTTTCTGAATACTGAGCACTGTGTACTGAGGGCAAAACAAGGGAAACCAGAAAACCATCTCACTGCCCAGTAAACTGGACACTAGACCAAACTATTTTGTCAACTTACAATTCCTCCCTTTGCTATAACTATTGATCATGACATTTTCTGAAACAGGCAAGGATAACTTCTAATTATTACATCAACACATAACATTCCCGTGATGAATAATATTGAGTGTCAACTTGATTGGATTGAAAGATGCAAAGTGTTGTTCCTGGGTATGTCTGTGAGGTTGTTGCCATTTGAGTCAGTGGACTGGAGAGGCAGACCCACCCTCTATCTTGGTGGGCACCATCAAATCAGCTTTCTCTATCTTTCTCCCATGCTGGATACTTCCTGCCCTCAAACATCAGACCGAAGTTCTTCAGCTTTTGGACTCGTTACATCAGTGATTTTCCAGGGGCTCTCAGGCCGTTGGCCACAGACTGAAAGCTGCACTTCCTTACTTTTGAGGTTTTGGCACTTGGACTGGCTTCCTTGCTCCTCAGCTCGCAGACAGCCTGTTGTGGGACTTCACCTTGTGATCGTGTGAGTCAATACTCCTTAATAAACTCTCTTAATATGTACATCTAGCCTATTAGTTCTGTCCCTCTACAGAACACTGACTAATACAGAAATGCTTTCACAGTCTTAGAAGGCAATGTGTGTATCTGCATTACACAATATATTCTATAATGGTGCTACAAGTAAACACACTCTTTGCAATCAACACACACTTGGATTTTTTTCATTTTTACCCAAGTGTTGTTTTTTGCCTAATGAAGATTCCTATTCACTGACAGGAGAAACTACTATCCTGTGGTTTCTTAACCACTAGCCACCCAGACCTGGATCAGACAGAATAAATAAACAAAGGTGGAAGCACCTGCTATGCTTCTTCCTCCTCAAACATCTGGGAATTTTTTTTTTTTTTTTTTTTTTTGAGACGGAGTCTCACTCTGTCTCCCAGGCTGGAGTGCAACATCTGATGTTGCTCACGGCAACATCTGCCTCACATCTGGGAAATTTCATAAGGGGTAAGAGCACTTCAAGACCACCTGGAATCTTCACCATGAATAAGCTCTAAAATATCGGTCAAGTCATTCAGCTTTTCTGAGTCTCACTTCCTTATATGCAGAATTGGAGTTAAGATGACTATAACCAAGTATGTAATGTCAAGGCGCAAATACAGTCTGTGCTCTAAGTTCTGCCCTTGGTAAGTTTACTTACCAAGATATACTTACCAAGTTGTGTTAATTGACTGTACATTCACGGCAAGGAGTAGAGATAACGTTGGCAGAACTTACGGTGGAAGTAATACATTCACTGTACCTTAAAGGACAGCTATGACTCAACTCAGTTGTGATAAAAGGAATAAACATTTACAGTGGGAAACAGTATAGTCATGAGAATGACAGGCAGGATCAGCTTCGTATGTATGTGTGGGCTTAGGGGCCTCTGACCATGAGAGTAGCTGCAGCTCTCCTTACAGCATCCTTACAATTTGTTGTGGAGCTTATGGGTGAAAATTCACAGTTGAAGTCAAGTTCTGTTCACTGAATGTGTTTACCAGTTTCAAGATGTTGTTAATTGACTTCCTCATAAAAATGATAAAGAGCCCAAAAAATTCTAAGATGACATACTACTACACCTACATTCACTCCCTCCTTTAAATTAGATATAATAGACATATATTTTATATATTATATCATGTATATATGTAATAAATGTAATATATGTAAAAATATGTGTAATATATTATGCATATATAATATATGCATATACATATATGCATCATATATGTAATATATCATGTTTATATATTATGCATATTTTATATATCATCATGTATGTGATATATACATATACTATATATTATATTATGTACATTATATGTATATTATATATAATTTAATATATACCACAAAGCTCTCATTGTCAGTGTTAAGTAATTCAACTATAAGAAATTATTTATTCTAAAATGTTATCTCTGATTTTCCTCCTCAAAAAAGGAGGAAAAAAGAGAAAGTCAGGGATTCAACCACGGTAACACAGTTTGGATCCCAATTCTCCATAAGCTTTGGTATGAAGACCAACCTGAAATGTAACTTAGGGCAAGTTTATACCTGTCATTTTTCTATTCTAGTCAGTTCAAAGGCAGCCTTCCTGACCAAGGCAAATAACTCATGCACAAACACATGATTTACCCAGATCATCTCTGACATTCCACAAGAGATTACATGGGAAAGCCCACTCCCCAACCCTAGTGCCATCTCTTCGAGAGGTAGCTACCGCCTAGTCACTGGACTTTATTGACTAAGGGAAAAGCCACCATGCAGGACATGCTAGGTTGGCGGCACCTCTGCGCATACGTTATCACCTGTGGCTGTCTCCGATGAATAGGAGTTAGTAGATGCGTACTTTGATATATAACATTTTGTTGCACAACATTATGCTGATGGATGTGGTTCTGGTTTTGTTTATTTGTTTAGCATGAATCATCTTTGTGAAAGTTTCCCCTATTTACCTTACATAATGTTAACCAAAACATATTTTTCGGCCAGGTGCAGTGGCTCATGCCTGTAATCCCAGCACTTTAGGAGGCCAAGGCAGGTGGATCACGAGGTCAGGAGTTCAAGGCCAGCCTGGCCAAGATGGTGAAACCCTGTCTCTACTAAAAACTACAAAAATTAGCCAGGTATGGTGGCACGCGCCTGTAATCCCAGCTACTTGGGATGCTGAGGCAGGAGAATCGCTTGAACCTGGGAGGCGGAGGTTGTAGTGAGCTGAGATCGTGTTACTGCACTCCAGCCTGGATGACAGAGTGAAACTCCCGTCTCAAAATGAAACAAAACAAAACCCCATATTTTTCAGCTGTAAGCAATTTGACTAGGTTGTAGAAAGTTAAAATTGATCACCAACATACAAAGGAAGAAATGTGTCATCTATCAATTAACTTTTTTGTCAGGTCCAGGTGCTGCCCTAGTTCCTGCCACTTCAAGTGTGTATAATTGACACAACAGAAATTGTAGTGCCTAGCATCTGGAGCGTTACCTGTGGCCACACTCCAGGATACATGTCTTCCTCAGCTTTCTAGTGAATCTCTCATCGTAAGGGTCTCCTTTTTCTCCCGAAGTATTAATATTATGAACATTACTGAGCAAAACTCAGTTGAATAAATGCAGATTTCTACCTGTGTGCATGTGCACAGAGAGATGAAACTGTCTTCTGCCAAAACCACTTCCAGAAACTCATCCCCATCTTCCTTGGATCCTTTTCTACTCTGATTGGAAACTGTCATTTAATTTTATTAGTTATCTGGCTTTCAGGCTCCAAATAAGTCCTTCTCCCTGGGAACAGTGACCTTCCCAGCAGAGTGCTTGTTCCTTCTCTCCCGTCTGTTCCCACTGGCCTTCCTCACCTGGGCTTCACCAGAAATGGGTATTTCTTTAGCTAAGACAGCCCACTGTCTGCTTTCTGTGAGTGAATCCTCCCCTGGTAAGAAAGGGCAGTGATCTGAGAATAAAAGGAAATTGTTAGTGCACTATCAGAGAAGATAACAAATCCCTGGCGAGGCAAGTAGGCTGCAAAGGAATTATTGGAGCACACTGTGTAAAAACCTGGAAAGACCCTGATACGGTTTGGCTGTGTCCCCATCAAATCTCATCTTGAATAGTAACTCCCACAGTTCCCACATGTCATGGGAGAGACCCAGTGGGAGGTAAATGAATCACGGGGGCGGGTCTTTCTCGTGTTCTTCTCGTGATAGTGAATACATCTCGCGAGATCTGATGGTTTTAAAAAGATGGAGTCCCCCTGTACAAGCTCTCTCTCTTTGCTTGCTGGCATTCATTTAAGATGTGACTTGCTCCTTCTTGCCTTCCACCATAATTGTGAGGTCTCCCCAGCCACGTGGAACCCTAAGTCCATTAAACCTCTTTCTTTTGTAAATTGCCCAGTCTTGGGTCTGTATCAGTAGCGTGAAAATGGACTAACACAGACCCCAGTGAAGAATTAACATTGGAATAATTAATATCCACTACAATGCAAAAATATTTCAACAGAGACTTCTAAAATGTTTTACTACCTTTAATTTCTACCCTATTGACCCAAGTTTTGTGTATTACACCACGATCTCACCCCATCCACATATTAACTTCAATTCATCAGGAAATAGGAGCTTAACCCCTCCCCCACCTATCCTTGCTCCTTCCCCTGCCTGATATTTTTATTCCAATGCAATACTTGTCTAGAGTTTTCCAACACTGACTTCTACCAAAGCATGGTAATATTAAAATTAAGATTTGCTCCATAATGAATCACCTTTTCCTAAAATGAAAAACTAGGACTGTGTTTCTGTAGACAGTATACCGTAATGCTGAGAATGTAAGTAAATATGAAGAAAAGCACATTTAGACAAAATTAAATTTTCAGTTCTATAAAAGGAGAAGACAAAGAGTAGCTAAGATCTTCTGTGGGGAAAATAGAATAGCCTTTCCAGAAGTATGTAATTTATCATCTTGAAATAGATTGGGCAAGTTCCAACACAGCCACATATTCAGAATCTTGTCCACATTCTGTGCACTCACAATGAACAAGTCCATGCCCCAATTCCAAGATCCTACAGCGTGGGCTCTGCGGTACAGGGACAGGTGTGCGGCTCCAGGACAGACGGTAGCAGAGGCGCTGTATTTGGGAATGCTCACTGCAACATTTCCAAGTCAGATTTTTATAATTGAATCAAAGTGATCTTATTCTGAAGACCCACAGGCTTGCTTTTTTCTTTAAAAAAAAATCCTTTTTGTTTGTTTTTCTATTGACTACCTGCCACTAGCTATCAGACTTAATCATGTGTGATATCTGTTAGAGAATAAAGAAAGAAGTTTGTTATATGATGCAAAAAGTTGCACATTTTTTTCCTTATGTATCTAGAGGACTGGAAATCTAAAATGTCACTCCAGTATTTTGGGTATGCAGGGGGTTAGGGAGGTGGCTCTGGGAGCAGAAAGTGTTACTTGGAGTACAGATGTCCCCTACTGAAGAACAAATGCCTTTAAGAAAAACAAACAACCCCATTAAAAAGTGGGCAAAGGACATGAACAGACACTTCTCAAAAGAAGACATACATGTGGCTAACCAAACATATGAAAAAAAGCTCAACATCATTGATCATTAGAGAAATACAAATCAAAAATACAATGAGATACCATCTCACAACAGTCAGATTGGTGATTATTAAAAAGTCAAGAAACAACAGATGCTGGTGAGGTTGTGGAGAAACAGGAACGTAAATTAGTTACCACTGTGGAAGACGGTGTGACGATTCCTCAGAGACCTAGAACCAGAAATACCATTTGACCTAGTGATCCCTTTACTGGATAAACACCCAAAGGAATATAAGTCATTCTATTATAAAGATACCTGTACATGTATATTCATGGCAGCACTATTCACAATAGCAAAGATGTGGAATCAACCCAAATGCCCATCAATGATAGACTGGATAAAGAAAATGTGGTACATATACACCATGGAATACTATGCAGCCATCAAAAGGAACAAGATCATGTCCTTTGCAGGGACATGGATGGAGTTGGAAGTCATTATCCTCAGCAAAGTAACACAGGAACAGAAAACTAAACACCACATGTTCTCACTTATAAGTGGGAGCTGAACAATGAGAACACATGGACACAGGGAGGGGAACAACACACACAGGGGCCTGTTGGGGGAGGAAGGGAGAGCATCAGGAAAAATAGCTAAGCATGTGGGGCTTAATACCTAGGTGATGGGTTGATAGGTACAGCAAACCACCATGGCACACATTTACCTATGTAACAAACCTGCATGTCCTGCACATGTACCCCGGAATTACAAAATAAAATAAAAAACACAGGTATCCTCATTCATTCAACAGGTATTTACTAAAGTCATGGGACAGCCACTGTCCTCGGTGCTGGGCATAAGAGATGGGGGTTGAGAGGTTCTGACCCTCACAGACCTTACAGAATGGGGAGGTTTGGAGACCGGAAAGCAGTGGGGAGCTAGGGAAGCCCAGTGGAGGAATAACCAACTCAGGCTCAGAGCGGTCAACAAAGGATTTCTGGGGAAGGCGCTACCTGAGCTTCAATAAAAAAGATAAATAGGAATTAAGTGATAAAGGTGGGGATTGGCAAGAGAGAAAGACACTCCAGGCAAAGTGAACAGTTCACTAGGCAGCTCCTACCCTACATGGCCTCAAAGCAATCTCCTATGCTCCAGATCTCTGAGGATTATGATATTTCTTCATACAAATGGATAAAGTAAAAACAGACTTGGCTTACATGGTGAGAGACTATAATATATATTTCAGTGAAATCTCCAGATTGAAAATCAGTAAGTCTGAGAACAGGAGTCTCAATGGAACATGAACAGGCCTAGGCTCTTTTCCTGAACTATAACCGTTTAAACACACATCCAGATCCAGGGCATGGAGCACAGGCCTTGGCAGCGGGAGGGCAAATGAGAGATTAGCATTTAGCCAAACGCAACATATGTTTTTGATAGATTCAGTGTAATTTGTCTATTTACAGTGACTGTCTCTTTTTCCCAGAGGAAAAATCAGTGGTCTCTGCTCATGTTTGTTTCCAAACATTTTAAACACAAAATATTCCCGACTCTGCTTTGCTTGAGGTCCTTTCTTAATGACAACACTGGCATCGATCACAGATTCACAACCGTGGGTGCAGGTAAAAACGCCCTTTCTGGACAGTGATGAAAGAACATGATTGCTGGTTTGCTTAATCCCTTTTGCTGCTAATTAAATCAGTACCCAGACATCATCCTCAGATTCCTTGCATCTGGTTTGAATAAAGGTAAGAAGTCATCATTTGAAACTTTTTCCCAGCCACATGCAGTGTGGGCCTCATTCACTCGGCCTCATCAGGGACAGCCCCTCATTTGGCAGCCTCGGTAAACACGTGGTCAACACCAGTCACTTCTGTTTCGGCACTTGTCCTCTAAGTTGTCGGAGCAGTGAGCTGGCTTTAGTCACTCCCTCGTCCCCATGTACATATAAAGTCTCCAAAGGTTCAGGAAAAGTTGCACAAATCCAGATGTTCTGATCATTCTATTCCCAGCCATCACTCACCCCAGGAAAGCCCAGTCACAACATTCTTCTTATTTCTTCAACATCCTTCTTCTTATGGGCTAAAATGGTGATTTACATCAGCATTGATTGACCATAAAGGTTGCCTGGCTGAGCAGAAAAGTTTGCCAACAGTCTGCTTAGTATGGTTAAATTCTCATACAGTTGTATCTGTATGCATAGAGATATACATTATATGTATATATGCATAGAGTTTTGCATGAAAGGGTATTTAAAATGCTAATGTTCCCTTTTTAGTAAATAAAGCAGTATCTGTGAGTGGCTGGATTTCCAGGAATTTTTTACCTTTTTCTTTCTCGTTCAAGATTTGCATTTTTTCTTTATAATTTTTTGTGATGTCCACATTGCTTTTATATTGGTAATGCTTCATTTTATTATCAGTAAAAACCATAAATAAATGTGTATGTGTATATATATATGTGTGTGTGTGTGTGTATATATAAATATATTAAATATACTTTTTAAAGTAAATCCAGCTGGCTAGTCTGTCCCGAGGCTACATGTCAAGGATGTGGGATGCTAAAAATCCACGACAATAACTGTTTGTTGCTCAAGATGTCCAGGAGCAGGAGCGAGCCTGGCTACCAGGGTCCACAAGGACTGGCTGAGCTTTCCTCTGCCCCTACTGACACCACCTCCAAATAAGGGCAGGAAGTCCTGAGCCATCAGCTTCACAAGAGTGAGTTCCGGAACGGCATGGATGCCATTTTAAAAAGCCCATTCTGAATGATATGGGGAGTTTCAAAGGCAGAGCCTAGGGGTTCTGACACTTTGCTCTACCCTCCAGCCAAGGAATCCCATGAGAGTTGCCAGTAGAAAGACCACAGATGATACAATGGGAAAATCTTCTCTGGCTTCTAAATGCAGCTCTGTTGAAGGCCTCGTCCGAGTGGGACAACGGGAATCACGGTGAGTGAAGGTATCAGAGTAGAGTCCACAACATCAGTGACACCACAACCACACTTCAGAAACTGCTCATGTCTTTCCATCATTTTTCCCTTCTGGGTTCCTCTGTAATCCCATATGTCAACCTGGAGGCTGCACTTCCAGTTGCCCATCGAGACACTTCACAGACCTCCATCCAGTCCTGCAACTTTTGGTGTTGTTCTTTAATGCATCTGGGAAGCATTTTATGTTGCCCCTCAGGATCATAATGAGACCATTATTGCCAGGCATTTATTTTCGTTAAAATAGTGAAGTGTGAGCTTTCTTAGATTGGTTGTCCTAACCCAGATGCTTGGGCCAGGCTGGAGCAAGCTTGCTTTTTTGGTTTGTTTGTTCTCCTCAGATGAAATGTGCTGGTTTGTCTTGGACTCTGGTTGATTCTATTTCTTTAGTGTCAGAAGGGTGGCTATGGCCTGTACATGCAAAGAAAATAAATTCTTCAAGACTGGGTGTAGCATGATAGTTAAGAGCAGACACTGGTCCAGGCTGCTGGCATTCAAATGCTGGCTCCACTGTGGGCTGCTGTGAAGCCCTGGGGAAGCTACTCAACTTCTCTGTGTCTCATGTGCCTCTTCATACAATTGGAATAATAATAGTACCTATATCATAGAATTCACTAAAGTATGATCTTCAAAAAGTGAAAACACTACACTCATAGAAATATAAAGTGGGTAGGCATCAAATATTTATTTAGCTCATTAACCAGGGAACCAGCAAGGTGAGAATTAGTATATATCATAGAGTGGGTATATGTCCCCAGCACACACACATATACCATATAGAACAGTATCTGGCACATAATAAGCAGTAAGCACTGTATAACTATATAGATGTAACTATATAACTATAGTTATACACTACATAATACCATTATTATTTTGTAACTAAAATTGTTCTTTCAGTCTGCATGTGATATGGTTTGGCTCTTTGTCCTCACCCAAATCTCACTTTGAATTGTAATAATCCCCACATGTCAAGGGCAGGAGGAGGTGGAGGTTATTGAATCATTGGGGGCGGGTTCCCCATGCTGTTCTCATGATAGTGAGTGAGTTCTCACGAGATCTGATGGTTTTATAAGAGGCTTCCCCTTTTGCTCAGCACTCATTCTCTCTCCAGCCGCCCTGTAAAAAGGCACCTTCTGCCATGACTGTAGTTTCCTGAGGCCTCAGCCCTGCAGAACAATGAGTCACTTAAATCTCTTTCCTTTAAAAATTACCCAGTCTCGAGTATGTCCTTATAGGAGCATGAGAACGGACTAATACAGCATCCATCAAAAGAGGCATTTTTTTTCTCAATATAAACTGTCTGGAATAAATTTGAAATGTGGCAAAAGGAGTTTTCAAATGTCTATTAATACTGCCTTTTTCAACTAGAAGACATAAATATACTATTTTCTACTTCATTGGGATGATTAATTCTATACTCAGAGAAGGAGGTTTATTTAGCTTATTAAGGAGAAGATTTTTAAATTTTTACGTTCAGCACTATGGCTATAATGGTTAATTTTGGGCATCAACTTGTTGGAATGAGGAATGCCTGGATGGCTGGTGAAGTGTTGCTTCCTGTGTGTCCTTGAGGGTGTTTTCAGAGGAGACTGGCATGTAAGTGGGTGGACTGAGTGGGGAAGATCCGCCCTCAACAAGAGCAGGCACCGCCCACTCATCCAGAGCCTGAACAGAACAAAAAGGAGGAAAGGCAAAATTGTCTTTCTTCCAGAGCCAGGACACCCTTCTGCTCCTGCCCTTGGACATGAGGACTCCAGGTTCTTTGGCCTTTGGACTCTAGGACTTGTACCAGTGGGCCCTAGGGTCTTTGGTCTCAAACTGAAAGTGACAGGATTAGCTTCCTTGGTTCTTGGGCCTTCTGACTTGGACTGAACCACACTACCGGCCCCTCTTGGTTATCCAGCTCGAAGACAGCCTATGGAAACTTTGCAGCCTCCTTAAATGTGTGAGCCAATTCCTGTAATCAATTTCTTGTCATATGTCTCTCTCTAATATATATAAGAAACAGAGTTTGAAAGTTTCTCAAAACTTTCAAACCTATCAGAATAGTGTAATCATGTTTTTTTTTTATTTTTTTATGTTTTTTTTTTTGAGATGGAGTCTCGCTCTGTCACCAGGCTGGAGTGCAATGGCGCGATCTCACCTCACTGCAACCTCTGCCTCCCGGGTTCAAGCGATTCTCCTGCCTTAGCCTCCTGAGTAGCCAAGACTATAGGCACGCGCCACCACACCCAGCTAATTTTTGTATTCTTAGTAGAGACAGGGTTTCACCATGTTGGTCAGGATGGTCTCGATCTCTTGACCTCATGATCTGCCTGCCTCGGCCTCCCAAAGTCCTGGGATTACAGGGGTGAGCTACCACGCCCGGTCTTAATCATGTTTTTTGTTTTTGTTTTTGTTTTTTTTTTTGAGGTGGAGTCTCGCTCTGTCGCCCGGACTGGAGTGCAGTGGCCGGATCTCAGCTCACTGCAAGCTCCGCCTCCCGGGTTTACGCCATTCTCCTGCCTCAGCCTCCCGAGTAGCTGGGACTACAGGCGCCCGCCACCTCGCCCGGCTAGTTTTTGTATTTTTAGTAGAGACGGGGTTTCACGGTGTTAGCCAGGATGGTCTCGATCTCCTGACCTCGTGATCCGCCCGTCTTGGCCTCTCAAAGTGTCATGTTTTTTATAACCTAAAAATAAGGCTTTGTGCATGGTTCAAATTTTGGGGAAAAAACAATGAATTTTTTTTAAACAACCAAGAATGGGTAGAATAACTATACCATGGTCATGGCAGAACAAGACTCTGCTGTCTTCCTTGACGGTCTAAACTCACCAAAGCTAAGTGTTACAGCCTGAACATCTTCCAGGTATCTCCTAACAAGTAAAATATTTTGTTTGCTCTGTTTCTCATACATGTGACTTCTTAAAAAGATTCTCCCAACAGGTATGACAAGTTAGTTTCATATGATCCTACGATTTGTTTCTGTGTCAGGGCCAATTACTCCATTCCAGATAAGCAAATTTGCTGACCAAAAAAAATTGGCTTCTTACACTTAGGTTATAAGGGGTCACTCTGCCAATCTCTTTAACCCATGGCAAATTTCAGAGCGAAAGCTCTGTCCAGTGGGAGATTACAGAAAAGACTCAATTCACCTGCACTGAATGAACCCACGGATGAGTATTTATCCAGAAATTGCTTTATGTTTTCCAATCATCTTCTGTGCCAGTGAACATGAACTGCAGATAATTTATCCAGAACAGGCTCTCTGTGTTGGAGATAAAGCTGGAGCCCCCGAAGCTATTCATTAGAACAGTAAAAAATGTAATACTCTCTTTGGGTCAAAACAACTACTTTCCTCACAGTATCGGCATTACTTCCACTTTTTAAAAAGATTTTTAATGGACCATCTGTGACAGCCTCCAAGAGAAACTCCCAGTTCTCCCGACCTCCTGGTATTCATGTCCTTGTGTAAGGAACAAGGAGGCCAAATTACAAAACAACCATGCAATGAAGGGAAATTTTAACTAGGCCAAAGGTGACAGGGAGTGACTGGGTTTCAAACATCTTATGTCAGGCCTGAAAATGAATGCTGAGGCAGCAACTCTATTACACAAATTTATGACAGCAAGGAACCTCAGGCAGCCCCTGGCCAACATTCAGCAGGCAACTGAGGCCCACAATCCACCAGCCCACGTTGACCTGAATCCTGTAACAACCACTTGAGTTTGCTAGCAGCTCCTTCCCCAGTCAAGCTCTGACTCACCCACAGCCCCAGGTGACACTTTGACTGTAGCCTTGTGAAGCAGAAGACTCTGTTAAGTTATGCCCAACTCCAGGCCCACAGGAACCTTGAGATAATAAGTATGTGTTGCAATGAATAATGTGCTGCTTTAAGCTGTTAAGTGTCTTCTCATATTGTTATATAGCAACAGATAACTAAAATATCATCCTAAAAAAAAGCAGGTCGGAGGTCGACAAGCTAAGACATTATGGCTTCCACTGATATCCAAGTGGACTGTTCATATCAGACGGACCTACTGCTGAAGCATGGCCTCCCAGCACTTCGAGGGACTCACCAGCCTGCCTCACTCAGGAGAGCCCATGCCTGGCTGGTCACTCACTTCCTTCTGGAGATCACCAATCCTCCACCTCACCTTTGAAAGGCTGCTACCCCCTGAAGCCAACTATCCAAAGTCTTTTCCGTGTAAAACTACCTATACACCCTATGGCACATGGCTAGGTTTCCAGATTGTCACTGCTGAAAAGAACTTTGACAACTGTTTTAACAATTCTCAAATTATAGTTGCATGTGTATAATATTTATTGCATCACACACTGAGTTAAGCATGGTGGATGCAGAAATGAATGGCACATGTTTCCTGACCTTGAGAGGCTCAAAGTCAAATGGGAAAGAGGACTTTTTTAAAGTAGCATAAAACTTAAAAAGACCGTCAGCACTAAATATTGGGAAAGATATGAATTAGAACACTCATACATTGTTAGTGGGAGTGTAGAGTCATAGACACTGGAAAATTGGCAACTGCTTATAAAGTTAAACATGTTTCTACTCTATGACCCAGGGATTACACACTTAAGTATTCACCCAACAGAAATGAAAGCATATGTCCTCAAAAAGATTTTTGCACATTCTTGTACATAGATGAAGAATATTCATAGTGGCCTTATTCACAATAGCCCCAAACTGGAAACCATCCAAAAGCCCAACAACAGGACAATGGATAAATAAACTGTGATATATTCATGAAATGGAATACTGCTCAGCAATAAAAATCAATGAACCACTGATGTGGTGGACATCTTTATATAGCACATCACAGATGAATCTCAAAAATATTATTTTGAGTAAAAGACATGAAAGAGAAAAAAGAATACATAGTCTAGAGTTCAATTTCTATGAAGTTCAAGAACAAGCAGCCCTATGAGGCTGCAGAGAAACAGAAACCCATATACACTCTTGGTGGGAATGTAAATTAGTTCAGTTAGTTCCAAACTGTGGAACAAGTTTGGAGATATCTCAAAGAACTTAAAACAGAACTACCGCTCGACTCAGCACAACACATTACTGGGTATATAGTCGAAGGAATATAGATCATTATACCAAAAAAGGCACATGCACTCTTATGTTAGTCACCATGCTATTCACAATAGCAAAGACATGAAATCAACCTAGGTGCCCATCAGTGGTGGATTGGATCAAGACTATGTGGTACACATACACCATGGAATACTAGGCAGCTGAAAAAAAAAAAAAATGAAACCATGTTCTTTGCAGCAAAGCTGGAGGCCATAATCCCAAGTGAATTAGCACAGGAACAGAAAACCAAATGCCACATGTTCTCACCTCTAAGTGGGAGCTAACCATTAAGCACACATGGATATAAACATGAGAACAATACACACTGCAACCTACTAGAGGGAGCAGGAAAGGAGAGGAGCGCGGGTTGCAAAACTACTGATTGAGTACTATGCTCACTACTTGGGTCCAATATACACATGTAACAATCCTACACACGTACCCCTGTATCTAAAATAAAAGCAGGAAAAAAATAAAATAAAATAAAATTCAACTGAGAGAAAAAATAAAATAAAATAAGAAATAAATTAATTGACTTAAATAAAGAACAGGCAGCCCTAATCCTGAGTGGCTGGGGCAGACAGGGAAAGGGAATGAGGTAACTTTCTGATCAGTGGACATGTTCTATATCTTGACTGGATCAACGATTAAGCAGACGTGTGTATTATCAAAACTCATCAAACTATACATGTAAGATATGTGCACTTTACTGCAAATTTTATCTTAATAAGAAACGAATATATTGAAAACAGGCAAGAACTGGGTTCCTACTGCATCTCTGAAAGTCACTAACTGTAAGACCTGGGGCAAGTAACTTACTCTCTTTAAGCCCCACTTTCCTCATTTGTAACATAGGACAACAGCCCTACCTCCCAGGGTTGTTTTGAGGATTAAAGAGACAAAATGTGTAGAGTATTTAGTTTAATGCCTAGCACAGCGCACAATAAATGAAAGTTATTTTCATTCTTACTTTTAAAAAAATGACATGGAAGTACATAAACAGTGCTAAGTCATACAGAGATGAGGAAACAGTTCTGCCTCATTGACAAAGTGGGTCAGAGAAAGCCACCTAAAAGGAGATGATGTTATAAACTAGTCCTTGAAATAGTATTTTACCAGGTGAATGAAAGGGTGGAGAGAGGTTCCATCCCTGAACCTTTTTAACCAAAGTTACTCTGAGTCTTCTAAATCAAGCAGCTTTCATGGGGCTCAGCGTATCTGAAATGAATTAATTCAGCAAGTATTCATTAAGTATGTGCTCTATGCAGAACACTGTGCTAAGTGCTGTAAGTGGGAGAAAAAAAACAAAGCACAAAAATAAACCATAAATACTTGGATTATACTGGAAGTGTGGTTAACTGCAGCTAAATGGAAAACCTAGGCAAATTACAATATATTTGAACTTGCTAGGCCCATTTGCATTGGAGCATGGCTAGTGAGGTGTTTTAGGGAGATTATGTAGTTTTAGGTAGACAGAGCTGGGTCTGGAATCTGGAATCAGCCACTTTCCAGTGGCTTCTGCAAATTACTTCACCTCTTACAGCCTCAATTTTCTTACCTGCAAAATGCCTAAGAGAGTTATCTTCGTAATTAAATGAGACAATCCGTGTATTTTACACTGGACAAAACCAAAGTAAATAACAGACGCTTGAAAACATTAGCTCACTTTTGGAAAAAGCTACAGAAAAATCCAAAGACTTGAGTGAGAGTAGTGCCCCTTAAGCTCAAACTGCAATCATATTGATTGGATCACTGCCATTTAAAAAATTCGTCCTTTTAAAAGTACTTATTTTCAAGGTTTAAAGAGATCTCTATTTTAAAATCACAAAACGATTCCACAGTAAGGACCAATATCTTCTGAGTTGGCCAAAAGTTCCCTAGTAGAACATAAGTGACATTGGCCTGGCCCAGTGGCCTTTGCTGTCTTATGTAATAGAAAATGGAGCCATTCAGAAGGGGATGTGGACTTTAGGGGCACCTGTCTCACTTACCATCTGCTTTCCATTCCCCCTATGATCAGTCAAAACATTTTCAAAATATGTTACCCAAATAAGACACTTGATAGACGTTGCTTTCCTGAAATTTTAATCTGGGAAATGATGTTTGTTTATCTACAGGAATCTTCAGGTGCCTAGACCACATTCAAATTTAGGGTTGCAAAATTTCATTTCTGGCAATAATTACATAGGTGTGTTCTTTATTTTATTTAATATCTATTTCCGGTGTTTTATTTAGCTTCCAGAACCACACAGAGTATGTCATCACCGCGACAGAGTGGTTTGTAAACCCACTAAGTACTACTCACTAGGATCACCACAGTCTAGGCCTGTTATAAGAAACCTCTTAAAATACACAGATGAGGGCCATGCTGTATTTGCCTCCTCCAAGAGTAGGAATTAAGGCTAAGTGCAAGCATATGCCTACTGAGGAAATGGTCTGACACTTTTTAAACATATCAAATACTCCAGCAAAATAAAGCAGTACATGGTTTAAATAATATTCTCACTTTGCTGGGATAACCACAGAGGGAGGGATGTGCAGGTGGGAAAACTCCCCACAGTCTTCCCTCGGGCTCTTTACTCCCTAGCTCCCTTCTAAAGGCTGGACCCTGTCTTCCTCAACAAAGTCAGCCAGCGGCCTCCACACTGTAGTGATCATGGCCTGACCTCCTTCACGAGCTTCTGACCTGAAACACAAGCAGCTAAAACCAGTTTTTGCTATCTCTCTCAACTAGCTAGCTCTTGTAAATAAAATAATGACTAGTGTAAGACAGTTACATATAACAGATGTGTGCATATGACCGTCTGACTGTCCTTCAAAACACGGATGAGAAAGGATGGATTGGAAGGCCCCTTTTTGTCTACACAGCAAATTAACTGAGGCCTACCTTGGTTTTTCCTGGAAAGTAATTAAGACAGATTTTCCTCATTTCACTGACACTTTCTATACTGTAATGGCAGACTTTAGAGATCCTAAAGATGACAGCAAAAACACTATGTGCTGCTTTGGGAGGCCCTTTTGATTTTTTTGTCAGTTTGTTTTTTATTTTGAGATGGAGTCTCACTCTGTCACCCAGGCTGGAGTGCATTGGTGAGATCTCGGCTCACCACAATCTCTGCCTCCTGGGTTCAAGTGATTCTCCTGCCTCGGCCTCCCAAGGAGCTGGGATTACAGGTGTGTGCCACCACGTCCGGCTAATTTTTGTATTTTTTAGTAGAGATGGGGTTTCTCCATGTTGGCCAGGTTGGTCTTGAACTCCATTACCTCGGGTGATCTGCCCATCTGGGCCTCTCAAAGTGCTGGGATTACAGGCGTGGGCCACTGCACCTGGCCCCCTTTGGCTTTTGAATTGACACATGATTAATGTACTGCTATTATAGTATTTTAAGGGTAGTGAAAAGTTAAATGATCATTCTTATTCTTCAGAGACTTATTTGTTCTAGGTGGACCAAAGAAAATAATTCAGAAAAACTGCTCAGATACATAGAAATATGACACAGCTCTTTTGCATCTTCCCTGAAAAAAGTAGTGACAATTTACTATTTATTCACACATATGACAGAAAAAAAAAAAACAGGTCCCCTTGGGCAAATTATAAAGCACAGCTAGGGAGAAAATGAAGAGTGCTTTAAAATTTTTAAATAGTAATTATCAAATAGTAATTAAACCAAAGTAGAACAGGAAACAAACCGATCTGTCAACTTAGAGGATTTTCTATCTCCTTAGTTACAAGGAATAGCACTTCTGACAGATGAAACTTGATGCAGGGTAGAATTCTGGCATTAAAAAAAATCAATAATTCATTTTCTCCTTAAGTATTAAATTAATCATAAGAGAAGGAAATTATGTAAATAAATGCAGGTATGGAAATTTGTTTAATGAATATAAATTAATTACTGATGCCGTAAGAAATTTTCTAACATCATTTTTACTTATTCACTTAATAAAAGGCGATCTTCCTCTGCTTTTTAAAAACATTCTTCACAAGCTGTAAGAAATACATTTTATTCTATTTTAAATCTTACTAGTCTTTATTTTTTTAATCTATCAAAATATCAAGAAGAGTCACTGTAATTTTACAGTTTTGTTTTTGTTGGTTTTATTTTATTTTTTTTCATTTCAAAATGTCTTTGGTCATCGGGAAGAATGCAAGGCAGAGACGGTCATGCACAAAGAAAAGTTTTCATTAATAAATACCAGAGGCTACAGCATGGTAAGGACACACACCAAGCTGTGTGACCACCACCCACCAGGGTGACCACTGACAGGGAAGACACAGTGAACACAGCGGAAGACTGGGGACCCGGGTGTCCAGCTGCTGGGGCTCCACAGGTGAAGGACTCAGTAAGTGAGAGGCAGGCCCAAAATGCCAAAGAGCATTACAGTTGACCTTAAGCAACACAGGTTCAAACTGGGTGGGCCCACTTACATGCAGATTTTTTTCAAAATACAGTCAGCCTTCCATATCCACAGGTTCCATCTGCAACCAGACACGGATTGAAAAGACAATATTCTTGGGGTGTGAAACTTGTGGATGCAGAGGGCTGACTTTTTGTATCCACAGGTCCCTCAGAATCCACTGTGGGACTTGCGTATGCCTGGATTCTGGTATCTGCAGGTGGGCCTGGAACCAATCCCCTGCAGAGACCGAGAGCTAACTGTATTGGCTTCCTTTTGATGCCAACCACTAGGATCTGACCAATAGCTAAAGAATTAGGCATTCAGAGCACCTACTGGCACTCTTGCACATACAAAAGAGGTACATTCTAGCAAACAGAGCCTGAAAACTGAACACATAAATCAAACCCCATTTTCCCAAGGACAATCCTTTTGAAACAGGGTTTGGATTCACATGGGGCTGAAGGTCTGGGAGAAACCTGGCTCCAGTGGTTCCAGCGTGAGCACCAGAAGAGGCATCTCTAGCAGTGCAGCCCCACATGCAACCTCCAAGTTCCCATCCCAGGATCCTGGAGGTTGCCTGATCTCTCAGAATGTACCTTCCTTTGGGTTCCTTCTGCAACTATTCCTTTTGTTCTTCTTGCCTTCTCAATACCATTGTACCAAACCTCTTATATTAGATACCCTCTGTTTGCAATAACCAATGAGTTTCTAGTTTCCTGATTGGACTCCAACTCAGACAACATTCCCTTCAATATCTAGCACAGTGAGTTTTGCCCAAAACAGGGAAGTAGGGAGGTAGCGTGGTACTATGAAAAAAGCTCTAAATATGGAATTAGAACCAAGTTGAAACCTCCACCCTACCACTTACTGGCCACATGACCTTTGGCAAGTTACCCCTTTTTACCTTCTCTGTACAATGGAAGCAATAGTACTAGCCACCTACCAGGGAAATTGGCTAAAAGCTTCTAGTTCTGATTCTCAGCCTTAACTGTACCATAGTGTCATTTGGGAAACTTCTTCAAAAATACCACATTTGGGATCCTCCCAATGTGGGAAGAGAAGCTGATATCAGAGAAGCTGATAATCCATTTCTAGTGGGATCCAAGCACTGGTAGTTGCAAAATCTTCCCAAGTGACTCTACCTCACAATGTGATTTGAAAACCATAGGTGTAGCAGCATCAACAGCACCTCTTAGAAAGGCAGACTCTCGGAACTCACCTCAGCCCTATGAAATCATGTCAAAAGACGAAATTACAACAGATTTATTTTAAAGATAGAATAAGCTTTCATTTTTGATTCTAGAATCAGGCAACACCTCATTCCATATAAAATAAAATAGGTGTTCCAAGGTGCTGAGCAGAGGAGGTTGGCTTTATAGACAGAAAAGGGTGAAAGAAAGCAGAGACAGGAAAGGAAAAAGTTAACTGGTGGTTTCGAAGTTACTTTCCTCAGAGGGTTAAAGGAGAGGGGCCTTCCTGATTATGCTGACTCAGGTTGATTGGAATCTCCTGTTTTTTAGAGAAACTGGCCTGTTTCAAAGTTCAGTTTGCGTACATGACAGTTAGCACAAGTGACTCCATTCTGGTTTGATCTATTCTGCTGGGGCCGAGTGCAAAAAGGTAATCCAAAACAATGGCCTCCCATAAACTTTGTTTAACCGAATCCACATTTTGCAAGATTCCAGGTGATTCCTCTGCACATTAAAGTTTGAGGAGTGCTTGGTCTAAAATACAGTAGCTACTCAATGAACAATAGTTGAATCCGAATATTAGCCAGTTAAATAGATAATGAAATTGAACATTGGGCAGCTGCATATGGGGGCACATACCTTTGCAGGACCCTTCAGGGGACCTGCTGGGGACTTGTTGGACCCTTTATTTTGGAGCCTTGCGCTGCAGTCACACTATCCTGGATGCCTATGCCCTCACATGCAGTTCAGTAGCTTCTAACTGGTCTCCCGCCTCTACTTTTCTTCTTCTGTAATTCTTCACTCTCCACACAGCAAATTGATCATTTAAAAAAAAAATCTGTAGAGACAGGGGTGACAGGGGTCTCATTATGTTGCCCAGGCTGGTCTTGAATTCCTGGCCTCAAGTGATCTTCTTGCCTTGGGGTCCCAAAGTGCTGTGATCACAGGCTCGAGCCACCATGCCTAGCCCAAAGTGATCATTTTAAAGGTGAAGGACAGCCTTGACACTGGCAGTGATGTCTATGGACCAGCAGCAACAGCATCCCAGGAAGATGTTAGAAATGCAGAATCTCAGGCCCCACCAGGCCTCCTGAATCACGGTCTTCAGCTGAAGTCCCTAGGTGATCGGAATACACCTGCTTGGATACTCTAAAGGCTTTCTGTTATCTTAGGAGGAAACCTCACATTCCTAGCTGATCTGGCCCCACTTCCTCTCTGACCTCGTGTCCTGGCACTGTCCCCACACTCACCATCACCTGCACACACTGGCCTTCCTTCTGCTCCTCAAGCCCACCCTGCCCTTTCCAACCTGGGGCCTCAGAACTAGCTGCTCCCTCTTATCCTCGCCCCCAGGCCTTCATGTGGCTGGCTCCTTCACGTGGCTGGCTCCTTCACCCATATGGCCCCTTGTGAGAGTGGTCTGGCCTGGCCACCTATTTAATAAGTCACCTTCCTTCACTCTATCCCCAGTTGCTCTCTATCATATGATATTGATTTAATCTCTTCAAGGCATTTGTGAACATCTAAAAAGATCTTATTCATATGTCTACTTATTACCTTCCCCCTCCAAGAATGTAAGTTTCATAAGAAGAGGGACCTTGGCCAGGCGCAGTGGCTCATGCTGGCCAAGGTGGGCACATTGCTTGAGCTCAGGAGTTCAAGACCAGTCTGAGCAACATGGCGAAACCCCAACCCTACAAAAAATACAAAATTTAGCTGGGCATAGTGGCACATGCCTATAGTCCCAGGGACTGAGGTGGGAATATTGCTTGAGCCCAGGAAGGTCGAGGTGGAGGCTGCAGTGAGCTGAACCCAGAAAAGTGCTTTGTACTTGGTAGGCATTTAATAAATATTTGTTGAATACGTATCTTCGTATTTTTCCACTACAATTCCCAATGCAACAATGAGTTTAATGCTAATTGTTAGGAAAAGTCTTTCCTTCCCACCCCTTGGGATTCCAAGTGAAGGAACTTCAGCTACAGGATATTCCTGGCCTGACATCTCTCCCATCTCCTTTTAGTAACCTGTCTGATAGATGAACTTTTGCAGAAAGCAACAAAACATTTCTGGCTTTTAGAACAAACCTATCTCCTTGATTCTGATACTCTTTGCTACTAGGTTCTCTGCATGGAGTACGCTTTGTCCCAGGAAGGGGTGGGGATATGGATTTAGGGGGATAAGTTCAATTTAGAGGAGAGTTAGGGAGTCTTTGGGATGCAAATCAAAAGCCATTTTTTTGTGTCATGAATTACCTGTCTTCAATGGTACAAAATTGCTCCAAAATTCAGGGGACAACTAAAGGGGTATTATTTATTAAGCCATCTAAAATGCTAACACACATCACAGTACATATCAGGTGTACTGATAATACCTATCACTATACATGGGATCATTTGAGAACTAAAAGTCTTCCTCAAATATCCATGGAATGATCTAGAATTCTGTTCTATGCCCTCATGAGTTATCAGCTGAGGAAAATGATCCTGATTCTTGTAGTTTTCCATTAACACTTCTAAAGAGAACTGCTAATATTTTCTTGTAATCCAGTCCCCCAAATATAAGTGTCTTCAAAGCTTAGCTCTGTTGAGCATCTGCTTCACCTGAAAATGTCCTGCTTTCTTACCCACCTTGGGGGAAACTCCTTGGCTCCCCAGGGGGCTCACCTGTGTACTCCTGGACCATCCACCCCCTCCCCAGTCTGAATACTTGGTGGACCCAATGTCCATCTTTTTGCAGGGCCTCTGTGTTTCCAGTGGCATCTTAAAATAGTAACAAGTCTCAAAGAGCAGCAGATTTATCCTAGGAACAATTAGAAAATGTTCATCAAGCTCAAAAATCTCTAATTTCCTTTAGAGCTAGATGTAACTTAGAGATTTTCTAATGCAATCCCTGTATCAAGAATCCAATGCTCAGAGAAGTTCAGTGATTGGCCTGAGGTGACTCAGCGAAGAGGTGGCCGTGCCTGAATGCTGGAATCAGTTCAAGATGGACCATCTCTATCATGAATTTCAATAAAGGAATTAGGTAGTTGTGTCAAACACTGCCAGATGCCAAGTAGGTCCAATGAAATTTGTGTTTGTTTGGGTTTTTGTGAGATGGAGTTAACACACGCAAATGTGAGCCAGACATAAGAAAAAATGATGAAATGCTGCCAAGTTATTACAGAACCAATAACAACTATAGCTAAGAAAAGTAACTCATGACTCAGAATAAATAATTTCCATACACATTAAATTAGCATTGGCTTTTGGCGAGAACATCTTTGAGCACACGTAGCTGCAGGGCTTAACTGAGAGTGCTGTCAAGCAGATGCTCCCCTAACCCTCCCATGTGGGTTTGGGCAGCTTTTCCTCTTCCACAAATCATGATGAACTCTGATCATTCAAATTAAAGAAAAAATGAAACTCCCCAAAATTCTGCTTTTAGTTACCACCACCCAGACCTGTAAATCAGCACTGCTCATTTTAGTAAGTTATTGGCCAGACAACAAAAAAGGTGGTTTTTTGGAGTCCTCACTGAACATAATTGTGTACCATCATTAGAGGAAAACACATACCCATCTTTAAATAAACCAAAGTTTCTAACATCCCTTTTTAAAAATAGTTATAAATTTGAAAAGGAAAAATATTTTCCAAGGAAAGCTGATTGCTCTGAACTTCCTACCTCACACACTTCCATATTTTTACACAAATGTCAATACTTAGGATTCAGAAATGAATCAACCAGGCTTCATCTTGGAAAACACTAAAGACCCCACAAGTCATGGAGACTGGCCAGTATTCTGGGATGCCAGGGATGCCTGGCTCGGTACACACACGGTGCCCATTGTGCAACATGATGAATGACAGATTGGAGACTCAGAAAATGATGGCATTTGAGCTCTTCAAGACAAAACCACTTGATGGATAAGTCATTAAACCTTAACAAGCCAAGACGAGAGGTGACCAGGGACTATTATTCAACACCAGGGGACCAGGGACATGTTTGATTAAGACACAGATTCTCTGAGAAAGCTGACTAAGCTATTGCCTTTCTCCCAACTGGAAAACAGACTGTTGACAACCTTCTACATCAGTCATCCCTCAGTATCCAAGGGATACCAGCTCTAGGAACCCCGCAGATACCAAAATCTAAGGATGCTCAAGTCCCTGATATTATATGGCATAGTATTTGCATATAACACACATACATCCTCCAGTATACCTTAAATAACCTCTAGATTACTTATAGTACTAAATACAATGCAAATGCTATGTATTAATAGTTATTATACTGTAATTTTTTATTTGTATTATTTTTATTGTTATATTATTTTTTACTGTGTTTTTTCTGAATATTTTTGATCACTGGTTGACTGAATCCACAGACACAGAACCTGAGGATCCAGAGGGCTTAGTATATTGCATAGGGATCATAACATGTTTTATATTCCTATTTAATTCAATAAAAAGTTTTCAAGTTTCTTGGGATAAAATTTAGAGTTGGTAGCAACATATTGCCTTAAAGATTGGCTATTTATTTGTATACTTTGGGCACTGCATATTAATAGGTCATGCTAACTGACTGTTTTCTATTAGCAAACTGTGGAAGAAATTTATCTTTAGAAGTGCAGATGCCATGATAGCAGGGTCTGTGTTTTTCTCATTTAAAACTCCCCCCACATAGTATAGTGCCTAGTTCATTGTGGGCCCTCAGTAACTGTTTTTTGTTGCTTGCTTGCTTGTTTTTTGAAACAAGGTCTCTCTCTATTGCCCAGGCTGGAGTGCAGTGGCATAACCTCGGTTCACCTCTTTCTCACAGGCTCAAGCAATCCTCCCACCTCCGCCTCCTGAGTAGCTGGGACTACAGGTGTGCACCACCATGCCTGGTTAATTCTTGTATTTTTTGTATGGACAGGGTTTCATCATATTGCCCAGGCTGGTCTTGAACTCCTGAGCTCAAGCAATCTGCCTGCCTTGGCCTCCCAAAGTGCTGGGATTACAAGCATGAGCCACTGTGCCCAGCCTCAGTAACTGTTTAATAAACCAAGGACTAAATGAATGAGTGGTTTCCTTATTGGAAATAATGCTGCTTTGGTAAAGAGAACGCTTCCTCAGAAATGGTTTACTTTCACCTAGAAAAATCTAATAGTTACCTACTGGTATCTAAGGGTTTTCCTGTAAGAAGTAACAAAATGGTAATAAATTGTTTTATTTTTAAAATGTGGTCAAGGAATTAAGATTATTTTGACATTGGATGTTATTTTCTTTGTTTAAATGTATTCAAGGTTAAAATGAAATGAACCTTATAACTTTATGTGACTTTTTCTCCTAGGTATATTAGTGCTATTCTTTTGAAGTCTTTAAAAGCTGTTAAACAATGTAAAACCATGGAGACAATAGATGGAAAAAATTACATATCTAAGACAGACTCTTACCCGTATTGTTTCAATAACAGCATCAATTTATGAACAAAAAACAAGATGGGGAAAAGGTCAAAACAGCAACTACCTCTCTCAAAATCAACCATTTCACAGAATGCTCATATTGATAAGAAAAACACTTCATTCTTAAACTGTCACGGTTTATGCCAGCCCTAAAGACTTTGCTTAGATCTTGAGAAATGTTTTTCCCTTTAACCTTTTTGATGAAATGGGTGGTTTTAAAGACATGTTTTTAAAAAATAATATTCAGAGTCATGCATATTGAATTTTAATCACTCTGCTTCTCTGAGCTGGAGATCTAGACAGTGAACAACTCTGTGAAGTTTATAGGTGGGCAGTTGGAAAGGTGACTAAAACTAGAACATCTATAGCCTGCTTGTCCTCCACCTAAATTTCCCAGACCACAAGGTATCCTTTTCATCTTGAATGTATACTTTTTCTCCCTGGAACTTTCTGGTTCTCCTCATTTAAAGCCAAGGCTAAGTTTTCTTTCTATGGGTTCCACAGTTGGGGTTAGTTTTGTTGTTGTTGGTTTTTGTTTGTTTTTTTTCAAATAGGGTCTCACTCTGTCACCCAGGCTGGAGTGCAGTGGCACCATCTCAGCTCACTGCAAGCTCTGCCTCTGGGGCTCAAGCGATCCTCCCAACTCAGCCTCCCAAGTAGCTGAGACCACAGGTGCATGCCACCATGCCTGGCTAATTTTTGTATATTTCGGAGAGACAGATTTCGCCATGTTGCCCAGGCTGGTCTCCAGCTCCCGAGTTCGAGTAATCTGCCTGCCTTGGCCTCACAAAGTGCTGAGATTACAGGCATGAGCCACTGTGCCTGGCCAGGTTCCCCAATTTTAAAAAACATGCTTATACTGTTTTACTATCATTGCAAATAACTGTTTCATTATACCCTATGATACAATCTTCATAGTCCTCAATGAAACTAGAGAGAAGGTCATGAATGAATGATCTGGTGCTTTTTCTGGGGAGGACAAGGGGTCAAGAATGATTCCGTCAAGTGGTGTTGGATAAGGGAGCTCCTATACTTTCTTTTCTTGTTATTAATGATTTGAGATGAAGGCTTTTTCTGATCCTTTTCTACCAACTATTATGACAAAGAAAAGATAGAAATACAACACTGTCTTGGCACTGCTTGCTAGTTTTAAGAAGCAAGTTGAAAAACAAATCAAAGAATATAACACTTTGGGAGTTTTGAGTCCTTACCTAAATATCAACTAAAACTCATCTGACCGAGCTCCAAAGAGAAATTGACTACACTTCACCACTGGGTATCCCAACTCTAATAAGGTATCGTATCATAAGGCTCATGCCACTGGATTTGCATTTTCTAATTCACTTTCCAATGCAAGATTACTTGGACTTCTCCTGAAAACACTCCTCCAAACAACCAAATCACCATCAGGTTTATAACCAACTCAGTGTGCGATAGTCCTGACACCATCATCCCACCCTAACGTGGCAGTGCAGACCTGGGGATGCACTGCACAGGGTCATTTCACTCTAGGGGATGCTATCAGTTTTAGGTCTCTCTCAGCTACACCTTTAAATTACACTTGTGCTGTACTCAGATCCTAAGAGCTTCGTACTAAGATATGTAAATTATATCCATAAGCAAGATGTTCAGTTAATAGTTTTTTTAAGGATTAAAAAAATTAATATGCACACCAAAACTTGGCATCCCATTTTGGATGATTTCAATAAAGATCTCACAATATCCTCAGATACATCTCAGAGTCAGGAAGAATACATTTACGGTGTTTGGTCTAAAGTCAATTAATATTCTTTTGGGAGGCAGAAGCGGGTGGATCACCTGAGGTCAGGAGTTCAAGACCAGCCTGACCAACATGGCGAAACCCTGTCTCTACCGAAAATACAAAAATTTGCTGGGCGTGGTGGTGCATGCCTGCAATCCTAGCTACTTGGGATGTTGGGGCAGGAGAATCGCTTGAATCCAGGAGGTGGAGGCTGCAATGAGCTGAGATTGCACCACTGCACTCCAGCCTGGGCAATAGAGCCAGACTCCGTCTCAAATAAATAAATAAAGTCAATTAATATTCTACCAAACGTATTTACAAGTATTAGACCCACTGCGTATCATCAGGGTGGGTAACTGAGTTTAACTGCAATGAGTTAAAACTGAATTGGAATCCACCACTTACTAGCCCTATGACTTCGGGAAAGTAAGCAATCTGGGTCTCAGTTCCACTCCACCTACTTCCTTTTTTTATTTTTTTTTAAGAGACAGGGTTGTACTCTGCGCAGGCTGGAATGCAGTGGCACAATCATAGCTCTCTGCAGCCTTAAACTCCTTGAATCAAGCAATCTTCTTGCCTCAGCCTGCCGAGTAGCTGGGACCACATGCATGAGCCACCATACTCAGCTAGTTTTCCTTATTTTATTTATTTATTTATTTTTGAGACGGAGTATCGCTCTGTTGCCCAGGCTGGAGTGCAGTGGTGCGATCTCGGCTCACTGCAAGCTCCGCCTCCCGGGTTCACGCCATTCTCCTGCCTCAGCCTCCCGAGTAGCTGGAACTATAGGCGCCCTTTTTTTTGTATTTTAGTAGAGACAGGGTTTCACCGTGTTAGCCAGAATGGTCTCGATCTCCTGACCTCGTGATCCACCCATCTCGGCCTCCCAAAGTGCTGGGATTACAGGCGTGAGCCACCACGCCCGGCTAGTTTTCCTTATTTTTAAAATGGGGGATAGCAATTGTTTTGATCTCTGAGGGTTATCATTAGGATTATATGACTTCTTATTTGTCAGGCACTTAGCACAGTGTCTTGCTTCCAAAAAGCACTATATAAATGTCTGCAAAGTGAAAATAGAAAATACTCACAATAAATGGCACTCAGAAGGGATTTTATAAATGATAGCTAAATCTGAAGCCAATAGCAATAAAGACTTAATAAAACAAAACTAAACTATAAGGCAAATTTCCTATAATAATAAAGTAAAAAGAATACTCGTCTGTGAGTCATGAAATGACTGTCCCAGTCACACATCCACCCTGTGGCTGTGGAAAAGACACTTCCTCTCTCTGCACCTGAATTTTTTCATCTGCAAAATGAGAGAACTGTACCGCAGTGACGGTAGCTTCCAGATGCTGGTATGTGGCTGCAACCAGTTGACGCTGGTCCAGTCTGTGAGAAGACAGAAAACAAAGGGCACAAAGGGCAATGCGCTCATCTGCTTCCTAAAGTTATAATCATTTTAAAGGAGTTTCTTTCCAGAATGATTCCTCCCACCCTCCCTCTTTTCTTTCTTTTTCTTTCATCTTTCTTTTAATTTTCCTTTCTTTTCTTTCTTTTTTTTTTTTTTTGTTTTTGAGACGGAGTTTCGCTCTGTCGCCCGGGCTGGAGTGCAGTGGCCGGATCTCAGCTCACTGCAAGCTCCGCCTCCCGGGTTTACGCCATTCTCCTGCCTCAGGCTCCCGAGTAGCTGGGACTACAGGCGCCCGCCACCTCGCCCGTCTAGTTTTTTTTGTATTTTTTAGTAGAGACGGGGTTTCACGGTGTTAGCCAGGATGGTCTCGATCTCCTGACCTGGTGATCCACCCGTCTCGGCCTCCCAAAGTGCTGGGATTACAGGCTTAAGCCACCGCGCCCGGCCTCCTTTCTTTTCAATGTAAAAATTTCCTTTCTTTTATGCAACGGTGATGAAAGCAGAATTTTACTGTGGTAAAATACATATAAAATTTACCATTTTTAAGTGGACAGTTCAGCGGCATTAAATACATTCACAGTGTTGTGCAATCATCACCACTTTCCATCTCCAGAACTTTCCCATTAGCCCAAACTGAAACTCTACACATTACACAATAACTCCCCATTTCCTCCTCTCCCCTGTCTCTGGCAACCACCATTCTACTTTTGTTCCTATGAATTTGACTACTCTAGGTACTTCAAATGAGTGGAATCATAAAATATGTGTCTTTTTGCATCTTGCTCATTTCACTTATCATAATTTCTTGATGGTAGAATTTTTAAAAATGTTTTTACTTGACAGTCCCCAAGTAATGCTCTTCCTAGTTTCTAATCCAAAAACCCACTGGACTAGAAAACCTCTAAGGTCTCATCTAGCACTAAGATTTTGTATTTCTATGATCAAAGGCAGTGGTCACATTTTCAATGCATTGTGGCACCCAACACATTATGGGTGAGTGCTCCCAAAAGGAAACGATGCAGCAAGACCCTGGGGCTGCTGCTCAGTCCAGTCATCTTTGTGGGGATAGAATTACATAGAATACCAGCACTTTGGGAAGCCAAGATGGGCGGATCATGAGGTCAGGAGATCGAGACCATCCTGGCTAACACGGTGAAACCCGGTCTCTACTAAAAAAAATACAAAAAACTAGCCGGGCGTGGTGGCGGGCGCCTGTAGTCCCAGCTACTCGGGAGGCTGAGGCAGGAGAATGGCGTAAACCCGGGAGGCGGAGCTTGCAGTGAGCTGAGATCTGGCCACTGCACTCCAGCCTGGGCGACAGAGCGAGACTCCGTCTCCAAACAAACAAACAAACAAAAGAATTACATAGAATATGTGTTGGGTCTATCACTTCCCATATTAATTGCCGTATCTCTTTTGTGCTCTAAACTAATTATACTATAAATGTAGAAACGAAAGGACAATGGAAAATACAATTTTTGAATGTGTGCATCATGTTGCCAGACAAAATCTGGCCCACTTGCCAAAAGCTGGCAAGAAATCGGTGGGTGTAGTCCAGTTTCCAGCAAATTCTACAAAGCACCTCCTCATGTCTGACCTTTGAGCAATTCAGTAAGTCACTCTATTAAGGGAACTATTTTAGGGAGGTATTGGTTTCTCCAATTGCCTTAAAAATCACAGATCTCAGGTTTTGCTGTTTTTCACTCACCCAGCCTCATGGACAAGAGGCTTCAGGAGTTGTAGGCTTTCTGTGGCATTCATCATCCATCTTTTAAGTGTAGTGCCTGGGTTTTAAATGTTAACAGAGTGATATATAAGTCTTTCCCCATGCTACTAACCCCAGGATGTTCTTGCACTTCAAGTCACAAACTATGAAATTATTTTTTAAAACACCTTTCAAAATAATATTCCCTAGGTCAGCCCAAAGCAAGTAGAGACATACATAATGATGGGTGTGGTAAGATTGTGTTGTGTTTTGAGATTGAAGCTATGAGTAACTATCAGAAAGAAGAGGAATACAAAGAACAAAGTCTTAAAACAGGTGTTTCTGAATGTATAAAAATTAGCCCCCAACCATTCCAAACAAACCAAGGGTGAAAAGAAGGAGTAAGGACCAGGGGAACACAGTGGTCATAGGGAGAGGCTGCTGCAGAGTCCAGCAGAGAAATGATGACCTCAAAAGGGCAGACAGAGATGGTGAGAATGGGGTGGATTCGGGCTGGATTTTGGAATCAGACTGAACAGCACAGAGAATACTTAATCCTTGTGTCTGGAATCTCACACAATATATAATTAGCCCATGTGCTCTCCCCACTTCACAATGATGCTCACACATAGCTGAAGATATCTGCATTTTCCATATAGGGAACTTGGGCCTACAGATGGTCATTACCACACAGGGTCCCTGCTCACATGGCTGTGTGGGAGGCGCAAGGCCAAAACCATATGCATGGTTACAGTGGACCCAGATGCAGAGGTGCTCGCCCATGTAAAGATGTACGTTAAGACCTCTTTCCTCTAGCAACGTGAAACATGGTTAATCTTAAACATAACTAAAATCCATCCGTCCATCCATCCATCCATCCGTCCGTCTGTCCATCCATCCATCCCAGGGCTTAACTTGAAATGTCCACTTTGTCCCTGGGTACCCTCACCTAGATCTGGGGCACATTTCTTCTTAAATGAATTTTTCACTTCTTACTCCAAGGAATTGGTGCCATTGTGTTTTTGGTAGGTTATATATATTTTGAGTAATTCCTGCTTATTCCCTCCCAAATAAATAGCATCTGCTTTCTAATTTTTAAGGAAGAGGCAAATCTGTTTACAGCTGACTTATTCAAATGGAGCACTAAGGAAAAGTTAACTGCAATATACTACTGGTTATAAAAGTGTTATTGTAACATTAAATTGTTTCTAATGTTGATCTGATTAATTTAGTGATTCATTAAGACTTGAAAAGTGGCTGATACTTAGTAGGTGGTCAGTAATGATTACTTAATGAATACTTTTGCTGTAAAGTTTAATAATAATAATAAACAATCATCATCATCATTGCAAATACTTTTATTTACTAACTATGCATCAGGAATTGCTCCAAGTGTTTTATGTGCATAAATTCATTTAGTCTTCTCTCCATTTTACAGGTGAGAAAAGTGAAACCAAGTGGTGCCAAGTAACCTGCCAAGGACATAAATCTAGAAAGTGAGAGCCAAGAATTTTAACCCAGGCAATCTGGTTCCATAGTCTGTGCTCTTAATAGCACATTATCTGCTTGTCTTAAGTGAATGAAACATACATTCTAAAACCTAAGAAGCATATGATAATTTAAATATTTTCCCAAAATATTATATTGCTATAACTAGCTCTGCATGCTTAATTTTTCCAGTAACATAATGGCATTATTAACTTATGATTTTGCTCTGTCTGTGCTCTTTCTACATATAATTCTTGATCTCAAGTCAGGCATTAAAATAAAAACCAGTGAATGAGCACAATTATTGTGTTCTTTGTAAAAAAAATAAATAAATAAATAATAAGACTAACAAAGTATTTAGGAGCATCCACCATCAGACCTAAGTTGAACAAATATGTAATTTGACAGATGTGTATATATTGACAGATATATTTGACAAACATATATATTTCACAGAAGTCAAATATGTTGACTTCTGTCAAATTACATATAACTCAGAAGGGATTAAAATTCAGAAAGTGAATGGTTCAAATTCATTCTTAAACATATGGCAACATTTGACAACCTCTATGAAAAAGCTTTTTTTCTCCAAAAAGAACAAATGAAAATAGATCGTTATAGGAAGAATTTCTTACTCTCCTTAATCCAATCACTTCAAAAAGTCATAAAAACAAAAACACACTTTTAAAAATACATGCTTGAGGGTAAAAATTCTCTACCATCTGTTTTAGTAAACCGCATATGTTCATCTAAATATCAAGTCAAGTTTTTCTTTTAATGAATACAGAGTACACTCTAATTCACAATTCGTTTTTTTGTTGTTGTTGTTGGTTTTTGTTTTTTTTTTACAAACTAGAATAATTTCAAAATTAAGAAAATGGCATATATTAGGCTAAGAACTCTTCCTTTGGCCATAAAGGCAGCTGAGTCAGCTTCTGCTGAGCTCATGGCAATGTTACACCAATATCTTGCTCTCTTGAGATTTGTATACCAGCAGATCCGTGGAAAGATGGATGGTCCCATAATGCATCACCAGAACTCCTTCCTGGCCAATTTCAGATGGGCTGTGAACTCCAGGACGTGCTTGAGACTCAGGAAAGTAAAGATAATAAGCCATAAAATATTTGCCAGCTATGCCAAGGTTTAGACTTCTCTTTAAGTGCCTACATGGCTCAAGTCCTAGGCTTAAAAATGCTTTGTATCGGCCGGGCGCGGTGGCTCAAGCCTGTAATCCCAGCACTTTGGGAGGCCGAGACGGGCGGATCACGAGGTCAGGAGATCGAAACCATCCTGGCTAACATGGTGAAACCCCGTCTCTACTAAAAATACAAAAAAAAAACTAGCCGGGCGAGGTGGCGGCGCCTGTAGTCCCAGCTACTCGGGAGGCTGAGGCAGGAGAATGGCGTAAACCCGGGAGGCGGAGCTTGCAGTGAGCTGAGATCTGGCCACTGCGCTCCAGTCTGGGTGACAGAGCGAGACTCCGTCTCAAAAAAAAAAAAAAAAAATGCTTTGTATCTAATTTCAATGCTCTTTGGGTAAGTAGGCACCTACTGTTTAATTAACAATGTGTTCCTCCAAAGGGGATGCACCAAGGACCTGTGTTCCTATCTTTGCCACTACTGAAGCCAAACAAGCAATTTAAATACAGCCTGCCCAGCAAAATAACTTCAGGCTCCAACCGAAATAACAGAATGTGCCGGCCTACCATCAGGGGACATATTAGTCAGACTGCCAACCCACATCCCTCCCACTTTCGGTGTCCACTGCCTGTCTCACAAGTCTAGAAAGGGGATGTGTCACCCTCCCCCCACCCCCATACCACGCCACAGGTAACCATGATTCAAGTGACCCAGGGAACTCTACTGACCAGATTCTGTACTGAGAAAATACCATCTATCCCCATCGAATTTGACTCAGCGGTAGTGAAAATAAATAATGAGCATAGCTCCTAGCAAAAACCATCTCCCAGTAGCTCACACCTCTTTAATGTATCAGTGATCTCTACTGATGATGGTGATTGGATGTGTCAGAATGGTATCCACCCTTCACAGAGGTGGATCTCCAAAGCTCTCCAATAGCAGGCAGTTTCTTATACTGCACAGTCTAAGTCTTCAAAGAAGACTCTTGTTTTGCTGACCAAGTAGTGTATATTGGCTCTGAGCTTGTTGAGCAGGAGGCCAAGGAAATGTCTCTTACTGTACCTGTATTACACAATCACCTAGTTACTGGGACACAGATCTTGGCCTGAATCATCTTCTTTTCAAAGCTAGATAACACCAGGGTTATCCAACACATTCTGTGATTCAACCCTCAACATCTAGCTCCTCCGGACCATCTGAGCATGCTTCTTCAACATAACTTGAACTTACATGAGTTGAAGTTCATGAAGTTAAATACACTCAGATGCTCCTAACAAGCCTAAGAGTTGAGTTGTAGTGGAAAAATTCTCAGAACATTAAGTGTATCTTCAAATTTTCCTGCTATTGTTAGTCCTCCACTCTCATTTCCTTCCTCTATTTCAGCTTTTTCTGTTATCGCCTTCTTATCAGTCAAAGCCATACTCAGATTTCTAAGTCCTTTCTTTAAACCTAACATGAATTCTGTTTCTTGATTATTTATGAGTGACACGAAAATTGCTTTCAGACAAATAGTGGAAGAGTAGAAGTCTACCTGGAGGAGGAATAACATCAAATATCCTGCATCATCAACTGAAGGTGATTTTTCTCCTTTCATTCATTCTGCATCTAAAATTCTATAACAATCTCTTCTTAGTCTACAGAACACAAGATAAAATCCACCAGAGAGCAATGTTAACTGATACCCTAAACGTGGGCGCTAATCTTTCTAACATATGAGGTAAGGTTTAAGAAAGCTATTATTTCCTACCCTTCCAAATTAAGGTCCACTGCTACCAATCCTAATATCACATTTCTTTTTCTGTGCTACCAACTTAATGATGAAAAGGAAATGTGAGTAACAGGATAAGGCAGCACCGGTAGGTAATAGATTAAGAAAGAAAATATAATCCTCCTCTAAATTATGCTTATCACAAAAATACACAGTTCCTCTGTGGCTTAAAACACAGGAGGGCAACTGTTCTCTGAAGGCAATCAGATTACTGTTGATTTCAAGAAGATCTGATGCTAGCTGGAGATATAAAAGGCATTCTTAGAGCAAAGGGCCGCAGATTAATTTATAGGTAACTGTTTTCCCAAAGGTAACTTTTATAATGTCAGTGATAAACTTCCTTTCTTTCTAGTCTGCTTTATTAAGATAAAAATCTTTCTAAATCATTCTTTCAGATTTTGTCATTAACCTTTACGTAGTCTGAAAAGGCAAGTAGTTATGCAAGAAAAGTACTCCAAAAATCAACATTTCACGTGATATTTTACATTTTTCAACTAAAAGAATAGTCTCTGCCAACCCCCTCTTCTAAAACTAAAGGAAATCATCTCTACCTCTCTGGTGATGTAGACAGATGTGGGGAAACACACTACTATCCGTGTGTGTCCACATGTGCACATATACTCACTCACCCACAAATACAAACACACCCGACTCATTTAAGAGCCAGGTAAGTAAGAGCTGTAAATATATTACATCAGCTCTATTAGCACTTTTTACTGGTTAGGTTATTTAATTTGTTTATTAATAAAAACAATTAAAATCTTATTTATTCTTTACACACACACACAAATGTTTGCACTATCCATAATATATATAGTTTGCCTTTTCAAGTTCTTCCACTAAAATTTTTGCTTTTGATGCAAAAGTAATGTTTTATCCTTATTAACTATGCTTTACTTTTGAGATCACAAACCCCCTCCCAAAATAAGGGAAATCAGGCTTGTTTGTATCATTGAAGAAATGACAAATTACTCATATTCCCCGACAGAGATATTTCATACCTCACGGTTACTGAGGCTGTAGAAGTCAAAAAGCTGCCTTGAGACAATGCATGGGACTTGGTTTTACAGACTATGCAGAATACTATATTCTCTCTCTCTCAATTCTCTTTCTATACATTCAGTCTCTTTCTCTCCTTACTTCAGTTTCATCTATCTTGCCAATTAAGAATTATTACATCTTTTTTTTCAAGTAGGGTCAGGGCCAGTGGATCAGAGCCAAGGAGGCAGCCCATAAGTGTGAGAATTGGGTGTACACTGAGGCTTAAGCAAAAAAGTTAGTATATTGACAATAACAGAAGTCAGTTTCTTCTCAAAGAGGGAGTTACAAATATGGAAAGAGGAAAGACTAGAATAAACCTAGAGTGTTAGATTAGAATAGGAGTACCAATGTAAGCATAAGATTTTTCAAGGCTAGACAGACATCTAGAAATTGATATAGACATGAGTGTGCAAGTGTATACATTAAAATATTTTTCTCTCTCTGTTCCCTAATTCCTAGAAGCAGCAACCTTCCAGTAGCAATGTGCAAACCTGACACCCAGATCTTGGTTAATAAACACTATTCTCTACGAAAAAGAACCAGACAGCTTTAAAGAAATAGCTGATTACAGTGCAGGGAACATAAAAGCTGAGTCTGAAACATCTTGTTGTATCATAAAGTAAGAGAAGTGCCCAAAGGATGACGGGGACATGTAGAAAGAACACAAGACACAAGTTGATGAGATTCCCACTGGCCAAATCTGGGAAAACTTGAGCATCAAAATAAATGTGGATAGTAATGGATTATAGACCATTAAATCAAGTAAGATGCCATGAATCTACACTGGTAAGGATAAATGAATGAATAATATGTAAACAGGGGAGAAAAACTTCTACTTCACAGCAGAATACCAACTTACAAATCTACAAAGAATGAGAAGGTAGAAAATCACTATTTGGCAGCAATTTGGTAATAACGGCATCCATTTGGTAATAATGGATTCTGACGAGAATCATCAACGGATGCTAAAATAAGTAGATAAAATTCTAATAAAGAACAGAATATTTACATAGTTTTTAGTGGCTCCTTATAAAATATTTATTAACTACCTGTTAGTTACTAAGCACAAAATACTTGTTACTTGAATTTATAATGTACAAACTTGGCAGACGCCATTTTATTGAAGTGATAAAAGTTAATATCACCAGTGATAAGACAAGTTAGCCTCATGTACTTGCTAACATGATGCACTGAGAACACAGCCTCCCTTCTGCATTATTTATTTCTACAAAAAAGACAGCATAATTTGCATCTAACTATGAGGAAACATCCAACACTACCAAATTAAGGGACAAGGTAATTCTACAACATTATTGGCTTAGACTTAAAATATATATATATACTACATGACAATTACATGTAATACATGATCCTGGATCAGATTGTGGATCTATACAAGACATTATTGGGATACTCAATGAATTTTTTTTTTTTTGAGACGGAGTCTCGCTCTGTCGCCCAGGCTGGAGTGCAGTGGCTTGATCTCAGCTCACTGCAAGCTCTGCCTCCCGGGTTTACGTCATTCTCCTGCCTCAGCCTCCCTAGTAGCTGGGACTAGAGGCGCCTGCCACCACGCCCGGCTAATTTTTGTGTGTGTGTTTTTAGTAGAAATGTGGTTTCACTGTGTTAGCCAGGATAGTCTCGATCTCCTGACCTCGTGAGCCGCCCACCTCGGCCTCCCAAAGTGCTGGGATTACAGGCGTGAACCACCTCGCCCGGCCTGGGATAATCAATGAATTTTTAATGGGTTTATGCATTCAATAGTAGAGTTATATCTAGGTTAATATCCTGTTGTTCTGTGGTTAGGTAAAAGAGAATCCTGAACCTTTTAGAAAACAGATTTTTAGAGGGAAAATAAGTTTTAGAGGTAAATGAGGCACTGTATCTACAACCAACTCTCATATAGTTCAGAAAATTAAATAATAATTATATACAGAAAGAGAATGTATGTATATGCACACATACACGTGTCTTGAGAGAGAGAAAACAAGTATGATTACCCTGAGTTTTGTGGCATCTGAGTGAGGGCATATGGGAATTTTTTGTTATGTTCTTGCAATTTTTCCGTAAGTTTGTAATTATTTCTGAATAAGTATACTTAAAGGAAAAAGATTAGAGGATTTTAGTATGTGGGTATCTTCAAATGGTTGTCACTAAGCACTTACTGCATACCATGCTCCGCAACCCAAAGGAGCCAGACTTGACCTTTAGCTACCTAAAGGAACAGGAGAACACAGATGATACAATGTGAACAAGCTGAGACTAAGCTGGCACCCAGAGGGAGAGTCCCCCACGGGCACAGATGGGCCTTCAGAGCATTCTAGAAAGAAATAGCAGCTCCTGGAAAAAGCTGAAGGGTATAAACCCCAGAAGAGTTAGGAAATCAGAAGCAGAGTTTAGTGGAAGGAGGTGTAGATAATAAGGCTACTCTTAACCAGAACTTCCAATGGAAGATGCTATTTTTTTCTTTTTCATACACAAAAAGATTCCAGGCAGGCTACATTATGTTTGGTACAATGAAAGAAGACAGTGTTACTGATCTTGATGATCATACTCATTATTTGCTAACATAAGTTATTAGTGATACATACACAAAATAATGCTTTTTAATAGCCACAACATATTGACTTTTAAAACACAATAGCAAAAAATACAATTCCAGTTCTTAACTTGTTTAAGAGCGTAAAATACATAATTATCCACCTGGATACCCTTTCATCAGAAAAGTTACAAAGTCTGTATAAGTTGTCAGTAGGTGAATAAGACAAAGTAATATAAGAGACTCCTAATATCTTTCTATCTCTAAGTCAATAGATTTTCCAGTCCGATTCGAGTCATAGTCTTGATTACTTTTGCAAATGTAAGAAGTATTAGGTAACAGGGCTTAGTTTTCTGACCCCAGGGTAACCACACAATGAACGTTATGTCAAATCATATTTTGTTCTACTGAGTAATGAGAAAGCATAAATCAAGAACCCACCATGGTATTTTTACAAGTTTTTTTTTTTTTTTCTAACATTTAAACCATACTTGCTTTGCATTTCATTATTATCTCTGCTAACAGGATCAGTAATAGAATTTAGACTATTTTTCAGGCTGAAAAGCAACCTAAATTGAAATCTATTACTTTCTTCTGCAAATCTGCCCTACCTTTGTGATGCAAAGATCACTCACAGAGCCCAGCGGGGTTCTGCTTCAAATGCAGCCTCTCTATGAAAGTGAAAACTCAATGAGTATTAACCCTTCAGATCACTTTCTCCTTTCTCATTTCTCCTTCTCTTTCAAGATAATCCTCAGGTTATGAAGTTCAGATACAAAAACACAGGTATGAATGCTCACAAGTATACAATTTGAGTGGATTTAAATGATGTTAATTTATCATCCCAATCACATCCAATGAACAACATAATCCTGTCCTCAAATAACTTAAAATTGCCTCAAATAGTTCACATTTTTCTTAATATTTGGCAAAGATTCTTTGAACTTGGCTACCAGCCTAAAATTTCCTTACAATCACAGAATTTGCCCCAGGGTTAAAAGCCAACCACCCAGGTTTGAAACATTTACGTCTGAACCTGCAATTTGTTGGCCACCCACACTGGCTCATTAAAATGTTGGAACCAAATTTGCTTTGCCAGCTTAATTATCAAAGCCAAGAAATCCATTTCCCACCAACTTAATTAGGGACAGAGTTCTCTCTCAATGGAAAAATGAAGACCTGTGTTTTACCCCCTTCTCTAGGTTACTTAATTGCACCTGTCTACTTCCAATGAAAAGTGATATTAGAACAAGTTTTGTGTACACACCGAGCGTCCAACCCAGCATGAGGCCAGGCCAGGTGTCTCCTTCACCCCAAGTCACACTTTGGCAAATAAAATAAATCATTTATTTCAGTGGCCTAAGACACATCGTCTACTGCAAGATTTATGCCACTTAACTTTAATCTTCTGTTTTGAACGTGTTCCATTCTAGGTCATTTTATCGTATGTGGCTATTGGAGGCAGTCTTCCGACAGACTAGCAAAGTATCAAAGTCTCCTGGTGAAGGTCTTATTTGTTCTAAGGGGAGTAAATGTAACAAATCAGGTAAATGTTCATCCTTTAGCAGGTGGTTGGCAAACTTTCTGTAAAGGGTCACATAGTAAGTATTTTAGGTTTTGTGGTCTCTTTTGCAACCACTCAACTCTCATTGTAGTGTGACAGCAGCCACAGACTATACTGTAAATGAAAAATAAAATTCTAAAGTCCCCCAACTGTCTGAATGAACTTCCTTGTCAACCAGGGCGCTTTTAAAAATGTAACCTGAGACTGGTTCAGGCTATGATGGAAGTAGGACCTGTCTCATGATACCTCTCCAGCATTAATCTCAACACAGACCTTAGGTCTCATAAGAAACACTTTACAACCTATTATCTCTAAAGCGTACTGCCTGAAGGCTTCCTCTGCAAATAAGAACTCTGGTCTTCATAATCCTTTATCTTAACCCAGACAATTCCTTTCTATTGATCCCAGGTCTTTAGATAAACTCAACCAATTGTCAACAGAAAATGTAAATCTACCTAAATCTACCTATAGCCTGGAAGCTCCCCCACCCCTTCCAGTTGTCCTGCCTTTCTGAACCCAACCAATGTATTTCTTAAAGGTACCTGATTGAAATCTCATGTCTCCCTAAAATGTGTAAAACCAAGCTGCACCCGACCACCTTGGGCACCTGTTCTCAGGACCTCCCATGGCCCATGCTCGCTCATTTGGCTCAGAATAAATCTCTTCAAATATTTCACAGATTTTGACTCTTTTCTTCAAAAATACCTAAGCAAATGTGCATGGCTGCATTCCAATAAAGCAGTATTTACAGAAATAAAAGAAGGGCTAGATTTGGCCCCCAGCCAAAGGTTTGCTGACCCCAGCTTTAGTACTTCTTGGCTTTGCTTTCTAGTGAAAGTTAGCCTTTATTTAGCCAAACAAAAAAACAAAAACAAACCAACAAAAAAATGGAAACACTGGAAAGGGGTTTCTGAAAGAGTAGACCATGTGCCACCTGCATCAAAATCTCCGAGCATACTTCAAAACTATTCCTATCTCTGGGTTCCAATCCCAGTTTACTCAATCTGGATCCCCAGGAGTGGGGCCCGGGAATCTAGATGTTTAAAACTTTCCTGGTTAACTCTTACAGCGACAAATGTAAGACCTTAAGGGTCATGACTTCAAGGTAAGATAGGACTGCATCTGTTGGAGGTAATGGTTTGGGGCAACTCTATTATCCAAATAGTAAGCTCAAAAGAGAGATACATTCATTCCAGGGACTATTTGTTACCCCACAGATGAGTATAACATTTAGCTGTTTGTTGAAAAAAAATTTTTAATACAAAAAAAGGAAATAAGTGTTCCATATTCTATTCTCTGTTTCTCCCATATCATAGCCACTTAAACTCAGCTTTGATTTTCTTATTACATGTAAGTAAGTGGATATAAACCATAATTGCTTAATACTTTACAACTCATTCTTCACAAGCCCATGAGCATATACTTGAGAGCATGACTCTTTGGTTTTGGTTTCTCAGAAAACTTTTCTTTTAATAGGAATCAGCTATTTACTATGTTGCATAGAATTCTATCAACTCCTTTTACACATTAGGCTTTGTAGAAATGCCCTCATCAGGGGTCTAAAGACAGTTGCTTTTTATCCTGTCTCTCCTTTCAGTAACATGCTCAATTTGGAATTTAATTATTCTTCCCCAAACTGAGACACACCTCTCGAGTAGGTGTAAGGGTTCCTCTCTTTCCATAATCCCTTTGTCTGTCTGGGTGTCTAGTCATATTTTTCCTGAAATGTCATGTTGATATCAGCCGTCATTCATCCTCCTCCTCATGGTGAGTATGTGGCTGCAATTCACTGCTTGAGACCAATCAGGGGACTACGGTGCATTACAAAACATTGCTTTGCTTTTCTTGACATTTGAGAATTTTAACTCAAGTGTGCAAATCCTGGTGAAAACAACACAGTGTGTAATTTCAAGTGGTCTATCTACATCCCAGCTGGCCCATCCTGAGGCACCCAGCAATCCCCTGTGTTGCAGAATGTGGGTGCCATGTAGGTCACAGCCAATCCCCCTTAAAGAGTTTATGCTTTGGCATGAAACACGTCAGGTCTGCAGCTCATAAGCAATGAAATGTCCCAGACAGGAAGATAAGAAAAAAGGTGGGAAGCTGAGTATAATGAAAAGAAAAGCAGACTCAGGACTCAGCCTGTCTCTAACCACAAAGCCTAGGATAATCCGATTAGCAATGAAATTCTCCCATTCTACAATTTCAGTTCATATATCAGCTATTTAAATCTGAAGACAGGAGTTCACACAGAATAGGAAAAACATAGGAAACACTGATAAAAATAATGTATCCAAACCCAAACTCATTTTCTCCTGACCAAGACTACTATTTATTCTGAACTTCTTTTTTTGTTTTTGTTTTTCTTTCTGGCCAAGACAATTTTCATATTTAATGGCAATAATATTTTAAAGTATGTAATATATACATTAAAATAAAAATAACGGGTGATTTTTCCATGTGGTATGTATTTTTTCTGTTAACAAATATTTATGGAGGATCTACCACATGCTAGCCACATCTACACTGGGACCGTATGGTTAAAAAAAAGGAGAGGAGTGGGGCAGAGGATTGGCTTCCTGCCCTCTTGGGGTTCACTTGTCACCTTCACCCCAAGCTTCAATTCCCCCAGGCCTTATTCCAACATTGTCTTCCTTCAATGTTTTATTTATTCAGCTCAATATTCAAAAGGCATAGAAGGCTGTACAGCGAACACCATCTCTTCCATGCGTGTCCTCTGGCTCCTCAGTCTGCTCCCTAGAGGCAACTGTTAGCTTCTTATCTAGCCTTCTAGACAAATGTTATACTATTTAAGCAAACAAGCATATTCTCCCTCTTTCCTTTTCTTTTTTTTTTTTTTTTTTTGAGACGGAGTCTTGCTCTGCCGCCCAGACTGGAGTGCAGTGGCTGGCTCTCAGCTCACTGCAAGCTCCGCCTCCCGGGTTCACGCCATTCTCCTGTCTCAGCCTCCCGAGTAGCTGGGACTACAGGCGCCCGCCTCGTCGCCCGGCTAGTTTTTTGTATTTTTTAGTAGAGACGGGGTTTCACCGTGTTAGCCAGGATGGTCTCGATCTCCTGACCTCGTGATCCGCCCGTCTCGGCCTCCCAAAGTGCTGGGATTACAGGCTTGAGCCACCGTGCCCGGCCTCCTTTTCTTTAAAGACAATCAATATTCATGTATATGCTCTACTTTGTACCTTGCTTTCTTTTTATGAGTAAGTGTTGGAGTTCATTCCATATTGGTGCATCTTGTTTATAGCTGCACAGTATTCCATTGTGTGGCTATCCCATGGTTTATTTAATAAGTGTCTTTAATGCAGATTTATGTTGTTTTCAATCTTTCATTACTACAAACTATTAACGTATATCCTATCATTCACATATGCACATACATCCTAATATACAAAGCCATGCTATCATCATTAATGGAGTAAGTTGGCTTCATGTATTTCTTGCACATACAGGGGGTCTCCAACCCATAAGCAGAAACAACAGGGGCTGACTCTGACCCCTCTACACCAGTGAAGCCCTCATCACTCTGAAGAGATATGTTAAAGAGAATTCACTGCCGTTCAGATCCTGTTGTGCTCTGTATCCTGGAAAGTTTCCTTGTGAGAAAGGAACAGCAAAGAATCCAGTAGAGATTCTGGAAATCTGTAAACAATCATCGTGCTTTTCTGAGGTCTACAAACAACCACAGTGAACTGCATCAACCCCTAGTGCAGCCAGAAGCTGACCGGGTTTGGCTGCAGGGTTAAGAGCTTATAGAGCCATAACCCTCGTGTCACACACAGAGTTCAGGCATCAGGTGTCATAAATCTGGAAGAATTTCTTGCTCGAAGGCCCTCTTGGCATGATTTTTTTTTTTCCAAAATGCAGTTAAATGTTCAGTTTTCTTCATCTCTCCATGCAGCTGCAAACTCTACTGGCTCACATGCCCCTACAAGAAGGCATAACTGGTATGTTTCCTTTTAAATCAAACACCTTCTATAGGTACTTTGGCAGCTCTTCTAAGTCTCTAAAAGCAGAAGGGGACAGAGAAAGGACCACCCACACAGTTAGGTTTATTTGTACTGCATGATCCTTATAGCCCACTGTAAACGGCAGCCCCTCCCCACACACTCCTCATACAGGTGGCTCCTCCTGCCCTCTGTTCTGGGGACTTCATAATCAGTGCAAACTGTGTCATTAGTGTGAACAACCAGAGTCCTGTCCTTATTACCCCATCACTTAACTTGGTGATGGCAATTTATTGAGCGCCCATAACATGGAAGGTGCTATAAAATTTATTAAATTTTGAAATGATGGAAATTGCATCGTGTAAGTGAATCCAGATGGGTTCCTGGAAAGGCTGAAAAGATTTTTACAGACATGAAAATGAAACAGTTATATTTTATCTCACATAAATGGCAAAGGGGGCATGTGGACTCAAAATGTATGACTATTAATTGAGTATTCATTTATAACATATTAAATTAGTTCACAGATTGTAATAAAGCCTTCAAAAATTGCCTGATATAGAATGGCCCTTTCAGTACCCTGGTCTAGAGCAAGTTTGCTTTACATTGCCTCAGAAATATAAAGATGGCACAACTGAAATTCAGCATAAACGGTGGAGGACACATTCTATTTTGTAATGGTCAAGTTTCTTGCCAATTAAAATTTCTTCTGGGCCAGATGCGATGGCTCACTCCTGTAATCCCAGCACTTTGGGAGGCCCAGGTGGGTGGATCACAAGGTCAGGAGTTTCAGACCAGCGTGGCCAACATGGTGAAACCCTATCTCTACTAAAAACACAAAAATTAGCTGGACATAGTGGTGGCAGACACCTGTAATGCCAGTTACTCGGGAGGTTGACGCAGGAGAATCACTTGAACCCGGGAAGTGGAGGTTGCAGTGAGCTGAGATCGTGCCACTGCACTCCAGCCTGGGCAACAGAGCAAGACTCCATCTCAAAAAAAAAAAAAAAAATTTATTCTGTTATAGGAACTATTGGTGGCAATGACTTATATTAGGTTGGGGGCAGTATGGCCTAATTTATAGAAACCAGGCACAAAATTTAAAAGAAAAAAAGGGTTCTGGGAGATAATAGGACTCAGCAGCTTCCCTCTGTCATTTCTCATCCCAAACCATAGCCAACTGAGGGCAGTTTCGGGAAGTTTACTAGCAACTACATGCTTTGTAAAATGTAGTTAATTTTATGTGCACATTAAAACCATAAGAATAATTACATAAAAATATAAAATATAAACATATAAGAATATCTTACAATGTAAATACATGGGTGTGTGTATATGTGTGTATATATATGTGAATACCTTAAGATGAAAAAGGGGCACTATTAAATGGTTGATCTATATCATCTGATAATTCTGCATTGGGAGATATACTAAAAGTAAATGCCCCCTTATCATTTACCAAAAAAAGGAATTTTTGGAAAGATGTTTATAGCAATGTGTAGTATCCAGGCTCCAAGATGACCTGTCAGTGATCCCCACCTCCTGCCATTCACAACCATGAATAGTCCTCTCCCATGCTGTATCAGGGTTGGTCTGTGTGACCAATAAAATATGGTAGAAGTTAAAGTATATCACTTCCAAGATTAGGTTAAAAAAACATGACTTCCATTTGAGGGCTCTCTCTCTTTCTCCTTCTCTCATCACTTATTCCAGGGGAAGTCAGCTACCATGTCATGAGCACCCCTATGGGGAGACCCATGTGGCCAGAAACTGAAGTCTCCTGTTGGTTGCCATATGAGTGAAGTTGGAGGTGGATCCTCCAGCCCCAGTGAAGCCCTCAGAGGAGACTGCAGCCCCAGGCAACAGCTTGACTGCAATCTCATGAGAGACCTAATAAGCAGCTAAGCCACTCTTAAATTCCTGACCCCCAGAAACTGCATGAGATAGTAAATGGTTATTGCTTTAAGATGTTATACTTTGGGATAATTTGTTGCATTGCAATAAATAACCAATACATGGTGCTATCAAGTTAGTGTAATTGTAGTAACAGAAATACTCAAACTGGGAAGCTGCTAAGCAAATTATGATATATTATCTTGATGAACTCGAGAATAATTATTTTTAAAATTACAAGCATTTTGGTGTTTTCCCTAAGCATGTGTATACAAAATGGCTTGAAAAACCAAAGTGCAGATACATGCACTAATTAAACAATAGAGAAAGTATGCATGTATGCATTTTCTCAAAGATCACTGAGAATTTGGAATGAAATAAATAGCTACCCTTAATCATTTCCTGGATTAGTTTTAAATATATAGAACTATACAAAGTAAGAAAAAAATCTGCACATATAAATTGCAAATGCACTATTTAATGTGAATGGTGAATGCTAAAGATAATAGTGCTGTGGCCTGACATTGCAGAATGAGGGAACTTTCTCTCTATGAATAATCGTGGTACATTAATGGAGATTTTAAAACACTGCCTGCAACCTCTCTGACACTCCTTGCACCAAGAGGTGAGATGTATTTTGCCTCCCTTTGAATTCGGGCGTATTAATGGTTTGTTTGTTAGCAGTAGAAGTTACTGGAAGTGAAGACCTGCAGCTTCCAAGACTGCATCACACAAGGCCTACAACTTCTGCCTGGTTCACTTGGGACACTCATTCTGAGGGAAGCCACCTGCCATGTTGAAAGTCTGACTACTCACATGCTGCGAAAGTCATGTGTAGACACCAACTGCTCTCCATGTGGGTGAGCCAAGTGACTCCCAAATGAGAACTGCCAAGCTGAGCCCTTCCCAAATGCCTAAACCACAAAGCTGTGAACAAAATAAGATAGCTTCATATCACTAAGTTTTAGGGAATGTGCTAAGCAGCCATAGTAACCAGAAGGAGACCAATTTTTAAAATGGTGCCAATTCTCACCCATTCCGATATCCATACTTTTTGCTATAAGACATTGAGAAGCAGAGTCTCTTTCCTCGTTTTTTGAATCTGAGCTGGACTTGTGGCTTGCTGTGGTGTGCAGAGAAGAAATGGTGTGCTGGTTTTGAGCTTACCCTCATATAGCCCCTGCCTTTCCACTCTCATAATACCCAGGCATCACTAAAAGAACAAGCCTAGGTTTGTCTGTTGGTAGATGAAGGACCACGTACAGGTGAGCCAACTTATCCTAGCTACTCCCAGACCAACCAGCTGGAGAGTCACAACACATAAGTCAGTTCCCCAGGTAAGACAAGAAGAACTGCCCAGCTGACCCACAGATCATGAGCAATAATCAATGTATCCTTTTGTATGCCAGTGAGCTTTTGTGGTTGTTTGTTACACAGCATTATTGTGGCAATAGATAGCTAATATAATAATCACATTAAATCAATGTATATGATAAACTGGTGTATCTTTCACAAAACTTGAAAATGCCAGCTTATAAAAACTCAATAATGTCACCTTACATATGTCAATTTCTTTTATGACTTGATGCAGATTAATTAGTATACAATACTCCCAACTTTCTTTGGGGAATTATTTTGTATTTTAGCTGATAATCTGTAACTCATAAGGATAGATATGAAGAGATACTATTTGACAAGCAGTTTTAACACCAGAGTGAGGTTCACTGGCAATGCATGGTGCTGGTAGTAATAATTTTATAGGCTTTTTTAAAAAAATTGCTCTTCGTCTCTGATGGCACCTTGTATTGTAGCTTTAGGGATTGTAGAGAGAAAAGAGAGTTGAGCCCACCTCCAAAAAGGCCAAGGCCAGAACTACCCTGGTACTTATTTTGACCCCGCATTGCTTAGCAGATTGGCAGCAAGGTTCAAACAGAGCCAAATAGCAGGATGGTTTTACCCACACAATTTTCCTAATAATAGCCACGCAGTAATTATGTGCATGGCAACTATGTACCAAACTACTGTGAGGATCTATTTAAGTAATAGAAACGGAAATCTCTACATACAATACTTATTACTCATAGGAAAAGACAAACTTAAATACTATTTACATCAATTCAGATAATGCACCACCACTAAAGCCAATAGCAAAGCATATAATGAAGTGTTGAAATAACTTTTTTTGAACCATATTTATGGCCTTTATTCTAATCCTGATCTATGGGAGTTTACCAAAAATTTCCAAAGGCAACTATAATTCTAAGCAGGCTAAAAATATATTGCTACTCAGTCCACTCTCTTCTTAACCTTTTAACCCCATGATGGTCAGCCACAATGTTCAATATTGCGGTCAGAGTCCAAAAGTTTTAATGTTCAGCTTGCTTCTGGCTACTGGGTTTTATCTTCTAGCTACTAATTTAACCCAACTGCATCCTAAAATTGACTTTGGCAATGCATTTTAAAATGTGGGAAAAACAGATAAGATGGCTCTGTCTCCTCCCTGTCCTCCAGCAGAGAATGCTCCTTCCCTCTCAAATTGATACCAACTTTCTGCACATGATACTGTTGCAGCTGCCAATTTATATCCAGGAGCAGAATTGGGGTGAGGATGGATGTATATACATACTGGGCTGAACAATATAATATTTAAATAAAAGATTAAGACAACCACTGGAATGATGTCACAGGGCAGTACATGTGAACTGGAGATTAAAATGTGGCTTTGGACAAAGTGGCATTTATGGTGTCTTCCAACCCTGAGACTCACTGATGGGTAGCTACATGAATGGCAAAGGTATTTAAAAGAGACAGAAGCGTCCAGCGGGTTGAAATAATCTGAAAACGTAGGACTGCTAGAAACAATGATACCTCAGAGGCAATCAGCATACTTAGCTCCTAGCTTCTGCTTTCCAAATACCCTTCCCAGTTCTGATTCTGCCAGAGAATGCCACCACTCCTATCCTAACAATAAGAAAAAGAAAAGCAGATAATCCACAAAATCTAATTTTTTGAGCCCGTTAGAGTGTTGAGATGGAAAGGCAACCAAGTGAACTGACTTCTAAAGAGTGACACGCACCTCTGAGGGAGAAAAGACACAAGCACTGTTTCAGCTTTGACAGTGTAGGGCAGAAAGGGGTGGCAGTGAAAAAAGCCGGTGAGAAAAAAAATAATAACAAAAAAACTAAGGTTTTAAGAAATTCTGTGTGGGTTAGTGTGACAGATTAAGACTTCTGAGATCCCCAAACATGAGAAGTCTGTCCCTACTTCCTACTCTTTTTCCACAGGACTCTGAACTACCCTGAGAAACTCTGAGGACACAGCCAAAGGCCTGAGTGAGCTGTGCTCAGGACACAGGCCCTGCTGAGGTTTGACTTGGCGACAGGAGTCTCCTGACAAGCCCATCTGCACTTCAGGCCTCGCTCAAGTATAAGGGGTGATTAGCTGCCAATGAGGGACAGTGTCTTAGTCAGCATGGGCTGCCATAACAAAATACCATGGACTAGGTGGCTTAAACAACAGATATTTACTTCTCATCATTCTGTAGGTGGGGAAGTCCAAGATCAAAGGGCCAGCAGATTCAATTCCTGGTGAGGGCTCTCTTCCTGTCTTGCAGATGGCCACCTTCTCACTGTGTCTTCACATATTGAAGAGAGAGAGTTCTGGTGTCTGTTCTTCTTCTAATAAAGGCACTAATCCCATCATGAGGGCTCCATCTCCATGATTTCATCTAAACCTAATCACCTCCCCAAGGCTCCACCTCCAAATGCCATGACACTGGGGGCTGAATCTTCAACATATGAATTTGGGGAGACACTAGAACATTCAGTCCATAACAGGTGGTACTAAATCCACCCATATCCCAACCCTTCTTTAATTTATATCAAGTGAAAGCCATCTGCTTCTGGAAAGGGACAGAAACCTGCCCACATTCCACACCTGATCCTGCTTCAGCATGAGGCAAAAGCCATATGCTACTAGGGGTGGGGCAAGAAACCCTCCCACCCACCTATCCCCATCCCAGGTAAAGGGTGGCGGCTGCCAGGGCAGAAGTATAAAACCTACTCCCCTCACAAGTAGGCAAAAGCCATCTCTCCTGGGAAGGGGCTCATGATTAGGATCTTACACTGGTGAAAAATATTTTTAAGAAAAGTAAAGGAAAACATTTGCCTGTGAGGGTGGAGGAATAGGGTGTCTGTTGCTCTTGCTGGTCCCAAAGCCACAGGACATAAGTGACTGGGTAAGAAAAGTGAATGTCCCCAAGGAGGCACTAGGCTCCCTCATGGCCTGCCCGGAGCACCTTTTCTGTGAGTGGACACCCACTGATTCCACCACGAATTCCCCTTACTCCTCTCCACCTTAGAATGCCCATGGAAACTCCAGCCATCTCCAAAACAAGGGTGCCTGTCCTTGGATGTCTTAGCCATACCACTGATACCTGTAACCCCAACCAGCCCCATCCCTGCCTCCCATCCTGGCTTCCCCACCGGCTTCTGTTCATGGCCTACACTTAAGTACTCATCGACCAGGGCTCGAAGTCCAGTTCTATGAACAAGGCGTTATCTTGTTGCTACTTCCTGGATGGTTACTTTTCAGCTAAAAAGTGAGTTCAGGGGACTTCTTCCCATTCCCTTCTGAAGTCTTTAAAACCACAGCATCGATAGATATCCACACCTGACATCTTGTTATATCAAAAGCATCCAGGGTGATTCTACAGTCCCTTTCAGATACACTAGACACATCAAAAGCTGGTTGTGGGCCACCCCATCACGATTTCCCAATATGAAAATACAGCCTTTCCTTCTTGCTTCTTACCCAAGCCCCCTAAACACCCTTGCTGAAGAAATCTACAGCTATATCTGTAAATGTACCATGCACTGTCTCACCCTGAGTTCTCCCTGGCATAGTTCATCTTACTGCTCCAGCCCCGTCTCCTACTCCTGACCTGCTTGCTGACCTTCCAGAGGGAAGAGAAAGAAAAACCAGTATCTACTGCACTCTCGCTAGGCAAATATACATTCCATTCTCATAACTTCATTATTATCCCTCAAAAGAAACAAAAGCTCAGGGAACTTGTAAATGACCACATGGCTGGTAAATGGAGACCTGGGATTGAAACCAGTAACCCCATAGGCCTGGCTTTTCCTCCATTCCTTGATTCCTCCTTTGAAGGCCTAAAGAGGTAAGGATGATGACAGAAGTGTTGCTCTCTCCATTCCAACTAGGCAATGTGGCAGAGGCTGAATCCGATGTATTTTTCCAGTTTTCTATCCAATGTATCAGTAAATGGGCTAATGCTTCCCACTCTCTGCAGCTGATGGAGGAACTGACCAGACTCATAAAGGAGGTATTTTCTAGACTTTGACAAAGTAACTCTCCCTCTTTTGGGGGACTTTTCACTCGCTCCACTCCTTTATACCTTAGAAACTTGAATACTTGGCTACTTTCAATACACAGAGATTAAGAGGGAAATAAAAAGGAAACTGCTCTGGTTTAATGTCCCCTCCACAACTCATATTGATTGAATTGCCCTTGCAACAGTGTTGAAAGGTGGGGCCTTTAAGGGGTGACCAGGTCACGGGGGCTCTGGCCTCATCAATAGGTTAATGTCGCCACAGTGGGAGTGGGTTAGTTATCAAGGGCATGGGTTCCTGATCCAAGGATGAGCCTGGGCCTTCCCTCTCTTGCTCTCTATCTCATGCACTTGCATCCTCACTATGTGATGCCTTCCACTGTGTTTTGATGCTGCAAGAAGGACCTCACCAAATGCAGCCCCACGATATAGGACTTCCCAGTCCCCAGACCCATGAGGCAGCTCATGCATGCTGTTACAGCAACAGACTAAGATAAAAATGAATTTGAAAGGCACAGGGGGTCGGGTGCAGTGGCTCACGCCTGTAATCCCAGCACTTTGGGAGGCCAAGGCAGACAGATCACTTGAGATCTGGAGTTCAAGACCAGACTGCTGGGCAACATGGTGAAACCCTGTCTACTAAAATACAAAAAAATTTAAAAATAAAAAATAGCCAGGCACAGTGGTATATGCCTGTAGTCCCAGCTATTGGGAAGCTGAGGCCAGAGAATTGCTTGAACCCAGGAGGCAGAGGTTACAGTGAGATGAGATCACACCGCTGCACTCCAGCCTGGGTGACAGAGCAAGACTCTGTCTCAAAAACAAAGAAAGGTATAGGGAAGGTAAATCCTTTTAAGTTTCAAGACTAACCTTGGATAGTGATCACTTTTAAAATAATATAGCCATAAGGCAAATGCCTAAAGATTAGTCTGATTTAGTATGAGTCTACAACAACCAAAAAGTGAATCCAATTCAATATTCTCCTCAAAATTCACTTTGAATAGACATGGTTCAGCTTATAAACGTAAAGCACTGGCTACTTTCAAACTAAGCAGCAATTATACTATATGCATTGACAAAAGAAAAAAAAAAGTGTCCCTTTGATTTCTCAAAATGTACATTTAGGCCAGCAAAGAAACTGGTCCTCCTAGTTCCTGTAAAGCTGAGCCCACATCTTTTTTTTCCCTTGAATAAGCTCTAGTACATCTGTAAAGATAATAGAAAAAGACTGAGAGTTGCAGTTAAAGCCTCTACTCACGGGCTCCATAAAGTTTTTTAGTAGAGATAAGAATGTGAAAAATGTTTTGAAGTTATAAAACCTGTGTTCTAACCTCCTTCATAATCTGGGTTTTCCAATCATTCACCACTTTTCAAGACACAGCAGAGGAAATTTAAAATTTCCAAAGTGCCAAATGATTTGAAGGACCATGAAAAGTTTAAGAAAATGAAACTTGAAAGTGCGTATTCTGAATAGTGTTGGAAAATTACATCAACTTTCAATTTCCTCTCCAAATGTGAATAGCCTTAAAAAGAGAGGTACTCTCTATTCTGGGAAACTCATTCCAGAAATCCTCACCATTTTATTGCCATTTTTACTTATAATCAAATGACCTTTTAGGGCACTGAGTTTTAAAGACAGAATTTTTCTCCCCTTTTTATGTCATGCCTTTTCTACATAACCTTGTAGAAGAAGAACAAAACAAAAACAGCAAAACTTCCACTAATTTTCCAACATCTCAGGCTTTTTCCAGTTGACTTTGGATAGTTGATCATGGAATCAAAACTGCAGGCAGATTATTCATTTCCTATTCTTTTTCAAATTAACATGATTTATGAACATTTCTATACAACGTAACAAACAGTGAAATATTTCTTGTTCAGAATCCCTTGAAGACATTTACATAAACAACCAAATTGCATAATGACTTGGGGATACTGAAGAATATCCTTCAAATGTGAAACTGGAAATAAAATTACATGGGGAGAAAAATGTGAAGCCTGTAGCTATACAAAATGGTCTATTTTATGTACATGTGTATATCAACCCTCGGATACAGGATTTTCATCATGTAAAACTAGAAAATATAAATATGCAAACATAGAGGGACAGACACTGGAAAAATACTATATGTAAAAATTAGAATTTTATATATTTTGCAAGTATATTTTCATTTTATGAAATCCATATATACATGGTTTATATACTGGAAAAATATATGCAAAAATTAGAATTTTATATATTTTGCAAGTATATTTTCATTTTATGAACCATGTATATGGTTCATAAAATGAAATACATATATCTATATACATTTACACATAAAAATGGTAAGGACACCAAAAAAGTGCTTAGTCATTACAGTTTCACATATTTCCCATTAAATATTGATTTTATGAATCTGAACTCCGATTTCAAAATAATATAAAATAACATTTCCAGTATATGATATTCTCACATAAACTTTAAAGACAAATGTTTTTAATACTCATAGGAAAACAAATGATAAAATTCCAGCTGTGACTTCTCCCCACTGAAACACACTTCCAGAAAGCCTCACCTGCTTAGAGAGGAAATGTAAGGATGGCGCATACATGGTGCAGGCTGTTTACATGGGACATTCATTAATCAAGCCTTATAAACACGCAGAGGAGTACCAGGCCACTTCACCCTTGCATGTGGCACTGCAGTCACTAAGGGTGGCCTTACAGCAGGTGGAATAAGAGGGACCCATGACCCCCCACCCCACACACACACAGTGCAGACAGACAACAGAGGATATGGAGCTGAGTGGGGGAGGGGAACATTTAAAGGCATCATCTCGCAGGGAAGGTTTATAAACACAATCAGCTGTAAACTCCTGAATGTGAAGAGAAGGACCGTTTCCATCTCTCCATCTCTGAGATCAGAGCATTCTATACTGGCCACTCCATCTGACTCCTTCTGATACAACTATGACTCAGAGATTCATACAAGTCATGTCCTGAGTTGCAAGAGTTTTTCAAAAGGAGGCCAGTTGCCCTGTCTTCAGTTCCTGCATTTCCCTCATTTCTTTTATTTATTCATTTAACATATATTTATAGGGTCCTTATATGCCAGGCCACTGTAGGCCTTGAGGATACACTGGAGACAAAACCCAGACATATTCTCTGGCCTCGCGAAGTGCATAATCAAGTTGGGGAAATGATGGAGTGTTAGGAAAGAGTTTCACAAGGCAACTCAGGGAAGACTCTCCTGAGATCTGAAGGACAAGTAGGGGTTAAGTAATGTCATAAGACTTTCCTACGGTGAATCCCACATGTGCAAAGGTCCTGCAGCAGGACATAGCAGGGGAAAATCAAGAAGGCTTGTGGGGCCAGAGCCAGGACACCAAAGTGAGGAATGATGGAGAAGCAAGAGGAGCAGGCAGGGCCTCCTCAGCCACACTGAAGGAGTTCTGGGAGTCAGGGAAAATCTCTGAGGGTGTGGGAGCAGGGTGGGAGAGGTGTGGGGGGTGGGAGAGGTGTGGGGGCTGGGAGCCTTTATCTGATTTACAGTTTGGAAAATTTATTCTCGCTCCAGAGGAGAGAACATTCAGCATGAAATCTGCCTAGATATAGGTAAGCTAGTTAGAAGACTACTACAGAAACCTACGGGAGACAATTTTGTGGCGTCTATAATGGTGTTAATAAAGGAGTTGGACAGAAGTAATAACACTTAAGAGGTATTTAAGAAGTAAATCCATCAGGACTAATGCTAGATTGTGTTAGATTGTGTGTAAATTTTTGTTAGGGTTGATGCCCAAAAATGAATATGGACTCTGGCCAATATGGAGGAGAACCAGGTCATTAGAATATTCCAGGAATGGTAAGAACCAGGAATCAATATCTTGTATTCAGTTTGATACCATGCCTAAGGTTTCTTTCTTCCCTTTCCAAGAAGGAGAGTAGAAATGGATTGAGAAGGAAGAGATGAGAAGGAGAATTACCCTTGATTCTAGGGAGAATCTATGAATCTACAAAGTACCAGGCTTCTTTGGCAGAAAACACTATAATCTGAAAAGTCAGTAATTCCAACAGTATCATCTTATTCCACAGACCCTAAAATCAGAGCTCCAGCCCCTGCCACAGAACTTATTGGGAAGACACACTCTCTAACGATAACAAAAATGATGATAATAATAAAAATGTTCATACCATCACCATCATCAATAATATAAAGCAATTACCATTTATTCAGAGCCTTGTAAAAGACAATATAACAGGCATGTTTAATCCTTACAAAACATTGAAGCTCACAGATGTTGAATCAAAAGCTGTGCTAGCAAGGGAACCAAAATAGCCTCCTTCTGGGTATACCGTTCTGCTCAAAGCTCTAAGGCCCCTTTTACGATTTCAGTTCTAAAATTGTTCTGGCCTATTTGGGTAAAGGGATATGTTTACTCCTGAGAATACCTTGGTCTCTTTGAAGTTCTTCATGCTTCCCAAGCATAAAACCTGGGACAATATATTAGCACTTCCTCCCATCCTGGCCCTCAATTCTCATCACTTACAAATCTGGCTGTAGTTAAGAGCCAAGAGAGTGTATATAAAATTCTCCATATGAGAGGCAGAGCGCATGAGAGAGAGAAAATGAATCAATGTGTGACTTAACATGATCTCTGAAGCCCTTATTCCTTAATTTTGAATTGGGTTGGTGCAGATAATCTTTCCTACCCATACTTTTATGTCCAGATCCATCAAAGTCTTGCTCCATTGAGCCTCAAATAAACTTATATATACGTTGTGTTCTCACAAGTGAAAATTAAAATGACAAAAAGTTAGATAATTTCAAAAACATGCAGATGGTTTATTCTTGATTCGTTGATTTATTAAATTCTATCTAGACTTTCAAAGTAATTCATCTTTGGAAGAACTACAATTGCTTGGGGTTGGGGGGAAGCATTGTGATGATGCCTTAGGTTAGGTTCCCTAGAAGCAGAGTCTGGGATAGGGATTTGGATGCATTTCTCCAGAGAAGCAGCAGCTATGAGCCTTAGCAATCTACACTCACATGTGCTGGGCAATGGGAGCATTTGCCCCACATGGGGACTTGGGCAGGATGTCAACAACATGCACTACAGGCTGTTTTCACAATGTGAACTTGCTTTCATGGAAAACTTTTCAGTATATTAAGTGTCTGTGAGGTATTATGCACCCTCTCACTTTACAGAGGAGAAAACTGAAATTTAAGAGTGATAGAAACACTCCTGCAAAGCCAGAGAAACAATGAGCAGAACCAGTACTTTAACCCAAATCTTCAAACTTCAACTTCCATTTATTTGACCTGACAGATAGAGTCAACCTGACAACCTGGAAACTCTCCCAGAAAAAATTACCTAGAAATATTGGATAAAATATAATAAACATGCTATTACAAGCTTGGTTGGGCTCAGAGAGAGAATGGGATATGCTGGGGTCAAAAAGAAAAAGCGGAGGGTGGCTGCTAAGCAGGTGCTGATGCTCAGGCAGCCCCAGGGGGGTGAGGGTGAGAACCCAGGAACTTGGAAGCTGATGGCCAAAGAGGCTTGAGGGTTTAATCTTGGCTGCAAAAGTGGAGTGGAATGAGAAGCAAGTAGCTCCTGTAAAACAGAGACTTTTGCACATCTGCCACACCCTGTGCAAGGATGCTGGCCTCACTACGGGCTCTGGGTAGAAAAAGAAAGAAAAAAGAAAAATTCTCCCAGAAAATTCATAATTGGAAGCTCACTGTCATGTGGGTTGTGAAAGGGAATCTACCCTACCATCTAGTCTAGGAACCCTCATTATAAGAGCTTAACATAAGTGGTCTCCGATCAAAGATGTCCTGGAGCACTTGTCAGAAGTAAACACTAAAACATCTCTGTAGAGAAACACACTTAACCAGACCCCATGAAATCCCACAGATGAAGCACACTGAAGATGAATCCACAAATCCAAGCTATAACATACCTCAGGGGGAAAATCCAACTGAATGCATCAATAGACACAATAAACAGCAAAACTAGATCCTCATGTTCTTAAAACCCAAATGTTCTTTCTACTGTTTAACTTCCAAGAGACTAAGCTGAAGAGGCAGCTTCACTCCTGATCAGCTTTATTGATGGAGTTGCAAGCTATGCTGCAGTTCATTAACTTCAAAGATCTATTCAGCTTGTCAAAAAAGTTGTTCTCTTAATTTGATTTTAAGAGAAAAGTGGACATGCTCCTCTAATTCCTAAAAATAGAAGAATTTACCAATATCTTTCTTAGATAATTTAAATATAGATGCAGCCAGAGACAAGCAAGTGGAATAGTTTTCTTCTTGAATTCCCTTAGGGTTTTAAGATTCCATGAGGATTCCTCTAGAGCCACGTGTCTCCAAAAGCTTTCCAAAAAAAAAAAAAAAAAAAACTGATCTGAAAATGTTATGTAATCATTGGCTGTAATCAAAAAGAGGGTGGGTGAGGAGGCTGCATTCTGTGCCAACCACAACAGTAACTATGCAAGAAAAACCCTACTCCTTTGTTTTTGGCAATTCCTCCAATTGTGCATCAGGGATGATGCAAATATACCTTGCAGAAATCTAAAGTGGCCCATTGTAAGCAAATATATAATCATTCCTGGTAACCAGTAACACAGGTCACAGATGATAGTCCAAACTCTCATACCATAAGACAAGGACACTTTCCAACTCAAACTCAAAGCAAGATTCTTAAATAAATAAGGGGAAAGGAAGTTCTTTTCCTGAATAAAAAGATTATTTGACTGATTTTAATGCTTTGCTCTAATTAGGTACAAAAGATGGGGGAGGAAGAAAGATGAAGTAAAAATGTGAAGTAAGGGAAAGAAGGGAACCTTCAGTTCTGACTATGATACAGGCCCTGTGTTCGGTAATTTGCAAATAGTTTTTCAGTGAATCCTACAAAATCCTCATGAGGCTGGCTTCTGAACCAGACTTACAGATTTAAAAACCCAGTGATGGTCAGTAACTGCCCACAGAGCCACTGAGGAAGAGCCTTATCCATGCCTTTCTGATGTCAAAGCCCAGAATTTTTATTAGACTGTGTTCATAAATCCATATTCAAATTAAAGACTCATGGAAACTAGGAAAGTAAAGAATCTTCCTCATCAGGATGCAGACAACTCTCATATTCACCTTAGGGTTTGCAATTTTAATGTCAACTATTTTTATAATGGTACCTGATAAATTTAATAGCATTGATATTTATTGAAACACGAGAGAGAGAAAGAGGGTGAGAGGGAGTGAGAGTGAGAGAGAGTTCCTCTGATACCTCCTTCTAATTCTACTTCCCCATACAGGCCAAGATTAAGATCCAAAATATTTCGCAATGAACACCACCACCAATCAAAAGGATGCCAGCAATATTTTGCATATAGGTAAAATCAAGGATTAAGTACAAGCTTTATCAGCTTCTAGCTACTTTCTGATAAGAATGAGTACATAAATAGGAACTGCAGTAAGAGAGAGATAAGAAACTGGCAAGAAAAAAAGAGAAAAAGGGAAGGAGGAAGGGAAGGGTGTTGGAAAAGAAAAGGAGTGACAGGACCTAAGTGCAGATAAAAGAGGCAAACTAGAACACTCTTTTTCTTAAATGGTTTAAGTAGGGAGGGATGCACATACATTCCCTGAACAAGAAGGGGCCCCTGAGAGTGGAGTTTTACCACTCAGTTGCCGGGAACCACCAACTTCTCCCACCTTATCAATGCTTCCAGCTAGTATCTATTAACTGACCACAGGGAGCTGAGTGTTGATCTGTGGAGATCCAACTTGTAAGCAAGTAACTCCCCCATCCCATGCCTCAGATAAGTCTTAGTGTGTGACCAAGGTAAATTACGACCTTAACCTGGGATGCCTGCCCACCTTTCCTCCATTATCCAAACCTATATAAATTTTAAAGCCTTTATTGAAACCTATCTCCTGGCCGGGCACGGTGGCTCATGCCTGTAATCTCAGCACTTTGGGAGGCCGAGGCAGGTGAATCACCTGAGGTCAGGAGTTCGAGACCAGCCTGGTTGACATGGCAAAACCCAGTCTGTATGAAAAATACAAAAATTAGCCGGGTATGATGGTGCACGCCTGTAGTCCCAGCTACTCGGGAAGCCGACGCAGGAGAATTGCCTGAACCCGAGAGGCAGAGGTTTCAGCGAGCCAAGATCACGCCACTGCACTCCAGCCTGGGTGACAGAGCGAGGCTCCATCTCAAATAAATAAATAAATGCTATCTCCTCCTGCATTGCTTTTCCTGACCACTCCAAGCCTTGTTCATATCCCTCTCCTCTCTCCTCATAACACTCAAGAGTAACAAATGTTTATGAGCACTGACTCTGGGCTAAGCACCTTCGGCAGTGTTTGGCCCTGGTGAGCATCCCTGCTTGAAGCTCTCCCCTTCCCTGGCCCCCATAACATCACTGTTCTGGTTGTGCTCCAGCATCTGTGTCCTTTTGAGGCTCATCACTTAAATATGAGTGGTCCCCAAGGATCCATCCTTGGTCCTAGTTCTCACTTACACTCGCTTCCTAGGCTACTTCATCCCCATCCTCTAATTTACAGAGCAATCATGCTGATGACTCCACAGCCTCTATCTCCAGGCCACAGCATGCTCCGGAGAGCCTGATCTGTACACGACCATCTACTTCTAATTTCCTCTGAGATAACCCAATCCACCTGCACCACAAACTCAGTATTCCCCAAACACACGGGAGCCTGTTAGCCTCCCTCCCATTCCCCACCACTAAGCTCACTCCTCTTCATGTGTTAGCAAACGGGGAAACAGAACAAACCAATGAAATCCCTTCTTTCTAAAAGTAGCCACGCCTCCCCTTGGCTCTGAGGGAAGCTCAAAGCTGAGCTGTGTGGTGTAGACTCACCCCGAGTCCCCATTCAATCTACCAAGTCCAGGAGATTCTCATTCTCTAATGGCCCGTTCTGCCCTCCATCATGTGGCTGCTCAGTGCAGGTTCTTTTCTTCTCTGGGCTGGATTACTCAGATATCTGCCCCCAGCCTCCACCTCAGTCTCCTGCACACCATTCCCCCCGACACTGGCTTCTGGGCTAACACTCTTAAATTCAAACCTGACCATGTTGCCCAACTACTTCAAATGCTTTGCCATCCATTAGAGTGATGGGCAAACTCCCAACCCCTTAATGGAGTACACCCGTGTGCTCTTTACAAACTTGCCACTGCTTACCTATCTGGCCTCATCATTTGCCACCACTCCTATCCTCCTAGCACCCATCTCTTCATCCACTAGGCTCTAGACATGTTGAATGGTGGGCTGTTCTCAAAATCATCACACTAACCTTCTCATATACTGTTCTTCTTGCCTGAATTGCCTTCCTTCCCTCCTTCCTATGAACAACTCCTCCTTGTCCTTCAAAACCCAATGCAAATATCACCTCCTCTGGGAAGACCTCCATGTTTATTCCAACTACCACCCCTCTACACTCCCACAACATCCTAAGGATACATTTTCCATCACATACCTTATCACTGTGTACTCTGAACACTCACTTATCTTACTGTTTTCCCTTCAGAACAGGTGCTTAATGATTTTAGCCTTTGTATTTGTAATGCATACCACAATGCCTAGTACATAGCAGGTGTTCCATAAAAGCTTGTTTTTTGTTGTTGTTGTTTTTTTTTTGTTTGTTTTTTGAGACGGAGTCTCACTCTGTCGCCCAGGTTGGAGTGCAGTGGCCGGATCTCAGCTCACTGCAAGCTCCGCCTCCCGGGTTCACGCCATTCTCCCGCCTCAGCCTCCTGAGTAGCTGAGACTACAGACGCCTGCCACCTCGCCCGGCTAGTTTTTTGTATTTTTTAGTAGAGACGGGGTTTCACCATGTTAGCCAGGATGGTCTCGATCTCCTGACCTTGTGATCTGCCCGTCTCGGCCTCCCAAAGTGCTGGGATTACAGGCTTGAGCCACCGCGCCCGACCAAAAGCTTGTTGAATAAATCAAGAACACGTTAGGAATGTTTTTTGACACAGTTCTTTGTTTTTACAACATATCGACCTTTGGATTCATTTGCAAGAACTAAAATATATAAAGCAGCATATAAAATAGTGCTTTTTATTATCTTATTTTGCTGTTGTTTTTGTGGGGTTTGTTTGTTTGCTTGTCTGTGTGTTTTTAGAGACAGGGTTTCATGCCCAGGCTGGAGTGCAGTGGTGTGATCATAGCTGACTGCAGCCTTGAACTCCTGGGTTCAAGTGCTCCTCCCACCTCAGGCTCCTGAGTAGCTGGGGCTACAGGTGCATGCCACAACACCCATCTGACAGTGCTCTCTAAACTGTTAAGAATTATCAGAGAAGGTTGGGTGTGGTGGCTCATGCCTATAATCCCAGCACTTTGGAATGCCAAGGCAAGTGGATTACCTGAGGTCAGGAGACCAGCCTAGCCAAGACGGTGAAACCCCGTCTCTACTAAAAATACAAAACATAGCTGGGCATGGTGGGAGGCGCCTGTAATCCCAGCTTCTTGGGAGGCTGAGGAAGAAGAATTGCTTGAACTGGGGAGGCAGAGGTTGCAGTGAACTGAGATCATGCCATTGCACTCCAGCCTGGGCGAAAGAAAGGAAAGAAGGGAAGGGAAGGGAAAGGGAAAGGAAAAGGGAAAGGGAAAGGAAGGGAAGGACAAAGGAAAGGACAAAGGAAAGGAAAGGAAAGGAAGAAAAAGAATTATCAGAGAAAGTTGGTTTTTAAAAGGGCAACACTGCAGGGTGAAGAGAGCCTGTACTGGGGAAGCAGGTGTGCCTGGGCTTCACCTTGAAGCCTAAGAGGTATCAGTTTTTCACTTCTGTGTGCTTCACTCTCTCCCTTCCAGCTCTTTTTTTTTTTTTTTTTTTTTTTTTTTTTTGAGACAGAGTCTTGCCCTGTCATCCAGGCTAGAGTGCAATGGCATGATCTCGGCTCACTGCAACCTCTGCCTCCCGGGTTCAAATGATTCTTCTGCCTCAGCTTCCCAAGTAGCTGGGATTATAGGCCCGTGCCACCACGCCCAGCTAATTTTTGTATTTTTAGTAGAGATGGGGTTTGACCGTGTTGGCCAGGCTGGTCTCGAACTCCTGACCTTGTGATCTGCCTGCCTCGGCCTTCCAGAGTGCTGGGATTCCCTTCCAGCTCTGAACCTATGATTTGATTTATAAAACATCAACTTATATACAATTATCAATATATGTTTCTGTTATCAACAACAGTTCTGTATATAAAACTTCAACTTATATACAATTATTAAGAAATGTTTGACCAAAATCCTATGTATGAATAAATATACTGAAATAAAGGGCAAAGTGCCATGTTTCTCATCTCAATCCTCATCCTGGAGAAGGTGAGGATTCAAAACCACCCTTCAGTTTCTTGGGCTATGAAACCACACGGGAGCGGTCTGCCCGTGAATCTCAATGAGAATTTTGGTGCAATTATCCACCTCGCTGTCCTATCTTGTTTGTTGAGTGATTAAACCACAGTTACTTTAGGCCTAAACAAGATTAACTAAACTATAAATATTTTCCTGAGGATAGCATATGCAGGTATAGTTAAAAGCCAATCTTTTGTTCTGCTTATAATAAATTGTCTCTGGAAATAAAACAAAATTAATGGTTGTTTATCACTTTAACTGGCCCATAATGAATCGGCAAAATAAATGAGTCAATATTATTACATTAACATTTATCATACCCGACATAACAGGTATACAAATCAAGTCTGTGTCCTGGTTTTATAGCTCTGTTAGAAGGCAAAAATACATCATCTCAGCAAAGATGGAAGATTTTAGAGCAGAATAAACCATGGACTACAGACCCACGCCCATACCACAACCCCACTGGAAGAAGCTATTCTACCTAAGCGTATAGTTGGGTTTTTTTTTTAAGTCCCTGGGTAAAATATGGCAGGCATTGAGAGGACTTTTTTTCATATACAGTAGAGAAAAAAAGCTTTTTAAGACTTAGTAATGTGCCCTGCCCAAAACCTACTCTTTAAGAAAACATGTTCACACTATGTCCAAGAAATCAAACAAGGAGACACTTTGTATTACAAATCAGAAGCACATCTGCCATGAGACGCAGGTGCTCGTGAGCAAAGTGGCAGGCCAGGCCACCTTTAAAGTTAACCAGCCAGGACAGGCCTCTCACTGTCAGGGCACTTCCTGAGTGCATCAAAGACCAGGAAACTGAGCCTGTGTCCCCAATCACGCATTGGTACCATAAGCTGGGGACATCCTCCTGTCCCTTCTCATTCAGTGCACACCTCCATCCCAAGCCTACTTCTCAAATATTTCTTACTACAGCTTTGTAAAATTTTGATATTTAATTTTCCATGATGAAAAACAGTACATATCACATTACAGAAAATTACAGAAAGGATTCTTTGCAATTGGACCAGAAACAGAAGTCAGGAAACTAAAGATTGGTTAGGCTCTACCTCAACAACAGTGCCCTTTAATATTTGAAAACAACATGAGTCAGTCTTTAGTATGACTGACTGACTTTCCTTAGGATGTGGAAAAGACAACGCAGCCGTCAAAGAGGCTGTGGACCTGTGTTCTTAGCCAGTGAATGCTCGGAGACGAAAAGGAGTGTTTAAAGGATGAAGGACACCCACAGCAGTGTGGTAGAAACAGAAGGAATAAGTTCCCCATCTTCCACACTTCATTAATTATTCCATGTATTTAAGGGCCTCAAATGAAAGACCTTCCACACAAAGCTTTTGTTGGTTCATCCAATGTTCTGAGTTTGCTGTTTCACCTGATGCTCTTTCTGTGCAAGAAGCCACTTCTATCTGGCCAGAGCCAGATAAATGGTCTGGCTCTTGGATCGAGCAAGGAAGATAGTAGCTAAATTTTCTGGCAATAGGGCCTGCTGGTCTCCCAGGAGTTCATCAACTATTTCTAAATGGGAGGACACTGACTTTTAAAAAAAAGGTTGTCTATAAGATCATCAAATCTCCTAGTCTAAAGCTGACGACACTTTAAGAAACAAAGGGATTCTGTATTTTCTAATCATATCACTCTAGCATTTTTTACTCAAAAAGCAGCTTCATTATAAATAAATTTCTGTTCACTGGAATAAAAAAGTATGATACTCTCAAAATTCAAATAATGCAGTTACTGGAAGAAAAACATTGTCACCTGTTCTTCAATCATAAGAGGTATAAGAAACTTAAAGTTGTTCTGAGGAAAGAGAAGGTTCATCTTGAGCCATCAAATACCACTCACCTAAAAAATGTAGTTAATGACTCAAGAGTTTTCTAGAACATCTATTTGATATTCAAGTTATAGCTGTAACCATAACAGAGATAAAAATTATTCCCAATATGACAGCATCAGATAATTCAGGAAAGTTGAAAGTATCTTGGAGAAATCTTATGATCAGCACCGGAAAATATAGAGATGTAACTGTGTGTTGGTACAACCACTCCAGAAAACTGTTTGGCAGTATCTATGAAAGCTGAACAGAAACATACCATACAAATCAGCATTTCCATTCCTACCTACTCCCCAATAGAAATATGTGCTGATGTTAACAAAAACAATGTTCACAGCAGCACTATTTAGAACAGTGCCAAACCAGAGACAACCCAAAAGTCCATCAATCAACAGTAAAATGGATGAACGCAAGGTGGTATATGCAAACAATGGAACTCTACAAAGCAGTGAAATTGAACAAACTGCAGCCACAAGAAACAATATAATGATTCACAAATATAATGTTGAGCAAAAGAAGCCACAACCCAGAAGGACACATACTATATTATTCCAATTGCAGTCATGAGCCACATATACAATGGTGGGCCCACAAGATTATAATGGAGCTGAAAAATTCCTATGACTTAGAAATGTCATAGCCATTGTCATGTAGTGCACTGCCTTACTCACCTGTTAGTGGTAATGCTGGTGGAAACAAATCTGCTGCACGGTTAGTCATATCACAGTCTAGCACATAACATTTCTCAGAACGTGTCCCCATCATTAAGCAACATATGACTGCATATGAAGTTCCAAAAAACAGGTACTCACCTCCACAGTTAGAGGCAGTGGAGGGTGAGGAGCGGAGGTTCTGGGGAACTGATCTATCCTGTTTGAGCTGGGTTTGGACTATACAGGTGAACTCACTTTGTGAGAATTCAATAAGCTGTCATCACTTATGATTTGTGTATGTTTCCTTTCTTTTTTTTTTTTTTTTTTGAGACAGAGTCTAGCTCTGTTGCCCAGGCTGGAGTGCAGCGGCTCAATCTTGGCTCACTGCAAGCTCCGCCTCCCGGGTTCACGCCATTCTCCTGCCTCAGCCTCCCGAGTAGCTAGGCGCCCGCCACCTCGCCCGGCTAATTTTTTTTTTTTTTTTTTAGTAGAGACGGGGTTTCATTGTATTAGGCAGCATGGTCTCGATCTCCTGACCTTGTGATCCACGCGCCTCGGTCTCTCAAAGTGCTGGGATTACAGGCGTGAGCCACCATGCCTGGCCTGATTTGTGTACATTTCTATATGTGTTTCACAAACATCACCCTTATTTTTAGTAACTTTTTTTTACTTATTACAAAAGTAACTCCTATTCAATGTAGAATATATTAAAAATACACATAAGAAAAGAAAATTACGTGCTCATAATCTCATCACCCAGAGATAACCACTGGCTACATTTTTAAAACAAGTATGCAGGGATCATTCCCCATCACTATAATCTTGTTTCTCTTAATATTAAAAATCATTTCATGTCATTAAGTGGTCCTCTCCGTCTTTCTCAACTGCTGTATCACAAGTCATACCATACACATACAGTACAATAAGTTATTTAATTAATTCTTGCTTTTCTTGATGTTTAGGTTGCTTATAATTAATCATTATTGCAATCGACACTGTAAGAATCATATCTTTAGCTAGATATCTAACCACATCTATGATTATTTCCTTAAGATAAATTTTTTAAAGAATGTTTAGATCAAAGGATATGTAATTATCCCCAGGAGGAAGTTTTGCTAATTTACTTTCCTAGCACCTGAGTTCCTATTCATGTAACATTAATTTTTGCATAGTACAGCAAAAGACAGTTAAGTGTCAAACATTAAATTTATCTCCCCCCGCATATAGGATTTTAAAAATAGATCCCAGAAAATGGCTAAACTATAACATTTCCCATAAACTGAAAGGCCCAGCCACATGAGACACACATCTCTGCCTGAAACGTGAGCTCCAGCAGTTTTGGACAATATCCTTGAGCCACGAGCTAACAGCAAAAAGGTGACACAGGGAAGGCACTTTATGGCCAGGCGGACCTCATGTTCCCTTTCTGAAGATTTTTCAAAGTTGTCTTGATCTCTAGTCCGAAGTATCTGCTGAGGCACAGTTTACACAGTTCACAGGCCCAGGCGACTTCGGGGTTTGCTGAGCACTGAAGCCTGGGGCTTGGTGTTAGCAGGAGAGCAAGACTGTGAGCCCTCATTGCCAGCCCAGGGTCAGCTCTGGATGACGTGCAGCCTCTTGCTTTTTTGTCATGTATGAAATTCACACAACTTGAATCTATTTTGGTCTGCATAGCGCCAAGCATAATTTATTCAAGGATAGAAACTATTTTAAAGCTCACATTAATGGGAAGCATCATTCTCTAGGTCATCAGCAACAATGAATCCCAATATCCTGAAATTCCATAAGATTGGGAAGAAGCGGAGAGAGACGTCCATCTTCTCCTTTGAGCTACCTGCTGACTCCTAGGCTCTCGTGCCCTCTTCTCAGACCCGCTTTCCCCGCTTCCTCTGAGGATTTTACAATCTCTTTCCTCTTGGATGCTGCTTTCCAGAACCAAAGGTAATTAGATTAGACTATTTGAGAATGGGGTTTCCATTTGAGTTTCCTAAAGTAAGTGTGCAAGCTTAGATACAGCATCCTGCATCATGTGATTGACACGTTGGCCCGGACTTACTCGCTCAACAATCGTTTACTGAGTTTTGTGCTAATAGATAGGAGTTCCCATGTAATGTGTAAGACTAGCAAGAAGAAAACAGGAAAGCTAACCTCCAGGATCCTAATATGAAATTCCCGGATTTACATTTCCCCCTTATTGTTACTCTACACAGACAGGAGGCAAGAGGAAGGATTTATTATTTCCATCCCAAGAAAAACAGAAAATCTAGGACAGGTGGTCACAGGATTTAGGACAACAAGAGTATTGTATTGAAATGTGCTTCTCCCGGGTGCTTAGTGATCCGTACTGCTGCCAGCCTCGGGATTACAGAATAGAACCCATGTTTGTTTTTTTCTCCAAGGAGCAAATGAGTGGAAATAATGACCTCAAGTGGCATTTCTCTGACCTGCGCACTTCTTATGTGTTGTCCGCCAGTAAATGTAAACTCCAGAAAACATATATAACAAAAATACATTTATTCACATAGTAGTTTTAATATGGAAGATTGTCTAAAACATAGAGTCCACATCCTAGGAAAATGGACTATACAGGTGAACTCACTTTGTGAGTATTCAATAAGCTGTCACTTATGATTTGTGTACTTTTTTTGAGACAGAGTCTCGCTCTGTCACCCAGGCTAGAGTGCAGTGGCACGATTTCGGCTCACTGCAAGCTCCGCCTCCCGGGTTCAAGCCATTCTCCTGCCTCAGCCTCCCTAGTAGCTGGGACTACAGGTGTGTGTCACCATGCCCAGCTAATTTTTTTTTTTTTTTTAGTAGAGACAGGGTTTCACCACGTTAGGCAGAATGGTCTCGATCTCCTGACCTTGTGATCCACCCGCCTCGGCCTCCCAAAGTGGAATAATGGAAGGGCAATATCGAATTCTTACTTCTCCTCTATCTTCGTGACCAATGCTCATCCATGCATTCAGCAGAGTTTCTCAATCTCAGCACTACTGACATTTGGGGCCAGATAACTCTTTCTTGTGGGGACTGTCCTGTGCATTGTAGGACATGTAGCAGCATCCCTGGCCTGTACCTACTAGATGCCAGTAATAATCTCAAGTCTCCAGATAATGACAAATGTCACCTGGGGAACAAAGTCACCTCTGTTGAGAACCACTGCACTTGAGGGAGTCAGAGTGGTGGAGTCAGAAAAGCACTGGATTGAAAAGGGTTCCAGTCCAGATTCAGTAGTCAGCAAACTGTAACCCTGGTCACTGAGGTGTTGTGAGTTTCCACTAACGCATGCGCCTTTAACTGCTGCGCAGACCCTGAGGGAGAGATGTGCATGTACTCAGATACAACTTACAAAGGAGTGGAGAGGCAGGAACGGGAAAAGAGAGAAGGCAAACTGCGATGCAGCTGCAACGGAGCTCAGCCTGTCCCACAGGAGCTCTGGAACTGGGAAGGCCCATCAGAGTTGTCCTGGATCAACACAAGGAGATCAGACCTTCGTATCCCTACATCAACCAGGCATTGGATGTGGGATGCCCCGAGAGGAGAGGCATAACCTTGGGCAAGGAGGTTTCCTTCCACACGGGGCACAGCACTCCTTCCAGGCTGAAGGAGGGACCCAGCCATGAGCCATTAGTAGCCATGCTCAGAAGCTGGCAGCCTGAGTGCCTCTTTGAAGGGTGGCACACCACAGCATCCGCTACAGCACCTGAACAGTGCAGGGGTGACATTCACCAGGCACGAGGTGGGACGTGGAGGTGATTCAGGGCACAGACTTCAAAATCAGATTCACCAAGAAGGAATGCCATCTACCCTTGGGCAACTGCCTTGCCCTCATCTGAACCACTGGCCTCTTTTTCAGACCCTTGTGGTCTCTACTACTCCAGAAACAGCAAATATAGGGAGGGATTATTCTACATCTGACATGATGAGGTGCTGGAGAGATCAGACAGCAAAATGGGGTCTCTACTCCCAAAAGTTTTCATTCCAGTTGGAGGCACAGAAGAGCAACGAGTGAGATTAGCACGGGCATGAAAGGATCCGAGGTAACCCCTCAATCCACCCGGCAAGGCTGCCGCATTAGGAGGAGATGCTGCATGAACACTGTCAGGGAACCAGCTACAGGAAGCAGCTAAAGTCTGACACCGCTGCAAGGATAACTACCACAGCAATGCGAATGCATTATTCCCAGAGAAAGAAAAGAGCTAAAGAAATCAGCCTTCCCAGACAAAAAGGATAGACATTTAAGGCTGAAAAAAAAAAAAAATCCTGAAACCTTGATGACACAGAAAAAGGCTTTTGGTTTTCACTGACATGTGTGATATTTATTTATGAGTCTTCATTATGAAAATATTTTTGGCCAGGCGCAGTGGCTCATGCTTGTAATTCCAGCAATTTGGGAAGCTGAGACAGGTGGATCTTTTGAGGTCAGGAGTTCGAGACCAGCCTGGCCAACATGGTAAAACCCTGTCTCTACTAAAAATACAAAAACTAGCCAGGTGTGGTGGTGCGCACCTGTAATCCCAGCTACTTAGGAGGCTGAGGCAGGAGAATCACTAGAACCCAGAGGTAGAAGCTGCAGTGAACTGAGATGGCATCACTGCACTCCAGCCTGGGTGACAGAGTAAGACTCTGTCTTGAAAAATATATATTTTCAATGTTGCATTATTTTCTTTTAATTCAATGATCAAAACATTTATATAAATAAAATACTTGTGTGTGTGTATGTGTGTGTGATCTGCACAAGAACTCTAGATCCTTGCTACTCAAAATGTGGTTCATATAGATGCTTCCATTGGATGCAGCTTCTAAGAAATTCAGTGGGGTTGGCGTGGGCCTGAGATTCTGCATTTATAATAGTTCACAGGTGCTGATGCTGCTGACTCAGAACATACATTGAGGACAGCTTCTAGATCATTCAACTAAAATGGTTGTTAAAATTCAGGTGAAGAAAAAATTGAGCCTTCTGGAAAGAAAAAGAAATATGGAAACAATATTGTGCCAAGAACCTAGTAGCTTAAATGCTGCTGTCTTAGCAGCAAAGTGAACCCCAATTAAAACTTTCAGCAAACCAAAAGATATTTCCTTCAGCATTTAAACGTTATTGCCACTGGATCTAAGACAACGCTAAGTAGGTATCATTCAGCGGGCAGGTATAGGTAGCTACATGGACTCTGGATGTATTATTTACAACATAAATACCACAAAACAAGATCTGAATAATATTATTCCGTGTGAAAATGGGCCAGCCCTTAACCATAGTATTTTCCTGAACTGAACTGGCACTCACAACAATTCACTTCAAATGTCAGAGCTGAGTCCTTAAGTAAAAATAATTTGCTACAGACATCATGTTGATGAGATCGTTACTGAACATTTGTAATAAAGGAGTAAGATTTTATCTTAAAATTAGACCAACACCATTAGAGCCAAAATTAGTTGAGTTTCTCTTGACAATTTTATTCCAGATGCCTGGCATCATTCAAGGATTTTATCTTTTTTTTAAAGAATTCTTAAGACACATTACAGGTCAACATTTGGGATCATTTTTTATCACAGCCATGCAGATTGGATGTTTCACAAAATTATTATATGAGGATAATAAGTGATCTGTGCAAATGGCTCAAGTTTATGGATGTAAGTAGAACTTTATGAAATGAATAATAGCATAATAACATCATTTTTTAAAGAAATTTCTGATTATTTCAGTGATATTTCCATATAATCTTCCCCCAAGTGACTCATATCTAAATAGTTTAAACACCCAATAAGGCTTATCCTGGCTAATTAATAAAATAACTTTCACTAAGTGTGTGTGTATATAAAGAGAGATATATATATTTATTTATGTATATAATATATATATATTTTTTCTAGTTGAATGATGATATGGTTTGGCTGTGTCTCCACCTAAACCTCATCTTGAATTGTACTCCCATAATTCCCACATGTTGTGGGAGGGACCCAGAGGGGGATAATTGGATCATGGGGGCAGTTTCTCTCATATTGTTCTCGTGGTAGTAAATAAGTCTCACAAGATCTAGTGGTTTGATAAGAAGAAACCCCTTTCACTTGCTCTCATTCTCTCTCTTGCTGCTGCCATGTAAGAAGTGTCTTTCACCTTCCCCCATGATTGTAAGGCCTCCCTAGCCATGTGGAACTGTAAGTCCATTAAACCTCTTTTTCTTCCCAGGTTTGGGTATGTCTTTATCAGCAGCATGAAAACAGACTAACACAAACAATCTATTTTTTAAAACTGACTTAAAAATTCAAGAATGTAAACTATTTAAAAATGACCTAACAGGAAGAAAGTACTCACAAAGATTAACCAGGCAATATCAGTGACTTTGATTACAATTGTTTAATAGCACTGTCACTATGTGGGTTGCTCATGGATAGGAAGAATCAGTATCATGAAAATGACCATACTGCCCAAAGCAATTTATAAATTCATTGCTATTCCCATTAAACTACCATTGACATTCTTCACAGAATTAGAAAAAAACTATTTTAAAATTCATATGGAACCAAAAAAGAGCCTGAATAGCCAGTGCAATCCTATGCAAAAAGAACAAAGCTGGAGACATCATGCTACCTGACCTCAAACTACACCACAGGGCTACAGCAACCAAAAACAGCATGGTACTGGTGGAAGAACAGGCACATACACCTATGGAACAGAATAGGGAACCCAGAAATAAGGTCACACACCTGCAACCATCTGATCTTTGACAAACCTGAAAAAAAAAACAAGCAATGGGGAAAGGATTTTCTATTTAATAAATGGTGCAGGGAGAACTGGCTAGACATATGCAAAAAACTGAAATTAGATCCCTTCCTTACACCATATACAAAAATCAACTTAAGATGGATTAAAGACTTAAATGTAAAACCCCAAACTATAAAAAACCTAGAATAAAACCTAGGCAATATCATTCAGGACACAGGCATGGGCAAAGATTAATGATGAAGACAACAAAAGCAATCGCAACAAAAGCAAAAATTGACAAATGGGATCTAATTAAACTAAAGAGCTTCTGCACAGCAAAAGAAACTATCAATAGAGTAAACAAACTACCAACAGAATGGGAGAAAATTCTTGCAATCTATACATCTCACAAAGACCTAACATCCAGTATCTATAAGGAACTTAAATTTACAAGAAAGAAACAACCTCATTAAAAGCAGGCAAAGGACATGAACAGACACTTCTCAAAAGCATACATACACGCAGCCAACAAACATATGAAAAAAAGCTCAACATTATTGATCACTAGAGAAATGTAAATCATAACCACAATAAGATATCATCTCACACCAGTCAGAATGGCGATTACTAAAAAGTCAAAAAATAACAGATGCTGGTGAGGCTGTGGAGAAAAAGGAATGTTTTTACGCTGTTGGTTGCAGTGTAAATTAGTTCAACCATTGTGGAAGACAGTGTGGTGACTCCTCAAAGACGTAGAGGCAGAAATACCACTTGACCCAGCAATCACATTACTGGGCAGATACCCAAAGGAATATAAGTAGTTCTATTATAAAGAGCCATGCACGCATACGTTCATTGCAGCACTATTCACAATAACAAAGACATGGAATCAACCTATATGTTCATCAATGATAGACTTGATAAAGAAAATGTGGTATGAACACACCATGGAACACTATACATCCATAAAAAGGGATGAGATCGGGGGGGCGGAGCAAGATGGCCGAATAGGAACAGCTCCAGTCTCCAACTCCCAGCGCGAACGACACAGAAGACCAGTGATTTCTGCATTTTCAACTGAGGTACTGGGGTCATCTCACTAGGGAGTGCCGGACAATTGGTGCTGGTCAGCTGCTGCAGCCCGACCAGTGAGAGCTGAAGCAGGGCGAGGCATTGCCTAACCTGGGAAGCGCAAGGGGTAAGGGAATCCCTTTTCCCAGCCAGGGGAACTGAGACACACAACACCTGGAAAACCGGGTGACTCCCACCCCAATACTGCGCTTTAAGCAAACGGGCACACCAGGAGAATATATCCCACACCTGGCCGGGAAGGTCCCATGCCCACGGAGCCTCCCTCATTGCTAACACAGCAGTCTGCGATCTAACCGCAAGGCAGCAGCGAGGCTGGGGGAGAAGCGCCCACCATTGCTGAGGCTTAAGTAGGTAAACAAAGCTGCTGGGAAGCTCGAACTGGGTGGAGCTCACAGCAGCTCAAGGAAACCTGCCTGTCTCTGTAGACTCCACCTCTGGGGACAGGGCACAGTTAACAATACCAACAATAAAAGCAGCAGAAACCTCTGCAGACGCAAACGACTCTGTCTGACAGCTTTGAAGAGAGCAGTGGATCTCCCCACACGGAGGTTGAGATCTGAGAACGGACAGACTGCCTGCTCAAGTGGGTCCCTGACCCCTGAGTAGCCTAACTGGGAGACATCCCCCACTAGGGGCAGTCTGACACCCCACACCTCACACGGTGGAGTACACCCCTGAGAGGAAGCTTCCAAAGGAAGAATCAGACAGGTACACTCGCTGTTCAGCAATATTCTATCTTCTGCAACCTCTGCTGCTGATACCCAGGCAAACAGGGTCTGGAGTGGACCTCAAGCAATCTCCAACAGACCTACAGCTGAGGGTCCTGACTGTTAGAAGGAAAACTATCAAACAGGAAGGACACCTATACCAAAACCCCATCAGTACGTCACCATCATCAAAGACCAGAGGTAGATAAAACCACAAAGATGGGGAAAAAGCAGGGCAGAAAAGCTGGAAATTCAAAAAATAAGAGCACATCTCCCCCTGCAAAGGAGCGCAGCCCATCGCCAGCAATGGATCAAAGCTGGTCAGAGAATGACTTTGACGAGATGAGAGAAGAAGCCTTCAGTCCATCAAACTTCTCAGAGCTAAAGGAGGAATTACGTACCCAGTGCAAAGAAACTAAAAATCTTGAAAAAAGAGTGGAAGAATTGACAGCTAGACTAATTAATGCAGAGAAGGTCATAAACGAAATGACAGAGATGAAAACCATGACACGAGAAATACGTGACAAATCCACAAGCTTCAGTAACCGACTCGATCAACTGGAAGAAAAAGTATCAGCGATTGAGGATCAAATGAATGAAATGAAGCGAGAAGAGAAACCAAAAGAAAAAAGAAGAAAAAGAAATGAACAAAGCCTGCAAGAAGTATGGGATTATGTAAAAAGACCAAATCTACGTCTGATTGGGGTGCCTGAAAGTGAGGGGGAAAATGGAACCAAGTTGGAAAACACTCTTCAGGATATCATCCAGGAGAACTTCCCCAACCGAGTAGGGCAGTCCAACATTCAAATTCAGGAAATACAGAGAACGCCACAAAGATACTCCTCGAGAAGAGCAACTCCAAGACACATAATTGCCAGATTCACCAAAGTTGAAATGAAGGAAAGAATCTTAAGGGCATCCAGAGAGAAAGCTCGGGTTACCCACAAAGGGAAGCCCATCAGACTAACAGCAGATCTCTCCGCAGAAACTCTACAAGCCAGAAGAGAGTGGGGGCCAATATTCAACATTCTTAAAGAAAAGAATTTTAAACCCAGAACTTCATATCCAGCCAAACTAAGTTTCATAAGTGAGGGAGGAATAAAATCCTTTACAGATAAGCAAATGCTTAGAGATTTTGTCACCACCAGGCCTGCCTTACAAGAGACCCTGAAGGAAGCCCTAAACATGGAAAGGAACAACCGGTACCAGCCATTGCAAAAACATGCCAAAATGTAAAGACCATCGAGGCTAGGAAGAAACTGCATCAACTAACGAGCAAAATAATCAGTTAATATCATAATGGCAGGATCAAGTTCACACATAACAATATTAACCTTAAATGTTAATGGACTAAATGCTCCAATTAAAAGACACAGACTGGCAAACTGGATAAAGAGTCAAGACCCATCAATCTGCTGTATTCAGGAGACCCATCTCACATGCAGAGACATACATAGGCTCAAAATAAAGGGATGGAGGAAGATCTACCAAGCAAATGGAGAACAAAAAAAAGCAGGGGTTGCAATCCTAGTCTCTGATAAAACAGACTTTAAACCATCAAAGATTAAAAGAGACAAAGAAGGCCATTACATAATGGTAAAGGGATCAATTCAACAGGAAGAGCTAACTATCCTAAATATATATGCACCCAAACAGGAGCACCCAGATTCATAAAGCAAGTCCTTAGAGACTTACAAAGAGACTTAGACTCCCATACAATAATAATGGGAGACTTCAACACTCCACTGTCAACATTAGACACATCAACGAGACAGAAAGTTATCAAGGAAATCCGGGAATTGAACTCATCTCTGCACCAAGTGGACCTAATAGACATCTATAGAACTCTCCACCCCAAATCAACAGAATATACATTCTTCTCAGCACCACATCGCACTTATTCCAAAATTGACCACATAATTGGAAGTAAAGCACTCCTCAGCAAATGTAAAAGAACAGAAATTATAACAAACTGTCTCTCAGACCACAGTGCAATCAAACTAGAAATCAGGACTAAGAAACTCAATCAAAACCGCTCAACTACATGGAAACTGAATGACCTGCTCCTGAATGACTACTGGGTACATAACGAAATGAAGGCAGAAATAAAGATGTTCTTTGAAACCAATGAGAACAAAGATACAACATACCAGAATCTCCGGGACACATTTAAAGCAGTGTGTAGAGGGAAATTTATAGCACTAAATGCCCACAAGAGAAAGCAGGAAAGATCTAAAATTGACACTCTAACATCACAATTAAAAGAACTAGAGAGGCAAGAGCAAACACATTCAACAGCTAGCAGAAGGCAAGAAATAACTAAGATCAGAGAAGAACTGAAGGAGATAGAGACACAAAAATCCCTCCAAAAAAATCAATGAATCCAGGTGTTGGTTTTCTGAAAAGATCAACAAACTTGACAGTCCGTTAGCAAGACTAATAAAGAAGAAAAGAGAGAGGAATCAAATAGATGCAATAAAAAATTATAAAGGGGATATCACCACCGACCCCACAGTAATACAAATTACCATCAGAGAATACTATAAACACCTCTACGCAAATCAACTAGAAAATCTAGAAGAAATGGATAATTTCCTGGACACTTACACTCTTCCAAGACTAAATCAGGAAGAAGTTGAATCCCTGAATAGACCAATAGCAGGCTCTGAAATTGAGGCAATAATTAATAGCCTACCAACCAAAAAAAGTCCACGACCAGATGGATTCACAGCTGAATTCTACCAGAGGTACAAGGAGGAGCTGGTACCATTCCTTCTGAAACTATTCCAATCAATAGAAAAAGAGGGAATCCTCCCTAACTCATTTTATGAGGCCAACATCATCCTGATACCAAAGCCTGGCAGAGACACAACAAAAAAAAGAGAATTTTAGACCAATATCCCTGATGAACATCGATGCAAAAATCCTCAATAAAATACTGGCAAACCGGATTCAGCAGCACATCAAAAAGCTTATCCACCATGATCAAGTGGGCTTCATCCCTGGGATGCAAGGCTGGTTCAACATTCGCAAATCAATAAACGTAATCCAGCATATAAACAGAACCAAAGACAAGAACCACATGATTGTCTCAATAGATGCAGAAAAGGCTTTTGACAAAATTCAACAGCCCTTCATGCTAAAAACGCTCAATAAATTCGGTATTGATGGAACGTACCTCAAAATAATAAGAGCTATTTATGACAAACCCACAGCCAATATCATACTGAATGGGCAAAAACTGGAAAAATTCCCTTTGAAAACTGGCACAAGACAGGGATGCCCTCTCTCACCACTCCTATTCAACATAGTGTTGGAAGTTCTGGCTAGGGCAATTAGGCAAGAGAAAGAAATCAAGGGTATCCAGTTAGGAAAAGAAGAAGTCAAATTGTCCCTGTTTGCAGATGACGTGATTGTATATTTAGAAAACCCCATTGTCTCAGCCCAAAATCTCCTTAAGCTGATAAGCAACTTCAGCAAAGTCTCAGGATACAAAATTAATGTGCAAAAATCACAAGCATTCTTATACACCAGTAACAGTCAAACAGAGAGCCAAATCATGAATGAACTTCCATTCACAATTGCTTCAAAGAGAATAAAATACCTAGGAATCCAACTTACAAGGGATGTAAAGGACCTCTTCAAGGAGAACTACAAACCACTGCTCAGTGAAATAAAAGAGGACACAAACAAATGGAAGAACATACCATGCTCATGGACAGGAAGAATCAATATCATGAAAATGGCCATACTGCCCAAGGTTATTTATAGATTCAATGCCATCCCCATCAAGCTACCAATGAGTTTCTTCACAGAATTGGAAAAAACTGCTTTAAAGTTCATATGGAACCAAAAAAGAGCCCGCATTGCCAAGACAATCCTAAGTCAAAAGGACAAAGCTGGAGGTGTCACCCTACCAGACTTCAAACTATACTACAAGGCTATAGTAACCAAAGCAGCATGGTACTGGTACCAAAACAGAGATATAGACCAATGGAACAGAACAGAGTCCTCAGAAATAATACCACACATCTACAGCCATCTGATCTTTGACAAACCTGAGAGAAATAAGAAATGGGGAAAGGATTCCCTATTTAATAAATGGTACTGGGAAAATTGGCTAGCCATAAGTAGAAAGCTGAAACTGGATCCTTTCCTTACTCCTTATACGAAGATTAATTCAAGATGGATTAGAGACTTAAATGTTAGACCTAATACCATAAAAACCCTAGAAGAAAACCTAGGTAGTACCATTCAGGACATAGGCATGGGCAAGGACTTCATGTCTAAAACACCAAAAGCAACGGCAGCAAAAGCAAAAATTGACAAATGGGATCTAATTAAACTAAAGAGCTTCTGCACAGCAAAAGAAACTACCATCAGAGTGAACAGGCAACCTACAGAATGGGAGAAAATTTTTGCAATCTACTCATCTGACAAAGGGCTAATAGCCAGAATCTACAAAGAACTCAAACAAATATACAAGAAAAAACAAACAACCCCATCAAAAAGTGGGCAAAGGATATGAACAGACATTTCTCAAAAGAAGACATTCATACAGCCAACAGACACATGAAAAAATGCTCATCATCACTCGCCATCAGAGAGATGCAAATCAAAACCACACTGAGATACCATCTCACACCAGTTAGAATGGCAATCATTAAAAAGTCAGGAAACAACAGGTGTTGGAGAGGATGTGGAGAAATAGGAACACTTTTACACTGCTGGTGGGATTGTAAACTAGTTCAATCATTATGGAAAACAGTATGGCGATTCTTCAAGGATCTAGAACTAGATGTACCATATGACCCAGCCATCCCACTACTGGGTATATACCCAAAGGATTAGAAATCATGCTGCTATAAAGACACATGCACACGTATGTTTATTGCAGCACTATTCACAATAGCAAAGACTTGGAATCAACCCAAATGTCCATCTGTGACAGACTGGATTAAGGAAATGTGGCACATATACACCATGGAATACTATGCAGCCATAAAAAAGGATGAGTCTGCGTCCTTTGTAGGGACATGGATGCAGCTGGAAACCATCATTCTTAGCAAACTATCACAAGAACAGAAAACCAAACACCGCATGTTCTCACTCATAGGTGGGAACTGAACAATCAGATCACTTGGACTCGGGAAAGGGAACATCACACACCGGGGCCTACCATGGGGAGGGGGGAGGGGGGAGGGATTGCATTGGGAGTTATACCTGATATAAATGATGAATTGATGGGTGCTGATGAGTTGATGGGTGCAGCACACCAACATGGCACAAGTATACATATGTAACAAACCTGCATGTTATGCACATGTATCCTAGAACTTAAAGTATAATAAAAAAAAATTAAAAAAAATAAACAAATAAATAAATAAATAAAAGCAAGCAAAAAAAAAAAAAAAAAAAAAAAAAAAAGGATGAGATCATGTCCTTTGCAGGGACATGGATGGAGCTGGAGGTCATTATCCTTAGCAAACTAACACAAGAACAGAAAACCAAATACCACACGTTCTCTCTTATAAGTGGGAGCTAAATGATGACAACACATCAGTACATGCTGAGGAACAACACACACTGGGGCCAGTTGGAGGGCGGAGGGTGGGAGGAGGGAGAGGATTAGCAAGAACAGCTAGTGGATGCTGGGATTAATACCTGGGTGATGGGATGATCTGTGCAGCAAACCACCATGGGACACGTTTACCTATGTAACAAACATGCACATCCTGCACATGTACCCCTGAACTTAAAAGCTGGAAATTTAAAAAAAAAGAAATAATAATATAAAAACCCTTTCATCTGAAGTCAAGTTAGTCTAAAAATCGAGAGTTGAAACTCTCTGAGGCAAATTTAATGAAAAGAGAATCATATATATCTTGTTAGAAAAAAACAAAAAAGATTTGTCATGGTAGAATTTACATTAAGCAAAAATGTCTTAAGATTGAGTTCCAATTATACTACATTATTTAAAAAGCTAACATGATATATTTGTCTGAACAGGGCAAAATAAAAGAATTTTTATTTTCTACCCCTCAAAATATCCATAAAAAGCAAATTCTATAATTCTACTTCTCTATAACCAATGACGGTTCCTCAATTCATACGTTTTTTATAAGCAAGGGATCAATAATGAGTAAATGTATATTTTAAGGAACTACTTTTTTAACATACGTGGTTTGGGGTATCAGTTAGAGTGTATTCTTTTCCTAAGCATTTTTTTCTGAACATTTTATACTATTCAAGTATTCAAGTGCTGCCCATGAAATATATAGAAATATCTTGAAATCTCACCAAATGATTAATTGTGTTAGTATAGCTTTGATGTTAAGGATATTTTATTGTAATTCCTTTTAACCAGAAAGACATGTACTATACTTCTATTATCCAGAATGTTCAAATAATCAGCATGCCATATTCTCCAACCATTTTGCACAAATGGCAGTTCACTGGTCATTTTAATAGTATGTAATTTCAATAAAGCAAATTAATATAGCACGTTAGTCTTTATAAAGCAATTTTCATTTGCATTGTTTCATTTAACCCTCACGACAACCTTTGAGGTAGGCATTAGCATAGTCCTCATTTGTATATCTAAGTAGTCTCAAAGAGATTATGCAGTTGTCCCCAAATCATCTAGCTATTGAGTAGTAAAATCAGGAATCAAATCTTGGGCTGAGATGCTTTTCTCTTCTTGATGCATAACGTGAAGCGTGACAAAGACTATAAAAGATAATGGTCTATAGCTTCTTAATGCCTAAATGCATGTATGCTTTTTTTTTTTTTTTTTTTGAGATGAAGTCTTGTTCTGTCATTAGGCTGCAGTGCAGTGGCTCACTCTTGGCTCACTGCAACCTCTGCCTCCCGGGTTCAAGCAATTCTCCTGCCTCAACTTCCCTAGTAGCTGGGACTACAGGCACACGCCACCATGCCAGCTAATTTTTTGTATTTTAGTCGAGACGGGGTTTCACTGTGTTGCCCAGACTGGTTGCGAACTCCTGAGCTCAGGCAATCCAGCCACCTCAGTCTCCCAAAGTGCTGGGATTACAGGCATGAGCCACCGTGCCCGGCCACACATATGCTCTTCATTATCTGTTAAACATTCCATGGCCATGCTCTGCTCTTCCTGAGTCTGCTAAGTCTTCTACATTTCATGTCCACTGCTGAGACATTTCAAAGTGCCTTGAAACAAAATGCAGCAACTTGCTTTTACCAGTCTGTTGTTTCTACCTGACTTGAGATAGCACTGCCATTCACCAGGCATTCATCCATTCATTCAACAAATACTTACAGAGGTTTTACCATATCGCAGGCACCGTGCTTTCAGTTTTTCTAATGGTGTCAGCGGACACACACACAAGATAAACAGCCAATATATATACAACTTCCCACTCGTTCATTCCAATAGTATACTCTGATTACAACCAAATCTAATACCTTACAGCCAGCTTAGATACAGACAAAGGTATGATTTGCCTGATATAGCTTCCATTTTGGGAGACAGTTCCTCATGAATGGGTACGCAGCTCACTGACTGGTGGAACTTTAGAGGATTTGAGATGGTGTGTTGGTTAGTAAATATTGCCTGGACTTATGTTGAGAGAATGTTATTTCCTTCAAAATTTTCATTCAATAATTCTGATTACATAAAAAAGAGTGTCATCGCTTGGTGCTAGTGTATGTTTAACCTCTTCATAACTTGATAATCTCTCTTTTTAGCAGAGAGAAAGCTTCAGGCTCAGAAACTTAAGCAGGCAACTTTAGTTAAAATTTCATATATTTTTTCATTGTATTTATTTTTAGTGTTACCTTTTTCATAGTGAGTGAAATGTGGTTACATTTCCACATAGAATATGGATTAAGTTTCTTTTATAAATTATTCACATATAAAAGTCAGTCTATATTTAAAATGATGAAGCGTATGATGGTTGGGGTTTCGTGACATGCCATAAATTACAGAGGTAGGACAGAAATCACTGACATTGGGGAAAACTCACAGGCAGAAAAAGCAGCGGACTGATCAGCAACAGCCTACTTCTAGGCCGGGTTGTGTGACTTTGAAGACATCATTGAATCTTCTAAGAGTTCATCATCTTCATCTGTAAAATGTGGGCTTAGATGAGATCTATAGTTCAACATTTTTCTGTCCCCAACCCCCTAGGGACAGAAAATTCCCACTGTACAAGGGAACCTCACTACTGCAAGGATGGCAGACTAGGAATTAGAAGGTTATCAGGAAATGTGTAGTTATTTCAAGTTCCCCACGCTTCCACTCCCAAGTGTATTCTCTTCATCATGTGAAGAACATGCTTGGGGTTGAGAATCATCAGACAAGGTCATCTCTAAGGCCTCTTCCAATTCTAAAACCACAAGAAGCTCTGATTTTACATATAAATGTGCATACACAGATATCAAGGACATTTGGTAGCTGTGAGAAGAAAACAGGCCTATAATTTTTCCTAAGAAGGAAGAATTATTTAAAATAATGATACGTCTGCTTCTTTAGGGGAAAGGTGTACATGGGAAAAACTCCAGGAAGAAATGCTTTTTACTGGGTTGACTAAAACTTGAGCTCTGTTAGTCAATGAGAATATGACTTATCTGGCAAAAACACCTATCAGATTACAGAAATGTATTTGTGTATATGTGTGCCAGAGATAATGGAAGTTCAGTTCCAGACCACTAGAATAAAGCAAATATGACAATATAGTGAGGTTTTAGTTCTCCAAGGCATATAAAGGTTATGTTTATGTTACACTGTAGTCTATTAAGTGTGCAATACACATATGTCTAAAAATAATGTATATACCGTAACATAAAAATTTAAAATGCTTAATTGTTAAAATGCTGACAAATATCTGAGCCTTCAGTGAGTCATAACCTTTTTGCTGGAGGAGGGTCTTGTCTCAGTGTTGATGACTACTAATGGATCAGAGTGATGGTTGCTAAAGCTTGGGGTGGCTGTGGCACTTTCTTAAAATAAGACAACAATGAAGTTTGCCACACTGATGTACTCTTCCTTTCACAAAAGAGTTCCATAGCATATGATGTGGTTTGACAGCATTTTACACAGAGTAGAACTTCTTTCAAAACTAGAGCCAATCCTCTCAAACTCTGCAGCTGCTTTATCCACTAAGTTTGTGAAATATTCAAAATCCTTTGTTGTCATTTCAACAATGTTCACAGCATCTTCGCCAGGAGTAGATTTCATCTCAAGAAGCCATTTTTTTTGTCTTATCCATAAGAAGCAACTTGGCTGGGCACAGTGGTTCATGTCTATAATCTCAGCACTTTGGGAGGCCGAGGCAGGCAGACCACCTGAGGTCAGGAGTTCGAGAGACCAGCCTGACCAACAAAGTGAAACCCCGTCTCTACTAAAAATACAAAAATTAGCCAGGCGTGGTGGCAGGCGCCTGTAATCCCAGCTTCTCGGGAGGCTGAGACAGGAGAATCTCTTGAACCCAGGAGGTGGAGGTTGCAGTAAGCCAAGATCGCGCCACTGCACTCCAGCCTGGGCGACAGAGCAAGACACCATCTTAAAAAAAAAAAACCAACAAGAAGCAACTCCTCATCTGTTCATTTGTTCATCCATTCAAGTTGTATCATGAGATTACAGCAATTCAGTCCCATTTTCAGGTTCCACTTCTAATTCTAGTTCTCTCGCTATTTCCACTACATATGCAGTTACTTCTCCACTGAAGTCTCCACTCCCTCAATGTCATCCCAACTTCTTCCAAACTCCTGTGAATACTGATATTCTGACCTTCTTCCATGAATGAAAATTCTTACCAGAGGATTTTCAATGTACTTTGCCCAGATGCATCAGAGGAATCACCATCCATGGCAGCTATACCCTTATAAAAACTCCAGCCTGGGTGACAGAGCTGAGTTTCAAAAAAAAAAAAAAAAGAAAGAAAGAAAAAGAAAAGAAATAAATGTATTTCTTAAATAAAAGGACATGAAAGTCAAAATTAGTCCTTGATCCATGGTCTGCAGAATGGGTGTTGTGTTAGCAGGCATTAAAACAACATTCATTTCCTTGTACATCTCCATTCAGAGATCTTGAGTGACTAGGTGCATTGCCAATGCGCGGTGACCTTTGAAAGGAATCTGTTTTTCTGAGCACTATTTTTTTAAAGCCCAACAATGGGTTTAAAATAGTCAGCAAACCATGCTATAAACAGATATCTGTCACAAGCAGAGTAGATTTGGCAAATTCTTAAGGGCCCTACAATTTTCAGAATGGTAAACGAACATTGGATTCAACTTTAAGATACCAGCTACATAAGCCCCTCACAGGAGAATCAGCCTGTCATTTGAAGCTTCAAAGCCAGGCACTGGGTTCTGCTCTCTAACTAAAGCCTAGATGGCATGCTCTTCCTATGAAGGCTGTTATGTCTACATGGAAAATCTGTTGTTTAGTGTACCTGCCTTCAACAATGATCCTAACTAGATCTCCTAGATAACCTGTTGCAGCTTCCACGTCAGCACTTGCTGCTTCACCTTGCACTTTTATGTTCCAGAGACAGCTTCTTTCATTAAACTTCATGAACCAACCTCTGGTAGCTTCCAACTTTTCTTCTGCAGTTTCCTCACCTCTCTCAGCCTTCACAGAACTGAAGAGAGTTAGGACCTTGCTCAGGATCAGGCTTTGGCTTAAGGCAAGATTGTGGCTGGTTTGACCTTCTGTCTGGACCACTCAAACTTTCTCGGTATCAGCAATGAGGCTCTTTAGCTTTCTTACCATTCATGTGTTCACCAGAATAGCACTTCTCATTCCCTTCAACATTTCCTTTGCTTTCAAAACTTGGTTAACTCTGTCGCTAGAGACCCAGTCTTCAGTTTATCTCAGCTTTCAGCCTATTTCAGCTTTCAACATGCCTTCCTCACTAAGCTTAATCATTTCTAGCTTTTTGTTTAAGGTGAGAAACGTGCAACTTTTCCTTTCACTTGAACACTTAGAGGCCATTGTGGGGTTATTAACTGACCAATTTCAATATTGTTATGTCTCAGGAAATAGGGAGGTCCAAGAAAAGGGAGAGAGACAGGGAACCACAGGTAGGTGGAGCAGTCAGAACACACACATTTATTGAATAAATTTGCCTTCTTACATGGGTGCAGTTTGTGGCTTCCCCAAACAAGTACAATAGTAACGCCAAAGATCACTCATCACAGATCACCATAACAGATATAATAATAAGGAGAAAGTTTAAAATATTGCAAGAATTACCAAAATATGATACAGAGGCACTAAGTAAGCATATGCTATTTGAAAAAGTGTTGCTGACTATTCACAATAGCAAAGACATGGAATCAACCTAAATGCCCATCAATGGCAGACTGGATAAAGAAAACGTGGTACATATATACCATGGAATACTATGCAGCCATAAGAAAGAATGAGACCATGTTCTTTGCAGGAACGTAGATGGAGATGGAGGCCATTATCCTTAGCAAACTAACACAGGAACAGAAAACCAGATACCACATGTTCTCACTTATAAGTGGGAGCTAATTGATGAGAACACATGGACACAAAGAGGGGAACAGCAAACACTGGGGCCTCCACTGGAGGGTGGAGAGTGGGAGGAGGGAGAGAAACAGGAAAAATAAGTATTGGATACTAGGCTTAGTACCTAGGTGATGAAATAATCTGTACAACAAATTCCCATGACATGAGTTTACCTATATAACAAACCTACACATGTACTTCTGGACCTAAAATAAAAGATTTTTAATAGCTTTAAAAAGAGAAAAACGAGAAATGGTGCTGATAAACTTGCTCAACATCAGTTTGCCATGAATCTTCCATTTATTTTTTAAAATGCATTATCTGTGAAGCACAATACAGTGAACCACAATAAAACAAGGTATTCCTGCATAAGTGTGTGTGTGTGTGTGTGTGTGTGTGTGTATGTACATGTATTTGTATATGTATGTGTCTATAATAAAATACAATAATACCTCACTGATCTATAACTCAGTATCTGGAGACCTCCTGTATCTGGAATAAACCTGAGTAAATAAGCAGCCAAAATAAATATCACAAAGTCTTTCTGCTGAGTTCACATTCCCTCCAATAACTCCACTCACAGCAGTTCACAGAGGCAGCTAACAGGAGGAGGAAAAAACATTGAGAAACACTAAGTTAAACAGAATTGAAGAGGATTTCTTTACTGCAGGACTTAGGGGAGCCTTTAAAATGTTAAGATGTGTTGAGAGCCCGCAAGGAGAGAATAATCCACTATTCTGTAAACTTATTTGACCGAAAATATCCTTTTCTCTCAAAGCTATACTAAGATTTCCAGTCATGATGACACCTACATTTCTAGAGCCACTTTAACATTCGAATTCTCCAAGTGTTTCCACATATATCACATCTCATTTTGTCCTTACAACATCCCATGGAACGGGCTGAGTGGGAATTATTATTTCCCTGGGGTGGTGGGAGCAACAGAGGTAGGACCAGGACCAGAATTCTCTCAGCCCTGCTCATTCCTCCAGATGTCAGCAAGTTCACGGGTGTCAATGCATGCCATTCTCCCAGACTTCCCTCACGTGTCTTCCCCAAAGTTGGAGATTTCCTTTTTCTGGTGAGGAACCAAGAGGAGAAACTAACATCAAAGAGATTCCCTTGAAAACACGTTGAAATTCTCAAAGTATTCTTGGAGAGTTGTGATGAAATTTAATGTTACGTAACGCTTCTCCTTAAAACTATATTTCATTTCCTCAATAGAATGACAAGGGTCTGAAATCCACACTTGAAAACGAGACAGAAGTGCTGAGTCAACGGAAGGAAGTACAGTGATGTTTCTGAAATAATGAGGAATTTTCCAGGAGGCTTGAGGTAGCACTTTCTGGTTGAAAAAAAATGTTCCACAAAGAACATTCTTTGGTTTTTTGTGGAAAGAAAAAGAGAGAAGTCCCACAGTGGCATCCACAGTGGGTAAGGACAGCCACAGCTATGGCTGCAGCCGACAGCGGTAGGCTCGGCCTTGTAGAAGAGGGCAATGGGCTGAGCTGCTGTGACCCCCATGAGGATGGAAAACAGAGGGAAGAGAGGGGTGATATGCTTGACCAATGCAATCTGGATTCTGGATGGGACGGAGGGGGGCAGGCCTTGGTCATCATCAAAGGCCAGAGCTCTGGCTCAAGGCCTCACTCCCTACCATGTAATGGCTTTATAACCCTTGGCAAGTTGCCCCAGGCCTGGAGTTTCCATTCTTAAATCAACACAACGTCAGTGATGATGGCTTACTTACAGGTGCTCCGGACAGACCCTGCAAGCCTCAGGACTCAGATCTGTGAGCTTCCGACCATGTTCCTGCCAGACCCCACACTGATGCAGGGACTGTCACAGGACTGCACCCGACACCAGAGTGCCCTGCCTGATGTGGCCTGGGAGGAGGGGTCAGGGGCTGAAAGGGAGGCCATGCTCCATTCACAAGCCATGGTGCCAGCGTCTGCCTCAGGAAGGGCACCGTTGCAGAATTAGTCCCAAGGAGTTCCTTTTTCTGTTACCCACAAGGCCCCAGTATGTCTGCCTGGGCCCTGGATCCCCACTCGGGACTTTCAGTCCTTTAGTCAAATCACTTGATATAAAAGAAAATAAGACCAAGAAAAAAATCTCTAATAGGCAAAATCTCCACACCTTGCTTCTGAAATTCTTGTTTAAAAGAGAAAACAAAGAAGCTTAACAACGTTTTCTGAGTGGCTTCGGAAAAAAATTTGGAACTGGCGCTCTGTACTCCAGGAAATCCTTATGGGAAAGGAGACTACACCTCTATTCTTCTATCTAAGGTGAAGGTTAAAAGTTCAGTTTATCATTACGATTACTGCATTATTTTTAATTTTTAATTTTGTTGATATGTAACTGCCACCATGCATTGCTTAACAATGGGGACACATTCTGAGAAATGCACTGTTAGGGTATTTCATCACTGTACAAACACCAAAGTGTGAACCTGCACAAACCTAGATGGTCCAGCCTACTCTATACCTAGGCTAGATGGTATAGCCTATTGCTCCTAGGCTACAGACCTGGACAGCATATGACTGTACAGAATATATTGTAGGCAACTGTAACAGAATGGTATGTCCTTGTGCATCTAAATATACCTAGGCCGGGCACAGTGGCTCACGCCTGTAATCTCAACATTTTGGGAGACTGAGGCAGGTGGATCACCTAAGGTCAGGAGTTTGAGACCAGCCTGGGCAACATGGTGAACTCCCATCTCTATTTAAAAGGTACAAAAATTAGCCCAGCATGGTGGCGGACGCCCATAATCCCAGCTACTCAGGAGGCTGAGGCAGGAGAATCACTTGAACCTGGGAGGCATAGGTTGCAGTGAGCTGAGATTGTGTCATTGCACTCCAGCCTGGGTGACAGAGCGAGACTCTGTCTCAAAAAAAAAAACAGAAACAAAAACAAAAAACAAACCAAAAAATTAACATGGAAAGGTGCAGTAAAAATATAGTATTATAATCTTATGAGACCACCATCATAATAAGTGTCTATCCTTTACCAAAACATCATTATGTGGCACACGACTATATAAAAAAGTCAGTTAAAAATAATCACACTGTGTCTTGTTTTAGCAAAATGCATCTTTTACGTGTGTTTGGCTTCACATTTGTTTGATTTGGTATTATCTGAGAGAAACTGAAAATTGCATAATTCAATTAAACCTTGTTTATTTATTCAGAGTCATCCACAGGCTTGCTTATGTAAAACACAACTGAAAATAGGAGCTTATGGCCTAACGTCTAAAAGAGGTAAACAGACAAAGATGAGGCACGCTGTTCCCTTATTCATCAAGAGCAGTCGGTATTAAGTGCGGTAAGTGAGCCAGGACACCAGGATAAAATGGCTCCTGTCTCCAGGAGAGAAACCATCCAGCAAGCATTCGGAGCGCCAGTGAGGGCCATTCCCGCTGCTTTACAAATTCCAACACGTTCTGTATTTGCTCCCTGAATTTACTGCCTGTTAGAAGCAGCAGGTTAGCGGGATGGGGAGGAGCTGCCACTACCAGCCACCTGATTACAGGGCGAAGGCCAACGGACCACACAGGAGATGCAAACCTACAACAGACCCAAGAGTGCACCCAGCAGGACAGATCAAGGCCAGGTAATGGCGGGACAGCGGGTCCCACCCACCATGACGGACCCAGAGGAGACAGCTGGATCACAGCCAGATTCCAGAAACGATGTCTTACAAGATTCAAACGATGACTAATAGTTCCATTGGAGAAGAAAATCATGTGTAATATGTTTTAAAGAGATTTCCAACAAATGGTTAAATAAAACGGGGGAGGGAATGATGGCTAAAGCTCTAAACTCTCACTTTCTAGAAAACATCGTTATCTGGAGCTCTTCACTCCATGCTATTCCAGATAAGTAAGGCCTTACACTATGTTTCACTACAATTATCTCCCTTTACCTCTTTTCAAAATGCCCAACTCCAGCTGTTGTATCTCATTAAACTTTAAGTTTCACTTCAAAACTCACCACGTGCAGAAAAGAATGAGATGATTCTGCACAAAACTGGTAGTCACAATAAAACAGCTTTATTTCCAAGTCCCTGAAATGCTCAGTTGCGTCATTGACCACACTCCCACCCTCAAAAATCCACCACAAACACTTCTGCTGAGAAAAGGATTGAACACATAGGAAAATGTAAGCTAATGGTCATATTTTTCAAAAACTTGGAAGAAGATCCACTAAGTGCCTGAATGAGAACCAGAAAGTGCTCCTCTTCTGCAAACCAGGACTGGAGGTCTGAAGCAAAAGCCAGAATTTCTCTAACACAGAACAACACGAGGCTGGTATTTAAAGAGATCTGTCTTTGTTGTTTATTTTTTTTCTTTCAGAGGAGGCAAATTTGCCCTATTAATTCAGCCAAATAAATAAGGACAATTCTCTGGAATTCACATATCCTTTAAAAAATGCAGAAAATAAAGTGTAAGTAATAAAATTTCAGCTCATAATTCCTCCGAGTTATAAAACAATAGCAACAACAATCAAATATATATGTCCTGTTCTCCTAGAACAAGGTATAAAATTCATATTTTACCAGGCCAGGCGCAGTGGTTCATACCTGTAATCCCAGCACTTTGGGAGGCCGAGGCAGGCGGATCACCTGAGGTCAGGAATTCGAGACCAGCCTGACCAACATGGTGAAACCCCATCTCTACTAAAAATTTCAAAAAAAATTAGCCGGGCATGGAGGCGTGCGTTTGTAATCCCAGCTACTAGGGAGGCTGAGGCATGAGAATTGCTTGAACCCAGGAAGTGGAGGTTGCAGTGAGCTGAGATCGCACCACTGCACTCCAGCCTGGGGGATAGAGTGAAACTCTGTCTCAAAAAAAAAAAAAAAAATTTTTTTAATTAAGAAAAAAAGTTAAAACCAACTAAAACCAACACAGTTTTCAGGGATGTATGCGTGTATGTTTCATGTATGCACACCCACATGCACACACATACACATACATAGAGATAGTTTCACAGTGACTGCTGAAGCTTAAATTTCAGAAGCCCTTACTTTTATGTGCTCCTTTCCAAGTCTGAGGAGGGACTCTAACAATAAACACACATGCTCACATTTTTTTGTAAAATCTGAAAAAGGAAGCTATTTCACTGCCATTGGTAAAGACCACTGCCTCGCTCCATCCTAACTTCCCCTTCTCCATACCGCCTCTCAGGCTGAGTGACACTGCAATGGAGTGGGCATTTTTTTTTTTTTTTTACTGATAATGTTTTATTCTTTGTCCTATAGGAAGCTCTCAAATTTGCATAATATTCAAGCCCTGCAAAACTTGGCAGAGAACAATAAATACAAGACCAAGAACACTAGTTACCTCAGGTGGGGGGGGGCCCTGGGAGGGATGGAGAGGATAGCATATGTTTAAGTTATTCTCAATATTGGGAAACCCTTGTTAGAGGTGAGATCATTATGAAGTCAAGGAGGAATCAACAAGCTTTTCTTTCAGGCACTCTTTCTTTCTTTTTTTTTTTTTTTTTTCTTTGAAATGAAGTCTCACTGTCACCCAGGCTGGAGTGTAGTGGTGTAATCTCGGCTGACTGCAACCTCTCCTCCCAGGTTCAAGTGGTTCTCCTGCCCCAGCCTCCCCAGTAGCTAGGATTACAGGTGCACGCCACCATACCTGGCTAATTTTTGTATTTTTAGTGGAGACGGGGTTTCACCATGTTGGTCAGGCTGGTTTCGAACTCCTGACCTCAGGTGATCTGCCCGCCTTGGCCTCCCAAAGTGCTAGGATTACAGGCGTGAGCCACCATGCCTGGCCTCATGCACTCATTTTTCTCTGCAATTCAAATCCTCTAAAAAACGCTGAAAAGAAAGTCCGAGTAACAAACTTTTCAGCTTGTGTTTTCATTCCATTCCCCCCACAGATTTTTGTTCTAACAGATTACACTTCATGCTTGAAATGACTGTATTGATCTCTCTGTTCTATTTCTATACGACAAATCTATGTAGGCAAAGTAAAATTCATTAAAAAAAATTCTTGTGACCATAATGCTTTAAGATTTTAAACTATATATCCTGAATCTGAGTTATTACCAAGATTACCTTTGTTTCACAGTTAACCAAAACAACATAAATATTTTACACATTTCACAAATAATTAAAATCAAAAGTGGAATTTGATCATAAATACATTGAATAGGGCCTTGTCTATAAGTGAATTTCACTGATTTCAATTTCATTCCTATTTATTCATTATATTGATTATATATTATAGCCTTGTTCGCATTAACAACAGACAGGAACGGAGAGTGTTTAGTTATAGCTATGTCACACGTTTCTTTAGCATCTTTCTAAATCCCATAGTGATCTGTTGGTGATCTACCTGAGGGGATAACTAGATTAGATCCTCCTTCACTTTGGTTGAAAATCAAGAATAGGAACCACGTGACCTGCAAAAGGGTTTGTGGTAGTCACTAGTCATTCACTTTCTTCATGCCAGGATTTTGAATTCTTCCTTTGGCACCTGGAGGTGTTTGACACCAGGACAGAGTCAGATAAGCTTCTTTATAAAGTCAGGGAGGACAGAGGGGAGCTGGTGGGAATTGGGCTGCAAGGCAAGTTCTCAGGGAGATCAGTTTTAGAGAAGAATAATCTGGCAGCAGACATTTGGCAATTTGATTCCTCTTAGACAATCCCTACTCAACACCCGCCCCCCCGGAAGTCTTTGTGTGCATGGCGCCCCACGTACAAAAAAACCCTATTCTGAGCCCTAAACCTGGCATTTGGTGCAAATTCACACCTTCACTGTGACATCTGTCCCTCACACTATTCTTTTCTTCAGTGTAAAACAAAACTACGGATGCCCTACAAAAATATGTCAACAAAATGTCACCCAACAGAAAGGATTTGAATATTTACCTTTTCTTGTATACTAAAAAAAAAAAAATGTGGTTTTGTGTGTGCACAGAAAACAGTCTTCTGGGATTTGCATTTACCTCATTTATACTTGAAAAATAAATTAGACTTTTAATACACATGTCATATAATTCCAAACATGAAAAACAATGACCTTTTTTTTTTTTTTTTGAGACAGAGTTTTGCTCTTGTTGCCCAGGCCGGAGTGCAGTGGCACGGGTTCAAGTGATTCTCCTGCCTCAGCCTCCTGAGTAGCTGGGATTACAGGCATCTGCCATCACACCCGGCTAATTTTTATATTTTTGGTAAAGACAGGGTTTCATCATGTTGGCCAGGCTGGCTCAAACTCCTGACCTCAGGTGATCCGCCCGCCTTGGCCTCCCAAAATGCTGGGATTGCAGGCGTGAGCCACTGCACTTGGCCAACAATCACCATTTTAAAATTCATATAAATTTAGGTAAAAATTAAAAGA